>NC_133756.1:161030421-162408606 GCF_036562045.2 Rhinolophus sinicus
CCAATGGGGATCAGGAGCTTCGGGTGAGGTTGGCACCCTGTTTATTGGAGGAGACCCCAGCACCCACCCCCTGAGGTCCTGGGGGCCTCAGCATCTCCTCTGTCATGAGTGCCAGGCCAGGGAGCAGAGTTTCCACAAGTCAAGTCTAGTGGTTGACTGAGAGAGGAGCCTGGCTGCGCCTGGGGGAGCGGGAAGCTCTCTGTCCATCTGGGCAGGCCCCATGGGTCATTGGTGCAGCCTGGACCATGTGTCCAATGCACGCCTCTTTCCCCCACCCCCACAGAGGGGGGCTGTTCCCCATCACACGCTGGTTCTGCAGGTCTGCACCCCTGTGAGGCTGCCCCGGTGGGGCATAGGTTCTGTTGGGTCCTTGCTCCCAGCATGGGTGACCCAGCGATAGCAGTCTGTGATGCGCTTGTTGGGTGCGTGCGGGCCACAGCGGGTACAGTACACGATGCCCAGTGCAAGCAGGACCACCAAGAAGACACATGTTGGCACTAGCAGTGCCACCAGCAGCCACCGGTCATCCCTCCGGCTTCTCCCGGCAGGACTGGCCTCCCCCAGGGCTGTTGGGGCGGCTGTGGGGGCCACTGAAGGCAGCCATGGGGCCAGCTTGGAATCAGAGGCATTTTCCCTTGGCATCTGTGGGGCTTTGGAATAGGTATGTGTAGGGCTGGTGGGAGTGGTCTGGTTAGTGGGACTCTGAGGGGGCAGGGGAGTGTGGAGGACTGGGGGCTGGGTGGCAGCAGGTACAGGGACTTGATGGGCAGGGCGCACAGGGGACCTGGAAGTAGTGGTCAAAGAGGGCTGGATAGTGGAAGTAATGGGAAGGTGGGTGTCCTGGGCTTTGAGCACTGGGACATCTGGGGTCCCAAGGGGGTGATGGGCACTGGAAGTGGTGACCAGAGGGGTACGGTTAGCTGGGATTGGAGGCAAATTATTGGTGGTCTGGGTATCAGAGACCTGAGTGTCTGGAAACATGGGGGTCTGGTGGACAAGGGGCAGTTCAGGGTATTTGGCTGAGATAATCGGGGGCTGGTGGGCAGGGGACTGTGCTGGGTGAGTGGCAGAGATAATAGGGGGTTGGTGGACAGAGGGCAGATCTGGATAACTGGCTGAGATCATGGGAAATTGGTGGTCACGGGGCAAAGCTGGGTGTACGGCAGGGATCCTGGGGAGCTGAGGGGCAGGGGCCAGAGGTGGGCGTGTAGCAGAAATAATAGGAGTCTGGCGGGCAGAAGGCAGTGTGGGGCGTGTGGCAGAAACCACCACGGGTCGGGTGACAGAGAGCACTGAGGAGTGGTAGGGGACCTGGGGAGCACTGAGTGGGGGTGGCCAGGTAGGGTCCAGGTAGGGCATCTGAGGCTCTCCGTCCTCTGGGAAGCTCGGTCTGTAGGCCAGGCCAAAGTCAGGCGGCTGTGTGGCCTCCATCCATGGGATCCCAGGCATCTCTGTCCAGCCACCATTGAAGTCCTCCCAGGCCTCTTCATCCTCCCTGTCATCCAGCAGCTCATCCCCAAGGTCCTGGGAAGCCCGAGCACCCATAGCCCCAGCAGGGCTGCAGCTGATGCCATCAGCCTCAAGCTCGTGGCCCTCACTGCAGTAGCATTCAAAGCCACCGACATAGTTGACACACATCTGCTGGCACACGCCGGCGATCTGGCACTCATCTGTGTCCACGCAGCGGTGGGGCTCGTCTTCGGCTGGCCGGAAACCCAGGCGACAGTGGCAGCTATAACCCTGTGGCCCACCAGGCTCACACTGCTGCTCACATGGGGCCTGGGCACAGGGGTCCTCACAGCTGCGCCCATCCACTGCCAGCCGGAATCCTTCAGTGCAGCGACAGGACACATGACCATCCACCTCCTCCACACACTCGTGTTCACAGCCCCCGTTGTCGGGACCACAGCCAGTACCTGGGCACAAGGGCCCAGCCCGTGACCAGCGCACACCACCCTCAGGCTGCTTCACGCACAGCAGAGAGGCTTCTCTGCCAGCCTGGCATGGCACAGCAGCCACAGAGCCGAAGGGCAGCCACTCAAACTCGGTGGAGACCAGGTGGAAGGGCGTTGTGTAGACAGCTGGGCCAGCCTGGCCCGCCTCCTCCGGCAAGGCTGGGCAGGAGCCCTCAAAGCCAAACTGGCACAGGTAGCCATCGACAGCCAGTGTGCAAGAGCCCTCGAGCCACCGATGCTCACCATTCGCCTCAAGGGCTGCACAACGCTGGGCCGGGCAGGGCCCGACAGTGGCCGGCTGGGCCCAGTTGGTGAAGGCCGTGTCCTGGTCTCCCGTGGTCCACGTGAAGCCGCGCAGTGGTCGCTGTGGCTGGCATTGCCTGGCCGGCCGCTGCAGGCCGATCCACAGCAGCTGGCTGGCCGGGCCGGCACCCACCAGGCTGTCCACGCGCTGGGCCTCCTCGGGGGTCCGTGGGGTAGCCAGGTCGCCCCCCAAATCGCGGCAGGCTCGCCAGGCCTCCAGGAAAGTACGGCGCCGTGGGAAGAGGGCGTAGCAGCTGCCCGGACCACAGGCAGCTCGGGGCTCGGCGGCCCAGGGGGCCTGGCCCAGCGTGGGCACCATGGCCGCCCAGGCCAGTAGCAGGCGCAGCAGCATCGCGACGCCCCCCGACTGGCCCGGGCCCGGCCCGCGATCGCTCTTGACAGGGGGAGGGACTGGGCCCTCTGGTGGGCGGGCCGGGGGCGGGCCCGGCCGGACTCAGGCCTTGTAAGGAGTGGGATGGGGCGGCTGCCAGCTCCCTGCTCCTGCTCCCCGGGGGCCGCCGGAGCAGGAAGCAATCGGGCGGGGGGCAGGGGCGGGGGTACTGGGGGTTGGGGGCGGGGGAGGGGAGGAGGCGCGCGAACGGGCTGGGAGTCAAGGAGAGGGGACTGCCTGCCTGAAGAGGCTGGATGACCCTCAGAAAACTCCAGCGCAGCCTGGAGCTCTTGGCAGAGGGGTGAGATCACTTCCCACAGACGGAAAGTGACCCAAATCTGGACACACCAACCTCATCACACTCGTGAACAGTCTCACAGCCCAACTGCTTGTCATACGTGTGGAAACATGCTCTGACTCACACCCTCCACATCACACGAGTGGGTATGCTCCTCTCCCCGCACAAGAACACTCGACCATCTGCCCCTTGGTCCTAGATGTGCATGTGCTCTGACAGGCTAAGCCCTTCCTCTCACTGTAGACCCACGTGGGCCTGCAACCCCCTTCCCACACATTCACATGCTCTGACATGCTGCCCCCCTTAGTGCACATACAAAGTAGCGTGGCATTCTACATGCCCTAACACATGGAGTCCCTCCAGTTCATGTGCAGGCCCTGAACTGGAGACACCTTGATCTCTCAGGAACCGGTATCCTCAACCCCTTATTTATGTACTAAGCTTTTGACTCAACCTCCCCCCACCCACCCACTCCCTAAGCTTCTGGCTCCAGCTGGACAGGGCTGCCCTCCCTCCACCTCTGCTCAGCCAGGGCCCTGGGAACCTGGGCTTAGAGGGGGAGGAGTTGGCCCCCAAACAGGAAATGCTTCTCTGGGCTCCTGCTGCAGGAGGGCAGGGTACAGGGGGAGGGAGCTGGGCAGGGGCTGGGCTGCACTCAGGGTATGCAGGGCTGGCTGTTAGGGAACTGGTGAGAGGCCATGTATGGGCATAGGACACACAATGACACACACACGTGTGTGTGTGTGTGTGTGTGTGTGTGTGTGTGTGATACAGGAGTCACATGTGTGGAGCTCTCCCTGCCCTCAGGGCCTGCTGTGTAGGGCCTGGCCAGGGTCCTCTTCTTGGAGGCCTCTGGAGGCATGTGCACTGAGCCTATCATCCAGGATGGTCCCTGGGGAGCCAGTTGTCAGATTAACCCGTGCACGCCCACTGAACTCTTGGCAGAAGTTTGAGCTGGGTGTGGGGATATGGAGGAGAGGTCCTGCCCCTCAGTGCATTGCTCTGGTCCAGCTTCCCACAATGCCACTGATTTGCTGTGTGCCTGCAGGGAACTCACTGACCCTCTCTGGCTCTCCATTTTTCTTATCTACAAAAAGGGGGTAATGTGTCAGGGCCCTTCCCCGCAGCAGGGCTAGTGTATCTCAACACTCAGTGTTCACAAATGTGCTTTGTCAGCTGCAAAGCAGGAGGCAAGTGTTCCTTAGTCTTCTGAGGAAATCTGGGTGGGGGTGGGGCCCAGGGCTGCTTTGCTAACCACCTTATGGTACCAGGGCTAGCACTGCAGACACAGCCAGTTCTCCTGAGAACAAGGGCTTTTGAAGTGCTTGCTCTATACCTGGAAGGTGGTTCTGTCGCGGTCGACATCTGTGAAGCACATAAAACGATCCCCGTTCTCACGAGGAGAAAGGCAATATGGGCAGTTCAGCCTTGTCTTGGCTCAGGCCCAAGGCCTTGAGATCATCCTTGACTCCTCTTTCTCCCACACCCCACGTCCAATCTCAGCAGATTCTGTCAGTTTCACCTTCAAAACAGATCCAGAATCTGACTGCTTCCCACTACCTTCTTTGCCACCCATCTTTGGCCCCCACCACTACTGTCATCTTCCATCTAGACTCTTGCAATAGCCTGTCCTCTGCTCTCTCTTGTGTCCTCCCCATTCGGTCAGAAGGATCCTTTTAGAAACTAAGTCAGATCCAGTTGCTCCCCTGCCCAGAAGCCTGAAGGCCCCTATCTCACTCAGAGGAAAGGCCACAGTTTTCACCATGGCCTCCAGGCCTATGTGATCTGCCCCCAAACTTCTCATCCCACTCCTTCCCTGTCATCCCTCCTCTCCAGCCACTCTGGCCTCCTGGCTGTTTCTGAAACTTACCAGACTCAGGTCTACCTCGGCACCTTTGCCTTGGCTGTTCCCCCGCCCATTCCCCCCACCACACACACACACACACACACACACATTCTGGTAACATCTGAATGCTCTCTGCCCCTTCACTTTCTTCAGGTCTCAGCTCCCATTCAGTCCCTGACTACGTCCCTCCCCACCCTTGGGGCTCCCTGGCCCCCTAGTCTTGTTGCATTTTTTTCCTTTGCACTTACCACTATCTGACATGATATATGTTTACTTGTTGGCTCAAATTCTCCAGTAGCCAGGGTTTCTCCACCTTGGCATTATTGCGATGCAAAGCCGGGTAATTATTTCTTATAGGGACTGTGCTGTGCTTTGTAAGATGCTTAGCAGCACCCCGTCTTCTACCTCCATGCCAGTAGCACCCCTCCAGTTGGGACAACTGTCTCCAGACATTGTTAATCAATCGTCACATCCCAGAACCGTATCACCCTCAGAGGAGAACTCCTGCCCTAAGAGACTGTGAGCTCCACGAGACAGGGTCATCGTCTTGCTCCCTGTTGTACCCTGAGCCTGGAAAGCTCCTGGCCCATAGATGCTGCTAACAGGAGGTTGGCAAATGAATGAATGAATGAGACTCAGCTACCGTGTTTCCCGAAAATAAGGCTTAACTGGAAAATAAGCCCCAGCATGATTTTTCAGGAGGACATCCCCTGAACATAAGCCCTAATGCGTCTTTTGGAGCAAAAATTAATATAAGACCTGGTCTTATTTTCGGGGAAACATGGTAAGTGAAGAACTTGCCTCAGGATGATGTAAGTGTGGGAAACTGGTATTCTGCTTGGAGCCAAAGCCCACTTGCTCTCCACACTCGCCCAGACTTCCCCAGAAGTCAGACCATCCTAGAACTGAGAGATCTCTGGAAATCAGCAAGCCTTTTTGCAGGTGGGGAACCCGAGGCCTTGCAGGGAGTCTCAGAGCAAGTCAGTAACAGGGCTGCGATTCAGGCCTCTTGCCTGTTATTTCAGTTCTCTTTTTGCTGCAGTGCCCTGAAGACTCATTTGAGCACAGTCTGAGAGGGGGCATGACAGCAAGGCATGAGGACGCGAGGAAGGCGGGATAGGAAGAAGACTCGGCCTGGACAAAGGGACCGAGGTGGGTGATTCAAGACGCATATAGAGAATCCGAAGGACTCCACTGGGCCTGGAGTGAGGGACATCTAGAGAGTCAGTCAGGAGTAGAGAAGCTGGCTAAAAGGCTGGCCTCTATTGTAGGGGTATGGGGAAGGGGCATGACGGGAGATCCCTGTGGCTGGTGTGTGGTGGGTGGAGGGCAGACCAGAGGCCAAGGACCAGTTAGAAGGTTGTTGCAATAGTCTGGGAGAAAGGAGTGAGCTGGCTGGAGAGCCAGGCAGCAGGGCGGGCCAGGCTGGGGGAGGCAGCCTCTGGAGTCTCCTTTGGGGCAGGCCAGAGCCTGGTCCAAGGGTGTGGCGGGCCCAGTCATGATTCAGGCAATGGCCAGTGCTGGGGCTGGGGCGTCTGAGGGGAGGCTGCAGGCCGTCTGGCTAGTGGGCGTGTCAGAGCAGAGGTCAGGACTCCAGCCTCTGTGGGGGTGAGGGGTTGGGGGGCAGGCAAGGGAAGCTAGAGGAGGAGGGTCAAAGGCCACATTCCAGATGGTCTGGCTGGGACCACTTTCAAGTGGAGGGAAGCCTGGGGGGTGGGTAGTGTGAGGAGGAGTGGGGCATACCTAACACTAAGAAGGCTAAGCGTTCAGTAGGTAGAAAATGAGACTTGGAGACGAAGCTGAGTGCCCAGTTTGGGTAGATGCCTAACACTCACCCGCCCTCATCCAGGTTGGGAGAGATGGAGGTGAGGCAGCCCAAGAACCTCCTGCCCTAGGGGGAGACAGAGGATCTGGCGGGTGAGAGGGTGAAGAGAGATTGTTGTGTTCTAACTCTTCCTGCTGGTCCTGTTCAGCCTGACTCATTTTGGTTCCCCCGTAACACAGAGAAGATGCTAATTGATACAATACATGCTTGGAGGATGGGTAGGTGGATTATGGATGGATGCATGGATGGATGGAAGTGTGGTTCAGTAGGACAATGGGTGGATGGACAGGTGGATGGGTGGACGGATGGAAGGGTAGTTAAGTAAAAGAATGAGTGATGGACGGATGGGTAGATGGCTAAGTGGGTGGGTGTGTGGATGAGAAGATGTTTAGATGCGTGGTTGGGTCCCGGGGTTCAGGCAGAAGCGCTCATTCATAACTAGCCATCCCTGTGATGGATGGCATGCTCAGAATGTAATTCTATGGGTCTGTAGGGGTGCAGCCCAGGAGGACGGACAGCTTGGGCTTCCACTGGCAGGGATTATGTGTGATGCTTACCACATAACCTGTTTTCTTTATTGGGGCTGGAGGCCAGTATGTCTCCCTGGCTGGAGTGGGACAGCTCAGGACGCCAGGCACAGCTCACAAAAGGGGTCAGCAGTCTGGGGTTCCCTGCTTTGGGGAGAGCTCACCTCAAGAGGGGCATGAAAACGGAAGTCCGCTTCCCCAGAAGGAACCTTGTCTTCCAGCTACTGGGACAAGCCAGATGGTGGTTTTGGATACAGTGCGTGGGCCCGTGAGGGTGGGGGTGAAGGCAGCGGCAGAGGGCCCAGTGGACCAGCCAGGATGGGGGGGTCGAGTGTGATTGGGGGGCCCCCCCAGGCATCCTAGAGCCTGGCGCCCCTGCTGCTGAGCCAGCAGATAGCTTTGTGTACAAATCACCTCCCTTCCTCCTTTTTCTTTTGTCTCCATCCCCCCACCTCCCTTCATTTCTAAATTCTTCGCAAACCACCCCAGCCTCTGTGCTGTCAGAAGGAAGGGTCTATGGGTGGGTGGGCGGAAGGCGCCTGGTCTTGGGTGGGAACCGCGGGAGAGGAGGTAGGAGCGGTCCCAGGGCAGGAGTGGGGAGGGAAGCGAGTCTGGGAGGGAAGGGAGCGATTTTGGTCTCCTCCCCCTCCCCACATGCTGGGGCCCCACCCTGTGTGCTTCTGGATGGGTGAGCCCTGAGGGAAGCGGGTGGTGTAGGAACTGCACAGGGTGGGAGAGACAGGCTTGGGAAAGGTGGGGCCCAGGAAGAAGGGGTGTTGTCCACACTTGGCCCCTGGGAGTAAAGGATTCTGATGGGGTGAATGGGTATCTTTGCCATTGGAGGGAGACTGTGTGTTCATGGGTGTACCCAGTGTCCATGCATGACCATGTGTGTGCATGTTTGCACAGGCCCTGCACTGCTGTGGTGTGCACAGCTGGGTGACGTGTGTGTGTCCTCATAGGTCCACACCTGTGCCCACAGCTGTGCAGAGAGAAGCATATGGCTGCCCTCAGATTGCCCAACCTGGGCCCAGCTGGGGCCCCAGTCTCTCTCCTGGCAGATGCCTGACCTGAACATCTGGCCACATCTGCACATAAGGAAGGGAGTCCTGGAGCTCCCATCAGATGTAGAAGGGCGCAGCCCTCCCTCTCAGTATAGTGGTATCTGGCAGAGGCCTGCCACCTAGGGTGACCAACTAGGCTTAGTTTGCTGAGGACTTTCTTGGTCTAAGCACTGTAAGTCCCATGTCGCAGGAAGCCCTTCAGCCCTAGGCAAAGGAGGATGGTTGGTCACCTGCCAGGGACATTTGTCTTTCCACTGTGTCCTTCCTACTATTACCCCCATCTTAGTCTGCCCTCTACTCAGTCTCTACCTGCAGCCCTGGAACTTTCCCCTTCTTGTTCTATCCAGTTCCCTCTTCTTCCTGCCCCCTCTCTGTCCCCAGGGATCTCTTGTCTCGCTATCCCTCTGACAGCAGAGCCTCTTCTTCCCTCCTTCTGTGTCAGGCGTCTCTAGTTCTCTTGTCTGTCTCTGGGTCTCTCTCCTCTCCTGTCCCCAGGATTGTCGCCTTGTTGGGGTCTGTCTCTCTGTTCTCTGCCTACTTGCCTGTCTCCTCTCTCTGCTTCTGGTGTCTTGCCCACTCTGTCTCCCTGATCCTGTCCCAGGGTCTCTGGCTCACCACCTTCCCTGGGTGGTCCAGGCCCCCCCTCTCCTCCAGCACACATCCCCGGGGCTGGCTGGGGTGGGAGCCAGGTCTGGGGGCTGTGACTGGCCGGGAAGGGGAACCCAAGCAGACATGATATTTATGTTAAGACTTCAAAGTGGAGCAGAGCCTGAGGCGGAGATGGTGGGGGTGGGGGGTGGGAGGATGGCAGGCAAAAGCCAGACTAAGGTCAGCTCAGGCCCCTCCTTGGGGAAGGTCTCCTTGGTGACACATACCTCCCTCATGGGACACTGAGACCCAGAGTAGGACAGAACAGGCTATTTTGGTACAGAGTTCCAAGAAAGGCACTTCCTGTGCCCCGTTCTGCCCCTAGCCCCATCCTTTCTTCCTGTCACCCTGCAGGAGAAACTGGGTCCTCTGAGCATTAGTCCGGCCTGGGGGGCAGTAGGCTCAGGGGGTGGCAGGAGCAGAAGGCTCCATCTCAACAGGAAAACATCCCTGGTGCTAGGACAGCCCTGTGTCCTCAGCTTTCTGGCAGAAGCCTCGCTTGGCAGGGCAGGAAGGTCTGTAACCCTGTGGGCCAGGCAGGTCCAGCCCTCAGGGCCTCTGGTATTCACTCAGGCTGCCTGCCTGAGGGCCCAAGGGGCCAAGATGGCTGTGAAGGTCACCCCACCCCTGCCCCCACCCTTGGCCTAAGCCCTGCTAAAGACACCCAGCTGCAGGACTAGGAAGGCGTGGGGTCAGGGGCCCAGGTCCTGGGCAGGAGGGGCCGATTGTCTCATCCTGGGGCTCTGCTCTGTGTCCTGAGCCCCTCCCAGGAGCCAGGCCCAGCAGACACCACTTCAGGCTGTCGCTTCCTCAAAAGGAGACTTCTCCCAGGAAGGCTCCCCTCCCAGACTAGAGGCTTGCTCTGGAACCAAGACCCTGTGGTTTGAAGCCCATCCAGGCCCCCAAAGCCCCAGCCCCTGGGCCAGTGCCCCCACCCCCCCCAACCCCCAGATCCTCCCCAGGCGCTTCCGTGAATCACTCAGGCTGGAATCTGATGAGCTCAGGCCTCCCCACCCAGTACTGCGGGCTTCTGCCTCCTGCCTGGCCAGTGGGGTCACCACACCCCCCATCGGGGTCTTTTCAGCAGCTCTCAGACCTCTCCAAGGTCTACCATGGGGGGGGGGGGTCTGAGTGGTGGCAGGGATAGGCCAGGGCTGGGAGTGAGATTAGTCAGAAAGGCTTGGATGTCTTCTGCAGGATCAAAAGTATACAAAGTATGTGTGTGTCTTTGTGTGTGTGTCTGAGCGGGGGACTTGGGTGTGTCAGCGGCAGTCCCACATGGGTAGGTGTAAATGGGTCATGAGGTCCCTGTGTAGCAGTTCACCACACGTCTCTGTGTCAACCTGTCCCTGTGTCAGGGAGTCATATTCTGAACCCAAGAGGGAGGGTTGTGAGAGAGTATCTCTGAGTTTGCTGATCTAGGATGTCTGTGTCAGGGTGTGGGTTGGAGGAGGGGCTTATGTGTGTCACTGTCCCCTACCACAGGGCACAAATGGTTAACAGTGTCAGAGTGTTCCTAACACTCTCTGTGTTCCTGTTAAGGTTGGGGGTGCCCAGGTTTTACCGTCCATGACTGTGGCAGGGAGGGTATCACATGCTCTGCAAATGTGAGTCCGGGTATTTCTGTGTGTTAAACTGTGAACACTGGCCACAAAGCTATGGCAGAGTGTTAAATGCTCTGTGCTGAAGGTGTGTCAGGGTGTCGTTGTGGGTCTTAATGACTGCTTTCCTGCCCACCCTTCACAGGGTCCCCTCAGGCCATCCCACAGGCCTCGACTCCTGGGCCTGCCAGGCGGGTAAAGCCCTGGGTGGTAGGCGGCCCCTTCCTCAGTCTTTTCTCGACCTCTGTTCTCAGGATCCCTGTTGGAGGGACGATCCCCAGGCCTCACTGCAGGGCTGCTTCCTTCTTGGAACCCGGCTGGGCAGCGGTCTTCGGAGCCCGGGCAGAGTCCCTGGGTGGCCTCAGGTGAGAAGGGGACCTGGCTTGGGACTAGGAATGGGCATGCTCGCCCCCTGGTGGCAGCGATGGAGAATGCACTGCCCGCGCCCCAGGGATTTCGAACTGTTTAGGCTGAGTCTTCCCCAGTCAATCACTCCACATGTATTTACTAAGTGCCAATTCCGGGCCAGGCATTGTTCTAGGCCCCTGAGATTTAATGGGGAACAAGGCCAACTTGGCTCTGGCCTGCTAGTGGGGAAGACAGACAATAAACAAACCCACACATGGAACTATGGTGACTAGAGGTGATAAGTGCAGCATTTCCAAGTGAGGAAATGACTTGGTGCTCCTCAAAGAGACCCAAATGTCAGGCTTCCAGAGCTGCCCTGCAGCCATGGATGCTGGATAAGGCCTGGCGCCTCTCAGAGCCTTCCTCTTACAGAGGCCAAAGGTGGGAGGCTGGGGTGGGGGAGCGGGCAGTGCAGAATCCAAGCATAGTCTGCTCCTTAGTTACTGCCCAGATCACATCTGTTTCCCTCTGGCTGGGGCTGTGGGTGCTTGGTGTTTGGTCCATATGGATACTCCATAGGTTACTGTTGAGTGCAGAATCAGCTCTACAGAACCTGGCATCCGAGCCCTTTGTCCTGTAACAAGCCACTTTCCCTGAGCAAGCCCGTTTCCTCACCTGCAAAATGGTGATAATGAGCCCAGCCTAGCATTGCCTGTCCTGCCTGGAGCCCCAATCCCTGTATCACAACCCTTGGTCCGATTTACCTGGCCTGGACCCCTGACAATCCGAATTTCTTGAGAAGATAAACCTAAGGACTCAGACAGACGACAGGGCCTGGCGGGGCTCTGCTGGGCCACTGCTGAGGGCAAGCTGAATTCCCAGAGCCTGGAATTAGGACTCAGCACTGAAAGGGGGTGGGAGGAACTTGCAGAGGCCCCCAAGATGGGCCAGAAGCCTCAGCCTTGAGACCTGCTCCTGGCTTCTCTGAGCACCCCCTGCAACCATTCCAGGCCCTTCCTCTGGGACTGAACTTGAAACATCCTGTTTGGTTCCCAGAACCAGCCCTCCCTGAACCTCCCAGCTTCCCCCCTCACCGTCCTCCACTCTTAGTAGTTATCAAACTCCAATCAGTGGACAGCCTTTATTGAGCTCCTGGAGTGCCCAGTACGGTCAAGGCACCGGGGGTGGGCATGGGATAGGGAGGACCTAAGGGGAGACTCCCTACCAGCGAGAAGCTGGGTGTGGGGTGTGGGGAGGGGAGCGCTGCTGGTGGCCTAGTGAGAAGTCTGGGAGCCCTGCAACTGGGCTGCTTTAGGTTTATCTGAAATCCCAACGTCCAGGATTTCCACCTTCCAGGGTCAGGTCTGTCTGACATGTGGGCTGATGTCCCTTGGTGCGCAGCGCCTGAGGGAATGCCTTGGAGACTAGCTGGGGTCCTCCTTCCACCAGGGGACAGTTCCTGTCCAGGGAGTGGTCCCTGTGAGGCTGGCCTCGCCCAGACCCGACTCGAAGGTTGCTGAGGGCCAGCTGCCTCAGCCCCTGCTGTGTCCCCAGGTTGTCCGGGGCTGCGAGTGCAAAGCCCATGGGACCACCTAGGCTGCTGAGACCCTGGAGCCTCCCCTGCCCCTGCGAGTCACCCCTGCGCGGCTTCCTGGCCCACGCGCAGCCCCTTGTGGTCGTTGCAGGTATTTTCTTTACTCAGATTTGCTGCCTGCTCTGTTGCCATTGAGGGTTAATTGGTGGCTTAGAAGAGGGGGCCTAGTTGGAATTTGATGCTCAGGTTTGGGTGGGGGAACCCCTAATGGCCTGCTGCATAGTATTTTAGGAGTCACTTTCCAGAACCTCAGTGGGTAATAAGCATGACCGCCCATAAAGCTCTTGTGAAATCCACAAAAGCTATAATAAATGCAGAGAAAATGGTTTCCATTTTGGAAGACTGGCTCCCTATTCCATTCCCCTGGGAGGACTTTCCATCTTGGAAAGACCGGAACGTGGGCACTCCGCTGGCTGGTCCTGACCTTCAGAATCTCCCCTGGGCTGACTGCAGAACATCACCCACTGGCAAGTGCAGACAACAACCCTTGGCGGGGTGGGGGGCAATGCTAACATCCCACTTCCTTCCCTCCCCTTCCCCCCAGCCTGAGCTCTACTTTGCAGCAAAACCATCCATTTTGACCCCTGGAAGACTTCTGGGAGAAGGCAGCGTGGCACTGTACCCCCACTTTACAGGTGAGGGCACTAAGGTTTGGAGGTGCTAGTCCTCTAGGTGGTATGGAGCAGAACTGGGCCCTTGCTGCCTTCCTGAATTCTCCTGACACCCAGGAGTGGGTGGAGTCTTACAGGGCCTCAAAGCCTCCAGCCTGGAGGGGCTGCCTGGGCAGTGGCCCTGCCCTGGGCTGTGCCCCTCCCCCGGGGCCAGCTGCTGGGCACACTCACCCGGCTGGAGGGGGAGAAGGATGAGAGACAAAGGGCCTTTGATCTGGTGTCTCCCAAGCCCCCTCGACTTTCCTCCAGCACCCCAGATGTGGCCAGTCCAGGCACTCCCCTAGCAGGTATGGTCGTAGAGATCAATACCACACAGGAGGTGGCAGACACAGGAGCAGCCAGGGGTGGACAAGGCTAGGGTGGCTGTGGCCTTGGTCGGGGGGGCTGATGGCGCTGAAAGGCATTCCCAGCAGGCTCAGAATTTTCTGCCGAAATAAGCCTTCTGGCCACTTCCAGTTACTCCTCAGCTACCCGGCTTCCCTCTGCCTCTGGTTCCTCTGGCTGAGCAGGGCCTCCCCTGGCTGGGCCCTCGTCCTGCTCGGCAATTGTCTCAGCCTCTCCTCTGCTGTCCTTGTGGCTGGCTTTGACGTTGATGTCCCCATCTCCCCAGCCCCCTTTCTCCTCGTCCTCGCCCTCTGCCTCTGGCTCCCTGCTGTCCTTCTCTGTGGAGGCCCTGGGAGAGGCCCCTGAGGTTTCGGGCCAGTCGGCCTTGCGGTAGACCAGGTAGCCAGTTGTGGGAAGCCCGTGGGCCAGGGCTCCGGGGGGCAGGCGGTGGTAGCCCTGCTCCTTGTACAGGAACAGGCCAAAAGTGTCAGGCTGGGTCACTCGGAACTTGGTGGCACAGAGCTGGTTCAGGGTGGCAATCGAGGCCCCTGAGGGAATGGCCAAGGTCTTGGAGGTGCAGCCACTGCTGGGGTCCTGATAGGCTACTCGGAGGAGGTGCTGTGCAGGAGAAGCAGAAACAAGAACTCAGCCCTGCCTGGTACATATCTGGCTGCAAAGCTTGACGTTCCAGTTTAGGCTCTGCAGACACAGGGGTGGCTGGTATAAATCCAGTGGTAGAACCAACTGGAAATAGCCTTTTGGACAAGGTAAGCTCCGAGGGGTCCCAGAGGAAAGATGTGCTGGGGCTAAGGGGTCCCACTGCAGGCTGCAAGGCTGGCCCAGCAGGCCTGTGTGGCCTAGCCCTCATACTTAGATAGAGTACTCTAAGTGCTGCCCTGTATTAACTCATTTAATCCTCATATCAACCCCAGGAGGTAGGTATTATCCCATTTTACAGATGAGAGAACTGAGGCACAAAGAGGTTATCTAATGTGCCCAAGCTCCTACAACCAGAAAGTAGCAGAGTCAGGAGTTGAACTCAGGATCTGACTACAAAGTCTGGACTCTTAACCAAGGCTTGGAAGGGTCCCTTGACTAGATGGAGAGGAGGGTGAAGGGCAGGGATGGCATGTGGTCTGAGAACACGAGGCCTGAGCCCAGATGGGAGGTGGAATGGAGCATAGGCGGGAAGCCTGAATCCAGGGGAGGGCAGAGCCCCAGCTGGGGGCCTGCCCCATGTCCCTTTCCTTCTCCGTGTCATGTCACAGTTTCCTTATCTGTAAAATGGCCCCATTTCAGAGTTCCTGTGAAGACTCAGGGCTGAGCCCCTGGAGCACTGAGCACACATGGAACGTCCTCCTTCTAGAAAGAAAGGCTGGCTTGGACCTTTTCTTCCGCATGGGGCACTGTTTCTATGGCAGGTGGTGCAGGACCAGCCTTTCCCCTGCTGGGCCTGTTTGGGGTGGATGGTATGGAGGTCCTGTTACCTGGCAGTTGCGGGTGGTGGGCAGGCGGCGCTGCTCCCAGAGGCTGAGGGAGCGCTGCAGCTCCTGTGAGGGGCTCAGAGGGAGGGCATGGGCCTGGCCCAGGCCACTGAGCAGGGCCAGGCTGGCCGAGAGGCTGGTCAGGTAGTAGCCCCCTAGGACACAAGGGAAGAATGCAGCTCAGGCTGGGGGGTGGGTGACCTGTTGCCTCTCCCCTTCCGTTTACTTGGGGCCATGAAGGTGCTAAGGCGCCCAGCCCCACCCAGACAGGGAGGTGGCCTGTGTGTGGGGGTCCCTCACCCTCTCCGGTGAGCAGGGTGGGCTCTAGCAGCTCTGACATGTACTCGGCCTCCAACAGCAGTTCGGGAAGGTCACACTGGGCCAGGACCAGGCTCAGCAGCGGGAGGAACTCGTCGGCCCCCGCACCCTCTCCTGTGGGGTGGTGTAATAGACAAGGAAGCTTCAGACTCCTGGGGGCTCCAGGGTCAGAGTCCACTCCTTGTCTTAGACAGTGATCCTCCCCTCCACCTGCCAAGCCTTGGGCAATATGGTCTCTATGGCAACCATGAGCAGGGGCTGAGGGGAAGATGCTCTACAGTCTGGGCCTCAGTGTCACCATCTGTAGGATGCCAGGGTAGGACCCATCTTTTCCCCTGCTGGGCCTTTCCTGAACTCTCTGCCAGGGGGGCCTGCCTCCGAGGGCAGGGAGCAGTGGGTGGGGGCATACCCCAGTGGGTCCTCAGGGCTGTGTAGAGCAGCTTGCAGGCCTGCAGGAGCCACTTGACCTGGGCACTGGGTGAGTAGGCGTGGAGCAGCTGGAGCAGCTTCTGGCGTACCGGCTCCACCTCTACCGGGGAGGGCAGGCTCCAGCGGGACCCGAAGGCTCCGGGACCTTGGGCCCGGGCCAGACGGAGGCCTTCAGCCAGACGGCCCAGGGAGCCGTCGGCAGAAAGCCGGCACCTCAGGCGGGCCACCAGGATGGGCCGGAGAGGCTTGAGTACCGAGCGATGCAGTGACTTCTCCAGGACGTGTTCTGTGGAGCAGAGGCAGGCAGAGGTCAGGAGAAAGGAGTGGGGCATGGCAGAGTCCCAGGGAGAAGGGGCATAGTCGGGGAGAGAGGGATGAAGGGGGGTTGGAATCTTGGTGAGACAGGAGACAGGCTGGCACTGTGGAGAGGAGGAGAGTGAAGTGGGTGAGAAGAGCTGGGATTATGGAGACAGGGCTGGAGTCTCACCCAGCCTATTGGGCGACAGCAGCTTCTCAGGGCCCAGCTCCGCGCTCAGCATGGCTCGGGCCCGGCTCAGCGCCTCACGGACACCCTGCAGCTCCTGGGGCTCAGGGCTGGACCTCACCTGGGTCAGTAGGTCCTGCACTAGCTGGCCCACGGCTGTGTGGCGGTCCTGCATTAGTGCACTGGCTGCCCGGCCCACCTGCCGCTCGGGCGCCAGCAGAGAGCAGAAGGCAGTGCTCACAGACCGGAGCAAAGGCCGCCGGCGGCCCTGGCAGGGTGAGGTCGCTGGACTCCCCTTGGGCTTCTGCAGCCCCTCCTCCTCTGAGCTGCTAGGGGAGCCACAGTCCACCTCCTGGAGGGAGGGCAGGGGCGGGAGGCTGGGGCTGGCACCCCCTGGCACACGGTACCCCACTGAGCTCTCCCTCTGCAGCAGCTGGCGAGGGGGCAACGTTTCTGTCTGGTTGGGGGCTGCTCCTGGCAGCACCGGGACAGGGGGAGGAGGCACAGCAGGTGGAGACAGGGGGCTGGAGGTCTCTGTGGACACGCGCACTTTGAAACTCCTCTTGAATTTCTCCCGCTTGGTGGGGCCCAGGTCCCCGGGGAACAGGGGGTTGAAGAAGCACAGGGCGGCTCCGGTGCCCTGGTCCAGCTCTTGTGGGGACCGGGGCTTCAGCCGGGGCAGCAGTGGGCCTTCGGATGGGCCCGGCAGAGCCTTGGTGTTGAGGGAGGAGCTCCAGAACTCTAGAGAAGAGAAACCAAATAGGGCCTCAGGGAGATTGGGGGGTGCCCAGCTGAGCGTGAGGCACAGGGGCAGACTGTGCCCAAGTACCTTCCCTTTCCCCCTGGGCCTCAGCGTGCCCATTTGTGCCCTGGGGAGCAGGGGAGGCCTTACCAATGCCCAGATGGGAGATGGCTTCCAGCTCCTTCTGGGTGGCCGCCTGGCGGATAGCTCTGGGGAGCTGCAGCTGGAGGAGAAGGATGTCCCTGCGGCCAGAGAGGGGACAGAAAGTCAGGAGTGAGGGATGCTTGGGGCTCTGGGGGCTGCGAGGGGCTGCAGGGGCAGGCAGGACAGGGAGTGGACACCAGGCGTCTGCAGGCAGGCTCACCGGGTGTGGCAGTAGGAGCATATGAGCTGGACCAGGTCCGGGAAGACGAGCTCAGATCCCTCCAAGGAGACTCCTGCGAGATGGGAAGTGAAGTCGTTGTCTGGGGAATCCGCGTGCCCTGCCCTGACTGCTTCCAGCCCCTTCCCTGCAGGCCAGTCCCTCTCACCCCCAGGGCTTTCCTGGATATAGTGGCTGGAGACGAAGGAGGGGCCGCTGGCCTCGGGCAGCCGCACGCACAGAGCTTGGCACTGGCGTGTGTTAGACCTCCGCACCAGGAATGTCTGCGAATGGACAGGGTCGGAGGCTCAGGGCCAGCCCCTCTCCCTCCCACCCTCTGAAGGCCAATATCCAGGGGGTAGGGGCAAGACTCACCCCCGGGGGCTCCGTCCTCAGCACGTGCAGTGCGGCCGCGGCGTTGGCCCGCAGCTGCAGCCACACAGGCCGCGTGAGCAGCAGGCGCTCCCGCAGGCTCACCGTGCGCCCGGGCCGCTGGGGCCCACCTGTCTGCCCCCCGCTGGCATCAGGCACATCGTACAGCGGGTCCTGTGCTGGCCTGGGGGCAGGCACTGGCCTGAGTAGGGGGCCAGGGGCTGGGACCCTTGCCCAACCTTTCCCCTTCCTCTGCTCCAGGATATACCCGGCGCAGCAGTCCCTCCCTTCCCCAGCAGGCTGCCCTTCCAACTTCACTAACTTTTCTGTCTCCAGGTGCCCAGGTGTGAAGTTGGATGGGCTGGGGGCTCCAAGAGGGCCTGCTCCTGGCTCCCCAGGGGTTTCCATGGCGGGGAGCTCCTTCGGTTTCTCCTGGGACTCAGAAAGACAAGCCAGCCCCCAAGGCAAGAGCGCTCACATCTCACATTCCCGGTGGTGAGTAACACTTCCTGAGGGCGGCACACCCTGTCACACCCCGCCAGTTAACTCTTCTGTGTCCATTTGGCCTGGGCAGTGCCTGCTTCCTCTCTGTTCTGGGCTCAGCCTTAGTGGGCAGGGATCTCCCCATGCAAGTACCACTCTGAGAAGCCCAGCGGTGGGGCTGCTGCCTCCATAGATCTTCACACAGCCTTGCCAGTCACCTCAAGCCACACAGGTGGGAGGGAAAGAAGGGGTTACATAGGGCCGGCTCCTCCCCACAGGCCCAAGCCTCTCCTCTGGGGCACCTTTAAGCCTGCGGTCAATTGCTCAACTGCCCAGGCCTTGGGGGTCACCCTTGTGAGAGCGTGCCCCCTACTGGTCACAGATGACTCATTCCTAAATCTAACTTAGAATTTGGGATTTCAGGTTGCCATGGAGAAAGGATGCTGTGTCTCCATGGAAACTAACCTCTTTGCTTAACTGAGGTTCTGGGGGTGGTTCTAACACTCAGCACTAAATGGGAGGGAGTCTGGCTGTGAGGTGTCAGCACATGGCACTGCTGCCGGCTGCCTCCCACGCACATAGGCCCTGCCAGCCTGCCTTGCCAATCTGCTGAACGACTGGGGCAGGTGCAGACATGACCCAGTCTCCAAGCACTGAGCACGGGCCCCCTTCCCCATTTGAGGCCATGTGTTTTGCCTGTGCCACGTTGCTTCAGACCTTGTTCACCAGCACTGGGTAGTCCAGGGCCCAGCCCCCACCTCTGGGCGAGTGATAGGAGAGCCTCCCCCAACCCCCAGCCTATATCCCAAGTCAGAGCGGGTAGGCTCCTGCTAGGGAGTAAGAGGTACCACAGATGCCAAAAGAGACTGCCTGTCTCAGGCACTCCCCATGGGAGCCCTGATTCCCTTGCAAGGTAAATCAGACACATGTGGGTCACGCGAGAGTCCCAGGAAAGGTTTTAATTCCAGTCCCCACAATCTGGGAGGCAGGTACCAAGGACTGCCTTGAGAAGACCTGGGGAGACTGCCTTCTCATCACCGGCAACAGCCAGGACAGACAGACCTCCAGAATGTAATTTCTGGCTCAGAGTTCCCGTGAAGCAGGCCCAACTCACTGGCTTGGTGACTGGGGAGCCGGTCCAAGGTCAGCAGGAAGTATGTGCTTTGGCTGGAGACAAGGCATGTCTTCTTTGTCAGGGAGGGGACCAAGGAGGCTGATGTTCAGGAAGGGGAGGCAGGGGGCTGGTCTGGGATGGAGGAGACAGTCTTGCCTGGCTAGGGCCACCTGTAGCTGGACAGGCCCCAAGGAGGGGCAGAGGAGGCTAGGCCTGTGCCGGCTGGAGGGGAGGGCGCAGCAGCGGACTGGAGGGCCGGCTGGGCAGACCCCGAGAGGCTTGTCAGTCTGCCTTTCTGCAGCAGGAAAATGCAAATCCTGGGTTTGGTGCCAGTTGCCCCGAGGGGCCCCTTGGCTGTGAACAGCAGGGTCACGGTCCTGGGGGATGTGGGAAGGGGAAAACCATTGCAGGTGAGAAGCAGCTGAAACAAGAAGGAGGCAGCTCCTTCACACGGGAGACTGAGGAGTGGCGTTGGTGTGGCCCAGGGCAGCTCCGCAGCCCTCATCTGTGAGCCCATCACCACTCTGGGCCCACTCGCCCCCCCTCCCCGCAGGGGCTTAGTATTCCAGCTCTCCCTGACCAATCCTGGCAGGAGGTTTCATTCCCTAGACCCTTCAGCTTCGAACTCCCCACCCACCCTGGTTCCTGCTCCCCAAACTCACACAGTGCCCTCAAACCCAGACCATCTGAACTCGCAGGCCACCGATCTGACATGGCCACCGTCTCTCCCTGGGCTCCTTTCTTGGAGGCTGGGCTGGGGGAGGGGGTGGTGAGGGTAGAACAACCCCTGTGGTTCTTACCATCTGATTTTCTCTTCTGAGGGGACGCAGCTGCCCTAGCCTGGATGGGAGAGAAGAAAAGACCCCCTGAGAGCCTGCCTCCCACTTGGCAGGTCCCGGTCCTCGTCAGCATCTCTGGGGTGGGAGCTGCGGGGCTAGTGCTGCACCGACAGGGGCAGGGAGCATAAAACACTTTCCAAAGCTCTGATGTGGCCTCCTGTCAGAGGCCCAGCCAGCCCAGCCGCTTTCCCACCTTCCCTCCTTCCATTTCTCCCACGTCATCAACACCTGCCCTAGAACAGGAAAGGGGCTGACACAGACTAGAAGTTCCCTTCTCTAGGGCAGCCTTGGGTAAAAGGAGGTTTGTGAGCTGGCAGCAATGCCATAAAAGCTGGGCTGAAGGCAGCGCGCGCCGAGGGCTGAGCAAAGAGCTCCCCAGGCCCTCAAAAGCCCACGTGGAAAGCCTGCAGAGACCAAAGCTGCTGTCATGGCGGGAGCTGCACTGCCAGGCCCTTCCCTGAGACGGGGTGGGAGAAGCGTGCAGCAGCAGACCCACCTTTTTGATAGCTGTCCAGTCCTCTAGGATATCGATTTCCTGCAGCATGTACACGATGTAAGGGCCTGCAATAAGGGTCAAGGAAGCAGGAAGCCGTGGAGGGGGCGGGAGACGGCCTCCGCCCCGGGAGCTCCAATACTCACGATAGGTGGTGCCACGGACCCGGGAGCGGAGCTGAGGTCACGGGCTGGAGCTCAGGCTCCACCTCCTACCTCTCGGCCCCCAGATCCTCTGAGAGGTCGGTGCGTCTATGGCCTATGTCACCAAGTCCAGCAGGGGTGCGGGGGCGGGGAGGGCACTGAGTCTCACCCCTGCCTCTCCCACCTTGATTCCCCCTCATCACCTCTCTCCAGTCTCAAGGTCAGTAGGCCAAGGCCCATTCCACCCGCTCAGGGACCTTGCTCCTTCTACTTTCTGTCCCCTGAACTGTCCCCTTTCCCCATCTACACACATTCCAGTCTCTTCCATCCTGAAAACCCTCCTTTGGTCTCACACTCCCCTCTGGGGACCATCCACTCTGCTCTTCTGTGCTCTGTGCCTGGTGTCTCTACAGCCTCATCTCCCATTCACCCCTCAAGTCCATGCAGCATGATTCTGCCCTCCTTGAATCTGAGCCCCAACACCAGGCGGGGGGATTCACCTCAGCTTTGTGCTCGGCTGTGCCAGAGGAATGAAGGCACAGCAGGCCCTGGACTGAAGGGGCTCACGCCTAAGGTGGGGCAGAGGCAACTGCTCCCACAGATGTGGGTGCCCCAGTTTAAACCACAGGGCTGCAGAGGAGAGAGAAGCCATAGCCATTGGGGGGAGATCAGGAGAGGCTTCACGGAGGAGGTGTCGTCCAACAGGCACAGACAGGCAGAAGGCTCTCCAACAGGGTAGAAAGGCATGGGGGTGGGGAGGCCTGGGACATGCCTGTGACACTGTGGGAAAGCCAGAGGGCCTCAGAGATTTCACTCAGGAAGTTATGAGGAGTCACTAAATGGATGTTCCTATTTTTCCATGACCCACACAGCCCAGGACAGATCCAGGACCTCACAAAAAATTCCTGAGGGGGATGGGAGACCCAGCTTGGCCAGGGACCCCAGTGCCCAGAAAGGGGGGCCGGGGCACGGGCAAGGCAGGGATGAGAGAGGGGTCTGGGTTTGCCCAGGCATGGCCACATTGAGGCCAAGTGACCATAAATGTGTCTAGTCTGATTCTGTCTTCCGTGTCCCCTCCACCGCTGCCCCCCAGTCTGGCGCTGACCTTGCCATCCTGCCCAGCTTAGGCCCTGTGGGGTGGAAGGATACCAGAAACGAGGGGTGCCTTCTTCCTCTTGCTGGGTGGCAGGGTGTCCCAGGTCTTCGAGCTGCCTCTGGCGTGCAGTTTGTCATCCCACCACTCTGTGACCCCAGACCCAGAGTCAGGATTGGGGTGCTGGTTCTCCCAGAACACCCCCACCCTCACATAAGCCAGGCCAGTCTTTCCTCATCAACCACCTCCCAGGACAGCAGAAAGAACCCTGGGCTTGGGGGCTGGAAGCTGAGTTCAGGTCTCAACTGCACTGCTGTGCAACCTGGGAAAGAAGTCACTGCACTTCTGTAAACCTCGATCTCTTCATTTGTTGAGTGGACAGTGGGATGATGACAATTCCTGCCTCCCCAGGGCCCCAAAGAATGGCAGGCACTATGGACATGGAGGGGACTGTGGCTGTGGTATGTGTGGGAGTGTCAGAATGACACACCTCCTGTTCTAAAAGGAGAGAAAGGGCAAAGGAGGGCAAGGGGGGGTGCCTCTCTTCCTGAGCCCCTACTGTGTGCCAGGCACTGGCTCGGCCCTTTCCTTGCCTGGTTTCATTCAGTCTCTACAGCCACCCTTCTTGCTATCCCCTTGTCCAGGCAGAGACGCAAAGGTCCAGGCAGGGGCTGGGCACTAACGGGGCCAGGCCTGGGGCAGGGGTGCTGGGGCCGGCGCCTTGCCTCACCAGAGCTAATGTCCAGGCTCTGGCGGTCCTCCTCCAGCCTCTGGATCCGCTCCTGCAGCTCCCCCTGCAGGGTGTCGTAGAGCAGCAGCTTCTCGCTCTGGGAGAGGTGGCAGCAGCTCAGCCAGGAGGGACAGGGCGGGCCACTTCCGCCCTCCTCCCCCAGGCGCCCATCAGTCACCTCCAGGTGTTGCCTGGCTCCCTGCAGCTCACACTCATACTTGTTCCTGATCACGTCCAGACAGAAGCCCTTGTAGATCCCTGAGGGGGAGGGCGGGGGATGGGAGGCCCAGCTTGGCCAGGGACCCCAGTGCCCAGAAAGGGGGACCGGGACATGGGCAGGCAGGGATGAGGGGGAGCACCATGAGGGGGACTGGGGGCCACCCACGCCACAGCACAGCCTGCACACCTGCCACCTCAATGCGAATCCTGAGGCTCCGCTGCAGCCCCCCCAGAGGCTCTGTGTATTCGGGTGCTCTCTCAGCCCCCACTTCCTCTAGCCGCACCCGCAGCTGACTCAGTCGTTCCCTGAACAACCTGGGAGGACAAACGTGCTCATCCAGCAAACATACACAGGCGCACGGTCCACGGCACGCCCTGAGTCAGGCCCTCGCTCACTCTTGGCCTCAGGATCCTGGCCCAGCACCAGGCCCACGTCCTCCTCAGCCCAGGTGCCCAAGGACCCAGCCCGGGTGTCCCTCGCTCGCTCACTTCTCCTTGAGCTCCGAGAACTGCTTCTCTAGGTCCAGCATCTCGTTGAGGCACTCGCTGCGGCGCCGCTCGTAGTCCTCCTCGTCCATCTCTGGGATAAGAGGCCAGTCAGGGCCAGCGGGAGGGCACGGGTGTGTGCGTGTGTGCGTGCGCATGGCGGGTGGGGGGGCTCACCTGAGCTCTCCTCCTCGGACTCCGTCTGGCTGCCGCTCCGCTCCTCCTCACTCTCTTCTTCCTCCCCATTCATCTCAGCAGCTGAATCACCCTCTGCTTCCATCTCTTCTGTGTCTTTGCTGGGAGGCTGGATCGGCATCTGGACCCTGGAAGGAGTGGAGCCATCACTCACTAGGAGTCACACCAAGCCTTGGACAGCGGGGGAAGGAACTGGACTTGCCACACCCCGAGCACACACTGGGTGCAGAGGGTGCACATGGCCGTCTGCACAGCTCCCAGATGCCATGGAAATGCTCATGCCCTGGGACCCTGTTGATGAGCCCAATCCTGGGAATATTGGCCAAGGTGATGATCCGTAAGATGGGAAAGGCCAAGGGTGGGCTCCCCACTGCCTATGGGACTGGGCCTAATCTTCTGACTGGGGGCAGCTCCTTCACCTTGCCGTCTAATGGCCAATTCTTGAATACACCAGGCACTTTCCCCCTGTCCCCTCATGCTATTCCTTCTGCCTATAATGCTCTCCACTTCTCCTCCTGGGAACACTCTACAACCTCTTGTCTTCTCTGAGTCCAGTCCCATCTCCTTCTGCTTCCTCTGCGATCTCACATCAGCGATGCTCCCTAGACATGCTCAGGTATGTTCCACCATTCAGGAACAACAGAAACACAAAACCTCACCCTATTCCATTTAACTGCTCCCCATTTCCATCTCATAGCTACACTTTTCCAGGCCTGTGTACACTTGTTCTTCCTACTGTCACCTCCCACTTGTTCCCATTTGTTTCTGTATCATCTCTCAGCCAAAACTAATCCTATAGAATCAACCGACGACCTCCTTGTGCCGGATGCCAGTATTTTTCAGTGCTTCTCACAGCTGACGTCTCAGCAACCCTGCACACTAAGTATTGCTTCCTTTCTTCACTCATCTCATGTTATTGGAACTTTAATATATGCTAGGTACCATCAGACACTACGGTAGGTGCTGGTCACAGTGGTGAGACAGACATACACGGTCTCTGACATCAAGTGGTTTACAAGTTCCTGGGAGAAAAAGGCAAAGAAGGAGACCATTAGTGTGGTGTGAGAAGAGTTGAGAGCAGGCTTATGGGAGAGGCATCTAACTGGGGCCTGGAGTTGCTGCAGCTGACTTGCAGAGGAAGATGGGCAGACAGATGGGCTGAGCTGGTCAAGGGAGGGAACATTCCAAATAGAGGGAGTAGCATGTGCAAAGACCCCAAATGAAAGAAGGGGCAAGGTTGGGGGCACATGGGTCTAAGCTTGAGAGAGAAGTCTGGGCTGCAGAGATCTGGTCAAGGGCATGTAGCAAGTTCTTCAGGCCCTGAGAGAGGGTGCAACCAGCAAGGCAGAATGTGTGGAATGAGAAGACATCCATGATGGAACTCCCCGGGTCACCAAAGGGGCAGATGAGACCCCTTTGGTGAGAAGGATGAGAAGGAAATTAGCAAGATGAGAAGGAAATTAGCAAGAGGTAGAGGAGGAACAACTCGATTCATGGGGAGAGAGTCTTCATAAGGAAAGAGAGGTGACAGTGCCAAATGCTGCCAAGAGATCACCTAAGAGGAAGACTCAATAGTCCTCTCAACAGATAACCTGTCTACTGGGGATTCTATTTCATTGTGATGTTTTTGCAACTTCTCTGGACACTTCTTTGTAGTCCTTTACATTGGAATAGACCCCCGTCCCTCCAGGAAGCCTTATTTGTTTACATCTCCTCTCTATTTGCCCGTTCTTATGTCTGTGTCCTCAACTAGTCCCTAAGCCTCACCGGGGCAGGGCTGCGCATGCGCCTTATTCACGCGATGACTGGGGGATTCGCAAATACAAATTAAACAAAACAAACTTTTGTGAGGCAGGGATTGGCTTTTACTTCTTGGTAGCCCCAGGCCCCTTCGGTGGTAGCAAACCCAAAGTGTTCTGTTAACCTTCCTTGACACCAGTTCGAGTTGTGCAAATAACTGGACTAGAGCATAGTTTAGTCACATTCCTCAATGACTTCACAAATAATATGAACCTAACCTGAAACCTTCGGTTCTCCAAACCAGCCGCATCTTTCCCATTCACAAACCTCAGTTCCCCCAGTTTCCAAATTTTGCAATTCCTCTTCACTGTTAAATATATTTACTTTCTAAGATGCAACGTAATCGGGACCAGAAAGGGCGGGGGAGAGGGGATGGGAGTCACTCCAGGTGCCTCATTCTACTGAATGAGCTCAATAAAATCACAACCTCCCCTCCTTACCCCAGGCCAAAGAGAGAATGACCATTGCTACTCTGAATGTTGTTAAGACTGCAAGGGGTAAGGGATGGAGACGCACATTTTAAGGCGCTGTACACATGCAGTTTATCTTTTCAGAAAGTGAGCATCTCGAAGGCTGGCCTCCATGGAAGGCAGATTCTTCCCCACCCTCGAAGAGGCCAACCCAGCCCCTCCGCGGCGCGCCCGGAGCCTCCCGCCCGCTCCATCCCCGTATGCGTCCCTGCGGGTAGGAGAATCTCTAGCTCTTCCGCAGCGGGTTTGGGGCCCGCGGCCCTGCACGCTCCCGGCAGGTTAAGTCTCCGCTTCGGCCCTGGAGATTGGGTGGCCTCCGATCCACTCGCCGGAGGCCGAACCAGGCGTCACAGGTGGCGTTACGCACCGCACGGATTGGAGCCTCCGGCCTCACGTCCGAGATTTCCCAACAGGTGTCCGCGGCGACCGGTGCTCACCACCGCCGTCCGGCTCCCGGAAGCGCTGTGCCGGTCTCTCTTTACTGGGAGGTGGGGCCTATCAGTGCTTCCGTATGCGTCATCAGGGGGCGCCCGTTGGGAAGCTCACACAATTGGACAGCTGGGGACGAGGAATGCTGGGATACCGCGGAGCGGTCTCCATAGCAACTAGCCGAAGTTCACACTGGCGCAGTCAGCCCTCCGGAAAAAGACCCTTGTGGTTTCCTTGCTTTGCAGCCGGTGCTCCTCTGGCTGTGGTCACCTCCCCCCACCCTCCCCCGGCGTGAAAGGGTTGAGCCCACGACCCCTCCGCCTGCTCGGTTCAGGAGAGTAACGGAGCCAGCTGTAGGTGTGAACACTCATTTATTTATTTACACATTGTCATTGGTAGGCAAATAACCCAGCCCAGCCTATTCGAGGGTACAGAATCTGCAGACCCTTCCCTTCTCCAGAGGCCCGGAGGGCAGAGGCCTGGGAGAACCAGTAAGCTCAGGCTTCTGCACAAAAGCTAAGAACTAAACTCAACGCCTTTTCTTCTCTGATTTCTTTCCAAAAAACCCATTTTGTTAAGTAGTCAGACTTCTCAGCTCTGTCCCATTCATACTTTTTGCTCTCCTACTGCCTACCCACGCAAGATTGTTAATAATAATAACAACAATAACAACAATAATACTGTAATAATATTAATACTTCACATTTGTACGAAGCTTACAGAATGTTTTCACATGTAGCATCTCATCTGAGCCTCCCAACAGTTCTGAGAGGTAGGTATTCTCACCTCCCTTTTCACAGACGGGGTAATTGAGGCTCAGAGAGGGAACGGGATTTGCTCAAGGCCACACAGCTAGTTAGTGGTAAAGCTAGGACTTGATCCCAGCACCCCATATTCAAGTCCAGTGTTCCAACACCACAGCTACCACTGTAAAGTGGAGTGACATTTCTTACCCCTGTCAGGCCTGAGGGGCGGCCTAAGGAGAGAGGAGGCTGAGACCTCTCAGAGTGGGTAAGGAAGGGCTCAGCAATGACGGGAGGAGTCGGGGTACTTGGCCTTCAATTCCTGTTTGAACTGGCGATAAAGAATCTTATTGTGCTGATTTTCGGCCTCCTTTTGGGGATGGAACTTCAAAGCTTCTTTGAAGCCCTTATGAACCAGGAAACCTTCATTCAGCACCTCGAAATCAAATCCTGCCACGTGCAGCTCACAGGCCTGTGGGGGTGAGGGGGGAGAGATAGGTCAGCAAAGTTTGATGACATTCCTAGAGCTGAGACCGATACCCCTAACGCTGACTCCAGCATCCCCACTCCTCTGGAGGCGTCCTGGATCTTCCACACCCTCCACCCACCTCCTGAACTATGATCCCTCCTACCTCATTGCCCTCTTCCCACCCAGGGCCACTCATAGCTTCCTGATCCCCACCACCCTTCCTCCCCCCTTTCCCCTGCTCTCTCCCTTATGGGTACCTGGCTGATGCGATTGAAGCCGTACTGCCGAAAGCGTTCGTCGAAGGTGGGCACCTTGCCTCCAGCCACGTAGAATGGCTCCCAGGGGTCCTGCCAGGGCACCACGTAGGCAGGCCTCAGCAAGGTCTCTTCTGGCAGGTTGACCCAGCGGGAATAGTTGGTGGTTGCCTGGCAGGGAGTGCACAGCCCATAATAGAAGGGCCGCACCTCCCCCACCTGGTACAGCTGCAGGAGCTCATTCTTGTTTGTGGGCATGCGGCGGGCTCGGCGGATCTCGAAGGCAGGCACCACCAGCGCTGTGCCCGCCCACTGCTTGCTCTGATCCAGCATTTCCCGCAGCCCTCTCCACAGTCCCTCGCTGGGCACCATGTCCACATCGATTACCAGGGCATAGTTGGCCCCTTCACGAGCCAGATTCCTCAGCAGGTTATTGGGATACGATACATTGGTGCCCAGCGCGTAATTGATCCCAGGCTGGGCCACCCTGGCTAGCTTGTCGAAGACCTCCTGGCAGGACCGCAGCAGGGCAAACTCCCCCGGCTCCCGGGGGTCGGGCACGGCGGCCTCATAGCGCGAGGGGCACACAAGGTGCATGGCGACCCTAGCGCGCATATCCGGGCAGTGACTGCTCAGCGCGTAGGTCAGCACCGTGGCCAGCTGCGCCTCTTCTTTGGTGGCGGCAAACACCGACACAGATAGCGGGCCCTCCCAGCGCTCCAACAGGCCCGAGAGATGCAGCAGGTTGTCCACGCTGGCGTGCGTGGCCAGGATCACATCATTGGGGTCCATGGTGGTCTTCAGTAGGCCTCTATAGACGCGGTAGTCGCCGCTGGCGTCCAGGACGCCTCCGGAGGCCAGCGCGGTGCGGAGCTGCGCCTTGACCTGGTCCACGGACCTCGGGGAGGGGGGGAAGAACTCGAAGTACTGGTCTTGCTCCTCCTGTCCGTGCATCCCGGACAGCAGCGACAGGTAGAGTAGCTGCAGCATCGCCACCAGCATTAGCGCGGCCAGCAGCAGCTGGTAGAAGGCGCACCGGATGGCGTAGGACATCTGCATGGCTCTCGGGGCTCGGAGCACGCAGCAGGGACTACCAGACAGCAGCCTCTGCCAGCCGCTGCAAGCCCGGATTTACCGCAGCCTGCCGAGCTCTGCCGAAGCGAGCCGAGGCGAGCCGAGCCCAGTGCGCAGCCCCGTCCGCCCACGCTGGCCTACCGGCGCTCCAGCTCGCCCCCTGCACGCGAGGAGGATCTACTGCACTCGCCGCCCGCCGGGCGCGCTTTGCAAAAGCTGGATTTGCCCGCAGCGGCGCCGCCGGGTTCCCAGCCACACACACCCATTCCCTCCCGGTCAGTGCGCGACCCCCTGGGCCAAGCGCGTCCTGAAACCACGGCGCGCTCGCCTCGGACTCAGGTCGGGGAAACCGTGGCAGAGCTCGGCTGCAGCTGGGTGAAGGACGGCGCGGGTTCCCGGCAGCAGCGGGAGGAAAGGAACACAAAAGAACCCCCTTTCTTTCCGCGGTCTTTCCTTCCTTTAGGCTCTACAAGGGCTGCACTGAAAAATGAGTGTTAAAGACCCAGAAAATGTGGAGGAGGTAAGAGATAAGAGAATGTGGAAAGAGGACTTATACGTGGGACGAGGTGGCCGAGTGGTTAAGGCGATGGACTGCTAATCCATTGTGCTTTGCACGCGTGGGTTCGAATCCCATCCTCGTCGGTCGTGTTTTACACGGGAGGTGATTAATGATTCTTAATTTTCCACATCCCTCGGGCCTGGAGTACCAGATTGGGACGCACAATTCGACACAACCCGGATCTCTTTGTTCACCATGCACCTCCATGCCTGTCAGGCTCTTCATACTCTCGGTATCTGCCCCTTCTGGCCAGCGGGTCAGTGGTGTGCCATTTTCTTTCTCCCTAGAAAAAGTCCCAGGGTTCGGTGGCAACTAGAAGACCAGAAATGGAATTCTGGCCAGTGCCAAATTAGGGGCCAATATATTAAGTAGAGAAGCTGCCCCCCCAACCCTCGACCTACCCCCCCCCCCCAGCGCCACCCTCCCTGTAGTAGAACTTAACGGTGTTCGTGGTGGTGGTGGTGTTTGTTCATTTAAATTATTACTCTATCCAGCCCACTGATTCCCCTCGCCCAGCATTTTTCTCAGAGGGGAGATCTTGTATCCACACACCTCCTTCTCCAGCACACACACACACACAGAACATCTTGAACACCAGCCAACATGAGGCTGCATACAATAAGTGTGGAATAATTGATCCATACACTTTAGAGAGGAGAGGCTGTGGGGAAGGGCAGCTCCTTCGACTGCTAAATCAATTACATGTAATAACTGTTCGATCGCTGTGAATCCTGCGAAGGCGGACAGACTGGGAGGGCCTGGAGTGGCAGGCTGCGGTATTTGTCCACTACTCCACAGGCAGTAGGGAGCCAGGGTTGTTGAGTTGAGGAATGACCAGGAGACCTGTGTTATGCAGCCCCCAGCGATATCACCTACTGAGCACCTGCTAACAGCAGCCGCTGGGTTTGGCACTGGGGATGGGGCCTTGTAGGAGACACAGGTACTGTCCTTTAAGGTTTTTACTGGTGACCTGTGCCAGGAGAGAGGAGAAAGGTATGAGTAGATCTTTTCAGCATAGGTCTTGTAAACTGGAAGCTCAGAAAGCAGATTTGGTGCCATTTGGGTTTTCTTTCACTTGTTTAGTGTTTAAAAATAATGATTTAAATCACATTAGTTGTTAACTTTGGTGAATCAGGAGATTTCACATAAAATCCACATTTCCAACTTCCGTTTTAAATTCTGGAAGATCTGACAATGCCAGGCCTGCATTTCCACAGGGAGACAATTGGCCAGAGCATAAGAGTGACTCTCCCTTTGCAGTCTTCCCTTTGCTGAAGTCTCAACCCTGTCCCTTCCCTGCCTACCCCAGACCTTTGAGCATTTGTGTTTCATCTGCGGTACTTACACAATACTCATTTTCTACCTCGATTGAAGATTTGCTTGGGCATCTGCCACACACCCCTCCCTCACCCACTCCAATGCTAGCCACATAGCAGGCATCAATTCATGTTTGTTGATTGAGTAAATCAGAGGCTTCTGAAGTGTCCCCAGGGGCCCTGGTCTAAGGGGAGAATGAAAAGTAGTGACTAAGCCTTGGTGAGGTGTCAAGAAAACTCACATGGAAGGGGCCAGAGGAAGGCCAAAAGCCTATTACTGTGGGCAGAGAGGCCTGGCGAGGTGAGGGCCTGGCTGTCATGGAATGGGACCTGAGACATTCAAAGACCAGAGTTAAAAACCGTTAACAAGGGGTCTGCTTCCTGTACATCTTGTCTGGCCTATGCATCTCTTCCATCTGGCTGGTCCTGACTTATAGCCTTTTATAATAAACATGTAATCCAGTAAGTAAAATGTTTTTCTGAGTGCTATGAGCTGCTCTAGCAAATTAATTGAACCCAAGGAGGGGTTTGCTGGAATCTGGTTTATAGCCAGTCAGTCAGAAGCACAGGTAATAGCCTAGACTTGCGATTGGCATCTGAATTGGAGGCAGTCTTATAGGACTGAGTCCTTTACTTGAGGAATCTGATTCTATCTCCAGGTAGATAGTGTCAGAATTGAGTCACATTCTAGGGCACTCAGGTGGTATCCAAGTATTGCTTGATGTGGGGGGAAAACCCACAAGTCAGAATTGGTGTCAGAATTGTATGTGTAAAAATACAACTGAATTTTGTGTGTTGACCTTGAATCCTGCAGCTGCTGAATTCATTTATTAGCTCTAATAGGTTTGTGTGTGCATATGTGTGTGTGTTTAGGATTTTCTGTATATGTGTATATTATATCACGTGTGAATCTGGGTAGTTTTGCTTCTTCCTGTCCAATTTGAATGCTTTTTATTTCTTTCTTGCCAAATTGCTCTGGCCAGAACTTCCAGTACAAAGTGAATAGATGAAATGGTAAAAATGTTGTTCCTTGTCTTGCTCCTGATCTTAGGGGGAAGGCTTTCAGTCTTTCACCATTGACTATGACATTACTTGTGGGTTTTTCATAAATGCCCTTTATCAGGTCAAGAAAGTTCCCATCTATTCCTTGTTGAGTGTTTTTGTCTTGAAAAGGTGTTGGGTTTTGTCAGATGCTTTTTTTGCATCAATTGAGATGATCATGTGGTTTCCCCCCTTCATCCTATTAGTGTCGTGTATTACATCGATAGATTTGTGCATGTTGAACCACCGTGCATTCTGGAGTGAATCCCCCTTGAATATGGTGTATAATCCTTTCATTATGCTGGGGCATTCAGTTTGCTAGTATTTTGTTGAGGATTTTTGCATCCCTATTCATAAGGGGTATTGGGCTGTGGTTTTCTTTTCTTGTGATATCTTTATCTGGATTTGGCATCAGGGTAATTAATACTGGTCATATAGAATGAGTTAAAAAGTGTTCCTGCTTCTTGTTTTTTGTTTGTTTGTTTGTTTTTGCTTTTTGGAAGCGTTTGAAAAGGATTGGTGTTAATTCTTTAAATGATTGGTATAATTAGGCTGTGAAGTCATCTGGTCCTAGAATTTTCTTTGTTGGGGGATGTTTGATTACTGATTCCATCTTGTTACTTGTTATAGGTATGTTCGCATTTCTTATTTCTTCTTGAGTCAGCTTTGATAGTTTGTGTGTTTCTAGGAATTTGTCCATTTCATCTAGGTTTCTCATTTGTTGGTGTACAGTTGTTCATACCCATTTTATTTCTTACAGGCATTTTTATTTGTGTACAATCAATAGAACGGCCCCACTTTCATTTCTGATTTTAGTAATTTTAAAGGCCTTTCTTTCATTTTTTATTTTAATAATTTCAAAGTCTCTCTTTTTTTCTTAGTCTAGTCAAAGGTATGTCAATTTTGTTCATTGTTTCAAAGAACCAACTGTTGGTTTCGTTGATTTTCTCTTTTGCTTTTCTATCCTCCATATGTTTATCGCCACTCTAATCTTTATCATCTCCTTCCTTCTGCTAGCTTTGGGTTTAATTTGCTCTTCTTTGTTTTGGTTCCTTAAGGTGTAAGGTTAGGTTATTGATTTGAGATCCTTCTTCCTTTTTAATGCAGGCATTTATGGTTGTAAATTTCCTCTCAGCACTGCTCTCACTGCATCCCATAAATATTAGTATGTTGTGTTTTCATTTGTCTCAAAGCATTTTCTAATTTCTTTTTCTTTTTTAACCCATTAGTTATTTAAGAGTGTGTTAATTTCCAAATATTTGTGAAGTTTCCAGTTTTTCTTCTGTCATTGATTTCTAGTTTCATTCCACTGAGATCAGAAAAGCTACTTTGTACGATTGCAATCTTTTAAAATTTATTGCAACTTTGTTTTGTGGCCTAATCCATGATATATCCTGGAGAAAGTTCCATGTACACTTGAGAAGGTATATTCTGCTGTTTTTAGGTAGAGTGTTCTGTGTATGTCTGACCTAGTTGCTTCATAGTATGTTCACTATGTTTCTTTGTTGATCTTCTGTCTAGTTGTTCTATCTGTTATTGAAGTCTCCAATTATTATTGTAGAAGTGTTTATTTCTCCTTCAATTTTGTCCATTGTTTCTTCATATTTTTAGGACTTTGTTGCTAGGGGTATATATGCTTATGATTATTATATCTTCTGATGGATTTATCCTTTTATGAATATATAACATCATTCTTTATCTCTGAAATGATTTTTGACTTAAAATCTGTTTTGTCTGATATTAGTGTACCCACCCAATTGTCTTTTGGGTACTGTTTGCATGGACTATCTTGCTCTCCTTTCATTTTCAACCTATTGGTGTTTTGTGCTCTCAAGTAAGTTTCTTTTTTTTTCTTAACAGGACTTTTATTGGGGAACAGTGTGTACTTCCAGGATTTTTTCCAAGGTTGTCCTTTCAATCGTAGTTGTGAAGGGTGCAGTTCAGCTCCAGGTCCAGTTGCCGTTGTTAGTTGCAGGGGCCGCAGCCCACCATCCCTTGCAGGAGTCAAACCGGCAACCCTGTGGTTGAGAGGACGCGCTCCAACCAACTGAGCCATCTGGGCACTGGGGAGCTCAGCTCAAGGTGCCGTGTTCAATCTTAGTTGCAGGGGGCGGAGCCCACCATCCCTTGTGGGAGTCGAGGAGTTGAACTGGCAACCTTGTGGTTGAGAGCCCGCTGGCCCATGTGGGAATCAAACCAGCAGCCTTCGGAGTTAGGAGCACGGAGCTTCAGCCGCCTGAGCCACCGCACTGGCCCTCAAGTAAGTTTCTTATAGATAACATATAGTTGAATCATTTTTCTAATCCATTCTGACAATCTTTTTTTAACTGGAGAGTTTAATCAATTTACAAACCAGGAGGCCTCCTCCTTATAAGAGGGTGAGCAACTTGAGGGTAAGGACTGGCCTTCGAGTATTTGTGTCCTTTCAGTGAGCCTATCTCAGTGCCCTCACGTACAGCCCTCTCCAAGTGTTTGCTGATGGAAACTGGCTGCTTCTGATGGAACCTGGGCCTGCTGGCGGAGCTGCGTCTGGCAGGGAGGTGGCAGTGGCTGGGGGACTGGCATCAGGAGAGGGATGGGCAGGTGCAGCCATCAGCCCAAGTATTTGTTTCCAACATCAAAAGCCAGCTGCTTCCTGATCTAATAGGAAAGTTGGGCTGGGTCTACTGGGAAGGAGGATGGGAAGAAGGAATTCCGGGTTGTGATGTCACAAGGATATCTGAGGATAAGTGTCCTCTTTCTGGGCCCAGCCGCCACTGCTCAGCCCAATCTGGCTTGCTCCAGACAACAATGGACCAGCACCAGTGTGTTCCCTGGGACTGTGGCCTGGCCGGCGAGGGTGAGTTTGCAGGTCTAGGAAGCTTTTGGGTACAACAGACAATAGTCTCTAAAGGTAGAGAAGGAGAAGGGAACCCAGGAAGTGTTGGGATCCTGCCCCCACCAGTCCCAGTCCCAGGGTACAGCTAGGCCTAATGGTCTACACAAGATACTCCCAGAACTACAACTACCATTTAGTAAGTGTCAGTCTGTACTCTAGCCCTGACCTGTCTCCAGGACTCCAGACTTGGGCAAGTCCCAGTTCCCACTGCTTATAAATAAAAGGGCCTGGCTTTGAACCTAGGACTCTGGGTCAGTGCACATGCACTTACCTGCTGAGTTAATGGCCTCTGTAGAGGCAGCTGCCCTCTTCTTTCCTGTATCCCTCCTCTTCTCTCTAATCCCCTGTTTAGGCCTCATCACTAAGGCCCTTCATCTTTTGTCCCCAGCCCACTGCTTCCTACTCCCTTCCCCTCCCTCTCAACCAAGGGATTCCCCCACCTTACTTCCCACTGTTCCCTGAATATTCCATGTCCATGCCTTCCACACTGTTTTCCACTCTAGCCCAGCAAACTCATATTCATCCCTCAAGGCCCAGCTGGGGAAACGCCTCCGCTGAGATGTCTGCCCTGACTTCCCAGTGGGATCAAGAGTCTCCTTCTGGAGTCTTATAGTACACACTTCTTTAAGGCTCTCACAAGCCCCATCACAAGTTACATTCTGCTTCCCATGGCCTTCGGAGCAGGGACATGTCCTTTGTTTCTGGGTCACCAGACCAGCCAGGCCCTGGTATAGTGAATAGTGGTTGAAGGAATGAATCCTCACTTGGGATCTGCCCTGTGGCTTTATTTCAGCTACCAAAGTCATATACGTGTATTGCCTTTTTTCCCTCTTTGATAGCAAAACAGCCTTTGGCTTCTGAGCAGGAGCCCTGTGTTAACTCAGCGCCTGGTATATAATAGCTGTTGAGTGAATGTTCACGGCCGGCAGAAGGGCAAGTGGACAGAAAGGCTGGTGCCATAATTGCAAAAACCCCTTGCTTTTCTCTGGGCTGGGCAGAGTAGTCCAGGGGAGAGGTGAAGCAGGCCTTTCCTTCACCTCCCCAGAGAACTGGCTGACTGCCCCTCTTAGGCTCATTTCTGGGAATGGGGAGCCTGGGGAAGCAGAGGACACTGATGGAGAGGAACAGCGATAGTTGTCCATGCAGCCAGGTGCTATGCCCAGGAGCACAGGGCTCCTTGCAGGCCAATACCCCTTGGCCATGACAGGGATACCCACAAATCCCTGCCCTTCCTAAGGTCTCAGTCGTCCCATCTGCCGGATGGGTCCAACCATCCCCACCCCATCCAGCTCATCAAAGCCAATAGCACCTTGGAAAGAAAGACTCAGTGAATTCATTATACAAATGAAGAAGGTTGTTATTAGACCCAGGAGCAGGGTCAGTGGGAGAAACAGCAAAATGGTGGAGTGAGTGCTTAGGGTTCCTGCCTTGAGCCCCTTGAGGAAAAGAGAAGCAGGCATCGGGCAGGAAGAGCAGCACCTACAGGGAGGAGGCGGGGGCTGGGTCCGAGCTCTGCCATGGACCGGTCACTTCCCCCTGGGACTTGGTTTCCTCACCTGTACAAAGTGGGAACGCAATCCCTACCTGGCTCCTTCCAAGGGCCTCCATGAGGCTTTCGTGAGAGAACGGGTGTGGAAGAGCTTTGCAAACTGTAAAGTGCAGTGCACGCATGCAGCCTAACTGCAAACCAGTGGGGCTCTGGGGAGTGGAGACAGTACGTGTTGGCAACAAAAACACTGTTGGAGGCCCAGAGGGTCCTTTGAGCGCCCTCAGATTCCTAACACCTGCTCCTTCTCCCCGCTCCCCTCAACCTCCCTGACGTCCTCTGTCCTGGGGTCCGGCAGACGTGACCACGGGATCGCTGAGGTCTGGGGAGAAGAGCTCCTGCCCTGGGCTGGCCCCTACTCCCACTCTGAACTTGAGGTTGGGGCCACACCAGCCACTCCCTTGGCACGATCCCGCTGGTGGCCTCTGATCCGCGGCGATCAGCACGTGGGTTTCTTGTGATGAACAAAAGCACTCCGGATGGGGAGGAAGGGCCATGGCCCTCAGCCTTCTTTTCCCTGATTGTCACCCTTTCAATGAGGTCTTACGCGTGTCTGGCTAGCCTATCTCTGTGTGTCACCTCCATTCCTGGATGAGCATTGGAATGACTGGTGGTGAGTTCTTCCTTGCAGCATCTCAAGTGACCGCCAGCCTGGGAGGGAGAGAGCAGCACCTGCCTCCTCCTGGCACCCCCAGACCAAGGGGCCCCAGCCCAACGGAGGCTTGAGCCGGCTCGCCATTCCCCTATGCTGGGTCTCGTCTTTCAAGGGGCCAGCAAGAAGAGAGCTGCCGGGAGAGTCCTGGACAGAGCACTTCAGATTAGCGCCTTGAAGAGGAAGGAGAGGGAGGCCCCACAGGATAGCCCCAGGGCCAGGAAGAAGGTCATGAGGGCACCGGCCACCTCCCTCTCATGTGGTAACACCTGCCTAGAACACACAAGAGTAGGAGCTCTTAGAAAATGCTGGGTCGGACCTGGGCCCAGCCCCAGTGCCCCCGGCCCACCATACTCCCAGGCCCTCCCCACTGTCCCCCAGACCTGGGCGCCAGGCACATGGTGAGGGACACCAGGTAACCGTTGGAAACAGCAAAGACCAGCATGAAAGTGATGAAGTAGGCATCCTGTGGGAAGAGGATGGGCAGCCGGGACCTCTCAGGCACGTGGCACAGCATGAAGAGCGGGATGAACAGGACGCGCAGGCAGACCAGCAGGGGCAGCAGCCGGCTGTCCTGGTCCGGCTGTGGCAGAAGCTGGGGTGAGGGCAGTCCCTGGGAGCATGGTCTCTGTTCTAGGGGTACCCAAGATGGACTCAGCTCTCACTTCCCCTGACCTACCCAAGGTGAACTAGTGAGGACAGCACTTGGGCCTCTGGAGAGCCAGGGGGCTGGACCAAGGCCACCCAGCAATCAAGGACGGGCTTGGGCCCAGCCTCTGCCTCTCCTGCTGGCCAGCTGGTGTTCTCTCCATGGCAGAACTGGGAGGGCCCTGAGACGGCATCTTCAGTTTTCAAACTCGGTCCCTCCAAATGCCCCTGGGGGTTCCACAGACCCCTTTGGGGCAGATGGGCTTTCTGAACTGGAATAAAAGCTGGGTATCAAGCCCCTTCCTGGCTTGGATCAGAGCACCTCCTTTTTGATGTACTTTATTTGTTGTGTCTCCTTGGAAGAGTTCGTTTAAAGAAGCAGCACCTTGGCTCAACGCAATCCAAACACTAGGAATCTTGTCTCAACTCTCACGTGGTACAGGCACTGCTACGTCATAGTCTCTGAGCACCGAGGGCTGGGCCCTGGGCTGGATGCAGGGGACACAGGTCAATTGGACATCGCTTCTGCTTTCAAGGAGCTCATAGTCCAAGCCCTGGCTGGCATACCTCCTGGGGCCAGGTGCTCACTGCCACCTGGCGGGCTGTTCCATTGCCAGGCCCAGACCTTTCTGTGCTCTCTCACACCCTCTAATTCCCAACTGCTTCCTAAAACCATCAGATCACCCCGGCCCAGGTGTGCTCACCCACAAGAAGTAAGAAGTCAGGCTCCGTCCCAGCCAGTCCATGACATTGAAGAGAAGGAAGCAGCAGATGGGGTTGAAGAACCGACCTGGAAGAGAGAGAGGGCTCATCCAGGTCCCGACTCCCCTCTTCCTGCTCGCCCCTTCACTCCTCGGCCCTGCCCTCTTCTGATTCCCAACACTCACTCCACTTTCCAGGACTGGTGGAGCTGGTCACCATGGCTGTGATGGCGGGGAAGACAGACAGGGTGACTGTGAAGACCAACACAAGGCACAGCGCCGTCAGCCAGATCTGGGAGCCGGAGGCAGGGGTGTGAGCAGGTGGGGCAGACCTAGGGCCCAACAGGCAGCCCTGACCCTCCTGGCCAAGCCCTAGTCCAGGAGCAGCACACCGGGAGCCTGGCTCAGCTGTGTCCCCGATCCACTCTGACCCTGTCACCTTGGGGTGGACAAGGTGAGGACTAAGGCCTCATTCTAAGAGTCTGGGGAGAGCTGGAGAGAACAGCCCTCTCTTCCCCAGGGATGGTGGTTGGGGGTTATATCCAAGCCAAACCTTTTGGAAGACAATGAAAACCGAAGGTTTTCCTGGCTTCTGGGGTTCCTCTGGTTCCAGTTCCGGCTCCTTCTCAGTGTTAAGATCCAGAGTCAGGGCTGCCTTCTGGGGGCTGTTAGGAATCCCATTCTTCTCATCTGGAGCGAGAGGGGAGGGCAGGGTCATGCCTGTGACCCTTGCCTGTGACAGGGTGATCCCCAGCTAACACAGGTGACCCTCCTTCAGCCCAGGGTTCAGGCAAAGAGAATTAACAAATTCTAATTAAGCAGAAATATGCTTAGCTACCATTTACTAAGCACACACTCATACATGTGCCAGGCAAATTAAATACCTTAGATGAGTTATCTCACTGCCATTGTCCTATAAAGAAATGGGGGGGGGGGCTCAGAGGGGTTAAATGACTTGCTTAAGGTCACACAGCTTGGATGTTGTGAAGCCAAGATTCAAACTCAAATGCATTTGGATCCAGAACTTGCATGCTTGTAGTTCTGCCTCCCCATTTTATAGGGGAGAAAACCAAGGCCCAAAGGGCAGCAGGGATGACTTTAATCCCACATGATCTGCTTCTGCTCAAACAAGGCCCCTAGGGGTGAGGGTTCTAGTTGGGGACGTAGAGGAAACGCTTCCCTGTGGAGGTGTCTCTAGCCTCTTCCGCGGCTCCACCTCTCCAGCAGGGTCCGGTGGCTCACCAGGCTGGAGGAGCTCAGCTTTGGTCTCCAGCTCCTGAGCTTGTGCCTGTGATTTCTTGGCCAGGTAGTAGCGGGCAAACTCCTGCAGAAGAAAAGCGTTGGCCCTGCCGGGCTTGGGTGCGGTGTCTGGATCCCTCCCCCACCCTGTTGCCTAAGAGGCTGGGGTCCCCCTGTGGGCATCAGGACTGGGCCCCAGTCCCCTCCACCTCCCCTGGGCTATATCTGAAATACTCTAAAGGGCTGCCTCGAGCTCAATGCCGGGCTCACCAGGTGGGGCAGGCTCACCAGGTGGGGCAGGCTCAGGTAACACATGATGGACATGAGGATGCCCACGCAGGGCATGATGAAGTACCCCAGGGCAGAGGTCTGGGCATCCACGCCACCTGTGCAGAAACTGCAGCTGCAGTGGGGAGGTGGCTGGACCGACCGGCTCCCACAGAGCTGACAGCTCTTATCCCACTTCCCATTATGACCTTCTCAGATTCACCCCCGGCCTCTTCCACTACTCTCCTGACAAACTTGGGAATCTTATGCAGGGCCCTAGCCCAGCCTTTCACTCTGTCACTCTTCCCTACATGCCGTTTTTTTGAGCACCTACTATGTGCTCATTATTACTGTATGCTCCTTACAATCTGAGGATGGAGCTAAATAATAATCATTTAGGTGGGGAAACTGACACAAGAAAAGCGTCTCATCCAATGCCCCCCACTATGGAGCAGTGGAACTGGGATTCGAACCCAAGTCTATCTGAATCCCAAACCTGTCCCTCCTTCCCTCAACCTCAACCTGCTGCCATATACCAGTGTTAGCCTCAGGAATCCTGCCCCTGGCTCCAAGTTAAGCCAATCTTCAGCCAGTCACTCTCTCCCTGTAGAGAACCCTGCTCCCTACCCCAGCTCCCCATCATCCCATCACTTCTGTCTCCACCCAGAACCCAAGGCATCTCACTCCTGGCACACTCCCTGCCCCCCAAAGAAGCCACCCTTGCCCTCCAGCCACTCAAGTCCACTCACTGGCCATGGACATGAGCATGGCAAGGGCAGCGAAGATCCCAGCCAAGCCCTGGCCGCTGAGGAAGAGGGTGCTGTAGGTGGAAGGCATGGTGCCCAGCTGCCCAAAGAGGCTGCCCTGCAGAACTGCACCGAAGGCTGTAGAGGGACAAGAATGGGGGCTGCCACTCAACTAGGCAGGCATCAGGGGCCCCTGGAGCAGGTGTCAGCAGGATGCACAGAGGATTCTGGTCTAAGTTGGCAGGCGTGAGACTCCTGCCACTCTGGTGTCACCCCCCCCCCCATTCATTCCTCTTCTGAGGTGCATCCGTAGGCCTGCAGGGCTAGGGGCTAGGAGGCCAGCTCTTAGGTCACCGTGGGGCCTAAGACAAGTGACTTTTCCTCTCTCTCTGGGCCTCAGTTTCTCATCAGGGATATGCATAATGCTGCTGTCTTGTCTGGATATTTTTGGGCCTTTCCATTACAAAAAGGAGGCTCGGCTAAAGCCCTGGGTGGGCTGGACAGGGAGGTGGGTAGGGGCAGCGGTGCTCACAGTTGATGAACCAGACAGAGGTCATGGTGATGGAGAAGAAGGGCCCAGGGCTCATGTCCACCTTGACCAGCGCCGCCGTCAGGGCAAAGAGCAGCAGGATGACCAGCAGGCTGCCCAGAATCCGCACCGTCTCAGGAATGCTGCTCATAAAGGAAGCAGAGTGGGTACTGCCTGGGCGCAGGCCGGGCAAAGGGAGGTAGGCGGGAGGTTCAGCCCAGGGCTGGACAGTGGGGTCCGCGCAGGAAGGATGGCAGGTTTTCCCTGGGCCGCATGGAGCTGCCTCAGCAGGGGCGGGGCAGGGACAACAGAGGGATAGCCTGGGAGGGAGTCCGAGGGTGGGCCTCTCACCACTGGTACAGGAAAGAGTTGAGGAGCGTGAAAAGCAGCAGGGGCAGCTGGGACAGCAGCGTCACCCAGTTGTTGAAGTTGAAGGTGTCTGCAGGGCCAGTATGGTTGGTGCCCAGGGTCCCAGTGGTGCTGTTGGCGCCCACCAGCCGCCCCTGGAAATACTGCCAGGATACCGGGGAAGGGGGGTACAGCGTCACCCTACAACCTACCCTCAGTAACCCCCCAGCCTTTTCCATTGCCTCCCCCCCCCAAGCTTGAGATGGCTTGGTTAATATTTGTGGGGACTGTTGGTTTGTCCTTGTACTGTCCTCAGCACCTGGCACACAGTTGGAGTTCAGTGAATGTGCATTGAATTGAATGGCTGAAGTCGGGGACAGAGCCCAAGCCCTAAGAACCCCAACTTGGCCCTTTCTCCATCTTCACCCCTCCTTTTCAGTGCTCTGGTTCCAGCCCCCACTCCTGCAGGGGCTTCCAGATTCCTGAGTATGTACTGAGCACCCAAGGGAAGCCAGGCTCTGGCCTCGGTGCTGACCAACTGCGTTCTCTCTGGAACGCATATCCTATCCCGCCTCTGCTTAACTTGCCCCACCCGCTGCCCATAGCTCCCTTTTGCCTGCAGAGCAAAGCCTCAAGGTTTTGGAACAGCATTTGGGGCCCTTCAGAACCAGACCCAGGTCTCCCTTTTGTGCCCCATCTCCTGCTTCATTCTGCAAAGCTCCAGGGCACCCTTTTCTCTGAACAGGCTGGCATACCCCTTGCCTTGGTTGGTGCATTTGCAAGGCTGCCATCTCTGCCTGGAATGCCTTCCCCTCTTCCTGCCGTTCCCCTCCCCCACCCCAAATGCTTTACCTCCCCTTCTCCTTAGTTACAAATCACCTCTTCTATGAAGCAGAAGGAGTTGCTCCCTCCCCTGGGGGCCCAAAGGACTCTGCTCCAAGCCTGGGATGCCAGTGTTATGTTACATTATTTGTGGACCTCACACCCCAATCCAGAGTGATAGTCACTCGCCAGACAAAGGTATTGGTCCCTCTGTGGACTCACCCGATGGGTGACGAACACAATTATTAATAGCTCTTTGGCACCCTGCTTGCTCTCGCGACCAGGGGCTGATTCAGCTTTGGGTCCCCAGGGCCCAGCACACAGCCAGGCACTGAAGAGGCATCTGGAAAGTTGTTGTACTGAATATATATGAATAACTCAGTACAAAAGAGAACACGAGTCCCACATTCCTGCCTGCCCTTGAGAGAATATAAGCTCCATGAGATGGGGCCTTCCTCTTTTATGTTTCCTTCTGAACCCCCAGTGCCAAGAATGGCCTGGCCCACAGTAGGTGCACGTTAACTATTTGTTGTGCACCCAACTATTTGTTGGATGAATGAATGTAATTCATGCTATTTCAAAGAAAACGAAAGGCTTGGAAAGCCCACTTTTGGAGTGACTAGCTCAGGAATAATGAACAGAGGTGGCGATTCCACAGGACCCCTGAGCTGGCGACCTTGCCCCTCTAGGATCTGGGCATCCCTGAAAGCCTGGCTTTCCTAGCCATGAGAAAGGCACCTCCCCTCTCAGAGGCTCCTAGCTTCAGCCACAAGGGCATAATGAGGAGTCAAAGGCCGCGGGGTAGGGAAAGCGCCTGGTACCCCTCAGGTCCGAGGCGGCTGGAGGGACAGATGGTGGCTGTGGCCTTGGGGCTGTCAGTCCAGCCGCGAGTCTCACCGGGATGGCAGTGATGAAGAAGTTCCAGGGCAGGAGGGTGCCCAGCCCCAGGATGAAGAAGCTGATCCCGACCAGGTGGTAGCTGTAGGGATCAGTCAGAAGGTCACACGGAGGACGCAGCTCCTCGGCCTCCCCTCCCGCCACCCAGGCCGCCCCCTCCGGAGATCGGACTACAGCCCCCATCACCCCAGCTCAGGCAGCCGAGGGAGGCGGCTGATGGGAATTGTAGTCCCATCTGGTCTGCTATGAGCCTTGGAGCTCCCAAAGGGAGCGGGTCTGCGTTGCTCACGGCTACCCGGATCCCCTACGCACCCCACTCGGTCCCCAACTCGCCTGTCCTGCGGAAGGTCTCCTCGCGCCATGGCCGCCCAGCGCGATGTGCCTAGGTGGGAGAGGGGTGGGGTGCTGCACCTGCGCCGGGAGGGGCACCAGAGGACCCGGGAGGCCGGGTCTTGCGGGCGGTGGGCGGGGTGGGGTGTGGGAGGTTGGGTCTCCCCGAAAGGGGAGGGGAGAGGCGTGAGCGGGAGAGGGTGCTGCGGCGGATTTCCCAGGGTCTCACGCTCCGCAGGCTCGGACCTCGGCTCCGCCCCCGGGGCGGGGACAGAAGGTCGCACTACCCTTCCCGGCCTCCCTGGGGCAGGGTCTCCAACCCGGTCCCCGGATTCCCGCGTGCACCCCGGCCCACCTCACAGTTCCCGGTCCCCACTGCTCCCCGCGCTGCCCGGTGTGACTTAGAGGCGGCTGACCCGGGAAGGCCCCTTGCCGCCTCTCCTCTCCTCAGGCGTCTGTCCTGGACCCCTCGGGCGCGGTGGGGAGAGGTACTTCGCCCCCTCCACCAGCCGAGAGCTCGGGCGGAACAGGCGCAGTGTTCTTCCCCCTCCACCAACTCGGAGGTGGTGCCAGAGCCGCCCTAGCGCCCCGCACCGAGGGGCCGGCTTCCCGCGTGCCTGCAGAGCCTCCGGCCGGGACTGTAACCCGAGCGGAGCCGGTGCTAGGGAAAGCCAGAGAGACCATCTGTCGCCAGCGGTCCTGGCAGGCTGCGCCAAGCTGGGTGCTGCTGAAGGCAGAGTAGAGGGCCAGGTAACGGTGCTGGTGAAGCCCCCAGGCCGATCTGGAAGACAGACGGACCCTTCTGCAGAGGGTGCCTGGGGAAGCGCCGGGTCTTTGGTGTGCACAGCTGAGGCGTGGGCCCCGCTGGAGCGTCCAGGCGGGCTTCCTGGTGGCAGTGAGACTGAGCTGTCTGGAGCAGTGATGGGTTAAGCAAATGCCCTGAAGTGAGCCCAGGCCCCTTCCCCAGCCTCATCTCATGCCCTCCCACCACCGCCACTAAGAAAACAAAAAACGGCGGTGTCACATCACATGAAACACACACACATACACACATATATATTTAAATAAAGTTTTTTGGGGAATATTGGGGAACAGTGTGTTTCTCCGGGGCTCATCAGCTCCAAGTCATTGTCCTTCAATCTAGTACATGAAACACATTAAGATGCACCCACCTCACACTTTTTTTCAGGAAAAAACTTGGAAAAGATTATAGACCATTGTAATTTTGAAATTAATTTTATCTAACTCATTCAATTTATGAGAGGGTTTGTTTTTCTCTGCAATCACCGTGCATATAGAGAAGATGCTGGAGAAGTGAGAGGCTCAAAATCACAAATTATTTTCACAAGTAATGAAATTTTATGGCTACTCCCAGGTTGCTTGTGTTTTTTCCTCCAGCTGACTGTGAGCTTGTGGGGCAAAGACCATGCTTGTCTGGGTCAGTGTTTTATTATTGCAAACATCTAGTGCCACAGCCTGGTCCATAGCAGGTGCTCAATAAATGCTTAGTGAATAAATGGATCGTAGTGATATACAAGAGATTTTAGGGAGAACATAGATGGCATTAAATTACACTGTAAGAGAAAGTTATTCTTTTAAGTCGGTTCAAGCCTTCAGAATATATCAAGGGGGAAAAGTCTCAATTCGGTGCTAATGTGTTTCTAACACCTGTTAATTTGCCCTCTCTCCCCCTCTCTCTAATAAAAAGCTGACCTCAGAGCTTCTGTTGACAGTTTTATCTAAATAGAGGTTAATAAAGTTTATGTTCCTTCTCTCTGTTTTTATAGTTGCTTTGTTGTTAGAGTTACTCATACTAGTTTCCTATTTATGATAATGATGTACACTTTTCTTCGAAAAATAAAATTACGTATAGTTTAATAAACTATCAATTTATTACAATGAACTATAATTAAAATCTACACTTATTAGAATTGACTGCAAATAAAATATAGATTTTTTTTAAATTAAATTTATTGAGGTGACAATTGTTAGTAAAATTACATAGATTTCAGGTGTACAATTCTGTATTACGTCATCTATAAATCCCATTGTGTGTTCATCACCCAGAGTCAGTTCTCCTTCCATCACCATATATTCGATCCCCCTTACCCTCATCTCCCACCCCCCACCCCCAAATATAGATTTCTTAAAGGAATAAAATCATACATTTTGTTTTAAATTTTAAAAGAAATTCTTTTATAAGTTTCATATTAACAAAATACATTTATGAAAAATGACTCGTTTAAGAAAAGGGACTGCGGGTGGGGCACAGCTGTGGCATAAGTTTCAAAGGGAGCTCGTAAAGAGCTGAGATTTGGGGAACACTGTGTTCGCTGAGGCCAAGAAGAAGAGAATGGGGGCACTTCAGGGAGAGAACAGCCTGTACCAAGACCAGGGAAGTGAGAATGCTGACACATTCTGGGACATACAAACAGATCCCTTTGGCAGGAAAGGTGGGAGGAGCCGGCAGAGACTCTGCAAGGGCCGGCCAGGCTGCTTATATAGGCCTGAGGGCTCAGTAAGGAGTCTGGATTTCATTCTAAAGGAGAGCTTCTCAATTCAGTCAGACTCAGTCACCATTTTAATAACAATTTTGTTAGTATCCTGCGATGAAATTAATAGATAATAAAACCTACCTATACACACAAAATAATGTCAATATATAACACTATCCTAATTGCACTATAGGGGATAAATGAAAGTATTTAGTAATAAATAATGTTCGAGTATGTGAACTTTCAGGCACAGTCAAGCAGTTGAATGCTGGCCCCTCTTTATTTCTTTTTGGGGGGGAAGGGGCACAGGACTTTATTGGGGAACAGTGTGTACTTCCAGGACTTTTTCCAAGTCAAGTTGTTGTCTTTTCAATCTTAGTTGTGGAGGGGGGCAGCTCAGCTCCAGGTCCAGTTGCAGGGGGCATAACCCACCATCCCTTGCGGGAGTCGAGGAGTCCAACCGGTAACCTTGTGGTTGAGAGCCTGCGCTCCAACCAGCTGAGCCATCTGGCACTGGCCCATGTGGGAATCGAACCAGGAGCCTTCGGCATCAGGAGCACGGAGCTCCAACCGCCTGAGCCACCGGGCTGGCCCCTCTTTATAAAACCTCAGTGAATGCGAACAAGGACACATACAGGCGAGTGGTGAACCGGCTACTCAGAGACCACTAGTTTGCTATTGGTGATGTGACTTTCTGAAATGGTGACCAAGTCTTGGCAACATTCCAAACAGAAGGAAATGCAGCTGTCCTTCTACATAGATAGTAAGTGAATTGCTGAAAAGTGCACTGTACATTCAAACCTTACAAATAATACATTGTGTCCCTATGTAAAATGGGGTTAGGGTCTAGGCTCAGAAAATCACCAACATGGTTCTTAAAAATAAATAATAGATTTTACGTTTAGTACAGTTTTAGGTTTACAGAATGTTTGAGCAAATAGAACATAGAGTTCCACACATTCACCCTCCCACCCTGGTCCCCAATTTCCCATATGACTGTTATGCACCATATAATGAGGTTTGTATCAACTATGGATGGCGTATGGGAGAGTTTCTATGAATCAGGGCTTCTCAACCTCAGCACTATAGATACTTTGCCAGATAATTCTTTGTTGTGGGGCTGTCCTGTGCATTGTAGGATGATTACCAACACCCGAGACCACACCCACCAAATGCCTGTAACACCACCCCATCTCCACATATTGCCAAATGTCCCCTGGGGGCAAAATTGCCCCTGGTTGAGAACCGTTGTTCTGAGGCACTTGTTCTGAGCTCTGGCAGACCCAATGCTCTCTTTTTAGAAGATATTTTGTAACACCACTTTGATAATCCTAGAAGAGATTCGCAAGTGACTTAACCCCTCCACAACATAAAAAAGCCCTAAGTGTAATGCAATGTAAAACTAAAATTAATAACTTATAATAAAAGAGTAAGCATTTCAATATGTAAATCATCAGGCACAACTACCCTAAAATAAAGAGTCTTATGCTTGGGCTCCTAATGAATATGTTTACATTTAAGAGAAGAGGATGAGAAGTCAGTTCAATACAAGAAGGACGGGAAAATGAAAGCTCCATAAGACAAATGAACACCAGAATACAAGCTACAGCTGGGATAAGTAACAAAAAGCTAGTCTTATTTGTGTACAATAAGAGAAAGGGGACATAACCTTCACTAAAATCTATATATCACGCCAAAATAAATCATAGGCTGCTGAAGTAGAGAAAATGAGAAGCTGTGATATTTTTGTAAATGACCTGAGTTTTAAGAGTTTACTGTCAAAATAATTTCCGATGTAATGATATGGGATTGGAATAGTAATGAAATATACCAGGGGATATGTCTCCTGTTTTGAAATCTCACTTCATGTAAAGCCATAGAGTGAGTCCCTAGTACTTAAGAACTTGGAGGCCATTATCTTTTGGTAGACAAAGGGCAGTATAGGGTGGGTTGGAAAGAACAAGCAGTAATATAAGAGGTTGTGGAGTTGGTTGGGTTTATTTCTGGGAAAAATATCTGAGTAAGATTTTTTTGATATCCAGGTAATGCCAAAATAAGAAATAATTACAACACATAATTTTCATATTGTAGGTTTCTTATCATTGGGTTACAAATACTTTTAAATATAGCTTTATTAATATGAAGTTCTTTTTAAAGCAACCTTTGTTAATTAAATATAATGAGATCTTTCCTTTTATTCCCTCTAATTAATAATATTTTGTTCTAAGTCTGTTCAAAGGAGCACCCTTAGATATCTTCTGATACTATATTTACAATTGGTTTTGTTGCTTTTGCAAATCTGCACTGGTGCAATGAGAATCTTTGAAATAAACATGTTGTTGGAAATGCTACCATACATCATTTAGTTCTTTCCAAAGAAGTAGATTCATTAAGTTATGTTTGGGGCTCAAACGTAGTTTTAAGCTCAATTAACACTCCATGTCTGCTTCACATCATGGATTTAATACTCAAACCTGTACTGGAAGTTTAAATTGATCCTTAAATCTGATCGTCATGTCCATGTCCTTGAAAAACTGATCCAAAATAGAAAATCTTAAGGCCTGATCACATCGAATTGCTACAAGAATGGAAGCTGGAAATTCCCTACGAGAAGCGTTATTTTTAAATCCCATGATAATTCCCATCTTTTTAGTGGGATTGATCTCCTTTTCCAGCAGGTAAACTTTTCAAATATATGTAAAGATATAGGACATCATTTTGCAATATCTCAATTATGATGTTTAATATTTCTTTGATTGACTTGAATAATTCCCCAATAATACCAAAGAGTAAAAATATTTTTACCGAATTTCCTTTGGAGAGCCATTTTACTTCTAAGAGTAAGATAAAATAATGACTTTGACACTTCTGAGTACTGGTCAGGAATTTTGTAGAATATCTCCCAAATTGGGTTTTTCTGTCTTTACTATGACTAGACTGGTATGATGGGGCAACGTACCACAGCGGGAAGTGACTTTCTCATCACATGTCACTTACTTATCATGATACCACATGACATCACTGATGATGTTAACTTTGATCACTTGGTTAAGGTCATGTTGCCAGATTAATCTGCTATAAAGCTGTTATTTTCCCCTTTCCATGCTCTATCTTTGGAAGCCAGTCACCAAATCCAGCCCCCAGTAAGAGGTGGGCGGGGCTAAGCATACCTCCGGGAAGGGGGAGGAGCTACATACACCTTTGGAATTCTTCTATAAGGAAGATTTGTCTCTTCTCCCCCATTTATTTATATCACTATGGACTCATATATGTATGTATATACATTTTGTATATACATACATGTATATATATAAAATGTATGTATATACATTTTATACTTTGAGTTATAATCCAGTACTACGTTATTTACTTTGTTGCTCAAATTGTTTCAGCATTGGCCACTGGAGTTCTTCCAAGTTGGCTCCTGTATCCCTTTGACATTCCCCCATGCTTTTGTTGCTTTGAGTACTGCCTGGCTTTCTGGTACTACAAAACGCTCCAGGCTCATCTGGTGTTTTCCCTGTCCTAGTTCTGAATCAGCCATTTCCTCAAGGAACCCTGTTGCTTTTATTGGAGAATGGTATTTAGAAACCAAGATCTGGGCACTGAGATCCGAAGTGACCTTTTAAAAATGAAAATCGGATTCTATTAATTTCCTGCTTATGTTTCTGGATGGTTTCCCACTGTGCTCAGAGTTACAGCTGAGTCTGTGCACAGCCTGCAAGATCCTGGCTGAGTGGGCTTCTGACAACCCCCAGCCCCCGCTGGCTCCTGTTCCCTCAGCTCACCATGCCCCAGCCATGCCACCCCTTTCGCTTCCCAGGATACTCCAGGTTTTTGATTCTTGAGGCCAGTGTGAGTGTTTCATCCTCTAAGTCTGACTCCTTATGAAATGTTTCTTCTTGAGGGAGGCCTGTTTACTGCCTGCCTCCTGCCCAATCCTCAAATCTAATTAGGCCTACCTGTTGCAAGACCCAGTATTTTTTTTTTCCAATTACAGTTGACACTCAGTATTATTTTATATTAGTTTCAGGTGTACAGCGTAGTGGTTAGACATTTATATAATTAGTGAAGTGATTCCCCTGATAAGTCTAGTACCTACCTGGCACCATACATAGTTATTACAATATTATTGACTATATTCTCTATGCTGTACTTTACATCCTCATGACTATTTTGTAACTACCAATTTGTACTTCTTTTTTTTTTTTAAGATTTATTGGGGGAATATTGGGGAACAGTGTGTTTCTCCAGGACCCATCAGCTCCAAGTCGTTGTCCTTCAATCTAGTTGTGGAGGGCGCAGCTCAGCTCCAAGTCCAGCTGCCATTTTCAATCTTTAGTTGCAGGGGGCACAGCCCACCATCCCATGTGGGAATTGATTCAGCAACCTTGTTGTTGAGAGCTCACACTCTAACCAACTGAGCCATCCGGCTGCCCCTCCGGAAGCTCAGTGGCAGCTCGTTGTCTTCAATCTAGTTGTGGAGGGTACAGCTCACTGGCCCATGTGGAAATCAATTGGCAACCCTGTTGTTAAGAGCTCGTGCTCTAACCAACTGAGCCACCTGTCTGCCCCCAGAAATATACATTTCTATAGGTAGCTTATGATTTTTCCCTTGCCCTGTTATGTAACCAATGTCTCTTTTCCCCTCTCTCCTCTTCTATTTCACATAAGGCAGTATTTCTCAACCAGGGGTTATTTTGACCAATAGAAGGCATTTGACAATGTCTGCAGACATTTTTGACTGTCACAACTGGGGGAAGTGCTCCTGGCATCTAACGTGTAGAGGCCAGGGATGCTGCTAAACATCCCACAGTGTACAGAAAAGTCCCCAAACAAAGAATAATCTGGCTCAAAATGTCAATAGTTTCAAGGTTGAGAACGCCAGATAGACGTATGTTGCTGGTAGCTCATATTTCAGTCCATAAGTCACAGGATAACAAGATGGAATTGGGACTGAACCAAAGACCAGTTCAACACCCATAAATGGATGTGATGACAGATGGAACACTGAGCTAATACTGTTCCCGTTTAAGGAGGGAGTGAGTGCTTTTGCATTTGTATGCGAGAGAGCTACATTATGTGTGGTTGTTGATGTGTTACAGGATGTCTGAGGCTGAGAAGAGGACCCATAGGAATGTCGAGGGACTGAGAGGGTGGAACTTGGCAGACGTGGTGAATTGGCTCCCTCAGCGTCTCTCCCAATCTCTTGCTAGTGTGCTTTCCTGCACTTTGGAGGCTGGAAAGAGCAACACTCCATTTCCCAGGCTCGCTTATATAGCCTGGGATCTGGGTGTGATTTAGCTCCTGTCAGCCAGGTGCGCTCATGTAAGAACTGACTGCAGTACTGGGTCATTTGGGAGGACAGTGACATAGGATCCATCGTGCTGCACAGCGGACCAGGCACGGTGGGCTCTGGAGCCAGCAGTACGGATATTGACTCCCTGTCCACAGATTCCAGACAAGCATTCCCAAAACCGACACTCTCGATGGCAGCTTCCCAATCCTTGTTATCCCAGAGCCAGCAGTTGGGACAGAGGATTCTCCAGCCTCCTAACTGTGGCAGGCTCAGCAGGTCCCTGGGGGGGCCAATTCTGCAGGATTGTTTTGCTTGTCGTTTCTGAAAGCCCAATCAAGAGCTCATGTCTCCAGTCCTTCCAATTGTATAAAAACGAAACTGCTAGACAGACTCCCTCGATGCTTATAATAGTTAAGAGTAGTTTGTTCGTTGGAACCCTGACTGACACAACAATAAACAGCATCCGTAATATAGAACGAGCACCTACTTATCAAAAAGGAAAATTAAAAAGTAAGCAAAAGACACGAGCAAGCATGAAGAAGAGCAAGCATCCCAGAAGAAAAAAATGTGAATGGTCTATAAACGTGAGACTATATCTGACCTGAGCAGCATTCAGGGAACGCAAAGGGTAACCACCGTGGTATTTCCTTTCCACCCCACCAGACTGACATTCTTGACAATACCAGGCATTGGTGAGGTCACAAAGCAGCTCTCACACAGTGTTGGCAGGAGCACAGATTGAACCAATTTGGAGTTATTACTGAAAAAGGACTTTTTATGCCCTAAAATCCCAAAGCTTCTCTGCTAAGTAGCCGTGAAGCAGTGTCTCCCACCCTGTCTCACACAATGGTACACGTAGCAAAGCACAAAAGGTTATCAGCCCCTTGGGTAAAATGAGGAGGTGGCCCACAGGTGGAGATGACTGGTCAGGTGGCCCTGGATACACCAGGCCCCACTCAGCCACCCAAAGAACTGAAAAGAGCAGGGTCCTAGTACACCCGTCTATACTGCCATCTGTGGCACTGTCCTGGAGATCCTGGCACGTGTCACTTTGAAGACAGGACAAGAATGTTCAGAGCGGCAGTGTTCACAGTGGCAGAAAACTAGATACCACCCAAATGTCTGCAACAGTAGGCTATATCAATAAAGGTGGTACACTCATATAATAGGATGCCACGCAGTGAAAACGAATGAAGTGCAGCCATACGCAACATACAGATGAGCCCGAGTGCCAGGTATTAATTTATCTCCTCTCAGCTCCATCAACCTGTCTCTGGCCTGCTTTGTGATAAAGGAGCTGGATGCTGTGAATGTTTCTTCTTTGCCAGCTGGCATTCGAGGCCTTCTCAGTAGAGGCACTAGAGAGACACTGCAAGAGGAAAAGGCTTCTCTTCCTGGTTCTGTGCTCTTACTCTTTCTGCTACCACAATGCAGCCAGCAGATGTCTTCCTAAGGATGTGAGCCAGCTCCCCCGCAGGTGGTTCTCTGCTTGCTGGCCCAGCTGGTGGCACCTCAGTGAACTTCTTTGCCATTCAGCAGACCATACTGCCACCCCTCTACGAGGAAGTCTGAATTTCAGCCTTGGTTGGGGATGGTGCTCTGGCCAGTTATTCCTTCCTCGTATCCCCTTCTCAGCCCCAGAGGTAGTAGCTACTTCACACATCTACGATTCCCATCTACTTCAAGTTCTCTACTAACTCTCTTAGTAGTTAAGCCCTCTTTACTCATAAATAATTCTCTATGTTAAATTATTCTATCTAAATTACTGGTGTGGTTTCTATCTCCTGATTGGATTCTGATTGATACCCCCCAAAACACCTTGGATTAAACAAAAGCAAGTTGTAGAAAAATACATATAGTGTGCTTGCAATTCTATAAAAGTCAGAAGCAGGCAAAACTAAGCAATATATTGTTTAAGGACACACACATATATGATAAAACCATAAAGAAAAGCAAGAGGACAAATAAGAAAGACTCAGAGTAGTGGCTGCCTGTGAGTAGAGTGGGAGGTGATATGGTTGGGAAACGACAAAGAGAGAGGCTCACAGGCACTGGTAATATTTAATTTCTTAAACTGGGTTGCAGATACATGGGAACCCAGTTATTATTCTTTGAATTTCCTGCATTGTTATATTTGTGTATGGTTTATTTGCAACAAAAACTTTAAGAAGTAATAGAATTCTAAGAGCAACTTTATGCTAATAATCAGAAAACTTACATGAAATGGACAAATTTATAAAATGTGTAATTTAGAAACACTGATTTCAAGGAGAAATAGAAAACTTAAATAGTCTTATAACCATTAAAGAAATTGAATCAGTGACTGAAAATATTCCCACAAAGAACAGACTTGGCCCAAATGATATTGCAAAAGGAGGTTATTCCAAACTTAAGTTCTTCTAAAACACACACTATTAGAGAATGTTCACCTCATTTTATAATTCTGATATAACCTCAATACCAAAAACTAGCAAAGAACAGTACAAGAAAGAAAAATCAGAAGCCAATCTCACTCATGAACATAAATGCAAAATTTCTAAACAAAATATTAATAAATTGAATCTAGAAGCATATAAAAATATGAATTTGGATCAAGTTAAGTTTGTCCCAGGAATGCAAGGATGGTGTCAAGAGTTAAAGATGGGGGCTGGCCTGGTGGCTCAAGCGGTTGGAGCTCCGTGCTCCTAACGCCGAAGGCTGCTGGTTCGATTCCCACATGGGCCAGTGGGCTCTCAACCACAAGGTTGCCAGTTCAACTCCTCGAGTCCTGCAAGGGATGGTGGGCGGCACCCCCTGCAACTAACAACGGCAACTGAACTGGGAGCTGAGCTGTGCCCTCCACAGCTATGATTGAAAGGACAACAACTTGACTTGGAAAAAATCCTGTAAGTACACACTGTTCCCCAATAAAGTCCTGTTCCCCTTCCCCAATAAAATCTTAAAAAAAAAAAAAAAAAGAGTTGAAGATGGCCACAGATTCTTTGACACGCCTACGATCCAGCAGTGAGGGTATATGTACCTTCCCCTTGAATCTGAGTGGACTCTGACTGTTTTGATAATTAAAGTAGAGCAGAAGTGACACTATTCCAGTTTCCTTTCCTTAAAAGGCTGTCAGTCTCCATGTCTTGTCTCTTGGAATGCTTGCACTGAACATGGCCTGGGCTGCCATCAGAAGAATTCCAATTGTCTTGCTGGAGAGATCACGTGGTGAAGGAGAGTGCCCAGTTAATCTCAGCCTTCCAACCATGTCCACCAAGGTGCCAGGCATGTGAGTGGAGCCGTCTTGGACTCTCCAGACCAGATCAAACTTGATGAATACCACTGAGTGACCACCGAGTGACTCAGTGAGTGAGTGCCACATGGAACAGATGAATCTGCCACCTCAGCAGGGTCTGGAGGCACAAATAAAAAATACCCAGTATCAGGGATTCTTGGAAAAAGTTCCCTCTCTTCTAAGAAAGAGATCCAGGAATAGGTAGACCTACGCTCTCTTTCTTCTCTGGATATTGTTATATCTCGAAACAGCGTTTGGGACCACTGATGTCAACTTGCTCCCATTCAAAGGATGAATCTCACACTGATCCGGAAGAACAGAGAGAAGGGATGATCCTGGGTCCTTGATGGTATCCTCGGAACTCTAAACCAACTAACTGCCTTTCCTCTGGATTTCCCCATTGGCTAGATATTACATTTAATTATTTTAAAGCCACTTTGAGTTGGTTTTCTGTAACTTGCAGCTGAATGCATGATACATGGATGATGGTGAGTTGCCTGGAGTGGCATTCTACCTACTAATGAGTACATTTCTATAAATTCAAATTTTTCTTTTTTATATGAAGTGGTTGTTCCACAGGACATTTGTGTCAGAAGACAGAGAGGGTCTATGTGGACAACTGTAAACACAACCCTTGTAGGAGAAACTTTGGAGTCAGTCAGAAAGAGGGGGCACCCCAATCTCAGTCAGCATGTGGAGGAAACAGTAGGAAAGCATTTAGGAGAAGCTACTTGGGGACACATATGGGGAAGTCTAGAGAAAGGTGACTTCTGGGTGGATTTCTGCAGCCCTTCCAGGCTTGCAATAATGGCAGCAAATCCTGTTACCGAGCTCATGGGAAAACAGCAGGGCCATCCAGGATGAAGGAAAGTTGGTGCCCCTTGAATGGGACAAGATAGCCATTGACAGGCCTTCGAAGTCCAGGATCTGGTAAGTGGAGTTATTGTTACCCACATGGGGACAACATGCCTTGTAGCTGATGCTTCACTGTAAATTCTTGAAAAATCTAAACCATGCTGGCAGCAGTGTCTTTAACTGGAGCTTTAGAAATTGTGACCACCACCCCTTGGCTTCCCTTTAATGATTTACGCTCAAACCCTTGGCATCCCCAAGTGGGTTAACTAAGAATAAGGGGGAAGACAGCAGCAGTGGTGGGGGCACAGGTTGGAATCTCCATGAATCTTCATTTAAAATCAGAGCAATTAGATAATAAAACCAAATCACATGGTCAAAGTTTATAACAAAACTAGACGACAGGTGTACCCATTCATCCCCAAATACACGCCAGTAAGTACAAAGCACTAACAGACCCCAGAAACGTGCATGGAGTCAACATCTCTGCAGGAAAAACAAGAAAGCTGTAGACCCCAGAACGGTTATTCGCTGGAACACAGGACAGGGCAACTGGAGAACAGCAAGCTGAGACCAGGAAGCATCTTGTCACCCCAACAGTAGATACGTGGAAGGGGCCCAGCATAAGCAGGAACGCCACACTAGAAGATAACAACACTGAACGGGATGCACAGTACCTCTAAATACATGGATTAGATTAGATTATAATAGATGTGGAGAGGACATGGAGCATCTAGCTCTGATGAACTCTCAAAACCCTGGCGGATGGGGGAGAATCCTAGCTCTTTTCCTGACCTTGGGCTGCTCCATTTGCTAGTGGAGGAGTGGCCCTGGATGAGCTAGCGCCTCAGTCTCTCTTACTAAGGACTAAGGTCTCACAGGCCTTACCGGTCTGAACTCCCTGTTATCCAGCCACCTCATCCTAAAAATCCCTAGATCAGGGGCCTAGTGACCTGTGCCCTCTATCCATGGCTGCTGAAACTTCAGCAAAACATTTCACTTCTCTGAGTCTCAGTCTCCTTACCTGTAAAATGGGAAAAATTTTAATACATGCTGTTCTGCTTATCTCGAGCGACTATGAGGTGGAGCAAAAGAGACGGGAAGTGAGGAATCAAGCGCTCTTCACACAGTCATGAGTGTAGGTGGCAGTTCTGCCCCTTACGGCCGTGGGATCTTAGGCAAGACACTTACTTGTTCTCTCAGCCTGTTTTTCTCACCTGTAAAATGGCAGTAGTCGGTGGTAGTGATTCTCATCAGCCTCATCATCTCCGTCATCATCTGCATTGCAGTGTTGCTGTGAGAATGAATTGAAGTGAAACGAGAAAGCGCTTAGCAGGGTCCAACACCTTAGTAGCTCTCATAAATGTTAACTACTAACGTTACAATGATGCTTTTGTTAATTAGGGTCCCAAACGGGAAGACTGTTGAGCTCCTTTGTGCTCTTCCCTCTCGCAAACACCAGAGGGCGACATAGACGGCGGGACCCCAGCCACAAGCTTGCCTGAACGCAGCGCCATCACCGGCCAAGCGATGGCGCTGAGGCACTTGATAGCTAATTTACCGCAATTTGGGGAGTAGAAAGCTGATGGAGTGGGAGGGGAGATGGGGGTAAAGAGGAACCCTGGGAGCTGAGGAGCCCTGAACCAAAGGCTTGGGGATCCCTGCACCGTGTAGCTCCTCGGTTCCCGGGACACAAAACGGTCTTGGAGCCTTTTTGAATGTGAGGGGGTCCACTTCTTCCTAGAGCCAGGCCTGCTTCCCCTCCCCCGGGGCAGCCTCGGTGCCAGGACACCTGAAAGAGGGAGCGCGCATCTGTGCACGCTCCTCCTCTGCTCGCTATAGCTCATTCAGTTGCGGCTGTGGTACGCCGTTGCCATGGAGACCTGATTCAGGCGATGGGGAGGGAGGCCCCGGGTGACGTCTGTGCTGCTCACAGCTCATCTCCCGCGGCCTCCCAGTTCTTGCCTATTTTGGAAGAGAGCCGCAGCCCTTCTGCTGATGCGCGCGCGCTGGCGCCTTTTAAAGGCAACCGGCGGAGTGGCGGCTTCGCCAGAGCCAGGGAGCTGTCCCCGCCCCCGAGTCGCGAGCCCGGCGCGGAGCCTGGGCCCGGGAAGCCCCCGACACCCTACCGTCCCACCCCACCCCCGATCTTAGCGCCCTCCACTCACTTTGGGGAAATTTCAACCATGGAGAAAAGAGATCCTGCCCTTGCCCCTCGCTCCTCCTCCCCAACAGGGGAGATTCTTTTTCCATAGGAAACTTGGAAGGAAACAAGATGCCAGGCCTAGCGCGTTTGGGGATCTTCTCTGGACAAGGCCACAGAGTGAAAACACCAGGTGAGGATTTCACTGCCTGCGGAGCCACCCTGGGTCTCTGGAGACCCACGCCCCCTCCAGACTCCTGCCTTCGCCTTTTTCTCCTTAGGCTCAGCCTGGGGGCAGGTTAGGATGTTAGCTAGACCCCTTAGCAGTTTCTCCAACCCCCTTATTAACCTGAACGTGAAACTGAGGCCCAGAGAAGAGTAGGAACTTGACTGGGGTCACATGGCATGTTCCTGGAGAGCATGGGCCAGAGCCCAGGGGTGCTGACGTCCTAGCCAGAGGTCAGTCCCCTGTACCTTGATGTTGAAACTAGCACAGTGTGGCAGTCTCTGGCCCCTGCCCCCACACCCAATAGAGGGGCCAGCTCCTCTTCCCACTGTGGCACCAGCTGCTGCTTCTTCCCCAGCAGAGTCCAGACCTGGTGGGCTTTCTGGATCAATCTCATTCTGGACGAGCTTCTGGATCCTATGGACTCCATGACCAACCAACCGAGTTGCTGCTTGTAAACATCTGCTTCCATTGAAGGCTTCCTGCAGCCCACCAGCTCTCTGGAACTTTCTGGAGCCAACCCTTTTCCAGACTGCTTCCAAGTGCCATTTGGCTTCTGGATGGAGGTGCGGTCTGCAGGCTGCGGCAGGGCTCCCAGGGCCATGTCGACCCAACCCTTTGGACTCCCCTGTCCAATTGTGATAATGCCTGAACTCTCCCTGCCGCACCTGCAGGGGCATTTGACCAGGACTCACGGAAGACAGCTGTGAAGTATTTGACCATGCCCAAGGAGCTGTGTCGGTTCCAGACATCTCTGGGCCCTTACTCTGGACCAGGGCTGGGGACCCAGAGGTGGATCCAATTCAGCTCAATTGTGGGGACCAAGTTTGGCAAAGGAGAGAGATTCATGCTATGGAGAAGTTAGCCCTGAGTCTTGAATGGCTCTTCCAAGAGGCATCCATTGCCAGGGCCAAGCCTTCAGTGCACAGAAGGGGAAACTGAGGCAGCCCTCCAAGAGATGTTACTTGCGAGGTCACATGGCAAGTCCGTGCAGTGTGACACTAGGACCCAGAAACTTGCCTGTTGGCCCAAGCTCTTCTTTTGCACCTTATCCCAGGGCCAGCCTTTGAGAAGTACACAAGGGTTGCTGCTGTGTGCCAGTGCCTGCTGGCACCCACCTCTGCTAGGCGTTGGCTGTGATGCCTGAACTGCTCCGTACCCTCCACTAGGCCTCAGTCACTTCCAGGCAGATGATCTGTGAGGGGGCCGCACTCCAGCTGTGAGTCTGGAATTCTCTGAAGTGGGGTATCTTGCCAGGCTGTGGAGTCTCTCTGCGGTGGTCTGTGGGACACTTCTGGGGTATGTTTTATTCCTCTCACCAGACTGAAACTAAGAAATATGGAGTTGCTTCAGCCACAGGCTAAGGATGACCAGGGGGTCCGTTTTAAACCCCTTGGAACCCATCGGATCTCTCCAATGGTGAGTCCCCTGGTGCACTTGGCACAGACCTGTGAGAATGGCCCCCCTGACGGGTTGGGTTTGAAGAAGGAAAACCACAGGGTCGGCACCAGCATTTGCTCCCTTTCCCCCTAAGTCCACATAGGCCAGGTCTCAGGGCCCCACGTGGTCCTGCTCCTCCAGGGCCGAGGACTTGGTGCTCTGGAAGACGTCAGGCCCACTCAGACCCTAACCCTGGGCGTGGGCTCATCCCCACCTGAAAACGGATCTCAGGGCAGCGGCATCCAACTTCCAAAGCCTGAGAGGCACCAGCCAGGTGGGACCTGGACCCAGAGAGGCTCAGAGTGCCAGAGAAGGGAGGGCCCTTCCAGGCCAACTGCTCCAACCCACTTCCATTTTGCAAATAGGAAAACTGATGCCCAGTGAGAGGAAGGGGCTGCATAACCCCCAGTAAGCTGGTGGCGGAGCCAGCGCCAGAATCCACGTCTCCTGATCTTCTGGCCCCAAACTCCTTCCCCTACATCAAATACAATCCACTGTCATCTAGACTAAGCCCACCTCCAATTCCCCCCAGATCTTTGTATCCTTGACAGAAGGCTCCTGCAGCCCACCCCTGTCAGAGCTGGGTGATTCAGGAGCTTTCCCTTCAGCCAGATGGTCCTTTCTCCTAAAGCTGTCTGGTGTCCTCTCTCCCACTTGCCCAGAGCTCATGTTTTTCTGCTTCCAGAAGCTGCTCCATCAATAGTCCATAACTGCTGCTACCCTCTTCTCACTGTGGTCCAACCCCCTCCCTGAAGTTCCAGCATCCCCAGGGCTGGAAACCATCATCCACCTGCTCTTGGGGGATCTCTTGGTTGCTTTTAGGGTTTCCCTTTTGTCACTGGCCTGGTCTCAGGCCTAATGCTTTCCCTTGATCCCCCTTTTAATCTTGCCAGTCTCTCCTGGGATCCCCGCAGACTTCCTCTCCGCTGGGCCCAAAGCCAGTGGGAACAGTAATAGCCCAGACATCATAGGGCTGCTGTAAGGTTTGAATGAGTTAATGCCCTTGAACCTGGAGCCTATGGTGGCCTAGGCACCTGTGGGTCATAGGGGACAAGAAGGCCAGGAGGACTTTGGGTAATTGGAAGTGATAGGAGCCATGAGGGTTTTAAGCTGGGAAAGACCATGGTGAGGTTGGCTTCTAGAAAAATGGCCAGGGGAGCTGGTCGCAGAGCAGTGGAAGGGCTCCTTGGGCTTCCATCCCTGGCCTTGCTGCCCAGGGAAGGAGCACACTGGGACCCAGGCCGAAGCCGTCAGGGGGGCTTTGTGTGCACCCCTCAACCTCCCTAGGCCCCTAGCTGTCACCTTCGTCCTTCTCTTTAGAAAACTCCAGCCCCCAGCCTGGCCCAACCCATCTGGTGTCCTCAGACCAAGCTGGGCCAAGGCTGCAAGGAGCCAGTGGGTGTCACTTACAATGACAGGACATGTGCTACCTCCAGAACCAGCCCATGCCATCTTTTTAGAGCCTTGTTCGAAATTAGATTTTTCATAGTTAATGACTAATGTTTCACCATTCAGCATTTATTGTGTTCCTTTGTGTGTCAGGCATTGTTCCAAGTGCTTTAAGATATAACTCATTTAATTTCCTCACCCGTCCTTTGATGTAACACTGTTTTTCTCCTCACATCCCTATTTAACAGGTAAGTAAGCTGAGGCACGAGAGGTTAAGTCATTCGCCCAGTGAGAAGCAGCCAGGACTCCGTGCGGGCTGGCGGGGTGTCTCACCCCAGAGCCTCACTCCCAACCTCCACTCTCTCTGCCCCTCTGAGCCTCAAGCTCCCTCCCACCTTCCTGCTTGTCCACAAAGGATTTACCTCCACACAAGGCTCAGCTGCTGCTTCTCAGTCCCGCCTGTAGCTGAGGCACCAGACCTCCTGGTCGTGGTGGGGGCTCAGCAGTCTGCCCCTCTCCACCTTCACTCCGCACATCTGTTAACTCAGCCTCAGGCTGCTGCAGCTCCTTTTGTGGCTACCTGTCCCTGTGTGGTCTCGTTTCTGATGCTGTACTCTATTGTCCCCCGCAGTGCCACCCCACCCACCCAGCACAGCCTAGCCCAGTCAGCCACTCACTTGAGGCCTGCAAGTCGGCTGGATCAAACCTCCCCAAACACCCTGAATACCTTCTTCACTCTCTCGCCAGCCCAGATGTTCCATGAGGTTAAGACCAGGTGTGTGTTTCCAAAGCAATGCATCACGACTGCCTAGCACAGAGCCTGGCACAAACTCCGTCCTCAGATGTGTGTGCATGCGTGAATTACATATGGAGGCCCTGCTCTGGGCCCTGCCCTATGCTGGACACTGAGAATACAGAGAACAGGCATAGACGCAGGCAGGGAGACAGACAAGTAAACAAGCAGTGACAGTGTAGGATGAGGAAGCACAGGGAGCCTTCGGGGGCCTTGGGGAGGGGCCCTGGACCCAACTAGAGGACCAGCAGGACAGGGAGGAATTCACCAGTTGTAGAGCGGTGGTGGAGGGGCCTCTGAAACTGGGCGGAACTAACAAATGAATGGTGGAGGGTCTCTCTCATCCTCCAGACCTCCAGCTCCCTGAGGGCAAGGAAAGTGTCCTGCTTCCCACACAGTGCTAAGGAGTGTGGGTTCCCTGCTATATATTCAGAGTGTTTTTGGTGGATTGATTTTTCCTTCCCTCCGGGAATATGGCTGGTCGGACACGCTCCTCAGTGCATTACTTGTGCCCTCTTCTGTCAGTCCTGCCTTCGGGCTCTTGCCCAGAAAAGCTTCACCTATTCCCATGTGGGCTATACTCTCCCCCTCCCGCCCCCTCCACGGCTCCACGTCCCTCACCTTCTCTGCTCAGCCCACTCACCCGGCTCTGACCGTCTCAATGCGTGGGTGCCAGCGTGTACCCTCTTCACATGAGATTTGTTGATTTCATAACCATAAATAGATAAAATGTTCTGAATACTTCTCTGTGCAAGTAGAATTGGGGGAGTGATAACATAATGAAAAGGCCTTAGGAGAAAGAAAACAACCTGCTAAGATGCAAAGACAAGACAGCCATTGCACAAACCAGCCCTGCATGAGGGTAATGTTTTCACTGCCCAGACTGGCGAGCCCTAGACCCAGCACTAAGGAGGTACTGGGAATCTGTTAGAAAACCCTTATATGGTTCCAAAACCATGAATTCAAAAGAACAGTCTCATTTAAAAAAAAAAAAAGAAAGAAGTAGAAATCAGGAAACCTGGATTCTAATTCTGGATTTATCTCATTCTAGCCATACGACCCTAGGCAAGTTACTCAGCCACCCTGAGAAGGTATATAGAGACTCTTACCCTGGGTTAGCCTGGAGGCTCCAAGAGGCCTGAGACCCCACAGTGCTGTCATTTCCTTCCACCAGGACAGTTTGTTTTCCTGATAGTACCTTAACCACCACCTACGGGACAGCCCCCTTCCTGAAATGCAGTCCTGAGACTGGGGTTGGAAGAGGAATGGAGCCCCCTGACTCTTCATTGCCAATTCCAACTCATGTTGCCATGGGAACAGGATGTGGCGCATCACTCCTGCATGGGGATGCTACATGTACACAGCTACAAAGGGGCTAGAAGCTAGGAAGGAGTGTAGCCCGCAGGGCTTCCCAATCTCTTCACTCGTAAGGAGAGCAGGACACTATTATTGCTCCATGGCATTTGGAAGAGTAAAGAGAGATGAAATGACAGTTTGGTATGCCCTGGGCCCAGAGAGCTCCTGGCTGAGAAAAGGAGAGATGGGCAGAGATATTCCTAGTTTGAACTCATCCTCTATTCTAAAAGATGGAAAACATTTTCTGTGAAGGGCCCATTAGTAAATAATTTCGGTTTTCCAGGCCATAGGGTCTCTGTTGCAACTAGTCAACTCTGCCATGGTAGGGCGAAAGCAGCCATAGATGACATGTAAACAAAGCGTGTGGTTGTGTGCCAATAAAACTTTATTTACAAAAACACTCTTTGGGCCAGATAGTTTGTACACCCCTGCTCTACTTCATGGTAGAGAAAGAGCCCGGGCTGGGGGTCATGAGCTAGGTTTAAGGCCCAGCTTCCCCAATGACTTGCTGTGTGACTTTGAGTAAGTCATTGTCTCTTTCTGAGTCTCAGTTTCATCGTCTATCAAATGAGAATAATAATATCAGTTGGATTTGTCCTGAGAATAGATCTAACAGGTCAGAGAAAATCTGAAGTCTTCATCTCTCTGTTCCAGCATGTCAAGTAGAGCTGAACCCCTCCCCAGGCCATGCCCTTGACTGCTGAGGGTGGCAGCAGCCCACCGGAAAAGGGAGGTGTTTCTCTCTAAAGTCAGGTTCTTGCTCTGACTTTCCAACCTCCAGCTTCAAGTGACCCTATTTCTGTCACAAGCCAAGCACAGGAGAAATGAAAGATCCCTTTTTTCCCACCACCCAGTCATTTCGCAGGAGGCTACAGTTCACTTGAGAAAATGATGTGTCTGCAGTGGCTGGTGGCCAGGCTTCGGAAGAGGCCTTGAGACTCATGCTGGGACTAGGGTTAAGAAAGATAAGCTTCAATGCTCCCCTAGATCATTGACCAAGGGCCCCAGTTTCCCTTGGGAGCAAGTCAAGGAGCTACACCTGTGGTCTGGTGGTGAGTTGCAGCATCACACACGTCACTAATGAATCTTTCTTGAGCATCTTGTCCACCGGTGTGGTCTGACCACCACTGAGGGCTGCATTTCTTGGCTCCTTGTCATGCGCTCTGAAGACCCATCAAACGATAGTCATGAGATATTCGTTCTCTCTCTCTCTCTCTCTCTCTCTCTCTCTCTCTCTCTCATTCCCTTACTCCCTCTTTCTCCTTCTCATAGACACATTTGTCCAGGGTAAGACAGGACATACCTAGCCTAGAGAACCCTCTGTCCAAATCCTTGCCCCAAGTCTCCAGAAAAGCAGCCCTAATCAGGAGTCTCCATGCTGTTCTAAAGGAGCAGACTCCCTACTCACCCTCCAGCTTCTTCCCAAGAGTCATCCTCCCCAAAATCTATAGATAAGATATATTCTATTCTGATAAGTGTTGAGGGGTGATGCCCCTCCATGTCCCCAGTAAAACTATGCAAGACAGGGGCAAAGGATCTCACGGCCAGTTCTTCTTATAAAAAGCCCTTTTTCGGAAAAAAATAATAAAGAAATCAGCCAATCCCTCCTCGATGCCATCACCTCTTCTTGGTGGTTTTTCGGGGAAGGAGTGGGCGGGTTGCTATGGCAACAGATGCGAGCTCCTCTCAGTAAAGAAGGGACCTTGATATTTTTTTTTCTCTCATTCTCTCAGCTGTGCGTGCGCGCGCGCGTGTGTGCACCGCGCATGCCTGTGCCCACACCAGGAATTTTTTTTAGAACTAAAGAAAGTCCTTCTCTTCCCTCAGCTCCCCAAATATGGTGTGATGGAAAACCACTTACTCCTGCAGGCCAGGGAAGATTCAGAATGGTTCAAGAAAAAAGGGAGAGGTCATATGGGGTTTCCTTCCTCCATCTTTTTACTAGAGATGGCATGCACCAGAGAGAACTTCACAAATGTTTGGGGGCCAAGGGCTGGAAAGAAGGTAAGACGCTGGGTGGTGAGTTAGAGCTAGATGATACAAGAGCCCAACAAGTGAGATCAGAGAGGAGGGCAACAGAAGGTGTGTTGAGGCTGGGGATGCTTGCAAATCCACACACACCATTTTATGCTGAGACAAAAAGTCACAGGACAGACTCAGGTGTGGATACAAACATGTACATGGAGGCACACAGAAAGCTGCAAACATAAATACACACAGGCACAAACACAGAACTACATAAAACACAAGAAATCTTGGACATTTTTTTATAAAGACAGGCATAGGCAAATGCATAGATATACAGGGATACAGACATACTACTACAAAGACACATGCAGACAGACACACAGAGACATAACAAATATCATCGTGGTCAAACGGACAGACACACACACATGCACACCCTCACAATCTGACTCCCGCCCTTCAATTGTCCCATCATCCCTGGACAGCAGTGCATAGCTGGGAATGCTGCAAATTCACCCTGTGGATTTGGCTGGGTGGGTCCTGCTCCCCCCACTTCTTCTACACACTCACCCTGAAGCCCCTCTCAATTCACTCCCTTATCCACTGTCCTATAGTTAATGGGCTCTGATACTTCCCCCATCTCGGACTTCCAATTCTTAGCCTGTTCTCTGCTGCTGCCTGCCGCTTGGGAGAGAGAGTGGGGTGACTCAGCCAGCCCAGGATGACTCACACTGCCAGTATTTTTAGCAGCGGCCAGGAGCTCTCTGGTGTGCCAGCCGCCTCCCCCCCCTCCTGCTTGCTATTTTGGAACAGTCACTGGTGATATAAATAGTTCCTCTCCCACGGCCTGAAGCTGCTGCCAAGCTATTTTTGGTTCAGCCCTGTTAAAAATAGCTCCACGGAGGTGGGAGGCAAGGGGAGTGGGAGCTGGCCTAGGGAGAGGAGACATTGGGGCATAAAGAGCTTCTCAACTTGAATCAGAGTGGGCGAACTAAGATGAGCCCTTCTCTACCCTTCTTTCGTCTCTTTCTAGGCCTTTCTTCCCTTCCAGAGCTCCTCTCCCCTCCTGTACAGTCTAGTCTAGAAAAATCCAAGGGCTCTTCCCTTGAGCCCAGTTCTCCATGCTTACTTGACTCCTAGAGCTCAGACATATTGGCTCCTGAAACCTGCTTTCATAGTCATCCTCAGAGGATAGGGGGACAGTCAGTGGGTGCCTCACTCTGAGGCCTGTGTGGACTCAAGTTCTACTTTGATGTCCCAAGCAGACGAGGGCCTAGATGACGTCCCTGGTGATTATTTCAGAACCACGGACAGCGACCAGGGCCCCATTCTTTCACTGCTGATCTGCTCAGCGTGCTGGAGACCAACCAGCTGGACCCAAACAATAGACACCCATCATAAAGAGGGACTAAGAACGTCTCCAAGTCAGGGCTAAAGCTTCATCAGTGGGTGAAGAACACGGGAACACTGCCCTGGATTTTCATACAAGAAGGGTGTCCAACGATCAAGGGCTTGTCCAAACAGAAGCTTGAGGGAGGAGTGGGTGGGTCCATTAGGGCTCATATAGAGATGAAAGTGGAACAGACATATACTTCCTAAAGGAACCATTTTTCTGTCACCCAGATAAATGGGGTTAGAAGCTGTGGCAGACAGACACGCCCTTTCCCTTCATCTCAGTTGTCTCCTCCTCCCAGTCTGCCTCTCTTGCCACAGTCCTTTCCCATGAGGACTGAATTCTTTGACCCCAAATTTCGCTTCTTGGTGTCAAAGTTTATCTTCACCTTTCTTATGTGACTTCCTACAATCAGGCCAATTCCTCTCGCCCATATTTTAAGTGGACTCATTGCCAGCCCCTCAAGTGGTTTCACACAGACCCCACCCTCGAAATAAGGTTTCACACAAAATGTCCCCTAACCCACTTCCTTCTCCTTTTGTGGGATCCTGGGGAAAAGAAAGGAACACCTTACCCCTGTAGAGAGCTGTGCTGAAAAGAGAAAGAAGAAAGGGGGAGATAAAGCAAAGGCGACAAACCTGACAAAGAAAGGAAGGAGACTAGAGAGAACAGAAGGGGAATGTTTTGGGGGTAGAGGGCGCACGAAGCTGAGACAGACCACCAAGCAGGCAATGAGATAAAGAAACTAGCCCTGGCGGAGGGAGAGGGACGTGGAGAGTTGAAGGTAGAGAGACTGAGAGAGAAGCCTTGGCGCCCAAGATGAGGAGGAGGCTGGAGGGGGGTGCGGAGGACAGCCTGACGCAGTTAAGGGGTCCCTGGTAAGTGCAAGGATCTCCGAGTGTCCAGCACGGCCCCTCGCTTCTCTGCTGCTTCCCCGTCCTCCTCGCCGGAGGCAGAGGGGGGAGCCCTCCGGAGCGGTGCGGAGGCAGGCAGGCCCCGCCCGCCGCCATCGCTGCTGCGGCAGCCGGAGGATTCCTATCCAAATATGGAGCTGGGATTCCCCCGGCCCCGCCCCCGCCCCCGGCCCGCCGGGAGACACAGGCTTGCAATCCGGCGGGGGTGTGTGGGGGGAACCGCTCGCTTTGGGGCTGTCAACGGGGGCGAGTGGCGGGGAGGGATCCCTAGGTGCAGATTTAGATCCTCACCATGCCCTGGTACTCTGCCTCAGTTTCCCCCGTCAGTGGCTGAGGTTAATTAGTTGACAGGAGAACGAAGAATCACTGCAGACTACAGCGTTGGTGTCGGCGTCCCTATTCTTGGCTGTGGGAAAATAGAACCAAGACCAAATTCACCTGGTCCCTCTTCCTCGGGACCCCCCTTTTACCCCATCCTAAGGACGTAGAGTCCCGTGTAACGCCCCCCTGCTAAATCGCCAAGGCCCGGGTTTGCAAAGTGGGGGAGGAGGTTTGTTCTTTGAAAGTGACTAAGGGAATCCCAGACCGAGGAATCCCTAGAGAGAAACTACAGTAGTGACCTATCCCACAGAGACCAAAGAGGGTCCTTCTTCCCCCCGGGTGAACGTGACCTTTGTCCGCCAAATACAGAGGGGGGATTTGTGGTCAACGCTGCCCTACCCCATTTTCGTATCTCCTTAGAAAAATCGATGTCAGAACCATTTCTTCCCTGCCTCCTACAGACTCCTGCCAGGCGCTTCAGACCTCCTGAACCCTCATCCTGTCGCTTCCCTCAGCTGAACACATTCGGACGCCTGGGTCCCTGCACCCCCTTTCAGGCCTTCCTAACGCAGCGCCTGGCTCTCGCCTCAGCTGCCTCCAGCCCTGGCCCCCTCCGCAGCCTCAGTTCTCCCCCTCCCTCCGGGCCCCCTCCCGCTCTCGTTCTACGTCATGGGATGACGTCGGGAGCCAGGGAGGGAGGAGGAGCGCCCCCCCTCCCCAGCCAGCGGCTCCCGCTGCAGCTTGCTTAGTCCAACCTCCCGCTTTCCCGCCCCCTTTCTCTAAAACGAGCCCCCCACGCCTGGAAGGAGCTATATAAGGCGGAACGAGGCAGGCGAGGGGGGCAGCGCAGCCGAGCGGAGCCCAGGAGAGGAGAGGAGAGAGAGAGCCTGAGTGAGAGACGGGAAAGCAAGGAGGAGGAAGCCACCGGCGCGTCGGGGCAGGAACGCAGGTGTTCGGAGAGCCGGAGCTGGAGCTCCACAGCCGCTAGCCATGTACCGCTCCACCAAGGGCGCCTCCAAGGCGCGCCGCGACCAGATCAACGCTGAGATCCGGAACCTCAAGGAGCTGCTGCCGCTGGCCGAAGCGGACAAGGTCCGGTTGTCCTACCTGCACATTATGAGTCTTGCCTGCATCTACACTCGCAAGGGCGTCTTCTTCGCCGGAGGTGAGCAAACTGGGGCTGGCGGGCACCGGGACAGTGGAGCTGAGGGAACCTGCTGGGACTGCCGTACTTCTGGGGCAGCCTGTTGGCGAACTAGGGAGAGAAAGGACTTGGGAGACTGAGGGCTTCCTACTTTTCCTCCTGAGCTCTGTCCAGACTTCGCCTTAGTTCTAGATGAGGGTTAGAGAGCCTGGATAATGTCCCTGGTGCCAGACTTATGAGAAGAGGAGAGCCAGGACAGAATGGCCCCAGTTCCCACCAGCGTAGAGGCGCTCTGGGAGCCGGGAGAGGGAAGCACGGGAAGTTGCAGGGATGGAGCGGCCAAAGCCTGGGGGAGCGCAGCCCCTGTTCGCGATGCTGAAAGCTCTCCTGCCGCCTTTGAAGCGCTGTCCGTGGTGCACCCAGCACCACCGGGTTTTGGGAGGCGCTGCTCGCGGTGCTGAACGCCCTGGCGGCTTTGGGGGCGCTGTCCGTGGTTCTGAAATTCGGAGACGCGGCAGCCCGGGCTCTAGTTAGAAGTCGGGCTCATTTCCTGGGGAGATTCAGCAACAGGTTCTCTGGGCAAGAGCTGCGGGCAGTGGGTCAACATGGACCTGCAGAGGCAGGTCCATGAGAAATTCCTCTGGATTTTCTGAAATTAATTCCATGCCTCTCACTTCTGCTTTGCATCCTAGTCTTACTCCTGACGCACCATATCTTCTCATCCTGCAGGCACTCCTCCGGCGGGCCCCACAGGGCTTCTCTCAGCTCAAGAGCTTGAAGACATAGTGGCAGCACTGCCTGGCTTTCTGCTTGTGTTCACGGCTGAGGGGAAGCTGCTGTATCTGTCCGAGAGTGTGAGCGAGCATCTGGGCCACTCCATGGTGAGTGCTGAGGGTGCTCTCAGCTTGGGCTGGGGCACAGATGGGACACCATGAGCTTCTGTTTCTGAGAATTACTCGGGAGGGAGGGTTTGTACTCTGCAAGATGCTATGCGTCAAGGATTGGCTCTTGCTGCCTTCACTGATGGTCATCTTGTCTTCACTTTTCTCCAGGTGGACCTGGTTGCCCAGGGTGACAGTATCTACGATATCATTGACCCAGCTGACCACCTAACTGTGCGCCAGCAACTTACTCTGCCCTCTGCCCTGGAAACCGGTGAGAACTCCTTTCTCCCTTCCTCTATCCAATCTCTCTCTTGCTGCCCTGCTCCTCCCCATCTGCCATTTCTCTTAGGCCATCCACCTTCTTATCAGTTTTCCTCTTCACTCACCTAGATCGCCTCTTCCGCTGTCGCTTCAACACCTCCAAGTCCCTCAGGCGCCAGAGTGCAGGCAACAAACTGGTGCTTATTCGAGGCCGATTCCATGCTCACCCACCTGGAGCCTACTGGGCAGGAAACCCTGTGTTCACAGCTTTCTGTGCTCCGCTGGAGCCAAGACCCCGCCCTGGCCCTGGGCTTGCCTCACTCTTCTTGGCCATGTTCCAGAGCCGTCATGCTAAGGACCTGGCCCTACTGGACATCTCCGAGAGGTAAGACCAGAGTGTTCGCACTCCAGGAGGAAAGCAAGCCAGAGATGAGGGGACCCTAGATTCTGGAGTCAGGGGCAGGGAGGATGGGATCTAAGGGGGCAGAGGACCGGGGAGGGAGTGAGATGCCTGGGCCAAGTAGGGAAAACAGAAAGCTGACCTCACCCTTTCCACTTTCCCAGTGTCCTAATCTACCTGGGCTTTGAGCGCAGTGAACTGCTCTGTAAGTCATGGTATGGACTGCTGCACCCTGAGGACCTGGGCCACGCTTCTGCTCAGCACTACCGCCTGTGTGAGTGTCCAGAGAAGCTGGGGATGAGACAGAGAGCTGGGAATGGGCATGGGAGACCTGACCAAGAAGGGCTGTGGTCAAGACTGATGCTGGGGAGATACCAGAGGCCAACAGCTTTGGATGCTATAGGGTGACCATTAGGGTGAGGAGTCAAGGTGAAGATAGACTTAGAACTGGGGGACTCCACGTGGTGAGGTTAAGGTGGGGAGCTGAGTGGTGCAGGCTAGAGTAGTCATGGATACCCCAACTCAGTGGAGAGGTCAGCGGGGTGATAGTTTAGGTGGTGTTGCCTGATGGATGTCCTAACTCTACTTTTTTCCTTTCCCCTCAGTGGCTGAGAATGGAGATGTTCAGGCAGAAATGGTAGTGAGATTGCAGGCCAAGCTTGGAGGCTGGACATGGATTTATTGCCTATTTTACTCAGAAGGTCCGGAAGGCCCCATTACCGCCAACAACTACCCAATCAGGTGAGTTGCAATGCAGGGGCCTGGGGGGCAGATGAAGTGGGCATGGAGGAGATACAAATCTGGGAACTGCTCTAGGAATGGACACCAAACCCTTACCAGCTGTCTTCTCTCTTCTCCAGTGACACAGAGGCCTGGAGCCTCCGTCAGCAGCTGAACTCTGAAGACACCCAGGCAGCCTATGTCCTGGGCACATCGACCATGCTCCCCTCATTCCCTGAGAATGTCCTCTCCCAGGAGCAGTGCTCCAGCCCTAACCCACTCTTCACCCCAGCCTTGGGGGCTCCCAGAAGCACCAACTTCCCCGGTGCTCCTGAGCTGGGTTCTGTCTCATCAGAAGAGCTTCCCCGGCCACCCAAAGAGCTGGGCTTCAGTTACCTGACATTCCCGTCTGGCCCTGCACCTTCTCTTCAAGCCGACCTGAGCAAGGATCTTGTGTGCACCCCACCCTACACGCCCCACCAGCCGGGAGGTTGTGCCTTCCTCTTCAGTCTCCATGAGCCCTTCCAGACCCACTTGCCCACTCCATCCAGCTCTCTTCAAGAACAGCTGACTCCAAGCACCATGACCTTCTCCGATCAATTGACGCCCAGCAGTGCAACCTTCCCAGATGCACTGACTAGCTCCCTACAAGGCCAGCTGACCGAAACATCAGCCAGAAGCTATGATGATCCGTTGACTTCCTGCACCTCCAACTTCCCAGACCAGCTGCTTCCTGGCACTGCCACCTTCCCAGAGCCTCTGGGCAGCCCTGCCCATGAGCAGCTGACTCCTCGCAGCACTGCCTTCCAAGTACACCTGAACAGCCCCAGCCAAACTTTCCCAGAACAACTGAGCCCCAACCCCACCAAGACTTACTTTGCCCAGGAGGGATGCAGTTTTCTCTATGAGAAATTGCCCCCAAGTCCTAACAGCCCTGGTAATGGGGACTGCACGCTCCTGGCTCTAGCCCAGCTCCGGGGCCCCCTGTCTGTGGATGTCCCCCTGGTGCCCGAAGGCCTGCTCACACCTGAGGCCTCTCCAGTCAAGCAGAGTTTCTTCCACTACTCAGAGAAGGAGCAGAACGAGATTGACCGCCTCATCCAGCAGATCAGCCAGTTGGCTCAGGGCATGGACAGGCCCTTCTCGGCTGAGGCTGGCACGGGTGGACTGGAGCCACTTGGGGGGCTGGAGCCCCTGAACTCCAACCTGTCCCTGTCAGGGGCTGGGCCCCCTGTGCTCAGCCTGGACCTGAAACCCTGGAAATGCCAGGAGCTGGATTTCCTGGCTGACCCTGATAACATGTTGCTGGAAGAGACGCCCGTGGAAGACATCTTCATGGATCTCTCTACCCCAGACCCCAATGGGGAATGGAGTTCAGGGGATCCTGAGGCAGCAGTCCCAGGAGGGGCCCTGTCGCCTTGCAACAACCTGTCCCCAGAAGACCACAGCTTCCTGGAGGACCTGGCCACATATGAAACCGCCTTTGAGACAGGTGTCTCAGCATTCCCCTACGATGGGTTTACTGATGAGTTGCATCAACTCCAGAGCCAAGTTCAAGACAGCTTCCATGAAGGTGAGTCCAGCCAAAAGGTTCAGGAACTCAAGTCTCTCTCTGGCCCATGAGATGCTGGGTGGAATTAAATGAGGAAATCCCCCTCTCTGTACCTCAATTTTATTAAAGGAATAACATCATCTGCTGCCCAGGGTAGTAGCGAGGATAAGAACTGGTGAAAAACTTATTATGGAAGTTCTGAAAAAGTAGGCCTGGAGGGTAAGGGTTAGGGGTGTGGGATAAAATGCAGGAGAATCCTTGGCTAATGGTTTGGGCTTCTTAACTCTATGGAGGACCTAGATCAGCCATCACCACCCCATTTTACAGGTGAAGATAATCAAGGTACCAGAGATAAAGAAACTTATCTAAGGTCACACAACAAATTGGTGGAAGAGGGACTTGAGCTCTGTCTCAGTAGTCTTGCCTGCGAAAGGGAATAGAGAGTAAGAGTTTATAGGAGTTTGGGAAAGTATGACAGTGAGACGCACCTCCTGGACCCATCAGAGGTTCTCTGCTATGTCTCCATCATTTCCAAAACTATAGCCATAGTTTCACTCCATCCATCCAAATTGTTCCCTTTTCTGCTGAGCCTCTGGTGGTCGTTCAGTCATTGGGCCAACATATTTGAAGCCCATACGATGTAGCAACAGTGAACCACACCCTCATTCTATCTTTTCTAACAGGCCTGACTCTCTCTCTCTCTCTCTCTCTGCAGATGGAAGTGGAGGGGAACCAACGTTTTGAATAAGTCTGTGACTTAACGTCGTCAAGTATGGCATATTGTCATCAAGACGTGGAGCTGCTCTCCACCCCCCCGGGACTGTTGGGGGATTCTAGGGGCTGGAGGGGGATATATCTGATTCCCCAGGCCCTGCAGGATTGTGGGGGGAGGTGGGAGGGCAAGGGAGGGGAGCTACTTTTTAAAATTCAGAGACTTCCAGTGATCCCACTTTCCATTTCAATCTGTATTCACTCGTAGTGAGTTTCCTTGAACGGGATTTCAAGCGGAGAAAGGGGGAGTCTCACTTCCCCCCCACCCCGCGCTGCCCCATGGGCCTGGGCCAGTTCTCCACTGCTGGGGGCCAAGCCACCCCTGGGCCTTGGTGGAGGAAAGGCAGCGCCCACCCAGGGCCAGCCTGTGCCCTGAGGGGCTCTTGACACTCTCGTAGAATTCTCTACACACCAGTAACGGGATTTCAATTCCGATGGACTCTGCCGCCCTGGCGGCCCTTCTTGTGACTTTTGCGCCCTGCGCCTGGGGTGGGGGGCGCGAAGAGACACTACGTTCCTTTCCGATGGAGGAAGGCAGACCTGCCGCTGTCACACGTGTGCTTGCACGAGTACGTGTACCTGGTGCGGGACTCACCCGGCTGCCAGACTGCCTGGGCCTGCCCAGGTGGCCTCCTCGTGGTGCTGCGGTGACTTTGTAGCCAACTTTATAATAAAGTCCAGTTTGCCTTTTTGGTACTCCTGGTGTCACGCAGTGCTATAAAAGGGGAAATGTGGGGACCTGAGAAGGTTGGGAGGCCTAGCAGGGACCTGGGGCTCAGGAGGTAAAGTCTGAAGCTGCTGACAGCCCTTCATTCACTCATTCATTTGTTCGCTCCACACCTGAGTGTGCAGTGTGGGGTTCACACTGTGCTGGAAGCTGGAGCATTTGGAGCTGGCACAGATGCTCCATCTTGCCTTCAAGATGCTTTGCCATCTAATACTCGAGGGTATTGGAGTCTCCTCCCTGCTCCAGGCTTGCAGTGCTCACAGCTGGGAGAGAGCAGAAAGCCCTGGGGGTGGGGAGGGAATTCAGCTGGGCATTTTGCTGGACATGAGTTTCAAGTTTCTGGACATGTATTTCTTTCTTCAGCCCAAAGAAAGGGACACACCTTTCCTCTGGGGCTCACTGGAAATGAAAACCTATTATGTTTGCATGGGGCTCTGGGCTGACAAACCCTTTGACCTCCTTATCCACTGCAATAAAGCCTCTGAACAGGTGTATTAGCACCGTGTCACTAACGAACACACAGAGGATCACAGGTAAAAAGTGATTTTCCCCCACAGTTGGAGAGAGGCATAAATGGGCAACATACCCATGGCGTCTGCATCCAAGCCCTGGGCTATCCCCTCTGGCCCCAAAGCCAGTGAGTCACCATCTCAAATCATCCCATCCCAGATCACCCGAGAAGGGAGGGTGTGAACTGGAGCAGGGACCTCTTCACCTCTGGGTCTGTGAGCTAGAGCAGGCCCCAAACTTCTGAGCAGAATATACGAGTAACTTAGTGAGTCAAGAGCAAAAGTTTCCAAAAATACTGTTTTTCTCCAAGCTTGAGGGCCCAATGGCCACAGGGTATGGGGGCGAGGGGATGAAAATTAGGAGATGGAAAGAGGAAAGACCTGGACCCAAATCCCACCTGCATCAACTACTTGCTGAGTGGAACGTGAGCCTCAGTTTCTTCACAGGTTAATTGGGGCTAAACACAAACGGCACTTACCTCCCAAAGATGCTACTATGACTTGACGGGGTCTCTTTATAAGCTGAGGTGTACAGAAATAAGTTATTAAAGTGAATTAGAAAGCAATGGTGACTACAAAGGCTTAGAGGAAGATTCTCAAGGAGAAGAAGGAAACTCCAGGTCCAGTGTGCCCCTCCGGTGAAAAATGGGGGCTGGATTCCAAGAGGTAAGAGCAAAACACTGAGAACTCCCCTAAACCTTCTCTCATTCCAACCCCCCACCTCTGGGGCTGTGCCTTTCACAGGGTCCCATGGGAAGGAGGACATTCCCAGGACCTGTTACCCCTTATCCACCTTGGATGAATCCTTGGGTGAAACAGGAAGGTGACGTCTTGCCCTCTGCCTTGTTATGCAGCTGTTCTCCAACTTGAACCAAAGAACTGGGCTGGAAGCCCCCAAGGGGCCCCATCTGAGCTCTGCTGCCTCGCTGGCACCAAGCACAGGGCCGGGTACATAGCAGGCACGCTAGAAATATTTTATTGAGAGGACCGTATCTGAAGATAAGCCCAAAGATTTGAGTAGAAAGTCACCAATTTCTGCCATGAAAAATGTGTTCCTAAGTTCCCCAGAGGGCAAAGGGTTGTAGCTCTCAGCCTTGAATCTTAAGTGACACTGGAGTCCCATCTAAAAACCTTCCTGGTGGTCATCAAAAACAAGGGAAGTCTAAGAGGTTGTAACAGCTGAGAGGAGCCTAAGGAAACAGGATGACAAAATATAACGCAGTATTCTGGATGGAGTCCTGGACCAGAAAAAGGACATAGGTTAAAAACTAAGGAAATTTGGATAATGTATGGACTTTCGTTAATAATAATGTATCAATATTGGCTCATTCATTGTGACAGATGTACCATATAAGTGTGAGCTGTTAATAATAGGGGAAGGAACAGGTATGGAGTAGATGGGGAATCTCTACTATTTTCACAACGTTTCTGGAAATCTAAATTTATTCTGAAATAAAAGTGTTTTTTTTTAAGTAAAATTAAATAAAAGAAAAATTTAAAAATAAAAGAATATGAGAAAAAAGAAACCGCTCACTGATGATTGGTGGCGGTGGGCGATAGGAGAGTGTGCATTTTGATGAGAAGGCACCTGACGTTCAGATCAGACCCGGTCCTTCCTCCCCCGCCTCAGCCAAGTTCTTGCAGAGAAAAAAATTAGAAGAGCCAATGGCTCCACCTGCTGGATGGAGAAGTATGCTTCTGTTCCTCTTACTGGCAAGATACCTGTGGCTGAGATTTATAGCTTAGAACAGATGGATAAACTGAGGCTGGCGAGAGAAAAGGATGTGCCCAAGGGCACTCCCAGAGTCGCTGCAGAAGGCAGATCTGACTCGCAACCAGTTCCCTTGCCACCTATTCCAGACTCTGCCCGGCAGCAGAATATAGGAGAAAAAGCTCAAGTTTGGGGGTCATAAGGGCTGAGTTCAAGTGCTGGCTCTGCAGCCTCGTCTCCACGTAACTGTTCTGGGTACTGGGGATAAGTACCCAGTTCGCTGCAGCGAACAAAATAGACAAGGTCCCTGGGCTCACAGAGCCACCATTCTAGTTGTGGGGAGACATACGAGGTCGAACAATTAAGTTCGCGAACTTGTTTGCAATGATGTTACTAACCTTTTTTGATATCAGAGGAATTATTCATTATGAATTTGTACCAACTGGACAAACAGTTAACCAAGTTTCCTATTTGGAAGTGCTGAAAAGGCTACATGAAAAAGTTAGACGACCTGAACTTTTCACCAACAATTCATGGCTCTTTCATCACGACAATGCACCAGCTCACACGGCACTGTCTGTGAGGGAGTTTTTAGCCAGCAAACAAATAACTGTATTAGAACACCCTCCCTACTCACCTGACCTGGCCCCCAACGACTTCTTTCTTTACCCAAAGATAAAGGAAATATTGAAAGGATGACATTCAGGACATCAAGGGGAATACAACGACAGCTCTGATGGCCATTCCAGATAAAAAGAGTTCCAAAATTGCTTTGAAGGGTGGACTACGTGCTGGCATCAGTGCAGAGCTTCCCAAGGGGAGTACTTCGAAGGCGACCGTAGTGATATTCATTAATGAGGTATATAGCACTATTTCCAGGATGAGTTTGCAAACTTATTTGTCATTCCTCGTAAGAAAAAGTAAATAAACAGTCTGAAAAGTGCATACAGTATGTACAATAAGGGAAAGAACCAGGTGCTGTGGTCACAGCTGTAGTTTAGTGTGTTATAATTTAGAAGGGGGTGTCAGAAAGCCCTTTCTGAGAAGGTAACATTGAGCGAAGACCTAAAAGATGAGAAACAGGAAGAAGAATATTCCAGTCAAAAGAAAAGCAAGAGGAGAGGTATTTAAACAGGAAAGGATTTAACCTCTTTAGGGAATCATAAGGAAATCAGTGTGGCTGGATCAAAGCCAGTAAGAAGGATGGTTGGAAAGGAGGAAAAAATGACTCAGGGCCTTCCTACCATGATAAGAAAGATTTTATTTCTTGTGCAATAGGAGTGAGTCCATTGAGGAGATTTGAGCAGAATGATCTGACAGGATTCAGCTGTTAAGCCATCCCTCTGACAGTTCTGTGAAGAATGGATTGGAGGAGGCAGCAGTGGAAGCAGGGAGAGAGTGAGGTCTCAGCAGTGATCCAGGCCACAGGCGATGAGATGGGAGTAAGTGACTAGAGTTGGGATACTTTGGCGACAGAACTGACACGGTTTGCTAACGGGTTGTAACTGGGGATGAGGAAAAGAGAGGAGTCTTGTATCTCTGACTTTAGCAACTGGCTGAGGACTTACTGTTTAGACTGAGATGTGATGAGTATCAGGAATTTTGTAGTGTCCTCTGGTGCCTGGCAGGACTAATTCAAAACCTCTCTGCCAAGCTCCCCACGCTGTACTCTGCTCCTCTCGCCCTGCTCACCACCCACGCCCACCACGGCCTGGGTTCAGCAGCTGGGAGGAAGATGGCGCTTAGTGGAGAGCAGAGGCTTTGATGAGTACATGAAGGAGTTAGGGGTAGGGATGGCTCTGCGAAAAATGGGTGCCATGGCCAAACCAGACTGTCATCACCTCTGATGGCAAACACTTCACCGTAAAAACTGAGAACATGTTGAAAACAACACAGTTTTCATGTAACCTGAGAGAGGTTTGAAGAAACTACAGCTGATGGCAGAAAACCTCAGGCTGTGTGCAATTTTGTCAATGGCACGTTGGTGCAACATCAGAAATGGGATGGGAAGGAAAGCACAATAACAAGAAGAGTGGAAAATGGGAAACTAGTGGTGGAATGTGTCATGAACAACGTCAACTGTACTCGGGTCTATGAAAAAGTAGAGTACAAATTCCATCATCCTTCTGGACAGGAATTAGCTGCCCGAGTAAACAGGCTCAGTTCAATGAGCAAATCTCTCCATGCTTTTTTTTTCTCATTACTGTATTCAGTAATCTTTTTCACAAACACTTTACATGCAACTATTTCCAAGTGTTAGTTTAATTAAGATTGTCCCTTTGGTTAGTGAATAAATGTGTTTATGCTATAAACAAACAAACAAACAAATAAATAAACAAACAAATAAAACAAAAACCCCACAAAACCTCTCTGGATGAGGGCACACCCATCTTAGGCCTCAAGGAACTTCTGTAAGTAATTTGTCACGGGCATTGAGCGGGAGACAAAGATAACCAGACATACAAGAAAGTGAAATCATATGAGCAAAAACTGGCAACACCAGACTTGCATAGACTTCATATATTTGAAAGCAATTATATTTCTCATGTTTAAAGAAATAAATTACAAAATCAAGAACATCTGCAGGAAACATGAAGCAATAACAGTGATAAATCAGATTTGAAAAAGAACCAATAGGGGTGGCCAAATGGATCAGTTGGTTAGAGTACGAGCTCTTAACATCAAGGTTGCTGGTTAAATTCCCACATGGGATGGTGGGCTGTGCCCCCTGCAACTAAAGATTGAAAACGGCAACTGGACTTGGAGCTGAGCTGTGCCTTCCACAACTAGATTGAAGGACAATGACTTGGAGCTGATGGGCCCTGGAGACACACAATGTTCCCCAATAAAATTTATTTAAAAAAAACCAATAGAACCACTAGAAGTGAAAATTAAAATTTAAAACTCAGTTGGAAATGGAAAATTGGAAGGTCAGAAAGTCTTAGAGCCATACCGAGCATCATTTTTCTTTTTTTGCCAAAGATTATAAAACAATGTGCTGAGTGTCCCATTTGTACATTGTTTCAAAACCAACTGCCTGTGGTCTGGATATTTTAAGGCATCACAGACTACTACAATCTATACGAGGTCAAGTTTAGTGAAAGAAAGTATACAATCTAAAACATTATTTCTGTTTCAGTTATTTGAGCACCTTGAAGGAAAGAAAATCACACTATTGATATAATGAAAACATACAATTAAAAGTCAGTATTTGAAGAAAAAATTGTGCACATATACTGATATGGAGTATAATTGTGTCACACACAGTGGCAGCTACCTCAGTGTGAGAGTTTATTATGAAATTTTCCATTGTGATAACTAGAAAAACATTAATAAATTATAAAATTCATGTGGCTAAAGACATCATAGACCTGTGGAGACAAGGACGAGATGAACTAAAATTCCAGAGCAAAGAGCCCTTCATATGTGAGATGACGATCCCCAGTCATCTTCCCTGGTGGCAGTTTCCTATTCTGGGTGCAAGCTGTTTAGGTTTAGTCCAGGCAGAGGGAATCCACTGGTAGTGAACCTTTGGGTGGTCATAAGGGGCTGGTGTAATGTACCAGAAACTAGATGAGCCCCACATGCATGGCCTGTTCCCCCCATGAAATACTAAGTTCTAGAATGGTGGGAGAGTCTGGGAGGGCGAGGTGAAAACTAAAAGGCAAAACAGACTCTCCCATAGTCTCATGGTGCCCAAGGGGAAAGATGTGACTTTGCTTGGTACAGCAGGGGGATGAAAAGCACTGCAGTCTCACAGTCTAGTAAATCATTCTCCTCACATTTCATGGGCCAAAGTGTCATATAGCCTCACTTAATTTCAAAAAGTGGGGAACTGTAGACATATTGACAGCATCACTCAGGTTATACCACAATCCCACTGTGCTCAAGTTGTTGGCTTTAATGGGGGACAGACCCTAAGGTGGCCCCCCGATCCCCACCTCCTGGTATTCATACCTTAGTATAATTCCTTCTCAAGGGTCTGTCTGTGACTTGGTTCTAACTAACAGGAGATGGCAAAGGTGATGGGCTGTACACGATGACATGGCGGTGTTTGTTACACTCTAATTGTGAAGAGACTCTCCCTCGCTGGCTTTGAGGAAGCGAGTGGACACGACCAGAAGGCCCAACAGTGAAGAACTGAGAGTAGCTTCTGGCTGACCATCGAGGCGCTCAGTCTGCCTGCCCAGAACTAGATTCTGCCAACAACCACGCGAGTTTGGAAGAGGATCCCTCCCCAGTTGAGCCTCAGATGAGCCCACTCCCCCAGCTGAAACCTTAATGGCAGCATTATGAGACCCCGAAGCAGGGAGCCCAACCAAGCTGTGCCCAGACTCCTGACCCACAGAAATTGCAACATATAACAACATGGTTTTAAGCTGCTAAATGTGTGACAACATTGTTGCACAGTAATAGGTAAAAAATACAGCCCTGCCTGAAATCCCATGCTACTCTCCACCCTGAGTCCTAGCCATCCTTCGGGTGTGTTTAAAATCACTTCCCCTGGGAACGCCTCACTGAATGCCCAAGCTTGGTTATGCCACTCCTATGCCCTTCCAGCCCATCATACTTTTTTGTCACAGTAATTGGGACTGGTTTTTGTATGTAATTCTTGTTAAACAGCCATCTCTGAACGCAGGAACTGTGTCTGTCTCATTTACTCGTGTCCTCAGTCATAGGAGCACTGAGCCCAGAGCCTGAAACATAAGTCACTCAAACACTGTTTTGCAAATGATGTCCAGCACACGGTTGTATGTGAGTGCGTGTGTGCACATTGTTCTAATGCAAACAACAGCTGAGGACTTTGTTGCATAAATTATGATCCACCCATAAGACAGAATACTAAACAGTCATTCAAAATTGTTTTAGGGGGCCAGCCCGGTGGCTCAGATGGTTGGAGCTCCGTGCTCCTAACACCGAAGGCTGCTGGTTCGATTCCCACATGGGCCAGTGTCCTCTCAACCACAAGGCTGCCGGTTCAACTCCTCAAGTCCCGCAAGGGATGCTGGGTTGCGCCCCCTGCAACTAACAACAGCAACTGGACCTGGAGCTGAGCTGCGCCCTCCACAACTACGATTGAAAGGACAACTTGACTTGGAAAAAATCCTGGAAGTACACACTGTTCCCCAATAAAGTCCTGTTCCCCTTCCCCAATAAAACCTTTAAAAAAAAATTGTTTTAGGAAGATAATAATGGAAATGTTCTAACTAATTACCAAGTTAAAAGTAAAATACAACAATATCTAGAATGACCCCAAATTTTTTTTTTTTAAAGTATTATATATAAATACACACACAAACACAGAGAAGATATAAACTGAAATATTAGCAGGACTCTCATCTGGGTGGTGGGATAACATCAAGTTTTTAGTTTCTTGTGTTTTTCTATGCTTTCCAAATCTCCTCAGTGTAAAATGAAGTGCTAGCATGTAACAGATGCTCGGTAAGTGTGAGTCTATTTTTGCCGACTCCTCCTCTCTTGTGTGTGAGGACAAGAGTCCTTGATGTTGTGACTAATGAGGAAAATAAAAGGCCAGGGGCTTCTCAAGGACTTAGCCTGCCTTGGGCAGGTACCTACTGAAGCTTGGCTTCTTCCGGGGTCCTGTAACCATGAGCCCCACACTAGAATTCACGTTCAGCTAACACCTGATCCAGAGTCAGGGTCAGTTTGGTAGAGGGGCCTGAAGTAGCCACTGAGATCTGGGGCACTCTGTGCAGTCACCCTGCTGGGACTGTGACCTGAAGTCCCCACAGGGGTCTGTTTCTGTTGAGGTGGCGAGTCTCCAAGACATAAGAGGTATTTCTGATAAGAGGCATAGCAACATCTGCTGCTTCGGTCCATTCGAGTCCCAGCCCCCACCTACCCTGCCCGTTCTCTCACTGCTGGGAGGAGGAACACACAGGGTTTGAATCAAAGGCCGGGCTTCTACTCCCTCTGCGACCAATTCCGAACCCAGGCAGGTTGTTCTGCTTGGCTAAACCTTGGATCACACATCTGAGCAGCAGCATAAACAGCCCTACTTCCTAGGGCAGCTGATATCTGTCCATGGGGCCTATGGTCCCTACTGGTGCCATTCCCCCGGGGTCCCAAGACAGAAGTCAAGAGTGAGTGACAAAGGATGTTTATTTAGGCTCGATCCCTTGATATAGCCATATATGTAAAAATATATAATCTAAAGTCAAGGAAATAATAATCAGGTTGGTGTCACCTCCCCTCCTCCATTTTGCACACACAGCCTTCCCACCGGTCCCCTTCTCAGCTGCTCCCTTCAAAATCCTGGAGAGTGTGGGACAGGGGTCACTTCTTGGCAGCTTCTGCCTGAGCTGCCAAATCTGCCTCTTTCTGAGCAGCCAAAAATATGGCGCGCTCCTTCTGGAAAGCTGCCAGCTCTTCTGAACTAAGGCTGCAGGTGCAGAAAAACAGATGGTAAGTAAGTGGCCAGTCACCGATGGGGAGGTCCCACGTACCCGTGCCACTGTCTCAGAACCTTCTCCCCTCCTGGACTTCTCAGCCTCCTTGTGCTCATCTGCTTCCTCTGCCAGGGATGCCACCTCAGCACCTCTGCCTTTTATTCCCTTCTTAGAGCCCTACTGGTTCTTTGAGGCCTCAGCTATATCCTAGCTTAACTGGCCTTTCCTCTGTGCCCCAAAGCACTTTGTACAAGAAGTCATCTGGCTGCGCATGTGTGTCCCTCCCTGAGCAGGGATCAGATTTATCATCTCTGTACTCCCAGTAAAAGGAAAGATTTGAGAAAAGTAAAGCCCATCCCTGGTCCATGCTTAACCCCACTTCTTGGGAAACAACCAACCGTCAGCCTTGACACGGGAAGTGACATCAGCAGCAAGAGGCTGGCAGAGGGTTGAGTGCTGCCCCTGCTATTGTCTGTGCTAGATGCCCTCCTATCCAACATCTCACTTCAAAGAACGATTCCTGAGGTCATCTGAAGCACCATGAGGAATCAAGTGTGAACTTGAGACAGCTGGAAAGGTCCTTTCAGGAAACTGGTCCCTGTTTGCCTCGTCTCTCTCATACTATTTCCCACTCCGCCTCTAGTACTATATACCAGATCACACTGAACTTTGCTTCACATTTCCACCTTCCGCCTTCGCAGGGATCTTTCTACTTCTCAGAACACTTGCTCTCAGTCCTGGACTTTTCCAGGTCTCTGTTTACATGTCACCTCCCCTACAAAGTCCTCATTGACATGCCAGGCAAAATCAGGACTTATACTCTGTTCTTAAGACACCTGTAGTTCCTGTTATCAACACTGCCTGCCTGGCGGGCTAATGCTCCATTTATGGATCTGTCCCCATTTCTGGACTGGGAGCTCCTCAGGAGCGGGGCCAAGTGTAAGTATCTTGTTCCTAGCTCTACCTAATGCCCAGAACAACATCTAACGCATAACAGGTACTTAATAAGTGTATCCCAAATGAATGAATGGGGCTCTCCACTCCCAAGAATCTAAGGTTCTTTGACTCAGAAGTTGACTCTCCCACTAATGGGCCCTCTCAGCTGTGCCCCAGAGTCAAGAACTTTCCAGGCCCTTTCCAGGACACTCACTCCTTCACCACACGAATGCCCAGGGAACGGGCAGAGCCAATGATGGAGCGGACAACAGAGGACAGGGGAACATCCTGCAGAGCAAAGGCGTCGTCCTGAGCTTTAACACGAGCGATCTCATACACGTGCTTCAAGGTCACCAGGCCTGCCACCTCCTTTCCTGGAGGAAGACACAAGTAATCCTTCAGCTGTCACTGCTTCCTTCCAGGGCCCCCAGGATCCCAGGTGCCTATCCTGATCCTTACCTGTCTGCCGGGCCCCCTTCTCAATCCCAGCAGCTGCCTTCAGGAAGTAGGAAACAGTGGGTTGTCCAATCTTGATTTCAAACGTCCTATCAGGCTTAATGGAAAAAAGAAATATGAGTATATCTTCTCCTGCCTCTCCCAACCCCTGCTCCCCCAACCACAGGGAAACTTCTAACTTCTTGTCCTCCCTTCCCTTGATTCGCCGATGGTGTCCCTCCAACAGACCACAAAACCACAGGAAAAATAAATCGGCAGCAAACAGTCCTTTCCCCTCAGGAAGCTCCAGTGAAATGAAGGTGCAAAAGGAAGAACAGCATATGGCAGGCAGGCTCAAAAAGATATGGTCTAGTCTCCACTGTGTAAAAGGGGAAAGTGGGGCCCAGTAACAGGGAGAGACTTGCCCCGAGTTAGGAGCAGAGTAGCAACCCCAGGCGACCATCCCCAGGACCTAAGAAGCACAGGGGAGGTGAGAAAGAAACTGCGGATCAAAGTTCCGACTCTGCACCTTCACAAAGATCTTCGTAGGCAAAGGAATGCCTTCTTTGATGTCCTTTGTCTTCTCGTTGAACTCCTTGCAGAACTGGTTGATGGAAACGCCTCGCTGTGAAGGAAGCATAGGGGTTACTGCAGGAAGGGATGGCTTCCTACCACCCAGGAGGCTCCGTCCGTTCCCTCCTCCGTTTTCACTTCTTTATGTTCCCATCCTCTTTTCTCTACCCAAATTTAACTACCACTTCATGTGCCAGATGCTTTGTACACATCATCCCTCTCCGTCCTCACAACAGCCCGTTAAGGAAGAACTGAGAGAGCGGAGCCTCCAAGAGGCTATGAAACCAACGCGAGGACATTATGTGGGCAGCAGAGCCGCGCTTTGAACCGAGGCCTCCCTGGCTCCAGAGCCGACACCCTTCACCTGCGTACTAGCTCCCACCCTCCCGCGCCTCCCAAGCCAGGTTCCAGGCGCGGCTGCACCTGACCCAGGATGGGGCCTAGTGGGGGCCCGGACATGGCCTGGCCCGCCCGTACGATGGTCCGGATCACGCCGCCAGCCTCGAGCTTCCTGACGGCCCGAGTGGCCCGGCTTAGCTTCGACATGATGCGAGGCTCACGGACTCAGTTCACCTCAGGGCAACAGCAAGAGACACAGCTCCGGGGGCCGCCATCTTGAATCAGAGGTCAAGGGTCCTCACGTTAGGTTAGGGCAGGTGAAGCCAACAAGCGGTTGTTTGAGTCTTTCCGCTCTCCAACTAGTAAGTCAAAGAGGGTGAGACAAAGAGAAAATAAACTTTTACCTTGCCACCTGAAGATAGGGGAATGACCCGAATCTCGAATGGCTCGGGTACACACATTCCTTCTGGATAGCAAACAGGCAGTACATCGGACAGCTAAATTGAAGGAGGAGGGCCTTAATGACTGCACAGCATTGTGGGTATGGTAGTTTTGACCTGTTCTGCAAATCCCGCAGATAGCTGTGCGTTAGGGTGCTACTATTTCCTGGACATGGTGATTATCCTTGGGTTTGAAATGAACCTGGAGCTGGTTCTTAGGTGCAGGATCTCTTTACTTTCTGAGCCTGTTTCCTCACTTGTTGTAGAAAGGCAATATGGTTAAGAATACAGACTCTGGAAGCAAATTGCCTGGTTGCTCCTCTTGCTGTCTTGAACTTGATTAAGTTAATTTATGCTTAGTTTCCTTCCCTGTACAATGGGGATTAGAATATGGAGCACCTACCCGTAGGGATGGTCGTGAGGATTGAATTAGCAGTGTGTTTTAGAACAATTCCTGGCACCTAGTCATTTGGTAACTGCACAATGAGGACAAAGCCTTCACAGAGCTGTTGTGAGTCTTAAGCCCAGAACGTGTTTGATACATCATCTGTACCCAATAAAACAGGCCAGCATCTTATTACTGTATATTATTTAACTTTCTTTTGAGCACTTATTATATGCCAGGCACTGTGCTAAAGGCATTATTATCTCATTTAATCCTCACAATGGCATGTTTTATTTTACCCCTTTTACAAATGAGAACATTAAAGCACAAAAGGGGTCCTAAAAACAACTACTTTGTATGTGACAGGGCTGGGAAACAAATATTGGGATTATCTGATTATAGACCTTGTGACGTTTATGACTCTATAGTGCCTCATCTAGTAAAAGGAGATAATCCATGTAAAACCACACTGTAAACTATGAGACTTAAAATTATGAATTTGTGTTAAACTCCCACTAATTAAATGTGATTGTTCCTGCCTCTGAAGTCCATCAATCTCTTTGTAACACTCAACCTCATTTGCCTTAATCAAGACTCTCAAACCAAGCTGGCTCTTTGATTTACTAGCTGTAAGTCCTTGGATAGATAATTAACTTCCCTGTGCTTTGTTTCCTGGTGAGTAACATGGGGCTAATAGTACTCACCTCACAGGAAAGTAGTTAACTCAGGTAAAGTGCTTAGAAGAGGGTCTGGCCCAAAACAAGACAGGCTGGGTATAATTTATCTCTGGGTCCTCCACACTGCCCTTTATTTACCAATTTATTTATGAATAAAGACATAAATATTTTCTGAACGAAGGAATTAGGAAACAGATGGGCATGGTAAGTGCTCAGGGAGCCAGGAATACAGCCTGTGGGTGGCCAGTTAGCTCAGTTGGTTAGAGCGTGGTCCTAATAACACCAAGTTGCCAATTCGATCTCCGCATGGGCCACTGTGAGCTGCGCCCTCCTTAAAAAAAGACAAAAAGAAAAGTAATGCAGCCTGGGACAAACTGGGCTCTTTTGGGTGCAGTTTCCACTTCCTGGCAATGATTATTCTGGCTCTTACAGATTATAAGGAAGTAACTTCCCAGCCTACTTGTGGAAATGTATGAGGTCAGAGCATTTCATTGGTGAAAATGAGGCCACACAGGTGAATAAGGCCACATCAGCCAGGTCTTGTCAACCTTGTTAAGGAGCGTGGGCTGTGCAGTAGGAAGCCATTGAAGAGTGGTAAGTATTTGCATCATATTTGCATTCTGAAAAGGTGACTCTGGCGTGGGTATGTAGAGGAATTGGAGGAATGCAAGAGTGGATGCAGAGAGATCCATTAGGCCAGGGCAGGAAGAGATGATGGTGTCTTGTGACCAATTCAAGAGATACTTAGAAGATAGAATTTATTTTAGTCAACTGCTTTGCAGTAACAGTGTCCATCTATATGAATAGTAACTCATTGAAGCCTCATTACAATCCTATGTGGTACAAGTGCTATTATTATCTCCACTTTACAGATGAGAAAAACTGAAACACAGAGAGGTTAAGTCACTTGCCCAAACTTACAATGCTAGAAAGTGGCAGAGTCAGGATTTGAACCCAGATCTTTTGGCTCTAGGAAACAGGCACTTAACCACCCCCTAGGCTGCTTTGACAACCACCAGAACTTAGTGCTTGATGGGTAATTTGTGGGCAGTGGGGAGAGGCACCAAGCGTGATACTCAGGATTCTGGCATGAAGAGTTTGGGCAAATGAATGATAAGGACTTTTACTTTTAGTGTTGAAACGTGAATGCTGTAGGTTTAGTTTTAGATTTAGGTTTAGGTGATGAGTTGGGTTTAGGGGTGTAGTGTAAGCCCTGAATGTTGATTTTTCTTTTTTATAATAGTAAATGTCTGACTTTAGCTTTGATTGCTGAGGCATCCACTTCAAAGATAGCTATCTGGAATAAACACATTGTCAATTACTAAATACAGAGCCAGTTCTTATGTTTTAAATTCACAAATAAAGAGTGAGCCCATGAAACCGTAGGCCTCCCACCCTTAACCCCAATAAAAGCAGAATCCCAGGCCCATACTCGTGTACAGCCCCCCACACCCACCGGTGTCCTGGCTGTGTGGCCCCATGTGCACCATGTAATTACCGGGACCTGAGAGTATTGAACGTTTTCTTTTCAAAGCTCCCTGATGGTTATTGCTGAGGGCAGCTTGCAATCATAATAAAAACCACAAGGGCCGGTGCAGCCACAACATTGGTTATCTATAGGCAGAGACCTGCACACAACAGGGGGTGTCTGTGTGACACTCAGCTACTGGGAGAGAAGCCTCAGCTGCTGAGAGAAATGCTGGCATCTGTGGCATGGAGACTGATAGTCCCTGAGGCCAGGGCCAGGAGTGAGGTTGCCCGAAGTGGGGAGAAGAGGACTCGGCATTTAAAGCATGAGGAGAAGAAAGGAAAGCGTGAGCCAAGGGAACCAAGGAGCGGCCACAGAGTCGAGTTAAGCGGAAGGCCAGGAGTGAGGCATCCTGGAAGCTGCTGGAGAATAGTTTGAGAAAAAGAAAGTAAAGAAGTAGAAATCAAACTAAAACTTAGCCTATGCCCCACAGAAAATGGAAAAGCCTGGACAAAATGTTTGCAAATAGGAGTTTTGTGGACTCCTAGTGAACACAGTATAGAATGATTCATTGCGGTGCAAGGAGAAAGAAGGAAGAGGACTGTGAAGTGATGAAAGATGTAAGAGGTCCCAGCTGGAAAGGCCTGTAGCCTGCTTCCCAGGTGGGTTAATGGATCCCAGAAAAGTGGTTAAGGCCAGGGGTCAGCGGATGGCTAATCCCATTGCCCTAGGAGGCAGCAAGACCCTAGAGAGTGACCACTGAAGGCCTGGAGGAAGTGCCTGCGTCCTTGTGTAACAGAAAGGCTCCTATGCTTTAAAGTGTGACAGGGAGAGAGCAGAGAAGTCACCAGTCCTGGAGGGGAGGGCTGACCAGGTGGAGGCCTTCTCAGAATGGAGGTCCAGTTAGGCCATCTCGATGGGGACCTGTGTGAACACACAGTATTGGGTGCCAGATTCATCCTGTTAAAGTAAGGGCCAGGGATTCTGAATTCCTACCAGTGGAAACACAGAAGAAATTGAGTCAGAGAAAAGGAAAGTTCTGTAGTTCTGTGTCTTACGTACCAGAAGTATAGACAGAGGTCTGTTCCTGTCACATACACACAACGCTCAGCCCCATACCTGGTACCCTAGGAGCCGCCTGGAACAACATAGAAGAGCAGACAGAGAAGAGGGCAGGCAGAGAGAGGAATGGACTGTTTCTCTTCAACCTGTGATTATAGACATGGGGAGTTAGGCACCTAGAATTGCCTATATACGGTTCACCCCTCTCCCTCAGCCCCCACAGTCGACCTGTCCAATGGCTCCCAGCAATCTTGACTGCCCAGAGAGAAGGGCTGCCACACACTTCTCCTTAGTGTATGACTTGGGGCAAGTCCCCTCACCTCTCTGGGCCTCAGTTTTCTCAACTGTGAAATAAGAATAATAAAGATAAGTACCACACAGGACTGTTGAGAATATTTAATGAGATTTCCCAGGTAGGGTGCTTTGCTCATGCCTGGCACGTGGCCTATGGTAAGCACTCTCTACAAGTGAACTATTATTGTCAGTTCAGACTTCATCTTTTCTTGGCTTGACACTCAGGACGGCCCCCTCCTTGGCCTTTCTGCTCCATTCTCGCCCTACAAATCTATCCTCTCCAACTCAGCCAGTGTGAGGCCTCTGTCTAAAACTTGTCAATGTCACACATATCGTAGCTTCTTTTCCTAGAGAGCGGCTCTTGGTCCATCCGAGAACCTTGTTAAAATTTAGCTCTCTGGAATCCCCAGGGGATCCTGCTGAGACTCATTGCTCCACAAACAAAAGTCTGTACTTGTTGGTGTGGGATTCAAGGCCCTGAAACTAGCCCCTGCCAACTTCTCCAAAAGTGCTATGCCCTACCTCACACCATACCCTCCAGCCACACCAGAGATTGTCCACTTTCCCACATCCTCCTGTACTTCTCTGTCTGTGCATATGCAGACCTAGACGCTCTTTTTCCCTTTTTCTTCCCAGCTCCCTCTGCCTCCCTACACCTCAGGAAGGGGCCTGGTGTGGGCTGAATTACGTCCCCCAAAAGTAATATGTTGGAGTCCTGACCCCCAGTACCTCAGAATGTGACTGTAGTTGGAGATAGGGCCTTTAAAGAGGTGATTAGTTAAAAAGAGGCCATTAAGTTGGACCCTCATCCAATCTGACTGATGTACTTCTAAAAGGAAATCAGCATACAGACACGCACGGAGGAAAGACGGTGTCAGGACAGAGAAGAAGGTGCCATCTGCAAGCCAAAGAGAGAGGCCTTAGGAGAAAACATAGCTGCTGACGCCTTGATCTTAGACAGAGCTTTTTTCAGACTATAATTGTGACCTATAGGTGAGTTATGAAATTGATTTTGTGAATTCAACCAGCATTTTTTTTTAAAAAGATTTTATTGGGGAAGGGGAACAGGACTTTATTGGGGAACAGTGTGTACTTCCAGGACTTTTTTCCAAGTCAAGTTGTTGTCCTTTCAATCTTAGATGTGGGGGGTGCTGTTCAGCTTCAAGTTGTTGTCCTTTCAGTCTTAGTTGTGGAGGGCGCAGCTCAGCTCCAGGTCCAGTTGCCTGTTGCTAGTTGCAGGGGGCGCAGCCCACCATCCCTTGCAGGAGTTGAACCGGCAACCTTGTGGTTGAGAGGACGCGCTCCAACCAACTGAGCCATCTGGGAGGCAGCTCAGCTCAAAGTGCCGTGTTCAATCTTAGTTGAAGGGAGCAGAGCCCACCATCCCTTGCGGAACTCGAGGAATTGAACTGGCAACCTTGTGGTTGAGAGCCCACTGGCCCATGTGGGAATCGAACCGGCAGCCTTCGGAGTTAGAAGCACAGAGCTCCAACCGCCTGAGCCACCGAGCCGGCCCCTCAACCAGCATTTTCAATGAAATAGAATAGAAAGTAGCAGAATACATCACATGGAGTAAAGATATGTATTGTCTCATGAAACTTGTGTTTCCCTTGTATGTTTGTGTGTGTGTATTGGATCACAATAAAAATGTATTACTAAGGGTCATGGCCCAGGACCCCCAAATAGAAAGCCACTGCAGTGCCAGTGTGACCTTCCAAAATGATACCAAACCTTGTTCATTCCTGTATGTCCAATGCCTGATGTAGGACCTGGCATGTGGTAGGTCTTTGGGAAATATTTATAGAACAGCAGCAATGATGCTGGCATATATCTCCTCTACTTCCACCTCTGTGACCCTAGTCTCAGCACCAAACTCTTTCAGCTGGATGACAACAGCCTCTTAGCAGGTGCTTGTTTCCACTTTGGCTCCTCTACAGACCTTCCTCCTTCAGCCATGAGGGCTCTTTCTAAAGCATAAGTCAGATTTTGTCATTCACCTAATGAGTGACCCTAATGTCATCATGTCACTCACTTATTCCAATTACTTCCCACTGGGACCCAATTAACGTCCTAATGCCTTTACCCTGCCGTATAGGCCTGATGTATTCTGGCCCTCTCCCCATCACCTCTCCTCCTTTCCTCAATCCACTCTAACCACATTGACCTCCTTACTCATTGTGGTATTTTGATTTATGATGAGAAATATATATCTGGTCTTTGTCTTGTTCCTGGTACAGAGTTCCTAAAACCCATGGAATTTCCTAAGTGATAAGAGCCATAAAGGTGAAAGGAGAATCTTTTGTTATTCATAACAAACCCATTCCCACCACAGAGGAGGTCCATGATTCTCCAACCCAGGGGAGAAAATGGCTATCTCTCAATCTCTATTTCATATTCCCAACAGATGGAATGGATTGGCCCAGCCTGGGTCAGGTTGGCTCCCCATTCCACTACGCTGTGGCTAGGGGGATCATGTCACAGAGATAAACATAATTGCTGGGGAAGCATCATTGGGACTAGGGGAAAGCAGGTTCACTGGGATGCCCCACAGTAAGTATTTAATAACATTGTTAATGAACGGGTAAAACTATAAACAAGAAGGCTATCAGGATTTCAAGATCTAGGGACAATTTCTAGCCCCTCCTGTGGTTTTTGCTTCTCTCTGTTCACCTGCCCTCCCGCCCTATGTCCTCTCACTGGCTTCCTCAGCTCCCTCGGGTTCCGCGCCCTCTTCCATCACCGTGCTGATGGCTGTCACGGCTTCACTAACCCCCTCTACCTTCTGATCTTTTAGCTGGAACAAGTCCCTACCCATTCAAATTACAGAGTGTGAGGGTTTGATTGAACCAAATCATTGTATTTTTAACATTGTTACTATTATAAGCAAACACAAAGCTCATACAACAAGATGTACAGCTTAACCAGCTATTACAAAACGAGTATTCAGGTGACTATCATCCGTCAAGAAACCAAGCAGCACCCTGGACAGCAACCTAACACTCCCCGTGTGCTCCTTCCGGGTTATAACCGCTGTCCTGATTTTTATACATTGACTTCCTTGCTTTTCTTTGTTTTTTACCACCTAAGTGTGCATCCTGACCTGATATAACTTAGTTTGGGCTATTTCTGAGCTTTATATCAGTGGAATCATACTCTATGATTCCATTGTATGAGTTTGGCTTCTTTTGCTCAGTCATGTTTTTTTGTTTTTGTTCTTTTATTTTTTTTAGTAAGAGCTATATTGATATGTAATACACATATCAACCATACAGTTCACCCATTTGAAGTGTACAGTTTACTGACTTTTAGTATGTTCACAGATATATGTAAACATCACCACAGCAAATTTTGGAACATTTTTATCACCTCAAAAAGAAACTCGTACACTTCATCTATCACCTGTCCCAGCCCTACCCAGCTGCTACCCGTCCCAGCCCTAAGCAACCACTACTGTATTTTCTGTCTCTATAGAGTTTCCTGTTGTGACATTTCCTATAAATGGAATCATACAGTATGAGGCCTTTTGTGACTGGCTTCTTTCACTTAGTGTAATGTTTTCAAGGTTCATCCTTGATGTTTTCAAGGTTGTGGCATGTATCAGTACTTCATTCCTTTTTATGGCTGAATAATATTCCATTGTATAGATATATTAAATATTGTTTAGCCATTCAACAATTGAGGAACATTTGGATTACTTCCAACTTTTGGCTATTACAATAATGCTGCCATAAACATTTGTGCACAAGTTTTTGGGTGGACATATGTTTTCATTTTTCTTGGCATACACCCTAGGAGTGGAATTACTGGGTCATGTGCTAACTCTGTGTTTAACTGTTTGAGGTACTGCTGGACTGCTCTCCTGGGTGGCTGCACCATTTTACAACCCCACAGGTTGTGTGCGAGGGTGCCGATTTCCCTACACCCTGCCAACACCTGCCTGTTTTTCCCCCAACCTATAGGTTATCCTTTCCCATTTCTTTGTATGACTTATAATTTTTGTTGGAAGCTGAAGATTTTAGATAATATATTGTAGCAACTTGGTTCTGGTCCTCTGCCTCCAGGGCCATTGGTGTTATTGTTATTTGCTTGTTTCGTGACTTGCTGGATTATTTTTTGAAGTCCAACCTCCCCTTCCTGCAGCCTGAGTATAAAGCCTCTGCCCTTGGTCCTTAGGGAGTGCAGCCTTGGGTGTGCCTGAAGTCACCATGGGATGACAGTGGTTTGTGCAAGGCTCTCCTTGACTGACTCTTTCCCTGACCACACCCAGCTGTTAAGCTCTACTCATTGCCAGCTGAGTTCTCTATTGTTTTCAACAATGTCTTGGGACATAAATTGCTCCAATCAAAGACAATCAAAAGACTGATCCAATCAAAGGAATAGAGTTTGGGTCCCCAGATCTATCTATGAGGGTTCTATCTTTTCCCAGCCCTACCCTTCCACCTATGACAAGGCAGAGCCCAGCATCTTAGCTCTTCCTTCTCCTCTCCTCTCCAAATAGGTTTAGCCCAGAAAGTTTGTTGTTGTTGCTTTTTGTTTGTTTGTTTTGTTTTTTTGAACATCCTTTCTCAACTACATGCACAAATGTTATTCCACATTGCTTACACTAGCCCCTTGTCTTTGTGCACTTGAACCCAAATATTGAAGAAATCAGGGTTGTATCTTGTTCCTTTCTCCCCCCCCCCCTTTTGTTTTGAAGCAATAGGGTCATGATCTAGATTGAAGAGAGAGAAGGGAGAGGCTGAACAAAGGAATTTCATAACAATACTGCAAATGTTTATGCCACCACATAGGTACTATTATTCCCATTTTATAAATAAGAAACCGAGGCCTAGAGTGATTAAGAAGTTGGATTTCTTGGGACAGAGCACCGGACTTAGAGCCAGTAGCCAAGGACGAAACTTGGCACCTGTGTCTGTTGGTGGTGTCCTAACTCTCCTTTCTTCTCCCCCATCTGGACAATGCTAGAATCAGGGTCCACCCCAGGCTCCCAGAGGCCTCTTGGGATCTGGCTGTGCCCACCATGCAGCTCTGATCCCAGCTGAACCCAGCGCTCTACCACAGGAGAAATCTCTGCCTCCTGTGGCGAATCCTGGAATTGCTCTCAACCTTTTCTGCCTGCAGTCTGGTGTCAGGTGGTGGTAGCATTGGGGCTCTGTTCAAACTTGGGATCCATACTCGCCTGGCTTTGTGATCCAGGGCAAGTATACCCCCGCCCCCCACGCCTAACTCCCCCAAAAAACCCAGCTTCATTTTTCTCATCTGCAAACTGAAGATTCTAATAGTCATTCAGCACACATTCACTAAGGGCCTTCTCTCGCTGGCAACGTGCCAGAAACTGGGAGCGCAAAGGAGTGTGAGGCTGTGCCAGTGTCCCTGTGGCTGTGCATACCTGGCATGGAAGAGGGCCCACTGTAGGCACTCAGGGATGGAAGCTATCCTGTGGCACAGGACTTGTACGGCCTGCTGCAGGCAGCCCAGCAGTCCAGTCTGCTCTGCTCAGTGGTGGCGTCTCAGGGAGTTTCTCTTTGATTAATGACTGCCTTGTCCTTAAAGGACTTGCAATCGGCAGCTTTCTTGTTTCATCTGGCTGCTGGGGCCTCAGAACAGTTGGCAAAGCAGTTGGTATCCTGGACTATTTTTAGGTGGGTGAGTTAGTGGGGTGTGTGGATGTGGTGGGGCCCAGGGGGTCTTGGAGACTGGGAGTTTCATAAGCAACAAGTTGGGGGTGGGGAGAAGGATGGTACCTCTCAGGAATGTATGGGCAACTCACTTATCCTGCTTGGCTGGGGCCAAAGGCCATCTCCTCTGTACAACCTTCCTTGATTTGCTCAATAAAACACGCACTCCAAAGGTGCAGGTAAAGGGTCCACCCTCTGAGCTTCCCTCAGCTCTTGATTATGGTTCCAAACAGACCAAGAAATAATGAGCTATAGGGATCTTATCTGATGTACCTCTGAGCCCCATTCTGCCATCGCTAGTCATGACAACAAGGTATAGAAGTTAGGAGTCCAGATTTTGGAGTGACACAGCTGAGAGTCACTCTTGGCCCCATTCTAGCAAAATAACCATGACCAAGTCAGGTTCGTAAATTTGTTTTCTCATCCGTAAAGTATGATCATGCTTGTCTCCCAGCAATTAAAGAGCTTATTTTGCTTAAAGCACAGAGGATAGCACCTGACAACACACGACAAGACGAGCTACCTCGCAAGCTGAGGCCCGAAGGGGTTGCGCGCCCTCAAAAGTCTGCATCCCTTTTGTGGCATGGCGCATGGTGTGTGCGTGCTGGCGGGCGGGAGGCAGGTGTTCCTGGACACCTGGCGGTCCAGGCCCGCTGGAGGTCACCCAGCAAGAAAGTGGCCGAGGTGGGCTGGAAGACGGGTCTGCCAGTCAAACGCAGCAACTTTCCACGGCCTCCCTGCTAAACGCACACCCCTTCCTCCACCTTCTCTAGTGCTTTCCTTCTCTTCTCTTTCCCGCCTCCGCTCTCTCCTTTAATTCCGCGGCTTCCCCATATGGGAGTTGGGGTCTGGGGCGGGAAGAGGAGAGTCCCCGACCTAAGCTGGGGAAAGGGGCTTTCTGCCCAGAGCGAAGGCCCTAAACTGCTGTGGAGGAGGGGGTGCCCGGCTCTCTGGGAGAACCCGGAGTCCCCAGAAATGAGGGTGAGGTGGTTGTCTGAGGAGCCCAGACTGGGTTAGCCAGGGGTCGCTGAAAGGGCGACGGTGGCGGAGGGAATTCCCGAGCCAGTGGTGGGAGGGGCTTTCAGGACCGGGGGAGGAGCCAGGATAGGGGCGTGGTCCCCGGGAAGGGGCGGGGCTCCGAGGACGAGCTCTAAGCTTCCCCGCAAGGGGCGGGGTCTCGTGTGGGCGGGGCTCTCCTGGAGGCGGGATCTAGTGGGCGGGGCATAGGGCAGGGGGCGGAGCGTGGCGGTTCGCGCCCGTCCCCCTCCCCCGGCCCCGGGTGTCCCTGTGACGAGGCAGCACAGAGCCGCGGCGGGCCGGGCCGATCCCGCCGCAGCGGCCCCGGGCCCGAGCAGGGGCAAGGCGCGGAGACAGAGGCGCCAAGCGGGTCCCGGAACGCGGCCAGGTAAGGCCGCCGGGGCGGAAGGGGCGGGGGCTGCGCCGGGCGGGTCCTGACCGGCGCGGGGTGTGTGTTTGCGTGTCTGGGGGTGGCAGGGGTGTGGGTCCGAGGGCGGGCGTCTGTGGCAGTTTGCGCGCTCGCGCCGGAGGTCGCGGGGCCAGGGTGGGCTCTGCGCCAGTCCTGGCACTGCCCGCGGGGCTCGGGGTGTGCGGGACTGTGTGCGTGCACGCGCGTGTTTGTGTGGCGGGGCCGCCGGGTGTGTATCTGCGTATGCGCTGGGCTGTCATTGTGCCTGCCCTGTGCGCGGGGCGCGGGCCTGCCCCAGCGCAGTCCCTCCTGCGCGGGGATGTTTTCCAAGCAGGCTTCCTGCGGAGACGGGCTCTGCTGCAACCGGAGCTGGAGGGGGGTGCGCCGCCCCCACAGGCCTCCAGAAACCCGGTCGGCCCGGGGACTGCAGACAGACACCTGAGGGAGGAAGGGGGCGCGCACCCAGGAGGGGTCCAGAGGCCTACCCGCAAGCGAGGCCAAAACGGGGAGACTGAGGCAGATGGATAGGGAGGTGGAGGTGGCCAGACAGGCAGAGATGGAGAAGAGGGTGGGAAGAGAGATGGTGAAAAGGACAGAGCCAGGAGAACAGAGTCATTGAGAAGAGACAGACAGACAGAGGCCCAGACAGACCTTCAAAGGTGCAGAAAGATTAAGATGGACAGACAGATTCCAAGAACTGGACAGAGGAGTTACTCAGTGGTCCTAGGGCTGAGAGCTAAACCCAAGAACTGAGTCTAAGATAAGGAGTAAGGGTCCTGGCCAAAAAGAAACCTCTGGCCACCCCAAGTTGGTCCATCCCTCTGGCCCCACCAAATTTTCTGACCCTCTGTGTGGATTTTTTCCCTCTTATTTCCATCAAACCCATCAACTCCCTCCCCTGGTATCCCAGCAACCCTGGCAGTTTAGTAGAGGCAGAGGTGAAATGGTTGCCATAGCAACAGAGGCAGTGAAAGGTCACTCTGGCCTTAGCCTAGGTGGCCCTGCAGCAGGCCAGAGCTGGCATTGAGGGGGGTTGGGATGGGAGGCTGCAAAATCCTTTTTCTCCTCTCCCATTTTGCCTAGAATGGTGCTGGAAGGAAACCCTGAAGTAGGATCCCCCAGAACCTCAGACCTCCAGCACCCTGGGAGCCAGGGCTCTTGTGTCTTCTCTTCTCCCGGTGACGATGCACAGCCAGGCGAGGAGCCCATCAAGTATGGCGAACTCATCGTCCTGGGGTGAGCATCCTTGGTCCAGGTGTGATGGGGCACCAGGCACCCCCACAGGGCAACCAGACCCAGGGTCCCAGTTCTCCCTACCCACGACCTTCTGCTGTTTGTCCCTCTTTACCTTCCCATCTGAGAGACAGAGTTGACCAAACCCACCTTAATTCATAATTGTTCTTTTATCTCCCCATTTTTCATAAATTACTGAAACAACTTTAAACTGCCCACCTAAGTTTCTGATCAGAAAAAAGTAACACTGCTGCCTTTCATAAAGCACCGCATGTGTGTGTGTGTGTGTGTGTGTGTGTGTGTGTGTGTGTGTGGTCTGAAGTGAAGAACTCTGGTTTTCCAGCAAAGTTGCTTGGTTCAAATCCTGCCTCTGCAAGTTGCTTAACTTCCCTGTGCTTCCGTTTTCCCCTTTTACAAATAGGGATGATGATAATAATACCTCAGAGGGTTGTCAGAAGGAATGAATGAGGTGATTTCCGTAAAGCACATAGAACAGTGCCTGGCACATATCAAGTGTTCTGGGAGGCAGGCCTGTGCCAAGCCCTTTCATGGACATTGTTTCATTTCAATCTTCACCAAGATGCTGTGAGGAAGGAGGTGAGGAAACCGAGGCTCAGAGAGGGGAAGTGACTGGTCCAAGGGCACACAGCTGGTAAGTGGCAGGGCTGGGATTTGGACCCAGGTCTTTCTTACTCTAGGTCTAGTGCACTTTCACTAAACCACAGCTGACCCTCATGCTACAGATGAGAAAACTGAGGAGAGAGGAAGAGCCATGAGTTGGTGGCTGAGTAGACCTCCTCCCTTCCTGGTCTCTGCCTGACCAGGATCCCTGCACAACCCACTTAGTTCATCCCCCAGGCACAGATCCCTCTTCCTCCCCAATCCATATATCCTTTTCGCCTCTTTTCTATCTGTCCTGAAGAAAACATCTGATAAGCTATCTTATCATTATGAAGATTATGTAGAAATAATGGCTACTGTTTGTTGACATGTACATGTCATGTGCCTTTTACGAAAAAAAAAAAAAGCTAACATTTGTAGAGGGCTTGTTGCATATATGCCTAACTCTGTGCCAACCATTTTAAATGCTTTATCTCGTTTAGTTCTCACAATGAACCCATAACGTAGGTCCTGATCAATTGCCCCATTTTACAGAGGTCATGTGATGGGTGGAAGAGCCAGGATTTCATCCAGGCCCATCTGATCCCCAGCCTGTGTCCTGAACTGCTCCACCCCCATATGTGAGAAGAGCTTACAAGGGCGAGAGTGATACCCATCTCAGGGGTGCTTGTATAAGACTAGCACCTGCTCACTGTCCCAAAGATGTGGCTGGCTTTGCAGCTGGGGGTGAGGCCATGACAGGGGAGAATGCAGACATAGGGTCAGGCCCTTTGGACAGCCGGTGGTTCTCTGCAGAGCAGTGAAGCCCCACACCGACTGTGCATCAGGGCCACCTGGAGAGTGCACTGAAAGTACCCAGTGACGGGACCATCCCAAAACTAGGGAATCAGAATGTCCATGGGTGGGGCCACGGATCTGTTTTTTTAACAAGCTCGTGAGAAGACTCTGATTCGAGTGGTCTGTGGCTGTATTTAGCACCTATTCGTTCTGTCACTCCTGCTGCGAGCCTTCCATGGCTCCCCACAGTTTACAGAATAAAGTCCTGACTCTGGAGCCGGATGGTCAGGGAATTTCCACCAACTTCATCTTCCCCTACGGCACTTCACCACCTGTCACACCGAACTCTGCCAGCCTCGGGGCCTTTGCTCGGGATGAGTCCTCCCTCCACAAGGGCTTTTACAAGAGAGGCTGGAGTCAGACAGACCCGAGTTCAAATCTAGACTTTTTCACTTACTAGCCTAGGACCTCAGGCAAGTCATTTTACCTCCCTGAGCCTCAATTTTCCTCATCCGTAAAATGGGAAGAAAGATACTTGCCTGGCAGGACATTGCACAGATTCCATTAGGTAATTAGTAACGTGAAGCACCAGGAACACAGGAGCCTCCAGTACATGGCAGCAATCAAGGCTGTGACTCACCCCACCATTATCTTCGGAACAAGAGCTGGAAAGGAAGGTAGAGATTTGATGTGTATGGATATATGAAGGTCATGGCATTGTGGGTCTATTTTTTTATTTCATTCTGGTTTTTAGTAGTACTTGTGGTGTAATAAATGGCAGTTTGCTAAAGGTGACTCCTTTCCAGTTCTTCAGTATAGGTGTTCCCTGTCCTAAAAACCCGATCCTAGGGCCAGAGTTCCCTTCTCCTGCCTCTGGGCATGTAGTGCCTTTGGTTTGTGCCTGGGTCGTGGCAGGTGGTGCCCAGGTTCCTTGAAAACCTGAGGACCCCTCTCCCCCAGCACAGAACTGACCTGTGCTGCATCACCCACGCCACCTCAGTACCCAGCACCTGGCCAGGCATGGCTCAGTCATCCAGGAAACACTGGTTAATTGAATAAAAGTCCTTTTGGAGATGTTCTGACCCCCAGCCGGCTCCCTAAAGGCAATGATTTAATATAGTAGGGTCTTTTGGTGTCGGGTTGTTCTAGGGCTTGTTTATCAAGGTAGGGTCTGCCCAGAAGTTGGCAGTTCCTCCTAGTGTCTCAGAGGCTCACTTTTTCTCTCTCTCCCTGCAACCCTTTCTTCTTAACCCCCACATCCACAGCTACAATGGGTGTCTGGCAAGTGGGGACAAGGGCCGCCGGCGAAGTCGCCTGGCACTGAGCCGCCGGCCACATGCCAACGGAGTGAAGCCAGACGTCATGCATCACATCTCCACACCGCTCGTCTCCAAGGCAAGCAGCTTGTCCCAGCAGACCTGGGCACTGGTCCTGCCCTCCCTACCCAAGCCCCACTGGGGTGAGGGGAGCCCACTGTAGCTTTACTCACTGCCCGTTGGGCTGCCAGACAAATGGTGCTGATGGGAGAGCCTTTGCAGTATGCAGTCATTTACAGTTTGCAAAGCATTTCCTTGACCACCAGACCCCATCCATTGGATGGAAATGGCCAGGATCATTTTAGAGGCAGCCAAGGCTCAGAGAGGGGATGTGACAGTCCCATAGCAATGGAAAAAGAAAAGCCTTTGGGTTAGAATTCGGGCTGTGCTGTTTCCAGCTTTGTGACTTTAGACCAGGTTCTTCTCCTCTCTGAGGTGTGGTTTCCTCAACTGTAAAATAGGAAGCAAGCAGGTGGTTGTAGGGAGCAAGCAGGAAAACCTGTATAAAGTGCCAGCTGCACAGTACACCCTCTGCAAAGGGTGGAACCTCCTTCCTGGGGAGTGGCCCCTAGCCTTGGGCCCCAGCTTCTGGATCGGAGGCTCACACTTCTCATGGCCTCGTGTCCTGAGAAGTGACTTCTCCTTTCTCCCCACCAGGCACTGAGTAACCGTGGACAACACAGCATCTCATACACACTGTCCCGGAGCCACTCAGTCATAGTCGAGTACACACATGACAGTGACACAGACATGTTCCAGGTATGCTTGGGCCCCTCCATAGGTTTCCTGGCCACTGGCCTCAATGCTCAGCTCTATAGGCCTTTCAGGATGAGGCTGGAGGCCTGAAGGCCTTGGGGAAGGTGCTTCAGGGGTCTCAGTGCAGTCGGCCACTCTTCAGATGTGGAAGCGGGACAGCCCAGAGAGGGCTATTGACTTCCCAGAGTCACACAGCAAGTCAGTGGCTATATCAAGATTCAAACCCAAGATAGACTCCCCAGCTTCAAGAGGTCATACAGTTTAGGGGTTCAGATCCCAGCTCCATCGCTGACTATCTGGGTGACTTTGGGCAAGAGTCACCTAACCTCTCCAGGCCTTGGTTTTCTCATCTCTCAGGTGGAGCCCATAAAAGCACCCACGCCATGGAATTTTTGGGAAGATTAACTGAGATACTGCACACAAAATACTTAGCATGGTGCCTGGCATAGCGTAAACTCTTACTGAAAATTCACTATTTGCTGCTAATATGTGTGCACTCTCAGCCCACGGGTATCAGCCTTCCACTGTTCAATCAGCAAACCTACTAGTTTTTATTGAGTGGAGTGCTCCCCAGAGGGAGCTGAAGGAGAAGGCCCAGTCCTCTTGATTGAACTCAGAGTCCCCCGGGGTGTTGGGATGGGACTGCCCCCTTATGTTTGGTGACCTCGCACACTGAGCAGCTGCCGGGAACCGGGGGTGGGAAGCCTGTGGGACTGACCTGTGACCACAGCATTCCTGTACTTGCCCTCCTCTTCCTCACAGATCGGCCGCTCCACAGAGAACATGATCGACTTTGTGGTAACAGACACATCCCCTGGAGGAGGGACGGCTGAGGGCCCCTCTGCCCAGAGCACCATCTCCCGCTACGCCTGCCGCATCCTCTGTGACCGCCGGCCGCCTTATACTGCCCGCATCTACGCCGCTGGCTTCGATGCCTCCAGCAACATCTTCCTTGGAGTGAGTGAGCCCCCAGGCAGGGAGCAGCGCTTCATCTGAGAGTGAGCTGAGGGGTAGGCTGGGGAGGGGCAGCGTCCTGGGGTGATGGACTGGCCCACAGTAATCATAACCGTGACCTACGCAGGGATTAGCAGCCCCACTTAGCAAATGAGCAAAGTGAGACTCAGAGAGGTCAGGTGATGCCCAAAGTCAGCCAGCGCCAATTCCAGTCCTCTCTAGGCCACCTCTGACCTTGAGGGTAGAGGGGCAGTACCCCTGGCTCATGGCCTGCTGGGGACTACTTGGGGATGTGATCTCATCCCACATGTGGTCCCAGGAGCGGGCGGCCAAATGGCGGACCCCTGACGGCCTGATGGATGGCTTAACCACCAATGGGGTCCTGGTGATGCACCCAGCGGGCGGCTTCTCTGAGGATTCAGCCCCAGGTGTCTGGCGGGAGATCTCGGTCTGTGGGAACGTGTATACTCTGAGGGACAGCCGCTCAGCACAGCAGCGGGGGAAGCTGGTAGGTGGCCTGCTCCCTCTCTACCCTCCACCCTGTGATCCTTCCCGGGGCCCTCCCAATCTGCCCATCCCCCTGCCCAACCCAGGAGATGATCTCCAGTCCTCCTGCACAAGGGAGCCCCAACAGGCTCCCTCTGGGGGCACATGCCACTTGCTCCACAGAGGGGACCCAACCAGCATCCCCAAGGATCACCCACATACTGTTGGAGGTCCATGGGGTGATGGGAAGTGGAGCACACGCAAATACACTGCAGTACCAAGTGGCTCAGAGGATGCCAGCAACTTAAAAAATTGCACCCTCTTATGAGGGTGACACTTGGCCCATGTGTGAGCAGTTTTTAGCCTAAAGTGTTGGCAGTTTGTAACACGTCTGTCACATTCAGACGGGTTTAGTTTTATTATCCTCTCCCAGTGGGAAAGGGACCATGGAGTAGTTCTGACGTAGGTGACAGTAAATGCTCCCCGTGGTATAGATCAGAGAACTAATGTTGGGAGCTGGGAGAGGGTCCTAGACAGAGGTAGCAGTTTGCCTAAAGTCACGTGGCCAAGCTCCTCAGATGGGCTCTGCAGACCTCTTCCTGGGTGTGAGTGGGTCTCACAAGGAGATGCAAAACCACAAGGAAAATCATGGCTTATATTTCCAGAGCATCGCTTATCCTGGGAGATTTGGGGGGGAAATTATTTTTAAAAATTATGTACGTGAATGTTTCACTAGCATACATTTGTTGAGTACCAACTAAATTCCAGACACATTCTAGGTGTTTACATTGCTTGATTCATGAGAACCACTTGACATACAGGGAAGTGGAATCTATCTGGCGGATAAGGAAATTAAGACACAAAGAGGTAGAGTTACTCGAGCAGGGACACAGAGTTAGTAAATGGTGAGGCCAGAATTCACACCCAGGCAGTCTAGCTCCAGTGTCCGTGCCTTAACCACAGCCCTTAGGACAGCTGCTTTGGGCTAAGAGCCAGTGTTTCAGACGGGAGAGTTTCCTGCCTCTGCCATTAGGGAAGAGCCTGGGAAAACATTTGAGAAAATCTTCATTTGGGTCTAGACCTCCTGATTTGTCAGATGAGGTGACCAAGGCCCATGTCCCACTGAACGTGAGGGACCCTGTGTGCCTGGGAGCACCTGCCTGCTCTCCCTCATGGCTTCTTGTCCTCCTGTCTCCCTCCACTGCCCCGGTCCTTTCCCTTCCTCTGTCCCAGCCACTCCCCCCTCTCCCCAGCCCACCCTGGTGGTGGTCCAGAGTGCCCTCTCCAGGGAGGTTCAGTGGGATAGATGACTGCCTGGTGGCAGGGGTTTGGGGGCCTCTTGGGCAGTAAGGCCCTTCTGCTCCCCTGGCAGGTGGAAAACGAGTCCAACGTGCTGCAGGATGGCTCCCTCATCGACCTATGTGGGGCTACGCTGCTGTGGCGCACACCGGCGGGGCTGCTGCGGGCACCCACGCTGAAGCAGCTGGAGGCCCAGCGGCAGGAGGCGAACGCGGCGCGGCCCCAGTGCCCTGTGGGCCTCAGCACCCTGGCCTTCCCCAGTCCGGCCCGTGGCCGCACGGCACCAGACAAGCAGCAGCCCTGGGTCTATGTTCGTTGCGGCCACGTCCATGGCTACCACGGTTGGGGCTGCCGGCGAGAGCGGGGTCCCCAGGAGCGAGAGTGTCCTCTCTGCCGCCTCGTGGGGCCCTATGTGCCCTTGTGGCTCGGTCAGGAGGCCGGCCTCTGCCTGGACCCTGGGCCGCCCAGCCACGCCTTTGCACCCTGCGGCCATGTCTGCTCCGAGAAGACTGCCCGCTACTGGGCCCAGACACCACTGCCCCATGGCACCCACGCTTTCCATGCCGCCTGCCCCTTTTGTGGGGCCTGGCTCACCGGTGAGCATGGCTGCGTCCGCCTCATTTTCCAGGGGCCACTGGACTAAGCTGCCTGGGGACCCCTGCTCCTGCGCCCGCCTGCCCACCTAGGTCCCCCACTTCCTGCAGCCCAGAGGGAGCTCTGCATGTGGGACTCTAACTGCTGGCACATAGCTACACCAGATGGACTTGTTGGATGGGCTGTGCCCCTCCCCTTTTAACTATGGTCCCCAAGGGGGTCCCCAAGATCCTTACCCAAGTCAAATGATGGGGCTCTGTCCCGGGCTGATGGAGGGAAGCCCACCCCCATGCCCTGGCCCTTCTTGGGGCATTTCACATCATGCCGCCTACACTGTGCCCCTGGGGGAATGAAAGGGCCATAGGCCCCTGACCCCCAGCTTAGGCTGGCTATACCCTGAGCCTGCCAACCCAGTTCTAGACATTCACCCTGCTGCTGCCCTGGGTTCCTCTATAAATCTTGCTACTCAGCTGCCCTCACCAATCCCATGTGTCCCGCATGTGTGCAATGCCTCCAGCCCTAGTGAATGACAGGTGGGTGGAAACCTGGGGCCGGCATCTGTTGATACCCACTTATGGGCTGGATTCCATGCCGAGGGGGCTCTGGGGACACTGAGACAATCACATCTGGTTCCCTGCCTGGTAGAGTTCACAGTTTAGTGGACGACAGACCAAATTACTGACTGACAACACAGCTTCCTACGTGCCAGGATCAGAATTAGTGGCTATGGAGCAGGCCTTACTGGCGGGTGGAAACGTGAGGGAGGCTTCACTGAGGAGGTGGCATAGGAGCTCAGCTAAATGGCTACATTGGAACCCCCCACGGGAAGGGGAGGATGCAGTAGGCAGAAGGGAGCGGTGGAGCACAGGCTCTGAGGTAAGTAAGTGGGAACTGAGTGAGGGATTCAGAGTGGCCGGAGCAGGGGCTGCAGGGGAACAGGAAGGAGTCTGGAGCCAGAGGTTGGGGCTGTGCTGATGGGGAAAATGCTGGATAGAGGATTCAGAACCTCATTTTGGACAGTGAGGAACCAAGGAGGGGACAGGACTCGCGGTTCCAGAGCATTGGCTGTGACACAAGGGTCACCATTCCTGAATGCCCACCATGTGCCCTGCACTGTGCTAATGGTAATAATAACCACATTCATTGAGCACTCACCAGGCACCAGGCTCTGCTTCTCGGAGGTTTGGTTATTTACTCCTCACGGGAAACCAGGGAGGGACGTGTTACCATTTCTGTTTATGGGGAGAATAGGCACATGCTGCAAGCCACACAGCTAGAAAGTGACCAAGCCAGGTTCACATCTACGGCTGCCTGCCTAGCCTTGGAGACGGCCCTCTTCTCCATCACACTGTGCTGCTTTCCTTGAATGAATGGGAGGAGTTGGGAGGGCAGCCTAGATAAGGGGAACAGTGTGGGCAAAGGTGTGGCAGGAAAAATGCTTGATGACCAAAGAGCCAAGTGTGGAGATGTTGGGCTGGGGCCTGGTGGGCCTTGGTTGCCATGGAGGCCAAGTCTGAATTGAATCCCTATTCATCTTGGCTACGTGTTTCCTCCCCTGAGAGTCAAGGTGAGCTCGGGGTGCTGCTCAGTTGCCCTCAGACCATTTCTAGGGGGAGCGGGCTAGGAAGAAAGGTCGAGGTTCTGGAGACATAAAAATCTGAAGAGGCTCTGAATACAAGCCTGACCTGGGCAACACCCCCAGTGGAAGACAGCTGCCTTAGGGAGTACAGATTCCTAGGGGAGGGATCTGCCCCAGGCCACACAACTGGTTGGGGCTACAGAGACCAGACCTGGGGCTGTTGAGAGGGCACCTGTCAGTAGTGAGAGGAGGATGTGATCAGATTCTTGCTTCCAGAGCAGAGCATCACACTGCCACAGTGGGGGAGCCGAGTTGGGGGTCCTGGGGAGGGTGTGGGAGCATGGCAACTCCTACACACATGTACACACACTCAGAGCACCAGCAATCCAACTCTTCCCAGTGGTTCTCTCTTCTGACCTGGTTTGGAACCAGACAGGAACATTCCATCCCATTTCTAGGAGGGAACCTCAGACTCCACAAGAGAGATGAGAAGGCACAGGCACCACCCCAGGGAGAACTTAGGTGGTTGTGGAGGGAGTCAGACTGCCCTGGTCTTGGCCCAGCTCTGTCCCTTTCTGGCTCCTGGAGCCTCAGTGTTCTCAGCTGTTAAATGGAATAATAGTCCTGTCACCAGGTGGTTGTGAATTATGGAGGATACCTGTAACACAGTAGGTACTTAGTAATATTATTTCCTCACCTACTTCTTCATTCCCATGGGGAACAGCCAGGGCCATGACTGTAGTGAGTGGACTGCTCCATGTGATACCGTGTATGTGTGTGTGTGTTGGGGCAGGTGGAGGGAACAGTGTGGTGGAAAGTCTGAGGAAGTCTAGACCCTAGTTCAAGGACACCTGAGGACATGCTGGGTGGTGTTATGGAAGTCGATGAACTTATTAGCCTCAATTTCCCCATCTGTACAATGGGTAGAGTGGTGATAGCCTATCTCAGGGTTTTTGCAATAATAAAACGAGATCCTACATGTCAAGCTACTAGCACAGGACCACAGTAAGGCCCAGATTAGCTGTAATCATAAAAATGCAGCTTGGATGGGGCTCCCAGGAGTACTGGGATCTTGCTGGCCTGAGCTGCCCACTGGTGGCCGTGGACAGCACTGCCTCCTTTACTGGTGTCCATTTCAACTTCACCCAAGTCAGGGAAGACTTTATACTCAATTTAAAGACAACGAAAGTCGAGGCACAGGAAGAGGGGTGACTTTCCTAAGGACAGACCAATTTATTGAGCTCTTCCCTGTAATGATAATCATCAGCAGAGCTAATAATAGCACTGTTGAGCCAAGCAGGGCTTGGGAACCTTTGTGAATGAAAAACGCGCTCATGGTGGGCAGATGCTGCTCTGGGTCTAGATGCAGGAGTGGCAAAGGCTGGCAAGGAGGGTGTGTGGATTTCAGGTATCCCCTTATCCCCGCACCCCTCTCTGGACAACACTAGGGGGCAGCACTGCCCAGTCAACACTTCATTCAAGCCTACAACATCCCTGGGAGTGGAGACAATTATTAACCCCGTTTTTCTGCTCAGAAAGCCAAGACTCAGGTAAAGTGACCCATCCAAGGACGCACAGCCAGTAGGACGTGGAGGCCTGATTCGACTTTAGATGGCCTGACTCCGCCCCCCACTCTGACTTGGGACTCTCACAATGGCCTGGCTGGGCGCCTGGCACTTTTACATGCCGTGCCCCACCCAGGCCGTCCTGGGAGACCATCCAAACTTTCAAGGGTGGACCTCCGGCCTGTTTCTGCCCTGCGCAGCCTTTCTGGATGTCAGGCGTCTTTCTCATCCATTAGGCACCCGATAAGCACTAAGAAACTGCCAGGCCCCTCGCCTCTTTGTGCTGAAAAACACTGAGGCTCAGAGATGTTTAGCGGCTGCCGCCAAGTCCCACTTCCTTTCCTCCCCACCCCACCCCGCCCCCGCCCCCGCAGCCCGTGGTGATTTGGTGGTGGTGCAGGCACGGGTGGAACCATCAGCCCCGACAGGAGTCCGTTCGCCTGTATCCTCGATTCCCAGCACAGATCGTTTTGCGGTCTCCAAAGAGTCTCCACCTCCTGGCTCTTGAATCCAGTGAGGAAGTGGGAGACACATCATTCCCGTTGCGCGGGTTCCCACCTGCAAAACTGAAGTCGGGCGACTGGGAAAACCCCCAAAGGAGAGCGGGGTCGTGGGTGTGTATGTGGAGGGAAATTGTGGTACTCTGTCCATGACACCCATGCCACCCCGCCGGGACTCAGGGCACCTTGTCAGCCCTGTCTGCCGGGACTAGGCCGCGGCCAGGCCGGCCACGCAGGTTCCCGCCCCCAGGCGACCGCTGCCAGTGGACAAAAGGCCAAGGCTGTAAGGGCCATACCGCAAGCGAACCAGTGGCGCCTGGAAGCGGGGAGCAGGCGGACCGGCGGAGCTCGCTTCGGCGCGCCTATTGGCTGGAACCGACGCCCATTCGGGCCCCGAGGCCGGACAATTGGCCGGTGGGGGAGGAGTTAGAGGAGCCCCAATGAATGGGGGAGCCGGAAGCAGGAAGTGAGTTTGCGATCGGAGCAGCTGCTGCAGGTGAGGCACGGCGGTTGGGTTTCAGGGTCACAGTATGTCCTCCTCGGGGACCGGGCGAGTCTGGACCGAGCGCAAGACCATTTCCTTTCTGCCCCCCATCTAGTACCCCTTCTAGAGTCATCGCGGCCCCGAGGTTAAGGAATGCTTCGCGGGCAGCAAAGGGTTAACACCCCTTTCAGAACCCGGGGGATTATGCTGTTGGGGCGGAGCCTCGGGAGTGGCGGGGGATACTGGAAACACATTCCCAGTAAGGGAGGACGGTGTGGAGAATGCCCTGGGTTGGGAGACCCGTAGTACCCACCGGGACCGTGAGACCTTTGTTAAGTTGCTTGGTCTCACTAAGCCTCAGCCTTCCTATTTGTAAAGTGAGTTTTCTTCCACTTCTGAACTTCTGTGGCTCTGTAGCTGCCCCGGCCCCCGAGCACAGGGAGAGGGCCGGAGGATGAGGGCAGACACAAAGGCAGTTATAGGGATAAGAGTGGGACAGATCCTGGGAACAGTAGGAGGAAAAGAGCAGGAGGAAAATCATTTACTGCTGTAGGTACGTTCCATCCGGTGTGACCTCATCTAATTTGCACATGCACACCCACCTGGTGAGATTGGGATTATCACCCCCATTTTACAGAGGCAGAAACTAAGGTGCAGAAAAGTGAAACAACTTGATTTTATAATAGGAGTCTGGGGCTGAGTGAGGATTGGAACCTTGGTCTTGCAGCTGGTAGCCTGGGAATCTACCCTTGTGACCACTCACGGTGGTGCGTGGAATTGAAGAACCTGCAGGAGAATTCTGAAGAGGAGGCTAGTAGGTCAGAGAAAGAGGTGGGGAGCCAGAGCGGGACCTGGGCTGGGAGTCTGGAGATGCAGGTCTCTGCTTCTGACCCTTCCCTTGTTTTATTAGGCAAAGCTCCTAGCCTTACTGGGCTTCAGTTTGCCCATCCGTAAGACTAGTTAGTTGGATTCCATCTTTTAGGTTGAGGGGCCACAGGCCAAATATGGCCCACCAATGTATTTTGTCATCTCCTTGGGTGAGTCACCTGATCTCTGAGCCTCAGTTAGCATATCTGGTTAATGGGCACAATGGTACCCCTCATGGGCTTTTGGGAGGATTACATGAGCTCATGAGAGTGCAGAGCCAGGTATGCGGTTGGTGTGGGGTAAATGATGGCCATGTAGGGTAAATAATGGCCATGATGATGGTGATGGTGATGGTGATGGTTCTCAGCAGGGCCCATGGCGGACACCCAGTACATCCTGCCCAATGACATCGGCGTGTCTAGCCTGGACTGCCGCGAGGCCTTTCGCCTGCTGTCACCCACAGAGCGCCTCTATGCCCACCACCTATCACGGGCTGCCTGGTATGGAGGCCTGGCTGTGCTGTTGCAGACCTCCCCTGAGGCCCCCTACATCTATGCCCTGCTCAGCCGCCTCTTTCGTGCCCAGGACCCCGACCAGCTGCGCCAGCATGCCCTGGCTGAAGGCCTGACCGAGGAGGAGTATCAGGTCAGTTCTCTCAGGCCAACATGAATTTCTTGAGTGGTTTCTGGGTGTGAGGAACCAGGAAGCTGGGTTACAAAATTCTTTCTCTCTCTTTGGATTAAACCAAAAATTACAAATACTGGAACCTCCCCTCCCGGAGCTTCAGTCTTCTGATCTGCAAAATATGCATGAGGGTAATCTCTACCTCTTAGGGTTGTGGTGACCCGACTCCAAGATAAATGGTGGCTGCCGTGATTATAACGAGGGCTTTGAGTAAAGGAAACAGCTGTGGAGATAGATTCAGAGACGGTAGAGGAATGAGGCCAGAGGTCTATTTCCTGAACCACGTCTTCCTTTACCATGTTTTGTGTTGCTGGGCAGAATATTCCCTGTCCCCTGGTCATTGTTTGTTTGTGGGTCTGTTGGCCAAGTAATACAGGAATGCATTCATAATGCATTACAACAATGCAGAAGGACAGAAAACAATAGGTGGAGATCATTTCATTCTCATGCCCTTCTCAGAGGTAACCACTGAAGATGGTGGGCATGCAGCCTTTTCAGCCCTCTGTCTGTATTCTATACCTCCATGCGTGCATGTGTCAGTTCCTTATTTTCTCTTTTGCATAAATGCAGTCACGTTCTCCATGTTCCTATGAGTCCTTTTTCAGTCCTGCTTTTTTCACTGAACGCCATGTCTTGGAGAACCTCTTTGGGGTACATATTGGTTCACCTCATTCCTTTTTATTGGCTGTGAAGCATTCCCACGCAGTGTACGCTAAAATTAATCTTTTCTTTATTGCTGGACATTTAATTGTTCCCAGTTCTTTTTAAAAATTTCTTCTTCCTTTTTTTTGGTTTTGTTTTTTATTATTTTTTTCTTTTGTTCCTGGTTCTTACAAATAGCACTACAATGAGCATACTTGTGCACGTGTGTGAGTAGGATCTATTTCTAGAAGGATAATTGTTGGGTCAAAGGCTCTGTACATTTACACTTAATTGGTGTTGTTAAATCTTCTGAAAAAGCTTCACCAAGAATGTATGAGAATATGGCCTATCTTTCTATATGTAAAATAAAGGGATTGGATTGCTTATCTCTGAGCTGAGGCCCAGGCTGTTTCTTCTACCTTTTTTGAACTTTGTGTATTCACATCCCATCTCTGGACCTTGATTTCCTCTTTAAAAATGCTAAAAGCTGAAGTGTTTATAAATGGAAAAGTGCTACGCAAGTATTACTGTTTTCAGAAGGATTCTTTTGTTTGTCGGTAGCAGAAACCCACCTCAAATTGGCTTAAATGTAAAAAACTCATAACTTCCAGTGCCTGGTCCGACATGTAAGGAAAGGGCTTAGAAGTTGCCAGTCTGTCCAAACAACAAGTAAAAAGCTGAGCAAACTGAAAAATCGACAACTCTTCTTAGATCCTTAAGAGAAGTGAGGTCACAGGGCAAACTGCTGTACCCAAATTGCAGAGAAACAGGCAGTACAGAGAATCACAACTTACCTGAGCAAAACTTTATGAGCAGGAACCTCTACTGGAACCAGTGCTGGGATAGGAAGACCTGAGCTGTTAACGACGAGTTGCTGTAGGCTCAGTGTAGATAACTCTGAGTTTTAAAAATTCCAGGGGAACCCAGTCTTATTTCCCCACACTTTTGGGGATATTTCCTGGTTCTCACAAGTTTCAGAGATAAAGCCCGTTGTGCTTCCAGCAGGGGGCGCAGAAAAGGAACCAGTTTTGAAGTATGCTTGAACATTCTGTTCATATTAACGTGATCTACCGTCAGGAGAAGCTATTTAATGAGAACCTAATGTACTAGAGTTTGATCAGAACCTAACTGACCTAGGTGAAGGGAAACAGCCAACTCTAGCCCACTCAAGCCATTCTGTCCCACCTACGGGTGAGGCTGGATCATGGGACTGAGAAGTTCTCAGGCCAGAGGCAAAGGCTCACTAAAGACTGAGACTTAATCGTGGGACTGTAGAACGCTTCCCCTGCCCCCATACCTTACCACCGCATTACTAGAGGCCTATTTACAGCAGCAGTTCCTTTTAGCCAGTATATCATATCTGGCTGTGAAGAAAAAAATTACAATACATACTAAAAGGCAAAAAGCATGGTTTGAAGAGGCAGAGCAAACATCAGAACCAGACTCAGGTACGGCAAGGATGTTGGATTTACTAGACCAGGAGTTAAAATAACTATGATTAATATGTTAAGAGCTCCAATGGATACAGTAGACAACATGAAAGGATAGGTGGGCAACGTAAGCAGAGATGGAAATTCTAAGAAAGAACCAAAAATGCTAGAGGTCATAAACACTGTAACAGAAATGAAGAATGCCTTTGATGGGCTTATCAGTAGACTTGGCACAGTTTCAAGAAAGAAACTTGACTCAGAAAGACTTGACTCAGAAAGAATCTCTGAGCTTGAGCATATCTCAATAGAAACCTCCAAAACTGAAAAGCAAAGAGAAAAAAGATGGGGGAAAAAACGTGTCTATCCAAGAACTGTGGGACAATTATAAGAGGTGTAACATGTATGTAATGGGAACACCAGAAGGAAAAGAAAGAGAGAAACAGAAGAAATATCTGGAACAATAATGACTGAGAATTTCCCCAAATTAATGTCAAATATCAAACCACAGATTTGGGAAGCTCAGAAAACGCCAACTTTTTTTTTTTCCTAAATGCAAAAGAATACCCCTTCACTGAGGCATATAATTTTCAAACTACAAGAAATCAAAGATAAATAAAAAGTCTTGAAAGAAGCCAAAGGAAAAGAAAAAAAACTTACCTGTACATGAGCAAAGATAAGAATTACATCCAACTTCTCAGAAACCACGCAAGCAGGAAGAGAGTGGGTTGAAATATTTTAAGTGCTGAAAGAAAAATCCCCAACCTAGAAAGAATTCTGTACTTGTGAAGTTATCCTTCAAAAGTGAAGGAGAAATAGACTTTCTCAGACTAACAGAAATTGAAAAAGTGTGTTGCTGGTAGACCTGCTTTGCAGAAAATGTTAAAAGAAATCCATTAGGAAGGAAAATGATATAGGTTAAAAACTCAGCTCTATATTGGAGATGTAGGAAAAGCATTAGAAAAGGAGTTAGTGAAGGTGAAATACAAACTTATTTTTTTAAATTTTGAATTGATCTCAGAGAATGCAGTTTGTTCAAAATAATAGCAACAATGTGTTCAATAATATATGTATATAAATAAAACTTATGTATGCTTATCTATAAGTGAGATAAATGACAGCAATGACACAGGTGAGGGGAGGCAGGAATTAGAATTATTTTGTTATTATAAGGTGCTCACACTACCCACTAAACAGTATAGAGTTATTTGAAAGTGGACTTGGATTAGTTGTAAATGTATATCATTAATTCTAGGGCAACCACTAAAACGTAAAAAAGGAAGTACAACTGGTATGCTAAGAAAGGAGAGAAAATGGAATCATACGCAAGATTCAGTTAAAAACCACAAAAGGCAGAAAAAGAATGGAAGACAAAGAAAGGACAACAAATAGAAAATAATAACAAATATGTTAGGTATTAATAGAACCGTATTAGTAATTACGTTGAATGTCAGTGGTCTAAATGTACCAATTAAAAGAGAGATTGTCAGAGTGGATCAAAAAGCAAGACCCAACTGTATATTGTTGACAGGAAACCCACTTTAAATATAAAGACACCTATAGATTAAAAGGAATGGAGGATATCCTGTACCGATAGTAATCAAAAGAAAGTGGGAGTTGCTATATTAATTTTGGAAAGAGCAAACTTAAGGGCCTGGAAAGTTATCAAGGATGAGGAGGAACATAACAACGATAAAAGGGTCAGTTCTCCAAGAAGACATAACAGTCTTTAACGTGTATGTGTTCAACAACAGAACATCAAAATATGTGAGGCAAAAACTGGTAGAACTGCAAGGAGAAATAGACGAATCTGCTATTATAGTTCAAGATTTTAACACCCTTCTTTCAGAAATATGAGTGTGATCAGAAACTATGGTGAATGCTGCTGCCAAGTGCCATCCAACAGAAAGGCTGGGATCTTCAATGTGGGAAGTGGCGTGTCGAACCTTAGTAACAGTGTGTGACAAGTTTCAACTTGTTCTGTGCAATCAGTTGGGTGTAAGCTACAGTTGAGAGTAAGTGTGTTTTAAAGTGTGCCATAAATCATGGATCATGAGTAATGCATTAACATGAAATGGGCAGATGGTTTCATCCTCCATCATGACAACGCTCTGTCACACATTGCTTCTGGTGCGGCAATTTCTATAAAATAAAAAAATTATGGGGTGTCCTCATCTACCTTATTCACCAGATAGATCTGACACCATGCGACTTCTGGCTCTTCCCCAAAGTCAAAATGACCATGAAAGGTAAATGTTTTGAATTAATTCAGGACATTGAGGCAGCCATGACAGTGCCACTAAAGACACTCATGAAAGAGGACTTCCCAGAACTGCTTCAGAAAGTGGCAAGAACAATGGGATAAATGTGTTCGAAGTGAGGGGGAGTATTTTGAGCGGGATTAATGGCAATATGTCTTTTACTTTTTATGTAGACATTCACCGTTTTTTTGTTTTTTTTTTAATCATACCTCCATAGTTAGATCCAGCAGGCAGAAAATCGGTAAGACAGTTGAACTCAAGAACACATCAATCAACTGAATATAATATATATAAACTACTTCAACAACAGCACAGTAGAGATTCTTCTCAAGCTCACATGGGACATTCACCAAGACAGACCCCATTCTGGGCCATAAAACACATCTGAACAAATTTAAAAGAGTAGAAATAATACAATGTCTGCTCTCAGATCAAAATGAAATTAAACTAGAAATCAATTAACAGAAAAATAGTTGGATTATCCCCCAAATACTTGAAGATTTAACAACACACTTCTAAGTAACACATGGATCAAAGAAGAAATCTCAAGAGAAATTTAAAAATATTTTGAACTAAATGAAAGTAAAAACAACTTATCAAAATTTGTGGGATTCAGCAAAAGCAGTGCTTAGTGGGAAATTTATAGCGTTGAATGCATATATTAAAAAATAAGAAAGAGCTAAAATAAATCATCTAAGTTTCCACTTTAGGAAACAAGAAGTCACAAGAGCAAATTAAATCCAAAGTAAGCAGAACAAAAGAAATAATAAAAATTAGAGTAGAAATCAATAAAATTGAAAATAAGAAATCAACAGAGAAAATCAATGAAACCCAAAGCTTATTCTTTGGAAAGATCAGTAAAATTGATGTCTTAGTCTTTCTGGGCTGTAATAACAAAATACCACAGACTGAGTGGCTTATAAACAACAGAAATTTATTTCTCAGAGTTCTGGAGGCTGAAAGTCCAAGTTCAGGTTGCCAGCATGTTTGGGTTCTAGTGAAAGCCCTCTTCCATCCAGGTTGCAGACTCCTGACTTCTTACTATGTCCTCAAATGGTGAAATGGGTAAGCTAACTGTCTTGGGTCTCCTTTATAAGGGCACTAATTCCAATGATGAGGGCTCTGCCCTCATGACCTAATCACCTACCAAGTGCTCCACCTTCTAATATCATCACTTTGGGGGTTAGGTTTCAACATATGAATTTGGAAGGGGTGGACACAAGCATTTAGACAGTAACAGTAGCTAAGCTTCTAGCTAGTCTGTCTAAGAAAAAAGAGGGTCACAAACCATTAATGTCAGAAATGAAAGAAGGGACATTGCTACAGATCCCATGGGCATTAAAAAATTGAATTAGTAACCTTCCCAGACAGAAAACACTAGGCTCATATGGGTTCATTGGTGAATTCTACTAAACATCTAAGAACATTATACCACTTCTCTATAATTTCTTCCAGAAGAGAGAATCAGAGGGAATACTTTTTAACTCATTCAGGGAGGCCAGAATTACCCTAATACCAAAACCAGACAAAGACATTACAAGAAAACTACAGGCCAATATCTCTTACAGACATGGATGCAAAAATCCTGAACAAAACATTAACAAATCAAATCCAACACTGTGTAAAAAGAGTTACACGCCATGACCAAGTAGGATTTATCCTGGGTTTGCAAATCTGGTTCGACATTTGAAAATCAGTCAATGTAATCCTTTGCATAAGAAGAAAAATCATATGATTATATCAGTAGGGGCAGAAAAAAGCATAAGATGAAATCCAATATTCATGACAAAAACTCTCAGTAAATTAGGAATAGAAGGGAATTTCCTCAACAAAGACCATCTACAAAAGACCTACAGCAAATATCATACCATGTTTCTCCAAAAATAAGATGTAGCTGGACCATCAGCTCTAATGCGTCCTTTGGAGCAAAAATTAATATGTCCCGAAATTATATTAATTTTTTCTCCAAAAGACGCAGTAGAGCTGATGGTCCAGCTATGTCTTATTTTCGGGGAAACACGGTATTTAATAGTGACAACTCAAAGCTTTCCCACTAAGATCAGGAACGAGGCAAGGATGTTCTTTCTCACCACTGCTTTTCAACATTGTATTGGAAGTCCTAGCTAATGCAATAAGGCAAGAAAAGGAAATAAAAGTATCAGATTGAGAAGAAAGATATAAAACCAGCTTTGTTGTAGATAACATGTTCATCTATGTAGAAAACTCTGAAAAAATTGACAGCAAAGCTCCTGGAACTAATAGGTGTTTACAACAAGGTTACAGGATGCAAAGTTAATATACAAAAGTCAATTGCCTTTTTATATACCATCAATGAACAAGTAGAATTTGAAATTAAAAACACAATACCATTTACAATAAAAAAGAATACTTAGTTATAAGTTCAATAAAATATGTGCAAGACCTATCTGAGGAAAACTATAAAACTGATGCAATATATTGAAGAACTAAATAAATGTAGAGATATTCCATGTTCATGGATAGGAAGACTCAATATTGTCAAGATGTCAGTTCTTCCCTACTTGATCTATAGAATCAATGCAATCCCAATCAAAATTCCAGCAAGTTATTTAGTGGGTATCGACAAGCTGATTCTAAAGTTTTTATGGAGAATAGCCAACACAATAGTGAAGAAGAACAAAATTGGCACTACTCGACTTCAAGACTTACCGTAAATGTACAGTAATCAAGTAATTATGGTATTGGCAAAAGAATAGACAAATAGACCAATGGAACAGAATAGAGAGCCCAGAAATAGACTCATAAATATAATCAACTGATCTTTGACAAAATGAGCAAAGGGAATACCATGGAGCAGAAATAGTCTTTTAGGCAAATGATGGTGGAACAAATGGACATCCACATGCAAAAAATGAATCTAGACAGAGATTCTACATTCTTCACAAAAATTAATTCAAAGTGGATCACAGACTTAAATGCAAAACTAGAAGATAACAAAAGAGGCACTCTAGATGACCTTGGAGATAACTTTTTAGATACACCAGAGAGTACGATCCTTGAAATAAATAATTGATAAGCTGGGCTTCATTGAAATTAAAAATTTCTGCTCTGTGAAAGACACTGTCAAGAGAATGAAAAGACAAGCCACAGACTGGGAAAAAATATTTGCAAAAGATATGTTTGACAAAGGATTATTATCCAAAATATATAGAACTCTTAAAACTCAACAATAAGCAAACAAACAGCCCAATTAAAAAATGGGCCAAAGACCTTAACAGATTATTTCACCAGAGAAGATATACAGATGGTAAATGAGCATATGAAAAGATGCTACACATCATATTTCATTAGGGAATTTCAAATTTAAAAAATAATGAGATACCTCTACATACACATTAGATTGGCCAACATCTAAAACACTGACAACATCAAATGTTGGCAAGGATGTGGAACAACAGGAACTCTCTTTCATTACTGGTGGGAAGGCAAAATTGTACAGCCACTGTGGACAAGAGTTTGGCAGCTTCTTAAAAACTAAACATACTCTTACCATATAATCCAGCAATCACGCTCCTTGGTATTTACCAAGGTTAAAACTTGAAAGGAGGTGAAAACTTAGGTCCATCCATAAACATGCACACGGATGTTTTAGCAGCTATATTCGTAATTACCAAAATGTGGAAGCAACTAAGCTGGCCTTCAGTAGTTGAATCAATCGACTGTGGTACATCCAGACAATGGAATATTATTCATTGTTAAAAAGAAATGAGAGCTGGCCTGGTGGCTCAGGCGGTTGGAGTACTGTGCTCCTAATGCCGAGGTCGCCAGTTCAATTCCCACATAGGCCAGTGATCTGTGCCCTCTACGGCTAAGATTGTGAACAATAGCTCTCCCTGGAGCTGGGCTGCTGTGAGCAGCCAGAGGTCAGCGTGAGCTGTCGTGGGCTCCTGTGTGCTACTGTGAGCTGCTGGCCAACCACTGGCAACCCACCGACACAACTAGACAGAGAAACAACGGCTTGAACTGGAGCGGTGGCGGGGGGAGGTGGGAAAAGGGGTGGGGGAAGAAATGAGCTCTTAAGCCATGAAAAGACATGGAGCAAGTTAAATGCATATTACTGTGTTTCCCCCAAAATAAGAGCTAGCCGGAAAATCAGCTCTAATGTACCTTTTGGAGCAAAAATTAATGTAAGACCGATCTTATTTTACTGTAAGACTGGGTATATAATGTAATATATAATATAATGTAGTATAATATAATACAGGGTCTTACATTAATTTTTGCTTCAAAAGACGCATTAGAGCTGATGTTCTGGCTAGGTCTTATTTTGGGGGAAACAGGTTAGTAAGTGAAAGAAAGCAATCTAAAAATGCTACCTACTGTGTGATTCCAACTATATGATATTCTGAAAAAGGCAGAACTGTGGAGACAGTAAAAAGATGAGTGGTTGCCAGGCGTTTTGATTTTGAGGACAGACGATTTTTATTTATGGCAGTGAAACTACGTGATAGAATAATGTATCGTACATAATGGTGGCTAGATGTCATAGGTCTGTCCAAACCCACAGAATGTACACCACCAAGAGTGAGCCCTAATGTCATCTGTGGTCTTCGTGTGATAATGTGTCAGTGTAGGTTCGTCAGCTGTAACAAATGTACTCTAGTAGGGATGGTGACAGTGGGGGAGGCTGTGCTTGTGTGGAGGAAGGGGGTACCCGGGAGATCTCTGTACCTGCTGCTCCATTTTGCCATGAACCTACCACTACTCTAAAAAATAAAGTATTTTTTTAAAAAGAGAGAGTTATTGGCTTACACAGTTGAGGAGTACAGGGTCAGGGGAGGCTCCAGGCATGGCTAGATTTGGGGGCTCAGTGATATCATTGTGATGCAGTCTTCATCTGTCAGCTTTGCTTTCTTTCCTGACTCCAGCAGGGAGCTGCAGGGGCTCCAGGCTTGGTGACCCCTAGGACAAAACAGGCTCTCTTTGCACTTGGGAGATTTCCTGGATAGGGAGGGCTCTAACTGGCCACCTTGAGCCTATGCCCACCTCTGCAGTGGGCGAGGGGAGCTCCTCCCCTCCCTGCCCAAAGGAAGATGTGAGGTTTCGTTGCTGGAGGAAGGGAGACTAGATTTCGGGCCAGCCGAAGCCATAGAGTAGAGGACCAGGACCCCTCCAGCCTTAGCATTTGGTGCCTCCGGTGCCAGCTGCCTGCCAGGTGGGGGCAGAGGACAGGCTTTCTGCAGGTGACGGTGTTTAGACTGGGCCTTAAAGGTCATGGGACGGCTGCAGGTGACTGAGAGCATGTTGGGCGTAGCAGGAACAAAGGTGGCTGTGTTTGGTAGCTACTGAGAAGGCCATTTTGGTGGGACAGGGGTGCAGCCTCCCTGGTATGTTGGGGCCAGGTGGGGGCCTTCTGGGATCTGGGTCCTGCCCCCACATTTCCCAGCCTCACCTATACTGGTTCCTCTGGGTGTTAACCTCTCAGGAGGGCACCTCCCTGGGGCGGGGAGGCTGTGCCTCCAGGTGTCTGATGCCCACCTCCCTCCAGGCGTTCCTGGTCTATGCTGCGGGGGTCTATTCCAACATGGGCAACTACAAGTCCTTCGGTGACACCAAGTTTGTTCCCAACCTGCCGAAGGTGAGTGAAGGAGGGCGGGGAAGGTGGGAAATTGGGGGTCAGTGGGATGGGAGGGAGGCCCTGAGCAGAGCCCTAACCCTGTCACTGCCACGCTGCATGAGCTCAGGTCAGCTCCCAGCCTCGCTGGGTGCAGCCTCCTGACTGCTGACCCAAGGGGAGGACGTGGACGTGCTCTGTGAACTGTTAGGTGCGTGCAGAAATGAAGCCTGGTGGTCATCCCTGGGCACAGTGGAGAAGCCTGGGTACAGGAGTCCCTCCCTGGGACTGGGGCTCGGGCTCATCTGGGGCCGAGGCAGGTCTTACACCAGGGCCCCCAGCCCTTACTGTGCACACGCACTGCCTGGCGAGCTTGGAATGCAGCTTTTGATTGAAAGGTTTGCGGTGGGGCCTGAAATTTGACATTTCTCAGGCAATCCCAATGCTGCTGGCCCATCGATCGCACTAGAAGCTGAAGGTGTTAGATTGTGGGAGAAGAGCTTGGGGGTGGTTGTGGAGGCCCCACAAGGCAGGTTTAGGTGATGTGGCTGCGCCAATGGCCTCCCGTCCCCTGCAGGAGAAGTTGGAACGTGTGATCCTGGGGAGTAAGGCCTCCCAGCAGCAGCCAGAAGCAGTCAGGGGCCTCTGGCAGACCTGCGGGGAGCTGATGTTCTCTCTGGAGCCGAGGCTTCGACACCTCGGGCTGGGGAAGGAGGTAAGGACCCCAACCATACAGGGGAGTGGAGGGTGTCCTTTCAGGCCACCTGGTATGGAGAAAAGGGACTCAATGGGGATGCAGCAGGCTCTGTCTCACACTCTTGAGGCACAGCTGTTCCCCACTTCAGGCCTCAGTTTTGCCATCTGTAAAATGGGAAGCAAGTTGGATGGAATGCTTTCTGATATCCTGGGATGCTCTGTGCAGAAGGAGGGAAGGAGAGAAGAGCTGAGAGCTTGAGGGAGCTGAGGAGGGAAGGAGAGGAAAGGAGGGGGACCCAGGCTTTTGCCTCTGGAGGCTGCTTGGGAACTATGTAGGGTGAGTGACATGGGAAGCCTTAGGGTTGGGCCGACCCGTGAGAGGCTGGAGCAGAGCTGCAGGAGGGCCTCTGTTGTTTGTGTTACAATTTTTTCCCTGGAAAGAGATGGAGGGAGACAGAATAGAGGCTGCTGAGAAGGAGGTGCAGGAAACCTGGGGCTGGAGAGCATGCACCGGGGAGGGATTCACCAACCACCCTGCAGCCTCCGACCTCAGCAACTTCTCCTTTCCATCTGCCTCCTTCACCGACAGGGCATCACCACCTATTTCTCTGGGGATTGTACCATGGAAGATGCCAAACTGGCCCAAGACTTTCTGGACTCACAGGTTTGGGGAACTTGGGGCAGTGGTTTGACGGGGCCCCCTCGCCCCTGGCACCTACTCCTGGGTCTCAGCGTGGGCCCAGAGACCCGGGCATCTTGGGTCCTTGAGGTGGAGAAGACTTGGGGATCCTTGTCTAAGAGTCAGCCTGGCTCAAATGAAGATGTCCTCACCCCACCCCAGGTCGAAGGGCAGGTCAAGGCAGAACATGAGAGCTGCCGGAGAGTCCACATGTGGGGTTCACCTCCCAACTTAGCTGCTCAGCAGCTGTGTGACCAGTTTCCTTGTCTGTGAAATGGCGCTTGCCTCATGTAGCTCTGGGTTAGCTTAGGTCACGTGGTACCTGGCCCAGCTAAGTCAGTGCTTAGTAAAAGTCAGTGCTCAGTGTACTGAACAGAGTAGGAGAGTCTGCCCTGGCCTGCCCACCGACTCTCTCCCCTCGCAGCTGACTCAGGCAGGTCCCCAGGGGGCCCCAGCCTGCTTTGTCTCTGTGTCTTCTTCCTGCTGTGACCCGCTTTCCCTATGCCTCCCCACAGCCCTCTTGGGACTTCCTCTCCCCTCATCCCTTGCCCTGGTCTTTTCCAGAACCTCAGTGCCTATAACACACGGCTCTTCAAGGAGGTCGACCAGGATGGGAAGCCCCGCTATGAGGTGCGCCTGGCTTCCGTGCTTGGCACAGGTGAGCTCCTTTCTGTATATGTGGGGATGGTGAACTTACTACTAAGTGTCTTTCAAAGTACCTCAAGGTCAAGCCCAAATCCATCTCTAAGGGCTCCATTGTTCATAACTCTTTGGCTACAAGTGAGGGAATCTATTTTATATTTGCCTAAACCAAAAGGGGACTTTACAGCCTTGTGTAATTAAAAAGCCAAGAGTAGGAAGTATTTAGGCACAGCTGGATCCAGCTGCTCAGACGGTATTCTCAGAAATTTCTCACTGACTCTAGATGGTGAACACACCATGCAATATATAGAAGATGTATTATAGCATTGTACACTTGAAACTTATATAATTTTACAAACCATTGTCACCCCAATAAATTAATGACAATTTTAATTAAATTGAAAAACAAGTTTCTCCATCTCTTGGCTGGGCTTTCTTTGGCTTCATTCACAGCTGCTCCCACAGAGACACTAGCCTGGCCGTTTCAGCAGAAGGAGGGTCCTTTGCTCCCAGAAGCTTCTCCATAAGGTCTTGGAGTGGCTCTAGTTTCTCTATGTGGATCCCATATTTACCTATGAACTGATCCCTGTGGTCAAGGGCCAGGTCTCTGATTGGCTAGATCTGGTCCCAAGCCTACTTCAGAGCCAAGCAATGAGGTCGGCTCCTCCTCCACCTGAACTGGAGGTGGTAGTGGTGGGGGTTTCTCAAAGGAAAATTAGGGTCTGTTTCCAGGTGAGGGGAAAATGGATGCAGTGTGGGCAGGAATGTCCAGGCCCCTAGGAGGACCTTTGCAATCTGGCCCTCCCTTCCCTACCCACCTACAGCTTCTCAGCTCCCAGCCTCATATCCCTCCCAGTCTTCCTCTGAGACTCCATGCCCCAGCCATGCTCAGCAGCCTCCAGTTCCCTGAAAACGCCATGTTCTCACATACTCTCCACAGGCCTTTGCACAGACTGTTTCCTCCTTCCCGCCTGGAATATTCTCCCTCCCCTCTAGATGTTCACCTGATGACATCTGCTCATCCTTTAGGCCATGCTTGGACATCACCTTCTCCAGGAGCTTTCTCTGTCTTCCCATAACTGAGTCCGGGCCCTTCTTCCCCATCAGTACACCCAGTAATTTCCCAGTTATTTTTCCTTTTCCTCCACGTGTCTGCAAGCCCCTTGAGGGACTAGGTTTCATTCACCATTATTTCCCCAGTGGCTAGAACTTGGTAGATACTCAGATACTTGGTGTATGAATAAGTGAAGATGGGTGGGGAACTACACTTCTGGTGGAGGGAACAGCATGAGCCAAGGCAGAGTGGTGGGAAAATTTAGGAATTAGCAACTAGTTTGATTTGACTAGGGAAAGGGATATGGGATTCAAGGGAATAGGAGTAGATTACACCAGAATATAAGCTGGGCCTGTACTTATAGGATGCAATATAGGACAATGGCTTTGGAGTCATGCTGCCTGAGTGCATCAGTTATCTATTGCTGTGTAACAAACATCCCCACACTTTAGTGATATAACCCCACCGTTTTGTGCCCACGGACTCTGTGGTCAAGAATTTGGATGGGGCATGCTAGGAACAGCTTGCTTCTGCTTGACCATGGCTGAGGCCTCAGCTGGGAAGACTTGGAGACTGGGGCTGACTTGACAGCTGGGAGCTGGAATCATCTGCAGGTTTCCTTACACACACATCCAGCGGTATATGCTAGCTGTCTGTCAGCTGAGACCTCAGCTAGGGCTGTCAACCAGAACGCCTCACGTGGCTTTTTCATATTGCTCACCATAGCTGGGCTCCAAGAGCGAGCACTCCAAGAGAGCTAGGCAGAAGCTGTGTTGTCTTTTATGACCTAGCCTCAGTAGTCCCGTGTGTCACTTCTGCTGTAGTCATAAGCCTGCCCTCCTTCAATAAGCGAGAATATAGCTCCCACGTCCTGATGGGAGTTGGGAGATTCTGGGGCTTTTCTTTTTTTACATAACTAGAAGTATGTTTTATTGATCAGAGGCAACAAGCAAAATGTAACAGTATGTCGGTATCCCATGGCTTCTGTAACAAATCACCATAAATGTAGTGGCATGAAACAACATAAATTTATTCTGTTATAGTTCTGGAGGCCCAAAATCTAAAATGAAACTCCAGTTCCTTCTGGAGCCTTCCTGGGGAAATCCGTTTCCCTCCCTCTCAGATTCTGGAAGCTGCCTGCATTGCTTGGCTCACGGCCCTTCCCACAGCTCTTCAACTTCTTTCTTATCATATCTAGTTCCCAGTCACCCTCTTGTTTTCTTATTAGGACCATTGTCATTACATGTAGGGTAGGGCGATCTTTTTATTTTTTATTTACTTTTATTATTATTATTTTTTTTTAACAGGACTTTATTGGGGAACAGTAGTGTGTTTTTCCCAGGACTCATCAGCTCCATCCAAGTCAAGTTGTTGTCCTTTCAATCTTAGTTGTGGAGGGTGTAGCTCAGCTCCAGGTCCAGTTGCCATTGTTAGTTGCAGGGGGTGCAGCCCACTATCCCTTGCTGGAGTTGAACTGGCAACCTTGTGATTGAGAGCCCACGCTCCAACCAACTGAGCCATCTGGACACCCGGGAGCTCAGCAGCAGCTCATTGACTCCACTCTAGTTGTAGCTTGCTGGCCCATTGGGGAATTGAACCGGCAGCCCTGTTGCCCAGAGCTCACGTTCTAACCAACTGAGCCACCCGTCCGCCCCGGGCTATCTTTTTAAAATACAGTCTGCCACACGATGTGAATCCTCCCCTGCTACGTCTTACCCATGTGATCTTGGAATTAACCTCTCGGTACCTTAGTTTCCCCATCTGTAAAATGGGGATAATAATTTTCCTCTTTCCTCAGAGTGATGTGAGGCTTAAATGAGTTGCCACATGTAAAGCACTTAGAACATTTCATGCTACTTAATGTGTATATTTTTGAAGATGAAAGTTTATACTAGTTTCTGTAGGCAGTGGACAGCCATGGAAGAGCTTAGAGTAGAATAATGTTATGGTGAGAAGCCTGCTGGGGTGTCTTACTCTCGCCTTTCCCCTGAGCTACGCTTTTTCCCTCAGAGCCTGCTCTTGACTCTGAAATGACTTCCAAGCTGAAGAGCTGCAAGTTCCAGGGGAGCCATTTCCGGGTGACCCGGGGGGACTATGCACCCATCCTCCAGAAGGTGGTGGAGCACCTGGAGAAGGCCAAGGTAGGGCTGGCTGGGGCTTGTGGTGTATGAGCTCCAAGCTCCTCTGGGAAGCATAGGGCGGGTAAGGGGTGGGTGGGTGGCCTGAGGCTAACCAACCCCTGCTCACCCCCAGACGTATGCAGCCAACAGCCACCAGGAGCAGATGCTGGCTCAGTATATAGAAAGCTTCACCCAGGGCTCCATTGAGGCTCACAAGAGGGGCTCCCGCTTCTGGATCCAGGACAAAGGCCCCATTGTGGAGAGGTGAGGGGGCTCAACCTCATCCCACCCCACCCCACCCCCTCCTTCCCGCCCCTCCTCCATCTCTGCCCTTCTCTCCTTCAGTTACATCGGGTTCATCGAGAGCTACCGAGACCCCTTTGGTTCCCGTGGAGAGTTTGAAGGTAACTTCCGGGAGGCGGGAGGTCAGATCAGTAACCCTTTCCGCACGTCCCCTAAGGGCTCTCCCCTTCCCACTGGGCAGTAATACTAATAATAACAACTGCCAGAGTTGATGATGTGCCCTGGAGTGGACACTTACCTATATGCGCTTGTTTATCCTGTGAGGATTTCTGTCCTCACTTTACAGATGTGGGAACCGAGGCACAGTACGTAGGTGGCCGAGCCCGGGTGCCTTGGCTCTGAGCCACTTTGCTGTGCTGCCATTGGTAATCTGGTTTGGGCACTGGCTTTGTCCGTTCCAAGCCCGACTTTGTGATCTTGGGCCAATTAACCCCACCTCTAAGCATAGTCGCTCCCTTTTGGGTGCCAGGGGAAGTGAGATATTATATGCAGACTACCTAGCACAATGCCAGGTGCATAAAAGTGCTGGTGAATGGGAGCATAATAACATGACTGTGAACTTGACTCAGCTGCTGTCATCCCAAGACAGGTGGCAGGTTGCCTTGGCCACTGTGCCCACATCCCCTACAGGACCCACCTGTGCAAGGCAGGGCATCCAGCCTGAGAATTTAGACTTGTCTCTGCCAAGCCCCTGGATATAGAGTCTGGAGCATCCAACTGCCAGAAGCCAGAGAAACTAGCCTGGGAGGAGAGAGGAAGGCGCCAGCCGCCATGGTTGGCTTGGGTCTGAGCCCGTAGATCCAGGCCCAGGGACAGTGCATAAGGTGGCAGGGCAGAGGCAGGTGTGCATACCTGCAGCTTTCCTGCCCAGGTCCTGATTTGCCAGGCCTGCTCTGAGGGCCAGTACCCAAGGGCCTCCTCAGCACCCTCAATCTCAGATGCCCCCCATTATAACTCATTATTATTAGAAAGGTAGTCTATGTTCATAGCCACAAATTTTGAAAATACAGAAAAAAAACCAACTGTGATTTTACTTGCCCCAAGGTTAAAATTTGGAATATACTTTTTGTCTTTTGTTTTTATAGAGAGCTTATAAATGTTTAAAAGCATGTAATTGTGTGTGTGTGTGTATGTAACTTAAAAATCCATGTTTGTTGTAAGTAATGAGAACAGTACAGAAGTATGTAGAATAAAATGTGAAATTTCTCCTTTACTACCTTCTTCTATGTCACCCCTCTCCAGAGGTCACCACAGCTCACGGCTGAGTTCAAGTCCTTCCAGACCTTTGTCTAAGCATTAACACACGTACATTACTTTTAATCTATCCAGGTAGATATTGTGAATATTGTATACATTGTTCTGTCATTTGCTTTTTTCACTTAACGGTAAAGCTTGGTATCTTTTCAAATCAGTACATATAGTCCTACCACATTCTTTTTTTTTTTAAGTTGGATTTTTCTTTTTTAATTTTATTAGGAAATATTGGGGGACAGTGTGTTTCTCCAGGGCCCATCAACTCCAAGTCGTTGTCCTTCAATCTAGTTGTGGAGGGCGCAGCTCAGCTCCAAGTCCAGTCGCCGTTTTCCATCTTAGTTGCAGGGGGCGCAGCCCACCATCCCATGCGGGAATTGAACCGACAACCTTGTTGAGAGCTTGCACTCTAACCAACTGAACCATCCGGCTGCCCCTCTGGAAGCTCAATGGCAGCTCGTTGCCTTCAATCTAGTTGTGGAGGGCGCAGCTCACTGACCCATGTGGGAATCAAACCGGCAACCCTGTTGTTCAGAGCTTGCGCTCTAACCAACTGAGCCATCCGGCCGCCCTACCACATTCTTTTTAATAGCTGCTTAGTATTCACAATGTATCATAAATAATTTCCCATGACATTTGATACTATCCTACATGTCTAACAGTTGCATGACATGCCATCACATAGCTGCCCCAGAATTTATTTAGTCAGTCGCCAATTGTTGGACATATACGTTGCTTTTCCTTCTTTGCTATTTTAATCACCCTCTCTCCCTGGACTGGTGTGACGATTCCATTGAACAGAGTGAATCCAGACAAGGAGGCTTTGCCTACCCTGACTCTTGGCCAGGTTAACCCATTGTTCTCAAGAGCCTGACCAGGCAGTAGTCTAGGCCAGGCCTTTCTGAGGTATAGTTCATTCAGGGTTAATAGGAATTACATCCAGAAGAAGGGTTTGGTGCTAAGCAGCAAGGGGTCTCTGCCTACAGGACTTTTCAGTACCTTTAATATGTAAATGTGATTAGGAACCTCTAGGAACTTGGAGATAGAGTATGTCGTGCTGCCTAAACTTATTTGATCAGGTAGCTCTTTCTTTATGAAGCTTTGCATAGAAAACGTGTTCTGTGGAGGGCATTTTGGAAACACTGCTTTAAGCCAGGAACTCTAACTGCATTGAATGTGAAAGGATCAGTCCCAGCCCATTTGTAAAGCAGCCTCGCGCACTGCCACACAAGCCAAATGTTCTAGCCACGCGGGACAGCTCACACTTCCCCCCAAAAGAAGAGCGTCCTTCTTTGCTCATATAGTCCCTTCCGCTGGGAATCTGATCCTTTCCAGACCACCCCCTACGTACTCCCCATAAACTCTAAGATCCATCTCAGCTGTTATCCAGTGAGGCCTTCTCTCCAGACCCGGCTCACCTCAGTGACCTCTGTAAAGGCAGGGCCCAGGCCTGGGTCACTGCTGTCCCCATACAGGCGCATTACACACAGCAGGCAGTCACTACATGCATGAAGACTGGAGGGGTAGAGGGGTTGAGTGGGATGTGAGACCCCTCCCGAGCTCTGCCGACCCACAGACCTTTCTCTCCCCACCGCAGGCTTCGTGGCCATGGTGAACAAGGCCATGAGTGCCAAGTTTGAGCGGCTGGTGGCGAGCGCGGAGCAGCTGCTGAAGGAGCTGCCCTGGCCCCGGGCCTTTGAGAAGGACAAGTTCCTCACCCCCGACTTCACCTCCCTGGATGTTCTCACCTTCGCTGGTTCCGGCATCCCTGCTGGCATCAACATCCCCAACTGTGAGCCTCAGCCCGCCCTCAGCACCCCTGACCAGGAACCTCCATTGAGAGTCGCCCCCTTCCCGCCATATACTCACCCGGCCTCAAATTGCCCTGCTCAATTCACCATCCCAACCTGTTGCTCTTGTCTGTGACCCTTGACCTTTGCCCCTTCTCCCCTCCCTGCCCTCTCCTTCAGATGACGACCTGAGGCAGACAGAAGGCTTTAAGAACGTGTCGCTGGGGAACGTGCTGGCTGTGGCCTACGCCACGCAGCGGGAGAAGCTCACCTTCCTGGAGGAGGATGACAAGGTGGGCACTGGCAGCCCGGGGGTCAGGGCTGGGTCGGGCCTGACCTCCGCCACCACCAGGAAGGCAGGGAAGGGGGAAAGAGCACAGCTTCAGTCCTGGCTCTGCCGCTTCCCAGCCATGTGACCTTGTGACTTTGGAGCCTGTTTTCCTCACCTGTCAAACACAGGAGGCAGTCCCTTCCTCCTGGGTTGTTGCAAGGATGAGATGGGCCGCCTAGTGCCCAGTGTAGAGCCTGGTGTGTGGTAGGCCTTTGCCAAACGTGTGTGATGATGGGCTCTCGGCCTGGCAGAAGGGGCGTTGGCAGGCTGTGTGGCCGTGATGGGACAGTCAATAGCACGGGTCTCTGCTTGTCTTGGTAGGACCTGTACATCCGCTGGAAGGGACCGTCCTTTGATGTGCAGGTGGGCCTGCACGAGCTGCTGGGCCACGGCAGCGGCAAGCTCTTTGTGCAGGTAAGAACGTGGCCCGTGGATGCCTGGTGCCCAGGCCTACAGCTCCCTTCCTCCATGAGCAGCCCTTTCCAAGTGTGAAACTGCTTTGGTCTTTGCCTTCAGTATCTCTCCCTCCCCCAAGATGTCCCAGGAGCTCCAAGGATTGAATGGGACCTGCAGGACAGTCCAGCTAAGGTCCCCCCACTATAGAGTCTCTTGCACAGGAGGTATTTCTTGGCTCATATCAAGGAAGCCTGCCCTGAGGGTGTGACTCAGGTAGTGCTGGGGACAAATAAGCTGGGAGGGGGCAGTGTCTGGATGCTCCCAGTCCTGAGGCTGAAGCACTGTCTGTCTTTGCATTGCTGTTCCCTGGAGCTTGTACGTTTCCAGGTATCATAGGGGCTGCTTCTCCCCAGAGCAGCCTCTTCCTGCCAGGTGGCCAGAGTGGCTAGAGCCCCCTTGACACCCACTCAGGAAATATGAAAAAGACAGACAGGCTTTCTCGTAGGTTGAGAAGAGCCCATTATGGACCCCCAGCACAGAGCTGCACAGATGAGATGACTGGAGGCGGGTGGGGTGAGGACATTGGAGTGTGGGTTTCTGGGGGGGGCCTGCTCCCTGTGGGATAGGGCTGCCCCACTGAATGGGGAAGGAAAGACTGGAGCTGGGCCTTGGGATCTGGGCCTGAAGTAGGAGGATTCAGAGAGCAGCTGGTGAGGGCAGCAGCCTGTTATCAGCCTTGTCCAGGCTTTGAAGTCACAGCAAAGTAGGGACAAATGTGGTCACTCTGTGGCTTTGGATATGTCAGTTCCCCTCACTGATCCTCAGTTGGCCCATCTGTAAAATGGGGTTCCTGACCCCTACTCGATGGGCTGTTGTGAGGAATAAAAGCAAAGTGTTGGGTCTTGCCCAGAACACAGGAAGCCCTCAGCAAATGGGTGTTCTTGTTAAGAGACAGTGTGCAGGGAGGTTGTGCGCTCTGATTCTGCTTTGGGGCTCTGAGTCTCTGAGCCTCACTTTCTTCCTCTGGGAGATGGGGTAGTAATAGAACCTTCCTTGGAGGGGGGTTGTGAGGATTTGGTGGTGATGCACAGAAGACGGGCACGTGGACAGCGTGGTGAGGGTGATGCTAGTTCGAGGGAGCGAGGCATGTGCTGGGGCCTCTGCCAGCTGCACAGGGAGTTGCCGCCAGGCTCTCTGGCCCTGCCGCTGGGACATCTCCAACTGGGGTATGGAGACAGTGGGTCTTCATGGGACTTCGGGCAAGCCACTCCCCTCTTGCCCTCAGAGTCGCTCTCTGTGCAGTGGTGCAGTGGCCCTGGTTCTCCCACCTCCCGGGAGCTCTGAGAGAGCAGCAGGTGTCCCAGGACACAGGTTTGGAGACAGCAGTGTGTCCGTGGACGTGCTGCTCCTGCCACCTGCTCACTGCTCCCTGATCACCTTTCTGAGCCACTCGTCCGGCCCTGGGATCCTGGGGCTAAAGGCTTGGACCTGAGCACGGCCACCTTTCCATCACTCGCCCCATGTCAATGACTGTCTCCTGCAGGATGAGAAAGGAGTGTTCAACTTTGACCAGGAGACAGTGGTCAACCCGGAGACGGGGGAGCAGGTGAGGGCAGCCTCAGTGAAGCCCTAGGATGCTGGGAGGGTGGACACAGGTGGAGTGGCAGCCACCCCTAAGCCTGCTTCCTGGGCTTTCCCTTCCAGATTCAGAGCTGGTACCGGAGCGGGGAGACCTGGGACAGCAAGTTCAGCACCATCGCCTCAAGCTACGAAGAGTGCCGGGCTGAGAGCGTGGGCCTCTACCTCTGCCTCCAGCCCCAAGTGCTGGAGTACGAACAGCAGGCGTGGGGGCAGGCCTCCTCTGTGGGGGGAGGGGTGCCAGCAGGGAGGGCAGGGCCCAGGCAGCCTCGGACGCCCCACCACCTCCCTCTCCTCCCTTAGGATCTTTGGCTTCGAGGGGTCTGATGCAGAAGATGTGATCTACGTGAACTGGCTCAACATGGTTCGGGCTGGGCTGCTCGCTCTTGAGTTCTACACCCCTGAGGCCTCCAGCTGGAGACAGGTGGGAGTCACGGGGAGCCCTCAGGAGTCGGGGAGCCTGAAGTAGGGGCCAGGATCAGGATTTTGGATACAGGGATGGGACCACCATACCTATAAGGCACGTGAACTGGATTTAATCTCAGACTCCACTGTGTATGGGGGCAATTCACATCACTGTTGCGATCCTCAATGTCTCTGCCTGTGAAATGGGAGTAATAATCTCCCTGCCCATTTTTGAGGGTGAATCAAATGAGATGACATTACTATGACTCCTAATAGATGACTTGCATAGGACTTACTCTGTGCCACACATAGTTATAACAGTTATTATGACTCATTTGTTCCCAATATCAACCCCAGGAGGTAGGTACTATTATTCCTCTCATTTTAGAGATGAGGGAGTTGAGGCTTAAAGAGATTAAGTAACTCATGGTAAGCAGCAAAATCAGGATTCAGATCCAAACAGTCTGCCTCCAGAGCCATCGGGCTGGACTGGCTCAGTTATGAGATGTACTTTGGAAATAGGATAAGCAATAGAAATGTTTGAAAAAGTCAAATAAGCATGTTTAAAGGAGGCAATATTATGTCATCGAAAGAACACAAATGTTAGAGTGAGGCAACTTGGGTCTGAGTCCTTGCTCTCCCTTACCAGCTGTGTGACCCTAAACAAGTCACTTTACCTCTCTGGGCCTCTGTTTTGTGATCTGTCACCTGGGGATAATGATGTCCTTTCTGTCCCTCTGTTAAATGTAAACAAGATGGTGGAGCAGAAAGTGTTTGGGATCCTGGTGGTGAAGGACACTGCTGTCATCAGGGTAGGGTTTGGAGAGGCAGAGAGCATGTTGGTGACAAAGGTCCTGCCTGGAAATGGCCTTCCTGTCTCCCGGGCAACCTGCCCTCCCTTATGGGCAGAGGAAGGAGGAGGTATCTGAGGGGAGAGGAATAGGCAGAAAAGGGGAGAATAGAACAGTAAGAAGAATTCAGCGCTCACGTCCTATATATCAGTCCTTAGATCAAGCACTTGATGCATCTTACTTCAGAGCTGCAAATGACTCTTCTCTCCTGGGCCCCGGCAGGCCCATATGCAGGCCCGGTTTGTGATCCTGAGGGTCTTGCTGGAGGCTGGTGAGGGACTCGTTACCGTCACTCCTACCACAGGCTCTGATGGGCGCCCGGATGCCCGGGTCCGCCTTGACCGCAGCAAGATCCGGTCCGTGGGCAAGCCCGCCCTGGAGCGGTTCCTACGGAGACTCCAGGTAAGTGGCGGTCTCTCACCTCAGAGGACCCCTCCAACCTCTCCCCACCCTTTAACACTGCCTCATAGTCTCTTGATTGATTGATTGATTAATTAATTAATGCATTCATCCATTCACTCAATGAGTATATGCCGGGTGTTAGTTACCACGTGCCAGGCACTGAGAATAAGCTGTGAGCATTTTCTTATAGTATAGTGAGGAAAGGTAGACAATAGATATGCAGACAATAAGTGAACGAGATTAGATTGGGTGCAAAAATAATTGTGGTTTAAAAGGCTAAAAATAATTGCAAAAACTGCAATTACTTTTGCACCAACCTAATAATTCCAGATCATGACAAGAGCTATAAAGACAATAAAACTGGGTGATGTGACAGCGAATGAGATTGGAGGGGAAATTGAAATTGCAGAGTGAGATATGACAGTAAGATTGCAGAGCTTGGGTGATCAGAGAAGTCGTGATATAAAGTCCCAGGAGAGTTTGTCATGGAACTTGACAAGCTGATTGTAAAATTTAGATGGACACATAAAGGACCATGAATAAAAGCCTAGCTAGTCCTGAAGCCGAACAGGTTGGGGGACTTGCTCTACCAGACATCAAAATTTATTCTAAGATTATTGGTTCAGTGTGACTCTGGGGCAGTAATAGACAAGTTGAGCCATCGAACGGAATCAAGAACCAAGCATTGACTGGAATATGACAGAAGTGGCATTGCAGATCACTGGAGACAGGAGGGTCCGTTTAATAAGTGGTGCTGGCACAATAGGTTATCCTTATGGACAGACAAATTGGATTTCTACCTTATACTGTAAACATAATCAATCCCAGAGAGATGAAAGGCTGAATGAAATGTGAAAGGCAAAGTTTTAAACTGAGAGAATATCTTTATGGTCTCAGGGTGAAGGAGAATTGCTGCAAACATGAGAAACAAGCCATCAAGGAATAGATCGGTCCCTTTCACTACATTAAAAATAATTTTGTTCATTCATAAGTTACCATAAAGAAGGTGAGAAGACAAGTCTTACACGAGGATAGGGTATTTACCACATATATGTTAACAAAGGTTAGCATCTTTACATATATAAAGAACTTGAAAAAGAAAAAGCGAAGACAAGCCAACAGAAAAATAAGCAAAATTCATGAACAGAGGAGGAAGATGACTTATGGGAAAGATGTTCAACCTCGTTAGTAATCAGGGAAGCGCAAGTCAAACCCCGTGAGATTTATACCAGCTTGGCAAAAAGGAAAAAGTGCCAGCACCAGCCTGGTATGCTGAGCAGTGAAGACTGCCATTGCCGCTTCCCGGAGTGGAAGCTGGTGCAGCTTTGGAGAACAATGTGGGTATTGCCATTTAAGGTCACACATTCACCCGGTCTCCAGCTCATCGATTCTGCTGGTGAAACCTGCATCTGATCATCGTACAAGGACATCCGCACGAGTCCTGAGAGGCCAAAAGCATAAGTTACACATCTACAGTAGAAGAGGTTAAGTTGCGGTGTGTTTAGAAGTGGGTTACCATACAGCAGGGAGAAGGGTGAGCTGCATGCACGAACACAGAGGGATCGCAAACGTAACTCAAGCAGAAAAAGCAAATCACAGAACACGGGCAAAAATGGACAGAATCCTTGAGAGTAAAACTCAGGGAAAATAAGGGAATCAAAGCACAGGAGTGAGGGCTGTTTCCTCAGATCCGGAGGCCGCAAGGTGTAGTCGAGAAGGGGTCATTGGACTGACTCTTAATCTGGGTGATGGTTGTATGAGTTTCTTACTATTTTTTATAACATATGTACTTGCTACTGTGTGTGTGAGTTATTTTATTTTTTTTTTTAAAAAGTGGATGATGGTAATGCCTTTGTGTCCACAGCTCAAATGAGAAACATTCGCTTCATTTTAACGGGCACTTACTATGACCTAAGTAAGCACTTGATCTACAGTGTTCACTTATTCAGCACGGCAACACTGTGACAGCAGATATGGTCCGGGGCTGGGCACCATCAGCTGTGGCCCTGGCAGAGCCCGGCGGATGCAGGGTGGGCGCCCACCTAGGCACCTAGGCAGTGACCCCTTTTGCCTTTCCACAGGTGCTGAAGTCCACAGGGGACGTGGCTGGAGGCCGGGCCCTGTACGAGGGGTATGCGGCGGTTACTGATGCCTCCCCCGAGTGCTTCCTCACCCTCAGGGACACGGTGCTGCTCCGCAAGGAATCTCGGAAGCTCATCGTTCAGCCCAACACTCGCCTCGAAGGTAATGGGCTCCTGAGCCCACTTTGGGGTGCCATGCAGCCCTTTGGGAGCACAAAGGGGGCCTGGAACTGACTGGGGGCTCAGGGAGGGCTACCTGGGGTGAGCCTGCTTCTCTCCCTGCCATGGTCCTCCCCGTGCCAAGCCTCAGACCAAAACCTTGGCACCTACCACCACCATCACCACCACTGCATATACAGGGCCGAGCTGGTTGTAAGACAGTTTGAGGAAGGCGAGCAGAGCAGGGGCTGGTGGAACAGGCAGACCCCAGGTACTGGAGAATCAGCCCTCACCCTGGAGCAAGGGCAGGTCAGGCAGTGAGTTGGGACACAGCAGGCCGAGTGGAACCCAGGGGACAGTGTGACTCGGCAGAGCTCAGGATAGACATCAGGAGCCCTGTGGTCCCTCTCCCTTCTCAAGTGATGATTCTATTCTCAAAAGCCCTGACCCTGTCTGCATGGTGCTTGGACTTTTTGTATTAAAAGCCTTTGCTGCATTCACTTTCCTTTCATCCTTTGACTCATCTTTCCCAACATCTGGCCCATGAGGCACTTAAGAAGAGGCAGTGCCAATCAGTGGTTAGAGCATGAGCTTCAGAACTGCCGTGTGACCTTGGCCTAGTCACTTGAACTTTCTAGGTTTGGGTTTATTCATAAAGCCAGTGTTGATACTGTGCCGCCACTACAGTGAACCTGAAGATCACATCCACCTTGGAGGGAATCAGGGAAGGTTCTGGGGAGGAAGTGATAGTTAAACGAGGCCTGAAGGACAGGTTGGATTTTCAAAGGTAGTGGTGCTGATGGTGATGGTAGCTAACTTCTGAGGACTTCCATATGCCAGGCACTGGGTACAAACTTTCCATGGATTAACTCAGCGTGAGTGTTGTTATCGCCATCTTTTAGCTGGAAACTGAGACACAGAGGGGCTGTATATTTGAGGTCACCCAGCTAGTGGGTGGCAGAACCAGAATTTGAACTTGGGCCATCTGAACCCAGAGCCTGTGCTCTGAGCTGTGTACACCCCACGATGCCACAGAGCGCACCACCGCTGGTGGGTGGGTAGAGTAGTGGAAGTGTGTTAGAGGGAAGTGCTTCTCAGGAGTATTCGAATAGGGGACTCTTGGAACAGCCCCATTTAGTAGGTGAGTAAATAGGCTCAGAGATAGTACGGATGGTGGCTAGTACTTATTGAGCACTCCCACAGCTTCTTGAAAGAAGAGGTACTGTGCTCACCCCCATTTTACAGATGAGAAAACTGAGGCTTAGATAGCTTGAGAAACTTGCCCAAGTTCCCACAGTAGAAAAGATGAAGCAATTGCTGAGCTGGAAGGTCCTGGAGGCCAAGGACTATGTGTGATTCACCTACCTAGCGTGGCACCTGCTGTAAATCTTTATTAAGTGAATGAATGAATGAATGAATGAATCCAGCAATTCACTAAGTACTCCTCCTTTAATATTTCCTTCCTCATAGGGTTATTGTAAGGATTAAATTAGATAGTAAACCTAAAACATTGAGTACAATTTTTGACACCTGGTAAGAGCTCAGGAAGAACTAGCTGCTCCGATGATGAGGAGGAGGAGGATGATTCTGCTTCCCTATGAAGACCTTTTTCTGCTGCTGTTTTCTCTCCATCTGTTTCCCAGGCTCAGAAGTACAGCTTCTTGAGTACGAAGCCTCGGCTGCCGGCCTCATCCGATCCTTCTCCGAGCGCTTCCCAGAGGATGGGCCAGAGTTGGAGGAGGCCCTCACCCAGCTGGCCACAGCTGATGCCCGGTTCTGGAAGGGCCCCAGTGGGCCCCCATCTGGCCAGGCTTGAAGCAGATTTGTACAGCCCCTTCCCCTACTGCATCAAACCAAGGCTGCAAGTGGCCCCCTTTTTGTTTGTGTATTAGGGGTGAGGGGTGGGGCAGGATCTCAGGCCTTGGTGCTACCTCAGCCGAGGGTGGGACACTAACCCCTTCCATTTACTAGCACTTTCCAGTTTACCAAGTGCTTCTCCTGTGTTATCTCATTTGATCTGTGCTGCCCTCTGTGGAGTGAGCAAGGCAGGGTGCCTTGTCCTGCTTCCCAGATGAGGAGATGGAAGTTCTGAGAAGTGACCGGCTAGATCCTGCAGGACTCCAAACCTCTCCCAGCCCAATACTCTTCGTGTATCAACTTTTATAACCAGAAAAATAAATATTAGAAACAACCACCATCTTTGGCGTTTGTGCCATTCTTCCTTGTTTCTGCTGCACTTCTCTTTTGCTCCTGGGAGGTTAGTGGGATCAAGGCCTGGGGAGGGGGGTCATTTTTAGGCTACCATCCACAACAGGATTTTGAGGTCACCTCTAAGTGAGGATAGGCATACAGTTACTAAGACGAACATTGCACAATTTGTGTCCTCCTTTGTGGCATTTCTTGTATTTAAAAAAATTCTGGGAGCCTAAAAACTGGAAACCCTCAACTTCAGTCAGGATCCTAGGATTTAATGTCTTAAGCCTTGTGGGGTTTTTTGTTTTGTTTTTCTTTTTGTCTTGTTTTGTTTTTGAGCCTGGACCTCTACAGGGAGGCAGGAAGAAAGGACATGGTCCGTTTTCAAACTGAAAAGGGGACAAGTTACTTTTGCTCTTCATCAACACTGGAAGGGCTCCTCTCCAGGCCTGGAAGCCAGAGCGCCCTGCCGCTGACCCAAAGATTACGGGGCCCAAATGCTCCAGCTGGGAAGGAGCAAAAATAAATCATGAGCTGGGATGACGGATTGCGCTTCAGCAGGCAGGAAGCCAGCACACTCTGCCTGGCGGCTGCGCGTCGGGAACCTTTGTACGCGCGTTTCCCCGAGCCCGGGCGCTTTTGGGAGTTGCACCGCGGCGGGCCAGAGCCGGTTGCCAAGGCGACGCCTGCGAAGATGGCTGCTGCGTCCTCGTCGGATTCCGACAGCTGCAGAGCTGAGAGGTAAAGGCCGGAGTCCTCGAGGCCTCTTTCCCTATAAATGTGGAGAGGGTGCCCTGGTCCCCGGGATCTGGGCGCCTGCGGTTCTCGAACAGCGCTGGCTTTCCTTGAAGGGCTGTTAGAGATCAAATAGGGAAACTGAGGCCCAAGGAGTGAGGGAGTGTGTGTGTGACTCGAGGTCTCTCCGTGCGCCTGTGGTGGAGCCTGGACTTCAGACGTTCCGTATCTACAGTTCAGAGCTCCCCAAACCCACACCCTCAGAGACCAGCTCCCTCAAAGCTTGCGCCCGGTACCTTGGTACTCACTCCCCAGCTCTTTCCTCCTCCTCCCAGCAGTGAGGCCAATTCGAAATGGCTGGATGCGCACTACGACCCTATGGCCAACATCCACACCTTTTCTGCCTGCCTGGGTGAGTCTCTGGAACCAGGAATCCTGGGTTCTGGGGAGAAGGAGGAGTCAGACAATGGTTCTGTAGTGAAGCCTCTAGGATTCTGAGACCCCGGCTTTCGTCCCTTTTGTGTTTTCCAGCGCTGGCAGATTTGCATGGGGACGGGGAGTACAAGGTAAGCAGATCATCCTAGCAGAAAGAGAATTAGGAGGGAAATGCCAGAAGTAAGATTTTTCTGATGGCTCCGAAGAAGCTCAGCATAATCTGGAGCTCATGTGTACTCTGAGAAAGCACATTTAGTGTTAAATTTTATTTTTATGTGGACGGTGAAGAGACCCTATTGATTTCATAATACAGACTGCAGAAATAAAGCTGAACAAAATGCTGCTGGGGATTTCACTAAGACAAAGCCTCTTAATTTTGTTAACTTGACATAATTCTTTGCTGGAAGGGCACATCCCTTGGTTGGGTGTGGGGTTTAGAATCCGGAGGGGAAGTAGAAGGGAGGGATTTGAGCTTTATGTTTATCAAAAGGGCATAGATTTTAAGATTAGCCATGAGCTGATAATTGTTGAAGCTGGATGATGGAATTGGGGGGTTCATTATATGAGTCGCTCTACTTTTCATATGACTGAAGATTTTCCATAATAAAAAGTTAAGTTTTAAATATAAAGATAGGTAAAATATAAAGAAAGTAATAACAATTTTAAATTTGTAAAAGGTTGAGAAATATATTGGGCTAAAGAAAGGAAGTTAACATACATTGAGTATCCATTTCTGGACTAGACCCTCTTTGAGGCATTTTCACATGTGTGGTTAATATTGATCCCCATTTTGTTAATGGGAAAATAGATTCAGCGAGGCTAACTTCACTGAGTTTGTAAAAAGTGGCAGACCTGAGTCTGTTAGATTCCAAGTTATGTGTTTATTCCACTGTAGCTCAGCCGTCACCAGGGGCAGTGAACCCACAATGGGACTATTAGGTGGGCAGCTAGAAGACAGCCTGAATCATACCCTACAAGGAGAGTGCGGTAGGATTCAGTGCCTTTTGCCACCAAATTCCTATCTGTAAATCATCCAGCAATTCCACAAGCCTACAGTGAGCCCCTGCTGTGTGTCAGGCATTGTGCAGACACTAAACGCAGGAATGAATCAGTACACAGTTGGGAGACGATATAGACACTGTCCTTAATTCACCCACAATATTGACTGAACACTTTAGTGTGTGCTTGGCATTGGGGTTATAGCAGTCAAGGGTAGAGAAATCACCGACCCAATAACTAATGTGAAATGTCAGATGCTTTCGTGTAATGACTTTTTTAATGGCCAGCTCGTTTACTATTGATTCCCAGCGCCTGACACAAATTAGATACTTGATAAATAGTTGTGGAGTGGATGCTAAAATAGAATACATGGGAAGTATTGTGGGAGCACCAGTGAGAGAAGAATGAAACCTGTCTGGAGGCACCAGGAGGCCGTAACGTGTGAACTAAGTGTTGAAGGATGAATGAAGTGTATCAGGAAGGCATTCCATGCAGAGGGCACAGCACAAGCGGAGGCTCAGAAGCTTAGACGTTCACAGCATATTCGGAAAGAGTAAATTTGGAGTTATAAAGTTGAGGCCAATGTCACAGTAGTTAAGAGCACTGGTTTTGGATTGAGACAGATCTAGGCTCCAATCTCAGCTCTACCGCTTACTAGCTGTCTGACTCTTACCTAACATCTCAAAGCCACAGCTTCCTCATTTGTGAAATGGGGCTACTAATAATACCTGCCTTACAGGTTGTTGAGAGGATTAAATGAACGTTTCTGGTGTGTCTCTTGGTACACTGTATACATGCTCAGAATCCAGCTGTTTTGTGGGGCAGCCCCCACCATTCTGGCTGGGAAGGTGATGGGAAACAACCTGGGAAGCAGGTCCAAGGGGCCTTGAAAGCCTCACTCAGGAGACTGGGCTTGCTTGGCAGCCATAGCGACTTGGAGGATGGAAAACAGAGACTGAGGAGTTTTCCTCCCTGCATCCACATATTGGTTTTCCTCCCTGCATCCGCAGAGCGTACTCCGCTCTGCGTGCTTGCTTCTGCTTCTTTAGCTCTGTTCCCCTTCGGAAGCCAGGACTCAGAAGCCCAGGTAGGAGTTTCCAGTGCCCCACTGACCTCAGCCACTATCCCAGTGTCTAGAATGGTGCCTGGCTTGGAGCAGGCCCTAAAATGTTTGCCGAATGAATAATGAAAACATCAGCTGCCACCTACTCCTCACTAGCACTCACCAGGTTCTATATTTGTTATCTCATTTGATTTTCACTACAAGTGTCATGAAGTAGATACATATTCCCATTTCGCGGAGGCTCGGGAAATTTAATCAACTTTCCCAAGGTCACAGAGCTCGGAAAATTTATTTGAAAGCCTTTGTCGTCACCCTCTCTCCACCCCCACCCCCTATGGTACAATGGTGTGGAGAGAATGAATGTGCACCAGCAAAAAGGCTGAACCCAAGAAGAGGGTCAGTGGAGGGGTCTTTAGACCCTGAACCTGGAATAAACCAGCCTCTCTCTACAGCTGGTGGTGGGGGACCTTGGCCCAGGTGGGCAGCAGCCCCGCCTGAAGGTGCTCAAAGGACCCACAGTGCTGACCGAAAGCCCGCTCCCTGCACTGCCAGCCGCTGCTGCCACCTTCCTCATGGACCAGCACGAGCCCCGGACACCAGCCCTGGCGCTCGCTTCAGGCCCTTGTGTGTATGTTTATAAGAATCTTAGGCCCTACTTCAAGTTCAGCCTGCCCCACTTGCCTCCAAACCCCCTGGAACAAGATCTTTGGAACCAGGCCAAGGAGGTGAGTCATGTGGGGGATGGGTACAAGAAGGCAAAGACGCAGCCATGAGTCTTCCATTCTCTGCCTGGCTCTGGAGCTCACAGACTCTACCTTCTTCCCACGCTGTCGTAGGATCGGATTGACCCCTTGACCCTGAAGGAGATGCTGGAGGGCATCCGGTAAGAGTCCACCTTCCCCTTCATATGCCTCCCACCTCTCCCTCACTCCCCCACCCACACTCCTTCATCCCAGAACTCTTGGTCTGACCCCCAATTCCTCCACTAAACCTGCCATGATTGCCCCTCTGCTTGCAGGGAGAAGGCAGAGGTCCCTTTGTCTGTACAGTCGCTCAGGTAAGGCCCCTCTGGAGAGCCGGGGCTCTGGAAGCTCCAGGGTAAGGGAGTGTCTGATGCCAGTTCTCTCTGTGTCCAGGTTTTTGCAGCTGGAGCTGAGTGAAATGGAGGCGTTTGTGAACCAGCACAAGTCCAAGGCCATCAGACGTCAGGTAATACCTCTTCTCTTTTTATTTCTGTATAAAAAATATGGATAATTTTTTTTTAAACCATGGAACATCAGTGGTAAATTCTACAACCAAACCTGACTGCTTTCACATTGCAGTGTCCCTGCCAACCCATGCCACATATATATGGCCACAGCTGCAGGGCCTTCTCCATTTCCCGTGAACGGTGACAGCTTTGAATTGCTCTATAGTTATAAAACTTCGTAGAACTTTTCTTGTCTTGAGGGTAAAGCGAATATATTCTTATCAGAGAAAATTTGGAAAATAAAGAGAAGTATAAAGAAGAAATATAAATGACTACACTCTCACTCCCCAGATATACTCACTCTTACCATTTTGGTACATTTCCTTCATAAAGACATTTTATTTTTTTTAATTTTATTGGGGAATATTGGGGAACAGTGTGTTTCTCCAGGGCCCGTCAACTCCAAGTCTTTGTCCTTCAATCTAGTTGTGGAGGGCACAGCTCAGCTCCAAGTCCAGTCGTCATTTTCAACCTTTAGTTGCAAGGGGTGCAGCCCACCATCCCATGGCAGGAATTGAACCGGCAACCTTGTTGAGAGCTCACACTCTAACCAGCTGAGCCATCCGGCCGCCCCTCTGGCAGCTCAGCGGCAGCTCGTTGTCTTCAGTCTTAGTTGCAGGGGGCACAGCTTACTGGCCCATGTGGGAATTGAACCAGCAACGCTGTTGTTCAGAGCTTACGCTCTAACCAACTGAGTCCTCTGGCAGCCCATAAATACGCTTTTAAATCCTGCTTCCCTTGAGTACATAACATTATATCTTGAGCATTAGATAGTCTTTAAGAACTCCATTTTTAGTGGCCCCTTGATTATTTCATTGATTATTCATAATTTCACTCATGGTTTATGTAACCATTCACATGTAGGTCTTTGGAGAAGAAATGTATCCATTTTATTCACTTCATTTTCTTTTCTTAGTTATAATTTTAATTGCTTTATTGATGAATCTATTCACCGATGAACTCTAGTGGTTCCTGACCTAGGGGCTGACCCTAAATCCAGGGATGGATTCCCAGAGCTATTCTCTGCATTATAGAAAGCCTCAGGGGAACCATCCACTTCCTGTAGAGGCCAGTTGAGCCAAGTACATTGCCCAACACATGCCTCGGCTTTGGCGAGTCTTAGACCAGTTCTGTGAGAAACATTGTTCCCTCCCGCTGATCAGCAGCTCAGATCCACGGTTGCCAATATCTCTGAGAACTTCGAAAATCGGAAAGTGAATTAATTACTGCTTAAAAGGTCCAGTTTGAGGGCGGGGACAGTCTTTCCAAGCCTGTGTCTTGATTACATGATTGGGAGCCACTAACTTCCATGCTTTTGTCACTTTTCTCCTTCCACTAGGCATTGAGAATGATTTCTCTTTTTTACTCTTAAAGATAATCATACAATGAACAGCTTTATCCAAAGAAACATTTTTGGTCCTGCTAAATTATTTCCATAGGAGAAATTCCTAAAAAAGGGATCCTCCCTTCTTTTTTGTTTTGTTTCCAATCAAAATTATAAGAGGAACACGTGCCTCCTGTAGAAATGATAGAAAAGCACAATGAAGAAATTAAACATTCGCCTGTGGTCTCGTTGTCGAGCAGAAATAACCAGTATTTGTGTTTAAGGGTTTAGCCTTTCCTTTTTCCATTTTTTTTTTTTTTTTTTCATTTGGGAAGGGGAACAGGACTTTATTGGGGAACAGTGTGTACTTCCAGGACTTTTTTCCAAGTCAAGTTGTTGTCCTTTCAGTCTTAGTTGTGGAGGGTGCAGCTCAGCTTCAGGTCCAGTTGCCATTGCTAGTTGCAGGGGGCGCAGGCGACCATCCCCTGCAGGAGTCAAACCGGCAACCTTGTGGTTGAGAGCCCGAGCTCCAACCAACTGAGCCATCCGGGAGCTCAGCGGCAGCTCAGCTCAAGGTGCCGTGTTCAATCTTAGTTGCAGGGGGCGCTGCCCACCATCCCTTGTGGGAGTCTAGGAATCAAACTGGCAACCTTGTGGTTGAGAGCCCACTGGCCCATGTGGGAATCGAACTGGCAGCCTTCGGAGTTAGGAGCACAGAGCTCCAACCGCCTGAGCCACCGGGCCGGCCCCAAGGGTTTATTTAGCCTTTCATCATGTTTTTCTATTCAAATGTTTTTTAAACAGGGATTATACTAACATAACTTTTTGCCTACTTTTTTCTTATAACACATTAGAAGCATTCTCCCTGTCATTGATTTTTTAAATGACTGGTTTAGGATCATATGGAGGTTCCTAATTGACTTAGTTCTCTTTTATTAGAAAGTTAGGTTGGTTGCAATAAACACCTTCGTACATAAATCTTCTGTTGCCTCTCTGATATTCTTCCTCCTCCTCTACCTTCTCTTTTCCCTCCTGGGGCATCCTGGGGGTGTCTGGGGGGATGGTTGTGTGGGGACCCCCTGGGTGATCCCTGGAGTCCTTCCACAGACAGTGATCACCACCATGAGCACCTTAAAGAAGAGCCTGGCTGAGGAGGACGCCGTGTCCTGCCTGGTGCTGGGCACTGAGAACAAGGAGCTCCTGGTGCTGGACTCGGAGGCCTTCACCATCTTGGCCAAGGTCAGTGTGGGGCCCAACCCTGGACATACCTGAGGCCCCGCCTGCATTGCCTCCCCCTTTTTCCCTGCACCTCCTGCACCCAGTTAGTTCTCGGGAATATGTGTTCCTTGTAGAAACACAATACAATGTAAATAAGCATAAAGAAAAAGATATATATCGCCAAATCCCACCACACACAGATATCTACTATTAAAGTTTTAGCATGTCTTTCCAGACATGTTCATATTTAGACCCAGGTATATAACCATACATAAATAAATAAATACATATATATATATGAACAGCCTCACGGCATAGGATCATGCAGCCTCTTTCACGGAGCAGCAGCTTATTTGTGCCTTCCCCTAGCTACATAAAACTACATCTGCCTTTTCAGAGGCCGCATAATACCCATTCTATAGCTATACCATAATTTATGTACCTGTTGTATGTTTAAGTTATTCCTAGTTTTTCACTATTATTCATACCCCTGCAGTAGGCTTCTTTGCCCAAATATCTTTGCATGCTTATCTCAGTATTTCCTTAGGATGCATTCCTAGATGTGGCATAGTTTAGTCAAAGGGTATAGACTTAAGGGCTTTTGCCACGTGTTGATGATTTTTCCTCCAGGAAAACTGTGGGAGTTTAAACTGTGACCAACAGGGTAAGAGTTGGCACTTAAGACAGGGAACCAACTGAGAGCAGTAGGTTCCTCCAGGGTAGGGAAGGCCTGGGGCGCTGAAGAAATTGGGGTGTTTGAGCCTCTTCTTTGCAGATGAGCCTACCCAGCGTCCCCGTCTTCCTGGAGGTTTCTGGCCAGTTCGATGTAGAGTTCCGGCTCGCCGCTGCCTGCCGCAATGGGAATATCTATGTCCTGAGAAGGTAGCCATATGTGTGGTCTTGGGGGCCACAAGGAACATCTCAGATACCTAGTGGTTTCAGGGCTTGAACGGGGGTTTGGGGCTGGAATTTGGGAAGGGAAAGAGCAGAGAAGTTCATATAGGAGACTGAGCCCATGAGCACAGGGGGCTGTCTGGAGGCTTGTGTGATGGGGGTTGGCAAAGTGAGAGACCGGGCTGGAGGCTGTAACACTGGGCAGTGCAATCAGAGATGGGAAGAAATAGAAAGAGTCTCTCATTTGTTACATTGCCGTGGAGGTCTGTGATGCTTTCTAGTGCATTACTTTGATATTCCTTACAACATTCACTTTTTAATTCAAGAAATGTTTTTGAGCACCTATTGTATAAAGTATTGTGGATACAATTTGATGAACAAAAGAAACATAGTCCCTGCCCTCATGGGAAGACAGATATTAGTGTCAGCAAACCCAGACAATACTGCAAATTGGATGTGTGCAATGGAGGAAAAATACAGGCTCAGGGAGAAAAAAATAACGGGGCTGGGTGATCAGCAAATGCCTGTCTGTAGAGATGACTTGAAAGGGAAGAAGGAGCCCGTTATTCAAAAAGTGGTGAAAGTGTTACAGGCAAAAAAGAACTTAAGCGTCCTTGAGGTGGGAAAGACTCTGGCCTGTGCTCCTCAGGCGAGGTGGGCAAGGAGGAGGGTGAAAAGAGGTGACGTGGAGACCAGGGCTCCCCAGGACCTCTTAGGACGTGGTAAAGCTTTCGGATTGTATGTGAAGTGCAGTCAGAAACTGCTGTGGGATTTTCATCAGAAGAATGACATGGTCCATTCGCATTTTTAAACAATGACTCTGCTGAGTGGAGGGCAGATTGAAAGGAGGCCCAGAGACCAGTGTGAGGCTCTCACATGGGTCATCAGATGGGATGTGACATTGGCCTAGACTCAGTGATGAAGAAAAGTGAGCCATAGTCCGTGATGGGTAGGCAGGAACTACCCCTACTCTCTGGATAAGAGCAACTGAGATCCAGAAGCCAGGAAACTGACACAGCGCATTTACATGGAGCAAACTGCTCCTGCTTCCTGATAAATTACCAAACTGCCTAAATCCACTTGGTCTGGCCTGAGGTACACTCACTGTAAACTGTTAAACGCCAGGTTACCATGCAGATCACGCAGGCAGATCACGCTAGTAAAAGCGGGAAGGAAAACACACTTCGTGTTATCTAAGGTCACGCCGCTACTAAGTGGTACAGGCGGAAATAATACCATGTCATCTGCTTTGGCTCCATGGTTCCTTCCAGGATAGTCTGTGGGGCTGAGACAGAGGAGGGTTAGCCAGGGAAGCAGAGAGGGTTTCTCGGGCTGGGAGAGTGTCTTTATTCCACAGAGACTCCAAGCGCCCCAAGTACTGCATCGAGCTGAGTGCCCAGCCTGTGGGGCTTGTCCGGGTACACAAGGTCCTGGTGGTGGGCAGCACCCAAGACAGCCTGCATGGCTTCACCCACAAGGTGTGGCCTCCCAGCAAGTACCGCCCCCTGGCCCCTCCATGCATGTCTCACGGTCCCCCTAGCAGGCGCGCCCTTCTGATGTCCCTGTCTCAGCAACTCCAGCCACCCCTTCTGGCCACGCTAAGCCCTGATTCCCCTGCCGGCACTTGGCTGTTCCCTCCCAGGGTAAGAAGCTGTGGACAGTGCAGATGCCGGCAGCCATCCTGACCATGAACCTCCTGGAGCAGTGCTCCCGGGGCCTGCAGGCCGTCATGGCCGGGCTGGCCAATGGAGAGGTCCGCATTTACCACGACAAGACCCTGCTCAACGTCATCCGCACCCCGGTGAGCCGCCCGCCAACTCCTTTCCCCATTCCCGCCGCAGGGGCTGCTTAGCTGCCTCCTGATCCCACTCCATCTGCCGCCCTTGACTTTCGATGCCTTTCAGAAACATTTACTGAGCACCTTATATGTACAACTCACTGTATTGGGGGGGAATAAAACAGTGATTAAATCCTTGCCTTCAGGGAGGTTACTATCCAGCAGAGACACAGTGACAGCCGGCAGAGACACATCTAATTTAAATACAGGCAGACCGAAGAAGAGCAAGGTGCTAGAAAAGCACAGAGCAGGCTGAGTGTGGGGCGGAGGTGAAGGATGAGTGGGGAGGGAACTCACGAGCCGTTTCACAGAGCAAGTGACGATTCAGCTGGGCCTCAAAGCAGTTTGCCAAGTCGATAAATGAAGGAAGAGCATTCCAGGCCAGAAAGAGTGTGAACAAACACCGAGGTCTGAGTGTTCTTGATGAGGGAATCCAGGTAGTTTGGACAAGAGTTTTTCAAACACTAAGTTGGAAGTCACAATTAAATGAGTCACAACCAGCAACATAAAAAGAAAGTTCAGAGTGTATCACGTGAAGCTTTTATGTGTACGTATGTATAAAGTGTCCTGGGTCACAATAGAAAACGTAAAGGCAACTGGTTTGGACCGCAGGCTGCTGGGAGGGCAGGCAGTGTGCAGCTGGGGGAAGAATACAGAGGAGAGAAGTGATGGAACAGGCAGGTGGGAGCCCGATGTGGAAGCCTGAAACGTCCTGATGGGGAGCACAGGCATTGGAGGTTTTCCAGAAGAGAACAGACGTGATTGAGAGGCAGCAGAGGCAGCAATGGGAAGGACAGACGGGGGAGAACGACTAGGCTGAGAGACCTGTTAGGAAGCTGACCTCAAAAGCCCAGTGATGTTCAGTCTGGAACTATGGCCGTGGCAGCGAGGTGGGAGGGCAGATTAGGATATAGGAGTATTTCAGAGGCAGAACTGCCCTGGGCGTCACCTCACATCTCACCTATTCTATCATATCTGGGGTCCCCAGCCTCATCCCTCCACCTCCAGACTTGCTCTCCTCTCTAAGATATTTTCCCAACTAAACTCCAGTGTCTCCACCCTAGGAGGCAGTGACCAGCCTTTGCTTTGGCCGCTACGGGCGGGAAGATAACACTCTCATCATGACTACACGAGGTGAGGGGGGTCAGAGCTGCCAAGGGGTGTAGAATTGGGAGTGAAGGGGACAGGCCAGATGGTGGAAGGAAGAGGAGGTGGACAGGAAGTATGGTGTGGAAAGCAAGGCCCACAGACCCCCGTCCCGTCTGGGGCGGGGCCTCCACTGGGGCCAGGCCCTGGGCTGGATTATGTCTCCAGTTCACCCCAGTACCCCCAGCGCCTGCCACAATGCCAAGGACACCACAGTACTCGATAAATAACTGTGGAATGAACAGATGAACTAATGGTCAGAGGTTATTAAGACACACTGCATTCCTTCCAGAAACTCAGTCTCGGCAGGAAGATAGACGAGTGTAGAAATGAGTCTGTAGGAGGTAGATTGTTTGGGGAAGAAGTGTTGGAATGTTGGGTGGAACTGGGGAGGACAAATCTCTTTCTGTCTGTCCACTTCTCTAGGCGGCGGCCTGATTATCAAGATCCTGAAGCGTACAGCAGTATTTGTGGAGGGGGGTGGTGAGGTGGGCCCCCCACCAGCCCAGGCCACAAAACTCAATGTGCCCCGAAAGACCCGACTTTATGTGGATCAGACCCTGCGAGAGCGGGAGGCTGGCACCGGTGAGACTCAGGCCAGGTCATTCCTCTTCTTCCTCCATTGCTCCAAAGCAGCAAGCAGTGGGTGAATGCCGCCGGGGTGCCCTGAGCAGTGGGAGGAGACCTGGGTGAGCTGGGCAGGATGTCCAGGGACAGCTTTGCAGGTACACCCTGCCTGCACATGAGGTGGAAGGTGCAAGAGCCCTTAGAATTCAGAGGACAGAGCAGGCACTTCTAGACGCAGGAATTCTCGTGAAAGAAGTACAGTTTGACGAAGGGTCTTCCTTCTCCTATTCAATTTTTCCTGCTCATTCATTCATTGAGCGCCTATGGTTATGCCCGGCCTTGTGCCAGGTGCCTTGAATTAGGCTAGTCCCTAACTCAGGAGCTCGGTCTGCCTTGCTAACTTCATGCAAAGGGCTAGTGAGACACAAGAGGAAGTTTGCCTGGGACACGGGGAAAGGCTTCAGACAGAAGTGACTCTGGACTTGACCCTGAAAGATGATTACAAGTCCACCAGCTAGACAGGGATAGGGAGGGCGATTCAGGCGGAGGTTGGGTGGGCGCACAGGCCCTACCTGGATTCAGGCAGCATCTGCCTGTAGCTGTGGGTAGTGCAGGGAGGCTGAGAGACCAGAGGGGCGGCTGGAAAGGCAGGTCAGAGCCAGCTCCGAAACGGCCGTGGGGAGCTGGGAAAGATGTGAAGCAGAAGAATGCAGTAATTCAACCACCTGTCTTCAAAAGGGATTTCCCCCCCTCCAGTTCTATGAGCCTTGCTCTGTCCCCCGGCTGAGGCATTCGGTCAGCCGGCAGCCTGGGTTGGTCACTGGCCCTTGTCGGAATCGAACCGGCGACCTCTGCATTAGGAGCATGGCACTCCGGCCACCTGAGCCACTGGGCCCTTCAAAAGGGATCTTGCTTGAAGCTTAAAGGTAAATTTGAGGGCAGCCAGTTAGCTCAGTCAATTAGAGCGCAGTGCTCTTAACAACAAGCTTGTCGATTTGATCCCCACCTGGGCCACTGTGAGCTGCGCCCTCCACAACTAGATTGAAACAACTACTTGACTTAGAGCTGATGGGTCCTGGAAAAACACAAATAAATAAAAGTTTTTTTAAAAAAGGTAAATTCGAGATTAAATAAAATAGCTAACAGGCTATTGTAGCTTAGAGAATCCAAGAAAAGCAGTTGATGTAGTAGAGAAATAATTAGGAAGTTCTCCAAGGTGAACAAGTTTTTAAAATGCAAACAAATCAATAGCTTTTGTATATACCAACAGTAACCAGTTAGAAATATAATGGAAAGTTTCCATTCACCATAGCAAGGAAATCCCTAGAAATTTAACCAAAAAAAGCCCAAAGTCTCATGAAATTATAGAACTACTCTCAAAAACATAAAAGACCACCTGAATATTTAAATGACGAGAATTACCAAGTCTCAGGGTAGCAAGACCTAATGTAATGCTGTTGATTAATTAACAGCTTCTAAAATTAGTGTAGAAACATAGCAAAGTGACAGTTCAGATCCCGTTGTGAGTTGTTTTGAGGACTTGGCAAATTGAGTCTAAGAGAAGAAATTGGGGAGAAATAAGAATGAGGAGACAGCCTATCAGATAGCAGAACGAACTGCAGCTGTAGGACGTCGCAGCTGTGGTTTTGATACAGGAGTTGATACCCATCTGCGGCACATTTAGGAAGTCTGGAAGCAGACCCTTAAATATGTGGAAAGTCAAGTGTCGTTTCAGATTAGTGGGTAAAGGAGGGCACCTTGCTTCTAGGAAAGAAAGTTAGAGCTCTACTTCATACCAGACACACAGGTCAATTCTGGGTAGGTTAGAAAGAAACCATAAAAGGACCAGAGGAAAAGGAAAAATGAGTAGATGGGGTAGCATAAAAATATAAAACTTCCGAAAGGCAAAAGGCACCTCTCGCACATACAAAGTCCAGGACAGACAGGCAGACCAAGGTGCTAATCTGGAAAGGAGTGTCATCAGGAGTGGGGACGGGGTGGGCTCTGGAGGTGGCTTCAGTCATCAAATCTTGACAAATGATTGGATGTGAGGGGGGAACCCAGGCGACTTGATGGAGGGGGACAGGAGCTTGCTTTCCACATGGTTGAGTTTGAGGTGTTGATGGGACCACCAGGTGGAGGTGACCATGGGGCAGTTAGAAGCAGGAGGCTGTCCCAGGTGCTGAGCGGCTGGAGATGCCGTCATCGAGTGTGGACACCGCAGGCCCTGAGCTGGGCACTGAGGACCCAGCATCACGGTCCCGGCCATCAGGAGCTCGCAGTTGTTCTGGGGTGGTCACAGCCGGGGCAGGACATAGATTGTCCAGGGAAGGAAGACAGAGGAGGAGAAGGGGACCAAGGACAAGACTCCAGAGAACACTTGCCCTTAAGGCAGAATAGAAGGAGCCAGCAAAGGACAGACTGTGCGGGCAGTGAGGTGGGAGGAGAACCAGGAAGAAGGAACCCTGGAGTTGTCCAGCGTCCAGTCATCAGACGGCTGGGCTGGTGGACCTCGGCCTTCCCTTTCCCCACATTCCGTCCTCTGCAGACCTTGCCCACTACCCTCCACTTACTCTCCGCGCAGCAGCGTGAGCTGGAGCACCCCTCTCCCTGCCCCCCACCTCCTCCTCCTCCCACCTCCGGCACCAGCCCTTTGTGTCCGTCCTCAGCCATGCACCGGACCTTCCAGACCGACCTCTACCTGCTGCGCCTCCGGGCTGCCCGTGCCTACGTGCAGGCCATCGAGTCCAGCCTGAGCCCCGTGTCTGCGATAGCCCGGGAGCCACTGAAGCTACATGCTGTGGTGAGCGCCCAGCTGTTGGGGGCAGTCGGCAGCCTCAGGGCCAGAGGGGCGCCGTCAGAGATGGGTGGGAACCCACAGCCCCAGAGCCAGTTCCAAGCCAGCTAGGTCTTGTGTCCCCTTTTCACCCCCGTTTGTGAGAGTCCTCTCACCATCTCTGTCCCGTGCTGCCTTTCCCGTGGCTGACCAGAGTGGGACACTCTCCAGCTACCTCCTTCCATGCTGTGCCGCAGACAAGCCCCCAGACTTGGGGCAGGGCGCGCTGTAGTTACCTTGGGACGTTTCTTCCCAGGAGCCTGGAGGGACTCTTAGAGCTGCGACAGGGAAGGAAGCTGTTCATTTCAGTAACTGCGGGTGACCCAAGGCGTTAGGACCGCCCGGGACAGGGAAGGGGCCACCCTGAGACTTGTACAGGCAACAGGGGGAGTGGCCTCAAGGTCATCAGGGCTCCCACTAGCTCTAAGTGGGTCCCTGAGGTGCCATCTGCCCCAACGGGGCTTCGGATTTCCTTTTCCCTCGAGAAAGTGGGAAGATAGAGGAAGAGACTACAGAGCAACTGAGGGTAAGCGGGAGGAAAGTGAAATCATTGCGGCCACCGGAGGGTAAGAGGGGAAGTGGGCCAGGCCCTGGGCAGAGGGGCAGGGCAGTGGTGAGGACATAGGTGGGAGTTGGGGCCTGCGTCCCCAGGCCAGCTCTGCCCCTGACCAACTTGCCGAGTGGCCTCCATCAAGCCCCTTCCCCTTCCTGGGCCTTTGCTGATCGCTGTACACACTGGAGCCAACCTTCTGGGCTTCTGGGCCTTTTGCGGGGCAGACGGACAGTGCGTTCGAGTAGTTGGAGGAGGGTGATGAGGAAGCAGGAAGTAGTCAGTGCGCAAGGCCACTAGGCACTAAGGGCTTTCTCCACCCACAGGTTCAGGGACTGGGCCCCACCTTTAAGCTCACACTTCACCTGCAGAACACCTCGACAGCCCGACCCATCCTGGGGCTGCTGGTCTGCTTCCTGTACAACGAGGCGCTCTACGCCCTGCCCCGGGCCTTCTTCAAGGTACTGCTCCCGCCCCACTGAGACCTGCCCAGAGAGCCTGCAGACTCTGCCCACGACCCTACACTTACTCTCCCCGGGTCGGAGGTGAGGGAGCAGGCAGGTGGCTGCAGCCACAGACCAGGTTAGGGCACAGCAGGGACCTCGGGACAGCGCCCAAGACCTGCGTCAGCTGCTGCTTCCCAGCCTGCGAGAGGTCCCAAAGCCACACAGAAAGTGCTGCGAGAACAGCCAGGCCCTGCCCCTCCAGTGCTCTCCCAGAGCCCACCCTGCTTCGTGGTCACTCCTGGAGCCTGTCTCTGCCTTGGGGAGAATCTTCCACAGTGAGAGGCCTGGGTTTCCCCCAAGTCCCCCAGATTGGGAGGCCCAGAAACTGAGCAGGACTCTGGGATGTGAAAGCCCTGGACTTGGTCGGCGGTCAGAGCTCTAGGTTTAGTCATGAGCATGCGCGCCCTGGGCCTGCACACCCCACCGCGCCCCCTCCTTGGACACACCTGCCCTCTGCCCGCCCTGCCGGGGTCCACTGAAACGTAGCCATGACGGCAGGCCTGAGAGTGCTTCGGAATCTGCCAAACAGTGGCCGGGCATGAGGCCTGATTTCCTTACCTCTTGGTCCCCAATCTTAGGTCCCCTTACTGGTGCCGGGGCTCAGCTACCCCTTGGAGACCTTTGTGGAGAGTCTCAGTGACAAGGGCATCTCGGACATTATCAAGGTAGGTCGCCCGTCGGTGCTGCTTGGGGAGGATGGTGGGAGTGACTGGACAAGGCCCCCGGTGGCTGCCAGGTGGGGGGGGGGGGTACCTGCACAGGAGAGGCCTCCAGCCTCCCCGTCCCCTCTGGTGGCCTGTCATTAGGGCCAGTGCAGACCAGGCCAGGCTTGGCCTTTGCAGGGAACAGGGGCTAAGGGGGGCACAGCCCTACTGCCATGGGTGCCTCTTCCATAGGTGCTGGTGCTTCGAGAAGGCCAGAGCGCACCCCTGCTGAGTGCCCATATCAACATGCCCGTGAGCGAGGGGCTGGCAGCTGCCTGACCCCTGGGCTGGTGTTCAAGCCCCTGCGGAATCAGGACCGGGAAGACCAGCCCCTTCCACCAGGCTGGGCCGACTCCCCCGGCACAGCAGCTGCTGGGGCCCCAGCTTCTGTCTCCTCTCCTAAGCTCCCCGTTCCTCCCCATCCTCACCGCTGGCTGACCTGTAGCAGCCGGCCAGTGAGTACCAGGGCGATTCAGCTCCTTCCCCCACAGGAAAGCCAGGCATTGGCCCCCGGGGCTCCTGCTGCTCTTCCATCTCCCCGCTTGTCTCCAGAAAGCGTACCCAGGCCCACAGGGAGAGCTGTGAAGTGGTCAAGGTGAGATGAGGGCACAGGCCGAGCCTTCTCCTCAGCCGCTCCGCTGAGACGTCACTCATGGCTGCTGCCGGCCCAGGTCAGAATTGGCTGGGGCCTGCTGGCCTGGGACAGTCATAGGCTTTTCTCGGGTGAGACTGAGACCCCTGTTGCTCTCTGGAGTTCCAGAGGCTTGGCTGCTGCCAGCTTAGCTTGCAAGTAAAACACATGCTCTGATCTCCCCTCATGAGCTGTGCAAGGGGCCCATCTTTCTGTTCTGGGGGCCCAGAGAATAGCGGCCTCCCCACAGGGGCCTTTTCTGAAATCTTGGTCTCAGTCAAGGTCTTAGGCATGTGATGCTGTGTGAAGTTCGCCAGGGGAGGGGCTGGTGCAGGGGTGGGGGGCATAGTGTGCCCATGCAGGGAGCTAGTGGCCCCAGCTACCACCACCACCCCCACCAGACTCCTGAACGCCACACAGCGCTGCTCCCGACTGGACACTCATGCCCGGGAAGAACACCCAGGGGAGGAAGGCTCAGCTAGACAGAGCAGAGGTGCCAGGGTGTTTCTGGGGCCCTGGGGAGGTGGCACAGGAGGCAGCAGCCCAGATTGCCGGCCAAGATGCTTTCCTATGCCCTGGAGCCCACCTCAGTCATGTGAGTGGAAAAGGCACCTGGCAGTGGCCATAGTGGGAGAGAATTAGCTGGAAAGGCATGGCACAGAGGCTTGAGTGAGGTAGAAGACCAAGCGAAGGCACGTGTTCAGACTGCCAGGGCCAGAGACTCACAGTCCCGGGCCTCAGTGCCTCGGAGCCTCGGAGGCCCGGCCAGTCTGCCTGGCACACCTCACAGCGCTCTGTTGGGCAGAGCTACCGGGGCTGCCCTGAGCCACTTGTGAGCCAGGAACTCTGCTCCCTGAAGATCTGTATCTTCCCCCTCTGACCAGGTGTAGCCTGGCGTGTGGCAGGCAGCTCAGGCTTGTGGGAAGTAACTATTCCCCGTGGGCTGTGTTCCCACGTGTGAAATGAGGCAGTTTGACCAGACTCGGCTCCATTGTCCTAGGAGACGACTTGTTTCCAGAAAGGGGAAATTTGACAGGAATAACTGCAGAGCTTTTGTCCTTGAGGCCAAAGGCCCTAAGCTGACTGCTACTGCCAGGCAATAGTCTGTGCCCAAGACACTGTGAGGTACTGGGGTGACACAGCCCACAGCCACTCCCTGTCCCCCACCCCAAGAATGCCTTCTGGGGACGGGTTCAGAGAAGCAAGGGGTCTGAACCAAAGAAAGAGCCTGTCCGGCTCCTCTCTGTATGTTCCAGTCACTCGCAGCCATAGACCAATTGGGTCAGGACGGTGAAGCATTTCCAGATCAAGCCAACTTTGGCACAGTTGGAACAAACAGGAGGTTTAACCTACAAGTAGAAAGACAGGCGAGGGGGTGTCGCTGTCAGTCAGAGAGCGTTCGTCTTCTCCTGAGAGCTTTGTGAGGGGGCTTGTCCCAGATGGAAGGGCCTGCTCCTTGTCGCTGGAGCTGTCACTGGGGCTGGGCTGTCACTTCGCAGGGCTGTTGAGTCAGATGACCGCACAATCCCTTTCACCCCAGTGAAGTTTTGTAGTGTGAACTTGGACCAAAAATTTTGCTCTGGGGTCTGTTCCTAGCTATTCATGATGAGGAGAGTGGAGAAAATGTTCCTGTTCCCAGCCCTCATGTGAACTTATATGATGTAACACCATGTACCTGTTATTAAAAACACACCCACTGTGGTGATGTGGACAAGCGTACGTAGAGCAAAGTGAGGCAAGAAACAGTGCACGGTGCCCTCACTACTTAGAGCTCCAGGAAATTGTGTACAATAGGGATGAGGAGAGCTGGTGTCTTTAAAACACTGATCTAAAAACATGTACCTACTTAGTACTATGGAATTAGACAGTTTATAAGAACAGCCTTCCCCGATTCCCCAGTACTGCTCCCCTGCTGCAATCATTTCCAGTTCTCTCAGCTATTTTACATATGCTTATACTATTCTTGCTCGATTTATCAATCTTGCACACCACCTGTTGGCTCCCTAGCCTAAGAGATGAGGCTTTAGCTCTCTGTGACAGCACCCCGCCCGTTCCTTCTCTGAGGCTTTAGCTCTCTGTGACAGCACCCCGCCCGTTCCTTCTCTCTCCAGTTTTTAGGTAAATTGATACTGTTTCGATTATAACTTATATTACTGTGAAAGTTATTCACTGTGAGCCAAGAACTGGGCCATAAATAAATTACCTTTTGGGGTACGTCTTTATTTTTCATGGAATAATTACCGTTTTGAAGAGAACTGACTCTGGATGGTGAACACACGATGTGAGATATAAATAATGTATTTCAGAATTGTACACCTGAGATCTACGTAACTTTTTTAACAACTGTCGCCCCAATAAACTTTAAAGGAAAAAAAAATTACCGTTTTTGTTTTTTCCCCCCATTTGCTTAGTTTTTCATATGTACCAGTTGCTAATTCTTCCCCCACCCGGTCTGACAGTGCCTCTTTTTTCTGGACCTTTCCCTTCATCCCCTGCTTCAGTGAGGACTGTGTTTCCTTGACCTGCTATAGAGCACTTCTCCTGGGAATTCCCTTCGCCCGTGTCCTGGGCCCATCTCCTCCTCTTCCATAATTGCCTTACCCCTCATTTGCTGAAGCGTATCCACAGGTACCTTCTTTAAAAAGTCACTGGAATTAAACTTTTTAAGACTTTTTGAAAGTTTCTTTATTTAATTCGTACATGTATGTGATAGCTGAGGTCATAAAATTTGAAGTTGAAAATCATTTTCATGCAAGAAAATCATTTTTATAGCAGTGCTCCCTTGTATTCTAATCTTTGAAAATGCTGCTGAGATGTTCCATGGCCATTTTTGCTCCTGACCTCCTCTGAGGTTCTCAGGACATGCCTTAGCATGTGCCATTATTTGATGTGCTATGGGTGGAGATGTGTATCCTTCAGTTCCAGAAAATTTTGTTTCTTGAAGGATTTTCTCCCATTTTCTCTGTTCTCTCTGGAATTTTGATTAAGCCCAGTATCTGATAAATGGAAATCCCAGAGAGAACAGGACTGATCATCTGATTTTCTTCTCTTTGTTCTCATATTGTCTTTTTGTTCTGTTTTTGTGTGTGTGTGTGTGTTTGGTTTTTTTTTGAGAGAGAGATTTTTATCTTTCAGCTCTTCTCTGGAATAGTTTTAAAACTGCTATTTTCATTCTCAACTCTTTTTGTTCTCTGTTCAATCTTTAATCATGGTATCTTTTCAAGGACAAAGTTGAGCTCAACAACACCGTCAGTCAACCGGATATAACTGACTTGTATAGACTACTTCAATAACAGCAGAATACACACTTTGCTGAAGCTCATGTGGAACATTTACCAAGATAGACCACATTCTGAGCCATAGAAAACACCTTAACAGACTTAATTGAATAGAAATTATATAGTGTCTGCTCTCAGATAAAAATGGAATTAAACTAGAAATCAATAACAGAAAGATCACTGAAAAATCCCAATATACTTGGAGATTAAACAACACACTTTTAAATAACACATGCTCAAAGAAAAAATCTCAAGAAAAGTTTAAAAATATTTTGAACTAAATGAAAATGAAAACATAATTTATCAAAGTGTGTGGGATGCAGGGAAAGCAGTGCTTAGAGGGAAATTTATAGCCTTGAATGCATATATTAGAAAAGAAGAAAGATCTAAAACTAGTCATCTAAGGTTCCACCTCAGGAAAATAGAAAAACAAGAGCAAATTAAATCCAAAGTAAGCAGAAGGAAAAAAAAAAAAAATCAATGAAATTGAAATCAGGAAATCAATAGAGAAAATAAATAAAACCAAAAACTGGTTCTTTAAAATCTCATCAGAACCAGCAAGGGACATTGCCTATCCCCAAGCCTAGTGCTGGACAGATGGGGAGAAACCTCTCCTGAGAATTTTTAACCACAAGCCAGCCTGAATAAGTTTGCAACCTGAATTGACAACACCTGGGTAGTCCAAACCACTTCTATTTGAAAATTTAGTTGGATGTGGTGCAGGATTGGCGTCTCATCAGGTAACTGATAACTGGAGGAATTCACTTTTAACCCAATCTCAAAATATTCCCATTGATAAAATTCCAACAAATACAAACTCACAGTCAAAACTCAGAAATTGCAAGATAATAAGGCATTGTGAGCAAGAGCCAACATAGATGATAACCTGAATAATCAGGCTTTAAAGACATAAGATATTGGAATTACCAAACAATATAAAATGTGTTTTCAATATATTTTTTAAAAGAAACCTAAAATCTAAATAGAGAGCAAGAGAGTATATAAAATGATCAAGCAAATTTGAAAAAGAACCAAATAGAACTTATAGAAAAGTGAAATATTTGACATGTAAAACTCAATGGATGAGTTGGTACACCACTTAAAAAAAAAAACGGGCGGCCCAGTGGCTCAGGCGGTTGGAGCGCCGTGCTCCTACTGGCATGAGTGGCCGGCAGCTATCGTGAGCTGCTGTGAGCGGCCGACCAATGACTGGCGGCTACCGACGGCCTCACCCCGGGGGAGCGCAAGGCTCATACCAGCATGGGCCAGGGAGCTGCGCCCCACAACTAGACTGAGAAATAATGGCTTAATAAGACCAGGAGGGGGGGCGGGGGTAAAAAAACAAAACAAAAGAAAATAAAAAACAGATTGGTTTAGCAGCTGAAGAAAGACTTAACTGGAAGACATATCTGTAGAAATTATCCAGAATGCCAAAAACAGATAGAAAATATAAGCTATTAAGAGACAAGGAGGATGGAATAGGAGGGAGGTCTAATAAGCATTCCGGTAAGGACAGAAAATATCGAAAGTTATGACAGAATTTTCTAAAATTGATGAAAGACATCAATTCATAGAATCAGGAAACCCAAGGAATCCCATTAGGATAACTATAAAGAAAACCACATTTGGGCACATCACAGTAAAACTGCAGAATACCAAAGACAAAAAAATCAGTTGGTGACAAAAAATATCTTCAAAGAAACACTAATAACAAAAAATAGATGACAGCTGATGTAGCAACAATGGAGACCAAAAGACAGAATAGTATTTTCAACCTATTGAGAGTAAATAACTATTAACCTAGGATTCTATACCCAGCAAAAAATAACTTTAAATGAAAAGGATAAAAAACTAGAAGTGATCGGACAAATAGTACAAAATAAAGTGGTAGATATATACTCAAGTATATTAATTACAATAAATATGAATGACTAAATGCTTCAATTAGAAGACACTGTTATCTAGACGTTAAAATCCATCTGTAGGTTATTGTTAAAAAAGAGTGATTGAAAGTAAAAGGATCTATAAACTCTTAACATAGTTGGAATGGAACTTAACACACTAGTCACCCTAATAAAGGGCATCTATTAAAAAAACAACCAGCAAACATTTTATGGTGAAATATTGAAATTATTCCCTCTAAGCTCAGAAACAGGGGTGCCAGCTACCTTCACTGCACCCATTCAGAAGGGGCAAGAAAAATAAGAGGTATAAAAATAAAAAAAAATCCAAAAACTGTCTTTTCATAGATGATATGAATAAATACAGAAAACTCAGAAGAATTTACAAGTAAATTATATGCCTAAATTTCAGGTTTGCTGGGCCCAATCTATTTTCATAAACCATAACAATATCAAATAATAATAAATCTAACAAAAAAGGCATGATCTTTATGAGGAAAATGTATATGACTTTACTGAAAACATTAAATAGAGAGACACACCATGTTCATGAGCTAGAAAATTCAATTTCATGTAGATATTTATTTTCCCCAAACTGATCGATAGATTCGATGGGTTCCTTTCACAATCTCAAAGGGTTTTTTACTGGTGGAACTTGACAGGCTGATTCTAAAATCCATACGGAAGAGCAAGACCAAGAATAGACCTTAGGGGATCATACGCAGAGGTAGATAAAATGACCAGCGGGAGGAAATGGAAATAGAAACCGGTCAACAGCAAGGAAAAGGAATACGCTACAGCTGCATACATTCATTTGGATAAATCTCAGAAACATAATATTGAGTGAAAAAGCAAGTCACAGAATAAACATGGTATGATTCCGTTTATATAAAATTCAAAAACATGCAAAACCAATGCAAACAGGTAATAAAATTACAAAGCAAAGCCCGAGAACAGTTAAGGAAGCAGTGTCCCTTCTACCTACCAGGAAGGGGCGCAGCAGGGACTTCAAAGAAAATGACACCCATTTTTTAGGTGGCAGTGGGAGGGCGTTGTTTCTCTTTATTTTATAAATATTTTCTTGCATCTCCTATTTAAAAACAACAACAACAACAACAAGAGATATTCTGGAGGGTGAGGGGTAAAGCAGAGGAAACCGGCAGTCTGCCAATGCTTACATACGCGTACAACACAAAGTACCAGGCACACCAAGTTCCTAACACGGTTAAATAATAGTAATAGAGCATGCCATTTGGAAAAACAAAAAAGTCCTAGCAGCTCAAACGTTTGTGGGCATGGCAGGGCCTGCCAGAAAGGTGGGCTCCTCTGCGGGTTCTTGGGGTACAAGCCTTCCGTCACTGGAGGGCCCCTCTCCAGCAGCATCTGTAGACTTGTACAGAACCCCATTTTTGGTCCAGCCCCTCTCCCCTGCTCTCCCCAGTTCCCCTGAGCCCCAAAGCTGCTTCAAATAGCCCCACCTCCATGCCAGAGGGGTAGCTGCTTGGCTGCAGGGGTGGGGTGGGTGTTGGGGGGAGGGGCAACCTGGCTGCTCCTCCAATAGATTGGATGAATCCCCGTCAGCCCCCAACCTTGCCCTCCATGGTGCTGGTGGAATTCCTGAGCCTCTCCAGGGTTCTGGGGGGACGGGGCGTTTGGCTGCCTCTTGGCCCCTCCTCCTGGGAACACTTAATTTCAACTTCTTCTCTGCTAAGAGAGTAAATGAGCCTCCATCCACTTTCCATCTTTCAAAATGCGAGGCTCTTTGGTCTACTGCTGTTTCCCCCTTATTTTATTTCTCCTTGTAAATTTATATCTTATTTACTTTTTTACTATCATTTTAGATTTTAAGAGGACACAGAGATAAATCCATGTGTTTAAACCTGTCACATTTAACATTTAACTCATTACTATAGTATTTACATAAAAATGTTTGACAAGTGTCTCCCAAAGTGAGCAGAGAAGGCCCCTCAACACCACCCTTCACAGATGCCTGAACCCCCCACCTGAGTTTTCTGCCTTGATTGTCCCACTCTCCTCCTTCAACTGTGTAAGGGTGAAGGAGAAAGCACTGGGTTCAAATCCTTACTCCTCCACTTAATACCCCATGCAAGACCTTATCACGTCAACTCTCAGAGCTTTCAATTTTCCACCTGCACAATTGCTGCCCTGTGTACCAGGTTAGCTAGAGAGAGGTGCAGTGAAACCGTGGAAATGCTTCCAACTTTATAGAAAGCACTGAAGCTGGGAAAGAATTTCAGATCCTCATACCCTGGATCACTACATGCCACGCTGCCCTGCTGGTGCCCCCACCCCCACCCCACCAAGGTCACAGGAGGCAGAGCCCTGACCCCTCACCTGCTCTGTAGTTCCCAGGCCTGACAATCAGGAGCCTGAAACAGCAGCCCGGGCAACAGAAACCCACAAAGGGTTTCTGCGACCACAAACCCACAAAGATGCAGGGGGTCCAAGAACCAAGTGGGCGCTTTATTAACCTGACAAAGGGGCAGCTAGGCTGGCCAGGCAGCCCCCTGCCAGACCTTCCACTGCACTCAGGGGTCACTGATAGAGGCAGAGTCACAGGGCCCATACCCCAGATACTAGGAGTCCAAGCTGGGCAGGAGCAAGGCCAAGGCTGGGTCTGGAGTCGCTAAAAGCAGGTGTTAAGTACCAACCCACCTACCCCCCTAAGGCTGGCAGTAGGCCTCAAATGAGTTAGGAGCCCCCTCTTCGGGATCCCCCTTCCTGTACAGCTCTGGCTCTTTCTGGATTCAGGAAGCCATGAGTCCCACATCAGCTGTAGTCTGGAAGGTAACCCCGTCCCCAGGTAGTGGGGAGGCCAGGAAGGGCCAGAGCCAGATGAGGATCCAGCGGGGTCCCAGGGCCGCCCGCAGGTTGTGGCAGGGGCCCAGGTCATAAGAGTGCTGGCCCCGAGCCCACTCCCACGTGGTCTGGCCCCGAAGCAGCAGCATCCCATGGAAAAGCAGCCCAGCCCCGCACAGCAGTGCACCCGCCACACACGTGTCGGTCACGAAGGCGAGGGCGAACTGCGCCAGAGACACTCTGCCTGTAAGGAGAGAGCAGAGAGGGTCAAGGGGCAGCAGAAGGTCCACCCCACACCCAGAACCCAGCTCCTCCTCCCAGCCCTACCCTCCACCACGAAGTAGGGTTCATTCCTCTCAGTACTCCCCGGCTGGACCCTGCTGGGTGATGGGAACACACCGGTGAACCGGGCAGACACAACCCCCTGTCTTTCGGACGACTTGCATTCATGCATCACGAACTTGTGAGCACCTCCCATGGGCTGGACATGCCACCAAGCACCGCAAATACCAAGGTGAATGGAAGACAGTGTCTCTGACTTCCGGGAGCTCACAGACAGACATTCAAGAGATCACTTCTGAGTTACTTAATTACAGCTGTGATGTGTGTTACATGAAAAGAAGGGCATCTCGTACCATCCCTGCCCACAGTAGGTAATAAGTCTTTGCTGAAGTAATGAACTGCAAGATGCCATGAAACATTACACTAAGCGAAAGAAGCCAGACACAAAAGGTCACATGTATGATGCCTCTTATACAAAATGTCCCAAATAGGCAAATCCAGAGACAGTAGTTGAGTGGTTGCCAGAGGCTGGCAGCATTCAGAGCGAATGGGGAGTGACTGCTTAACAGGTACATGGGGGCTGATGAAAATGTTCTGGAGTTAGCTAGTGATGGTGGTTGTGTAACACTGAGAATGTACTAAATGCCATTGAATTGTGCACTTGAAAATGGTTACAAATGATGAATTTCAAGTTATGTGAATTTTACGCCAATAAAGAGCCTACGGGGGAAATGCAAACTTATTAGGAGGCTAAGGCAAGTGGACTTCATCTATTTTGATCAAGTAACATTCTGGGTGACGCCTGAAGGTTAAGGAGGTATTTCTGTGCTAGGTGAAGGGAGAAAACACTCTGTTTGAAGGTCCCCAGGCAGGACAGAGAGGTGCCTGTGAGACAAATGACGGACGGCGCTGGAAGCCCAGGAGAGAAGCCCAGGCTGGACACAGACCTGCGGGGAGTTGGTGAGAGTATGTAGCGTGAGAGGAGAATGGGGCCTTGACCTCAGCACCAGGAAACCATTTCAAGGTTAGAGGGCAGCAGTTTTATGAGGCTGAAAGGTCTCATGAACCAAGAAACTCAAAAGGGTTTTGTGGAGACAGAGGCCGGGGGACCGTGGCTGCCTCAGAGGAGTGGGGGCAAGGCAGAAGCCAGTTTGGAGCAGGTAGAGGAATAGGTGGGAGGTGAGGAAAAGCAGCCCATGAACCCAGTCAAGTCCTTTGAGAAGCTTGGCTGCTGACAGAAGAGTCAGAGGGAAGAGCTAGGGGAGAAGGATGTGGGGGGGAAAGGGGAAAAAAAGGTTTGGGGGGACAGGTATGGATGTCAGGCAGCCAGTAGAGGGAGCCTGGTAAGGCAGGAGGAGAGGCCAACCCAGAACGTGGCCCCTGAGCAGGGAAGAGGGGCCAGACACCAGGAGAAGCTGGAGGCAGTCAGCCTGACAGAGATCTGCAGACAGGACAATTCTGGAGGTACCATCTCATGTCTTGTATTCTCTGGGATGGATTTTCAAGAGAGAGGGGGCTTGTAAGCACGAGAGTGCGAAAGTTTGAGCTGCAGTCATCAGGGGGAGCAAACGTATGAGAAACCAGGAGAGCCAGGCACAGTGGAGGGCCTGTTGAGGTCAGCGGCCATGAAAATGGCGTGGTACCAACCTGCGGCCATGAAAATGGCGTGGTACCAACCTACCAACGTGAGTCCCTGGCAGCTCTCAGCAGCTGACATGGAGAACCCAGGGAGGAAGGAAGGAAGGTGGAGCAGAGTTCTGAGATATCGACAGGAGAATAGTGGGAATGAGGGCTCCAAACTGGACACGGGGGTGGTGAAGGTACCCATGGACAGAAAGGTGAGGGCCAGCAGCTAACGGAGCAGGTGCTATGGAGTAACAGTGAGAGATGGCTAGGAGGGGACAAGGGGAGCAGAGAGAGGGGCGACGGATGGTGACTTGGGAGGTGACACATTTTGGATTCTGACGACGTCTGGGGTGCAGACATGGGAGAGGGGAAGGAAGTAAAATGGAGAAGGTCAAGAAGCTGAGGGAGTGGGGCACTGAACAGGTCACTTGCCCAGACTGCCAGACACCCATAATTTCAACAGGGCCCAGGGCTGAGGGAGAGAGACTGGGCATTGGAGTCCAAATCTTCAGAGACTGAGAAGCCATGGGTGACCACAGGGAGGGCAGTGGACGGAGGTGCAGCTGGAGGGCTTGCGTCTCGGTGGAAGCAGGGGGTCATCAAGCGGGGGCTGCTCAGGAAGCCAGTGTGGGCAGAGGAAGACACTGGCAACCCCACGGGGCCTCCCAAGGCCTCCCCGGGCTGCAGGGAGGGGGTCCTTGGGACAGAGCTGGGCTTGGATACCATGAGGAGACACAGCAGTTATTCTGAGTGGTCAAGGAGTTTAGTAATTGCAGGACAAGGCTACAGACAGGAGCGTGGAGAAGTCAGGAGGAACGAGTCGGGGAGAGAAAGCCCAGAGCATTTTGTGGGGGAGAGAACGAAGGGTATAAAAGACCAGTGGGGCTTTTAGCTTGGGTAGTGGCAGAGGAAAGAGGAATAAATGTGTCACCCAGGACAGCCTCTCAATCAGCCTTCGATCCAATCTTCCCCTCCCGACTTCCAAAGACTGGACCTTCCCCTGCCTGTAACTTTCAGTGGCTCCCCACTGCCCAGTCAAGTAAGGGCCATCTCCTCACACCAGCGTTCAAGGCCTCCACCAGCCAGTCCCAACCTATCATCCCAGCCTGAATTCTCACAATTCCCATCAAATTGCTTTCACGACTCCCTGTCCAACATCCAAGCCCTCACTTCAATGCCCCCCCCCAAGGCTCCCCAGTGAACTCCTCAGTCAACACTTCCCGGAACCCTTCCCTGATTCTCGCAGCCAGAACTCTGCACCTATAGTCAGGTCCTGGATTTCACCATACTGCATACCCAGTTGAATACCAGGCCGCTCTCACCCCCCAAAATGACACTGGGAGTGGGTCCCCAGGGAATTGCCAGAACCGGCCAAAAACCCCGTCTCCCACCAGAATGCCCCACCACCAGGGCCTCTGCCTCTCCCCGGATGCTCCCGGGCTCCCACCTGTGAGCAGCATGAGCCAGGGCAGCAGCAGGAGGGCCGCTGTGTGGAGGGGCGTGTGGGCTCGAAGCAGGGCTGACAGCGCTGGGCCCAGCAGCACAGACACGTGGAGCAGGACGCCCGCGGCGTGAAGCAGCAGGCACAGGAAGGGCCGGTAGTTGCGAAAGCCCACGCAGCGGCCCAGCAGGCGGCAATGGTGGTCCCGACGCAGGACGCAGATGCGGCAGGCTGAGCAATGACCGCTGCGCGGTGGCACCTGGCTTTGGCACTGGTAGCAGTAACTGCAGGGAAGGAAACTCAGGGTCAGTTCCCCCAGCAGCTGAGTACCCCATCTCATACCCAGGTCAGCCGCTGAGCCCACCCCCGGGAAGCAGTGGCTGCACTGCCTAAGCCTCAGACACTTCCTAGGTAAATGCAGGCTGAACGCCACTTCCCAGGCCCTTCCAGTTCTAGCACGGCAGGTCTGAGGTCGTTCGCCGCTCTGACATCCCCAGTCTTAAAGCCTTTATCTGGCTTCTAACATCCAGGAGCAAACTTCTCACTTCCTCCACAGTCACCACCTGGCCAGAGTCACCATGGCCTCTGCCCTGGATTATTGCAACAGCCTCTTGATTGGTCTGATTCCACCTTTGTCCCCTTCTAGTGTAGTCTCACCCCAGTAGCCAGATTGATCCTTAAAAATCTATGTCCCTTCTCTGTTCAAAACCCCCCAATGGCTCTCCATCTCACTTCTAAGAGAAAGCAAAGCCTTCAATGTCCTAGCAGGTCTTTAGATCTCTAACCTCTCTCGTCCCTTTCTCTCATTCCACACCAGCCACACTGGCCTTCTTGCTGTTCTTGCTGTTCCCGGAACATGCTGAGCACATAACGGCCTCAGAGTCTTTGCAATGTCTGTTCCCGCTGCCTGGAAAACTCTCCCACACAGATTCTCACATGGCTAACTCCCCCACCTTCTTCAAGTCTTTGTTCAAATGCCACCTTCTCAATGAGGCCTACCTGAACCACCCTATTTACAACTGCAACTTGCACCTGTTCTGCTTTTTGTTTCCATAACACCTTCTAACATTCTATATAACATTTATTATGCTATAGTTTATTATCTGCCCCTTCACACATTGAAATCAGCTCCAGGAGGTCAGAAACCTGTTACATTGTACATCCAGTGCCTGGAACAGTACCTTGCACACAGGTGCTCAGTAAACATTTGTAAGGGAATGAATGATACTCCTTCTGGCTCTACCATCCCAGGTTCTAATGGAGTTCTCTGGCTCTAACAAGCGGATCCCACAGTAATCTTGTTCTATCTTCAGGTCCTAGGGCCCTTCCCCCTATCCAGGCTCCCGCTTCCCTGCCGGATCCCGCACCCCACTCACGCCCAGCCCTGGCCCAGACCGCGGCCGGCCAGCATCACTCCCCGGATGCTGGGATCCGAGCGCAGGAAGAGCCCCACGTTGCCCAGCAGGTTGAGCAGCTGGAAGGCGGCCAGCGCCAGCTGCAAGGCCCGGGCCAGGGGTCCCAGTGGGGGCGGCCCGGGACCCAGCACCAGAACGTAGGCCAGTTCCAGGCTTACGGCCGCGGCCCACAGCGCGGTGAGCACCAGGGGCAGCCGCGCGGACGCCGCGTCCGCGCTCCCCGCAGCCCAAGGCTGCTCCATGTCCTGAACCCAACCGCAGTCGGATCCCGAGTACCCCGCCGCTTCCGTATTGGGGCGGGGATAGTGGCAGACGGACGTCTCCCATATCCAATAGAAGCTCTGCAGGGTGCTGTGAGAGTTCACAGAGAGCAGCCGGCAAATTCGGAGATGTGATTGGACGGCTGAATGAGTCAAGGAGCTGTTTGGGATCCTGTTGGCGCTAGAGCCCAGGAGGGCCACGACGTTATAGCCCCGCCTGCCCACGAAGGCCCCGCCCCACCCGCAGAAGCCCCGCCCGCTGGCCTGGCTAATCCGCACGCTCGCAGGATTGAGTTGCACCCTCGGTGGCGTCGGGGTTTCCCGGCTCAGCACATTCCCGCTCATCCCTCAACCGCCCCGATATTAATAGCCCTGCATCAGTCCATCCAGCTGGCCTGGAACCTCTCCCCATGCTCGAGTGTCTCCCTTTATCACCCCAGAAAACATTCAAAACAGCTCGATGCCTTGGTGTTTCTGACTGCGAAACGGGGATAGGGCTCCCTGTTTCCCACCAGCGCGAGGCAGGAAGAGGGTCAGGAGAATGTCCAAAGGGCGGTTTCAAGAGCAGTCTGCAGCTACTATTATAATAACCTCCGTTGTACACTTAAGGAAACAGAGAGGGTCCGTGGCTTTCCCAAGGTCACACAGCTCCCAAGCAGCGGGGCGGAACGCAAACCCCGGATCTCCGCAACGGGATCCACCACAACACCCTCAAATTCTGCAGTCCCCTGGCTCCAGGGCAACCTCTTGCCTGATCCCGACCCGAGCGCCCTCGCCCCCATCCGGCCCCTCCCTCCTCCCCCATATTTAGCGCGAATCCGATCCCGGGCTGGTCCCGGCTCTACTTAATGCGGCCCCGGTGTTCTGGAGAGCGCCGAGCGGAGCGAAGCCAGAAGCCCTAGCGAGATGATGGTGGTTATGCAGCCCGAGGGCCTGGGGGCCCGGGAGGGGCCCTTTGCGGAAAGCGGCGGCGAGTACATGGAACAGGAGGAAGACTGGGACCGCGACCTGCTGCTGGACCCTGCCTGGGAAAAACAGCAGCGGAAAGTGAGTTCTAGCCCATTTCTTGATGGGAAAACTGAGGCCTCAGAAGCGGGGCAGTTTGTCGTTGGCATCTCCGCAGGTCAGAGGCAGAGCCTGCAGAGTGCCACTCCCTAGCCCAGGCTCAGCCCATCAGTCCTCTGCTGTCCCCCAGCGCTGGAAGAGAGGGCTCCGAGCCCTCATGAGGGGTTTAGGATGACAAGGGGAATTTCTGGGGTCCCCAACCCCCAGAATTCATTCCCCTGGGCCCATTGCCCCACTTCTGCTGGTGAAAACCGGTTGGGCTTAGCCCAAGAGATCCGAGTTTGGGGGCTCCCAGAAGAATAATCTCTTTCTCCCTGCCCCTGCCCTCTAGTTAAATATTCCCGGGTCCCACCCTGAGGGCTTGCAGCCAGGCAACTAGTAGACAGACTTTGGAATGTTGGGGAGGGGGCAACCATCCCAGACCCCTCCTCACACTCTCCGTATTCTCTCCAGCTTGGTATCCGTAGTCACTCTATTGCAATTGTCAAATGAGGAAATTGAGAACTAGAAAGGGGCAGAAATAGGACACAAATCATATACTGTTAGAAAACAGGATCCCCCCACCCCCACCCTGAGGGTCTTTGCCCCTTGCTTGCCCCAACCCCACACTTTCCCAAGATACCCCTCCCTGCCCCAGCTGCTCTGAGTCTGCTGAAAAGGGCACAGGGTCAGCAATGAGGGAGCCCTGGGTCCCCTTACGCAGTAACTTGACTCTCCGACCAGATGGACACTTTGTGCTGAGGCAGCGACTTGGGGGAGCTAGAGAGGGGCACATGGGCAGCTGCTGCCCAAACCCAGCCTTGTAGGGCACTCGGGCCCCCTCTCCCTGAGCTATTTTCCTCCCAGACTTTCCCAAGTGAAGAAGCTAGGACACCTGGGTTCCCAAAAGAGAAAGTGATCCCAGGCTGGAGTGAGGAAACTTTGGGGAGTGGCGGGCCAGGGATAAGGAGGACACCATGAGGACATTGGACCCTCCTGAGTATTTGCCAACAGTGTATGACTCCAGGAAAGGGCAGGGGACCGGGCTTCTCAGTGCAATTTGCAGCGTCTGAGAATCCCAAGATTTAGAATCACAGCACTTCTGCAGGTTAGATGACAGGAGATGACCCAGGGACCAGGAGGCCCAGCTGACTCTGATGGAGTGCTCTGGGTGCTAAGCCTCCCCCAGGCTCCTTCTGCACCTGTTTCTAAGCAGGACTGTGGTCCTCCGGGCCAGTGATCTCCTGGTGATATCATCCCTGCCACAGACTCCAGCTGCCATCTGCTTTGCAACAACTGTTATCCTCACCCCCACCCACCAGTCTTCTCCCAGATTCAGACCCACATGCCCCTCTTAAGACACATGCCTGCCTGTAATTTACCTCATCACTTAACAAAATATCAGGAATATCCTTCCAACCCAACTTACAGCCACCCACCTCATCCATTCATTCAATGGCTGCAGAGCATAGATGCTCTCTAAATTAATCAGCATTCCCAGGATGTTAGACATTCTGGTCGTTTCTTTCTTGTCTAACATTGTTTATTACAATGTAATGAACATCTCTGTGCTCAGCTTTAGCCCCACCCCACGCCTGCTCACCCCTCTGTGTCTTGAAACACTCCCACCTCTTCCCAACTGATGCCTGAGTCCTCTTCAATCAACCTCATTCAAAAATATTCATTCAATATTTTTAAGGAGGTCCTATGATGTATCGGGCACTGTTTTGGGTGCCAGGAATTCAGCAGGGGACAAAATAGAACCTCTGCCTCAGGGAGCTTATATTGCAACAAGGACAAACGTTTCTATCTCTTCTACCTCATCCTGCCCTGTTCCCGTCACTGACACCCTTTTTCTCTCACCCTGGTCCCAGTTGCCACCTCCTAACTTCTCCCTTCTGCTCTGCCAAGCCATTTGTCTCCACTCTGCAACCAAAATGAGCTTTTAAAAGTATAGTTCTGCCCGGCTCCTCCTCCGCCTGAAAGCTTCCCTGACTCCCAGTTGCCCTTAAGATCAACTTCAAACTCCCTGGCTTAGCACTCAAGATCGTGCATGACCTGGCCCCTGCCACCCCTCCGGCCTGCCTCTCACCACTTATACCCCAACACCCCCAGCTTCACTCCAACAGTGCCCAGATAGCTGTAGTCCCACAAGCCTAGCAACTGTTTCTCACTGCCGAGCACTCCCGCGTGGCCGCCCCTGCCTGGAATGCCCTTGCCTGCCCTTCCCTGCCTGAATAATTCCTGCTCTTCCATCATAGCTCTGATCAAATATTAGCTTTCCCGAAGAGGTCCCCCATCTGATTTGGAGAACTGCTCCCCTCGAGTCCCCGATACTAGTCTCTTCCATCATTTCTCAGACCAACATGACTCTTTGACTGGTTGTGAGCTCTTTTAGGGCAGGGACCACATCTCATTAAGAGTCATGTTTGTCAAATGAAAGAATGCCTCTTCCTCTGCCATGGGGACCCTGCCCAGACCTGCCTCCCTTCATCCCTGCCCTATTCAGACCCAGGGAATCCCAGACTCCAGGGTGGGAAGGAACTACAGAGAATCAACTGTCCTTGATGCTTGGGGCCCCATCAGATAGTACTCAGCACTCTCTTACACACCTCTGGTGACAGGAAACTCACTTCCTTTATCAATGACAGCCCCTCAAATATTTAAAGCATTATCTTCCATATCCAGCTCCTAGGGCATCTGAAAAGCTGGTCTGAGGAAGGGAAGCTGGTTAAGGGAAAGAATTTCAAATAACTTCCAGGGCTACCTTCCAGGAGTATCTACTTTGTGGGGGGAAATACTCTAAAATTCTAGAATCCTGCCAGGCCAAGGGAAGAAAGACTTGAGACATTATTGAGTTTGACCCCTTAATTGTACAAATGGGGAGACTGAGCCTAAAAGAAGGCAAGGAGCTGACCCTAGGTCACAGTGGGCAGCTCATCTGGGATTGGAGCCCAAGTATGGATCTACCAAGGACTTTAGAGCTGATGGCAGAGCCCAGAGCCTAAAAGCTTGGTAGTTTGATGGAAACTTCTGAACCAGGCTCCAGGTAACCCCCATCCCCAATAGACATACAGTCAGGTACCAGCTTTCCCATCCCAAATGGAGGCTGAGGCTGAGGCTGAGTCACCTCCAGAGATTAGGTCAGGCTGGGCCTGAATGCCCAGCTGATTCTCCACTGCCTGCAAAGCTCTTTCACACTCATAGTTACTTGGAGGCCAGTTGACAACAGCCCTGAGAGGTCGGTGGGGTTGCGATAAACATGCACAGGTGCACAGTCCCTCGGACCAAGCCCTCAGAGTCATATGTGCTTCAACCCAGAAGTTTTCAGATGTTGCAAAGGCAGTAGCACCCTGCAATGGCCCTAGCAGCTCAGAGGGACCCCCATTTTGAAGTATCTGGTTTATAATTTTTTTAAATCCCCCTCCAGTGCTTGAGATTGGCCAAAGCTGGAGTGCTGGTAGCAAGGTGCCCCAAGTCCAAGCTGGGACCTATATGGGTCCCAGACCCCATTTCTCCTCTTCCAAGAGAACTAAAGCTCAGATGGAAAGAGGCTGGCTTGGATGCACAGCAAGTCTGCGGCTGCGTCTGGACTGGAACCCAGAGCCTCAGGCTCTGAAATCTCCGTTCACAGAGGGGCCCGAGTACTGCCCTGAGCACTAGGGCCTGAGTGCTGTTCTCTGCCCCCAGACCTTCACTGCCTGGTGCAACTCGCACCTGCGCAAGGCTGGCACCCAGATCGAGAACATTGAGGAGGATTTTCGCAACGGCCTCAAACTCATGTTGCTCCTGGAGGTCATTTCAGGTGAGGGGTGCACATCAGTATACGGGGAATCCAGGGGACAGTGGGCAGCAGAGTCCTCTCATGACCTTTGACCCTTGACCTCACCTCTTACACCCAGGAGAGAGGCTGCCCAGGCCAGACAAAGGCAAGATGCGCTTCCACAAAATCGCCAATGTCAACAAGGCCCTGGACTTCATTGCCAGCAAGGGGGTTAAGCTGGTGTCCATTGGGGCTGAAGGTGAGGAAGTGACAGGAGGAGGCCTGGTGGGGGTGGGGGAGTTGCTTTTTGACATTAACAAGTCACCTCTGTGAGCCTCAGTTTCCTCATCTCAACAATGGGGATAACCATCCATGCCTCATGGGGTGGGGGACAGTAAGGAGCAAATGTACTCCAAGTGCTGGCACAGGACTGGCCCCTAGTAGGTGTTCGATGAATCACTTTTAAGTAAAATGGTTGAGTACCTACTAGGTGCTAGCCCTGGGATGAGGGACAAGGGCCAGCAGGCAGAGCAGGGGGAGGTAGTGGAGAGAGGCAGCACAGGCCTTGAACACCAGGTGGTATCCGCCCCGCCCCCATCCTGCAGAGATCGTGGATGGGAACTTGAAGATGACCCTGGGCATGATCTGGACCATCATCCTTCGCTTCGCCATCCAGGACATCTCTGTGGAGGGTGAGTGGGCAGGGGAAGCAGGTAGGGTGAGAGGGCTGGCCCAGACCCCTCCCTAACTAACATCCCCCATCCGCACCCAGAAACCTCAGCCAAGGAAGGCTTGCTCCTGTGGTGTCAGCGGAAGACAGCGCCGTATCGCAACGTCAATGTGCAGAACTTCCACACCAGGTCTGTCAGTCGGTTAGCACGCACACGCAGGCCTCTGCCAGGCCCTGGGACACAGAGCTGCCCCCACTTCACTCCCCATCACAAGTCCTAGTGCAAGAGAGGTGACAGCCAAGTTCCTGGAACAGTGTCTGAAAATAGGTGGACTCGGTTAATGTTACATGACTCCAGAAGGGTGAGGGAGACTTCCTGGAGGAGGGAGCTCTGGAGACATCCTGGAAGGGCATTCTAGCCGGAGGGAACCTTGTGGGCAAAGACCTGGAGGCCAAACCATGTAGAAATTGGTGGGACTTAAGCCTGGGGTATGTGAAGGCGTCGTGATGAGCTTGGAGGAGGTGATCCAAGTCTAGTAATGAAGGACCTCAAATGCCACCCCAAGGAATTTGGACTTGACTGCATTTTACAGATGAGGCTGCCCTGATGGGGGTGCTCCTGGGGCGAGGCTAGGACAGGGTCTCAGCTTGAACACGGGCCTGATGCCCTTTGTCTCTGTCCAGCTGGAAGGATGGCCTGGCCCTCTGTGCTCTCATCCACCGACACCGCCCCGACCTCATCGACTATGCCAAACTACGCAAGGTAGGCCCCAGCCACCCCAGCCTCAACCCCCAAAACCTCTACCCTAAGCTGACCTTTCACCTCTCCCCCTTCATACCCCTAGGACGACCCCATTGGCAACCTGAACACTGCCTTCGAGGTGGCAGAGAAATACCTGGACATCCCTAAGATGCTGGATGCAGAAGGTGAGAGTAAGCCTCGCCTGGGCAAGGACTCCAGTATCTCACGGTCTGACCTCCACCCCTTTGCGCCTCCTCCAAGAAGGCTCTGCCTCTCACCTGGCTCCCTGATTAGAATCCTTCCTGCCACAGGCTCCCTTCTCCGGAGCCCTCTAGCCGGTCCCCTTGCTCCTCTCCACCCAGTGGAACCAGCCTCTCCTGCCTCTCCCTTTATGTAATGGCTCCACCCTCTGCCTCATATCCCCGTTACCTGGGTCACCTGGGAGCATGTTGATGCCTCAAGACTGGGAGCTCCTCTGGGGAGGTCCTGCCTCTGGTCCCTGTGCCCAAGCAAGGCTTAGTCAATTGAGGCAGCAAACATTTTCCGAGCACCTACTGTGCCTGGTGCCCTTGACTGTGTGGGTACTGATTGATGAGAACTTGGGGGAAAGACAGAGAGACAGATGGAGTTATGGGATGGTGAAATACTCCAGGCAGTGTACCTCATGAGGGCTACAGTGTCTGCTCACTCACCCAGTCCCTCATGCTTTTCTCATCCCACAGAGGCAGAGGATGCTGGGGTGATCAGAGGGGGCTTCAGGGAGGAGGAAGATGCTGGGTTTGGGGTAGCTGGCAGCTGGTGGCCATGACTAGATGTCTCCACCCCTCCCATGCTGAGGGAGGTCTCTGCCTGGGTGGGGACATAAGCCCATTTCTCACCCCTGGATTTGGCCAATAAACACCTCGCTGCCATCCCCCAGACATCGTGAATACCCCAAAGCCCGATGAGAAGGCCGTCATGACCTACGTTTCCTGCTTCTACCATGCCTTTGCCGGGGCTGAGCAGGTGAGGGATTGTGGACCCAGGGGTCCAACCTTAGCCGCATCCCAACATTTGGAAGTGCCAGGCCCCCACGTGGGTGGAAGCGTGCCATTGCCCCAGCTATACACACTTGTCCTTGGGGAACTCAGAAGCAGAGGCCTCTGGCCTGGAAGCTCCATCCTCACCCTAAAAGATGTGCTCCCTTCATTCTTTCCCCCATTTGCACAAGCCCAGGTTTCGTGGGCTTTACAGAGGAAGGCAGGGTTGAGGTGTCTACGGCAGCTTGTTCTAATGGCAGCACTTCTGCCCACCCCACCACAGGCAGAGACAGCCGCCAACAGGATCTGCAAGGTGCTGGCTGTAAACCAGGAGAATGAGAAGCTAATGGAAGAATATGAGAAGCTTGCCAGTGAGGTGAGCCTGGGGCCAGAGTGAGCCTTTCCCTTCTCCCACCTGTTCTCTCCCAACCCAGCCCTACAGCTCCTGCCAAACCTGGCTAACCCCAGGTCTGTGCCAGCAGAGTAGCCCTGGTCTCCCCCAGAGTAGCCCTGGTCTCCCCCAGCCTCCTCCTGCCATCTTCACCCATCTCCTGAACCCTTCTGGCCATCCAAGCTCTTGGTCATTCTGTCATTCTTCATTCATTTACTTGTTCATTTATCCACCCATTCACATTTAGGCAGTCTCATGGCCTTTGCTCTGTGCAAACGTGTACTGGTCCCTGGACTCAGAAATTAACCATCCTACTGCTTCCCTGACTAGTGGGGAGCCCCCATTCTGCCCTCCATACCCCTCTCTGCTTGAGGCCACAGCCTGGGTGTGGGTGGAGAGGGGTAGGTAAGGTGAGCAGGCTGGCTCAGAGCTCTGCTCTGCCCCTGCCTGGCTCTGGCAGCTGCTGGAATGGATCCGCCGCACCGTCCCGTGGCTGGAGAACCGTGTGGGCGAGCATAGCATGAGTGCCATGCAGCGCAAGCTGGAGGACTTCCGCGACTACCGGCGCCTTCACAAGCCACCCCGTGTGCAGGAGAAGTGCCAGCTGGAGATCAACTTCAACACCCTGCAGACCAAGCTGCGGCTGAGCCACCGGCCTGCCTTCATGCCCTCCGAGGGCAAGCTGGTCTCGGTGAGCCAGGCCGGGAATGGGGTGACCCCGGCTCTGCCCACATCCTCTGCGTGAGCTTAGGCTCTGTGTCCCCTTCTGCACAACGGGTGAACCATGATGGAGGGCACCTCTGCCTGCCCCACAGGACATCGCCAACGCATGGCGGGGCCTAGAGCAAGTAGAGAAGGGCTATGAGGACTGGCTGCTGTCAGAGATCCGGCGCCTGCAACGGCTCCAGCACCTGGCCGAGAAGTTCCAGCAGAAGGCCTCCCTGCACGAAACCTGGACCCAGGGTAGGTACACCACAGGGGGCTCGATTCTGTCCTGGGGTGGACACACAGAGAGGGGGACTCCTGGCAAAGTGTGCAGGTAGGTGTTCTGCCAGGAAGCTGGAGACTTGTTCGCTAGTCCCACCCCGACTTGCTGTGCCCCCAAGTCACTGCTGCTCTTTGGGCCAGTTTTTTTATCTGTAAATTCAGGCCCCGAACTCCCTCCTGGCTCTGGCCTCCTGTAAGTCTGCTCTAATGTGTTTGTCATTTAGCATTTTATTTGTATATGTAGCATGTTACCAAAGGAGAGCCCCCCAAACTAACATCCCTTACATTCTACTTAAAGTATAGTGATGCCAAAATATTGCACGAGTCAATATATTTCTCTACATGAACACATCCATTCTGTATTCCGTCAGGGTTTTAGTCCCCCAAAGGAGTAACTCCTGCCTAAAAATAATGAACAAACACTAACAGTAGATTATGGGCATGATAAATAATCACAGTTTAATATAAAAATTCCTTAAATATAAGGCCACTTATGTGACCCTAAGGTCTCTGAACCTCTAAACCTGTCACCTTCTCTACAAAATGCAGAGGCACTCACGCAGTGAATGGCTGCTGCTGCATAATTATGGTAATTGTCATTCTCCAAGCACTTTGACATTCATTATTCATTCATCCAACAAATACTCACAGAGCATCTACCAAGAGCCAGGCACTTTGCCAAGTGATGGGGAAACTGGTGAGCAAAGGAAACCGTGTCAGGGGCTCACCAGTCTCAGAGTCGTTCGCAGGTAATTTTGGATCAAATAAACTGTACCAAGGGCCACCCTGCACCATGTAGGGTCAGGGGACGCTGATGTCATTTAAGGGCTATGCCCTGGAACAGGAGCTTCATTGAACTTTAACAGGCCAGCGCCTCAGAGCAAACCCCTAGGGTAGGCTAGGCAGGTGTAATCACCTGCATTTCACAGATGAAGAATCTCTGCAGTTAACACAGCCCTGCTAGAACCCCCAGCTCCTGGCACGGCCGCCGCTGGGTGACCCAACCTGGGCGTCTCTCCGAGCAGGGAAGGAGGAGATGCTGAACCAGCGTGACTACGAGTCAGCGTCGTTACAGGAGGTGCGGGCATTGCTGCGGCGCCACGAAGCCTTTGAAAGCGACCTGGCGGCCCACCAGGACCGTGTGGAGCACATCGCCGCGCTGGCCCAGGAGCTTAAGTAGGCGTGACCTGCGGCCGGGCCCGCCCCCCGTGACCGAGCCCCCACCTGGCCCCACCTCTCGGCCCCGAGCCCCGCCCTGATTCTCATTACCCTCAAGACACTTCGTTCTCCCCTGTTCCGTAACTCCGCCTTGCTGCCCTTGCCCTTCCCCTTCACCACTTGCTCCGCCCCTCCTCCCTTATCCCGGTCCCCATCTCCGACCCCGCTCGGCTGCCCACACTCTTCCCCACAGGCTCTTGCCTAGCCCACCCCCGTCCCCTGCCCCCTCCCTTTAGCTCTCGGACAGGGTCTGCTACCCCAAATCCTCTCCGTCAGCCTTGGCCTCACCACCTCCTCCAGTAAACCCGCCCCTTCTTGCATAACCCCGCCCCTGAAACTCCAGACCCCGCCCCTCCATTCAAGCTCCCTGAGGGACTGGAGCAGAGACCAGCGGGCGCCCTTCTCCCCCCTGGTCTGCGCTGGGACCCTCCTTCAAGAAAGGCCCGCTTCACCCTCACCTTCCTTGTCTGCGCTATACCTTCACCACCACGGAGGATGGGGATAGGAGTAAGTCTGGGCTGGTGTCTGGTCCACAGTCACCTCCTCTTCTTATCCCCAGTGAACTAGACTACCATGAGGCAGCCTCAGTGAACAGCCGCTGCCAGGCCATCTGCGACCAGTGGGACAACCTGGGTACGCTGACCCAGAAGAGGCGAGATGCGCTTGAGGTGACATTGGGGCCCAGGAAGCTGGGGGCATGGACACTGGAGGCAGGTGAGGGGGGCCATTGGGTAGCTGCTGACTTGCCCACCATCCCTGTGGCCCCTAGCGGATGGAAAAGCTTCTGGAGACCATAGACCAGCTGCAGCTGGAGTTCGCACGGCGGGCAGCGCCCTTCAACAACTGGCTGGACGGCGCCGTGGAGGACCTGCAGGATGTGTGGCTGGTGCATTCCATGGAGGAAACCCAGGTGGGCTTGGGGGCTCTGGGGGGGAGACTGCACGGGATGACAGGGGAGCTGATCTAAAACCCTGTCAGCCTCTCCTTTGGGCTCCTGGGGGATGGGGACAGGAGGGACACCCCAGTTCCCGAGCACTGGGCTGGGAGATAGGAGGCCTGGGTTCTCGAGCCAGCCCTGCCCTGGACCCACTAGATGGCCTGGAGCTCGTTGCTGCCTTTTCTGTCACCTACGGGAAGTGGGACGTGCTGGCTGATGCTTCCTGCCTGTTGTCCCCAGAGCCTGCTGACAGCGCATGAGCAGTTCAAGGCAACGTTGCCGGAGGCTGACCGAGAGCGGGGTGCCATCCTGGGCATCCATGGTGAGGTCCAGAAGATCTGCCAAACATATGGGCTGCGGCCCAGCTCCACCAACCCCTACATAACCCTCAGCGTGCAGGACATCAACACCAAGTGGGACACGGTCAGTGGCACCTGTGGCCTCTCCCTGCCTCCCATCCGCTCCTGAGCACTGTAACCACCCTGTAACCTCAGGTGTCCCAAGATAAGGATCTGGGGTCTGCCATAGACTCCATGTGGCATTGGACAAGTCGCCTCTTCTGTAAGGAGGCCATAACAGCAGCATTTTCCTGTCAGGCTTGATGTGAAATGGAATGAAATCTGGTGTGCGGGCATCCTTTACAAAACAACCTAAGTTAGTTATAAATGATGTCGCCCCATTTACCAATGAGAACAACAAGCCTAGAGAGGTTGAGTGACTTGCCCAAGAGCCTGCCCATATAGCCCCGACACCTTGGCTCAGAGCAGCAGGGGCTGTTCAAGGGACTGGAGTCCACCTCCCCTCAAAGCCATCTCCCGGCCCCAAGCTGCCCCAGGCACAACCACCCTCTTTCCCAGGTCCGAAAGCTGGTGCCCAGCCGTGACCAGATGTTGCAAGAGGAGCTGGCACGGCAGCAGGTGAATGAGAGGCTCCGGCGACAGTTTGCAGCCCAGGCCAATGCCATTGGGCCCTGGATCCAGGGAAAGATGGAGGTAAGGCTTGGATGCTGGGGCTGGGGCTGTGCCACCGGGAGCTGGGAGTCCTCACTCTGCCCGGGTCCCGCTGCAGGAGGTGGGGCGTCTGGCAGCGGGGGTGGCTGGCTCTCTGGAGGAGCAGATGGCTGGGCTGCGGCAGCAGGAACACAACATCATCAACTACAAGAACAACGTGGACCGGCTGGAGGGCGACCACCAGCTGCTGCAGGAGAGCCTGGTGTTCGACAATAAGCACACCGTCTACAGCATGGAGGTGGGGTCACACCCGCTGAGATGAGGGGAGGCAGCCACAGCTGGACACAGCACGTCTGTCCCAGGAGGGTCCCCAGTTCAGACTGGCCAGGTCCCCCAATGTACCCGTGGGGATACTGAGACCCAGCGAGTGAAAGTGACCTGTCCAGAGTCATACAACAGTCTAAAACCAAGCCAGTATTGGCCATAGCTGGTTGATGAATACTTAATACATAATAAATCATCAAACAGGAAGGGCCACTGGAGGTCACTCAGTGGAACCTCCACATGTATACAGAGGCCCAGGGATGGGAGGACTTGCCCAGGGTCTCACCGCAGATTGGGAGTGGAGCCAGGGCTAGTGGCCAAGCACTGCCGCCCCATGACTTGGCCTGCCTCCTGCCCTCCCAGCACATCCGCGTGGGCTGGGAACAGCTGCTCACCTCCATCGCCCGCACCATCAACGAGGTGGAGAACCAGGTACTGACCCGAGACGCCAAGGGCCTGAGCCAGGAGCAGCTCAACGAGTTCCGGGCATCCTTCAACCACTTTGACCGGGTCAGCAGGGCCCAGCCTTGTGGGGTGGTGGACTCGGGGGCCAGTGGGGTTTGAGGACCGAGCCTGACCCTCACTCATGCACTACAGAAGCGGAATGGGATGATGGAGCCTGACGACTTCCGGGCTTGCCTCATCTCCATGGGCTACGACCTGGTGAGTGCCCCTCACGCCCATCCCGAGTCCCATCGGTGCCCTCCCCTCCTGTGTGCCTCTCACCTTCACATCCATGCTCTCATTTCCTCACCACACCCATTGGGGCTGGCCAGAATTATCTCATTTCACACAGGGGCTATCAAAGGCTCAGAGAGGTAGGTTAACTTGTTCAAAGACACACAGATAGAATTCAGACCTAGATCTGTTTGACTCCAAAGTGTGAGCTTGCACCATTTTTACCTCAGAGAAACAGCACTACTGAGAGTCCCAGAAAAAAAGATCAGGACCCATGGAAAAGAGGGGACATGGCCATGGGCAGGAAGCAGATTCCAGCCTAGTAGAAAGGATTTCCTAAAGTCAGAGCTGACCAAGGCTGCAGCAGATGGTCTTTGTGGAGAAAGGAGCATCTTGTCTGGGGTTATTGAGCCATGGCTGGACAGTCCCCAGGAGGGGACATCAGGAGCCCTCCTGGCTTTGGCACCCATGGGCACGGTGCCCGGCCTCTATCCCTGCAGGGGGAAGTGGAGTTTGCTCGAATCATGACCATGGTGGACCCCAACGCAGCTGGCGTCGTGACCTTCCAGGCCTTCATCGACTTTATGACCCGAGAGACAGCCGAGACTGACACGGCTGAGCAAGTTGTGGCCTCCTTCAAGATCCTGGCGGGAGACAAGGTGAGTTCCTGGCCTGGAGGGGGCTGGTGGGCTGGGAAGGGACCAGGACCTGTGGGCCCTCAATACCTCTTCTCCCCCAGAACTACATCACCCCTGAGGAGCTGCGGCGGGAGCTCCCAGCGGAGCAGGCTGAGTACTGCATCCGCCGAATGGTGCCCTACAAAGGGTCTGCGGCTCCCGCTGGAGCCCTGGACTATGTGGCCTTCTCCAGTGCCCTCTACGGGGAGAGCGACCTCTGACCATGACCGCTGACGTTCTCCAAGCAAGTCAGAGAGACGGTGTTCCCTCTGGCTGATCCCATCCATCCCTCAGAGCAAGGCTCCCCAAGAATGACCAGCCAACTGTTTCTGAATAAAGATCCATCTGTGGGCCTCTCTCTGTCTCCTTTTGCTTCCTGAAGTAGAAGCTGGGCCCTCAGGCTCCCGGGCAGGATAAGCTGCCTGACCTTGACCCTCCAGGGGTCCCCCCATGACCCCTCCTTGCCCTCAGGGACTGAGTCTTCACAGCACACTGGAGCTCAGGACACCTCTTTATTGCTGTTAGAAAAGGGTTGTTACAACAGTTTGTCTAGACATGGAAGGGAACACTGTCCCCAAACCCAGGCGGACCAGAATTGATAGCTTGAGACAGAAGGAAGCCGGGGCAGGAAGCCAGAGCCTGCTGAGGACAAGCTGGATTTAAGGCCACAATATCTGCTTCCCTCCTGCTCCTTGCCCGAGCCCAGGGTTCCTGCCCCGGCTTCAGCTGCCCAGACATCACCCTTCACCCCAAGGCCATCTTAGCGACCACAATTCAACAAAGGTGCAACTGGAGAACTTCAGAGTGGGAGTGGGGGGAAGGGGGAAGGGCTGTACCCCTGGTCCAGTGCCCTTTGCTCACCCTAAGGTACCCGGTGCCCCTCCCTCAGCCGGCCGTGCCTCCTGGGGAGGGGCCTGGATACACAGCTGGCCATGCCTCCTGGGGAAGGGGCTGCTCTAGTCAGCGCCAGGTCCTGAGCTGGATCGCCTCAGTTCACCACCGCCGAGCTGGCCATGATGTTCACACCACAGGCCCCGGACCCACGATGCAAGTAGTAGTAACCCTGGGAGAGGGCAGGGGTTTCGGTGAGGGCACGAGGGCAGGCTGCGGGTGGGAGGGCCAGGGGCCAAGCAGGCATCACTCACCTCCTCGCCCCAGTCAGTGCCCCAGCTGTTCTTGATGGCCCAGAAGGGAATGGCAGAGCCTGGGAAGCAGTGCAGAGTAGGGAGTCAGGGGCCCCCAATTCTCCACCAGTGCCCCAAGCACTCTGCACTCTTCAAACATCTGCTGTGGGCCTACTGTGTGATTAGGAAAAGAGCAGGAAAAAAGACAGGCCGACCTACCACCCTTCGGAGACCTGGTGTGGCTCTGAGGCTTGGAGAGGGCACCCACCCACCCGCATCTAGCAGGCTATTCATCTGTACAGTTCAACCGCCTCCACTTTCCTGTCCATAGAGGGGCTGGATGATCCCACCTGGCCCATAGCCAGAGGCAGGGGTGAGGACAGGGTTCCTAGGGCTTCCCCAGACTTCCCCCACTAGAGGTCCTGAAATGCTGTGGTCCAACCTCTGTCTGTGACCTGGGGGAGATAGGCAGAGTGGGGGTCAGCAGAACTCACGGTTGCCGTAGCCCACGAGCAGCACAGCATGGTCAATGAACCAAGGGCTGCAGAGGGGCCGCAGTGGGCGGGAGATCCCATGGCGGTAGAACTGGTAGGAGAGAATAAGCAGTAGGAGCGAACTCCAAGGAGAAGTGAAGGAGGAGCCAGCAAGAAAAGAAGCTGGGGCAGTGGGGCTGGGGCAGCGGGGCTGCGGCCTTACCTGCATGCCAAAGGCGTTGATGGCGACAGAGACGGGGCCCTTGTTGGCCAGCCAGGCCGCCAGCTCTGACACGGGAGGGGCAGCGTCAGGAGCATCCAGGCCCCCGCCCCTCCTGGCCTGTCCTCACCCCCACCTCTCACTCACTTTGCTCATTCTGGCTTAGCTCCACTGAGTCATTGATGTAGACCTTGACCTTCTCTGCAGAGAAGTTGCAGGTCTGCAAGTGGCCATGGTAGCTGTAGTCGTCCTCTGTCTCCAGCCCTCCTGGGGAATAGTGGGGGGCAGATTGGGGAGTAGAGAAAAGGTGGACCCCTATTACTATACACTTGTCTTCTCCTGGCCAGAGGCTGTGCTAAGCCCCTTATCCACCCCAGGCCGCCACAGGCCATTCTCAGAGGGATGACACAGCTAAGGCTCAGGGGGGTTGAGGAAAGAACCAGCGAGAAATGGGGCACAGATGGAACTCAACTCCCAATTTCTGACTCCTCACTCATCCCAGCTTTCCTGGGATTCTTGACTTTGGCTTGCTTGTGCTGCTCTGACTGTGCTCCCAGGCCAGGTTTCCAGACAAGTCTCTATACAGCCACCTGCCCTCGGCCCTTCATCCTTCTATCCTTCTGCCACTGCTGACTTGAACTGCCAATTTAGGTCAACACCTCTCCTCAAGGGTGAGGTATATTGCTACCTGGTTAGGAACGTTCTAGAAATACAGACCTCCAAGTAGCGAGAATACCAAGACTCCCTGTTAGGCACCAGGAACTTTACACATATTTCCTTACTTGATACTCAAGGCAATCCTACAAGGTGGGCATGAGCCCCATTTCACAGATGAGGCAAATGAGGCTCTGAAAGCTGACTTGCCCAAGAGTCAGCCTGAAGACTTGAATACTCCCATGCTCACAGGACTCCCATGCTCATGTCTCTCCCTCTCATAAAGGGACCTCTTGTGGAGGGAGAAGTGGCTTCTGCTGCCCCTCCTGACCCCCTCAATGCATACCCAGAGTCTTTATGGCCGAGTAGGCATTGGAGGGTAAGCCGCCCAAGCAGGCCTTGTCCACTTTGTCACAGTCCACGAGCTCTAGGAGACAGAAGGCCAGTTCCCAGGAGCCCTGTGGAGGGGCTGGGCTGGGGACAGGGAGGTAGAGCAGTAGGCTCACCCTGTTCAGAGAGGGAGAGCAGGTCCCCGTGTTTCAGGAACCACTGGCCCTCCACGTTGCCCGTGACTGAGAAGGCCCAGCAGGAGCCACACATGCCCTACAAGAGACAGGCAGAGTCAGGCTGGGTCCCTTCCCAACCGCAGGGCAATTCTCGCGTCCCACCCTCACTTCTGATGGGTCCAACCTGGTTCTTGACTTTGGTGACAGCCCCCTTGTCCCTCCAGTCCCACTCAGGTGGGGCAGGGTCGTTGATGGACTTGGCTAGGCGCATCTTCTTTCTGGGCTCCTCTTTCAGGAGGGGATTCAGGTAGATGGTTCGGAACTCCTCCTCTGTGGGCAGAGGTGGGCAGGGGATGGGGCGGGGGAGAGTATTCTAAGCCAGCCCTGGCCGGGGGCCTTGGGAGGAGGCCCCGTCTCTTCCATGAGAGCTCTTGCCACCACCCCTACCTGTGAGGTCACTGAACTTGGTGACCCCATACTGAGCTGTGCCACGGTCCAGGGCCTGGATCTTCTGCGCTCGCACCATGTTATTGACAAAGACGGACATGCGCCACTGGGCTTCTGAGAACCAAGGAGCAGGAGAGGAGGGGCTGGGACCCCAGGCAGATGATAAAAGGAGGGGCATGTGGGGCTAACAGGCAGAGGTTTCCCTGGGGAGTAGGTGGGCTCTGGAAGCTCTTTTCAAGGACAGAAACCTGGGGCGGGTAGGGATGGGGGGCCAGACCTGCAAGTGATAAGAGTGGGAGGTGTGATCAACTTTTGGGGCCAAAATGGGGTGATGACTTTCTCAGGTGTGAAGGCAGAATGGGAACTCCAAAGGGAAGCTCCAGACAGGAGGTCATAGGGAAGGCCACCATGTCAGGGGACCTCCAGCAGAGGAAACTGGCCTTTGCCCCACCCCACTCTACCCAGAAAGATGGAGGCCCATGGTTTCCTCTACCCAGAAAGATGGAGGCCCATGATTTCCTCTACCCAGAATGATAGAGGCCCATGGTTTCTGACCAGGAAAATCAGACAGGATAAGGGGCCAGGTCTCTGAGGTGGCTGCCCAGTCCTGGGAGGCTGGGCAAGAATGTGAGGATTTAGGGGTCCTTGAAAGGATGCACTACCTCTTCTGTCCTTCCCCTCCCCAACACCAAGGTGCCACATTGGAGAAAGGCCTTGCTCTGACAGGGACAGGTATAACCAAGGCTGAGTCCTCACCCTCCTTTGTTTCATATGTCCGGTTATAGGTGGTGACAAAGTCCTTGAAGATCGAAGCCATCTTCATAGAAAGGTCCTGGAAAGGCAGCGGGGCCTTTATAAGGAGTCCTTGTCAGACTGACCAGGGAGCCCCAGGCTAGGGTGAGGGGACAAGAGGGGAACAGGGCAGCAGCCAACGAGAGAGAGAGAGAGAGAGAGAGAGAGAGAGAGAGAGAGAGAGAGAGAGAGAGAGAGACAGGCTCCTCACCTTGGGCAGGGGGTCCATGTTCAACAGTGGAAGGAATGAACTGAAAGTCTCATTTCTGTCATCTGGATAGGATTGGAACAAGAAATCAAGGCTGAAGCCTGAATGAAGTCTGATCTGGGCTAGCCCAGCACCCTGGGGCTGTCCCAGCACCTGTAATCTTGGTATCCACTGGGCCACAGTCCCGCCTCAGCAGCATGTGTTTTCCCAGCTCATCGAGGATTTCGAAGGTGCAGAGCTGAAGGTAGAGAAGGAAACCAGTCTGGGGTCCTTGGCTAGATGGAGCTGGAGGCTCCTCAGATGACGATCACCCCCAAGGCAATCAACCCCACAGTAGAGTGAGGCACTGCCAGCATCCGGACACCCTCCCTTTAAAGCATGGTCTCTGGCCTCCAGGGCCGGGGAAGTAACCTGGGTATCTATTGCCTCAGATCCCTTCCTTTTGGCTTGACCCATCTTCCCAAGTGCTGCCAGACTCAGCCAGGGGGCAGGCAACTGAGGAAGTCCCATCACTCACCAGAGTTTTCTTAGACACAGGGAGCTGACACACCATGGGGTCATTGCAGGGCGGCTCCTCCAGCGTCGCCTTCAGGGAGTACAGCGACCCCCGGCCCGTCTGGATGTAGGGGCGGGTGGGGTGGGTGAGGCGGGCACAGCCACGCCCTCTTCAGCCCGTTTTCCATTGGCCCCACAGCCCCACCGCACCTCCTCTCCTTCCCCAATCACCAGACGTTCGTGTCGCAGCTGTCCAGAGCCCCCACCCCAAGTCTCGGCCTAAGTTCCCATCCCTCGGACGACGGCCCCGCGCCCCCGCCCCTGGTGCATCCTCACCCGACGGACGCGACCGCGCACGGCTCCCAGCGCGGCCCGCGCCCCCGCAGCCCGACCGCGGTTGTACATCTCCAGGGCGAAGCGGGCGGGCCCCAGCAGCTCCGAGGACGCGGCCTCCCAAGACTGAGCACCAGCGGCTCGGCCGGGCGGGGCTGAGGAAGCGCCCGGGAGCAGCCCCAGCAAAGACAACAGGGGCAGCCAGGGAGCCATGGCGAGGGTGAAGCCAGCGGCCAGGACGAACCGACTGACAGACGCGCTGACTAACCGACAGGGCGGAGCAACCCCGCGGCCAGAGGCCTGCGTCCGCCAATGGGCACCGCCCCAGGGCGCCTGCGCACTCGCTTGTTTACGCGAGGCACGTGGGGCGCGCTGGCAGCGCTGGACTGGACCCAGCTCAGCGGTGCAGAAGCGCGTCTGCGAGCGCGTGGCCCGAGCCCCAGCCTTGGAATAATCCTCCTAGGTCTTGGAGCTGATGTTTCGGGAGGGGAAAGGACGTTGGCCTGCGAATAAAAATAATATTTATTGCATGTTTATTATGTGTTACGCGTTAATCGTCGTAGCAATCCTGTGAAGATGTGATCCCAATTTAATAATTGTGGAACTAGAAGCTCAGAGAGATTAAGTGGTTTACCAAACATCTGATAAGTGATAGAGCCGGGCTTGAACCCAAGGAGTTGGCCTCAGAGCCTGGGTTTACAAACTCGATCCCTCTTTGAGGCCCCTCTTCTCATCAGCAAAATGGCAGATGATATTCCCTGGACTGGTAGTGCCTCAGGCTGTTGGAAGCTCAAAACACAACCATGCAAACAAACGGAACCATGCAAGCATTCGGTTCTCAGGGCCCAGTAAGAGGAGGCATGAACAGTTATTAGGCATAGTGCTGCCTACTGGAGTTCACAATCTAGTGGAGTGACAGATGAGAAAAAAGAAAGAAATTTTCCAGTTGGGGGAGAGGAAACAGGGAAGAGAGAGTTTAAGGGAATTGGGGAAATTAGAGAAGTGGATGGAGAGTTAGTTTGGGATTAGATAGTAGGAAGAACTGATATTAAAGATTATTGAGTCCAAACCTGACTTTTTACAGCAGCAGAGGGCTAGAGAGGTTTAGTGCCTTTCTAGCTACTCAGAATTAGTGCTGAGGCCAGCTCTGAGCTCCCAGCTGAGATCTGAGAGGGGAGGGCCTGTGGGATTCTGACTGATGCTGATCTCTCCCTGCTTGTTCCCTCCCCAGTTTAAGCTCCTTGAGGCTTCCCTCCTCTCTCTTACAAGAGACAGCCCAGATCCGTAATGTGGCTCCTAAGGCCCCTTAAGATCCAGTCTAGCCCTGGTCCTCACCCCATGTTCACTTGACACTCGGTCTCACTCTATTTGCATCTCCTCAGAAATTCAAGCTCTTGCACAACTCAGAAACTTCACACTGCTCTTCCCTTGGCCAGACACTTTTTAGCTCTCAGTTTGGAGGTCACTTCCTCAGGAAAGCATCCCTGACTTCCCTCCTCACCCACCTCCCCATTGCCCCTGGCTGGGCTCCTGGGTGCTTCCTCTGGATGCCTAGCCCCATGAACTTCCTCTCACACTGAACTGCAATTTCCTGTTCACTGTACATGTCTTCCACTAGGTCAGGAGTTTGTTAGGTCAGGGACCTTATTGTCCTGTTCACTGCTGTTTCCTCAGTGCCTGACAGACTTAACACCTGCTTGATAACTGTTTGTTGAATGAATTAATGACTCTCTTGGCATGCTCTGGAGTGGACGTGATGTCACCCAACTGGTGTTTAATTCATAGCTTCACTTTCTAGAAGGATAAAGGCTGTGACTGTGATCCTCATGTCCTGGCAGAAGAATCTCAGAAATGCCCACCATCACCCAGGACCCCTACCTGTGTCTGTGGAAGGTCACATACCCATGCTCACACACTTTGTCTCCTAAAGATCTGAAGAGGAATGAATTTTTCAAAGGGATTTCTAAGGCTCCTGCCAAGACAGCAGACTTTTCCTAGATCTGGGTTTCCAGAGACCCATGTTGGCATCATTTTTGGCCTTAATGAGAAACAGTGAGATACAGTTTTCTAACTTGACTCCCCAAGATAAAAGAAATCTTTTTCTGGGACTGGAAGATCAGAGACAGATTAGAAAAGAGGGTAAAATCGCAGGCTTTAGAATCAGACTGACTGACCTGGGTTCTGATTCTGGTTCTGCCATTTCAAATTGGCTGTGTGACTATGAGCTAGTTACTTCCCCTCTCTGCACCTTTTTGTAGAAATAGGAAGAGGAATCTACCTCATTTATCACATCAGTTCTAACTTTCTAGCAAAACAAAAACAGAAAACACTTGCAGAGAAGTTCCTAAAGGGAAAGATGGGAGCCCAGGTCTTTGCAAGGGCCCTGAAAGAGAAGAAAGCCAATAAAGCAAAGCTGAGGCAGCTGGGCTTTAACATACCCTGGAGGTCTCAAAGAGGGATCTACTGTCCCTGGAAATTTGGACTTGGAAATTTGTAGGAGCACTTTTGGTTATCATATTAACGAGGCTCTTCTGGTCCTTAGCAGACAAAAGCAGAGATGCTAGACATCCTTCAATATTTAGGACAGTCCTACATTACCGAGAATTGTTCCGTGTCCTGCACAACTTTCTAATGTCCCACTAGTCATTTACAGAAGTGGAAAAACCTGTTTATAATGATCTTCACAAAAAGCCTTAACTCTGTTATGTATGTAAAAACATAACATTATGTGCACAGTATTAGCATACACTCAATTTTCCAGGAATGCTACTGACGTGAAAATCAAGGGAAGAATTTTTCTTGTATGAGTTCAGGTCTTTACAAAGGATATTTACCATTTCAGAAGCTCATGTCTCTGAAGGCAACGTGCCTGTATGAGTCCATATTTGGAGCAGTCCCAGTTCATGACAATCACTTCATTATGTCTTCTAGTGTGAGCGTGAGCAGGCATGTACATGTGGAAATGCAGATTTCATTTTATTTTTCCTTGATTTTTAAAATTATGTGGGTCAATAGGATATTATCTATGAACTGCATTTCATTCATTTAACAATTGACCGAGTGCCTACTATGCATCAGGCACAATCTAGATTCTAGAGGGTGTGAGGAGGCATTGTAAAATATTTGTTAAAATGGCATGTTGGATCTGACATAGTTGAGATCCACTGGTACGCTGACCTGGGTTTTAAGCCGAACTCCAATACCATCTACTACTATGTGACCTGGGACACATATTTTCACCTCTCTGAACCTCAGCTTCCTTGTAGGGATGTGTGTAGATTACATGAAATTATGCAGCCCTTTGTAACTACTCAATGAATGATAGCTGTCAACATTATTATGTTGATCAATTCCTTTATGGCACAGGTAAAATAACACACTTTTATCTTTCTTAAATAATGCCTCAAACTCCATTACTTATGCCAACCGAGTGTAAATGAACCAGGAGGCTTTGGCTAGAAATAAATGAAAAAGAGTTATTCAAGGGTCTCAGAGTTTGCAAGCTGGAAACACAACTAGGTAATACCCAGAGTGTTTCGGAGAAGAAAGAAAAGCTGAGGGTTCTTAGAGTAAAAAATACATTCTTGAGAAGAATCATTGCTGCATTCTTGGCCTCTGGACTGGTCCGAGATGGTTCCTCTAGATGATGGGTGGTCTGGATAATGGATGTAAGGTGGTCGGATAGTGAACACTCTTTCCTTAGCCTTTCAGGAAGTAATCAGAAGGTTATCTGGAGGTTAGATGTACATCCAGGCATTGATGCAGGACTGGGAAGTTCAAATGTTTAAGCTCCTAGTCTAGTTAAAGCAAGAACAGAATCATTTCCTCATGCCTCAACCTACTTGATTTTAGTAATTTAGCAGCTTGACTATAGAGACTCCATTTTATTTCTTCAGCGCACTCTATTCTTCATCTAGCAATCTTTTTTGAGGCTCCCCCTCTCCCTCCCACCTCTAAGTTGTCTAGAATTCTCAGTAATTTATCAGTTCGAAGGAACCAGCGGTGAGGCTGGTTTCTGAGGGCACAGGCTGGTCTGACCTCTTTACCCGCCAAGCCTGGGAACTGGAGTCCGGAGACCATTACCGTTTGACTTCTTGCCGCCACACGGTGGCGCTGTTGAGGCTTGGTCCTCCTGCCCCTTCCGAGTGTCCTCCCAAGCCCTAAAAGAACTCGAGGGGCGCTCTCTCGGTGCCCTCTCACCTCCCACGCAGCCACTGACCTCCAAACCGCAACTGCTGGACTACGGAGGCAGGGACAGAGAAGACTGCAGCATCGCTGGACGAAAATCAGCCCTAATCTACATCCTGTACATGCAACTAAAAATTAAAATGGAGAGACCTGGCCTCTGAGCTTCACAACACCTACTTGACATCAACTCTTGGATCTCAAATTGAGCCCAAACTGCATATTGTTTTCACCCCCAACACACTTCAGGAATCCCCCATGTCTGTTACCCCAGTGGTATCATATACCACATGGCATCACTATTACCACAGTCGTTCACTCCAGAAACCTGAATTGTCCTTGATTCTTCTCTTTCCTTCATGTCCCACATCTAAACCATCTCTAAGCCCTCCAGATTCTACCTCCTGATGTCTCCCAAATTCCCACGGCCACCACTCATGGGCAAGCCACCATCATTGTTTGCTTGACTGGATTCACTCTTGCCTCCAATAATCTACTCTCCACGCAGCAGAGGGACCTCCTTGAATGCAAACTGGACAGTTGTGGGTAGTGATGATGCGCAAACTAGATTCCCTTTCAGGAATGGACCTGGTATCCAGCTACTGGGAGTGCTGCCCTCTGCTGTCAGTCGTCAGTCCCCGCCCCCTCCCCAGTGGGGGGTTTGCCTTAGCTAAAGAGTCATGCCCCCTTCCCCCATGAGCTGCATCTAATTACAAATCTAAAGGGCCATCCCAGCTTCAGAACTTCCGGGTCAGGGGATGTGTCCACTGAGACTGCATGGCAGCTCAACTTCTCCTGCCCAGTGTTGCTTCCTTCCCTTCTCTTCCCTGGGTGTTAACCCTGAGAGCCCTCCCTAACAGATCTCCTGCCTGCCAATCTCCATCTCAGGTCAGAATCTGTTTCCCAGAAAGTCCAATCCATGACAGACCATGCGACACCCTGCACTTAGAACAAAATTCAAACTGCGTATCATGGCCTGTAAGGCTGGGCACCACTGGGTCTCTGCCCTCCTCTCTGAACTCATCTCATGCCTCTCTCACTGCCCTTCGCTATGCCCCTGCCACAGTGACCCCCTTCCTGTCCACAAACTAAGCGCTTTCCTGTTTCAGGAACTTTGCATTAACTGTTCCCTTTGCCTGGGGAGACTTCCCCTTTCTGTAGGGGTCATGTTCCTTGACAGCTGTCCAGTCTCAGCCTAAATGCTATTTCTTCAGAGTAAGGACCACTCATCTAAAGGAGCCCCCCTCCCTCTATCTCAGAACACTGTATCTTTCAGCACTTATACTCTGTCCTTATTTTGCTTATTCCCACTGGACTGTAAACTTCTGAGACCAAAGACCTTGACTGTCTTACCTCCTCTGTTTCTATTCCTGGGATGCTTGACCTTCCAGGCCATTTTCTCCATCAGACACCAGAGGCCTCTGAGCTTTCCAGGGGCTGTGATAATGTTGGAGACGGGGGAAAAAATTGAGTCTAAAATTTTTCTATTTTTTCAAAATAGAAATTGCTATGTACTTAATTCAATTCCTACAGGATAAAGTCATTTTATGCTTCGTGGAGAGCTCCTTAATCACCAGAGCCTGGTTCCTCTGAGCTAGTGGCCTCTAAGACTCTGAGAGATTGAGTAAGTGGTCTAAAGTCTACAATGAATTGCCCCCAAAGCCTGTGCTCTTTCCTCTGCATCATGCAATCCACACTGGGCTCCCGACTATCGACTATCGGTGCCTCATCTCCTCATCTATAAAATAGGGGCTAATGTTGGTCTTTACGCAGGTTGTTGTGAAGAATAAAGGAGTTAATGCCTGAAATACCCTTGCAGCGGCCTGACATGTAGTAAACTCTTCAAAATATTAGCTGTTTTTGAGGAATAGGGTGAAGAAATAAAATGGAGTCACTATAGTCAAACTGCTAAATTACTAAACTCAAGTAGGTTGAGGCACAAGGAAATGATTCTGTTTTTGCTTTAACTAGTCTGGGAGCTTAAACTTTTGAACTTTTCAGTCCTGAGTCAATGACTGGATGTACATCAGACCTCCAGATAACCCTCTGATTACCACCGAAGGACTAAGGAAAGAGTATTCACTATCCTGACCACCTGACACCCGGTATCCAGATCACCGGTCATCTAGAGGAACCATCTCAGACCAATCCAGAGGCTAAGAAGGCAGGACTGGTTCTTCTCAAGGATGTACTTTTTACTCTAAGAAAGAACTCAGCTCTTCTCTCTTCCTCGGAACACTCTAGGTATTGCCTAGTTGTCCTTCCGGTTTGCAAACCCTAAGACCCTTGAATAAATCTTTATTGTTTATTTCTGGCCAAAGCCTCCTCTTTTTGAGTTTGTTTGACATTGTTATTGTAGTTGTTATTATATCATGAATCCCTCACACTTTTGTGAGTAGCTTCCATTGAATTGTTTATCCCTGGCCAGGATATACCTGATGATCCCTGTCTCAGGTAGCTCGGATTGCCATAACAAGACCACGAACTAGTGGCTTATACTACAAACGTGTATTTCTCACAGTCTTAGAGGCTGGTAAGTCCAAGATCAAGGCGCCTGCAGATTCAGTGTCTGGTGAAGGCCCTTTTTCCTTGTTTGCCATGAACCGCTTTCTTGCTGTATCCTCATATGGTGGAGAGACAGCGGGCTCTGGTCTCTCCCACTTTTTATGAGGGTGGGGGCCCCAATCTCATGACCTCATTTCACCCTAATCACCTCCCAAAGGCCCCACCTCGGAACCCCATCATTTGGGGGTTAGGGCTTCAATATATGAGTTTTGGAGGGACACACACATTCAGTCCACAGCCATGCCTAACTCAGTGGTATTAGGTGAACTTTGTTTTTAGTGATTAATAGCTTTTTGTTTTTTAAGTGCAACTTTGGTAAAATTTTTAACAAATCACTTCTATACATATTTTAGGCCAGATTGATAGTTTCCAGCTAAAACAGCCTAGAAAAGGACAGATTTGAGACATCAGGGCAACTACACTAGACATGCATATACAGATATGCTCTTCAAGTAGGATTCCGATCTTCAGCAGAATTTCTGTGGCGTCTAATAGAAAAAAAAGTTTGCCTTCCGTGGATCTCCACTTGGGTGCCCTGCAGGCACCCCAGACATAACCTTTTCAGGGCTGAATTCATCATTTTCCCCCACCTCCATTGCACCCCATTCCCACCGAGCCCTCCATCTTCCCATTCTGTGTCGCGCTCCACCAGAGCAAGACATACAGGAGGCGTCCTTGACTCTCTTCCCTCATTCCCACCCAGTCAGCACCAAGCGCTGCCAAGTATGCCTCCCTCCATGCTCTTCACCCCACTGCAGAGGCTCAGCTCCCGCTGTGGCAGCCTCCAGCCTGGCAGCCTCCTGACTGTCACCCACGGTGCAGCCAAGTGTCACCTCTCTGACTAAAGCCTGTTAAAACCCCATTATTTCTCAGACCTAATTCCCAAGCAATCTCCACCTGGTTTTCTCCACTCCAGCCACACTCCTCAGATCCAACAGGCACACACCCATCTCAGGGCTTTTGCACTTAGTCCGGCCTAGAATGTTCTTTCCCTGGATGTCACACAGCCCTTCCCACTCTTCCCAGTGTTTTTTTCCAAATACCCCCTCCTCTAATCCCACTATTTAAAATCACCACTCTCTGCCTTTTCTATTGCCCTTTTTTGCTTTTTTCCCCACACTATGTGTCACTATTTCACATACTATTTGTTTTACCTGAATGACTGTTTGTCTCCCCCAGCGGGACACGAGGGATCCTAGTCTGTATTGTTCAGCGTGGCATCCTTGGCACCTAGACCAGCACCTGGCACAGAGTGGGTGCTCTGTGCTATTTGTTGATGAATACAGGGCTTCCCACCGCCTGCAGGACTAAGCCCAAACTCGACCTGACCCCGCCCCCCCTTCCAGCCTCCCCAGTTCCAGGAACTGTAAAGGCTGGTTAAGGCCAAAGTGTGTGTAGTTCTTCCACATACAACATGCCCATCTTCCTTTGCTCCTTTGTTCATCTCTTCTTCTTTCCTCTGTCACCACATACCTGACAATTCCCACTCAACCTTCTAGACTCTAGGCCCCCTCTTGGGTGTGGCCCCCTCCAAGAAGCCCACCCATCCCTGGCTCTGTTGAATGTCCCTTTTGGGGGCTCCCACTGTACCTTTCCTTTGCCATATTATTGAAATTACTTTCTCCACTAAACCTTAATCTCCTTGGCAACAGGGGTGGGGTCTCTGGTTTCCCCACCCCCCTCTCCGAAGCAGAGTGTCTGACGCCCAGAAGGAGCACGTGTGCTCTGGGCCTACAGGAAGAAGGATGTGAGCTTCAGAGTCACGGCTGGGAATCAAGCTGGTGGGGAGAAAACCTTATTTCCTCAGGGTACAGGCAATAATGAAAGCCAAAAATGAGAGCTTATTCTGCTTCTTCCCAGGGGCCTCAGCTGGGCAGACTTGTTTTCTGTATTTTATGATAAAATACCCTGTCATGGTTAAGAGCATGTACTTGGAGTCAGACCTCTGGGTCACATTCCAGATTCTACCATGTTCCTAGCTGTGTGACCTTGGGTAAGTTACGTAACCATTCTGTGCCAGTTTCCTCATCTGGACCTTGAAATAATAGTAGCAGTACCTATCTTATTGCATTCCCATGATGATTAAATGAATTACTGCATGTAAAAAGTTTAGAACTGAGCCTGGCACTTAGTAATTACTATATAGGTATTAACTAATATGATTTAAATTGCCTTTCAAAATAAGTTTAAAAAGCGAGTCAACATAAAGAAGTGTTTGGTAAACGATCAGATAAGGAAAAGGTGGGCCAAACACAGAAACCATAAGGCTAAGAGGGCTGTAAGCTTAGCGAGTCAGAAACACCTGGGCTCAAATCCGGTTCTTGCCGGCACCTGTGTGCCTTTGGCACTTGGCTTCTCTGCCCGTCTCAGCTTCTCAGAGTGGCCAGGCCAGATCACCAAAAGCCAATCGGCTTGTTCAGCAGCTCGATGACCAATTGGCAGAATTACCAACTTTTTTTTTTCTTTTTTTAATCAAGTTGTAGTTTTACCTCTGGCCTTGCCCTTGACATTTTGTAAGCAAACAAGCATTCCTTGTCAACCAACACTTCTGCCACTTCTACTGCTCCTGCCCTAGCAACTGCTCAGTCCCTGATCCAACGTGTCCCACTGCTCCTACTCCCACCCTCACTACTGTCTTTGTCCCCATCTCTGCCCCTCCTCTACTTAAAAACATATGTAAATAGGGTCAGCCAGGCCTTTTCTGGGCGTTCATGGTGCCAAACTATTTTCATAATACTGCTGAGACAATATTTGCCTTTTCTACCCTCACTCTCTCCTGAGCAGAGCGTTTTTCAGGGGCTACATGGCCTCTGATATTGCAATGGATGTATGCAGAAACAGGTAATCCAGTTGTCTGTCTTCTACTAGGCCAGACATTAAAGAGATTTGCAAAAGAGTAAGACAGCTTCACTTTACTACACTTTTTTGTTTTGTTTTGAAAGCTTTTTTTTTTTTTTTTTAACTTTTTATTTATTTCAAGTGTGTTTCTCCAGGCCCCATCAGCTCCAGGTCAAGCAGTTGCCTCTTTCCAGTTGTGGAGGGCGCAGCTCACAGCGGCCCATGCAGGAATCGAACCGGCAACCTTGGTGTCATGAGCATCGTGCTCTAACCAACTGAGCCAACTGGCTGCCCCTGAAAGTTATTTTTTATAAAAATATATTATTTTGGTTAGCATATAGTGGGATTAATGTTACTTTAAATAACTAATAAGTGTATTCTACATATGCAAATGAATGAGCCATTCCTTTAAAGTTGTAGCAAACAGGGAAGATATTGGGCTTTTATGAGCTTGGGCTCTGCCCCAGCCAATCATCCCAGACCAGATTTAAAGTATTGTCCGACAGCCTCTGGATCTAGGGCAGGCGCAAAACTAAAACTCCACACAAATCCTCAGTAATTTAGAGAATCAATTTTCATCCAGTTATCCTAGAGGCCCATTTCCCCAAAGGGAGCTAACAGTGCCTTCTCTTTCTTTGCAAGACTGTTGTAAGGATTAAATGAAATAATATCCTTAAAGCACCTGAGCTCAGTGACACTTAGCAAACAGTTGGTTTTCAATACAACTGAGTCTGCTGGGATGGAACCAGGGGCCTCTGGCTGCCTGGAGGTGTGGGGACAGAGTCCCAAAGAGCAGTTTCCAGGCTCTCGGCCTCATGTGGAAAGGTGCTGGCTCGAGTAGTAGATGGCTATCTGCTGTGGCTGGTTGGCCATCAGCTGCTACCTGGTTAGCCATTAGCCACTAATATAACTGCCGTGGCTACGTTGGTGGGTTGGTTGGTTGGCAGAGAAGTGGACTATGGATTGCGGATCGGATGGCTACTGCTTCCTGTGTCTCCAACCCAGCCACCAGCGAGAATATAGTGGTATGACTCCCCTATCTATGGCTCCATTGGTGCTCCTTTTTGGCCTCACCATATCCTGCATTCTTGTGGGGGAGCGGGACCAGAGTCCCCGCATGACAGGAGGCTTGGCATGGAGCAGGGCCACCACTACAGCCAGACCCCCCAGGGCACAGGAGTTGAAGTTCCCAGACCGGTTTAAGTCGTGACTCCACCACTTCAGAGGCAAGTTACATTCTACTGATTCTTAACTGAATGAACATGAAAAGAACTTTGTAATCAGGAAAATACAGATGAACAGTAGTTATCACTATGATGACATTCACCAAACCCATATAAACAGGATCAGTGGTGGGGGATTGCCCAGCCATGGGTTTAAGTCTGGAACTTGGGGAAAGCTGGTCCCAGGATTAGTTTATTACGCAACGTGCTTTGGAAAATGCTGCACCAAGTTTCCTGTCTTAGTCCTTCTGGGTGTGTTTGCTTTTTGAAGGGGCTGATGCTGTAGCACAGCGATTAGCAAACTACCGCCTGAGGGCCAAATCCGGCTGGCTGCCTGATTTGGAAATAAAGTTTTATGGGAACACAGCCCTGACCATTTACTTATGTATTATCTGTAATTGCTTTCACATGATGAAAGTCAAGTTGAGCCTTGGGACAGAGACCATATTGCTCACAAAGACCAAAACATTTTACCAATTTTTTTTACAGAAAAAGTTTGCCTACCCCTGCTACAGCGTCTCTCACCTGGGTTATGTGTGACTTCTGGAGAATGCAGCAGTATGCCTGGAAAGCCATAATATAAATGCTAAATGTAGCATATCTTTCCAGAGGGCCAGTTTAATTCAAAGATAAGTAATTTCAGGCATCATTTTTATATTAAAACAAGTATGACATATTACGGAGTAGAATGCAAATTTTGCATGAATTTAAAAAATAAAAGACTTTTAAAGAAATTTCTCTCATGCCTTTTTTTTTTTTTTTTCCAAAGATTTTATTGGGGAAGGAAAACAGGACTTTATTGGGGAACAGTGTGTACTTCCGGGACTTTTCCAAGTCAAGTTGTTGTCCTTCCAATCTTAGTTCTGGAAGGCGCATCTCAGCCCCAGGTCCAGTTGTCGCCGCTAGTTGCAGGGGGCTCAGCCCACTATCCCCTGGGGGAATCGAGGAGTCGAACTGGCAACCTTGTGGTTGAGAGCCTGCGCTCCAACCAACTGAGCCATCTGGCCACCCAGGAGTTGAGTGGCAGCTCATGACTTCATTCTAGTTGCGGAGGGTGCAGCTCGCTGTCCCATGTGGGAGTCAAACCTGCAGCCCCGTTGCCCAGAGCTTGTGCTCTAACCAACTGAGCCACCCATCCGCCCTCTCATGCCTTTTAGACCAGCACTGCTTCCCTCTACTCCCTGCCCGGCTCCCCAAGCCCTCAGACCTGATCAAGATGCTTGTTATGTTCCTCCATTCTAAGAAGTACTTAGGTGAAAAAGTTTGGGAAATGCTGTTTTATTGGAAAAACCAAACAAAGTAGAAGTTTATATGCCAGCAAATGGTGAATGGAGGAGATCTGAAGTGTTCACATTACCTGTGCCAGCAGGTGAGGCAGGCCATGTTTAAGAGCTCTCTTACCATATCTCACAGAATCAGTACACCAGGAAGACACATGTAGGCTTCTGGGTCAGAAAGACCTAGGCTTCAGTCCTGGCTCACCAACTTACTACCTTTATGACCCTGGGTAAGTTACTTTACTTACCTGAGCCTTCATTTCCTCAGCTGTAAAATGGAGATTAAAATACATAACCTCACAGGTGGTGAGGAGTCTAAGGAATCATGCAAGGAAAGTGTTCTGCCCAAGGTAATGACTAACGTGTTAGCTAAATTTCCTGAATATACAAAGAGCACTGAAAAACCAAGAAAACAAGATAGTCAAACCAATTGAAAAGTGGGCAAAAGGCATGGGCATTTTACAGAAAAGGAAACATAGCTTTTAAACACGTGAAAGGTAGGTTCACAGCAAAATTGAGAGAAAAAAATAAACATGTGAAAGATGCAACTTCACTCATAAATGAGAACACAACTCAAATAAGATACCAATTTTCACCTACTAGCTGATAAAGATTAAAAATGTGGTAACACTATTATTGAGAGTGGGCAAAGAAGCATAGTCATCCAATGTCGATGACAACGCAAATTGTTACAACCTTTGTGGAGGGTACCCAGTAATATCTATCAAAATTACAAATGCTTATGCTTAGACATAATTCCACTTCCAGGAATTTAAACTATAGAAATAGTTGCAATCCTAAATAGATGAACAAGGACGTTTTTAGAGTGTTGTTTTTGTTTGTAAATGTCCAATAATAAGGGACTAGTTAAATAAAAATACACGGTGTAATACTACATAGCTATCAAAAAGAATAAGGCAGCGCCATGTGTATTGCCATGGAATGAGTTCAAGGCATGGTACGTGAAAACAGCAGCAAAACAGAGGTACAGCATGTTACCACTGGTGTGGTTATAAACATATGCATAGATCATACATACATATATATGCTCATATGCATCGGCTATCTCCGAACTAGTTTATACAAGGGTCTACAAGGCCTTACACAATCTAACCTGCCCCTTGGCACCTTGTCATGAACCCTCTGGCTCATGTCTCTTTGCTTTTCTGACAGCCCAGGCATCCGGTTAATTTAGGACTTTGAAATGGCTGTCAGAAAAGTTGTCGTCTCAGATGTCCACGGGGCTCACTTCTTCCCCTCCTTCAAGCCTTTGTTCAAATCTTACCTTTCCAGTGAGGCCTACACTGACTGCACTAATTAAAACTGTGTCCCTCGCCCTTTGTTTCCTCTTACCCTACCCTACTTGTTCTTTTTTCCACAGTACTTATCACCCTCTAACATTCTATTAGTCAATGTTCTTAGGTACTACGTTTATTGTTTATTGTTTGTTTCCCCCCAGTAGAATGTAAACTCTACAAAGGATAGGGGTCTTTGTTTTGTTTGTGATAGAGACCAGGCAAAAACTACCTAGTAGGTACTCAACAATTATTTGCTGAATAAGGGAAAGATACACACGACACTGGTAACAGTTGTTACCCCAGGAAGGGGAACTGAGATACTGGAGGTAGGGTTAGAAACGAGACTTACTTTCCAGTACATACCCTTGTGTGCTTTGGACCATGTGCTTGTATTCATTGGTAAAAACTTAATAAAAAATGTTTAGCTCTATCAATAGTGTGCTAGAACTGGAAGAAGTGACAACCTGGACCCAAACCCTTCAGCTGACATATGATGGCCCAGGTGCAGAACAGATAAGTAATTTGCCCAAGGTTACACAGCCAGGATTTAAACCCACATCTACTAACTCCAGAGCCCTAGCTGTTAACCATTATGCCACAGAGCCTATCAGCCGATTTAACGTAGCGTGATAGAAATGCCAAAGTATTCCAAAGGTGATGGTGTGCCTCCGTCTGATATTTTCCACTATAATAAACTCCAAGGGATGGTCTGAGTTCTTTTGATATATGAGATTTTGACTGTATTGTGCTTAGCTTGACATAAATGGGAATACTGGGCTTGGGGGTTCTTTTATGAGAATTTCATTGTCAAAGTAAAGTGTTAATCTCAGTCCCTTGGTAGTTGGAAGCACAGTGATCTGAAGCCTGTACTCCCAGTTATTTCTTCTTCCAAAGCAATCAAGAGGTCTGGATGAGCTGCTGGGTGTTGGGGGGTGAGGGAGGGATGTGAGGGCACTTGGCCTGGTCAGAAGGTAATGGGACTATTCCCAGGGGCTATTAAAGGCTGGCTGCCGAGCCTCCTGAACACGGCTGACTGCTGGGAAGCCTTCTGGGCCCGGACCAGGTGGCGTGCCCGCCGCCGCTGCTGCAGCCAGTACAGCATCTCCACTTTGTCGCGCTTCATCTTGTCCAGGTAGCGCCGCCCCTTGAAGGTCACTGGCTCGCTGAAGATTAACTCAATCTTCTCAAGAAGTGAAGCCAAAGGAGCCTCCATTAGACTAAGCTTCTTGTGTAGATGGTTGCGGATTTGATTCTCCTCCAGGAAGCGACTCAGACCCATGCCAGTCTTTTGGAAGAAACGGTTGGGGTCAGAGGCCTGTCGCTCAAACCACTCCAGTTTCCCCAGCAACATCTCCCGAAGCTGAATGGGCTGCAGGGCCCTCTCCCAGGCACTCACCAATGAAGGTAGCTGCCTCAGACGGGCATTGGAGCTGTACTTGATGGCCATGTCCAGCCGGTCCTTGTGGGGGACCTCAAGCATGGACCACAACCGCTCCAGACGCTTCTGCAGGCTCTGGATTTTGTGGGGTTCTTCCAGGAGGTTAGTCCCTTCAGTTTCTAGCCTGTGCTCCAGCACTGTGTTCCAATCCCACTCTCCTGGCACAAAGTCTGGCTCTTCATCTTCTAGCAAGGGAGGTGGGTGCTGAATCTTTAGGGACTCTCTGACGGGGGCCACGATCTCCACAGGAACCTCCTCGTCAAACATTTGGAAGATGACATGGAGGAAATCTGTCTCCTGGTTGGTGAGGTATTTGAAATAGTCATCCACGGACAAGGAGGTTTTCCGCCACTTTGTCCACAAGGCCTTACTTGATTTCCTCTCCCCGCCTTTGCTTATTTGGGGTGATGTGAGCGAAGACGTTCTATCCAGGTTGGACTGCAAAGTGTTTGCTCTCTGGGTATAAAGTCCAACCAGCTTGGGGTTGATGACACAATACTGTTTTTCTTGACGTAGAAAGGCTGAGGTCAGGAACTTCGACCAATCTTTATTGGCTGCACGCTCAATCATGGGTCCCTGGTCAAAAGAGAAGTGGTCAAGAGAGACACGGCTCATCAACTCCTTGTAGACCTCCCTGATGCTATTACCAACAAAGCGATCAACATCCATTTCCTCGATAAGTTTGGATTCCAGTTCACCAGCCAGGTGGTCGTATAGGACTCCGTTCCCCTCAATGTGGAAGGAATCCAAAAACTTTCTCTCAGAGACCTGCACACTAGCTGCCTGGACTACCACCTGATTTCTTAGCTTCAAAGTAACAGTCACTGGCTGTGGATGAAGTGCAAGGGGTTGGGGGGACTTGGGGCCCCACTGTCCAGAGGTTTCTTGTTCTTCCTTCAGCATTCTCTGCAGCTCTTCCATGCGATGTGCTGCAGTTGGGCAGTGGGTCAGGGTCCCCAGGAGCAGGGGCAGGCTTGAGTCCAGCGGTGAGTAGCGAGTCCACTCCAATTTCATGCTCTTCATTATCTGCTTCAGGTCCTCAGCTACTGTGTTCCCTGCCACCTCTGGTTTGCTCTCTGTAACCAGGACCAGCGGGGTTAAGGGACGAGGCCGGAGTGGAGGAAGGCCCAACTCATCTGCTAGCTTCCAGCCCTCACGCAGAGAGGGCATGGACTGGCCCTTCTGGAGATGGGAGTAGAGAGGCAAATGGGGGGTGGGGGAAGACTCGCTGGTGGGAGTCACAGAGTATCTGGGCAGTGACACAATCTGTGAGGAACTGAAGCTGCTTTCTCCCTTCCTTTGCATGGCGGGCAGCCAGGGGAGAGGCTTTCTCCTCTTCAGGTGCGGGATGGATTTCAATTCCTTCACTGGATCCGGTTCAGGCTCACTGAAAAATTCTGGCGGGCGGCTGAGTTGGATGAGGTAGTTCAGATTGAGGGCGCAGCCTGACCCTTGGGCAAAGTCGATGCTGTGAGGCCATGGCTTAAAATCCCCAGGGGGCCCGACGGAGCGCAGTTTGTATATGCTGTCCTGGGTCTGCTCTACCTTCAGTAGGGCACGGAAGTCGGAGAGCAGGCCACGGTAGACCTTGGGGCTGGTGAGGAAGACTGTGCAGTCCCTGGCGAGGCTGGCGGCCAAACGAGTGAGCGTGGCTGATTCTGTGAAGACATCTGAGGAGGTCGACATGGTCTTCAGCAGGTGCAGGTAGCGTAAGAAGAGGTGCTCACAGCTGAGCAGGACGTAGACCAGGAGCCGCTTTCGCAGCCTCTGGTTGTCCAAGTGGCTCAAACTGGGTTCAGTGGGAGGCTCCCGCCAGCTGCACTTTAGCTCGTTCAGGATGACCTCTGTGAAACGGAGTCGGCCCTCGGGAGGCATCCGCTCTGCCAGCCCGCTGAGGGCCAGCCGCTTGGCCACTTGGCGGCACAGTGATGCCACGGTCAGCCGCGAGACGGGCAAGGGCAGTAGCATAGGGACCTCCTGCGGTACGGGCTTCTGAGACTCTGGGCGTGTCGCCCTGCGTGGGAAGAGCGACAGCGGACGCAGTAACTGGTGGTAAAACTGCTGGAGCTCGGCTTCAGGTTTAAAGGGCTCCATATTACCGCTGGCAGCGCGGATCTTGCGGGCAGAGGCGGCGAAGCTGTTACTAAGGCAACCAGGGGCCGGACGGCCCGAGTGCGCTTGCGCGTCCGGTGCTCACTACTCCTTGGAGGTGGAAACAGGGCCTTGAATGCGCGCGCACCAGGAGGCGGGGCAAAGTCTGGCTTCCGAGGCTCCCCCTCCTCGCGACTCTTCTCGGGTTTCTGCTACAGAACTCCAGCAATTCAGGTCTTTAGGCCAGTGACTGGCTCTGAGATGGCATCGGACTCGGGGGACCGTGAGATCGCCTGCACGGTGAGGGTCGAAGCCTAGTGTGGGAGCCTCGCCGGGCAGAGAGACTCAGCCCCTGGGGTTGATCGTTAACGCGGGAAGGGGAGGAAAGAAGCGGGCACCAGGGGCGAGGCCGGGAGCCCCAGCGTGAAACGGGTGCTAGAGTAGCAGGGTCCTTGGCGTTAATATCGGAGGGTGTCGATCCTGATCTTGATTGATAATGAAGAAGGCGCTTCAGGAAGGGTCACGTGGGGCGTTTCCCCAGGCGTTTGGGGTTGTCCTAGGAGAGGTAGTGAAACAGGATCACGCAAGAGGAGTCCCCAGCTCTCATCCGCGGGTCCCTGCCGCCCTTGCAGCTGGAGTTCGCCGTGCAGATGACCTGTCAGAGCTGTGTGGACGCGGTGCGCAAGTCCCTGCAAGGGGTAGCAGGTAAGAGCCAGATAAATTTTCTGCGGACAGTCCGGAGGCCTCTGGGAGAGGCAGGCAAATCTCTTAAACCAACCCTACTCCCATTTTACAGACGCAGAAATTGAAACCCAGAGAGAGGAAGGGATGTTCTCAGAATCATATACAAAGACCCAGAGACAGAGCCTGGAGTACAGGTCTCAAGCCTGCCCTACCAGCAACTGTCTGTCCTAGCGTCTTAAAAGTTCAGATGCCTGGAGAGTGAGGAGCTAGGCTGAGTATAGCCCCACCTACAAGGGGGAGATCCCTGGAAAACGGGCTGTTGTTGCTTGGGAAACAGCATAATCTCGGCAAAGCAAAGGGCAGCGCTGGCCATGTTCCATCGTAGGCAGATCCTGACTTAAAAGCCAGCTAGCTAGCAGGTCTGGAGACGACCTGGCACAATTGGAAAGATCTGAGAAGGCAGAGCCACCAGCATGGCACTGGGAACTGCCTTCCTTTTGATTCTGTTAAACGTGCGTTCATCCAGTTCATTCAGCAGGTATGGACCAGACACTGGGGGCTTTTTAGGAAGAATGCTTCACAAATGTTCCAGGCACAGCCCCTGCCTCAGGTAAATATGAGCACACAAGCATGGCTTATGGAAGAGCACTTCTGATAGGAGATGAGACGAGATGGCTTCTGAAGCTGGGACACTGGTGGAACTCAGCTCTGTATAAGGCAGCAGTGTGTCATAGTTGTTAGGGTATGTGCTCTTGAGTTAGACTGGGTTCAGAGCTCCTCTTTGCTGCTCAATGGCACTGAGATCAATGGCACTGAGTAACTCATGCATGTTACTTTTTGTGTCTGTGTTTCTTCAGTGTTTAAACGGGCATGATAGTGGAAGCTATTCCAGAAGATTGACGTGAAGAGTAAATGAGTTAATTAGCACTTTAGAAAAGTCTTTGGCATATCGTGAGAGCCCACTAAGTCTTAGAGCATGAGAGGAGGGGTTACAGATGGTCATCTGGCTGGGTGGAGGCAATAGGGGACAGATCTCCAAGCTGGGTTTGCTGTGTGTTGTGGGATTTGGGCAACAGTCTGTGGAGATTGAGCCATTCCACCGAGAGTGGAGTGTTCTGACCAAAGCTTTCTGAGGATGCTGGGCTCTTCACTACCTGTAAAACGTTCTTGCTGGGAGAGCAAACAGCTGGACTTTCTGTTGAACACTGCAGGTGTTTAGCCCTCAGCAGGTTTCTTAGGCTCAGAAAAAGACTCCTGGTGATTATGTTTTTGATCTAGGTGACTGGAAACAGCTTGGCTTTTTCATGGGTTGAGCAGGGAAGTTGTAGTTTCCCAGAATGAAGAGAGAGAGGAAGGGAGGGAGGGAGAGAAGGAAAGAGAGAGAGAGAGATTTGCTCTCTCCAGGAGGCCCTGGGCTTTGGGAAAGAGCTCTGCTCTCCCAAAGGTTTAAGTGGGAGGAGCTTCCAGCCCAAGATTCACTTCCTTGAACCCTTATCACACACCCTGGGGTTCACTGTGGCCTTCTCTTTTCTCCCTCACTGGATTCTGAGCTAAACAAGGGCTGGCCTGGCCACACTCTGGGGTTCACCAGCCAAACTGCACTGCTGCTTAGCTGGAGAGCCAGCCTCTTCTTGGTTCAGATTCAAGGTCAAGAATTCGGGAAGTGCATAGTTACAAAGAGCTTCTCACTTGGAGCCTCCTGCTTCAGGAGCAGAGAATCGGCTCTTCTTAGGAGACCTCAGGTCAGGAACCCGCCTGCACTGAAGCCAGCACATCATCAAGTCTTGTCTGCTGTATGTCTGAAACATACTCAGAATCCAGCTTCTCTTTTTCCATACTTGGGCCTTCACACCAGTCCAAGCCACCTCATCTCTCCCTGACCCACACGAGAACCTCATCTTTGGGCTCCCTGTTTTGCCCTCTAATAGCTTTTCCATATAAAAGCCAGAGTGATTTTTAAAATCATATGTTAGATAATGCGGCTGCCTTGCTTAAAATACTCTAGAAGTAATAATGTTTGAGAGCTTCCCATGGGCCACGCACTGTTCTAAATGTTGGAGCCTCACGGGGCAGAGAGCCTCATTTAGGTCTTGAATATGAAATATTCAAGAAATAACTCATTTAGCTCTTCAATAACCCTCTGAAATAGATATTATAGTATTACTATCTCCATTTGCAGGTGAAGAAACTGAACAGAAAACTCAACAGAAAGGTTGAGTAACTTGTCTAAGGTCACACAGCTAGTATGTGGCAGACTCAGGATTTCAACCCCAGAGCCTACATTCTCTAACACTGTCCACTATGGCCTCTCCAAAATTCAAATCCAGATTTTTTCCTGTTGCCTACAAGGCTTTGCTTGATTGGCCTCCATATCTTACTATTCTCTTTACTCCCAGCTTCAACCACACTGGCCTTTCTAAAACGCATCAATGTTGTTCCTGCCTCAGGGTCTTTGCCCCTTCAGTTCTTTCTGCTGGAATGCCCTTCCCTGACTACCTTCAGGCCTTTGCTTAAAGGCTCAGAGAGACCTTCCTTGACCAGCCTGCCTGAGTGGCTCATCCCCGAGTTGTTCCCATTTCATTGATAACACTTTTCACTGTCTGAGTCTCTCTCATGCATGTATTTGCTATCCGTGTCCTTGTACTTGAATGTGTGCTGCTTCACGGGGTAGAGACATCGCCTGACTTGTGCCCTGCTATATCCCCACTGCCTGGAATGTGGCACATGCTTAGTATACATTTGTTAAATGAATGAATAATCGAATGAATAAATGAAACCTCTTGCACTGCATGTTTATTTGAGCCCTGGGAACCTCAGTCTGTCTTTTGGGGTCCAACCCTACTTCCTTGGGGCAGGAGGACCAAGCATCAGCCTTGGGGTTGGACAGGCTGCCTTCCAAGCTTTGTGACCTCAAGCCAGTTGTGTAACCCTCTAGCCTCATTTCCTCACCTGCCAGATGAGGGCATTGTCACTCCCTTGATGTGTAAAGCAGAGCACCCAGCTCTTGGCATACCCTGCAGGCTCAGGCCACAAGAGTTCTGTGCCGTCCTCCCCACACCCCCTTTGCATCAAGAGGTACCTCTAGGTGGACCCAGAACTCCAAGGCTTCACAGGCTGCCTAGTGGCCCAGGATGTGATGTCGTGTGAAGTGAGAGACCGTTTGGTTTTTTGGAGGGTTTTCTTCTCACAGAATTGCCCTGTACTTGCAGGGGAGGAAATGGGTTTGTCTGATCTCTTACACATTCTGCCTGGCTCAGTGTCATGGATCCTGACACTGAGCTTTCCCGGGCTCTCCAAGCAAACCCGGGAGACCTTTATAACCAACCACAGGCCAAATATTCCTGTCTCTCAGGTGCTGCCTCCTCCCAGTAGCGTTTCCCAGTTTTGCCACCTTTGCACAGGAAGGAATATGAACAGCAGAGGTACCTTGTCTGTGCCCTGGGAGTTACTCTCTTCTCTGCCTGGTGGTTAACCCGTGTGTATTCTGAGTTCTCCCACAGCCTGTGCGCTCCCTGAGGACCAGCGCTTTCCCTGACCCTGGCCTCCTCCGTGCCAAGCACACATTTATTGAAAGAATATGGAAGAGGGAAAAAAGGATGAGGCAAGTCCAAAGGTTTCACAGAGCACTAGCTCCAGGCCTTGTGAAATGCCTCATTTAATGTGTGTCTCCTGGACCTCCCAGGCCCCCCTGCCCTTTACCCTGCAGAGAAACAAACACACTTCCTGAGATCAAAGCACAATGCTAGGAAGCCCCACCCCCATCTGACAGCAGTAGTTACTGCTCCCTGCCCCCCCTTGTGTACTGGCTGAGGATTCTAGAGTTCTCTTAAAAGGCCCTGGGAGCCCCAAATATCTGAATGAAGGGGAAGCCTCTTCTCTTCCTTCTTTGAGTTGGCTCACTGTTCCTCAAAGCTGAGCATGTGTCGGAATCATCACGTGGTTTCGGTACACACGTGACTTTAGGCATTTGGGGGGCAATTGAGACCCACTGTCTTTTTTTTTTTTTTTTTTTAGGAATAAGTGACAAACATTTCTTTTTATTGTTATTAAAGTTTTTCCCAATGTAGTTCAGTAACTGAAGCATTCTAATTTAGTTTTATTTTATTCCACTGTTGAACATAGTCTGAGCTGTACACACTCCCTTCCCTTTCACCTCAAAGGGAGCTCCTTTGTATGTAGCCACACAGAGACCCACTGACTTTTGAACCTGACCCTTGTGGAGCACACAGAGCTCCTGCCTTCACAGAGCATTGTAATCAGTGCAGTGTGAGTTATGTGGGGAAGTGGGAGCTGCTACAGGAGGGCAGAGGAGGGGGTCCCAGCCCAGCCTGGAGGCTGGGGGGCTGCTTCTCGGGGTGAGCAGCATCCAGGTGAAGTGCTTGGGCTCCAGAGTTAGGCTGCCGGGCATGAATCCCAGTTCCACATTTTACTACAACGTGACTTTGAGCAAGTTTCTTAATTTCTCTGTGCCTCAGTTTTCTTGCCTGTTCTATGGGGTTACCTGAGTATGGAATTCGTTACTACAGGTAAAGGACGAAAAAGCCCACAGTGCATGCTGGGTAAATGTTAGCTGTCATAGTGATGGTGATAGTCCCCCTTATGTGTATACCAGTTTTATTGAGATACAATTCATATAACATAAAGTTCACCCGTCTAAAGTGCACAGTTCAGTGGTTTTTAGTATGTTCAGAGTTGTATAACCATCATCACGATCGCTTTTATATTTCTTCACTTTATGAAGAAGTTGTATACTTTAGCTGGATACAATTCCCCTGTTCCCCCACCCCCTAATCTACTTTGTGTCTCTATAGGTTTTCCTATTCTGCACATTTCATCCAGAAGGGCATCATCTAACTCATACGTGGTCTTTTGTGACTGGCTTTCCCGTAACATAATGTTTTCAAGGTTCATCCATTTTGTAGAGAGTTATCAGTGCTTCACTCCTTTTTATGGCTGAATAGTATTTCATTGTATGGAAATACCACATTTTGTTTACCCATTCATGAGTGGATGGACCTGTGGGTTGTTTTCACCTTTGGACTATCATGAATAACACGGCTATTGATCACCCACTTTTATAAAAACTTTTTTTTTTATAAAAACATTTTTTAAAGAATTATCTATGCTTAAAAAGTTATACATAATGCCTGGCATGTGATAAGGACTCATAACAGTCCTTGGGGTGAGGTGACATCATCCCCACTTTATTTATAAACAAACAGACTCAGAGAGGTGAAGGGCCATCCCCAGCTGGAAAGCAGCTTCCGAGCCTACCTCTAGCCATGGGCAGGTTGGTGAGTCACCCAACCTGGGGGTGGGGAGTCACCCTCTGTTTCTCTCTTCCCTGTTCCCAGCACAGGGTGCCAGCCCTCTGCTGCCCTCTGCCCCCTCTCTCCTCCCAGGTGTCCAGAGTGTGGAGGTGCAATTGGAGAACCAGATGGTCCTGGTGCAGACCACCCTGCCCAGCCAGGAGGTGCAGGCCCTCTTAGAAGGCACGGGGCGGCAGGCAGTACTCAAGGGCATGGGCCGTGGTCTCTTGCGTGAGTAACCACTGTGACCTTGGCCTTGCCTCTCTGGGAGGGAGGTGGCCTGGGGCTGATATAAATCTAACCACAGGATTTGGGGACTTTGGGTTGGAGAAGGCTTGGGGGAGGAGGGTAAAAGATCTGTGGGGCTCTCTCCATGCCCTTCCCCAGCTGATGAAGGCGTGGGGCTGGGTGTCTAATACCTTGCAGAGAATCTGGGGGCAGCCGTGGCCATTCTGGAGGGGCATGGCCCTGTGCAGGGGGTGGTGCGCTTCCTCCAGCTGACCCCTGAGCGCTGCCTCATTGAGGGGACCATTGACGGCCTGGAGCCTGGGCCGCACGGACTCCATGTCCATCAATTCGGGGACCTCACAAAGAACTGCAACAGGTAAGTCGTCTGTAACCTCCCCTGTAATATCCTCATCCCCTAGTTGTGCACCCACTATGTGCAGGGGCCTGTATTCAGCCCTTGACACATACTTTCACACTGTTCTGCAAAGTACCCTGTGAGGCATGTGCACATAGGCCCAGTTTACAGATGATGAAACTGAGGCTCAAAGAGGTTAGATGACTTGTCAAAGGCTCCAGAGCATGTAAATAGTAGAATGGGGATTTGAACCAAAATCTGACCCTGACACTCCTGCTCATAGCTATCTTACTGCCTGTGAGATGGAAGGTGACTCCTGGACGTGAGAAGGGCAAGTTCCCGTGTCATGGTGTTTGTCATGGTGTTTGTCAAACAATTAGTTGTTTACTCATCTGTGTCTCCCCTGGAAGTTTATTGAGGGTAGGACCCGTGTTTGATTGTACTAGTGACCTCAACCCAAAGCCTGGCACAGAGAGGGAGTGTTTGTTGAATGAATGAGTGAGTGAGTGAATGAGTGAGTAAGTGCATGGATGAAACAAATATAGTTAAAGTAAGAGGATGGGTCACCTGGACTGTGAGCTGCTGCTTGACTTCCCACCTGCTACCTTTTCTTCTTAGCTGTGGGGATCACTTTAACCCTGATGGAACGTCTCATGGGGGCCCCCAGGACTCTGACCGGGTGAGTGTCCACTGGGGTGAGGCTCGGGCTGAGAGAGAGCTCAGGGTCTCAGAGGAAGGGCAGGCAGCTCTTGGCTCCTCTGAGTGCGATTCTTTTTTACTGGGGTCTTTTCCCTTCATTTTGTTTCGTTCAGAAGCATTTATTGACACTTTCTGTGATCAAGGCCTGTTCCATTGGAGCTCACAGTCTGGTAGGGAGACCACTGAGTACTCCGAGGTTGCAATGACAAGAGATTATCCTGGCAGGAGGCTCTGGGAACCCAGAGCAAGCACCTGATCCAGCCCCAGGGGCACAGGCAGTAGGAGGAGCTTCTAGAAGTGACGGCGTAGAAGATGAAAGTTTTGCTCAGACTAAACAGGCCGTTCCCCATGCTCCAATTCCTGGTCCTGGAGTTTTCGTTTTTCACCAGAGAATTGTTTTCCCCATTGGAGCAAGTCATGTGCTGCCTTAATGATTTTTATCTTACCTGAGTACTGCTTGTTTTGTTTGTTACTCAGTGTTTTGATTTAAATTGACTTTGATTAAAATTTTTTTCCTTAGGTAAATTTAGTTATTTTTAGTGTTTTAATCCATCACAGAACATTCCTAAAAGAGAAGGTACTGTCCTGAACCCCCAGGTCCCCATTACTGGTCTTCATCAATCACCACCTCATGGCCAGTCCTGTTTTATCTATACCACGTCCTTCTCCACCATAATTTTAAAGCAAATCAAGACCTTATTTTATGTAATTAAGGTCGATTTATTTTTAACAAGAAACTTGATATTGCCGCAGAGACTGGAAAACCAGTACTTCTTTTTTCTTTTCCTTTATTTTTTATTTTTTTAAGGAGGGCGCAGCTCACAGTGGCCCATGCGGGGATCGAACCAGCAACCTTGGTGTTATCAGCACCACGCTCTAACCAACCGAGCTAACAGGCCACCCTGAAAACCAGTACTTCTAGGATAATAGGAGGATCACTGTGGAAATAAGTCAGTGCAGGCCTCAAAAGTGTTCTCAGAGTTCCTACTAGGGGCTGAGTTCCTGTCTTTGTTAATGTGAGGAGCAAACGTTAAGAGGTATTAAAGACCTATTAACACCAAACAGAAACTTTGTCCTGGATTTAAGCCAGGAGGGCTGCCTTCTCCCTCGGTGATGTAATGTTTCCTAGCCCTGTCACACACTGGGTACCATGTTGTGTGTGTTCCCCCTCCTTGGGGACTCAGCACCAGGCCGTCTCTGGGTCCTGATCCTGGAAACTGGTGACTCCTCTGTACACCCTCGCAGGACTCAGACTTCCTTGGTTTTTGTTTTCTATCTTGATGAAAGTTTGCAACCTTCTGCCACAAAACAAATGAACACATGGTGTGTGTTTCTTAATTCATGTAACTGATTTGTTGGACTTTTGACAGCTCTGTCACATTTCTCATGGTCAAAAGTTTTTACTTCTTTCCCCCCCAAAGTGGGAGAAGCCTTTCTGTTGAGTCCATTAGCTATTGCTGTGAATCAAATCACTCCAGACGTAGGGGTTAAAATAAGCATTTATCATCTCCGTTTCTCTGGGTGCAGTTTAGCTGGGGCCTCGGGCTTAGGGTCTCTCACAGGCTGCAGTCAAGGTGTTGGCTGGGGCTGCAGCCAGCTCAAGGCTCGAGGTGGAAAGGACCTGCTCCCACACTCACTCGTGTTGCTGTTGCCAGACCTTGGGGCCTCCTTGGCTGTTGGCCAGAGACATCAGTCCTTTGCCATGTGGGCAGCAGGCAACACAGCAGCTGGCTTCCCTCAGAGCAAGTGAGTGAGAGAACGAGAGGGCACCCAAGACTGAAGCCACACTCTTTTTGGAACCTAATCTTGGAAGTGTCACAGGTTCTAGCCCACACTTGGCTGGGGGTGTGGGTGTGGGGGGGGAAGTACACAAAGGTGTGAATCCAGGGAGGTGCAATTTCACACTGAGCCTTGAAAGGTGCTGAGCAGGAATTAGGCAGGTGAAGAATGGGAGAGTGGGAATGGCGGGCTCAGCAGAGGAAACACCACAGGCACAGCCCTCGAGGCGTGAACCAGCAAGGAGCATCTGGGAACTGGCAGACTTCTGTGTCTCTTATGAAGTGGAGGTTTCTAAAGAGCAAGAGACCACCTCGTGACCTGTGCCCTGGCCGGGGCCCCTCTCAGGGCTGGGAATCAGAAGGGGCTGGAGCCAGTTGCTCTACAAAGCCCTTGGTGTAGACAGAGGAAGACAGAGCAAGGGCTACGAGGCCAAGGCCGCCACGATGACTGGCAAGTTCCTGGTGGATTTCAGTATCTGCTTTGGACCAGATGGAAATGAGTTCAATGTGGGAATTTACATCCAAGCCGGTTGTCCTTTTGCACGTCTCCTAACTGGTCTCAGCTTTGTTCCCTTCTCTCCTTGTGCCCCTCCAGTCCTTTCTCTTCATACACTGTACTAGGGGGATTGCTCCAAAGCATGGGGTCACCATGTCATGCCCCTGCCTGAAACCCTTCTTGGCTCCCCAGTGCTGAGGGTAGAGGCCCTGCCTGGCTGCTTGGTGTGACATCAAGGCCACCCTATAGGGCAGGGACTGGAAAAGCTACCTCTCCTGACCCTTTGCTGCTGCCCCCTGAGCCCAGTCCTAAAAACATTCCCCCAGGCTCTGTCGTCACCTCCCCCTCCTTGACCTTTCTACTTTAAGAGCTGCCAACATGGGGCATAACAAAAAGCACCTGGTGTAAGCAGCAGATGTCCCTCTGGAAAACAGGATAAAACAGAAGCGGCTCTTCTTGCTGCTTGTCAGACCCATCTATAGTGACGTGCCTTGTGACCACTTTGCAGCCAGGCCTTGTGTACCAGCCCATATTGGCACTGGCACTTGCTTCTGCCCAAAGTGTCAGGTTGGGGACAATTTATTTGCACAGATGTGAGTCTCTGTGACTCACAGTAAGGTCTTGTCACCAGAATACACACTCTCTATTGTACTAACTCTGTGTCATAATCACTCATCTGTTCCACATCTGGCTCCCACCAAGGCACAAACCCCTTGAGGGTGGTGGCCGCATATGTGCCCCCCATGCCTGGCAGAGGGTGTCTGATGCAGGAGGTGCTCAGTAGATATGTTATGACATTTTTATTACCTTCAAAGGAGAAGGTGGGAAGAGCCAGCTTCTGGGGGGATCAGGACAGGCCTTTGCTCCTGGTGTTTTTTCTCTCTGTTCCTGGAGGCTGGATGTCAGGGAAAGGATGCTGGCTGCCTCGGCTGATCAAGAAGCCAAGCTTGGCTAACAAGCTCAGGGGCTCACAGAATCATCAGGAGGCTGGAGAACCGGGCATGGAAAGAAGCAGGAACCGGGCAGGCTTCTGAGGCTGGGATAAAAGGCTGGGCAATGGCTTCCTAGGAAGAACAGTCTGGCTCACCGTACCTGACTTCCTTGGAGGGGATCACTGGCTATTTTCAGTGTGCTGTCATTCTGCCCAGGAATTCAGTTCCAGGGAGGGAGTGTCCAATTGCCTTCCTTATGTCCTGGGCAGTCAGTCCCTTCATCCTACCTGACTGTACCCACAGGAGGACAGTGGTACTTTTGGGAGGGGAATCAGCTACTGGGAAGCCGGAAGCTAGCAGCTGTGCCCTGAGTGCTCCTTTCCCTGGGTCTCATTGCAGCATCGGGGAGACCTGGGGAACGTCCACGCTGATGCTGACGGCCGAGCCATCTTTCGGATAGAGGATGAGCAGTTAAAGGTATGGTGGAAAAGAAAGTGGGGACCTTGCCTCACAGGTCCACTGTCTGAGGCCAATGTCTCCCCTCAAAGGTGTGGGATGTGATTGGCCGAAGCGTGGTCATCGATGAGGGTGAAGACGACCTGGGCCAGGGCGGCCATCCCTTATCCAAGATCACGGGGAACTCAGGAAAGAGGTGGGTAGTGCCGCCCCCTGCAGGAGGCTGTGCTCTGCCCGCTGTACGTGTGCAACTCTGGAGGGGCCCAGAGGGGCCCACCCATGACCACACATTCTCTGCAGGTTGGCCTGTGGCATCATTGCACGCTCTGCCGGCCTTTTCCAGAACCCCAAGCAGATCTGCTCCTGCGATGGCCTCACCATCTGGGAGGAGCGAGGCCGGCCCATCGCTGGTAATGGACGAAAGGAGCCGGCCCAGCCCCCCGCCCACCTCTGAGCACGGCCTCAGCCTTGGGTCTGTTACTGTCTTCCCACCTGCATGCTGTCCACTTCTGGCGGGAGGAGGGGGAGGCCCTGCTTGCCCAGTCCGAGGAGAACTAGGGTTCTGGGTGTGCAGGGAGCTGTGATGCTCCCTTGGCTAATTAAAGTTATTTTCATATGAACTTTGTGTTTTGTCTGTGTCCCCATGTCCTTTAATGGGCTTAGTGAACACAGTCCCTCTGCCTCTGCCTTCCCCTTCCAGGGCCAGCTCTTGGCTTTGGAGCCAAACAAAACTGAATTCAAATCCACATACGAGGTCTGACAATTCAGTTTACAAACTCATTCTGGAAAAAGTGCTCCATACCTCATTGCTGAATCTCACTATGGTCACCTTCAAAGTACTCCTCTTGGGAAGCTATTCACCGACGCCAGTGCCTTAGTCCACCCTTCAAAGCAATTTTAGAACTTTTTCTGAAATGGCTATCAGAGCTGTCGTCGTATTACCCTTGACGTCCTGAATGGCATCAAAATATCTTCCTTTCAATATTTCCTTTATCTTCGGGTAAAGAAAGAAGCCATTGGGTGCCAGATCATGTGAGTAGGGAGGGTGTTCCAATACAGTTATTTGTTTGCTGGCTAAAAACTCCCCCACAGACAGTGCCTTGTGAGCTGATGCGTTGTCGTGATGCAAGAGCCATGAATTGTTGGCGAAAAGTTCAGGTCGTTTTTTGTCTAATTTTTTCACGCAGCCTTTTCAGCACTTCCAAATAGGAAACTTGGTTAACTGTTTGTCCAGTTGGTACAAATTCATAACAACTAATCCCTCTGGTATCAAAAAATGTTAGTAACATCGTTGCAATAAGTTCGCAAACTTAATGGTCTGATGTCATACCTCCTGAGGGCTGCATCTTCCTCCTCAGGATCACAGTGGAGGGCCATAGCAGTCATATCTCTGTCTGTGGCTGCCCCTCTCCCTTCACTGTGGCCAGTTGGAACCAAAATGGACACCTGACCCATGCAGGGCCTTGCTTTCCCTGAGAAATCAGAGCAGATCCAACTTTAGTGTCTGTGTCTGCATCTGTCACATGGGAATATGGGAACCGTGGGCGGCCTCTTCTCCCTGCCTTATCGACTGAGTATCAGAAAAAGCTGTGGAGGATGAGGAGGAGAGAAACAGATGCACAGGGAAAACTTAAGAGATGCTGGACCATTGCTCCAGAGTCCCCACTGTGGGCTTTTCCTGAGGCCAGCTCCCCCCTGACCTGCGGGTTAGGAGACGCTCCTGTATCCCGCCCATACACACACACCCCTTTTAAGAAAAAAATGAATCTGGCTTGCGTTGATTTCTTTACTCAGAAGTAAAAGACTCTTAGTTAATAAGTGAAGTGCTTGGCACAGGGCCTGGCATAGTAAGTAAAGGGAGCAGTGATTGTGCTTCTGAGGCCAAACGGGGCCCTGGAGGCAGCCCCAGCCAGGCTCCCCTCTCACAGAGATGGCCGATATCCAAGGACTAGTCTGTGGGCCGGGGATTCTGGGCCTCCCTACTCATCTGATGTGCCCCCACCTCTACCCACACTGGACTGTCCCAAGCTTGCTCATTCGTGACAAAGCTGCTCTTACGACACAGCGGGCTGTCAGAGTGCAAACTTTGCCCCTTCCGCTGCCTGCTTAGAACCAGGTGGGTGGTTTTACAGTTCAGTTGGCCTTGGCTTAGGTGCGCCTGGCTCTGCTCCCGTTCTCCAAGTCCTGCCTGGTTCCCCCCCAAGATTGCCAGCCGTGCCTGTAGGCCCAGCCCTTGGATGGACCCTGCTCTTTCTTGCCACACCTATGCTGGTTGCTTTCTAGATCCCCGGAGTTCCTGGGGAACCAAATCCTTTTAAGCCTGGGGCCCAGGCTGACTGTCCCAGGCAGGATCACTGCAGGAACTCCTCTTGGACTCTGTCACAGCCAACCCCTGACCTCTTCTCACTTTCCTTTTGGAATTATAGCTGGATTTAACCCTTTTAGGGCCAAACTGCTCACCATCCTCTACCACTCTGTTTCGACTTTTAAGGAATCAACATCCCCATTAGCTTTTCTTTCTTCTAAATTATTAGCTGTGTGATTTTCAAACTTTGTTTTTAATCACAAAACACTGTTCAAGCATCTTGAAGCCCCATCTGTAAAGAAGTGGAAGTGCAGCCAAAGACGCTTAGCTTTGACTACGGGCTCCCCAGAAGTCCTGAGGCTCCAGGCAGCACAATTGGAAAATCTTTGCCAAATTGAGGGAAACGTCTGCTATGTCCACAAACTACCTGTACTGCCATTTACCAAATACTTTTCTTTAAATTGATTCACTTTTAAATTTACTTAAAAAGGAAATTGTAATCATTAGCTAATACCGTACCTATGTATTAACATTATGATGTACATTAGTGGTATTGGTGCACTGAAAAGACTCTTGTAACGATTAGTTTTTTAAAGAAGTAATTACTGGGGTGGCCAGTTAGCTCAGTTGGTTAGAGCGGGAGCTCTTAACAACAGCGTTGCCGGTTGGAATCTCACATGGGCCAGTGAGCTGCGCCCTCCACAACTAGATTGAAGACAATGAGCTGCCAGCAGGGTGGCCGGATGGTTCAGTTGGTTAGAGCGTGAGCTCTAAACAACAAGGTTGCCGGTTCAATTCCTGCTTGGGATGGTGGGCTGCGCCCCCTGCAAGTAGATTGAAAATGGCGACTGGACTCTGAGCTGAGCTGTGCCCTCCACAACTAGATTGAAGGACAATGACTTGACTTGGAGCTGATGGGTCCTGGAAAAAAAACAATATTCCCCAATAAAAATTTTTTTTAAAAAAAGTAATTACTGTGATAGGCTGGTAATAGCCCCCAAAATTATCAGGTCCTAATCCCTGGAACCTGGAAATGTTACCTTATGTGGAAAAACGGTCTTTGCAGATGTGAATAAGGTAGAGATTTTGAGATGAGATTTTCCTGGATTATCTGGATGGACGGGTGCTAAACGTAAGCACAGGTACCCTTATGAGAAGGAGGCAGGAGTTTAGACAGATACACAGAGAAGGCCATGGTAAGAGCAGAGAGAGATTTGATGGTGCCAACCTTGAAGGTTAGAGTGATGCAGCCACAGACCCAGCAAGGCCAGCAGCCATGAGAAACCAGCTGGAAGGAACAGATTCTCCCTTAGAGTCTCTGGAGGGAGCAAGACACCTTGATTTTGGCCCAGTGCTACTAATTTTGGACTTCTGGCCTTCAGAACTATGAAAGAATAAATTTCTGTTTGTTTAAGCCACCCAGTTTGTGGGAATTTGTTATAACAGCCACAAGAAACTGTAATATGATTACTGCTATTCAATCTTATGAAATTAATACATTTAAAACCTAGCTTTCCTTAAACCTTCAAATTACAAATTTGATTGTTCTATTTATAAAGCTGGTAAAATAAGAACTATTATCTTTACCTTTTCTTTGATAACTCAAGTTGGATACATTGGACTCCCTTAAATTTCATACCTATTTGCAACTTAAGTTCTCGCAAACTTTTTTGTTTTTTTGATAATTTTATTGAGGAAAAGTGTTTTTCCAGGACCCATCAGCTCCAAGTCAAGTCGTTTCCAATCTAGTTGTGGAGGGCACAGCTCACTGGCCCATGTAGGAATCGAACCAGTGACCTTGGTGTTATGAGCACTGCACTCTAACCAACTGAGCCAACTGGCCACCCCCTCTCAAACTTTTAAAAGTGTATTTGTCTATGCAATACATTTAATTTTCTTAAATACCACAGATGCTTGGCCTAAATGTAAACTTCCCAACATACTTCCTGGTAAATCTTAAATATATAAATACAGTAAAACTATTCTACTACCATTAACAAACTTTAAAAAATGATACATTTCAGCTAACAACCACAACCCTAAAATCAATTTTTAAAAATGTTTTATTTTGAAATTATTTTAGATTAATAATAAAAGTTGCAATGTGAATGAATCTTGAAAACATTACGCTAAGTGAAAGAAGCCAGCCGTGTTCATATATTTGCATGATTCCATTTGTAGGAAATATCTTAAATAGGCAAATCCAGAGTCTTAAAGATTATAGGTAAAAAAAAAAAAAAAAAAAGAATAAGGATTACAGATCACCAGGGTCTGGGGGAAGAAGGGAATGGGGCGTGACAGTTAATAAGTACAGGGTGTCTCTTTGAGATGAGCAAAATGTTCCAGAATTACATAGTGCTAATGGTTGCACAACCCTGTGAATATACTAAAAGCTACTGAATTGTACACTAAAAGGGTGAGTTTTATGGTATATGAATTATTTCTCAATGTTAAAAAAACCATTTACATAGAAAAAACAGTAGTGAATTTACTGTACTCTTCACCTAGCTCCCCTAATGTTAATTTATAAAGTGCAGTGCAGTTATCAAAACCAGTTAATTAAAAATAAATAAATAAAATAGTAAAAATAGAACAGAAATAAAAATAAGAAAGGAACACGAGCAAAAACGCAAAAGAAACAAAAAAAGAACAAAAAGGAGAAAAAAAAAACAAACCAGTTCATAAACATTGAGACAACACTAGTAACTGAACTGCAGACCTTCTTCAAATTTTGCCAGCTTTCCCACTAATGGTTGCTTTCTGTTTTCAGATCCAATCCTGCATGGCACATAGCTTCTATCTGTCATGTCTCCCTAGTCTCCTCCAATCTGACAGGTCCTTAGACTTTCTTGTCTTTGCTCCCTTGTCTTGACAATTCTGATGAGTACTGGTCAGGTATTTTGTAGAATGTCTTTCAATTGATTTGACTGTGTGTTCTTGTGATTAGATTGAGTTTATGTATTTTGGGCTTGAATACCACAGAAGTGAAGCTGTGCTTTTCTCTGTACCTTATGTTGATATCTTATTACTTTTTTTTTTTAATTAAAGTTTATTGGGGTGACAATTGTTAGTAAAGTTATATAGATTTCAGGTGTACAATTCTGTATTACATCATCTATAAATCCCATTGTGTGTTCACAACCCAGAGTCAGTTCTCCTTCCATCACCATATATTTGATCCCCTTTACCCTCATCTCCCACCCCTTCCCGCCCTGATGTCTTATTACTGGTGTGATTTACTGAGATCCCTTGATTAAGGTGGTTGTCTTCTGAGTTTCTCCACTATAACCTTGGAATTGTTCCCTTTGTAGACTTTAGCATCTAAAATCAATTTATTTATTTTTTTATTGTGGCAAAATATACATAACATAAAATTTACTATTTTAACCATTTTTAAGTGTACATTCTATAGCATAAAGAACTGTGCAACCAACACCACCATCCATCTCCAGAACTTTTTCATTTTCCCAAACTGAAACTCTGTTCCCATTAAACACTAACTCCCTATTTTCCCCCTTTTCCCAAGCCCCTGGCAACCACCATTCTACTTACTATCTGTCTCCATGAATTTGACAGCTCTAGGTACCTCATATAAGTTGAATCAAACAATATTTGTGCTTCTGTAATTGGCTTATAGCATCGATTTCTTAATTATGCTTTTTAAATTAGAAAACCAGACTGATCTGTCAGATTTTCTATGTCAACATTCCTTTAACACTACACATAGTTTACTAAATATATTCAGATTTCCCCAAATATGACAAAAATCTACTTGTGAACTTAAAAGTATTACTCCTGTGAGTTTCATTTACTTCATCATGTTTATTTTTAGTTCTAAACCTTCCCAGTGTTACCCATTAAGAGAGATTACCCACTAAAGGAACACTTTTCTTTTTTCAGCTGAAAAGGAGTTGGGGTTCTATAGTTCCCAGGGCTGGGGCAGCTTATCTCTGGCTGCATGTTTAAGGGTAACCCTTCCGATGCAGTAAGTGTACCTGCTGGGTCTTTGCTCTGATATCATTGCTGTGATAACAGGGAACTCCAAGGCCAAGTCCTACAGATGGCATTGGCTTTACAAGCCATGAGCCCGAAATTCAAATCAAGCCTGAATGGTATGTTTTCATAATCTTTTAATTTTATCACCTGACTTGGATAATAAAAATTGTGTAACCCCTTTGTCGTTTTCATCATTATTTCATTAAATTAAACCGAAGTAATCTATTAGAAGTTGGCTTTTCTTTTTCTTTCCTCTTTTTCGGGCCATAATCCTAAAGACATTCTAACAACAGGTCTTTTTCTGGCTCTGAAAATCCACGAAGGAACAGCTTTACGTAATGGATAAACTCCTTGTTAGAGACATTAAAGCCACATTTATGTTTGTGTGGGCATGTTCAATAATCTCTCTTCCGTATGCATATATCCAGCGTTTTTTATTATTTTATCATTTATTCACTCATTCATTCGTTCAGTGTTGTTCTGATCACTTTGTTCCTGTGATTCTAAGGTTAGCAGAATATAAATGTTCTCCAATTTTGTCTCATTTGATAATGTGCTTAGTTAGAGCACTTTAAAATAAAAATTAAAAACAAAAATTTCTCAAATACCCATTATATCCTATAGATTTTGTTTTCATTAAAATTGTTCAAAGTGCTTCAAATTTTATTTTTATCTAAGTGATATATGTACACAACTGAAAAAATTAAATAGTACTACTAGGCTAAGAATGAAAAACAGCAATCTGTCCCATCTCTTCCGAAACCCACTTCCTAGAGGCAACAGCTTTCAACTCCTTTAGCCATTTCTTCTGGGATTTACCTCCATATTTTTAGACAGCGTGCCTGTATTGCTATTTCTTACTTGCAATCTTTTTTTTTTTTAACATTATTGGGGAAGGGGAACAGGACTTTATTGGGGAACAATGTGTACTTCCAGGCCTTTTTTCCAAGTCAAGTTGTTGTCCTCTCATTCTTAGTTGTGGAGGGCGCAGCTCAGCTCCAGGTCCAGTTGCCGTTTTCTAGTTTCAGGGGCACAGCTCACCATCCCTTGTGGGAGTCGAACCAGCAACCTTGTTGTTGAGAGGACGTATTCCAACCAACTAAGCCATCCAGGAGCTCAGCGGCAGCTCAGCTCAAGGTGCCATGTTCAATCTTAGTTGCAGGGGGCACAGCCCACCATCCCTTGCGGGACTCGAGGAGTTGAACCGGCAACCTTGTGGTTGAGAGCCCACTGGCCCATGTGGGAATCGAACCGGCAGCCTTCAGAGTTAGGAGCATGGAGCTCTAACCGCCTGAGCCACCGGCCGGCCCTCTTACTTGCAATCTTGATATTGTCTGTTGAATTCTGTATTAGGATGAATTGTGCAAGTAGCAGGAGTTCTGACTAATAGTGGCCAAAGCAATTAAGACATTTAATTACATTAGATAAGCAGTCTAGAGGTTTGAGGATTCAGAGCAGGTCCAGTGGCTTGATGATGTCAGAATACTGTGTCACCCTGAACTGAGCGTTGCTCTGAGCACCCCTGCTCCCCTTTGGCTGCAGGGTGGCTACCACAGCTCCAATCCTCTCCTCCTCACATGGTCTCATGAACTTGACAGGGTGGAGAGCAAGAAGGAAGGGGGTTGAGAAGGGAAAAGCTCTTGAGCTTTATCAGGGAGGAATATCTATGGAACAGAATGTAAATCCATGCTATGAAATGCCTTCGTTTGCGTTAAGAAAACCTAATTAGCAACTGAATTAGTTTCTTGTGGCTGCTGTATTGAATTACCACAAACTGGGTGGCTTAAAACAGCAGAACTTTCTTCTCTCACAGTTCTGGAGACCGGAAGACCAAAATTAGTATCACTGAGCTGAAATCAAAGTGTCAGCAGGGCCATGTGGTCTCCAGAGGCTCTAAGGAAAAATCCATTCCTTACCTCTTCCAGCTTCTGGTGGCTCCCAGCATTCCTCGGCTTGTGGCCACATCATTGCAATTTTCTTTCTTTCTTTTTATTTTTTTTATTTTTAGAGAGGTCTTTTATTTTTTTACACTTATGCCATGAATTCATAGGGAATGGGTTCCAGCAGCTCAGGCTCCTTTCCACTGGTTCTCACAAAGTGTGCTTCTCTGGGTGGGGCAGGCTGGCATTTCAGTTGAACCCAGGTACCTTTCTCTTTGGCTTCCTTCTTTTTCTGATCAATTTCCTTCACCCATTTCAGGAAGCTATCTCGGCTCTTAGAGTGCTTAATATGCTCAATATGAACATTAATTCTCTTGGCAAGAATCTTGCCCTTGACTTGTTTGTTTACAACAATGCCAACCGCATGCTGAGTAACACTGTAGACCCTTCCCGTTTTGCCATGGTAACATTTGTGGTGCATTCCTTTTTGAACAGTTGCCTATTCCCTTGATGTCTACAATATTACCTTTCTTGTAGACTCGCATGTATGTGGCCAAAGGAACAACTCCATGTTTTCTAAAAGGCCTAGAGAACATATAGCGGGTGCCTCTCCTCTTTCCTTGTGTTGGTCATTTTGACGCATTACTGGAAGATGGCGGTCCCGGCTGAAAAGGAGCATCATTGCAATTTTCAAAGCCAACACCTTTAAATCTCTCCCCGCTCTGTCTTCCCATCACTTTCTCTTCTGTTTATCTGTGCTGAATCTCCCTCTGCCTCCCTCTCCTGAGGATATACATGCTTGCTTTTGGGGCCTATTCAAATAATCCAGGATAATCTCATTTTAAGATCCTTAATCACATCTGCAAAGACCCTTTTTCCAAATAAGGCAACATTTCCAGGTCCCAGGGATTAGGACCTGATTTTTTTGGCCTATTATAGTGACCTAGTAAACCAAAGAAGTTTTGGTTCTGTCAATGAAAAACATCCACCCTAAGAGAAAACTTATAAGAGTTTATTTGAGCCAAACTGACAATTGCTGGGAAGCAAAATGTTAACAAATTGAGAAAATGCTCTGCGAAATGGTGCTTTGCAGCTTATTTTATACATCTTAGGTTGGTGTAAAAGTAATTGCGGTTTAAAAGGTTAAAAATAAATGCAAAAACCACAATTACTTTTGCGCAAACACAATAGAATCGAAAGAGGAGGGTTACATCATATCTATTGGTGATAGATTAAGGGGGTGGGAGAAAGCAAAGCGGAGAAATCTTTGGGATTGGACAAAAGTAAATTGGAGAGACAGGTATTTCCTTCACTTAGGTGGGTACAGGATAGTTAATAGTTCACATTGAGATGTTAATCAAGGGACAAGAATAATAATGAGGAATTCTGTAGTTTCCTGCTCTGGTCTGGAGAAAGGGATTACTGACATTCCAAGGATGTCATTTTAGGTGCAAAAAGACAATAGACAGCCTCACTTAAAGGCACAGATTAATTTTATGAAGGAAGCTTTTTCCTAAAGATGTGACTTCCCGCCATGGCCCACTTAGTTATGATTTTTTTTTTTATGCTCATGCCATCGTATGTAGTTATTTTCAGTTTCCTGAGCTTGTCCGGTTTAACATGTGGACCCTTTTCCGTCCACAGTTTGTTAACATAATTAGCTGAGGCAAAGGTCTTATAAGCAAATTTGACTGAGCTCTGTTCTCTAGTTACAGGACGATTTCTAATGTTTCCTTCCATTTTTGTAAAGAGATAAGTACTTTTCCTATCCGATTGCTTTATTACAGGAATTGTTTTTTACCCAAAGTTAACTCACAGTTACCGAAAGTTAAATTTACTCTTCGCTTATACAATTTTGTTTAGATCGGTGGTTCTCAATGGGGGGACTTATGGGAGTTTGTGAGGGAGACTTTCCTGGTTGTGACAAAACTGGGTAGGGAGGTGTTTCTGGCATTTATTGGGAGAAAGGAAAGCTAGGGTTCCTTGCCAACCTGCAATGTGCATGATAGTCTGTCTCAATGAAGAATTGTCCTATTTTCTGCATAACTTTCAAATGTCCCACTAGATATCCCTGGCTGTGAAAAACATATTTACGATTAGAACCTAATTTGGTTTATTTATTAATTATTTAACTTATAAACAACAAAGCATTTCTGGTGCAGTTTTTTTTTTTTTTTTTTTTTTTTTTAAACATACATATTTAACTTTTATTTATCATTGTCATTTAAACCTTGATTTTATAAAACACAAAAAGACATTTTTAAGAGTTCTTGTATCACCAGAATTTAAACAGTAAAAACATCAATAGCTTTGTAGGTTATATAAATTAAAATCAAATAATTGGAGATTTTTTTCAATATGGAAACTATACAAATGAAATAAATGGCAAAAGGACCTACAAGCAATGTTTTATTTGTGGATTACCAGTCACTTTAGCACAAACAAAGGCTCTGACTATTCAGACTGCTTTTACAGCTTTATGTTTAAGTATCTTCCTGCCTACATTCTGAGTCAAGCTAGTTGACCAAACGGTCTGATTTAGGACAGCATTTAGGAAAGCATTTAGCATTGTAGGAAGAGATTTTCCATCTAGTTACCACCTTCAAAGGAACTGACATTCCAGTGCTGATGTCATCTCCTGGTTCCCCTTTGAATAGTGTGCAAAAAATTATGTCTACCCTATGCAAAGTCAAACAGGTACCAAAAAACGGGACAGTTGTGTGAAGTTCCCCATCTAAAAATTAACCAGTGAAATAAGACATGGACTACAGTTGACTTGGTTTCAGGAAAGCACACTGAAGAAGCACATCCCTGTTCTCTCGTCACCTTCAGTCACTGACAGGGATCTTGTAGGCCACCATGCTGTTTACTTTGTGGATCGTGGTAGTGAATGAACGGAGACGGACTTGCTCAGAGTTGGTAATGAACTGTGGTCCCGACTCCTCCCATTTTTCAGGTACAACCAAATCTTTGTCTGTATAAATCAGGAGATCAAATGAACAAGAAACTTCCAACAATGGCAGGAATGTCACTGTAGCTGTGATCTGCCTGATGACTGAGCGGATTTCATCTTGGATAGCTTTCTGAGACTTTTCTCTGGGTGTACTGTCCTCTTTGGCGGTCTTGTCACACTCGATATCGAACTGCCATCTTTCAAGGACCTCACCACTTTCAATATTTGAGATGACTACCACCAGTTTCTGAACTGAACATTTGTATAACCAATCTTTTAGTTGTTCCATGCCTATTTGTAATGAGCAGGATAGTATGTCTCAATGAAGAATTGTCCTATTTTCTGCATAACTTTCAAATGTCCCACTAGATATCCCTGGCTGTGAAAAACATATTTACGATTAGAACCTAATTTGGTTTATTTATTAATTATTTAACTTATAAACAACAAAGCATTTCTGGTGCAGTTTTAATAGATATTGAATTTTCCTGTTCTTTGTTTGGTTTGGAATTATTACTGAGAGTTGTTCACCACTTTGGAGGATGGTATTGCCAGTGGGAATGGCAATAGTACCATTTGAGTTGCCAGTGCAATGCTTCTGTGACAGTCTGCATTCGTAGCTGACCAGAAGACATAGCTCATTATAGATATTTCATATGATATGTATTATTTTGTTAGAAATGTGTTTCCATTTGGTTCACCTTTTTATTCCATTAAGGCCATTGGAGTAACCATGATGGGTTAGTTACACATGTCTCTGGGCTATCACATGGAGAAAGATGGAGAGCATCAGGGAAAGTCTAACACTATTACCAGAGAAATGGATCCAATTGTGGGTATGAGGTATGGTGAAAACCGAGAGCAATGATTTTCAGTTTTATCTTTTAACACATACAAGACATTATCATTGTAATTGAACATTGTTTCAGATACCAGAAGAATGCCTGGCAGATAGTAGTTGCTTCATAAAATTCTAGTTGGGATACTATAGCTTCTTTGGATTTGACTCATAATAGAATTCCATAGCAAACTTTTCCAATAGCTCCATTTATTAAGCTTCTTATCATAGGGCGCTAAACACTTTATTGTACCTTGTTTAATGCTCATAATGACCTGTGGTTCATAGGTATTTACCAAGAGAAATTAAAACTTTTGTTTGCACAAATACCTGTTTGCAAGCTTTAGTCATAATTGCCAAACATTGGAAACAATCAGATGTCCTTTAACTGGGTAATGGAAAAACAAACTGTGGTCCATTCATACAATGTAAATCATTGATAAAAAGGAACTAACTACTGATCCCGGCAAGGTCACTGATGATATCTTATGTATTATGCTAAGTGAAAGAAGCTAGACTCAAAAATCTATATACTGTATGACTCTATATGACATTTTGGAAAAGACAAAACTATAGTGAAAGAAAACAGATCAGTGTTTGCAGGGATGGGGGGTGGAGCAGGGAGAGGTTGACTGCAAAGGAACAGCATAAGAAACTTTTCAGGCTGATGGAACTGTTTCTATCTCGATTGTAGTGGTTGTTATGTGACTGTATGCATTTGTCAAAACTGAAAGAACTATACACAAAAAAATAGATTGTCATTATATGTATATTACACTTTAAAAAATAAACAAAATCCAGCAATTTCACTTCTGAGTATACACCCAAAAGAAGTGAAAGCAGGGACTCAAATAGATACGTGAACACCCATATTCATAGCAGCATTATTCACAATAGCTGAAAGGTGGAAGCAACCCAAATATCCATTGTCAGACGAATGGATAAACAAAATGTAGTATATACATACAGTGGAATATTATTTAGCCTTAAAAAGAAAGGAAATGCTGACACATGCTGCAACATAGATGAATCTTGAAGACGTTATGCTAAGTAAGCCAGCCACAAAAGAACAAATGTTTGTATGATTCCACTTACATGAGGAACCTAGAGTAGTCAAATTCATACAGACAGAAGAGTGGTGATTGCCAGGGGGTGGGAGGAGGAGGAAATGGGGAGTTAGTGTTTAATGGGGACAGATTTTCAGTTGGGGAAGATGAAAAAGTTCTGGAGATGGAGTATGGTGGTGGTTGCAAAACAATATGAATATACTTTATGCCACAGAACTCTACCCTTAAAAATGGTTAAAATGGTAAATTTTATGTTATGTGTATTTTGCAACAATAAAAATAATCTTGTAGGAAGGCAGGTTATTTTATAAGTGAAGCAGGTGATGTTCCTAGATGTGAAGAATCTTGCCTATGTTTCCATAGCTGGCAAATTGCAATTTGAACACAGCCCTAACTCCTTGAACTGGGGTAATGGAAAGAGCTCCCACTTAGCCCCAAATTTGACCACCAGCTTGATGGTGGGCAACTCCTTTCCCTTCTCCAGTTCTGAATGGGTCTCTCATCTGTAAAGCGATTGGGCCAGCCTGGCCTGGCCTGGCTCATCTCAGAATCGCAGCTTTGAACTATTCATTGGATGAATATTTCTGAGCTTCATCTTCTTGCCCACCCTCATTCCCACTTGGCTCTGAATAACATGGGGCTATTTTAAAAAATCAGATGCATTCTCAGTGTCGAACTTCTGCTTTTCCAAAGGATGTCTCTCCAGGATCTAATGGCCATCATCAAGGCTAAATCTACATTAGCCAATATGGCAGCCACATGTGGTTACTGAACATGTGAAATGTGGCTAGTCCAAGTTGAGATGTGCTGTAAGTGTTCAATACACAATGAATTCCAAAGACTTAGAACAACGAAAAGAATGTAAAATGTCATTAATTTTTACATTGATTACATGATGTTTAGATATATTGAGTTAAATATTAAAATTAATTTTACCTTTTTATTTTTTAAAGTGGACACCAGAAAAATTAAAGAACATATAGGTTTCACATTATATTTCTGGCAACAGCACAGTATTTTGACTGTAAACCTTACCAGAATTATTGGAACAAATATGGTACTGCCACCATGATACCTATGAAATGGCTATGCTTACTGGATGGCTAATGGACTGATTTGTGAAGATATCAGACTAGTATCAAAGTGGCGCCCCTCTTTTCCTCCTTAAAATACTTTATTTTTAATTATAAAATAGTTAGATGCTCATTGTTAAAAGTCTGATGATATTGGGCTGGTCCAGTGGCTCAGGCGGTTGGAACTCCATGCTCCTAACGCCGAAGGTTGCCGGTTCGATTCCCACATGGGCCACTGGGCTCTCAACCACGAGGCTGCCGGTTCAACTACTCGAGTCCCGCAAGGGATGGTGGGCTCCACCCCCTGTAACTAACAAGGGCAACTGGACCTGGAACTGAGCTGCATCCTCCACAACTAAGACTGAAAGGACAACAACTTGACTTGGAAAAAATCCTGGAAGTACACACTGTTCTCCAATAAAGTCCTGTTCCCCTTCACAACAAAAAATCTTAAAAAAAAAAAAAAAAGTCTAATGATATGGAAAAGTATAAAAAAGCTAACTCCCCATTTCATCCCTTGAAGTAATTAATGTTATTTCTCTATGCTGAAAAAAACATATGCAGATCTATGGAGGGTTTTTCCCCCTATAGCTTAGAAAGATGTAATATTATACACTCACATTGTGGTTTTACCCCTCTTAAATTGTGGTTCTCTTTCCATATCAATAAATTCTGAACTATATTTGATAGCAATATAATGTCCCATCATAAGGCAGTACCTAATTCTCTTATTTATGGACATTTCAGGTTGCTTCCACTGCTTACAAACAATGCTACAATAAATAAATTTATACCAATATCCTTATTGATGAGTTTTCTGTAGGCTAGATTTCCGGTAGGATTACTATGTCAAAAGCTCACCGCATTTAAAGTTTCGATATTGACAGAATACTTCCCATGAAGGATGTAGAGTTCACGCTATCAACAACAATATGCGAGCATACTTTCCTCACAACCTTACCAGCAACAGATATAAATCTTTAAATTGTTTTACAAATCTGAGGGGTGAAAAAAATGTTCTCATTTTCTCAGGAAATTGCATTTCCCTGATTACAATGAAGTTTCTTGTTGATTGGCCATGTGTACTTCTTTTCCTATAAAATTGCAAGACCAATGAACTCACCCTTTTTTCCATTTAATTTGTAGGAGTGCTTTGTGCAGTACAGATATTAACTCTTTACACTCCCAAATTTATATCCTCAGCCCAGACCTCTGCCCTGAACGGCAGATACATGTCTAATTGCCCATTGGTGATATCTCCACTTGGATGACCTAGAGGCATCTCAAACTTACCATGTTCAAAACTTAATTTCTGGTCTTTCACAGAAAATCTATTTCTCCTGCCATGTTCCCCATCTCAATAAATGGCAGCTCCATGCTTTCGGTTGCTCGATGTCATCTTTGACTCCTCTTTCACAACTCACATCCAATCGCAGCTCTACTGTCAAATTACTTCCAAATCTGACCACTTCCCCTGAATTCTCCTGGGCCTCCCTGATCCATGCTGCCCTCACCTCTCCGTGTATCTGTGCAGTAGTGGTAATTTTTCCGAGCAAACAACTGTTTACTCTTTGTTTTTTGCCCATTTCAATAGCAGCCAGCATGATACTTATAAAACTATGAAAGGTAAGTCCTATCAGATGAACCCCTCTGCCCTATGCCCTCCATAGACTTCCAGCTTAAGAGTGAAAGCCACAGTCAATTCAATGGCCTACAGGGTGTGACACCTTCACCTCCACCCTCCTTCCTCATGCTCTATTGTTGGCACTGTTCCAGCCTCCAGAACCATAGTGGTTCTTTGCTATTCCTCGCACAGGCAGACATGTTCCGGCCCCAGGAATTTTTGACTTCTAGTTTTTGGCTGGAATGATTCCCCTAGAGGATAGCTTGCTCGTTTCCTGGTTACTTCAAGTCTTTATCACTATCCAACAGGCTGTATGTTTTATTTGTTACTCTGTCTCTCTCCACCATAATATGAGCTCCAAGAAGGTGGGGATTTTTGGTACTTTTTGTTCACAGGCTATATTCTTGGTGCTGCCCACATGGTGGTAGGGGATCAATAAAATTTGTAGAACGGACATGCAGGCAAATATTTTCCTATGTTTGTCACATTTATTTGTTTTTGATGTCTTCTGCCATGCAAAATCTTTTTATTTACACACGTTTTGAAAGTTTTCCTCTTTTTATATTTTTTTAAAGGCTCACCTTTTGCTGCCTCAACTTTTGCTGCCTCAAGGACCGTTCTTTTGACCTAATTTTCTACTTTATTAAACTTTTTATTGTGGAAAATTTCAAACATACACAAGAGAGACACGTCTCATTAATCCTTGTTTGTAAATTCCCTAAAGGCAGAGACGTGCTCTGATTTTTCACATCTTCAGCGCCTGCAGGACGTCACGAGCCTTAAAGAATGTGTTTCCAAAGGATGAACTAATGGCACGAGGGTTTCTCCCGGGGCAGATACCTATCACTTCCCCTCAGATCTCCCTGCAGTCCCAGAGGCTGTAGTCCCGGGAGCCGTTTGTCGATAGAAGGCGTTTGTCCTGGTCTCTCCTGCCAGGCCCAGCCTTCCCGTGTACGTTCTCTCTGCTTCCTCCAGGCGCGGGTTTGGCCTAGGCTGCCAGAATCGGACAAGCTCTGGCCTCTGACTGAACAAAGTTTTTCCTTGGAGCCCGCCGATCCCGGCCCCACCCCGGCCAGAGGCCGCCTCACTGACTAGGCCGCTCGAGCTGCCGGCACACCCCGCCCGCGTATCCACCTCTCCCCTCCCCCCCGCAGTGGCGGTTGGTCGCGCGCCGTCTTCCCTCTCCCACCCCTCAGCTAACGAGCGGGCCTCAGGCCCTCTGGGATTGGTTGCGCCTGCGTGCATCTTCTCTCAGCCTCTCTGATTGGCTGCAGGAGGCGGTGGATGCAAGCCCTGATTGGCTAGATCAGTGCGCCTGCGCGGCGGGGTTCTCGGTCGCCAGCCATTCCTGGGGAGGACTGCCGGCTGGCTGGACGTTTCGCCTGTCGCTGGAGGAGAGGTCCCGGCTCTCCAAGAAGGCGGCTGCGGCGACATAATGAAGATATTCGTGGGAAATGTCGATGGGGCGGATACGACGCCGGAGGAGCTGGCAGCCCTCTTCGCGCCCTACGGCACAGTTATGAGCTGCGCCGTCATGAAACAGTTTGCCTTCGTGCACATGCGCGAGAACGCGGGCGCGCTCCGCGCCATTGAGGCCCTGCATGGCCACGAGCTGCGGCCGGGGCGCGCGCTCGTGGTGGAGATGTCGCGCCCACGGCCTCTTAACACTTGGAAGATTTTCGTGGGCAATGTGTCGGCTGCATGCACGAGCCAGGAATTGCGCAGCCTCTTCGAGCGCCGCGGGCGCGTCATCGAGTGTGACGTGGTGAAAGGTAACGCGGAGGCGCGGGCGCGCGCGGGTCACTCTGCTTGTTAGCCACGCCCCTTTCCCGGGGGGTCAGTCACTGCGCGGTTGGGGGTGGTGGGGAAGTCCGCGGGAGCGAGGCCGGAGGTGTTGGGGGCGCGATGGGTTGAGCCACCCTCCTCCCCTTGCGGTCCAGGCACCGTTCACAAAATGGGAGGAAGAGGCTCTGGGTGGGTGAGGTGGCCGCTGTTGGCTGAGCTACGGGGCCGGGGACGCGCCTGAGAGACTTGCGAGTGTACCGGGGGCGCGCCTTCCACTGTTCTCCTGGGCCTGGCACCGAGCGGAAATTGGGAAGTGACGGGCACAAGCCGGATCATGGAGCGGGGAAGATCTCTCCATTCCCCACTTCCTCTCCAGACGTCGGTCAGAGCGAGGGAAGAGGGAAAAGGTGGGGGCTGACGCCCCAAGACCACCCTCGTGTTCCCTCCCGGTGAATGCTCCCGAGCGGAAGGTAACGGGGCCCTTGGTCGTTTCTTGGGCTGGGACCTTTTTAGTGTTGTGTGGCATGGGTGTACTCGTGGGTACAGGACGGGCCCCTTCCGAACTACGCTGGCCTTTCAGAATTGTTTGGTGGGTTAGACGTGGTAACTCTGTGCTTTGTAGCTCCCTCAAACTTGGGTTTTTTGTTTCTTTGGGCTCGATTTTACATCTACAAACTGGAAACCCTGATCTCTCGCATGTGGAAGGCGGCTTGTTTTATGAAGGCCCCTTCTCCCAAGACTTGCCAAGCCCATGCCCCAGGGAGGTGTCATTCTTTTTATAAACTTGGGGCATGTTTTCCAAGGGGGCATACTCTGGCTGAGGGGGGACGTGGGAAGGAGCGTGTGAGAGAGGTCTTCGTTAAACATTGACTAAAACATTTACTTACTAGTCGTCTTTGCTTGAGTAGTTTAATCCTCAGGGCACATCCTTAGTTTGCCTTGGGGAAAATTATTTCACCGTAATTTAGGCCCGACTTCATTTTGGGACCCAGTTGGTTTTTTTCATAATTTGGGTTTTTACTCCCAAACTTTTTATTTTATGTTGGCAGGATTTGGTGGGACAGCCCTGTGTATGTGGCTAGTCTGTTCCACTTAGGAGCAGATCAAAGTTAACTTTGCCCATCCTTCTTCAAGGATGCAACCTGGGAGTATCTGATGCCCTCCCTACTCCTGGTGTTGAATTTATACGTGCTCATACCCTGTGAGAAGTTTTGAGGATAGGAAATAAATGTGGGTGCAGGTGTTTATTCATTTCCACCAAGATACTTCATTTGCTGTCCTGGAAAGGCACATTTTTTGGGCCATACTTTGTCCTTTCTGTAACTGGGGGAAGTGTAAAGGGTTGTAGTCTCCACTACCAGGGTCAGTTCCTTGTTCTGCATTAATACTACATTCTATTTTCCTCAACTCAGGTTATGCAAGTCCACGGCTATCCGGAATCAGGCTTTCCTGCTGGTTGCTCTGAGGCAGGCTGTATGGTGCATGGAGTTTTGCTTTTGTTTACAGTAAAAGAGTGGGAAGGGCCTCAGACTGGGGCACCTGGCCAGGAAATGGATGGGGATGTATGGCTCATTATGAGAGTTCTGTGTTTAATTGACCTACTGTGTTTCTTTTGTGGTTCTCAGGCAGGGTGGAGTCTAGAAACTATCAGGGACAGTCACCATGCAACTCATTGGCCAAGAAGCTTGCTTTCAGGCAGTAGAGAAAGCCAAAAGTTTGCCTGAATTTGTTTGGGACTGACAGTGGCAGTGGGCGGGGCAGGGTGAAGTATATAACTGCATGTAGTTTTTAGAACTCTTCTTGACTGACTCCTTGTGAGAGAGCGAAAGTTTTGTGCCTTTTGTCTCTGTAAATGTGATTAGCAGAAACGCGTTGACTTCCTCAGGGAGTGGTGGTCAGCTTTTATTTGTAGTTATACTGATATGTAACAGAGCTCCTGATATACTTTGATTAAGGGACTGTGGGAAACATTTGAGCATCATATCCTTCACTGATTCCTTTCTATCTCTTTGGGATGAAGGAAGGTGAAGTTTTATAATTGGGAATTTAGTAGAGGAGACTAGGTCTGGCTCTATAAATAGCTTACTCGTTTCTTGGGCTGGGAATGGGCATATTTGATGGAGTCTTATGTTGGCTATCAGGCCTTCGAAAAGCACAGAAGCTTGGCGTGGCTCAGGACATCCAGTTCTGTTTATTTCACAGGGAAAAAAACATAGTTGCCTGGTTACCCCAGGAGCATAGTAGATATGATTTGATTTGTAGAGTAAAAATCTCCATAGCAACAGTGGATTGTAACAACTCTCCACAGCTACATTCTATTGGGTGTTCAAAAATGAAGTAGAAGTATGAGAGTCGCTGACAGGTAGGAACCATTTAGACCAGGGGAGGTCCAAAAGGTAGAAGAGGAAACTCATCTTTACCTCTCCTTTTTTGTGGATGGCCATTCTTCTGCTATGCACAGCTTTTTAGATTCAAGTTAGAGGTTTTTACTCTTTCGGATAGCAAAACTAATTTTTCTGGATTCTCAAGTTGGTACTGGGGGAATTGTAATGCCACTTAGATCATTAGGAGATCTCTGTAAAAGATTGGTAGTCCCTTTAAGTGCAGTGGATTTCCTTCAGAAGTCATTATTCCTTAAACTAGCTCTCCAGGCAGGTGGGTCTCTGGAATTTTCTAGATCGGTTTTTTTCTTTCTTGTTCTAGGAGTAGTTGGGTTTCTAAGAATCCTTAATAGGACTAGGCCTGCCTTTGGCTGCTCACTGATAGGATTAGTTAGCCCTCCTGTGATTGAGTCAGCAGGAAACCTATTGATACTTCCCTCCAATATTAGGCTTAGGAAATTTCTGATATAAACTGGTTATAATTGTATCTGATGGCTTTAAAAAAATCAGTTATGGCAAGTAGTTTGCAGTAATTTCCAGCAGACTCTGCCCAGCCGAACCTTCTCTTACTTTAATAAATATTCCTTCTCTCTTTTTTTTAACTTTTTGTTTATGTTAAGAGTGTTTTTGCAGGACTTATCAGCTCCAGGTCAAGTAGTTTCAATCTAGTTGTGGAGGGCGCAGCTCACAGTGGCCCATATGGTGATCGAACCAGCAACCTTGTTATTAAGAGTACCGCGCTCTAACCAACTGAGCTAACCGGCCACCCCCAAATCTTCCTTCTCTTTAAAAAACAAACAAACAAACAAAAAAAAACTTCAGTTATATAGCTCATCTGGGTGATCAATTGAATTGCATGTGAAATCTCAATTTTCAAATTTCACAACTTACTTTCTTAATAAAACCCAACTAAGTAGGGAGTAGATGTTGGGATGTCCTATTGCTCTTGTAAACCCATTGAAAATTTTTTTTGTTGGGTGTTTTTTCCTAGCTCATTCTAGTTTCAGGTTAGTCAGGAATGTAGTATGGTTCTTTAATATTTTCTCACAGTGCCTGGAGTTTTTCCCCATTCCCCTTAATCTGCCTATAAGCTCCTGCTTTCTGCTTGCCATTGCATTCTCCAGTTGGTTTTGCCATGCCCCGGAGGGTCAGCTCAGCCTCAGCTTTTAAAGATAACTCCTGCTGCCAGCATCTATTTTTAGCTCACTTTACCCAAAATGGAGGAGAGAGATCAGAGGACAATTCTAGTGCCCTGTGGCTAGGCTGAAAGGAACACTTGCTTTTCCCAGTTGGTAGATAGGTAATCAGGTTCTGGCCCTGGGTGTGAGGACTGAGAGTTGTGATAGTTCTTTTTTTTTTTTATCATCTCTGTCAGGTTCCAAATTTGCATGTACAGATGGTGTTGTATCTCTTGTGTTTTATTAGAGATGAAAGATAATATTCTGTGGGAAGTAAGCTTATAGTTATACCTAGGCTTGAATAATCATCATAATCCTTTATCATTATATAGCTATTTCTACTTTACAAGGTAGTTTTATCTTCTCATTTGAATCTCCTAACTCTTGAGGTAGGTAGGACAGATTTGTCAGATGGAGAAATAAATTGTAAGTTTCTTACGAGCTTATAGCAAGTCAGTGATAGCTGGATCTGTAACTGAGGCCTTTTATTTTTTAGCCCAGGATTCCTTGTGCTGTACCATACTTCTGACTTCTACTTGTTGATTAAATTTTTATTCTCATTTTTTTGGGAGTCTCTTGGTGGCATTGTGTTAACATCTGCAAAAATGACTTGCTCTGTAGGAACCGGAAGAGAGGGCATCCCAGTATGAAAGTTTGTAGAAATTGGGACATTTATTTAGAGGTCATTTAAAAAGATTTTTTATCTTCAAGAATGGCACCTTAATTATTTCACCCAGGTAGTTCTTTATTTCCTAAACCCGTTGAGAAAGTTGGGGTCCTGGTACTTGGAGTATATCGTAAAGTAGCCATAGGTCCAGATGGGGTTAAGTGCACGGACTGGCTTCCCACAGCATGATCTTACTGTTCTTCATATCCTGCTTGCACCATTGTGGTTTGTGAGTTTGGGTGTGAACAAGAATTTCTTCCCACTCCTCGCCCTAAGAAAATTTTCTCTATGTGGTGGATGTGTAGGTCTTTGTGTTCTGTCTTAGAGCCTATCCCACCTTAGCTCATTCAGATCCTGAATGAGGACTCAGGGGTAACCAGTTTAGCAGAACCTGCTAGCTGCAGTAATTGCAGCTTCTTCCCTTGAAGCTGAGAAACTAAATCTTTCCTGTAAATGAGAAACCAAATCTTTCCTGTAAATGGTACTCTCTGAACAGGAGCCCAAGGGGTAAGGTATACCTCTGTCCCTTGAAGAGGAACCAGTGGAGGCTGTAATGTTGCCTGGGGGTGGGAGCTTTGGCCTGAACTCAGCCAGGAGATTCAGTTTCCATTCCCACACCTCAATGGCTTGCATGGGGTCCAGCGTCTGCCCTTTCTAGTCATTTTACACAGTTCTGCCTTCTACATTAACTTCCCAGGATAGACTGGTATAGTGAAGGGGCATGGAGAGCTGGGGTTCTGTTCCTGACTCGTCTCATTTTGATTTGGGGCAAGCCATATAAATTCTGTGAGCATGTTTGCTCACCTGTAAAATGGGGAGAATAGAATAATCCTATGCTTTGCCTACCTCGCAGGATTGTTGTGAGGCCCAGTGAGGTCTTGTATGAAAGTGCTTTGAAAACTGGGAAGTACTGTGGGAAAAGGGGAGAACAACATGGAGGAATTTCGTGAATTGTGTGTTGCAATCTAGCTCTCTTGCCTTAATTGGACCCTAGGTTGAGACATGGGTCATGCTAAGATGTAAGTGGTTATTTCCAGTGTTTGAGAGTTAAGCCTCAAAGGTGAGCAGTAGTGTTTGGTGATTTTGGGTTAGAGAGTACTGAATAAAGTGATGCAGGCACCCTCTCTGCGTTTTGTCTGCTGGTTTACGCTTACAGGAGCTGTGAAGATTTTTATCCGGTGTTGTAGTTCATCTTTGCCCTTTCTTTCACCAGGAAGTTGGGTGAGGTGGCAGCGGGAAAAGGGAGAATGGGGAGAAGGCCACAGGCACAGGTTGCTGCTTGGGACAGTCAGAAGCTTTGTTATGTGGGAGCCACATTTTATGACATACTCCTGGAGAGGAGGGTTTGGAGGCCTTGGAGGTAGCTGGCAACAGCTGGGTGCTGTTGGTGTGTCCAATTTGGGACCCATCAGGTAGCATGCCCTGCCCCCCTAATTGCTAACCCTCTGTCTGCTGCTTTATCAGACTACGCGTTTGTTCACATGGAGAAGGAAGCAGATGCCAAAGCCGCCATCGCGCAGCTCAACGGCAAAGAAGTGAAGGGCAAGCGCATCAACGTGGAACTCTCAACCAAGGGTCAGAAGAAGGGGCCTGGCCTGGCTATCCAGTCTGGGGACAAGACCAAGAAACCAGGGGCTGGGGATACGGCATTCCCTGGAACTGGTGGCTTCTCTGCCACCTTCGACTACCAGCAGGCTTTTGGCAACAGCACTGGTGGTTTTGATGGGCAAGCCCGTCAGCCCACACCACCCTTCTTTGGTCGCGACCGCAGCCCCCTGCGCCGTTCACCTCCCCGAGCCTCTTACGTGGCTCCTCTGACGGCCCAGCCAGCCACCTACCGGGCCCAGCCCTCAGTGTCACTGGGAGCTGCCTACAGGGCCCAGCCTTCTGCCTCTTTGGGTGTCGGCTATCGGACTCAGCCCATGGCAGCCCAGGCAGCCTCTTACCGCGCTCAGCCCTCTGTCTCCCTTGGGGCCCCGTACAGGGGCCAGCTGGCCAGCCCTAGCTCCCAGTCTGCTGCAGCTTCGTCACTTGGCCCGTATGGTGGAGCCCAGCCCTCAGCCTCGGCCCTCTCCTATGGAGGTCAGCCAGCTGCGGCTTCCTCGCTCAACTCCTATGGGGCTCAGGGCTCCTCCCTGGCCTCCTATGGCAACCAGCCATCCTCTTACGGCGCACAGGCTGCTTCTTCCTATGGGGTTCGTGCGGCTGCCTCCTATAACACCCAGGGAGCAGCTTCCTCCCTAGGCTCCTATGGGGCCCAGGCAGCCTCCTATGGGGCCCAGTCTGCAGCCTCTTCACTGGCTTATGGGGCCCAGGCAGCATCTTACAATGCCCAGCCCTCAGCCTCTTATAATGCCCAGTCTGCCCCATATGCTGCACAACAGGCCGCTTCCTACTCTTCCCAGCCTGCTGCCTATGTGGCACAGCCAGCTGCAGCTGCTGCCTATGCCAGCCAGCCAGCTGCCTACGCTGCACAAGCCACTACCCCAATGGCTGGATCCTATGGGGCCCAGCCGGTTGTTCAGACCCAGCTGAATAGTTATGGGGCTCAAGCATCAATGGGCCTGTCAGGCTCCTATGGGGCTCAGTCTGCTGCTGCAGCCACTGGCTCCTATGGTGCTGCAGCTGCCTATGGGGGCCAGCCTTCTGCCACCCTGGCAGCTCCTTACCGCACTCAATCGTCAGCCTCATTGGCTGCTTCCTATGCTGCCCAGCAGCATCCCCAGGCTGCTGCCTCCTACCGTGGCCAGCCGGGCAGTGCCTACGATGGGGCAGGTCAGCCGTCTGCAGCCTACCTGTCCATGTCCCAGGGGGCCGTTGCCAACGCCAACAGCACCCCGCCGCCCTATGAGCGTACCCGCCTCTCCCCACCCCGGGCCAGCTACGACGATCCCTACAAAAAGGCTGTCGCCATGTCGAAAAGGTACTGTATGCCCCCCCGCCTCTGCCCCCAGCTGGGGCTTAGGGCAAGGGGCTGAGGTTGGCACGGGAGGGAAACTGGAGCCATTGGCCCCTCCTTTGGTCTTCTCTACTCCCGTGGGATGTCCAGACTTTGAGGGGGTGATGTCTGTGAACTTTCCTGGTCACCAGAGTTCAGGTGGAGCATAGTGCTCAGCCTGGGGTGGTACCAGCTGTTCAGGCTAGGAAAAGTGTCACCTGTCTTGCTAGCCCAAGTGCCATTGGAGCTACTGCCTACAAGATTGTGGCCCATAGCTGTTCCCACTGTCTCTAGGGTCCTTAAGCCTGTTACGTGGTTGTCCTGGCTTTGGTGGGGGTGGGTTTCAAAGAGTAGTCCCTTTGGCACTCACTGGCTGATGGCAAGGTGTGTGAGGTGCGTCCACTCTGTGGGTAGTTGGGGACCTGGCTTTTGTCCGCCGTTCTGTTGATAACCAACCACGGTTTTTCTGTGCAGGGCCCAGGGATGGGGTTTGTTTGTGGTTTGGGAATGTGGACTAAAGTCCACCTTGGCCAGTTCAGAAGGGAGGGCTTCAGTGGCGGGCTTGGTTTCTTGCCCTGGATAGGGTGATGAGCCTTCTGACAAAACCTTGTTTGTTGGACACCAGTTTGATCACACCCTCCCTATCCCCATTGGCATCTCCCCCATGCCCACCTGGAGCCCTCCCCTCAATTGTCTCATTCACCAACTGTCTTCTTCTCTCGACTAGGTATGGTTCCGACCGGCGTTTAGCCGAGCTCTCTGATTACCGCCGTTTATCAGAGTCGCAGCTTTCGTTCCGCCGCTCGCCGACAAAGTCCTCGCTGGATTACCGTCGCCTGCCCGATGCCCATTCTGATTACGCACGCTATTCGGGCTCCTATAATGATTACCTGCGGGCAGCTCAGATGCACTCTGGCTACCAGCGCCGCATGTAGGGCCGTCCTGGGATGGGGGCATCACGGGGAGGGAAGGAGAGGAGGAGTGGGGTAGGGTGCAGACCCAGGAGCTAACCACTGGCCCATATCTCTCCCGTTGGCGGTTTTTCATCCCCTCTACCATGTAGGCCTTCCCCAGGAGACGATCCTTTTGAGTGTTCGGCAGTAACCTACTTCGTTCCTTCGCCTCAGCAGCAAATCTTGCTGCTGGCTCTAGATCTGCGGTCTCCCCTCTCCCCTGCCTCCCATCTCCCAGGATGGGAATTTGTTTTATGTTTTTATTTTTTCCTGGCTCCCTTTTATTTTTGTGCGCGATATTTAAGGTCGTCTGGATGGGGAAGCAACCTACAGCTGAGGTCGGCGGCGCCTTTTTCTTTTTAGATATGAGGGAGGCCTGGAAAGGGTTAGCTTAACCATTTCCTGTGCGCCAAGCGGTGCCAGCAGTCCAGGGGTCCCTGACTGTCCCTCTGAGACTGTTGAGACTGAGTTCCTGTTGGGACAGTCAGTTGGTGTATGTCCAAATCCCTCCTGTCCCCTGATGTTCTAGCTGATGCTGAGTGGCACAGTCCCACTTCCCCGTCTCCCCAAGTAGGTGGTATTAGAAAACCTTAATTTTTTTTCCCTTTTGTATGGACTACAAATAAAACTTGGGGCAATTTGCAGTTTGGAAACCTGGTTGTCATTGTCTTGATTGCACTGTTTCAGAGGAGCCAGTTTGACATCCAGGAAGACGTGACAGCAAAAGGGGAGGCAGCCAGAGAACCCAGGGCAGCTGAGGAAGGGGGTTTGAATGTGGGAATTCGAATGAGTTCCCTGCTACTCAGAAGGACTTAGCTCGTCGTCGTCTGCTGGTCGGCCATCTTTAGACTGGAGAGTCCAGACCAAGTTGCTTGGACTTATTCAGCCCTCAGCTTGAATTACACCAACAGTGCATGAAATGGATTGCCCATTTTCCTCTGCATATGCTTGACCATTTTCCCTTGTTTCCCATTGAGAAACAACCTGTGCTCCAGCAGGGTGGTTCCAGGGTTTGGCTTCTCAACTGAGAAGTGGGGAATGGGCTGCTTTGGTGCTGATGAGGCTTCTGGATCCTTCAGGCAGTGGGTTTGAGTTAAGTGCTGGAGCTGGGACCTGGAAGGCGCCATTAGTGGGGTGGGGGTGCTGTCTGTGTCTGGTACTGCCCTGTAGTTGGAGAACGGATGGGCAGGGACACTTGGAAGCGGGTGTGGGAGAGTCTGGCCACAGCCTTGGTATTTCGCCTGTTGAACATCACCGTGGAGCGTCCTTCCTGCGTCCTGCCTACCTTATCCTTGTCACCTGAGACTCACTTTCTCTGTCTCCATATGTTAGGGTTTACAGAAGTTTTCTCGCTGGGTTTGTATTTGAGGCTGTCATGATAGACTCTGGGAAAGGGTTGAAGTGCAAGCATAAGCAAGTGGGGATGCTGGGATAGAGAGGAATTGCAGAGCCTTTCTGTCCTTTTATTCCGGGAGTGGGGCTCGAGAGGACGTAGGCAAAAAAATATGGCAGTTCCCGCCAGGGACAAGATGGGAGGCTTGGGATCAATGATGGGTGAATGGAAGAAGACGGGAGGTGGGGTGGGGTGATAACAGGACAACCAGGTGATGTTCCTTTGGGGAAGGCGGCTTTAGAGATTTAATCTGGTAGCTTGCTTGGGGCAAGGTGATTTTGGGGAGGTGTGTGTCAGCTGGGTTCAGATGGGTTCTCTTCAGCCTCCTTCACTGGCTTCTTGCGAACTTGCCCGTGACAGAGTAGTTTGACCCAGATGTTCTCTTCTGCCCAGTGGGCAAAAGCGTATGTATGGCCTTTATAACCATGAGCTTACTTGTGGATGCTAAGTGGGGTAAAGTCGGGGTACTTGGGCCATAGCTCTTTTTCTTCTCTTTCTGTTCACTGCTTTACCTTTAGGTGCTTCGCTCCTCTTCATTTCTTTGTAAGCCTGGGAGGGGAGTTTGATAGGTTTCTTGTCATGTTCTGCAGTGAGGGTGAGGTGATCTGAGGGCCAAACTAACAAGCTTAGCTCTGGTTATTACCCTGGAAGATGGAGAGTTCATTGATTGTAAGGCTGTGACTGTGGCTTGCGTATTTGTAATATTTCTTTGTCGATGTGGCTTTCTGTCGTCTTTCTCTCCATTGAGGGTTCTGCCACTGTCCCAACCCCCTGGTTTCTGTGAAAAATCAGCTTAATGTGCTCCTGGGGTCAGTGTTGGTGCTCTGCATTGCAGCCCAAGTTCTTCGGTGACCTGGCCTAGGTGATCACTTTATAACTGCCTGTCATCTTTTGGTCCTGATGCCCTTAACTGCCACGGGCTTCTCATTGTTCAAGCCAGAAAGAGCTACAAAGCTAAATCATTTGTCATTTTCCTTTCTTGCAGATTGTTTTAAAATTACCTCCTCTCTTAAATTATGCTGCCTGTGTTAATCCTATAGCCCACTCCTCAGACTGTGCGTTTTGTGGATTTCTGATTTCCAGGGTCCTATAACTTGGAGATGGTTGGGTTGAGTGAATGGGAGGACAGACATTTCATGTATATTTTGGGAAAAGGAGTGGGGAATATGGGCTCCCAGTAACCTTCACATCTTTGCTCTTTTGCATCTATCACGTATACAACTTGGCATTTATTCATTGGAGAAGTTTTAGATGGTTTATTCCTGGAACAAGACCACATAGAAGTGTTTTCTGAGATTTGGACCTTGTTTCAAATTCTGTCTGGGATAGGCCTGGGGCCCCATTCCTTGTACTGGAAGTAATGGGACTATTACTGAGGGGTCACCCTCTGGGTAGGCGACCTTTTAGTCACGCCTGTCAGTTAAGCTCTTCTAAAGTCTGCACAGATTGTTGGTTCTCTGGTCATTTTGTTCTATCAAGCCAAGTAAGCTGACTATCACATGGGATGCCTGAGGTCATAATGAAAATTTCCTAGATTTATGGACTAGTATGTAATTGGAGTTCAGGTAGTAGAGAAGATAAGATGGATGGCAGGTGGAACATTTATATTCACCTAAATTCTTATAGGTACCTTTTAAAAGGTCATAAAGGGTAGAATCTAGAGTTTCCTAGGGGGAAAAGTTCTTAAATGATTTTAAGTCTAGCTCTGAGTCGTTTGAAATACTGTGCCTGTAGTGCAGCAAGTATAGAGCACTTGGGCTGACCTTGAGGAATTTACAGTCTGGGGAGGCTGGACCTACCTCAGTGAACTAGTTAACAGTTAATAAGCAATGCTAGGAAAGTGATAGGTAGGGAAGGTGAGGATGGGGCAGTCCCAGTAATTCAAGAAAAACTTTCTGGAGTTAGATTTGAAAACTGACTTGGTACAGAGAAAATGACTAAGGGTATTGGCGCTAATAAAATCAGGCTTCTTGAGTTTGAATCCTGGTTCTAGCACTTAGTTGTGTGATCTTGGATGTGTCAGGACTCTACCTCAGTTTTTTCGTTTATAAAATGGGAATGGTAGCTAACATTTACTCAATACATGCTAAGCACTGTTAAAAGTGCTTTTCATATATTTCATTTACTCTTCATTGCAACCTAAATGTGTTAGGTATTCCTAAACCTATTTTATAAATGGGTAAGTTGAGGCTGTAGGTTAAGTAATTTTTCTTAAAATCACATGGTTAGAAAGTAATGGATCAAGGAATTGAAGCAGCCTTTTTGAACCATCCAAGACTTTGCTTATTGTAATCATTACAATAATACTGTTGGAAGGATCAAATGAGAACAAGTGACAAGTGTAGGGCCTCGTATGTAGTCACTGCTCATTAAATGCTAGCCATCTCATAGAAATGAGTTGGAACATTCTCAGGAGATTGGGATGGCCTGCCTCATGGAGCACACAGCTGAGTAGAGGGTTTGGGATGTAGGTGTGAGTGCAGCACATGTGAGTAATAGTGAAAGACAGTGGATTTTTGTAATGAATGCTACCTAGGAGTGATGTAAGCCACTGGGCCACACTAGTTTGGGCCCCCTCCAGTCTCAGGCAACACGGTACAGTGTCTTGGGATCAGATTCTCCTGGGTATGGAGAAGAAAAGTCTGGGCCTGCAAAGACATTAAGCAGGCTAAGAGTCTGTAGCTGGGGAGTGGGATTGGAGGAGTAGGAAGCTTGCTTAACTGGCCTACTGGCTCCCTTTGAACACCCCTGGAGAATACTGGTTTTTAATTTTAGCCCTTGTTAGACCAGTAACTCATTTCTGGACCGGGAGCCAGTTATTTATTAGGTGTAAAATTATATACACCCCTAAGGCTATGAAATTAATACAGATTGCTTATTCACATTTGAGTGGTTTTCACTGATGCCAGTGTTTCCCCCCTAAATTTGAATTTGTCCCTCATTTCCCTTTCAGGAGTCCAGGTCCCATACTCTTTCTTTTTTTTTTTAATTTTTTTTTTTATTCGTTTAAGGTGTACAAAACAATGTAATAGACATTTCACCCCTCACAAAGGGTAACCCCCCTCCCCCAGTCTATTGCCCCTCTGACATTGTATGTATCTATTACAATTCCATTGACTATTCCCTATGCTGTACTCCATATCCCGTGACTATATATATTATAGTTGACATACAGTATTATTCAGCTTCAGGTGTACAGTGCAGTGGTCAGGCACCCACCCACACTCTCAGTCTCTTCAAGATCTGCAGCCAGAGTATGTACAGAAGGTGCCAAACCGATGTATACACATGTTAAGAAAGGAAAGAACTATTGAAATTGTAGCACTCAAAACATACCGATAACAAAAGATGAATACAAGTCATGTGTATACATTGTTTTGGCACCCCTGGTATATATGCTTGACTGACAACGTCAGCTTTCTAGATGACTTGAGACAAGTCACTTTACCTGTTAGGGGCTTGGTGACCTGATCAGTAAAATTGCAACTACAGTGTTCTAGGCAAGGTACTTTTAAAACATTCCATTCTCTGTAGTTGGGGTGATAAGGTAGAGGGTTTGGAACAGATGTCTTTAGTTTAAAAAACATTATGGTTTTTAAGGAACAAACATTAAGCTCCTTCAGTACTTGGTAAAACACAGTTGGGTAGATGAACATCATTACGGAGACACTAGCTTTAAATCTTCCTACCTAAAGCTTCATTTTGCAGTATTTGTCAAGCTGATATTCCTGGTGATCAAACGCTGTAGCATAGGTTACCCCCTGGCTTTTGGGCACCTGCTTATTCTGTTTGAGAGAGACTGGAAAGTACTAGCTGATAAGAGTAAATGTGCTTGTTTTTAGTACTAAGTGTCCCTCTTCTTAAGCTGATATTAACTGAAAATCCAGTCATTTCCCTCCTTTCAGTTAGCAAGACGTTAACTCATGAATGCATTCATTCATCCATTTGTTAACTGCAAATATTTGAAGGCTTACCATGTGCCAGGTGCAGTTCTAACACTGTGGACATAGTAGGGAGTAAGAAAAGGTCCCTGTCCTTGTAGAACAAGTGTTTGCTGGGGGCAGGGGGTGGGAGGAAGGCAGAAAAGTGAATGAACAAATAGGATTTCAAATGGTGGTAAGTATTTGGAAAAATAACATGGAGTCATGGGTTAGTGTGCCAAAGTAGGGTTGGAGTAGAGGGATGTCTTTAGATGGGTGGCCAGTGAAGGACCCGGAGAACATTGCAGTCTGAATGAACTTAGGACAAAAAGGCCAGTGTGCTGGATGGAGAACAGTTCGGGGGTGGGGAGATTCTGGAAAGAACCAGATTGGGTTAGGGTGAGTTTGAAAATTTTCAAATTGCAATGGGTCTTAAAAAGCAGGGGGATGGTTTAATGTGGTTTACCTGGTTGGATGAGCTTGCAAAATGAAACATACCACTGGACCTAGAGGGCTTTCAGAAGGTAAATCAAATAATTACGTTGGGTGATGGGGGTGGGCAGTGGTCTGTAAACGCTTGAGTTTTGATCCTGAGAAGATTTATATTCCCAGTCTCCTATCGGACGTGGCGAGATTCCTAGTTTCATACATAGAGTGAGTTGATCTCATATACTTGGGTATTTTGGAAGAAAGTTTATCTCCAGGGATGTTGGGACACAAAATATTTTGGAAAATCAAACTGAAAGGAGCTGAGAGGATTTCTATACCAGATGCCTTCCTCTGTGCAGATTGAGTTGTGACCACCTCCTAATTCTGACCCCTTCAAAAGGGCACACAAGCAGCTGACTAACATGGAGTTGGTTTTCTTCATCACTGATCCTATGGTCTTTACTCAGTCTCAGTATCAGAGTCTGCAATGAAAATGGAAAAAGATGTGACCACCATATCTGTAAATGTTATATTTTGACATTTTTAGGTCCTTACCATTTTCCACTCCAGAATAAGTTCTTGACCAGTTTTCCACCGTTGGATTTCAGAGCCCTGTCAAGTTTTAAAACCCATTTCCATAACCCTTACTTCACCTATCTCTTTATGACCACAATCCCTCTTTTTTTTGGGGGGGGCGGGGGTTTGCTTTGGACCTTCTACTTGTGTCATCTCTCCTAATGATCCTTTTCCTCATAAACAATTCACTACGATCATGTTTTAAGTTCGTATTTTAAGTTCTTCCACTTGTACCTGTCCCTCTCCGCTACTTAACTCTCTTCAAAAGTTGCCTTGCAAAGAACGGGTCATTGCTTGCTCAGTGAATATGGGATTATGTGAAAAAGCCAAAGGATGAGAAAGAAAATGTGATGGGGGAGCCGGACCCTCGGAGAAGGCCGTTTTGATTGTACTTTGTTATAGCTGGTTGTGATTAGGCTCTTCCCTCTAAGGTCGGTTCTAGGAGTTAAAACCTACAGCTCTGGCTGATGGCGCCTAATAAAATAAAACAAAAAACTTTTCTGCTCCAGTTTTTTCTCAGGGTAGGGTGGGGGTGTTTTCTCAGTCTCCACGGTCACACGGAGAAGCCTCTTCATATTGGACTCCGGGAGGGTGGTCTCCTCAGTGCCCCCTGAGTACTGCAGCCCCAACCAACTAGGCCGACTTCGGGGCCATTATACCCTAATTGTATCCTCTATTAACCATTTTCTGAGTTCCTTTCATCACCACCTATGAAAGTAATTTGGGGGAGCTCGGGACTCCCAAAGCTACAGTATGGATTCTTGGTCAAAGGAGGCGGTTGATTTCTTTAGGAGGGAGCCCTCGCTATTTTTCTTACCGGCCTTTGGGTCTGCCTAAAGCAGTTATCCTGGCTGCGAGGGGGTGATTTGGGAGTTTAGAGGGAGAAATTTGGAGTAGAAGGCAAAATAGAGCGCGGAATGTTGCCAGGGTGTGTACATGGAAGTGGCGAAATGAGTAAGCTTAACAAAGTTGGCGCCATGAAGCTCAAGATCGCCACACCTGGCCCCTAGCTCGCTCTGCCTAATGGCGGGTCGAACCCCGCTGGCGAAGCCCACGTTTGTAGTTCCTCCCTCATGCTTGCCTCTTACCCAATCAGTGGCTTCGGCATCGCGAGATTGGCGCTCATTGGCTTTCGCATAAAAGCTCAGGGATTACTGACGTTTCCACCTCTTCCCGGCCTCTCAGGTAATTGGCATTCGTGGTAACCAATCAGGAAGAGGATCTGCGGGAACGTTTGCCTTTTACTCTACTGAGTGGCCAATACGGTGGTGGCCTCACCCCCTCTCTACCCAGAGTCACTGCTGCGGCCGCCGCCATTTTAGCGTTTTGTCAGAAGGTCCGCACCGCGAGGAAGAGTTCCTGCTGGTTCCCGTGCGGGTGAGAGACTCCGACCCCCTCTACAGTATCTTTTTCCCTGTTAAATCTTACCTCATTCCCTTGGGCTTCAGGGGTATCCGAGTGGGGTCGCGGCCTCCGCACCCGTCAGTGAGAGCCGACGTCGGTGCTCGGCATTGGCGCGGTAAGCCTGAAGCGTCCCTTCCCCCACGACTCCCCCGAGAAGACCTTGCTTTCTCCCACCCTGCTCCCTGCCCGACTTGGCTCGGTTTCTTGCTTCGAGGTTCCCACCGAGATAACCGCCGTTCCCTTAGACTTAGGAATTAGAACCCCGTTTCTGAGACATTGATGTCTGGCTCTTGAGTCTGAAGCCCCCTTCTCTGCACGCTTTTCTCCATTCTGCGGGAGCTCGTGGGATGGCACCCGGAGAGGCGTTCCCCACTCCGGCACTTCCTGTACTCCTCACCCCTCGCTATCTGGCCCAAGTTGCCCGTTCGCTGCTTCCAAAGGAAAACCCCAAATCGTAGCCCGCTTTTCCGGAAATGGTGGCCACTTCGGTTACGAGAGGAAGAGCCAATTCATAATTTTAGGCAGTCATTCCAGCCAGACCTTTGTTTTCTAATTGTCCTCACAGTGGATAGACGAGCCCAGTCCCCTCAGCGTTGTATTTATGCTCGCATTTTCATTACCATTCCCGTTTGAAACTATCCATTTCATACCAAATCCTTTGTCTACTAAGGACCTCTTTGTTACACAGGTTTTTATAGGTTCTATAGCCCTTACTGTAGCAGGCCTCCTTACGTCTACTTCCCTTTCATTATTGTATGGAGGTGGGCCTGTGAGAGAGGGAAAACTGTTTGGAAATATTAGCTAGAGTGAAAAGATACGACAGCGTTGAATTTTTTTTTTTTTTTTTTTTAAACTAACCTGGGTCTAAGGTCTTTTTAAAATTTTGTTCTTCTCCAGGTTTGTGAAGATGGTGAAGCTGTTCATCGGAAACCTGCCCCGGGAGGCCACCGAGCAGGAGATCCGCTCACTCTTTGAGCAGTATGGGAAGGTGCTGGAATGTGATATCATTAAGAACTACGGCTTTGTGCACATAGAGGACAAGACGGCGGCCGAGGATGCCATCCGCAACCTGCACCATTACAAGCTGCACGGGGTGAACATCAACGTGGAAGCCAGCAAGAATAAGAGCAAAACCTCCACCAAGTTACATGTGGGCAACATCAGCCCCACCTGTACCAACAAAGAGCTTCGGGCCAAGTTTGAGGAGTATGGTCCAGTCATCGAGTGTGACATCGTGAAAGATTATGCCTTCGTACACATGGAGCGGGCAGAGGATGCGGTAGAGGCCATCAGGGGCCTTGACAACACAGAGTTTCAAGGTGAACCACCCTCTATGAGAAGAGGGCTGAACAAGGCTATATGCAGAAAATAGGTTGGAAAAGTAAAGAGAGAGGGGTTTGGAGTAGAGATACAGCTGGTGGCTGGCTGATGGTGAAGAAGTAAGTGTGGGTGATGGACCTAAAATGGAGAATGCATGGGATTTAGAGGCTTTACCTTAGGCAAAGCAAGGCTCTGTGAGAAAAACCACTTGGTTTTAGTGTGGAGCCCCTAAGGCTTTTTAAAATTTTTATTATTTTTTCTAATGGGTACTAGTGCAGAAATCCTTTCCTCTGAAGATTTGCCCAGTTATGTTGTCTTTTGGGTGGGGTGGGGTAGTAAAGTATATAGCAGTGTTTCACTCTGAATTTATTGCCTCAGCACAGTGCAGGCATACCTCGGAGATATTGCAGGTTCGGTTCCTGACCATTGCAATAAAGCAAGTATTGCAGTAAAGCGAGTTAAAGCGAGGCGTAACCTTTTGGTGGTGGAGGGTCTTGCCTTCAATTTGAAAAAAAAAAACCCCGCAACATCTGTGAAGCGCAATAAAGCAAGGTATGCCTGTATCAGCATTATGCATTTTACATACGAAGAACCTGGCAAAAGTTGCTTAAGCAACACATTTAGCAGTAGAATCCCCGTTAAGCTGCCCCACCTCATCCCAACTCATACATAACTTTTCAGTAAAAATAGTCTTTAGATAACTGGTATTTTTAAAGGGCTACAGCTCTTGTTGCTTATACCAAGAGGTTCGTGAAGCCACTCTAGAATTAAACTGATTTCAGGAGTTGCTGAGGAGGAGGTATTGAGATTTTGGCAATGCCTTTTCACTGGTTTGGGGGATGGACTCTAACATCCCTCCGTGAGCACTTAGATGGGTGTTACCTTGAAGCCTTGACTACATGAATTGTTTTAGTTGTGCTTGGAAGGCAGCGTGTGTGATATTGTGGATTGTCCCTTTCTTTGGAACGTATTTTCTTGATTTAAGCTCTAAGTTCCTGTGGTAAGAGTGACAGTCGGGAAGGGGGTGGTAACGATGAGTTGTTAACTCTCCTTTCACTGCCTTTGGGTCCCCAGTGTCCAAAAAGAGCCTTTTCCTTTTGACTGTAACTACTTCCAAGTCCTTGCTACATTTTTAACCTACATTCCAATCTTTTTAGTCCGAATCAAGGTACTGGCTGCTGCTTTCCCTGAGCAGTCCTATTGTTAAGAGGCATTGCTGCTGTCTTTGCTGTTTATTTCCCTTAAATTGGACCTTTCTTAGAGCTGGAGGTCTGATTATCATTCCCCCAAGTAACGGGTGTCCTGTCATGGGTATTGCTGTGGATTGCTAAGAAGTATCACATGTCTCTCGGGTCTGGTGTTTTCTTTTTTAATTGGTAAGTTGAGAATTATTTTGTGTCAACTTAATTGGGAGCAAAAGTTGCTCTTGAAGAGGGTTTATGATATGATACCTAATTTTTGGACACTTCTGTTCTTAAACAGTCAGAAGAGTTGGTGCTGTGTGCTTGCTTACATGTGTAAGGGAGGAGCAGTGTGGACTGATTCAGGACAAATTATCCTTGTAGCACTCTAGGCTCTCTGATGCTACCTGTACTTAGTTATTTTTGCCCCATTTTCCTTACTGTTATCCCCATTCTCCTTAATACTGCCTGGTACAGTATGTCTAAAGGAGCAGTATTTATTACAATGGTCTTTTTCCTTTTCGTTTTCTCAGAATTGGGTATACAGTTGATCCTTGAACAACGCCGGGGTTAAGGGCACTGTCCCACCCCGCCCCAGTCGAAAATCTGAGTATAACTTAAGCTGGCCCTCTGCACAAGCGGATTCCCATCTTCAAGTTGAAAATACAGTTGACCCTTGAACAACACAAGTTTGAATTTCGCATAAGTAGGCCTGTGCAGTTCAAACCTGAGTTGTTCAAGGGTCACGTGTATTTATTTTTTGAAAAAAACATCTATTTTAAATATTTTAAAGACTTACTTTCTTTTTCTGGCTGAGATCAGTATTTATTAATGATCTTTATGTCTTGAATGTGTTTGGTTGGTTCCTTGATTACACTTATTTTCTGATTTTGTTAGGTGCTGATGTGGCCCCGAATGCAAATGCCAGAGGAACATGGGTTAACACTTTAAATAAGCACTGAAATATTTAATTGCATATCTTAACTCTTAACGTGCAACCTACACTTAACCAGATGTAATGTTTAAACCAGAACTTTTTTAGTGTTTTGGTCCTTCCACCCCTTTTCTAGCCTACCAGAACCTAACTTTAATTTTGCAAGTGAAATTCTGTATTTATTACTTTCTGTAACATTAGCTAAATAGATGACCTGTTGACTCCCCTGATTCTATCCATTCACTTTGACATTTGTGTTTGGGTATGTCAGCCAATTGCATTTGGCAAGTTTTTGCTGGAATTTTGCTTACCATTAAATTGGTAGATCATGTTAGGTGGAAACTGCTTCTGTGAAAAGGTTTAAAACTTAAATTTTTCCAGAAAGTTTCATTTTTTGGTTAGGTTTTCAGAAGTAATACTTTTCCAGAATACAAATTTTAATTTTCAGCAGAAAATAGTATTACTATTAAGTGCATGTTTTTAGGACCTCAGATTTCTAGTTTAAGGAGAAAAACTTTAATCTGCTAAAATGAACAGTTTGAGCCACTAATAATACAGGTATTCTCCACTTTTCTCATTCCCCTTTTCTTCCAAGTTTTTCGTAATCTTTATAAAAATTTCAGGTATCTTGTGAACTCGGCCCTGTTTCCTTTGATTCTACTAGGGGCCATCAAGCTGTAGGTTGTAAAGAATCCTTGTTAGGATGAAGAGCAGAACCAGCGATTTATAGGACCCAGCTAAAGGGCAGGCAGTCCTTCAACTTGTATTCCTCCCCGCTTCCCCAAGTGTTTTTTTCCAGAAATCTTGAAAATTGCCTGTCACACTCAGCCATGAATCGAAATCTGGATCCTCTGTTAGTGGTAACTTTAGAGTCTTGCTCTGTTCTCTTCGATTTTGGGGTAGGGTAGGGTGGGGTGGGAGTCTGGAGGACTGGACTGGCCTTTGCATTCCCCTGCTTAATGAAATTAGAGTCTTGATAGTGAAGATTGGAGGTGTCAGTCTGTGGAGCGCTCTTTATTGTGCTTTCTTTTGACTTTGGGACATTGTTCAGAGTACTTTTTGTCCACAGCTACTTGGCAAAGGATGAGATGCTTGTTTTTGAGCAAGAGTTGTTTCCTTCTTAAGCATTAAACTAGTGTTAGGTCTTAGAGTGGAAACATTTCTTCATCCAATTGATACTTGCCTGAAATCAGGTCATTATACTGAATTTATGTATTGGACTTTTTTTTTTTTCTAAATCTTTTTGGTGTTGAGCCCTGCATTAAGAGTTTCCTAGGTAAAAACTGTTGCTATGTATGACCAGTGACTGGGGTAGGGGCTGGGGCTATGACTAAGTGATAGCAACCCTTCTTGCGTCTGTTTCTTCAAGGCAAACGAATGCACGTGCAGTTGTCCACCAGCCGGCTTAGGACTGCGCCCGGGATGGGAGACCAGAGCGGCTGCTATCGGTGCGGGAAAGAGGGGCACTGGTCCAAAGAGTGCCCGGTAGATCGTTCGGGCCGCGTGGCAGACTTTACCGAGCAGTATAATGAGCAATATGGAGCAGTGCGTACACCTTACACCATGAGCTATGGGGATTCGTTGTATTACAACAACACGTACGGCGCGCTCGATGCCTACTACAAGCGCTGCCGTGCTTCCCGGTCCTATGAGGCAGTGGCGGCTGCAGCTGCTTCTGCGTATAATTACGCAGAGCAGACCCTGTCCCAGCTGCCACAAGTCCAGAATACAGCCATGGCCAGTCACCTCACCTCCACCTCTCTCGATCCCTACGATAGACACCTGTTGCCGACCTCAGGAGCTGCTGCTGCTACAGCCGCTGCTGCTGCAGCAGCCGCTGCTGCTGTTACTGCAGCTTCCACTTCATATTACGGGCGGGATCGGAGCCCCCTGCGTCGCGCTACAGCCCCAGTCCCCACTGTTGGAGAGGGCTACGGTTACGGGCATGACAGTGAGTTGTCCCAAGCTTCGGCGGCCGCGCGGAATTCCCTGTACGACATGGCCCGGTATGAGCGGGAGCAGTATGCGGATCGGGCGCGGTACTCAGCCTTTTAAAGCTTGAGGTGAGAGTGGTGGGGTGTCCCCTGTTCTGGTTTTGCCATCCCTCCTGCAGCCTAAAGGCTCCAGTTGGGCTGCCCTGCTTGCTTGCTTTTTGCAGGGTTAGAATAAAGTTACTAGCATGGTTCAGAGGCTAGGCAGAAGTCCTAACTACGTAACTTTTTGAAACGTGTAAAGATCCTTAGCCCTCATGGCTATTTTTCCAGAGCTCCTAGTTGTGGGAGTCTGTCTGATTCTGTGTCTGGAAAAGCAAAGTGGTGCGATGAATCTTGGGTCACACCTGTGTGCTGTAATTGAACTGAACCTGTGACCCAGACATTCAAACTCAGGTGTGCTGTTTTTCAGAGCCTTTGTTGAAATTTATAGGTATGTGATATTACTAAGGTCTGCAAGATGCCTGTTTTTCATGCTGTGTGAAAGGTCTGCTGTGGCCTGTAGTGATAAAATCCATAACTAGTTAACTGGTCATCACTGCTCAGGTTCCAGTTAGGATGAAGACTACCCAGATGGCATTGTCTTAATCTTGAAGCAGTGTGTTTCTGACATTGCTGAACAGTTCACCCCCTATGAGCTTTATAGAAAAAACTTACTTGATGTTAAGTTGGGGCAGAGAGGAGTAGAAAAGGTGTCTTCTTTTAATATAGAAAATGGAGTTCAACAAGGAATCTGAGGCATAGACTCAAATCCAACTTCTCTGCGCAGCTCAGATTCATTCCCTGAACCCACTCTATTGCTTTATCTTCACATCTGTCCTGTAAGAGCCTGTTTACTGTGTTCTAAACTGTCCCTGTAGTGTTAGATTTGACATCCTCTCCTCTTTAGGATATGTGATGATAATATAAATAAGCATGCAGACCTGTTAATTTTGCTCTCGTAATGTTCAAATCCGGGTTTGGGAGGTTGGCCTTATGCAGATCACTCCCTTCATCTTCCCACTAGTTATGGGCATTTAATCCTCTTGAACCACCAGCGCTACCTTGAGTCCTGGCTTTTTCTCTACTGCACACTTTAAGCCTCATGGTCCGTTTGGCTCTACTTGAGTACATTCTCTTTTGATGCTTGCCAGCTGTGGGCTCTAGGTATTTGAGGTTGCTGTTGTATTAAGGGTGATTCTCAATGCCCTTAGTTTTGAGTATCCCCCAGTGTGTCCCAGACATTGATCTGTAATCCTGTAGTAACGGGGTGGGTGCTAGCTACTCCATCATCTTTTCCGTTGGGGCAAAAGGTATGTAACGTGCCCAGGGTTATTAGATGGGAAATCACTCATAGGGCTAGAAAATAAACTCGATGTGTAGTTTACACTTGACCTCCAGTACATTCTTTTAGTTTTTTTATTTAGGCAAGAGTTGAATGCCCTCAGGTCTTAACAGCTTGTTCAGTTGATGGTACTTTTGCCTAGACTTTGAATGGTTTTTAACTTGGACCTTGGTAGTAGCTCTCAGAGTCAAACATATTTTTCACTTATTACCCCAGAGAGCTAATTGGAACCTTTCCTTTTTCCTTGCCTTCCAATGACAGTTTGTGATGTGGAATTACCTTCTCTGAGCAATGCTAATGTGCAGAGAAATGCAGTGTTGCCTACTCATGAAAGAAAATTTGCTATTTAATTGAAAGAAAAGCCCCATTCTGGGATTGCTTGACCTTCCCAGTTACTCTCTGGCCTTCAAGCTCTTTTCACTTTAAGATTATTGTGATATTGGGGATGTACAAGTAAGTAAATTTAAAAGGAGTGTTAAATTACCAGACATTTTTTGACGTTTAAGTGGGAAAGCCCTTTTGAGGTTTGCTGTAAAGCCCCTGTGTTGTGCTCTCTTTCAGGTGGGATGTGTGTGGGCTGAAATTCCAAGCTGCGATTGTGCATAAGAATACACTCTTCATGGTACCCGTCTCCGGGACGTTCTCGGCTCTGTGCGTTAAGTCCCTCAGGAACCGTGGACCTTAATTTACCTTGTTAAGTCAGACCACCTCTTCCTTTCCTCTCCTGCCCATTTCCCTGTTCGAACTGTCCTCCGATGCTTCTGTAGCTTCCCATTCATGTTCTGTTCTAGCAGGTCTCGTTGTGTGCGGAAACTGGTGGGGGCTACGCTGTCTCCCCACCTCCTGCTTCCAGTGGGGGTTGGATTTGAGAATGGCCCTGGTGAGAGCATCACTGCTTCTGAGTCTTTGGCCCAAAGGCTTGTGGCAGGTGGACACATAGAGTTGGATCACGTTTTTTTCTTTCCTGTGAAATAAATGGTTTTTCAACTTAGGGTATGTGTGCTTCGAGAGAGTTCTTGCTTTGGGCTCGTGTCTGGATTTTTTATTTGTCCTTGGAAGAGAAGGGGAGGGTATAAAGTTTGACATGAAGCTCTGGGTGCACATCATTGTGGTTATTTCCTTTATTGTAGGTGGGACTTCCAGGCGCCTAAAGAAAAGGGTTATACGGAAGAACCCAGGTAGGCAGCCTTATTCCAGTAAAGACTTCCTCCCACTAGTCCATCTTTATTATAAAACCAGTTACTTACTAATAGTTTTGAAATGTGGGTCTTTTCCTGCTTGAGAAGCAGTCATCACCCACCCTTTACTATTACCACTCCAACCTCCCAATCAGTGCATCGAGACTGACTTATTTCCAAGGAAGTCTAAGAAAAGGAAGGTCAGCTTTCACTTTTCACGTCATATGGAAAAATAAAACTACAGCTCCAACAGCATTCTGCTACTTCTCTAGGTCAGTAAATAACACTTTTTAATGCCTTTCACCATCTATTTGTATAACTCTGTGAAAACCCCTAGAATCCCACTAGCACCTCATTACTTAAAGCCTTTGGAATGATAAGCATAGAAAAAGGACCTAGCAATGAGCTGTAGACGGTTTAACGATGAGAGGGGTGGGTGAGTGCAGGGGAGAGCCACTGCCTCTTAGTTTTGTGCTTCTATCAAAACAGACTAGCTTCCAGATTTTTTTTGTTCCTTGCTCCAGTTTTAACATATATATATATATATAGTAGGACTGTATCTAGTTAGGGCATTTCCCAGAATCATTCATTCGACAGATTCTGAGCACCTACTGTATTCCAGGTATATAGTATGCTTTTAGGAAAAGTGGAGTGTGGTGACAGGAGAGAAGAAAAAGCTGATTTTGAGTAGGGTGATTTCTCAGTTTTTTCTACTTAATGGTTCTACATGAGCGGTAGTTGTAATTTATTGAATATTTGCTCTATGTGAAACCTGTAGTTGTTTCATGTGATATTCTATGCAATCATTTTTCTGTCAGAATCTTTCTATTGCTTCTATCAGAATACAAATAATTGATGAACATGGAAGCTGCCTTTGGTGAGAGGTCAGATTATTAAGACAACAGTTCCAGGAAAACTTGGAGTTAAAGAGGATGGGGCGGGCGGGGGTGGTGGGAAGAGTTATGAGTTCCTATGGGTAAGAAGTGGTCGGTCAGTAACAAAGATTATGACTAACATCTAGGCTCTTACTTTGTCTTCGTTGTCTTTTTTATCTTACCTGGCTGGGTTGGTTTCCACCACTTCTTGAAAGGTTGTTGTCTACATTGGTCCTTTTTTCTCTTAAAAGACCCATCACAGATCCAAATTTTTATTGGTATCCCCGAGGCTGATGGCTGGGGTTTAGGGTTAGCAAGTTTCAAAAGATGGAGACTAACAGTCTTCACTGGTTTAACTAATATTTTGAGTGATATTCTGCAAGGTGTTCTGGGTGCTGGGGTCCCCTACAGTTCTGGAGCTTATATTCTAAAGGGGGGCGTGAACTATATAGAGAATTTTATTTAGATGGGAATGGTCAATGAAGGTTTTTCTGAGGTGGTGACATGTCATCGTAGATTAAATATGGGAATAATATGTAATCGCATTATGAAACATTGTTAAAATTTTAAAGGGAGCCGTTCTTGCCCTCTGCTTTGAGAACATGGTCTCCCTATAACACAGAATGAGAGTAGATAATCTAAGAGTAGATTTTCATAACTGCCAGAATCCCAGCTGCCCACATACTTTATTTTTAATGCTACATTCCCACAATAAAAAACTACTTTTAAAGGGAAAAACACTATTGTGAACAATGGAAAAATAGTGAATTCTAAAACTTGATTTGAAACAATTGAATTTAACTTGCTGATATTTCAACGTTAAGTTTTTTTGAAATTATTTTTGTTTAGGCTTCCAATCAAGTGTATCTGAGTTGAGGTCACATAGTCTGTGTAATTGACAGTTAACACTGCCATCACTTAGCTCAGGAGTTTTTCTTTTTCTTTTTTTTAAATTAAAGTTTATTGGGGTGACAATTGTTAGTAAAGTTACCTAGGTTTGGTGTGCAATTCTGTATTACATCATCTGTAAATCCCATTGTGTTCACCACCCAGAGTCAGTTCTCTTTCCAAGGAGTTAGTTTTTCAAGAGTAATGCTTTAATACACTGATTTCCCATAGCCTTCCTCTATTCCTAATGTTGAGTTAAATGTGATGAGCATTTGCTGTAGAGCTGGCTTAGCACATAATGAAGTACTGCTCGCTGGTTGCCTACTTACTGTGTAAGTACCACGTGGAGAATGCAAAGGTCAGTAGGGCATGCTGCCTGTCCTTACCTTGCCTCCACAGCAGCTTTCTGTTTAGGCCTTGGGTGTGCAACTAATGGTATATCACAGTAAGTGAGGTGAGGGTGGGAATGGTCTGTAGTGATAGCTTCTAGCCCAGCCTGGTTTTTGGTGGGTCACAGGTCTTAGGGCAATTTTCAGGATTTTGGGGTTTGACTTGGTGTTAGACCTCTTAATGTTCACTTAACAGTCTTCCAGGCATCTTCAAAATTGGGTTGACTTGGGTGAGTGCTAAATAAACCAAGCTCCTTACCCCAGAGATATATCAGCGCTGAACTAGACTCTAGCGGGTAGAGTAGTAAGAGGCTGTTTGCGTGGTGTTCAGTGCTGTTGCAAACTACTGGAGGGAAGTGTGCTCAGTGCTAGAGTTCTCCGCGCGGCCTCACGCTGAGGCAAATGGAATTCCCAGAATGATGGCAGTGGGAAGCCCCAGGATTGCTTTTCTGTTGAGAGCTTGGAGAATGGTAGTCTGGGTCGAAGCAGGAGAAAGTAGAGTTCCAGAAAGGGATGTCTCCAAGACAGAATTAAGAAATTCCTGTATTTTAGTATTTCGAGGAAATATTTGGTTCATTTGAAGAGTTGAGAGCTGGATTACTGATAGATATATAGGAAATAAAAGGGGTAAAAAACGAGTCAACAAAAACTTAACAATTACGGGGTTCAACCTGGTCATAATCATGGCCACACAGTAGTAAAATAATTGTCACCTAACTAAATCTGGAGGATGGGGAAGTGGGATGAGTGAGTGATGAGGTGTGTTTAGGAGGAAAACTCAAAATTCTATGGTAGAAATCAATAGTTTTTTAAAGTGGTAAATGAGAATTCTGAGCGTCTTACTAAGACATGTAAAGGTAAGGAACAGCTAAAAGGAGCTAAAAGTAATTGCTTCTGGGGAATAAGGGGCAAGAGACTTGAAAGCCTTGTACTATTTGTTAAAAATTACGTTCATGGATTATTTAGGTAAAAATAAAAAGTGTTGTCATGCTGACAGCTTTTTTTCGGTCTTAAGCCTGAGATGATGGCTTAACACTCACCAAACTTTCCAACTTTTCACCAAACGCAAATCGAACATAAGTAGGAACTTGTTTGTTTCCTTTATTGGCAGGTCAATAGCAGCCCTGAGATACAAGGCAGGGGTGATGGTGCTAGCAGTATGTTGATGTAAGACACTGAAGGAGGAAGTGCTGCTCCTGTTTTGTCTAACTCGTGAAGGCCAACAAAGGGAAACTGCTCTGTGCAGTGGGGCTGGTTGTTCCCGGGCTGAGCCTGCTGCTGGTTACCTTCATACCTCTATCCGCATGCTGAATTGTTTGTATGCAGTGATACAGCAAGATAGGATCTCGCAATTTCACTGTAAAAAATACTGAAACCAGATTTGAGAGTTTGGAGCTTCGTTAGTATAGAACTTCGATCTGATCTATCTCATCCAGGCTATTGGAAGCGGAAGGAAGTTAACTTTTTACCTACTGGCTTGAGCTGGACTGAGACTGATTGATTTGTAGACTCAATGGTTTAAAGAGCAGACTTTAGTAGTGAACATTGAAAGTGCTTTTTCCCTGGAAAGCCAGAGAAGGAGCCTGGCAGCTAGGGTGCCAAAAAGCTTCCTGTATAATTTCAGCATGGCACATCTATAGAATGGAGAGGCCCAGCAAAGATGGGGAACAGATTTTGAGTATGTATCTCAGTTAAAATATTTATGGAATGAAATTAACAGGTTATACGTATTTAATCAATTCTACACTTTGCCCACATACTTTATTTTTGGAAATTTAAGTCTCTATCCGTAGTTTAGTTGGCAGTGTTTTATAGTGTTAGTGGTACATAAATGATGCATCTTAAAATCAGTGGCAGTTGGATTAGATGAAATATGGTTACTTTGCATGAGTGCAAATATTATCTGAGCTGTATTCCTAGAGGTGGAATGGCATTTTACATTTTGCTGCATGTCACATTGTTCTCATGTTCCAGTTTATATTCCCACCAGCAAGGTATATATAAAGGTATTTCCTTAAACCCTCATCGATGCATCTGTTGATCTTTTCCAACCTGATAAGTTAAAAGGGTGTCTCATAGTTATGCTGAGCATCTAGTTTTATGAGTGAGGTTGATCATCTTTGTATTTTAAGAGCCATTTTTATTTTCTTTTTTCAAATCCTTAGTCCTTTCTAACAAATTGGGTGTTGGTTTTATTAATTTGTGGAAGCAGTGTATCAATTAAGGAAATTAGCTCTTTGTGATATGAGTTGCTAGTGTTTTTCCCATTTTGTCATTTTTATTTCATGATGTTTTGGCCTGCAGGAAAATTAAATGTACGGTAGTTGAATTTCTAGTCTTTTTAGGACACCAGGATTTTGCATCATACCTGGGATTTCTGCACTTGAAGAACATAAGAAAATTCTTTAGTATTCCAACCCTTTTGATCCCACTGGAACATAGCGTCCATTGATTCAACTTTCCATTGCCCCTCCCCCTCTTAATATTGTCACTTCTTACCCAGCTTGAAATCCATAGTCAATAATTGTCATTCTTGGCTGACACTATCGTTTTCCTTGCAAACCTTGGGGCTACCCAGTGCCCTGGCTTCATACTCACATGGCAGAACCACAACCCAGATTAAATCCAATTTACCTGATAGGTGAGGCTGAAGGTGACGAATTTCACTTTAAATGAGCACAAACTGTAGACACAATTCTGTCAAGTAGTCAGAGAACAGATCTCTGGTCCATTCTTCTTCCCTTGTATTTACTCAGCTAGTGACCTGCTTCATACTTACTGAGAAAACGGAAGCAATCAGAAGAGAAATTAGCATTCCCGTCACTCCTCACCTTCCAGCATCGGCACCAACGTCCCATTCCCTTGGTAACTGTTTTGGTCTAAGGCCAGTTGCTCTATCCCATTAGGGCCCGTCCTCCTGCATTTCTTTTCCACTCATGTCATCCATGTATCCTCTTGCCTGGATCAATCTTACTCGTTTGCAGTTGTTATTCCCATTAAATGTTTGTCTTGACTATTTCCCCTGCCAGTTACCACCACTTCATTTCTTCATTCTTTTTTGTAGCAAAACTCAAAAGCCTTTTCTATGGTTTCTGTCTCCAAGTACCACCTTCCATTTTCTCTGGGTCAGCCCTCTTTAATCAGACGTTTACCCCTACCATTTCATAGGGATGTTGCTTGTGATTCATGTTGCTAAATCATCTGGTCACTTCTTTTAACTTAAAATATCATGTCCGTTATGGTTGTGGTGGTTTCTCCTCTGTTATCCTCTTGTGACCCAGAGATGGAGTGCCACCATGTGAAATTTACACTCCCACACAAGACAGACAGTGAACACAGTCAAGTGTGTTTGGAGGTAAGAGCTTTGTGTTCAGGGTAGAGCTGAGGAAGGAGGATGGGAGAGCTAGAGCGGTGTATGTGTGTGCAGATCACTGTAGTGCATAGGGTGGCCAGGCCTCGCTGAGAAACGGGAGCAGACTTGAGTGAGGTGAGAGCCGAACAGACCTCGCATTCCAAGTAGAGAGAGCAGTGTGAACAAAGGCCCCAAGGTTCGGGATTGTAGCTGCCTGTTCTAACAGGAAGGAGGCCAGGGTTGAGAGTGAAGCAATGGGGAGAGTGTGGTAGGAGAGGAGGTCGGATAGTTAAACGATCATCTAGGGCCTTGGAGGCCTTTACTTGGTGAAACAGCCTTGCGTTGTTTCTAAGCAGCGCAGTATTATGCTGCAATACACTTTTTAAAATAGCTTGGGGTGGCTGGGGAGCTCAGTCGGTTAGAGCGTGAGCTCTGAACAACAAGGTTGCCGGTTTGATTCCCACATGGGCCAGTGAGCTGCGCCCTCCACAGCTAGATTGAAGGACAACGACTTGGAGCTGCTGGGCCCTGGAAAAACACAGTTCCCCAATAAAATTTAAAAAATAATGAAAAAATAAAATAGCTTTATTGGGGTATTCCTTTTTTACAATAAAATATCAATTTCAAGTACAGTTTGACATATTTTGATAAATTGTACAATTGTGTAACCATCACCACAATTAGGATATAGAACCTTTTTGTCACCCCAGAAAGTCCTTGCGCTGCTTTGCAATTAATCCCATCAGCCCCTGGTGAAGTCTTAGATTAGCATTTTGACATAGTTGATTACTCTTCCTTAACATTTAATTCATTTGACTTCCAGGACACGACACTCGGTTTTCCCACCTTCTCCTTTTCCTCTGCTGATTCCTCTTCCTCTCTATGACCTCTTGATGTTGGAGGATCCGTAGTTCAGATGTTGGTCTTTGGTGATCCTGTGGATTCAAATACCATTCTGTGTACAAAAATTCCCAGTTTGTATCTAAGTCCAGATGTTGTTCCCAAAATCCAGATTCGTATCCTACTACCCAAGCTTGGGTGTCTGATAATTCTAACACAGCTTGTATAAAACTGAATTTCTGCTCTCCTCCCCCTTTCCTTCCCCCATCTCAGTTGATGGCAACTTCATCTTTCAGTTACTCTGGCCAAAACCTGGAGGGTTATACCCACATTCAACCTGATAGGAAGTCTGCTTGGCTGTCCTCAGGCTTCCTGACTGTTAGCAGCCTAGTCAGGCTGGATTTTTCACCTGGATTTCCCAAGTTGTTTCCTAATTGATCTCCCTCCCCACTCAGCATTTGCACCAGCTCTTCCTCTTGACAGTCCTTGAAGGCCTGTTTTGTTTTCAACAGATTTGGGTTTTCAATGTGAAAAGGAAGCTGACCAGTTTTCGGGGCAGTAAAAGTGAGGATAGGGGTCTGTCCCCTCTTTTCTCCATGCTCCTCATTTAGGTGGTGTCTCCAGTTCCCTTGGCTTTACCTACTGTCTAGAGTCTGAAGATTTCCAAATGTTTATCACCAGCCCCAATCTTGCTCCTCTGCTTAAGCAAGCAGTGTCTGGCCAAGAGGCCATGAAAGCTTGACACTTGAATCGGTACCCATGGTTCCTGGGAATTTGGATAACCCCTCATCTCTCCAAACGGGTACATGGAGTTTCTCTTTGAGGACAGTGGTCCTCAATAAATGCTACCAGTTGTCCAGAGGACAGGGGCAGAAGAGAAAAGAAAAACCTGATTGTTTAAGAAGTGACGGTGGGGGAAGACCTCTTGATGTTGCTGTTCCAGACATTGATTGGGTTTTTGCGTGTGCTGGAAACGACCCCTGTAGTTTTAACATGAAATCCACCCCTTTCATTTCCCTGGAGCCCACAACCCCTAGGCCAGTGACGCTGCTGATCCTGTAGCGTAAGCCCCCTACCCCATAGGGATTACCCAGCCCCAAGTCTCAGCGCCAAGGTTGAAACCTTGTTCTAGGTGAATTCATCACTTCCCTTGGCTTTGTATACCTTCTGAAGGAGCCGTACGGTGCTGTAATACTCATGGCGTTTCAGAAACGTGAAAAAGAATAATGTACTCATTTTTACTGATTATTAAATGATATTTTGGCTATATTGGGTGAAATAAAATACATTAAAAATACTAATTTCACCTGTTTTTACGTTGCTAAATATGGCAATTAGAAGTTTCTAAGTTACATAAGAGGTTCATGTTTTCGGGGATAATGCTGATTTAGATGCTGACGAATCAGATTTACATCTTTTGTCCCAAATGGCTCTACTCAAAATTCAGGGACCTAAAGACCTACAGTAAGTCCTCACTTAATGTAACAGTAGTTTCTTAGTACTGGCAAAACGATGTATAACGAAACAGACTGACATAAACGAGTTAAGTTCCTGCGCGTCTCATCAACGTTACAACAAAGCCAGCTTGAATGAGCATCTGCTGTACGTGAGAGTTCTTGGTTGTCTTAACACATCTCAGCTCTTACATCTGAAATAGAACTCCTGAGTCTCCCCGCTCCCAAATAACTTCCTCCATCTTTCCCATCTCTTTAAATGGCATTACCATCCACCTAGCTGCTCCAGCCAGATTCCTGGTGGTCATCCTTGATTCTCCCCTCACTTCTCACTCCCCCTCATCCCTTTTTTAGCACACACACAGAAAACGTTGCCACTTGTGTTCATGTCTTTGCCACACCAAAGTTGAAACCATACAATCACCCCCCCAGGACCACTGCAGTGGCCTGCCTTCTGGCATCTCTTCTTTTTTCCCCCTCTCTCATCTGCCTTAAATTCAATCTCCACTCGGTAGCTGGGATGATGTTAACTATAATAATCAGACTGTCATTCCATAACTTAGAACATTTCACCAATGTCCCATTGTATTTAAAATAAAATGCCAATCCTCTCCCTTGGCCTAAAGCTCTTTGAAATATCTGGCCTCTGCCCCACACTCCAGTCAGGCCCTTTCCTCAACTACCTTTTTCTGACCATACTGGCCCTCCCTCTTTTTCAGATCTTGATAGACCACTTTCCTGCCTCGGGCCTTCTTTCTACCTGGAAGAACCTTCCCTTTGGTCACGGGCGAATTTCTTATCCTTTAGGTCTTAGCTTCAGGGTCAAGCTCACAGGGCACTCAGACAACCTCCAGCTACGTAGGTGCCGCTTGCCATTCTTCCCCATTATGCCGTTTGTGTATTTTGTGATACTTCCCCAGTTTTTCTTTTTTACTTACTAACTTTTCTTCACAAAATTTTAACCTCGGGGTTAAGGAATTGCCCCAATGCCTGGCAACTGCCTGACATATTAATAGGCGTTTAATAAATGTGTGTATGTCAGCATCATTTGAATGATGTGTTCCTCTTGGGGATCCCCTACCCTCTGCCCTGGCCCCCATCCATCCACTGCCTTAGCAGTCGCCCGTCAGTCATTGAGGAAACTGCCAGCACAGGACCCCGGCCTTGGGGCAGAACCCGGAGATCCACGGATGGCTGCTTAAGGCTGGAGACACCCCATCCCATAAGCATCCAGAGGTCAAGAAAGGCAGAGGTGGTGGAACTGTTTGATAACCTAAAGAGCCCTTTAGCTTTGCGATCTGGTGATCCCTAAATGCAGAGCTTGATTGGGTTTGTCTCTAGGTCCCACAGCTGGGCAAGAAATGGAAGGAGGGGAACAGGAATCTTTGAAGGACTGAAGAGGGAATGACAGCTATACCTCCCTGCACAGATAGTCCTTGATAGTTTGTTACAGATTTGTGTATTTGAGGGTCTACCTCGTCCATTGGTGAGCTCCAGGAGGGGTGAGACCCCATCTTTTGCTTGCACACTTGTAGTAACAGCCAATTGAATGCTTTACATTCACTCTGCACAACTCTTAAGAGGAAGGTATATATTATTTCCATTTTAAGAGGAAACAGGCCCAGAGATGTTAAGTAACATGCCCAAGGCCACAGAAAGGGCTTGGATTTAAGTCTGGGAGCCTGAATTTCAGCCACTAGTCTAGTGAGTGCTGAGGCCTGTGGCAGTGTGAGCTCTACTTCCGCGTTGGGGGTAGAACAATGTGGTTTGAATTTGGCCTGGATCCTCCAAAGGGCTGGCTAACCTAATACACTGCTGATTGAAATCCTTTTGCCAGAACTTCCCTCTTTCCTCTGGGGCCGAGCTGTCATTTCTTGCACTTCAGTTCTCATGAGCGGTAGAGCACAGCCCTGATCTTAAGGAAGCCCCGAGATGAATTCTTCTGACAAGCTGACTGCTCTTCCTAGGAATGCGTTTTTACTTCTCCCTCCCCCAGTCTCCTAGGGCAGGAGACTTTGTCTCTGAGGACCAGGTTTGTGAGCCAAATCCTGACAAGCCATGAAGCCAATTTTGGGCAAGTTGCTTCCCTTTTCTGGGCTACCTTGAACTAGCCAACCCTTTCCTGCCCTTCTGCCCACACAAACTGTGCAGGTCATCCATTACCCTGAGGGCCTCGTGTCTTTCTGTGCCAGGTCTCACTTCACTGTGTAGCTGCAAGTCAAAGGAAGAGGTGGATTGGAGGCCGCCGCAGGCCTCAAGGGCAGAGCGAAGCTTGGTCCAAGTCGGAGCTGTGGCTCAGTAGGTCTCCCCCTTTTCCCCTCCCTCGGGGAGGTGTTGCAGGACCCAGGGAGTTCTCAGACACCATCTAGGGGAATCTGCATGCTTTTCCCCCAGGCAGCAATATTTAAATCATTTATTTAAATTAGGCTGGGGTGATTTTGTCTCCTACTTGAAGTGACGGGGGTGTGTGTCTATCTGTCCCCAGAAACCCCCTCAAAAAGCTGACTACTCAGGAAGAAATTCATTGAGATGGAAGGTCAGGGATGTTAAGTCTTCATTTTCTTTTCCCCAAACTGAGCCAGGCACTTCCCCTTGGCCTTCATCACCCCTCAAAAACATTTCACTCTCTGTGGACTGATAAGTCTGTTTCTTTTTCTTTTTTGGCCTGCTAACCAACTGAGAGGTCCATTTCTGTTTCAAAGGAGAGAAATAAAGTTTCAATCTTAAGGCATAAAGAGTAAGCTATAGTTTTGGTAGGAATGCATAATTGCCCTTCTCTGAACTCTCACAATGATTTTTACATTTCTCATAGTAAATAACCATTTTCATCGTTATCTTCCTGTCTCTCATCTGAGTGAGACCTTGTCTCCTCTCCTTTGCCCCATAGCACTAAGGGGTGCCTTGTGCAAAGCCCTTAGGTACTCCTGGCCCACAATAGGTGCTCAGCAAGTGGGAGGGAGGGAGGTGCAGCCCATCCCGTTATTTATAGCTTCAATTAACCTCAGGGATTTAAACCCCACCCCCTAAAATGCCCCCCCATCACGTGTTCTTATGCATGGTCCTCTTCCTGTCTGAAGTACTTTTTCTTCCTTTAAGACATCAACTCTGTTGGCTTCATTCGAGGAGAGGCCCATTATAAATCAGACAAATCTCACATTTATAATGTTACTCACTTTTGTTCCTCTCCAATCAGTGATCTTTTAAGAGAAATGAGTCTGATCCTGTTACCTCCAAACATAAAACCCTGTAATAGCTTCCAGTTGGTCTTAGGGTCAAGATGAAATTCCTTAATACAACTTACAAGGCTTTCATGAACTGTACCTGTAACTTACCTCTTCAGATTTCTTTTTGCCACAGAGCTCCTTTTCTGGTTCCTGACGGGCATCACTGGTCTTCACATGGCTTGGAATAGCAACACCCCTCTCCCCCACCCCAGGCAGTTACTAGTGTGTTTTCACAGCACTCTGTATAGGTCCCCCCATAGTGCTTAGCACAGATGCAATTAAGGTTTGCTACTCTACTAGGAACATGTCTCATTCACCACCCAAATCCTGGCTCACAGCAGGAATTCAAATAACTGAATGAATTCAGAACTTTTAGTGTGAGGCCTCATGGGACTCTGAAATGGCCCATGAGAAAAATGGTCTTGGTGAATAAAAGGGATTTTGTACCCACAACATGAAATTTCTCATTTAAGAACTGACGTTTCGAAATAAACACATTTGTTCCTACTCAACAGTTGTCTTACATTGGCTCAAAACTGCTTTCCCAGCATTCCCAATTTTGAGGGGAATGAAAGGGTTTTCAAAGGAAAGGATATTTCATATGATCCTACAAGGCTTTTTTTCCTCATAAGAAACTTATTTTACCGTCTAAACTATGCTGTCCAATACAGTAGCCACTAGCCACACGCGGCTAATTACATTATAAGAAATTGTTTTTCAGCTTCATTGGCCATTATTTCAAGTCCTCAATAATCACATTTGGCTAATTATAATTTAAAAAAACTCAGTCTCTCAGCTTCACTAGCCACATTTTAATTACTTAACCACAGGTAGCTGGTGGCTACAAATTGGACAGCACAGGTAAGGAACACTTCCAGTACTGCCCAGTTTTATTGGATAATGCTGATGTAGAACTGTTCTGCAGAATCCAGTCTTTTTTTGCTTGTCCTGACAGTGAGATAGAAGTCAGGACTATGTGAAATTACTGTTAGGTTAGCACAGAGCACCAGCAACACCTACATACTTATTTCTTTGTTCTGCCTGGTGTGTTGCAGATCAATCACAAGGAAATCCCAGGAACTTTGCTTTACTCTCCTTTTTGTGTAACAGAGACAGTCCTGTCCCCTTGGGGAATACTGAAGCTGAAATGGGCCTTGTGTACTGCCCCCACTAGATGGCGTGTGTGCACTGACAGGTTAACCTCTCTCTAGCTGTAGTCTGTTCCCCCCAAAAATCGGGAAATTTTTGCTTCACCTATGTCAAGATTATCTTAAAGTATAAAATATATGGGGAAATGCTATATAATTATAAACATTCACAGGTAGTCAGAATTTACATGTCAACATTTCCATATAGAACAATAAAACTTAAGTAGGGCTGAATCCATTGTTAAACTCATTTTATGGGGATCTAAGCAATAATACAATGTTCATAAAATTTTAGAGGACGCATTTCATTGCAGAATGTTGTCACTGCCAATCATTAATACTCTTCTTGCTTTTTCTGCTCAAAATATGACATGTCTCCTGTCTTTTGATCCATCATAACTATCTTACTCATTTTAGCCAAAGTCGAATCCTAGCAAAATATTAACACCATGGGAAGCGAGAACTCTTAAAATAGTTTGTAAGTGAATTTAAACAAACATATACTATAAAGTCAAATGGAGTCAACCTGATAGGTCCTTGGTGATATTCTGGCTCCACCTTTTCCTGATGCAGGGTCCTTTCTCTCTGCAGGGCCCCCTTCTGTCACTACTAACCTGGTTTTGCTAGCCTTTCAAATGGAAAGTGCAGCTCTGGTATTTAGAAAGAAGGAGCGTATTTATCAATGTCTCAGGATGCTGGCTAACTTTTCTCAATCCTTTGCTGAGGCCACATTACCTACCTTATTAAATCCTTCCTTCTACATCTAAATTTCAGACATTGATTCACTTAAATTTTGTAGTTTGACCACAACTGAGAAAGAACCAGAGGATACTGGTTAAATAACAGTCACACAAACATAAAAAGATACTTAAGTGTTAGAAACGTTTATTTGTCAAAATATTTAAAAAAAAAAAAAGTGGGAGGAGTGGAGTAAAAACAAGGCTAAATTTCAGCTAATGCTGTACCACGATCACAGGTCAGACATAAAAAAACAAAACAAAACAACCCCCTCCCCCGCCCCGCAAGAAACCCCAATGGTCCTAGCAAATTCAGAAGATCAGCTTCAATGTTAGAGTCCAGAGCTAACAGAGAAGAGTAAAAGGTTGCTTGCCACTACATGGTCATTTTAAAGGGAAAGGAGATGTTGCAAGTGGACAGAGAGAAGGGCTCAACTCCTAAGGAAAGCAAGATAAGAGGGGTTCCACTGTACAGGAAAGGGGGTGTCAGCATAATCCTTACCTAGGGCTGCTCAGAGGCTGAGAATATAAGGAACAGAGTGAAAGGCTACAGAGACTTGTATCAGGAGGAAAGAAAAATTCAACTTAGAATTAAATTAAGAAAGAAAACATAGTTGGTCACAAACTCCTTTGTTTACTGAAACATGAAGCAATGGAAACATCCCGGCAAAGGGGACCGCGCGGAGCAAGTTCTCATATATGACCGCAGCCCGAGGGTTCAGTCCGCAATTATCCTACCTGAAAGAGAGCACAACACAAGAGGCTTACACAATGCCTGGAGAGCAGCTTGGCTCCGAGTACAAGGGCCCTGGTCCTGTCCTGCATTCCAGGGGGAAAAGAACAAAGAACAAAACAAAATCAAGTCAGACTGGATCAAACATATCCCATGTCATTACCCAGGAGTCTATTGTGACTATATAGGAATCTACTATAGCTACATATAGAACAAGAAGCAATCTATCTGGAAGACTGCTGCGTTGGTGACAAATACATCTTTCTCATTTTCTTAGCCATCTTTTAAGCAAGACAACCTCTGTGATACAAGGCTACTATCGCTGTAACAAAGGGCATACAGATATTATCAAGAACCGTAATTTAATTTTGGGGTCTAGAAAAAGCAGAAGATGCCAAAATCTCAAATGTGGCCAACTACACTATTCTGAATTTGTTTCATTTTAATCTTTCATAGTAAACAAGTTTTCAAAAATGACAGTCACAAGGGGTATCAAAGAGCGGTTCATTTACCCTCCAACATACCTACATGTCATACAGTCATAGATTTAGAGCCATAATTCTAGTAATCCCTCTAATTGACCACATTTCCCTTACCAAATGAAAAGAAGAAATCCTAAAATTCTCTAATTCTTCCATTGATGATGGAAACTCCAGACACCAATGGCTGGGGGAAAAAAAAAATTAACTCACACCAAGTTCCTCTACTTAATACAGACAAAGGGCCAAATCTTGGTCTTGATCTGTGCCAATCGACTTCAAAAGTTGTGACGTTCTTGAATCAGTTGTGCTAGGGTGAGACCCGAATTTGGATCCCCAACAGTTCTGGAGTATTTCATCCTGGCAGCCTCATTAACATCAGGCTCCTGGGACTGCAACCAACTCAGGGTTATTCAGTCCATTTGAGGTTCACACCTGGAAGGTAAGTTTCTTTAAAAGTCATCACTAAAAAGAGGTTAGTTGAACAACCACTGCTTGCAGTCAAAATTCATTTTAAAATACCTAGTCAATATCCTTTAAAGACCACATATACTAATTTAATATTTAACTTTGTTTCGAAACATTCCAGAGAGGACAGAAGTTATCTGATGATACCACCTGACTTCAGAGGCACATCCCACTTCATGGCAGATTCAGCTGCATTAAAAGTACAAATTAATGGCAGATTTCACACACTGAGATAATCTACTTCATGCGCATGAACACACACTGCTACACAATGGTCCCAGGAGACGCCAGTCTTGTCATGGTCATACAGGATAGAACTCATCACAAGTTCATGCTGTTTGCTTCTCACTATGAAAACGGCAAATCCCCATCTACACATACACCAAAGAGGGAAGTCAGGAACCCCGGAAACTCAGGGTACTAACTTGAACTTCGCTACCAGGTCTCCCTTTCAAGTGATTCTCAGTTTCAAGGTACAAGGACCACCATGAGAACAAAAGTTGTAGTCATGCCATTTCCACTCAGCCTAAGAGATTTACCAATCTCTAGAAACTCCTGATTCTTCTTACCCCTTCATCATCTTTTGGTATACATTTTCTGAAGTAGGAAACATTAAATTTCCAGGGTCACCGCTAATGGGATTTTATGCACATTAAAAACTACCTGTTTTATCTAGTTCTGTAAATGTTCCTCAAACAAGAAACAAAACAAAAATTGCTGGAAAAAACAGGAAGCATCAGGCTCTACGTGATAGCATCACTGTCTATGTAGAAATCTGACTTCGGTGCCCGTGGAGAACGAGCTGTTCTGGAATACTAGTAAGAACTCTGTGGGACAGTGGCATCAAAACATTCCTCTTTCAAGCCAGTATCTTAGAACGAAACACCTAAAATTTATAGGACTTTTATTTGACTTATAGGTATATATTAGAAAAGTTTCCTCTGCTAAAGGCTCATGACCTAAGTAGTAGTTTTATTAGCAAATGGGGAGTCTAAAGTTACAGTTCAGATTCTCACTGTGACATTCATTATTAACTCCTGAACCTGCACTCTTCAGCTTACACCACAGTGACTTTAGTGGAAAGAGAATAGGTTTAGGAGTCAGCCAGGCCTGAGTTGGAATTCTGGCTCAACCTCTCAATTACCAGATGACTTAACCTCTCTGAGGCTTAGTTCCCTTCTCTGTAAAAAAGAAAATATCTTAAAGGCTTATTGTGTAGATTAAATGATACAATATACACAGAAGGCACTCAGCAAATGTTAGTTCTCTTAACTGTTTCTGTAACCAAGATCTGCTTACACTTGATTAGAGAACAATATTCTAACAAACTGGGTTTGTTCTCTCAGAAGGATCAAGATGATTGGACTCGCCCTAAAACCTCCATAGGCCAGGTGGACCCCCAGCTTAAGCTAGAGGCCTATTTCAGACTGAAACATAACTTGTACCTTTTGGACACTCCTGTCCTGACAGCAAACAGGTGGCTTTAGCTCCTCTAGGCAGCATGGGTCTCTCTCAAGGGAACTAAACAGATCTCTTAGCCACACCCACCCCACTCTCACCTCTAGTCTTTAAAAGGCTGAGTACCGCGCTCGGTCCACATACTGCTCCCGCTCATACCGGGCCATGTCATACAGAGAATTCCGTGCAGCGGCTGAAGCCTGAGACAGCTCACTTTCTGGCCCATAACCGTAGCCCTCTCCAACTGTGGGGAGCACAGCTGCAGCACGACGAAGGGGGCTCCTGTCCCTTCCATAATAGGACGAAGTGGTGGCAGCGGCAGCAGCCATAGCAGCTGAGGTGGCAGCAGCACCGGAGTTCGGCAGCAGGTGTCTGTCGTAGGGATCCACAGTGGCGGAGTTGAGGTGACTGGTCACAGCTGAGCTCTGGACTTGAGGCAGATGGGACATGGTCTGTTCTGCGTAGTTGTACGCAGAAGCTGCTGCTGCTGCCGCCACTGCCTCGTAGGAGCGGACGCGGTAACGCTTATAGTAGTCGAGCGCTCCGTAAGCATCGTTGTAATACACGGACTCCCCGTAGCCCATGGTGTAAGGTGTACGCACTGCTCCATATTGCTCATTATACTGCTCGGTAAAGTCTGCCACGCGGCCCGAGCGATCTACCGGGCACTCTTTGGACCAGTGCCCCTCTTTCCCGCACCGATAGCAGCCGCTCTGGTCTCCCATCCCGGGCGCAGTCCTAAGCCGGCTGGTGGACAACTGCACGTGCATTCGTTTGCCTTGAGGAAATAGATATAAGATTTGCTATAACTCATCCACATTCTTTATCCTCCCCAAATGAAGTAAGCTAGTTGGCATAAGACACACATACATACACACACTCCTGAGACCCTATTTCAGCAATCCCCCCCCAAAAGAAGTTGAAGTTTTAATACAGGTTAAGAGCTAGAAAATTTGAGTCCTCAGAGACCAGTCAATACTTTCTTACGCGAGGAGCCCGGATTCCCTCCTACTTCTTTCTCCACAACTTTCCTTTCCCCCGCCCCAACACAGAAATTGAAAGTTTCCGCTTTTTATTGCTAAGACTGAAAAATTTTCACAATTCAAAACCTGCCAATTTTTCCAAATCAGATATCCAACAAAGCCCAGTTGTGCCAGATTTGGAAAGTGTCTTACCAACCTCTCCGATTTCCTCAGGGCCACGCAGGCCTGAGCATTCACTGCAGCGTAAAGACCACAGCGAACTTCTGTCCGTCTTGTCTCCTCCAGCCATTTTTGCGGTGTCACAGAAGGCTATGCTGGGTACACAAATCATGCCTGGCTCACCATCTGCTTTATCTTCAGTACATCTAGGAGTTACAAGACCCTCCAGATTTCAACCCACCCCCCCACTTTTTTCAGCAAAGGTGAATCCATGCCTACTGTGGAAAAGAAAACTACTTGACCAAGGTGTCTCAACGGGAAGAATTAGAAAGATCGCGAAGCAGTACTGGTTTCTTAGGGACAGTGTGTTCCCATGTAATGAAATGATCAGCATTTCATCCTAACACATGGCCTACAGTTCTTTATAGGGGGTCATCTCTTTGTTAGAAAAATGCACCATTTGCCTGAAGACCTCTGGGTACCCAAACAAACAAGCCACATCCATACTTCCAGGAAATGACCAGCATGAGGAACAGCTAAGAGAAGAAACAATCTTCGCCCTGGGCTTGTGTGCCACCAAGCCCAGGAACCCTTAAAGCATCCAAGGTCTTTAAAAGCAGTTTGAGAAAAAGAGTATTCTTGGCAGTATTTAGTCCCAAACTGCATTAAGACTTTGGAGATCAAGTCAATGCTTTTCAAATTGTAGCCAAAAGGCAGCCAGCACAGACATAGAGACGGGCTTCGCATCACTCTCAGAGGCTGCTCAGCGCAAATCCCCCCTCCGCGATCAGCAGGTGCTCTCTTTAACAGACCTTGTTCTGGATGCAGTTATGCGATAGGAGGCCTCGCGCTCCACCATTGGAAACAGCCCGATCAGGACGGCAGCCAGAGCAGCGCCATGCACTGACCCTGAGAGGGGAGCGGGTTAGTGTAGTATCACTTTAGTCAAACTCATTTCTGCCCAGTTTCTATGATTCCTACCACCCCATTTCTAGTAGTTGCTCCCTCCAACTTAAAACCCTTTCTTTAGCAAAAACAAAGGTGCTCAGCTTTGGACTTCCAGCTGCTGGCAGAGGCAGCATCCACCATCACCACGGATACAGTCAACAGATACCAAATGGCAATAGTTCTCTGAAAGCAGCATTTAGCCATCCCACTGTGTGCGGAGATTTAAACACTCCCATTTTAGTTCTTAGAATTTATGAAGGGCCACATGCTAACTATTCCTAGAACAGAAACACACAGATTTTTGCCCCAATTTGTATCACAAATTATCCCTATAATTTAGACTGGAAGACTACAAATTAGTTGGCTTTCAATCATGCATGGTGACATTAATGTGTGACAGACACAAACTGTGCTCCAATTCTGAAGTCGCAGTAACCATGACAATCTAAAAAGCAGCCAATCCAGAGGTTTAAAAGTACATTTTTAAGGAAAAAATTTCAATTTAACTTGCTTTTTACGGCCCAAGAACAAAACGCAGTGATTCTTGATGTTTTGTTTACTATATCCAATCTTCATGCCTGCTTTATTTAGAGTGGAACTCTGTTTATAAACATCTATGGCAAAATCTACCTCTATAGTAGCTGTGAAAAGGATTTAGTAAAATACTTTTACCTGAAACTAAAAGATCTGTAATAGAAGTGATGAGTTTTTTTCACACAATCTTTCCAAAGGTTGTAAACTAGGCTTTTAATTTAAATCTCCTAAAGTTCTTAATAATTGAAGAATACTGCCCTTCTCTATTACCTTAGGTAACCAACAACAAAGAAAACTGAAAGAAAGTTAAATTCTACCACTCTCCTATACTCGGAGAGGTCAAAAGTTTAATGATTTTCTGAGACCTCCAAAAATTACTGAAATGCGCTGCCAACATTTACCAGAAAACCAGCCCAATAAAAGTGTTTTCTTTTGAAAGCTAGAACAGAAAAGCGTATTAAAATGCTGAGGTGGGCAACGTGGGGTTCTAACTGCTGAGCTTCTACCCCATGCCAGGGTCCAGAGAAAGCTGAGGATGTAGCTGACATACAAGACTTCAATTTAATGCTTATTTACATACTGGGGGAAAGATGAGACACCTGAACTCTTACGTATTCCCAATTCAGTTCCTGAATTGTTAGTTGGGAACAGCTTCTTTAAGGTCTTCTTCAAACAGTCTGCTATCTCAATAGGGGTACAGTTTACTATGGTTTGTGTGGAGAGGAACCAGATCCTGAAAGACCCAGGTAAACTCAGGTTCTGCTACTTCCTGTAAGAAGTCATACAATGACAGCCATTAACATATAAAAGGTTCAAAAGATGCCCAAAGTGGCAGTCTTAAGGGTTACCTTTATTAGGTAGCTGAAAAGGCTTTATCGAAAAATGTGACAAGTTGGTATCTAGATTGTATTTTCTGTAAAACTGCGACTTTTCCAATGCTAAACTTTCTCATCATCTGGAGAAAAAAGAGCTAGTTATAAAAATGTCTGTGTGTAACTCGGAGTAGAGGGTTTTCTCCAGAGGGGCTAAGAATATGAAAACCAAATAAAGGATTTTTCTTTTCTAATGATGACATTTAAAAAAATCTAATGGATTACTGCATTAGTCAGATATCCACTTCCTAAAGTAATTAAACTTGCTTTATTAAAACACACTCCTTCTAAGCCAACGTTCCCCAATTACTGATTTCCATATACATACTTTTGCCCCATCCTTTTATTCAATTGTATATGAAAAAGTAAGGACCTGCAGTATTACACTACTAAAAGATCTCTGCACTTTGTACCTCACTTTAACTGCATTCTTTTTACACGGCTTGTTACCTGTCAAGAGAACCTCCATTTCGACCCTGCCACTATCCACTCATGATTCCCTCCCCCATCAAATGAAAATAATTAAGAATAGTTTTAAAGCTGTCTGATGTGCAAGCTTTCCAAAATAACAAAATAAAAACAAATGTAAAGAAGAAAAGCTAACTATCGCATTTTAAGTAAATTTCTAACCATAACAGAAACACACTCATTGTTGGGAACAAACCTTTCGTCACTTTTACTGTCGAAACACTTTCACATCTATTACCCCTCATTCTAGCCTTACTACCATCCTGTGATGCGAGGGAGGCACCACAGGGATCATTAACTCTCTTTTATAAGTGGGGAAAATGAAGCACAGAGAAGTTAAAATACCTGTCCAAAGTCACATGACTTTGTAGCAAGTTATCTATAACATCTGCCCTACGCTTTAGACTCGCTAAATGCCAGGTCACCACTGGCTGAGGCCAGAGATATCTGAGGCACTATCTGCAATCTCCACTATTTACAAACTCACCCCTTTCTGGTCAACGTCTCCTCTTCTCCCATTTCTTTTCTGTTTCCCAGGTTTAGCAGAGGCCCCTTAAGTACTTAACCCTTTTAGTGGCACCCAGACAAAACACGGTGTTAGTTTGTGAACCTGAAAAGTGGCAGTAAATGTGTGATCCAAGATGATACTGTCAACAAAAAGAAGAGATTTTTCTTTTCCGATGTTTTAAATCTTATGGATCACTACACTGATCCGTAAGACATAAAAACTTGTAGAACAGCACTGTCCAACAGAACTTTGAGGATGGAAATGTTCCATATCTGCACTAAGACAGTAGCCACTTGCCTCATGTGACTTCTGAGTGCTTGCAATGTGTGCAGTACAACTGAGACAGTGATTTTTACGTTTTATTTAATTTCAATTTAATAGCTACATGTGGCTAGTAGCTACCGTATTAGTATAGTTCTAGAGTCCTCAGACAACCTCCTGTGGTAGTAATGACAACATATGTACCTTTATTATTGAGATCAACAGCATGTTATTTACTAGAATATCTTACCGGAATCTCCTCAGAAGAAGCAGGGCCATCATTCTCATTCATCCTAATATTTTTACAAATTTCTCTTTTCTCTTAGGAATAAATAAGAGGTGGAGAAGAATACAGACAGTCCCCGACTTACAATGGTTCCACTTTATGATTGTATGAAAGCAATATGCATTCTGTACTTCAAATTTTGATCTTTTCCCGGGCTAGTGATACCTGGTACTGTCCTCTTTGGTGATGCTGGGCAGTGGTGGCGAGCCACCACTCAAGTCGCCCCGATGATCACGAGGGCAAACAACTGATACTCTACAGTGTCATATTAAACGCATGTTTGATTTATGGTCTTTTCCACTTCCGATGGGCTTATCAGGACATAATCCCATTGTAAGTCGAGGAGCATCTGTAATCCATGGCATGGTTTTTGGCTGTGCTTGTCTAGTTCACAGGCTGAACAAATTTGAGCACTCCCCCAAATCCAGGTTCACCACCCAGATTTAGAATACAGGGGTTCCTCCAGATCTCCCCGTTCTTTTTTCCCACCACAACTCATCACCCAAGACAGTAAAAAGTATAAATCCTATGCATTTGAACTCTCAAATAGAAGGCTCTCTGGTCAAAACGAAAGAAACAGGTAAGCCACAGAATTTATCCTCCCTTTTCCCACGACGTACTCATTTGCCCAGGCAGGTTAAACTTCCAATAGCACTCAAATGAATGAAACCTAAAGGATCCAGTAACCCAGTTTGTGATTCTATGCCGTTGAAAATCTTGGCAAACCTGAAAAGGGGAAGTATTTGCTTCTCCAAGAGTTACTGCGCTTAAGAGTGGTAAACATACCATCTTTCTATTCTTTCCTGCTAAAAGGGAATGGAAGACACCACCCGGCCAGCCCCCTGGCCCTATGTTCTTGCCTGTGCCTTGAGCTAGATAGACCCCACTCAGTTCTGCCACCCAGACCCCAGAGCAGTTCACCTTGAAACTCTGTGTTGTCAAGGCCCCTGATGGCCTCTACCGCATCCTCTGCCCGCTCCATGTGTACGAAGGCATAATCTTTCACGATGTCACACTCGATGACTGGACCATACTCCTCAAACTTGGCCCGAAGCTCTTGGTTGGTACAGGTGGGGCTGATGTTGCCCACATGTAACTTGGTTGAAGCTTTGCTCTTATTCTTGCTGGCTTCCACGTTGATGTTCACCCCGTGCAGCTTGTAATGGTGCAGGTTGCGGATGGCATCCTCGGCCGCCGTCTTGTCCTCTATGTGCACAAAGCCGTAGTTCTTAATGATATCACATTCCAGCACCTTCCCATACTGCTCAAAGAGTGAGCGGATCTCCTGCTCGGTGGCCTCCCGGGGCAGGTTTCCGATGAACAGCTTCACCATTCTGACAAGAGCCTGAGAGGGGAGAAACAAGATTTCCACAAGTTAGGGGTGGAGCCGGCAATTCCAGCGCATTGCATTTGGTTTAATCCTCCAAAGAAGTTCCTGGCACTTTCAAGTCCCTCACACAGACATCCGTTATTTTTTTCTCAATTGAGAGAAAGGTTTGTGAAGGAGTAGTGTGAGCTGTGTGTGACACGCAAACAGGAGGTCGGGGGGCGGCAAGCATTGCATTGTCCATCATCTCCGTGAAATGAGGCACATTTAAGCAACGGTTAGTTAGCAGTTTCACGTCTTAAAATACTCTTTGGGGGGAAGGAAAGAGATGAGCCCAAGCAGGAGGCAAGAGGCATATATCTGAAAGTCCCTGGTCACAAGATTTTGGAGGGAAATCTGTGTAGCTCTCCTCCGTGAGGTATCACCTATGAAGCTACTCTAAGAATAAAAAGGCTCCTTTCGCCCCAATCCTGGACCCCCCCAGCCTCCCAACCTCCAGCTCCTTCGCCCCAACAAAGACTCGACTCGACCCCTGCCCCGCCCCCTCCGGGGACCCGGCCCCGCCTCCTCCCGTTGTCTTCCCGGGACCTCCCGCAGCCAGAGGAGAAACCCAAATCTGGGGCCATCCTCGCCCTCCGAGGCCCGGCCTGGCCCGCTCCGGCCCGCCCTCGAGCTCCCCACACACCCACAAGACCCCCTCACACCTCCGGGCGGCGGCGGTGGTGGCGGCGGCTCCCGCGTCAGAGAGAACCCTACAAAATGGCGACGGCCGCTCGAGCCTCGGCGCGACCGGGCCCTATCTCGCGCGCCAGCTCACGCACGCGCGAGTGTGCGCTGGCTCTCCCCTCCCCCTCGCAGGAGCCGGGCGACCAATCCCACGGCCGCATGTAAATTGTTGCCCGGGGCTCAGCTCCCAGCTGCCCCGATTCAGGGGCGGGGCCAGCTGGTGATGGCGCTGCGGAGCGGAGGTCCGCCCGCCCCCAGCCCGGGTTAGCCAATCACCACCGTGGAAGGGGTGGGGGGCCGGCGCTCACGCGTCAGGAGGGGTCCAGACGCAACCACTGCCTTAGTGAAATGAGAAGGCCGGGTTGTCACTAACCATCACAATGGGTGGTGCTATAGGGCCTGCCGCAACGGGGGTTAGGGGCCGGCAGCTGATGAGAAAGGGTTATCTCACTGGGTTCCCTAAAAGGGAGCTTACTTAGCGGGCTGGCCAACCTCTATGGCAGCTTGGGACATTTAGAAATACAGACGAGCCACATTTTAAGCGAATCTAGTCATTTTTTGTAGAGCTTTAAACATCATCTAAAAATTTTTCATTGCAAACGTGTTATTCATTGGTAAGGAAACTGATAACCAAAGATGGCAGAGCTGGGATAGCCCTAGGAGGCATTCTACCCAGGATACCCTTAGTCATGTTTTGTTTGCTCGTGCATGTACGTGGGCTGGTTTCTCTCTTTAGCTAGAGTATAAGAACTCACGGTGTGTCCGTCACAGTTCCTGGTCCATGGTGAGCACGCCAAGGGAATACTTGGTGCAAAGGCCTGGACAGGTCCCTTGATTTGGGTGTGGGACAGGGTCTCCACGTCCACACCAAGCTGCTGGAGGACTAGGCACTTGTGATTCTCGGGGCACTTGCTAGCTTTCAAAATTCAGCTGTGGTTCAAGGGCTCCCCCTGGTGGCAAAAGGGAAGCTATTAGGTGGATTACTCACTGTCACCCTTGAACAAAGAACAGACGTTTATAGAGATTGATGGACTGAGTTTATCTCTGAGTAAAGCATGCCAGGGTTGCTGTCAGTCACCATTCCTCATTGTGGTGGCACCACAGAAGCTTCTCTGATACCACCAGGCACAAATTCCTGAGGCTGTCCTCTTCCCCCCAGCTACTTTGATATGTTTCTCTTCTCACTGGGTTCTGTTTGCTTCCCAGCCATTTCAGAAGAGGCACCGTCCTTGCAATTTTAGTAACACTCATGTTTGTCTCCCGCCTAATTCTATCTATCTCTCCCCTTCCCTTCTTCTCTTGGTCATTTCCAGTTTCTGTCTACACTCAGACTTTTGAAATATGTTTAGGGACCTCTTCACCCATTTCTGGAATGGCTTACACTCATCTTCTCTATACTGACTTCACAAACGGAGAGTCTGACCCTGCTATCGCCCACCTTGATACACTGTGTTTTGGGTTCTGTTATCCTCTCCAACTCCCAGAATTTTCTGAGGTCACAGAACTAATATCCTTTTAAGTTTTCACCCTTCTAAAATTTTCATTTCATTTACCATCCTTTTTTCCTCCGTTTTTATACTGTTCCTTCTCCTAGTTCTGACTGCACCATTTCCTTCCCCCCATCTATTTCTCGACTCTTATTGATTCCCTTTTATCTCTTTTCCCTTTTCCTCATAGGCAACCATTCTAATGAGTTTAATGTGTATTATTTTGTGTTTTTGCAAGGTTCTTTTTAGTGCATATCTGCTTTTTCCATTTAAAAATGTTTTATTGTTTCTAAAAAAAGTTTTGTGGAAATTTTCAAAAAGACACATGGAGAGAATATGATGAACTCCTATATACCTTTTGCCCAGCTTTGACAATTATCAACGTTTTGCTGATATTTCATCTAGCCCCTCCACTTTTTTTGGGGTGGGGGCTGGTGTTTTTAAAAGCAAATCCCAGACATGTCATTTCACCTATAAGGAATTCACTATCTGCCTCCAACTAATACATCAGCTCTATGCTATGCTAATATTATCTAATATTTATGTTGAAATTTTCCCTAGATTGTTGCAAATGTCTTCTTATAGTTGGTTTCTTCTAATATGGATCTAAACAAGGTCCAACGATTGTGCACTTGGGTAAATTAATTTATGTAAATTGTGTTGTAGAGCTTGTTGTTTCTGACTTTTTTTCACTAAGTGCGAGATGTGATAGCTAATCAGTGAGTAATACTCCAGTTTGCAACCACCATAGTTAACAGGTCCTTCTCTGGGTGTCAGACGTCAGGTTGCCTTCAACTCCCCACCGTTATAAACAAGGTTGCAGTTAACATCCCTATGTTAATTACGAGTGCCCTAATGGATCCATGTGAGACGTTGGGAGGGTATAAACTCAGGGGTGTAATTGCTAGATTATTGAATCATAGGATATATACATGGAACTAAGTTGGAAAAATTGTACCAGGCTACCCTCCCACCCGCAGCTCGTGAAGGACCCTGTATCTCAATGTCTATGCCAATGTTTGACATTATCCTGTTTCCCAATTTTTGCCAGTCTGATATAAAATGATGTTATCACTGTTACGTTAATTTGCACTTATCTGATTATTAATGATTTTAAGCGTCTCTTCTTAATTTTTTTGGGTTTACTCTTCTGTGAATTTCCTATTCATAACTTTTGCCCATTTTTCTTGTTAGGTTGCAGTCTCCTTTTTGTTGTCAATTTACAGGATTTTCACATATATTCTAGATATTACTTTCTTATTGGTTTCAAGTATCTTCTCTCGTTCCACCAAATTATTACCTTTGTCCATGGAACCCTTCATTGAACAGAAATCCTTACTTTTTTTATGTAATCAAATTAATCAATTTTTAAAGTTTGTGCTTTTGAAGTTTTGTGTAAGATTTCCTTTCCCCGAGTCACACATATATTCTCCTACATTTTCTTTTATTAACATTCATCTTTTTACCTTTCACATTAATGTTTTCACATTCACCATCCATTTAGAGCGGTGCTATCCAAATAGAAATCGGTTAGCCACATATGTAATTTAAAAATGTCTAGGGTGCATTTGAGATCTTGCTCCCTGGCATATGTCATCAGTTTTGGCTCAAATAAACTCTTACAAAAATTCTTAAAATTTTTCTTTTCTAGTAAACACATTTAAAAAGTAAAATGAAACAGTTGAAATGAACTTTAATCCTTTTGAAACCCAGTTATCACTAAAATATTTCAACATATAATCAATATAAAAATCTTTGAGATATTTTAAATTCTTGTCCTCTTCAGTCTTCAAAATCCGTCAGCATTTTACACTTACAGCACATCTCAGTGTAGACTAGCCACATTTCAAGGGCTCAGCAGCCACGTGTGGCTTGCGGCTACTGTGTTGGGCAGCGCAGATATAGTTTCACCCTTAGAGGTGGTGTTAGGTGAGAATGAAAACATATTTTTCTCTAAATAATTAATCCATTTTTATCTGTCTATATTTCCTCATTGATTTATGGTGCCTGCTTTATTGTACTTTTGTGCTCTAACCTGTCTCATATCCCCTCACTTCTCCATTCCATTGTCATCTTTCCTGGGACTTTTCTTCTATTCGTATCTGGAGGTGTCTCTCAAGACTTTCTGACATTATGCTCATCATCTTCTATGTACTGTCCTTAAGGATTCATGCTAAGGATTCACGCACCCAGGGAGATTCAGCTGCCACGTGTCTGCAGATGATGCTCAAAGCACATTTTCATTACCTCTCCACCGACTGCATTCTGCAGGACCTTCCCTTGGCTGGCCTATTTACACGTATATTTTACACGGTAACATGATAATTTCTCCATTAATTTCTCACCCCATATACATTTCCATCTAAAATTTCCAAATATTACTTTCCCCCAATCTCCAGGCTTGCCACCTTGGAGTGTAAATACCCAGATTCTCTGAACACTCCAAAATGTATGACTTTCTCTTCCTTCACAGTGGAAAACTTACAATTGTACCTGAACAAGAGACAGTTGTAGTGCTGACGTATTATTCCATTTAGTCCTATGACAGATAGGTTACATTTATCTACATGATTACTGTGAATATTTCTGAATGTGCTTTCTTAAGAGACAGGGATAATTATTCTGTGGGCTACCTGGTCTACCAGATCTCATGGTTGGAGACCATTCTGGGGCTGCGTTGTGCTAGTCCTGGGCCTGTACACACCTGACCCTGTCTTTGTCATGGCCGATGATGGTCGGGGGTGTGCTGAACACAGGGCTGCTTTCCTGGAAAGATATTCTCTGAGACCCCAGAAGAAATGGTTGTTTGTGTATGTACGGGGAACAGTGAAAGGACAAAGCTTTGCTACTGTAGGAGGCCACCAGGACAAAGACGATTGCCTCAAAACCCCCAATTGCCAACGCCAGAGATAAGGGAGAATCTTTTCTTTGTACTTCATTAGCTCTTGAATCTTCTCCTGTGTGTTTGTGTATTCACACACTGAGGATGTATCGCGTGGCTTCCCGGGTACTGTCACTCTATTGGTCAGTGGACTGGGAACCTGCTGACTTAACTGATCCCTGTCCTAACTCCCTTGATCCTCCATTGGGGAGGAGACAGAGGGGAGGTCAGTAATCACCCCCCCTCCCGTATGCTCCACTCTCCGCTGTGGGGCTGAGACTAGGTTGTGACAATGCTCTTCAGTCTTTGGTTTTGGAAACTGTTGAAAGAATCGAGAGTGAAGCAAGTTGTGCTCCAGGGAAGCAGTCGTTCACGGCTTTTTAACATTAATACTGCTTGTTAACATCATCCTGACCCATGATGAACTTCTTTGGTCTAAAAAGAGGCTGGACATCCATCAACCCAGCAAACCGAAGGTCATTATCATGGGGGAATGAGATCAAGGTAGGGCGACTCTCAGAATAATGTGGTTCTTTGACGGCTTGGAGGTTGGGGGCCGAGTGAAAACCTGACACCCAGGAGACCAGAGCCAGAGGGAAGAACATGGGCACCGAGAGGCTTGTGGTCAGGAAAGCAAAGACACCCAGAAGCAGTAAGAGAAGCTGAGCTGTTTAATCACCTCCTTGGCCAGACACAAGGCTGTGGTTGCCCCTGAACAACTCACACCTGGAAGCCATTGAGACTCGCTGGAGATGGAGTGGCCACTCGAGTCAGAGGATAAGGAAGGACGGGAACGGGCAGCTTCGGCGTCTCTGACTCCATCATCTGACAATCTTGCCCCCAGGTCCTGCTTCAGCTCTGAGAGGTTCCTGGCTGGTCCCCAGGGGCAAGGAACCAGACGGCGTGCCCTAGCTGTGGTGGGAGAACGACCCTGAGGCGGGGGCCGCCATTCCCCACATGGCCTACGTTGAGGGTGCGGCACTGTCCGCACTGTGGTGGGGACGGAGGCATAAGGCTGGGGGAAGAAGGAACAAGTCGGGGGGAGTGGAACTGGGGGTTGCCTGGGTCCCACCACCAGTCTGAAATTAAATAGCAGAAGAGTAGGGTTGCCCTTGGAAACACTGACTTGTCCCCAGAGACAGTTCCTGGTGATGGGCTGACCTTGGCAACAGACCCTAGCAGCAGGCAGTTGTCTGACAAGAGGGTGGTCCCTGTTGACAGTCCCTGGCAGTTTCCTGAACAGAGGGAGGGAGCTGGCCTGGAAGTCTTGCCCCCAACTACTTGCTCTTCTTGAAGAAGCTGAAGCGTTTTTCTCGCTCTCGTTCTCTGCCGTCCTTGCTGCGAAGTGCCACAGGCCCCTCAGCCCCGGCCGGCGATACTGGGGGCATGGTCATGGCCCGGGTCATGCCCCGGGTGGCACTGGGCACTGCTGGCTCTTCAGGCTCTCCAGAGGCAGAGGACGCAGTGGCAATGGCTGCATTCACCACCCGCAGCCACGAGCTCATCTCTGCCTACAGGGAACATGGAAAGACAACCGGTCAGCGTCAGGGACGCTGCTGAGGCAGCCGGGGAAGAGGAAGAGGAGGAGGCAGAAAAACGATCTGACTATTCCATCTTCTTAGAGAAAAAAAAGACCTCTGAAGAGAGGGAACATCTTTTTGTGTGGCCTTCACACACAATATCCACTTAGCTTCGTTGTGGGTTGTCTGATTACAAAGAATGAGACACTTAAGGAAGAGAAAAAGGAGAGGGAAGAAAGGGAAATGTGCGGCTGGAGGTTTCTGGAGTGGCGACGCAGAGATAGGGACATGGGGGGAGAAGGGGACAGCTCACCTCATCCTTGGCTTGGAATAAATATTCTTTTCCGTCCTGTAAGCTGTGGGAGGAAAAGAAACCTCAGGGCAGAGCTGAGAATCTGGAGCAGCCTGACCCCTGCTGGGCATCCACCCAGAGACCAGGCTGGAGAACGCGCCAGCGGAGCCCTCAGAGCCCATCACACAGCCCTGCACATTCTCCAGATTCCCAGACCTGTGTAAATCCTTCCTGACTGGCTGTGGAGGACCAGGGTGAGCTCACTTCCATCCCAGGCCGTGCCTCCTGCTCTGGCTGCTTGCAGGCAGGCAGGGGCAAGCCCTTGGAGGTCCCCTGGAGGCAGAGGCGTGCCAGCACCCTGTCTGCAGATAGCCTCTCCAGGATAATGTCAGCTTGACGTCATCCGCCGTCAGGACTGAGCCTTGAGGCTCCCACTCCCCTCAGTGTAACACAACCAGACTCGCCCCCTCTCCCTCCTGTACGTCTCTGTCCCCAAAGGCCTGGCCCTGTAACTCAATCCCCTCCGAACCAAGATCATGGCTACCCTTCATCTTGTCTTGCTCTGACTTCCCCTCGCATCGTGAGAGCACGGTTCCGTTCCTACCCCAGCTTGAAGACATGTTTGCGCTTTCGATAATCAGAGGCGACGCTGCCCTGGGCCCTGGCCAGGCTGACAGGCACTTCTCCATGGTATGGCACTCCCGTGCTGGCTGCCTTCGCATCCTTGTAAAAGCCAAGGCTCCCATGCCGCAGGACGCAATACACATTCTGCCATGACCTGGGAGGGACACGGTGCAGGTGACGAGGTGACCAGCTTCTGGGGGGGCTGGTAACCCTGGGAAGAGCCTGGGTGTTCTAGGACTTCCAGTGCCACTGCTGCCGTTAGGCCCGTTGTCTTTACACCCTCCTGAGGCCCCGCTTTGCTCCGGGGTCCTACCCCTTTCCCAGACGACACCCCTCCTGCAGGGTACCCTCCCTCCTCTATCTAGGAAGAGGTTCCAGGCAAGCGTCTTCAGAAGGCAGGGACTGGAGAGGCCACAGGCACTGCATGGCCAGACCCGGTACCTGTTGGCGGCCTTCTTGCCGAAGGCCTCCATCTCCTGTTTGCGGCATAGCATCCCCTCCATCTGTTCCTGGGCAGAGAGCTCTGGGCCTCGAGGGGGCAAGGTGGCAACCCGGGCTGACTCGGATGACCTGCTGTGGGGCATGACAGGAGGGGCCGAGCCCTGTGGCTGGGTATGCCTCTCTCCTTGTGGCCCGTTGGCCTCGTCTCCTGCGCCAGACTCCTGTGGGGAAAACGGTGTCTGCATCAAAGGATGAGGTGGCAATTACCTAGCCTGGGTGTCATGAAGCTTGAAGTTCAAGAGCTGGTCCTTCCACCCCCCCCCCAGGTTTCTTTTGAGCCTCTGCCTTCTCCTGTCCCCCATGTCCCCACCACCCTACCCCTCTGTCCCTCCAGATATCAACACCCGTATCTCCAGGAGGAACTGACAAGCCCTTCTGGGAAGCTGCCTTGCTCAAGTCTCTGTTGTTCCAACAGGGGCTACAAGGACAAGAAGCTGTAGAAGGATGTGCAAGGGGGTCTAACATTGGGATGGGGGCACACGGGGCAGCGGGGGTCACCTGTGGGGACTCTGCATCTGTGCAGACTCCGTTAATGCTGGCTGGCTGTGTGGACGCTGGTAGCCGGGGGTGGGTTCTGGAGTGGCAGAAGGTGACACACAACAAGTCCTTAGGTTGCTCAGGCTCAGCCTCATCCTCCTCCCCCAAGTGTCCCGGCTCTCACCCGTCCCAGGAAGCATCAGGAGCGGCCTGCCTGTCCACCAGGACCCCTTCGGGCAGAGTGGCTGTGGGCTCTGGAGCAGGGGGCTGTCTCCTCCGTTCCTCCTCCTCCCTCTTTCTTTTCCGCTCCTTCTCCTGCTCCTCCAGCTGTCAAAAAATTCTGAGGTCAGAGCACGGAACGTCTCATTGAAGAGGACCAGGGAGTTGGGGAAAGCTGAAATGTATGATGAAAGAGAATGGAGACTATAATTCTAAAAGAAGGTAGAAATTAGAAGGAATGGGGGAGATGGTGTCTCAATGTCACTCAGGGAGCTGATGACCCCTGAAGCTATGGTGACAACATGGCACTTGGCTCACGTGCTGGTGCACTGGGAAGAGAAAAACTGTCTTCTTCCAGCAGGAGAGAGCACAGGCCTGGGGCAGCGGCCTGGGGAGCCTTCCTGGGGTCCTGTGGCCCTCACCGCAGTGAGCTTCTCCAGGGCGCTGAAACGCTCCTCCCAGGCCACTGCTGACTTCTGGAAGGCCTCGTGCCGCTTGATGAGGCTCTCGACTTCATCGACTGTGCAGCCCAGCTCAGCACTTCGCACCAATGGCTCTTGGCTGCACAGCCAGGCCTCCGCCATACCTGCGTCTCTTCCAAACACGAGCACCTCCAAAACTGCAGGAGTGGGGGGGTTGCAGAGAGATGGCAGGTCAGAGTGGGCACCAGCAGGGCACTGTAATCACAGCATTTCCAGGACAGGGACAGAGAAAGCTTCTGCCCCAGAGCAGGAGCACAGGGCAGAGCCAGGCAGTGCCAAGAGTGGGTACCCTGAATTCCATGCCCAGGATTCCTGGTCTTACTTATTCTGGGAACTACAGGGTGTAAGACCCCCCCCAGCCCCTCCTCCCAGGGCCTGGTGCCCTCAGCCAGTTTCCTGGTCCCCAAAGTGGCTCACCAAGCTGGAGCCAGTCCATCCTCTCCTGCCACTTGTCAGCTGTCTCCTGGCGCCGTGCCTGCAGCTGAGACAGCTTCTCTGAGATCTGGGGGGTGCGGAATGTGAGTTAGTACCCAGTTGGGCCTTTTCAGGGTCCCTGGGAAACTCACACAGGGGAATTAGTGATTTCTGATTTCAAGAGGCAGATAGCTCTGGCGGGGGGAGATGGAATGGGGAAATCCCTGAATAGCACTGAGGTAGGGAGAGAGTGAAAGGTTTCTGTAAAGAAAGAACCAGAAGAAGCAGAAAGACTCAGAGAAATCCGCATTAAGGCCTGCCCCGGGAAGGTGACCCGGCTGTGCCCAGGCTTCACCCACCTCCTCAGCCGCGTAGTGGCTCCTGGCGAGCAGCCCCTGCCCCATCTCAATGCAAGAGGAGAAGCGGTCCGCCCTGGCCTCTATCTCGGCCTTGATGCCCTGGTGGTTCTTGATGACCAGGTCTGCAGAGGACACATCCCTGGTGGTACAGAGACCGTATCACCCGCTGCCCACAACCCGATCCCAGCCGCTGGCTCACAACCCCCGTAGGTCAGGGGCACCATGGTCCTCACCGGGGCCGCTCCTGGGCATCCATCTGCACATTCACCCCATCCATCCACAGCATCAGCTCCCGGACAGCCATGAAGAAGCGGAACTTGTCCGTTGTGTCCAGCAGCAGCTGGCGGCGGGCGGCAGAGCTTCCCTGAAGCTGTGCCCAGGCCTCGGCCACAGCCTGCATGTGGCGGCCAATCTCCTCGGCCTTGTCTCCGGCGTAGGCCTTCTGGAGCCGGCGGCCATCGTCCTGTACCTGCTGGACCTGCAGGGCCCCGGGTCACAGTCAGGCAAAGCTGGTGACTCGGGAGCTATAGCCTCGCTCTGTCCTGGCCTCTGTCCATTCTACCAGCCAGAGAAGCAGGAGGAGCAGCAGAGGGTCGGGGCTGGGAAAGGTGATGGCTGGTGCTCAGAGTAAGCGGTCATACTCATTGGGTCTCATCTGGGGGCCCGGGTTTAGCTTGGGGGAGGGGAGGGGAACAACCCCTTGAAAGGGTCATCAGCCACTTGGGCTGTTAGAGGCCTGTCCAGGATGTGAGGGACCTCAAAGATTGCTCGAGATTTTCAGTCTGAAAAAGGGAGTTGGGTGGCAGCTCTAACCAAGAGGTGGGATCAACAGGTGGATTTTTTTGTACAAAATGAAGAATATTCTAGCTATTGGGGCCATGTGAATATGTCATGGGCCCTCGAGAAGGCCTGTCATTAAAAGTGCGAACAGTGGCCAGATGTCCGCTGGCCAGAGATGTCTACCTCATCCCTGAGTGGCCCTCCCGAGGATGCCATCCCCTTAGCATTTCTGAGAACACCCCCGCACATTTCCCACAAAGTCTCCTCCAAGCCACCCCCTTCCTCCCATGCTCAGGTCAGACCTGGGCGCTGAGGGCCTGGATGTCATGCTCAAAGGCACAATGGCGGCGCTGCAGGGCCTCAGCAGCATTGAGGTCCCGGCCAGTCCCATCTGGAAGCTGTTGCTGTTTGTGCTGCACCCGTGCCAGGGCCTGACGAGCCCCATGCAGGAAGCGCTGCAGCTCGTGCGCGGCAGCCAGCACCTGCCCCCGCGTGTCCAGCAGCTCGAGCAGGTCGGCCCAGGCCTCGTTGAGACTGTCCTTCCACTCGGCCACGGTGGCCCGGGCGGCATGGCCCCCAGTGATGAGCCCATTGGCCAATGTGTTGGCACTATCCACACGCTCCTGACCAATGGTGCTTGTGTCCCGGGAGAACTCTCGGAATTTGTCCCGGAGCATCTGGTGGAAGGAATATGTGCACATACACTGTGACACTAATGGGGAGAGTCCGCTCACCCCAAACTGAGACCTACTTCTCTCCCCTCTGGGCTACGTGGCCTGAAATACCTTTCTCCAGCTCAGCTGAGTTCATGAGCAGATGCAGCTGATTCCCAGTGATCTTGGATTTGACTGACGCCCTGGCGTCCAGCAAAGGCCATGCAGGCACTTGGGACTTTTAGCCTTCACACAGGGATACCCTATACTGTCGAGTTCTATTGTGTTTCCCGAAAATAAGACCTAGGTAGACCATCAGCTCTACTGTTTCTTTTGGAGCCAAAATTAATATAAGACCCGGTCTTATTTGACATAAGACCGGGTCTTATTTTAATATAATATAAGACCGGGTCTTATTTTAATATTAGACAGGGTCTTATATAATAGAATACTGGGTCTTATATTAATATTTGCTCCAAAAGATGCATTAGAGCTGATGGTCTGGCTAGGTCTTATTTTGGGGGAAACATGGTATTGGAAAAGACTGATGGGTAATTTCCTTTTTGCCCAAGTCTGTGTGCAGCCCCACATCGCCCTTTTTGCACGATTCTTCGAATTAAATACCTCCAAACCCGGGAGGACAGTGCATGCTCGTACACGCTCCGCTTGGTCTTGCACCCCATGCCCGTGGTACTCAGCACAGGGAGAGCCCTAATCGCCCAGTGGGTTCTCTACTACTCTCCCGGGAGCTGACCTGTGGCTGGTGTCCTCCCTGCACTTACCGTCACGTGCTCGTAGTCCTGGCCCAGCTCGTGGGAGGCTGCCACCACCTCGCGCTCCTGGATCCATTGCTCCAGGTCATCCAGCTCGCGGCGGAGCTGGCACAGCCGTAAGTGCTCCTGCAGGCGCTCCCTCCGCTCCCCGGCCAGCTCCTTCAGGCTGGCGTACAGCTTGTCCACCTGGGCTTGGCGGATGGATATCCTCGTGCTATGCGGCCGGGCAGGGCGGGGGAACCACGGTAGGATTTAGCATCCGTTGTTCTGATCTCCACCCTCTTCTGCAGAGTCCTGTCCCCCTGAGCCGCCCCACTGCTTGCCAAGCCCCAAGCTTTCTAGAAGTTTCTGTACACACGAAGTACGCAAGGCTCCACAATCCTCGCCCCTTCTGGGAACTGGCACCCCTCTAGCCCAGGGGCTTGGCCGCTTGCTGCCGCTGTGCTCACCTCTCTGGGTGGTCGTGGTCAATCATGTCTTGGCTGCTGGCTGCTAGCTGGTGGATGGTCTGGGTGTAGTCGGCCAGGGCTTGCTCCAATACCTGATGTTTCTTCACCTCCGCCTGGGCACTCAGTTCGTCCTGGGGGATGGGCCAGTGGGCATCAGGGAGTGGGGGTCACGCAAAGGAAAGAAGCAGCCATATAGCCGGAGCTCTGCCCCGGCTCTCACCTTGGCTTTCTCTTGGCCCATCATGTGTAACTCCTGCTCGCCCATCCAGGCCTCTGCCTCGGCAGCGTCGCGGTAGAACTGCTGGGCCCGCAAGGCGTCCTCCAGTCGCTTCGCTCGAAGCTCCAGCTCGTGGCTCAGGCGTTTCCATATTTCCTGTAGCTCGGCCAGCTCTGGGCCTGCTGCAGCCGCACCCAGGGCACGCTGCCGCTCTGTTAGGTCTGCAATCCGCGGCTCGTGACCCTGTATCTCCTTCTGCAGGGTCTGTCCCCAGCAACAGAAGAGGAAACACTGGAAGACTGGCCAAGGACCTCCCTCACCCTCCATCTCAGCTTACACCTACTCAGTATTAATCCCCCCACACACTTCCTTCTCTTTCTTCCTGAATCATCTTACGTCCCCTCCCTTCTGGCCCAGTGATGTGATTGATGGTAAAGCCCTCTGTATCCCCGTAATCTCTACCAAGGGAACGCATCTTCCTGAGGTGAGGAAAGGCCAACCGCTGAAGTCTAGGATTCCCTACAGCTTCGAAGGGGAGCCAGAGAAGCCTCAGGTCTTAAAAAGAAACAAACTTCGATGTCTGAGGAGGCTCTGGGACCTATTCATTTGCCTTTAGTCTCTGCCTTACCTGGTTTTTCTTCATGAGGAGCTGGACACTGGGCAGGTCCTTGCCGTGTTCCCTGGAGCTAGCCATGGGTAGCCGTTCTGTCACCCACAACTGGATGAGAAAGGTGGGGGGTGATCAGTGGAGGTCCGGAGGGCAACGTAAGAGCTAGGGGTTGGATAACGGGGCAGGTTTTCTAGGGCTCCTGGTTTGTGTATACTAGGAAATGGTCATCTCTGATTCCGGGGTAAAGGGACCTAGAGGGCATCCCCAAGTGTCCCTAGAGGGTGGATTTTCAATAGCAAAGGGAAGAGAAAACAGCACTGCTGACATCTCCTCAGCACAAGGCAGGGAGCACTTTGCAATGGGGATGACCCGACCCCACCCCCAAGCCTAGTGACTCACGATCTCGTCCTCCACGTCCCGGTGGAACTGGTGCTGCTCTCGAGAGGCTTGCAGGCGCTGGCAGCGCTCCTTCATGGGCTGGCAGAGGGCCCTGAACTTCTCCTCCACGGCCCTCGAGGTCCTCTCCACCTCCCCTGCACCCTGATCTTCCTGGGCCAGGGCTTTTGCCTGGGCCTGGATGGCCTCCACCTCCTTTTCCCGCACAGCCATTTCCCGCTCCAGCATCTGCCCACCCGGAAGAGGAAGGAGATGTCATTAAACTCAGAGGAGACACTAGTCGACATCAAACCCATCATGATTTCTTATCCTGGGGTTCACTCCTGGTTCAAGTATCTCCTCCTTGTTCAAGTTAGATCAGCGGATCTCAAGCTTTAATGTATGTAAGAGTCTGGGGGTGGGGAAGCCACGTTAACCACGCCAGTTAGCAATTTACAGCCTCAGTCCCAAATCCACCTCAGTTCCAAATCCATCTTTGTCTGTTCTGAGGAAGTGGAACTGGACCCTGTAAACCTTTCTCCTTTGCCAGCTGGTGCAATGCTAGGCCTTGTCAGTAGAGAGCGCTAGAGGGACACCAGGATGCACAGGAGAGGACGGGGCTTCTGTATGTGGTTCCAGGGCGCTTTTCTTCTTGCTCCTACAGCAAAACTGCCCATGGTGTGTGGAGACCCAGTGGCTGTCACCCTCCAGCAAGTTTTGCTAGCATCCCAGTGGCAACTTCCTGCTAGCCAGCCTTGGCCGGCCAGCTTTGGACCTGCTCTGGTTCGTCAAACCCCAGCAAATTTCTACGCTGTCAGTGGGCTTCTGTCCTCTCCAACAAGGTCTGAGGGGTGGAGGAGAGGGCATCTGGTTCCTTCCATGGGCACCCCTCCTCAGCTCTGGAGGTATAGCAGCTCCCTACGTTTGCTATTCCTGGATTCTTTAGAGCAGGGATCAGGAAATCCAGCCCCTGCCCTTTTTTTTGTAAATAAAGTTTTATTGGCACAGAACCACAGCATTCTTTTACATACTGTCTGTGGCTGCTTTTACCATACAAGGACAGAGTTGAATCGTTGTGACAGACAATTTATGACCCATAAAGCCCCAAATGTTTATTGTCTGGCTTTTTATAGGAAAACATTTTCAGACCCTTGCTTTGAAGTTCTCTTTTCCCCTTCGGTAGTTAGCCACCTTTTACTAATTAATACTTCTTTTCACTAAAGTTTCCTTGTTCAAGTTAGAGTGTGATTTCTGTCTCCTGACTTGACTCTGACTGATACACACTCCCAGAAATTCTGATCTGGTGGCCCATGGGAATTGCTTTGAGAAACACCAGGAAAAATGTCTGCGAGGTCTGAGAAGGGGCTCCCCAATCTCCAGAGCTACGGGCTCCCTCCTCCTCTCTTCAGCTGTTCATCCCCTCCCCGGCCCCCTGCCCCTCGCGCACCTGCTGCTTCTTGAGCAGAATGTTGACGCTGGTGAGGTCCTTGCCGTAGTCGTCGGAGTGCAGCTGGGCCTGCAGGCTCAGCAGCCAGCTCTCCAGGGCAGAGCAGCTCTGGGCAAACAGCTCGGCCCGGTTGGCATCGAAGAGGCTGCGGGCCTTGGCCTGGGTGGTGGTCTCCAGCTCGTCCCAGCGCTTGTGTAGGTCCTCCAGTTTCTCCGACACCAGAGCTTTCAGCTCTGGCTTTTCAAGGCTCAGCTCCCGCCCTTCCTGGGTGGTGGGACAAAGAAGTGTGACTGTCAGAATTAGACACCACTGAACTTTACAGGCCAGGGACTTAAAGGGCACTAGGGATCTGAAGTGTGGGCAATAATTCCAAGTTGTGGTGTGTTCTTATTAACATGCTCTACGCAAAGGTTTGAAACTTCCCTACCTCACTGCTGATCGAAACCTACTCTTCCTTCAAGGTCCAGCTCAAAACTCATTTCAACTAAGAAGTTACTGCGATCTTTCCTATTTTGAGTTCCCTCGTGCTCGTGGTTTCTAGTGTTATAGAGCGTGTGGTCTCGTGTTATTTGCTAGCATTTCATGTTTCTCAGCTCCTCACCCCTCACCTGACCTATGGCAAGTGAGTCTTACCTGTCACCCCATTCCCAGCCTTTCTGCTGGAGGACTTTTGTTTCTGGGCAGGTGAGGGAAGCATGAGCTCCTGACTTGCTTGCAACGCAGGCTGGAAGTGCCAAAGGGTTACTGTCCTTACCGTCCGCAGAACCAGTGACAGATAGGGAGATGGTGGACAAACAGTCAAAACCCTTGTGCTTTGGTTGGGATAACTTTGATGTTCGACACCGCCTCAGGGTGACCCATTAGGACTGAGCCCCAGTTGCCCACTGCAGTAACTGGCATGGTAGTGAACCCTTTCCTGACTACCTTCCCTGCTCCATTTCATCTCCCCACACCTCTACTGGTATTTCCTCCGATCACCTCCCATTTAAGTGGCCTGCCCTGGAAGCCTTGTTTCAGGGTCTGCTTCTAGAGGAACACAAAGCAAGACACATGGCCGCCAGGATAAAGAGCATCAGCATCTAGCACAGCTTGGGTAACGTCTCAAACCTTCAGCACAATAGACACTTTGACACACAGTCCTTATGTGGTGACCACGGCTTTGATCATGACCTGGCCCAGCAAGCTTTTCCCACCTTTGCCTCCATGGTGGCCCTTCAAGCATTCCCTGTTCCTGCCAGACTGACTCACTCCCTGCTCCCAAACAGACACCCACCACTTCCACACCTCTGGTTTCCTGTTTGCACTGTTTTCTCTACCTAGAAATGTCCAAATTCTATTCGTCCTTCATGGACTGCCCTGGAGGCTCCTGCTTTTGGGATTCCCACACGTCGTCCTCAGTGGCCAGGCTTTATGGGGCTCTCTCTTACTGCACTTGTCACATTCTGCTTTGGACTCAATTCATCTAGCTGTGTATATGTCTTCTATCCTGACTACCGTGTCATTCCTCGAGGGTGGGGCCTGCAATGGAATCACCTTTGTTCCCACTCAGTGACTACCACAAGGCTTTGCATATAGTAGCACCAAGTAAATATTTGCTGAACAAATGGAAACACTGACTATACACTACTCTCCTCTTCTTCCCAACCATTATGCCCTTGAGGGAAGGGAGGCGTCTTTTTTACGTATTTTGCAGCCTCTAGCAGAGTGCTCAGCGCATATAATTTGTCCAGGAGTACTTGCTGAGTAGAAATGAAGTTTTACCTCTGCTCAGCTCTTGAAAAAGGGCTGGGTGGGGGACCAAATATCAGGAACAGCAAGACTCAAAAGCAAGGGTTGGTAAACTGTGGCCCATGGGCCAAATGTAGCCCACTGCCTGTCTTTATAGATAAAGTTTTATTGGAACACAGCTACACTCATTGATTTACGTACTCCCTATGGTTGCTTTTGCACTATAGTAGCAGAGTTCAGCAGTCACAGCAGAAACTGTATGGTCTGCAAAGCCTGAAATATTTACCATCTGGCTCTTTATGGAAGTGTGCTGACCCCTGCCAAAGAGTGTCATCCTACTTTGGGCCCAGGAATAGTTATTGTGTTGACCCAAAACTGCAGTTTGGCTCCCTATCAATCAGTACTTTCTCAAAGTTCTGGAGTCACTGTCCCATAGACCTGAGACGTTTGTCCCTCAGACCATTAAGTTTCCACCTTGGAAGTTTGGCACGGGAGGTCCCACGACCTCTAACCCTGAAATAGCCATATCCTGAAGCTAGGAGTCTCCCCTGCCTGGTGGCAAGGACCCTGCCCTGAAGAGGCCCCACGGGTGCTCTTCCTGCTGCTCCTGTCACACCGCTCACCTTGTCCACTTTGTCCAGCCAGTCCTTGTTGGCGGCCAGCTCAGCCATGAACGCCTGGTGCTTCTGCCACTTGGTGTGCAGGTTACGGGCCTCGTCATAGGACACGTCCTGGGCTGTCAGCATCTTCTCATCGATCCAGAGTTTTAGCTGGACCAAACATGGAGCAGAGATGGAGGAAGGCCGTATATTTCAGAGGAAGGGAAGCGTGAGGCACAGAATGGGGGAAGGGGAGCCAGGAATAGTGGTGGGTGTGGGGAGAAGACATGCAGGGGTTCGTATACTCAGCAGACAACACTGTGGATGATTTTAGGCTCAAAGGGCCAGGGCCCTGTGGGCAAGGGATGACTGGGGAATGTCGGAGGGGATGTGGGGAAACTGAGAGCCTCACCTCATGACAATCCTGTAAGAAATGCTGCTGCTCTCGGTTTTCCCGAAGACGGCCCAAAAGCTGCTGCACCGCTTTTTGATTCTTCCCGTGTCTGTAATGACAGCCCCTTGTGTAACTCTTGAACTTGCTCTGAAAAGGTTATGACCTTCTAACTAAACTAGAAGCCTTCAGTCCTCCTCCTATGGGACAGTGCCTTCCGGGAACACTACAAGACAACCAGGAATCCTATGTCAGCGTCCAGCGATCCTGGTAGACTTCATTTCGCCCTAGTGTGGGGGAGGCGGAACGTCCCAGCCCATAGCTTGGGCCCCCTCTCACCACTGGGTTCTTCCTCCTCTACTTTCTGTCAGCTCCCCACCCCCATCTGTCAGTCTGACTGCCGCGTACTCCATCTTTGAGGCCATCCTGTTTTCACTTACTTCCCTCTCGGGCCCCTCATTTGCCCGCTGTCCCCAGCCTACCTCCTCTCAATGGAGTCCGCCTTCTCGTGGATCTTCTCGGCATGGATGTTGCCCTCAGACATCAGCTGGCGCCCGGCCTCCAGGAGCCCGCGGATCCGCTCCCCATTGGCCTCCATTGTGCTCATGAAGTCTTCCAGTTTTTTTATGGTGGCATCAGCAGCCTGGAGTGTCCCCGGCATCTCCGTGTGCGACAAAACATATTCCTGTGTGGGAGGGGAGGTGGCAAGCTCACTTCTCACAGCACAATTCAGCCTCTCAGAAGGGACCTATCCGAGGGGCACATCTGAGCTTTGGAGGCCAACCAGAGACGGGCAGCGTGGACCATCCAGCTCTGAAGACAGGCAGATGGTGCCTGATTATGCTGAGTCTCAGAAAGTTATAAGGCAAAGGGAGCTGGCCTGGAACAGTCCAAATCCTGTTCCATCTTATATCTAGCTATTGATTCAATTTCTTTAATAATTATATGACAAGCCAGTTTATATCATTTTGGTATATTTACATCTCATTCTTTTTCACTTCCATATTTTTCTAACACATTCTTCCTGCCCCTCCTGTTGCTTCAACTACCCCACCTGCTGCGTTCTCCTCCCCACCCACCACTCTCCTTCACAGTCCCCATGTTTGTGGTTGGGACTTTGTGCCCTGGGCTCTTACCTGGCTGCTGAGCACGCCCTCAGCCTGGCGAGCATCCCTCAGGAAGCCCTGGAAGCCATGGGCCTGGGCCAGACGGCCTTGCCGGCTTTCCCACATGCGGCCCAGCTCCTCCCAGCCGGTTCCCAAGGCCTCCAGTCGCTGTCGTAGGAAGAGGCACTGGGGATCGGCCTGGTCCCGGGTCACCTCCTCACCCAAGGCCCGCAGCCGGCTGTACTCGCTCTGGGCCCGCTCCACCTCTCCCCGCAGGGCTGCGTGTTGGGCCAGGAGGGCCTCTGCCTCAGGCAGGGTGGCCGGCCCTTCTTCAGAGGCCACAGCGGTCTGTGTGCGACCTAGCCAAGCCTGGAAGTCATCCAAGCTACGCAGGAAGTCCTGCAGCCGCCGCGCCTCACCCAGCGACTCCTCTCGACGTCGCATGGTGGCCCTGAGGTCCTCCCAGCCGGCTTGCACCTCTCCAAGCCGGGCCTTGATGGCAGGGGCTTGGGCGGGGTGGCCAGCAGCCAGGGCATTTGCCTCGCGAGTCAGTTCACCCACCCGGGCGGCGATGGCCTCCAGGTCCCGCTCGGTGCCAGCCAGCTTACGCTGCAGGGCCAGCACCCCAGCCAGGTCATTGCCTAGGCCCTGGGTGGACTCAATGACCTTGGTCTTTTCTCTCATCCAGGCCTGGGTCTCTGTGCACTCTAAATGGTAGTTCTGGATGCTCAGGGCTGATGTCAGAGCTGCCTTCTTGCCGTCTGCCAGGGACCGAAACTGCTGCCACCTGACAGGAGGAGGAAGGAAGGTCTGGTTTCTGGAGTTGCTCAGCTTCCCCGCCTTGTCCAGGCATATCCAGAAGCGTCTTCCCTGCCTCTCCCTTGGTATATTCTACCACCTGCTCATCCTCTCGTCTCTTTCTTGATTGCCCCCGGTCCAGGCCCCAGAGTCTTCAGAGGACCTTTCCCCGTCTTTCATCTCTTTCTTTAGCCCCTGCCCCCAACATAGTCCAGACCACCCTCCCTCCTCATTTTCCGCCTCCATTCTATGCCCCACAGAACTTTCTTCCAGTTGCCATCCCCATCTGCTGCTTCCTTTCTCTAGTCCTGCCCTCCCCAACCCACCTGTGGTTGAGCTGCTTCTGGGTGTTGACAATGCTGTCCTTGCTGGGAGGGTTGGCCTTCAGCAACTGCTCCGCGATGTCATTCACAGCAGTAATTCGTGCTGCAAGGGCATTCATTTCGGGCTCCAGGGTCTCGAACCTGAGCAGGTGGAAGAGCTGGGCATGAATGGCGGGAGGCTGCGAGGTACCTGCCCATCTCCCCAGACAACCACGAGAACTATCCATCTATGTGAGACTTATTTATAGGAGCCTCTGCACCTCTTACCTACAAGGCTCACAGTACTTGTGGGTCCAGAGGGGGCTCCCAACTCCCCCCAAACAAGTAGGAAAACTATCATCTCTAGAGTTGCTCAAAAAAGATGTGAACGTTAAAGGTCAGGAACAGCTGCACAACAAGTCAACTAATTCAGGCACAGGGCCCCACCCTTTATCAGAATCTCTCTTATTCCTCTCAGGACTTACCCCTTAGCTGCCTAGCTGGGTCCCTTCCTACTAATATGTGTTAAAATGAATTGATAACCAAAAATATTTAAGTGATAAAGATATGAAGCATAACTTCTCCCAGGGACATTTTACATTCTCAGAGAGCAGTCTGCAAACGTTTTCTGTAAAGGGCCAGGCAGTAAATATCTTAGGCATTGTGGGTCATAAGGTCTCTATCATAGTGCAAAAGCAGCGACAGGATGACATGTAAATGAATGAAGGTGTGGCTCTGTTTCGATAAAGCTTTATTTACAAAAACAGACTGCAAGCTAGATGGGGTCAAAGGGTTGTAGTTTGCCAACGCTTGTCATGGGATAGCTTGAAAACAAACAAACAAACAAAAAACCACGAAATCTTTTATTACATTTTTAAAACCACCAGGAAATTTGACTATAGATGGAATAGTAGATAATAGTAAGGAATTACTAATTTTGTTCTATGTGATAAAGGTATTGTGATTCTACAAGAAAAATGTCCTTTAAGACTTATTATTCTGTAAATAAAGCTATTTCATGAGCGGTCAGTCAGTGTCTAAAAGGTTTATAACTTCAAAGCCTTAGCTATTTTAAGTCCACACACAACTAAACAATAATTTACTATATTTAAGAATACTTCCTTATATTTCTTAAAGGACGCATCCTGGAGAATATAGAGATGAAATGATAATATTGGGGATTTGCTTTTGAAAAGGAAAATTAATCAAACAGAGCAAGATATTGACAATCACTGAACCCGGGTGATGGGTATCGAGGAGTTTGTTGCATAATGTTTTCTACTTTTGAGTATGTTTAGCGTTTCTCGTTAAAACAAAAAACAGACTCAAAGGGATATAGCAAGAGCAGGCAGTTTAGGGCAGGACGTGCCATCCCACACGCTGGCCCCCAACTCATAAGGTCATTCCAGAGGGAGCCTGTAGGGGGCCTACCTTTGCTGTACGACTTCCAGGTCCTCCAAGCGCTCAGGCAGGGTGAGCCCGTTCAGCCACTGCTCCTTCTCCTCCACCCAGAGCCCACAGGCGCCGGCCTCGCTGAGCATGGTGTAGAGAGTCAGGGCTGCCTCCAGGGCCCGGGCTCGCTCGCCTGCCCGGGCCTGCAGCTCCCTGTAGTGGCGCTCCAGGCTGGGCACCCTCCCCTGCACCTCGGGTGTGCGGCTCAGTGCGGGTGGCAGGGCCAAGGCCTGATCCCTCAGGGCATCCAGTGTTGGCCGGTGCCCTCGGATCTCCTCCTCCAGGGCCCGATGCTGCCTGGCCAGGGCCTGCGTGGAGAACTCATCGTGCCCCAGCTCGGGACTGGACACCAGGCGCAGCGCATCCACCAGCCAGGCCTCCATGTCGTTTGCATCTGCCTGGAACTGGTAGAGGCTGGCGGCCTGGGCGAGCCGCTGGGCACGCTCCTCCGCCAGAGCCTCCAGCCGCTCCCACTGGGCCTGGAGCTCGGCAGCGCGGGCGGCGGCCTGGCCTGCTCCAGGGTGGCCCTCAGCGACTAACTGCTGGCCCTGCTCCAGGGTGAGCTTCAAGGGCCCCAGCCGGCCACTCATCTCGCCTCGCAGGGCCGTGTGCTTGTTGAGCAGGCGAAGGACACCAGTCAGGTCCCGGCCAGTTTCGGCTGAGGCCAACAGGTGCTGCTGCTCCCGCACCCAGGCCTCGGCCTCGCCCACCTCCCAGAGGAACCGCCAGAGGCGCCGGGACTCCTCCAGACGGGCCCGCCTGGCCGCGGCCAACTCGCACAGTGCTTCGTAGCTCTGCTCCAGGGTGGCCACCCGCTCGGACACCAGCTGCGGGTCGCATGGTTTGTACTCTGAAAAAGTCACAGTGGAGGGTCCAGGGCTGTAACCCCGCCCTCCTGCTGCCCCCATATCTATCCCTGGTTATGAATCCCCCCTCCCCCTCACTCTCTTAGGCCTCCCGCCCTAGTTTTGTCACCCACCATTCACCCATCATCCTTCCTGTCCCCAGGTTTTCCCAGTCTTGCTGTTCCAGCTCTTACTATTCTCTCTCCCAGCCCCTCCCCTTTCCAGTTCCTCCCCCCAGATGTCACCTTTCCCTGGGTCGCAGAAGCGCAGGGCAGAGGCACTGACAGCTCGCACCCTCTCAGCCTGCACAGCGATGTCTGCTTCTACCAGCTCGTGTAGCTGCAGCAGGTCCTCCACTCCAGCCAGATGCTTGCCCAGGTCCTGAGACTGCAGCCGGCCCTGCCAGGCACATGGGGCACGCCGATGCCATCTGAGGGCCTCTTCCAGCCCCGTCACCCACACATCTGCTAAACTCGCTCCCTCCACCCGGATCATCTGCACCTCTTGACCTCTATGGGCGGCTCCAGGTGTCACACCCAGGTAAACACACCTGCTCCTGTCTGTCAGCCCTCCTTCACACACACAGTGACACCCCAGTTCTATTCTGGCACCCCGACCTCTTTGTACTCCCTTCCCCTCCTGTGGAAACCATCTTACTAAATCCTGCTCCTGGAATCTCTGCTCTGACTCATCTTCTCGGCCCCAGAATTATCACCATCCTCCTATTGTCATGGCTCGGTCCCCAGCACCCCAGCAATCTTCAGCACCTCCCCAGACCCGTCCTTATCCCTCCACCAGGTCTCTCGGCTCCCACTCTGTCTGCCCACAGCCCTTCTTTACATAGCAGTCAAAGTGACCTTTCTAAAAACGTAAGGCAGAATTATGTTTCCCCTTTTCAAGGTCTTGTAATCGCTTTCGAGGCTGTGTTACTTTGAATAAAATCCAAACTCCCTGACCAGGCCTGTCAGGCCCTAAGTGAGCTGGCCGCTGCCTCCCTTGTCTCATTCCCTGCCCCCTCCCCGTGCTTAAGGTCCCCCTGGCCTGGCCCGCCCTCTCATGCCTAACATGCCACACTATGCAGGCCCGGGGCCTTTGCCTAGCTGTTCCCTCTGCCTGGAATGTGTTCTCCTCAGATCTCCCTGTGCTGGCTCCTTGCGCTATCCTGCACTCAGCCTGAATGGCATTTTCTCCGCAAGGCCTTGCAGACCACTGCATCACATGGCCCCGCTCTGGTTTCCTCATAGGTTTTATGTCCACCGGCTATTTTGTTTGTTGATAGGTCAGGGTTTCATCATCGGCCTCCTCCCACTAGAATGTGAGCCCCAGGAGGACAGGGATCTCTCTGCTCTGTTCGTCTGAACTGGGGGCAGGGCCTACACTAGAACATACTGAACAAACATCAGCTGAGCAAGGGGTGTGTGTGTACCCCCAGCCATTCCCCCCCCGCCCCGTCCTGACTGACTGAGAACACCACACGCGTCCCGCTGGTACCTTCATCTCTCCCATCCAGTCCATGAGGTAAAGCAGGTCCTGAAGCACCTTCTGCAGCTCCAAGTTGATGAGAAGCCGCTCTCGCCGGGCGGCCACCATCTGCCGCAGGAAGTCCCAGAGCCGGGCCACGTTGTGTTGCCGTGCTGCAATGCGCTTGATGTCGTGGTAGCGCTCGGCGGCCAGCTCTGCGGCCACGGCATCCACAGCCTGCACGCGGCCGCTGTAGGCCACAATGTCTGTCTCGATGGCTTCGTGCTTCCGCACCGCTGCCTCCACAGCTGCCAGCTCCAGCCCAAAGTTGTCCTGGGGCACGGGGCAGGGAGGGGAGGTTCGGGAGCTCAGGGACACCATCTCTGCTGGCCCTCTCTGCCCTCCAGAGCACTTCTGCTGCAAGATGCCAACCCCATGAGGTGGCCCTAAGTTTCCTCTCTATCCCAGTCTGTCCTGTCTCACTAACCCTTTCTCCTGTTCAAGCCTTTGGCCCTTGGTTCCTTGGTCTTCTTATCTGCGTGATGGATTTCTTGTTTCATTAGCTCCCCACATGGCAGGGTCCTTATCCACCACACTCGCTCCCATTTTCCCTCACCAGCCTGGACGGGCCAAGAGCCCCTCCATGTTCTACCTGGGACACGAGGCGCTGGTTCTCACTCAGCCAGGTCTCTCGCATGGCGGCCTTGCGATCGAAGCGGGCGGCCAGCTGCTCCAGCTTCTCCTGGCGGATCAGCTCGGTGCGCAGGGCCAGCTCACGCTCGTGCTCGGCCTTCTCCAGCCGCTCCCAGGCCTGCGAGGGGGGACAGGATTAGCGCCAAAGGGCCAGGCTCAGGAGGCGAGCGTGGGAGGGGTCACTGGGGCTGGGGGCACATGATGCGTCCCAGGGAAGCTCGGTCTAGTGGATCTGTGGAATGCGGTCAGTTAGACGCCTGAGCGTGGAAGTATGAGAAACAGGGGCGTGAGTGCTATAGAGCCACGTGCAAACTATGCCTGCTTATGGCCAAGGACCAGAGAGGAACAGGGAACAACAGAAACCCCTGGATTTGTTTGTGGCGGGGGACTGTGGGTGAGCCCTATTGCTTTCATGACTCTTATCATGTTGTCCGTGAAAAAAGTTCAAGTAGCGAAAGTGAATCGGGGACAGGCTGAACAAGATAAGGGACTGGGTATCATTTTATTATGTGAACCCACTGGGAGTGACCGATGGAGGAGGAAGGGGGACGTGCAGGACGCACGAGAGGGTGTGAACCACATCTGCACCAGGGAGGGGTGGTCGGGCTGTGGAAGGAGGGGCAGGGGCCCAGGGTGGGACGCCTGTGGGACAGGAGGGGAGGCTGGGGACCTTGTTGATGTCGGAGATAAGCCGGCCTTCTCGGGGCGTGTAGACCTTCTGGTTGTTGGCCCGCAGCTTGCTCTGGATGGTGAACAGCAGTACTTCCAAGTTCCCTTTCTCTGTGAACCTGAGACAGGAGGCCAGGTTGGGGTCAGAGTCAAAGGCCACTAGGAGCATAGGGACTGTATGTTGCAAAATGAAGTGTCCTGTGTTGGTTTCGCTTTGCATAGAAGCAATCCACGCTCTTGGCGTGAAAGCCAGAATATGCTGGCAAATCAAAAGAATGTAATTTTACAACAAGAGAAAAGCACACAGAGACAACCACTGTTACCCTTTGGCAGAAACATACTTCAGATTTGTTTTACACGGATGGGATCGTATCACATCCATGGCTATCATTTGTCAAGGACTCACTCACTATGATCCAGGCCCTGGTCTCAGGGCTTGACGGGCATTCACTCGTGTAGTTCTCACTGTTAGCTACATTCTCTTATTACCCCCTTTTTCCAGATGAGAAAACTGAGGCACATAGAAGGTAACGACTCATCACCAGTAAGTGACAGAGCCAGGATTAGAACTCGGGCACTTTGAACCCGGAGGCTGAGCCCTTTGCGCTCCGCTGTCCAAAGTGTTTTGTAAACTGCTGCTTCATGTATTTGTCGTGAATGTCTTCTTATGTCAATAAATGCATTTCTTCCACATTATTGTCAGTGGCTGTCCCGTGACTTATTTTTCTTTTACAAAGGTCACGGTGACTATCCTTGAAGCTATATCTTTGTTCAATCCCCAGAAAAGGATTTCTGGGTCAAACCATCCCCTGGAATGTACAGAAACAGATGTTTTCTGGATTAATATTCCTTTTGGAGCTGAAACATATTAACCCCAAAAGAGCTCAATTACAATAAAACAGACATTTTAGCACGCACTGTGTGGAACTGCCTGACAGCAATTCCACACTTGCAAATAGTGCATTGCTAAAATATATAAATGATAAGAATCTCTGCAATGTACAGGTTTCCAGCTCACTCCTGTGTTGCCTGTAGCTCCAATCTCCCCACCCTGTCCCTGAGCTGGGCCTAGGTTGCTGGGACCCTGATCGATAATCTTCTCTGAGGGGATTGCACTGACTTTACAAACCATAGCAATCATTTCCCCAGCATGACTTTTTAAAAAATGGATAATCATTTAAAAAATGTATTTGGGAATTGCTTCTGGCACTTGTAGCTGAGGGAAATGAGCTTCCACTGTATTTATGTTCTGTCAGAACGCGCTCCTGAAGGGACGCCCTAACTTAGGCAGGCCTGTTGCAGCTGGGTACAGCCCAGGGGTTACCTACTTGGGTGGCTTCTCCACCGTGCGGTAGGAATTGAAGGACTGCAGCTGGTTTTGGACCCCACTCAGGGAGTTGGCCAGCTGCCTGTCATTGAGGGTCACGATCGTTTGCTCAATCCACTGCAGCAACTCAGAGGCCAGGGACTCGTATTTCTCCACCAGGCGTTCTGCCTCCATGGCATAGTCCAACACCTGCAAGACAGAGATGTGGGGTCCTGCCCACGGGCTCCCTGACTCATTCCTGCAGCGCTACCCTGCCCCTGCCCCTAGGCTAGGCCTCCTCTGGCCTTTACACCTGCTGCCCACAGTGGAGAGTACCTTCCCAATTCTTTTGCCTTCCACAGCCAGGGCCTTCATCTTGGAGAAGTAGTGGTAGTAAGTAGCCACATAGGTTATGATTGATTTCTCATCTGGTTGGTCCACATTCACATCTGAGAAAAAGGAGCATGTAGGTCAGGCAGAGATCAGAAACCTGCCTCCCAGAAGGACACCTGCAACTTGAATCACTGACCCCGATCCCAGGGTCCTCCCAGCCCTCCAAGGCTGACATCGTTCCAGCTCTTTTCAGAGCAAAATGACAAGACACCATATGGATTAAAAGGCTATGAAAAGCTCTTTTTCCCTCTCCTAGACACAAAGTATAAAGTCCAAGGAGGCTTTCACCAGCATTCCCAGTAGAGACCAAAATTAGCTGTTTGGGGGAAGCAAGGCAAGAAAAGAAACAACATTCCTATTTGGGGGTGGATCATGGACTTATGGGCAGGAAAAATGTGCAAGAAATCAGAAGATTCAGGGGCAGCAAGACAGAAGGTCTGAACTAAGCCTCCAAAACCCGTATGTTCAGAGGGACAGGCTCAGGGAGCCCAGGGCAGCAGGGACAGAGGCCAGTCCTCAGGGCCATTTCTGGGCAGTCACAGCTATTTCTGACCTCAATCCCAAAGTTCAGCTGGGGGCCCCAGGAGGTGAGTGTCCTTCAAGCCAAATCAGCTCCCCCCACAAGGACCGAGGTGGATGATGACTTGACATCCCTGGGTTCTCCTAATTAGGCCAGACTGCATCCTACCTAAAGGCAAGGCTATGGGATTGGAAGCCACCCTGAGCACCTCTGAAAACCCACAGGCAGAAAGGAGCCCCTGAAATCATCAGAAAGTTACAGGATAGTTAGATGTACTTCAATGTTCTTTATCCTCGCGATGCTTCTCAATGCTCTCCTAGGAACCTCATCTTTGGCCTATTTCCGTCCCTCGTTAGCTGATGTTTATCATTCTAGACCCGGGGTGTCCAAGCTTTTTTTCAACATTTTTCACCAAAGGCCATATGCGGTAAAATACATAAACAGCCGGGCCACTCACTCGAGGTGAACTATGTATTGCCTCACCTGGTTCATTTAAATAAACTAAATATATTTTTGGAATTTGCTGCAGGCCAGTAACAAATGGATTGCGGGCCGCAGTTTGGACACCCCTGTTCTAGACGAGGAGAGCATAGGAGATGGGGCTACAGGTGCGATGGAAAACAGGGAGAAAATAACCAAGACCCAAATCTGCCCAGTGAACTTCACAGGGAGTGTTTCTGGCAGGGAACTCACTTGGCCCTTCCCTCCTTCCCTTTCCTGGCTGCACCAAGACTGCTCTCTGCTCTCCCAGAGACGAAACAGGCTCTGGAGCTGGGCTGCCTGCATTTCAACCTCAGCTCCACCAGCTACACGACCTTGGGAAAGACACTTTCCCCGTATAGACCCCCATCTTCTCTTCCTACACTGAGGGTAAGAATGACACTGATTTCAAAGGGGGTGTTGTGAGAATTAAATTAATTAAAGCACGTCAAACGCAGTGCCAGGTACAAAATGAGAGCCCAGGGGCTGTTACCAGTCTCACCGGCCCTAAGATCGGAGCCACGGGAGCCGGTCGGCAGGCTCAGACGGACCATAAGCCACGTGCTTGGTGAGAACTCAAGGTCACGTGGCTTAATTTAGGACCCTTAAATTTTGGAATAAGAAGGGCCCTAAGAGACCACGTAGACCAATCTTCGCAGTTTAGAGATGAGGAAACTGAGCCACAGAAAGGCCAAGCGACTGGCGCCAAGTCTCAGAGCTCCTCCATGGTGAGGCTGGGGTGGAACCTTATCCCAGAGTTGCCTCTTGCTGCCCCAGGGCTGCCTGTCGTCCTACAGCTTTTTATTTTTAATTGAGATATAATTTTTATACCATGACATCCACCCTTTTAAAGTATACGATTCAGTGATTTTTTTTAGTATATTCACAAGGTTGTACAGCCGTCACGACTATCTAATTCCGGAACATTTTCATCACTCCCAAAAGAAACCCCATCTGTCTCTACCCCACAGCCTCTTTTTCACATAGCTCTGCCCACCTTCAGGATCCAGCAGCTTCGTAAGTCCTAGCTCCTTCTCAGCCAGATTGAAAGCATTCTGCAGGTTGTAATGTGCATTGCACTTCTTCAGGGACTCAAAATCCAGCAGGTCTGGCCTGGGTGGGAGGGCATACGGAAGGTATCAAAACCACGTAAGACCCTAAAGAGGAAAAGCAAAGCCACCCCTCTGTTTATCCCTAAGTCACCAACTCCATTTTGTCTAAAACCAGGCACCCCAAACCCACACCCACTGCTCCTACCCCCTCACTAGCCCTCGTTGCAGTGTGGCAGGAGCCCCCACATCCTGGCTCTTCTCTGCTCCCTCGTCTCACTGCTTCGTCTCTGCGCCCCTGGTCATTAACCCCCTAACAACTCTGCCAGGCTCGCTAACCCCGGCTCCTCACCGATGCTTATGCACAATGGCGTTGAAGGCCAACCCATCTCTCCAGCTGGTGGTGAAGTTGTGCACATTGACGTTGGGGTACCTATAAACAGACCGGGAAAAACAGTGAGTAGGTCCAGGCCCTGGTCTGCCACTCGAGGACGGATCCCCAGCGTGTGGTCCCTGGAGCCCATCCTTCCTTTGCTGCGCAGCCTCAGTGCATCCCCCCCTCCCAGGCCACGCTCTCGGGCAGCCTCACCCTGCCGTCTTCATCTGGCACCACAGCAGCAAGGCGTCCTTGGCTGACTTCTTCTCCTTGTTGTCTTCTGTTTCCACACTGATGTCTTGGATCTGTGAGGGAAGGAAGGCCTTCACTCCCTGGACAGGGCCTCCTGGAGTTCCCGGAGATGCTCAGGGATACACTGAGTCAGGAAACGGCTCCTTAGACGCCCATAACTGCAGACCAGGGGCAGAGTCTGGGGACCTTTCCTCCTGGGCTAGTGACCACACAACACCGGGTCAAAGGGAAGTGAGGTAGCGGAGTGGGGTAGGAAGGAAGTCAGAAGAGTGGAAGTGCCTCGAAGCGAAGGATGCGGGTTCTTCTGGGCGGGGAACGGCAGGTGGACAAGTGAACACTTTCTGGGAGCTGGGTTTCAAGTGAAGCTGACAGAGCTCCGCTTAGGGCTGGAAGGAGCAGAGGAGGTTACATCCGGGGACATGGGGAGAGTTGTGATGGCATTAGGACACTGGACTGGCTATGCTCAGAGCATAAGAAGGAGTAGGGTGGCTGTTCTTTTGAGGGAGGTCAGCAGAGTTTGAGGCAGAGAAACGGGCCAGTGACCAGACCCCAAATGTAGTTCTAAAACTCTTAATGGTGAAGGACCAGTTTGTAAGATCTGTCCCTTGTGGCCCGACATGTGGTCCTGCTGCACGTGACCAGGACACAGACCAGGCCACAGGGAACTTGCCACAGAAGTTTGACAACACCTACACTGGTCTCGACCCTATTTAATGAGGAGAGACCCCGATGTGGTACAATGACTGCAGATTACTATACGGGCTTATCGACCCTCCATCTGTATGGGACGGCGCCGTGGACTGGCAGTGACCACTGGCGCCGCTGCGCCCAGGTGCATAGCACATGCTGAGTGATGCTGATGCTGGGCCGCGGTACCTGGAATCGAAGGATGATGGTCCAGACCAGCCCGAGGGTCAGGCGGTGGTTCCCGTCCACAATGTCATGGGAGCCCATGTTCTCCAAGTGTACTTTCTGCTCCTTGAGGAACTGCAGGGCCTTGTCCACATTCTCCAGGCAGTGTATACGCATGCGGCCCTTGGTGGGCTTTGGCTGTCGGGGGACAGGGGACACAAAGGCATGGGACTGTGGGCCTCCTCCTTCCTCCTTCCCTCCTATATTCCCAGGGCCCTGCTTCGCACACCTTCCCCAGCCCCTCCCTCAGGAAGACGGGACGGCCCCAGGGTTGGGCCCAAGTTCACAGAGCCAAGGCTGAGGTTGCAGAGGAGGCTGGGGCCAGATTAAGATTCCCAAGGGAATTAATTGCTCAAAGAGTGGGTGGGAAAAGAAATGTTTTCAATGGGACTACTGTTCCTGTCTCCACGAAGCAATGTTCCCATTTAATCCCCACAGCAAAGCCTCTCAAAATGACACCATCCTCTGAGCAGGGGGCAGCCGCTGCTTTCCGCTCTGCGGTATCACTCTTCTGTCCCGTGGCATGTCCTCTTGACCACTGTTCCTCAGGCCCCCCCCTTCCTCGTGACCACAGCTCACCAGTGTCTCTCCCGAGAGCACCTCGAGGAGCCTCAGCAGGTTACGTCCATCCCGGAGGTCGCTGTACAGGTCTCCCACCCGACATGTCACCCGGGCCAGGTGTGAGTTCACCCACTTGGTGAAGGTTTTCTTCTGCACAGCTTCTCGCTCATCTGTGGTGGCAACATGGAGTTATTTCTGTCCTTCAAGTACAGTGTTTGCATCTGAACACCATTTGATGGGGTTGGGGGGTACCTGAGAGTCTGAAGTGAGGTCTGGGGAGGAGAAGGGGGAAGGAAGATGGCCAAAAGGAAAATCCCTAACTTAGAAAGCAGGGAAATACAGAAATTAGAATAAACTCACAAACAAGGTACAGAACAAAAATGAGAGCGAGAAACAGGCTTTGAGAAGAAAGAATGGAAGAAATTAGAAGCGGTGGAATATGCAAGGAAGGGCTGGGATTCGGGATGAGGGTGCTGTCACAATAGTGGTGAAATGCTGTGACTTCATCCATCAGAGCCTCACTTTCCTCATCTATAAAATGGGCCTATTGCTTTCTACTTCAGCGCGTCATTGTATTGATTAAATGAGACATGTGTGTACGATGCCTGGCATGAAATGACTCCTCGGTGGCTTTTTGTTCTTCAGGTATGATCCCAAGGAAAGAGCGAGAGTCACTCAGGCCCAGCAAGCGGTATGGCTGTTCTCCAAAGGGGAGGGTGTGGATTTAAATTACGCAGCAGCTCTTCCAAGTGGCCAATGGAAGGATGTGACATTATAGAGGCTGCAGGCCGCCTGAGTCAGCTTATTCTCCTGGGATAATTTAAAGAAAAGATGGGCTTTTCTTGGGCGGGTTCATTCAGTGGGCTTCAGGGTGCATCCCAGGACAACTACATTCCAACACTGAGAACTAAAACAAGGTCTTGAAGTTGGAAACAGGGAAAAGAGTGAGCCCAAGAAACATGGGGTGTGTGGTGGGGGTGTGGGCAGGGCGTGAGGGGAGCCAGACAGAGTTAGGTGCCAATCATCTCAAAAAACATGAGGGAATGTCCTGTTGCCTGGTCCACAGGGGGATCCGCTGCTGAAAGGATGCTCTTAGGTTCCAGAGAAAAAGAAAAATTAAAAACGTTATGAATGACAAAGTGAGGGGAGAGGCTTAGGCCATTGGACGCTGCTCTGGTCACTAAGATTTCTGTCAGTTCTCCCCAGAGGAGCCCAGAGGAAGGACCCCGTTCTCCTGGTCAGGGCCTGGAGAGTCACTTTTGTTTCCCTCGTAGCACCAGCATCTCAGAAACCGAAAAGACTCATCCCTTAATCTCACATTCCTACGAACCTCACCCATGAAACATAGTGACACACCCAGGTCTAGTCCTGTCTTTACCTCCAACCTCTGAACCCGGGCCAACTCAGGGTCCTAGCAACTGTACAGGATGGCCTGTCGCTCTGTAGCACCTGCAGAACCAAGGGGGCCTTTGGGCCTCCTTTCAGGGATTTCCTGGATCCATGGGGACTGTCCTGATTGATGCCAGGCACACGGGGCTGAGGTCATTTTGGCACACAGGTAGAATAAAAGAGGAAGACATGGCAACAGTGGCAGCTAGAAGAAAAGTGTGCAAAACCAAGCACTGAGACAAAGTATACCTTCACAAGGTCTCCACACAGCCAGACTCCCCCCTCAACACACACACAAAACAGTGACTCCCAGAAATACACTGACAGATTGGTGCCAGGTGAACACATGCCTGCTCAGACATACCTGAGCCTGTCTATACCAACTCCCTTTGACACATTCCTCGGTTCCCACACATACTGCCTCCTCACACACATTTAGACACCCACTCAGAATCCCAGGGTGACACAAACAAGCCCTGGGCCCCTCAGCCTCCTGGCTCACTCCCCTTCTGTCCTTCCCCAACTATCCTAGCAGGACTTCATCTCCAAAGGCACTGAAAGTGAACTGTCTCAGTGAGACTGCGCGGCAGGCCTCCCGGTTTGCCGACACAGACGCTGCTTTCTCAGCCTCGCCCGCTGCCTGCTGCCTCCATGCTCATTGCATTCTCTGCAACACACATGCTCTACCGCACCCAGCGGGGCCTTGCGGTCACACCCACTCACGCTCTCACACAGTTCCTTCCAGTGGGTCCAAGCCTTTCCTGATGCTGTCAGCATCCATGAATTTTCTGGCTACTTATAATTATTCCCTTGGCACACGGTCTCCCAATGCAAATGTTCCACTCTGTGATCTTGGCTCTGGCTCCTCTCCCACACCCCCAGACCCCCTCTCTCTACACCCCTCTGCCCGCGGAGCTCACCTTGAAGCTGTTTGAAGCGTCCATCCAGCACGCTGGCGTACTGAGCGGGGTTGATGAAGGCAGCAGGTGAGAGCAGGAGGCCCCCGGGGTTCTGAGCCCCTTCCACAGCCTCATAGTAAAACTCACCAGCCCCGTTCAGGCTGTGCCCATGCACCCTGCTCACTCCATTCCCATTCATGGTACCTGCTGCCTTCTACACAGCCTGGGGCCCAGCGTCCATGCTCTGCCCACACCAAGGCAGGCGGTAGGTTCTGCTTCCCCTAGAGCCGGGGATCCCGAGAGGCTGGGGTCCCGGGTGGGGGGCTGGTTCAAAGATGGTAGAAGTTTCGAGGAGTGGGAAAAATGGAGTTACAGGACGTCTGAACTCCTGAGCTCCGGGACAAGTAGCAGGGCACACCTGGCTGTGGAGAGGAGACAGAGGCAGCTCCAGACAAACAGGTTGGACAGTGCCGGGGGAGGGGTGGGAGGTGGAGCCTGGCTGGCTGGGGCAGGGCCAGGCCCTGCGGGGGCAGAGGAGGCAACTGCAAGCGCCTCTGAGACCTGCCCATCAGGTCCCAAGTTGCCTAAGAGTACAGTAAAGCCAAGAGAGGTTTCCCCAAAGCAAAGTCCTGCTTCCCAAAGGTTTCCAGGTGTGACAAGGATGGCCCCTCTCTGGGTGACTCTGGGAGACCCCTCTTTTGGACATGAGCTTTGATCCCCAGTTCGGAGAGCAGAGAAAGAGAAATTGCTCAGGTCCCCTTATCTGTGAAACGGGTGTTTGTTATCCCTCCCTCTGTTTGTCAGCACCTCCTGTCCCCACCCCTTCCTTGCCACTGGTCCCACTAGGCCCTCCCCAGCCAGGCCATTCCAGGCCCCCAGCACACCCACTGCTGGGCACATCTATCCAATTCCCTTCCTGCTTCTCTCTCGGCTCCAGCTCTTGTCCTTTACAGCCTACTGTTGCCCATCTCCCGTTTTTCATTCACTCACAACTACTGGTGTGAGGCCCAGCATGAGGCAAAGCCAGCAGTGATGCCTCTGCAGAGAGCCCCATTCTTGAAGATAAACACCTATTGACAGTGTGGGGTGCATAGACACCGCAGCAGGTCTGGGTATCACGTGTTGTGTGCACACAGACATCATGACAGTTCTAGAGGCTTCATGCATCCAAACTCAGGGCACCAGGGAAACTTCGCCCCAAAGAGATGACATTCTCCATAACCCACGCCTTCTGTCTTTTCTCATCTATAATGAGTATTTCATAAGCCAGCCTAATCCCAACCAGAAGGACAGAGAAGCCCAGAAGACGGTAGGGTTCCCTAGAAGCTATGGCCACCACATGGGGGTCCTCATTTGGTGGGCTGGCTGAAAAGAATTACCTGGAGAACTTAAAAAACCCGACTGATTTCTGGACCATATGTCCAAAGATTCTAATTCAGTGTGTCCAGGAAGGGGCTTCAGAGCCCATGTTTATAAAAATGGCCCTGGGTGATCCAGGTGTGGCCAGGTGTGGCCAGGTTTTGGAACCACCTCCTTCAGTGTATCCCTTCTTCCAGGAGGCCACCCCACCCACACTGGGAGTGCCACCTCTCAGGAGGGAATAAGTGGGATCTCTCCCAGTGACTGTGCTGGGAAGCCGGCAGGTCAGTGGAAAAGACGAGGGTGGGATGGAGGAGGGTAGTCAGATGGAGTGGGTGGCCTTGGGGTGTGTGAGTGACTCAGCCCCACACCAGCCCTGGTGGTGTCAGGTGGCAGCTGCACTCTTGTTGCCATGACAACTCCTCCCGGAACGCAGGGAGGCCCGTCCAACGGGTTTGTTTGTGCTCAGAGGAGTTGAAGGGGAGAGCCCAGGCCATAGGGGAGGGCAGGGGCCGGGCAGAGAGCAAATCCCGGAGAATGGGTGGCTGCGGAAACCAGTGGAGGGCGGAGGGTACCTGCTTCAGGGAACAGGTAGAAGAAATAATGGGAGGAACAGGTGGCAGGTGGAAGGAACAGGTGGGGAGGGAAAGGAGAGGCTAATGGGCTGGGAGGGAGAACAAGTGTGAGAAAGGACAACGGAAATCAAGGAAGACACAGGGGATGAACGGCAAAGGAAAGGTGGGTGGAAACAGAATGGCAAAAGTAAGAGTGCAAAAGAATTAAGGACATGACTCAGGGACAGAGGCCAGGAAGTCAGCTGAGTGTAGCGGGGAACACAGCTGAGTCCCGGGAGCAGCATGGCTTCTCTATGCTGGGCGGAAGGAAGCTGGGGGACGTTCTGGATTGCATGAAGTTTGTTCTTGAGGCTGGAGTTGGGGATGAGGGGCTGGATAGGGTGATTTCCCACGTGAGTGCAGCAGCTTAGAAAGAAAGTTAGTCTTCCAATGAAGTTAAAGGACTCCTCACAACAAGCATCTGTCCCCAGCGTCCTCACCATCCCCCCTGGCCCTCCCCTGACCTCACCTGCCAGGGCCTTAATGCGTGACCTTTCAAAGAGACGGGCTGAGCTGCTGTCATTGTCCCAGTCCGAGTCGGGCAGGTCCCAGCGGTTGTTGATGTCACTATACTGGCCCTGGATCTCCAAATTGTCGAAGTCTGTGGGTGACAGCGTGCTGCTCATGGTGGTGGGTGGCCTCCTCCTCCTGTAAGGGGGAACATAGCAGGTAAGGAGCATCTCAGGGCCACCCAGCCCGCCACTCGCCATGTCCTTCTGTCCTCCTGCCCTAGATCTGCTCTGCTCTCCTGAAGGCCAAAGATTGTGGTTGGTTTTTCTGTCAATGGAAATCAGCCCCCAGCGGGAGAGGGGAAGCCACGGTGGGGAAACACACGTACAGGATGCACATGGACTGAGGCAAGAAGACCGAAGTACCTCAGAGCGACACAGTGGGGAGGAAGGGCCCCAGAGCCCCAAGCCAGAGAGGGACAGTGAATAGAGCCGGGGCTAAAAGTGGCGATGGCCTCCAGTGCAGTTCAGGACAGCAGCGTGTAAACCAGGGAATGCAGGGAGCATGGGGCCCCTTGGTTGGTAATGAGTATAAACCAGAGTTATTTTATTCCCAGGTTCCACAAACTGTTCTGAGCCCCTTCTCTATACAAGATGGCCTGCTATACCCTGGAGACTTGAGATGAAAAGGCCGAGATCCTGCAGAGCTAACACACATCTCTGATACACCGGGAAGACGGTTGCGCTATTAGGTAAGGACGGATACGGTGCCCAGGAGCTCAGAGGAGGACACGGTGCGGTTCTCTCCCCTTTGCTTCCTTTTGTTTGCGATAGGAACCACTTAATAGGTGTTCAATAAAGGTCAGCTGTGACATGTGTCCTCACCATTTATATGCATTATCTCATCATAACCTATGGGGCGAGGGTCCACTACCATCCCCATTTCATAGATGAGGAAGCGGCACCGTGTAAGTTTAGTCACAGTTCAAGATCACGTGGCTGGAAGGAGCAGAGCAGGGTTTTGAAGTGAGGTTCTTTCTGACTTTGGGGGACAAGCTCTTACTCACAACATTTACCCCCTCCTCGAACTTCCTGGAGTCCCTGCAAGCTCCCTGGGAGACATCAGCACCCATGGCTCCCTTCTAGGGACCAGGTTGTGGAAATCAGGACCAGGTACGCTTGCCAGCATTACTTACGACTCTAGTTACGCGAACAAACTGTCCTCAAAACTAACAAATGAGCTTTAGATTAGCTGCTAAGGATTAAAAAAAACACCCAAACAACAACAACAAAAAAAACTCTACTGTCCAAAGTTCTTGTGTAATTTAGCATTCATTCAGCAGCCATCCAAGGGAATGGAGGGAGCTGGATCTGTAACTTTATCTGCACCCCAAATTCTGCATGTCTCATTTTCCTAGTACCTCTCAAACACAACGATATATTTTAATCCTTAGCTCCACTTCCTAGGGTCAGGGCTATGATCTTGGCATCTCTGGTTCTGGGAAGGAGGTACAGAGAAGGTCTTGTGTAGTTTTGGGGAAAGAGGAAGGAATGGGTGGTGAGATGTGGGTGGTTAGGAAAGTGTGTGCCCATGGGCATGCAAAGACAGAACTTGGCTTCCGTCATTAACTGGTTCCATGAAGCTGAATCTAACCCACGTGAAGGCCAGGATTGCCTGTCCCTCCCTTCTCCCAAAGAGAAACACGTAAGGACTTCCCTGCTTCCCTGGAGGTAGTGTGAATGACGTGCAAGAGAGCTAAGGTCTCAGGTTCCCAGATTTGGGCTTTCACTCCGGTAACAGGAAAGAGAGCTTAATTTCCACTAGGCCCAAGACTACTTTCTGTTTAAAATCCATCATTTCCCTTAGTTCCCAACAGATTCTTTGAATTTGCTCTGTAAATATTTACATAAAAATAAACTCTAGGTCAGAGTTGAGTCACCCTGAGCAAAGGGTTCTGTGGGCAAAGCGTGACCTGAGCTAGAGTCACCTAATACCTTCAGCCGCTGGACAGGGAAGCAGCCCGAGTCCTAGGACCATTTCAATTCCAGGCTCCTCGGCCCTTCACCAGCAGCCATGCTCACACGTAGTTCTGGGATGAATAATTCTAGCATTCGCACTCTTCCTGCATAGGCCTCCCCACAGTTAAATCCTACACACATGCTCCCTGAACTTGTTTCCATGACCCCTTGTCCTTTTACCAGGCGTCACAAACCTACTAAAGCCAGCCCCCAGTAGTGTGGCCCGTATGCTGTTTAAAAATAATTGATTTTGGATGCCTCAAAGTGGGCCTGTGCTTTCCACTTCTCTACAGGCCCCACCATTTCCTTCTGTCTCCTTCCCAGACATGTCATGTATTTTTGTTACCTGCCTGGCCTTTGAAGGCCTGTGAGGTTTTCATACCCTTTTACATCTTGGTACTCCACAAAGAGCGGGAACTTAAGGAAGCAGACTGTCTGACCCTATCTCGAAACTACTGTGTGTCCCTGCCCCTCCCCCCCACCATAAACTGGACTGCTTTGGCTTCCTTTATTTTTGTGATCCAACTTGGTTCTCCCAAGGGACGCTATGGGGGCCCAGGCATGGGATTCAGACCTTCCAGTGAGGTCCATCTGTCAGAGACTCTCTGTGGAATCCTATCATTTGGGGGAAAAAGTATGGAGTTGGAACCTCTCCTCCCAAACAAAACTTCAGCCACTTAACTGCTCCTTTGACCAAATCAAATTTTGACATACATGCTTTGTGTCCTGAGTTCCCAGAGATGCTGTCATATAGAAAAGGAACCGAGATGACACTGGTGTCCCTAGATCACAGATCTCCATGCGGCCACCAGGTTGGAACTCCAGGACTTCATTTCCATAGACTCGCATGGGAACGGTGCTCTCTGGTGGTTCTGCGTTTTAGTTTTCAACCATTCAGGCTCTGCAGCCCACGGCCTTTGGGAGAATATGCTGTGTTCTCTGTCTGTGCTCCCTGCTGCCAGCTCCAGATTCCTACCATTTTCTATTTGAGTGTCTTCTACATAGATCCTGCTCTGATTTCTTTTCACTGAGTGTATCATTCCTGGCCTCTGACCTGGGTCTCCATGCTAACATTTCCTCAGTCTGCCTGCCCTCCAGCCCATGACTCCCTGTCTCGCTCCACAGTGGAGAATCATGAACCTTCTTCTCCATGGAGTCCTGGACTCTATTGAGAGGGCAGTACAGCAGCTAATCCAGATTAGTTTCACCAGCACCTTACTCTTAGCCACTGACCTCCAGGCCAGACCCAGGTAGTTTACATTGTTCATGCTCCAATAGAGCCAACATCCATCAGCTGCAAAACAGTGGTCTTGCTAGATTCTAAGCCCAAATGCTACTGGATGCAGACTCACCTGTGCAAGGGCAGCTGCCCCCCTGGCCCCCTTTCCCTTTCCTGTCAGTGTACAAAGCTAAAAATCCTATCCCTGGGGCTAGAGCCTGACTTGTTCCCTAATTCCTCATCTCACCACATCCTGCTCCTGATTAATTCTTTACCTCCCTCAGAGCAAGTGGATCATTCCCTCCTCTGCGCTCCCGCTCCCACAGCACTTCAGCAGGCAGATATTATTACACTTATCACATTGTATCACTGTTAGTTGTTTATGTGTGTCTCTGCCGACTCCACTTTTAACCTACTGAGGATAAGGGCTGTGTTTTCCAAGCCCAGTAATATAGGTGTTTAATAAAGAGATATTAAATGAATGGATTCTTATCAATATTATTTGCCATGGAATAATGTCTTAGAGCTAGAGAAAAGCTTAAGGAAAGAATGAAACGGGGATCTGAAGCCCCTCTGCTCCTCAGCTGGAGAACTCTCAGGGTTAGGCTCTATAGTTGAGGACCAGGGATTCTGGAACTTGCACTAATTACAATTTCCTGGGGTGGGGGTGGGGGGTTATGAAAACAGATCTCTGGGCCTGCCCCCAGAGTCTCCAATTCAGTAGGTCTGGGGTGGGACTTGACAATCTGCATTTCTAACTTGTTCCCAGACGACACTAAAGCCACTGGTCTGGGGCCCCACTTTGAGGACCACTGTTGTCCAAAGATGAAGAGCAGTTAGAGTTGGTTAGAGGAGCTCTGAGGACTGAGAAGACACGAAGTTTCAGGGGTGAGTGTGACCCGAGGTTAGCTTCTGGGTTCCTATCCCATGCTCAACTCAAATATAACTTCCCCTCAGAAACCTCAAGACCCACAAAGAGCCAGAAGCCTCAGGCGATGAGAGGAAAATGGAGATGGAGTGGGCCCTAGATCTAATGAGACAAATAAGAGTTGATGTCCTAACACAGGGGAATCACAGATGTGCGGAAGGAGGACGTGGCCAGAGACGCTGTGGGGAGGCAGAGATGAGCAAATGACAGCTGGATGAATAATAGATTAGAAGAAATGGGGACTTTGGCAAAGTAAAAATCTTATTGGACTCGTATGAGTGGACCGAAAGAGAAAAGGAAAAAGAAATCACAAATAAGCTCAGGGGTCTTAGGAAGGCAAAAGACAGATTTGCTCATCAATCAGAGATTGGGCAGCGGAAACAGAACCCCAATCTGTTTTCTCCAGGCTGTGTTCCTGATGGAGCACAGAAACTCTCCTCCGAGGAACTTAGAAACCGGGCTAATGAGAGGGACTGCATTTTTGTTTGATCTCCTTTCCCATCCTCCACTGAAGGCAGAATTATTCAGACTCATTTTCACTCCCTGCTACTCTCCTCCCCAAGCCTGTAACCCATGGGTTACGTCAGTTTCTCTAAGGGACAAATCTAGGAACCGGATTAGCTTTTTCCGCTCTAATCCGTTGCTCTTCTGCAGATGCGAAGAGGTTGCCCAGTACCTCAAGCTAAGACGCATATTTGGAACTCACTCTGCCCCCTTCATCTTCAGGGAAAACTGGTTTGTGGCTACCTTGCCCATGCCTGAACGGGCTAGCTCTCCAGCGCTGGAATTGTGGCTGCTCCTGGCGGGGAGGGCGGCTGAAAACCCACGGAGACAACACACAGCAGGTTAGGACAGGGGCAAGCCTGGAGCTCAGACAAGCATGCAATGCCACAGGGTTAGTGGGGGGAAGTCCTTCCCAGCTGCAGTGGATGGGAAAGGGCCGCTGTGGTGCTGGAGATGGAAGACCCCAGCGAGGAGGCCTCGCCGGGTAGTTCCGTGCGGGGCGGATTCCAAGCCCTCTGGAAGTATCCGCCACAGAGACACCTTACACCGCAGTCTCCCCATCACCAAAGGGGCTTTATTCTCTCTCTGCCAGCGTTCTGGCCAGAAGCGTCAGGCGATGAGAGCCAACCGTGTCCCCCTCTTACACACACTGAGGATGCACAAGAAGGACATGGAGCTAGCTACCGAAGAGGCGAGGAGAAGCCCACTCAGCCCCTCCAGAGGGAGCCCCCAGCAAACCCCCGAGAGGAGCCGGGCGCTCGCAGCTGCCAGGCAGCGACGGCCGAACGCGTCCGCAGCACCTGGACCGGCGCCGGGAGCCTCGGGAGCCTCAGCGAGGCAAACGGCCGGCGCTGTCAGACACACTGTCAGCCCAGCTGACCCGATTTCTTAACGCATTTGTCAGCCCCCAATCTTCCAGACTCTTCTCTCGGCTCCGGAAAGGCCCGCGTCCCCCAAGCCTCGACCCTCACGGCTCGCACCCCGGTACTTGGGTGGCTGGTACCTGACTCTCCACCCTGTCCCCGGGACTGGGTGGGAGTGAGGGACAGGCGCCGCATCCTGCCTCCCCCGCTCCCCCGGCCGACGCAGAGCCCGACCCCGACCGCACCGCCCACACGCGGCTGCACAAAGCGCGCCGCTCAGCGGGCCGGGACAAAGCGGGCCCGGGAGCCGGCACCTACCTCCGTGCGGAGCGCCGGCCCCGCAGGCGGGAGCGCGGCGGCCGGGGGCGCACCACTAGTCGCCGCGCCCGCAGCCCGGCCACGAGGGGCGGTTGCGGGCGGCGACGGGGCACACGGCGGGCGGCGGACAGGCGCTGTCACGGGGTGCGGGGGGCGCGCGGGGCCGGCGGCGGCGGCGGCGGGGCGCGTGGCGGCGCGCGGGCGCGAGCGGCGGGACTGCGGCGCCGCGGAAGGAGGACAATAGCCTCCCCCTGCCGGAGGCCGCCGGCTCCCGCGGGAGGCCCGGGACCATCTGGAGCCTGCGGCCCCGCGGGGATCCGGGCGGGGTCCGAGTCACCCCTCCCCTACTGGCGCCATGGCAACCGCGGCCCCTTACGGTTCTCCGCACAGCTCCCCGGCCCGGGGTCGCTGACCTTCCCCAGGGCAAACGCGGCGGCGGCTCCGCGACCAGCTCCCAACCCCCTCCCCACCTTCCCTGCGGGTGGCCCCCATAACCCCGCCTTCCGGTCCTCGCCAGCCCCGGTAACCCCTGGGCTGTCTGGATAGCCCCCCACCAGCTTACCGGGTTTGATCTCTGCAGTTTACACACCCCACCTTTGTCCCTACTCCGATTTTCGTCCAAAATCTGTATCCCCAGGATACGCAATCCTCCCGTTAACGGCACTCACCGCCCGGAAGGCTTCCCAATATTCAGCCTGTTTTCCTTTTCAAATTTTCCTCTTTGGGCACCTCCAGTTCATTTCCTTTTAAGCATTTCTTGCATCCATCCCCTCGTTCTCCCGTCCTCCTTCAGGCAGGTAGGCCGGCTCTCTTCCCCAAAGCATCTCCATGGTGCGTATGGTGGAGATTCGCCTCCTCGCAGATCAGATTCTCGGAATAGTCATCACTGCAGCTCCTCTCAGCTCCTTCTCAGCTCCTCTCATTTATCAACCAGAATTCCGGCCTACTCACTGTCTTAAGAGGGAGTGGGGGTGGGGGTGGACATTTCTAGGCCTGGCACAGCTGGGTTTCTCCTTGGTTTAGTAGTGTCTGAGTGGTCTAGGGTCTATGGTCATTAACTGAGGTGAACTACTATCTGCTTAGGAGAGAAAAGAATGATATCCAAATAATAACAAAGTTATAAAGTGCAGTTGGTGCTAAAAGCACATCATCTCATGTGACCTCCACCACCACCTCAGCTCAAAGAGGTAGGTACTGTTCTTCCAGCGTAGGAAACTAAGCTCAGAGATGAACTATTAATAATAATAATAGATTGGGCTCGGTACAGAGTAGTTTAAACTTAACGGTTAGGTTACACTGCCCCGACCATGTGGGCGGCTTTCTACCACGGAAATGCCTGAAATGGCCAAGTAAGGGCAATGTGAAGAATGGGCTTTGCCTGACTTAGTGGGTTTAAGGTTTATTATTTATTTATTTATCTATTTAATTAATTATGAGTAGTGGAATTTTAGGGTCTTGCTCCTTTCTGAAAAGGTATGCATACTGAAACAAATATGTAAGTAATTGAAGTATTTTCCAGATAAGATTTTGGCAAGGTAAAATCACTTGTGTTAAACCCACTTGAAAACATTTTCAAGGTTCAAAGGAGTCCTGCTACCAGTCCTAACGAGTTGTGTGTGTCATCTCACCTACCTGGCCTTGGTTTTCCTGGTCTATAAAATGGGTTGGGAGGAGGGTCTGGGAGTTGCACTATAAGATGACCTTGAAGTTCTCTGCTAGCTCTGCTAGTCCGATTCTACCACTAAACTAGAACAGTGATTCTACCGCCAAATTGGAACCTGGTCTTCTGGGGTGCACCTCACTATTAGCTGTAGTTGGTTATTTATTACTTATCTTTTTAACTGTCACTCTTTCAGGCACCAGAATCAGAGAAGCGAGGGGATAAGCTGTAACTGTTCCCAAAGGTAAGAGTGAGTGTGTTCAGGGGGAAGGGGGCACTGAGGTGTGCTCTCGGTCATCAGAGCAGCTTGGTCACGGCTATTAAAGCTGATGGGATGAGAATCAACTGATCTGCCAAAGGAGCCAGAACCTCCAACCTTTGCTGCTCTGCTGGTTATGAGAAGTGGGTTGGGGGTGTGGTATCTCAACAACAGCCTGTTAGATTGTGACCCAATTAGAAGACACGGATATTAGGTCTTCTGATCAGCATAATAATATATTTTGTATAGATAGGTCCCATTTCCAGCATTTCATAATCCTTTAAAAGAAACCTCATAAGGTAAACACTGTCAGCCTCGTTTTATGGATGAGCTAACTGATGTTCAGATACTTAAGTGAATGACCAGGTTTACAGAGTTAGTTCATGGTAGAGCCACCAGGTTTTCTGATTTCTAATATATTCTTTCCCCTCTGCTAGAGAGGGGGTTTAGCAGAGTATTTCAAAGCACCCACTTGGGAGTCAGACTTCCTGGGTTTAAAATCTAGTTTTGCCACCTACTAGCTGTTTACCTTGGGCAAGTTACTTAACATCCCTGGGATTCAGTTTCCTCGCCTGTAAAATGGTGGTATAATGTGGGGGTTAAATGAGTTATTGCAGCTGCCCGGTGCATAGTAAGCACTCAACCAGTGTCAGCCATTATTATTTTACCACATTATAATTTTCCTATACTCTTTCCTAATTTGGGAGGAAGGAGGTCCATAAAGAGATCACTGAGATCGCTTGTCTCTGCTCTGCCACCGAGCGTCTGTGGACACTTGTTATTTTGCTCTGTAGTGCGTCAGTACAGTCAAGGATGAAGAAAACGTCGGCTTCTTTTTTACATACGTTGCAAAAGTAAATGAAATGGTGTCCATCAGTATGCCGAGCTTCTTGGAGAATCCGGGTTTGCTGCTTACCTTACCAAGACTCATGCAAAGGTCTTGGAAGGACTTACTGCTACCAAACCTATAGACAGAGCTGAATTCTCATTCCCCTCTTGTTCCTGTAGTATGGAAGAGGGGTGCCTCCTGTCTGAGACTGACTCTCCTGGCTTCTGCCCTAAGTCCCACCCCCTCCCACCGCCTCGCGTTCACACGCCTTCTGGTGAGCCCCCTCTCTGCTGGCTCCTTCCCTTCACCATTTAAACGTGCTCCAGTGCCTGCCAGCTTAAAAAATAAGTGAGAAACCCAGATCCTCCGCCACGTCTTGCCCTTCGTCTTTTGTACATTTTATTTATTTATTTATTCATTTGTTTATTTGATTAGTTTCAGGTTTGCCCTTCCTCTTTATAATCACAATCTTCTTGAGTCATTTGAACTCCTTGGCTCCACTTTCTCGCCTCCCATTCAATCAAACATTCATTCAAAAAGTATCTGGCTTATGTGCCAGGTACGGGGGGTCTGGGGATCTAATGATGAGTGAAATGGACATGGCCTTTGTGGTCTTGAAGCTTATAGCCTGGTGGGGTTGACAGACATGAATAAAACATTAATCACAGAGTATGTATGTGCAGATATATAATCACAAAGAATACTGAGTGTTATGAATGAAAAGTTCGGGATGCTATGTGAGGATATATATCACAGAGTCATAACCTGGCTAGGGATCTCAGATCATCTGAGCTACGTCTGAAATACGAGAGCATTAACTAGGTAGAGAGTGAGGAATAATAACAGCCATTACAGACATTAATTGGGAATTATATTTCTAACACTTCACATATTATTATTTCATTTAATCCTGTAACAACTCTGAGAGGTAAGGATGAACCCCATTTTACAGAAGAGGAAACGGAGTCACTGAGAAATTAAGTGCCTTGCCCAATGTCATTGAACCAGGCAGGGGTAGAGCTGGGATTTTAACCCAGACAGTCTGACACTTGAGCCGTGTTCTCAGCTACAGCGACACAGGGTGTGGCCATGGGGCCTGCTGCAGGATGCACGTGCGTGTGAGAGACGGAGAGAAGGGCAGTGGGTGGGAAACGGCAAGAGGAAATGTGTGGTGAATTCCGGCTGGCGAAGTAGGGATTTTTTCTTTTTTTCCCTCCTGCAGAAACTTCCCTTTAAATATCAAGAGACAGGACCTGATAAACCCAAAGCTCAGAGTTTATATCATCAACTGTTGTATTGGAAAGAACGTGTACGTTTTCCCTCCATACAGAAAATACAGTCGTTTTTGGGCTTGGAGCAGAACAGAAGAGGACTGGGAGAGGAGAGCAAGAGAGTTTAGATGCCACTGTGGGGCTTTGTTTGCTGTCCCCACCTCCAAACAATAGTGGACAGAGGGGCTTATGCTTCGTTTCATTCCTGGAACTCTGAGAAGACACAGCCTTTCAAAGTACCCTATGCTAACAGGCAAATGCCACAGAGTACAAACGGCATCGTCACCTGTGTATGCACCTGTCAGGTCTGACATATAGTCCATCTCCTCACCACCTCCAGCCTTCTCATCCCTGAGGCCTCAGTCTCCTTGGGTCCTTGAAGTTTGGAGGAAATATGAAAATTTCCTTGGTGCCCCGCCTGGCAGGGAGTGTGAGAGTGAGCTGCAAACTGAAAGGGTGCCTACGGGGATTGCTGTGGAGTGTGTGTGTGTGTGTGGGGGCGGTGAGAACCCACAGCAGGGGCGGAGGGGTGCCTGGCTCAGGTAGGGAACAGATGGAGGTTCACAGTACCAGGAATCGCTGAAGTGGGAGCCATGAAGTTCCCCATGAAGCAACCGCTGTGCTTTGTCTATACCAAGACCACAGTTTCCACCTGCCGGGGAACCCTGCCACAGTTGCAATGGCCATAAAGGCCAGTCGCCAAGACCAAGTGAAGGAAGCTACACTTTATCAGTAAGGCAAGAGACAGAAGATGGCGCTTGACTTTGATGCCCCTTCCCTGATGTCAGAATGATACATAAACCCCAAAGTAGAACATCATAAGGGAAGGGGATTGTCTATAACACTTGAAGCGATTGAATTGTCTTGAGTCGGTGACATTTATATTATATTTCTGCCATTGGTAGAAATGGAGGCCGAAGAGCTAGGTTGAGAAATAAAGAAAATTACGTATTTTCTCACCTGAGTCTATGAGACTGTAAAAAAGCCAAATCAAATGGGGCATTCTGATAGTGGGGTGGAGGGAGGTGGGGCCTGGGGGACGGAAGGGAGTCCCCCCCGGAGCTGCCTTACACAGTGTAGAAAAGTCTAGGGTTCTAGGAGCCCCAAGGGGTATGTGCTGAGCTGAGCAACGTTGTGAGTGCACGCTGTTGTTGACGAAACTGGAGAAAATAGAACTGTGTTGAGGACATCAGAGTAGTACATCTATTTATCTTTGTCAAGCTTGGATTCAAAGTAGGACTTATTTACAGACCATCCAGCCCAAACTATTTTTAAGTTCCAAACCTCAACACCATTAAAAACTGGACCTGAAAAGCCATTTGAATGATTCTAACCCATCTAGTAGCAGGCTGGGATCAACCACGATTTTTGATACTTTTGATATTAAGCTGTCAGTAATGAACCACTTCTTTCTTCTAAGAAGGTTATGCCACAAACCCCTGGGAATACAGAGACTCCCCTTGAAAAAGTGTCTGATCATCCCATATACCTGAAATAAATTTGGGCATCATCTGCCTATTACTAATAGCTGAAGGGAAGTCTTTGGGGTTCCTTGATCAAATTGCACTGGAAAATGTGAGTTGTGCTGGGAAGCCTACAGTACCAAAAGAATAGATTTTGTGTACATCTTTGAAGTTATGGCAGTTTAGCTCAGTTTCCTGTATCGTAGCCTAACTTACCTGTGCTGCGATACTATTATTGTTTAACTACTACTGACATCTGAAATTGCCTGGTGGTTAGGATACAAGACCCTGGAGTCTTATGGCTTTGTTGGAATTCTGGCCCATCATACTCTAATTGTGTGACCTTGAACAAGTTATTTCATTTCTCTGAGACTTGGTTTTTCTCTTCTGTAAATAGGGGATACTTTTCAAGAAGTAAGTGGTGGTGAGAAATAATGCATGTCAAGTGCATGATGCCTGGTGCCTGATAAGGGCTCAATAAATGTTAGCTATTGCTATTATCATTATTTTACTTGTTTTGTTTTAGGCAAATCTTAAGTAAAACATAAAGGCATACCTCAGAGATATTGCAGGTTCAGTTCCAGACGACCGCAATATTGCAAGCATCGCAACAAAGCGAGCTGTAATCTTTTCATTGGTGGAGGGTCTTGCCTTCAGTTTGTAAAAAAATGCAACATCCCTGAAGTGCAATAAAGTGAAGTAAAATAAAATGAGGTATGCCTGTAATAATGCATGAAAATATAGATTTGCATAAATGGTTTATGGGGGAGGTTATTTGTATTACAAAAGGATTCTTTAGTTTATGAAAGAACCGAACACAGGGTTTCTTTAAACAGTCAACTTCCCAGTATGTCTAAAATGATTCAATTCACACAAAATCGGGTTTATACTGATGGTTTAGGAATACAGCGAGTGTACAAAGCACAGGACATCCATAATACAGTCACTCAGGCCAGGTCTGAACCACTCCGACAAGTTAACAATAACAATCCTGGGTATTCTCTACTCCCCTTTATAAAGGGATTAGATGACTTCTCCATGGTTTCAAAGGGTAGAGCTGGGATCAATGGGTGGAAGATACAGTGGGGCAGATTTCAATTAATATAATGAGAAACTCTCCACCAAACTACATCTGTCCAAAGCTGGTTTGGTTTGACTCTAAGGTGGCAAATTTCCCAACACTAGATATTTAAGCAAAAGCTAGATATCAACATGTCAGGACTGTTGGAATGACTATTGCATGAAATAGGGAGGTGAATTAGGCTAGTGTTTCCCAACCTTAAATACATTAAACATGTTGTGCAAACTAGATCAATTCTCTGTCCTGGATACCAGGCAGACATGAGGAAGGAGGTAGAGAGAGGCTATTCAGGAAGAGGGTTGGGGACAAAATAAACTGGAAAAAATATTGCTCCTCTAGTTGGCAAATACTAGAATAAATGACTTCTAAGATTTCTTCTAATTTAAAGATTCTAAAACTCTCAAATTGTTTCACAGATGTTATTTTAACTATATTCCTGGGAGAATTTTCCTATTTTAGTTGTGGAAAACTAGAACATAACACCTAAAGTAATTGGTAAAACGGGAAAAAAATTCAGACATCCTGACCCTTTTAGACTTTCAATTCCACAGCCTCTTTTCAACTGGTAAGAACGAAAGTTGGGGAAACAGAAGGTAGAAGTGGCCTGAAAGCTAGAACAGAAAATCAATCAACTTTGGATTTAGAGATCAGTGAAAAATCAGCTCAACTAAGGTTCCATATTATTAGCTTTAAAGACTGTGTACACCAGCGTTCCCGGTAAAGTACTTCAGAGTACTATAATCCGACAAAGACTGAGGCATGACTGGACACGTGGATCCAGTGTCCTCTTTATTGGGGCTCCTAGAAGACGAATCTTTTCCAGTTAGCCTACTGGTCTTTCGAATAAAGTTGATCATCTGACCTTTGGATCCATGAGTTCACTTGACCAGATTACACTGCTGTTTTTATTCCCAATGTTTCTATGCCACAAAGAATACTTCCCTTCTAGTGGACATCATCAGCGGGCACGACAAATCCAGCCCTGCCTAGAGAGAAGGTGAAAAGCCAATTACGGAGGGCAGAAAGACTTTATGATATAGATTTTATTGGTTATCTACGAAGAGGAGAAATTGGACATTAACAGGAAAGGAATAAAGTCTCCTGGGCTGGCCCTGGAACTTGCTACTGGTGGATGAGAAATCAGAGACTGTGCAAAGGGTAATTGTAAGTCAGGATAAAACAGGAAGCTATCCAGTATCGTTGTCAGTCATTCTAAGAAGTAGAAGACGAAAACAGAATGGGCGTGAAGAAGAAAACACTCTAGTGATACAAATGTTGGTTGTGTTCTGGGGTGGGGTGGGGGCAATTTTTTCCTTTGCCCACACGTCTTAGAATGAGGAAAAACAAATGCTGCAGTCCAAAAACTGGCACGAAATTCAGCATCGTGATGGCCTCCACTGTCCCCCTAACCTAACATTCCTCTGCAAGAGCACTGCTGTCTGACCCCTGATAGAAAAGCAGAGGGAGGTGAGTAGTGAAGCTGCCCCAGATTCAGTGCTCCAGGTGGAGAAGGCCTCAAGAAGGTGAAGGGATGAGCTAATCTGAGCTTCACGGCCCCATTTCCAAGGATGTGATTAGTGGAGAGGCACCTGGGACCTGCTCCATTTCAGGAAACCCGGTTATGGGAACTGGTGGGGGGCAGACTTTGCTCTGTACGTGAAAGAAGCAGTTAACCCTTTCCTGTTGTATGACAAAAGCCTCTTTTAATAGTTGCCCAGGGGAAAGAATCTCCTCAAAAGGACTTAGTTTTGCATCAGCCTGATAAGGGGGACCTCAGGGATATTTTCCACCTATGTTCCTGGGGTCAGTCTCTTCAGGGCCTCTGAATGCTTTAGGGGAGCCTGAGAACAAGGTAGGACCTAAGACGTGTCTAGGAATGACATACACAGAGAGGACACATTCAAAAGGGAAACCCAGCCCCATAGGTCCTAAAATGTCACTCTTCACCTGGCAGCATTCCCTAGGATGTGCTGCTTCCACTCAAACCCTTGGGTTTGGGTCAGAATCAACTTCGGGCTCCCCTGGTGGAGTCTCTTCTAGCCAGACGGGGGATTTCTTCTCAGAAGAAACATGATGTCCAAAGTGGACATAAAACACTAATCCACATCCTGAGGTGAGTGGAGGAATGCAAGCAGAATCAATATGCCACCAGGTCTACGGCCTGGGGAGAACTGGCCCCCTGAAGACACACTAAAACCCTGAACACCAGGGGTTGAAAACATCCAGAGCAGCATCCAAAGGTTCCTTGGTTGACATGGTTGACTAAGGTGACCTCAACTTTGGGCAGATCATTTAACTTCTTTGGGCCTCAAATCTCTTCATCTGTTGAAGATAATTGATAATCTCTATAGTTCCTTTTGGCTCTAACATTCTATTGCTCTGAGGATGAGGTCTGAGTAAAAAGAGTTTTAATGATGTGGAGTCAATTCAACAGTATGTTAGTTACTAGACCCTAAACAGGTTGGGGGCAAAAATTGATGAGTGAGAGAAAGGTCGGAATGCTGTGGCTCACACAAGCCTTAGTTTGTGGGAGATGAGGGCAACTGTATTCATTGGCTCCTTAGCTTGTACACGAAAGGGTTGGCTTCTCATGGTACTATTCACGTCCCATACTCCAGAACTCTGAGACACACAGTTCGGCAGGTCGTATCCAGGTGGGAGATGCACTGGGTAGCTGTAGGGGAATGGAGAGAGGGGTTGCAAGATTTTCATTTCAGATTCTGGCTCTGCCATCTACACACTCAGTGTCATACAACCTCTTTTTGGAAGCTCATCTTTATCATTTATAAAATGAAAACAACACCTTTCATACAAGGCTGGGAAGAGTACTTAACATAAATAAGAAAAAGTGAAGAGCACTTAGCCGAACACATGCCCAGCAAATGTCCAACCTGCATCAAATGATGCTGGGAGTCCTGATGGCAGGCCCGCCTATCCAAAGCTCCCTCCCTGGCTTCTGCCTCCATCCTGGAGGGAGGGCTGGGGGTGGGGCGGTGTCTCTGGCTACCCCTCTGAGGCCTCCCCCACCTCTAGGATGGTATTGGTGTTTCACTACATGTTCATCCCCAAGGCTCGCTCCAAGGACAAGAGCTGGGAGCCAGGATGACCAACTTATCTGAAGAACTCCTACCGCTGTTCCTCCACCCTTCATCCCAATGGCATTCTCAAGGTGGGGCATTCTCAAGGTGGAGCATTTTCTGCTGAGCCAACACTCGCCATGGGAAATATTTTAAAGAGCCATCCTCCTCATCTTGGTTTCTCTCTCATCAAATAGTGAACATAACAATTGTCTCACAAGGTACTTGTGAGAGTTAAAAATTTATGTAAAGAGCCATTGGTGTCCCAACAACAGGCAGTCATTCAATACATGTTAGCTCCCTTCCCCATCTTCCCCTTGGCAACTCCCTTCCTAAAGGGGAAGAGAAGAGAGTGAAAGGGAGAGAAAGGCTCCAATGATTCCTCAAATGCCAGCCCTCTCTTATTAAGACTGAGATGGTATTATACATTTTCCAGAAATAAAAGCCACTTTTCTCCACTAGGTTTACCTGTGAGCAGCTGAGTGGGGGAGGGTGGTGAACAGCGCTCAGCGCAGACTGGAGAGGGCTATGATTCAGGTCTCGGTAGACGTGTTCTCTGGAGTAGAACCAAGGTTGTACACTGAACAGGCACTCTGCCAGCTCCCCTGCCTTTTCTGTCCAATCCTGGCTTCTTGGAGCTGGGTGGAAGAATTTCCCCGAGGAGAGCAGCCAACACCCTGTCCCACCCTGCTCCTTGGGCAACTCTCTGCCAGGCAGGAATCTCTCACCAGTTTTCTTTTGGCTGCCAGAGGAACCAGCTGCCAGATCATCCGTTTGGGCTCAACCCCCCGCTAGCCACTCCCCTCCCTGAACTTGCCCGGAGCCCTGCAGCTGGAGTCCGGAGAACTACCTCCTTTCAGTTGGGAATGCTCTTAGAAAACCCCCGAGCTTCTCAGGTCAGCGGGAGCCTAGGAAAGCCTACCGTTGGCGTATTTCGTGGAGTCTAACGTGGAGAGGGGCCTTTTCCCTGCGGGCGGGTGTCCCCTTTTAGGTCCTGCCTGCCCCTCTAGGTGTCCCCTACTAGGGTAGCTGGGCACCTTGGAATTGGGCTGGGAACATACTTGGGGCACGTTGCCAGATAAAATACAGTTTTGAATTTCAGATGAACAAATTAATTTTTTAGGTATGTCTCAAATATCGCATGGGATATACGTATGCTTAATTTTTTTTTCTTTTAAAACGAATTAAAATTTAACTGTACATCCTGCATTTTTATTTGCTAAATCTGGGAAACAGAGGTTGGCCTGAGGCACTTGGGGCAGCCCCCGCAGGAAATGAGGCTGCTTGGGGTCAAGAACCGGCTTGGGGTCCTACACCAGCCGCTTCTCCTGGCTGAGGGCGGTCGAAGCTGAAGCATTTTGGAAAGGGCTGAGGGCTGCGCCTCGGCGGGACCGTGGGAAAGTGCCTTTCGGGAGAAAGGAGTCGTGGCCTGGCCTCATTCCTGCTCGCCTCTAGCCACGCTTGCCCCGGGCAGGTTCTCCCCCAACCCCCGCGGCCCGCCCACACGTCAGCCCACCGGCCACGGTGGCCCGAGGTAGCTCCACTCCGCTCCTCGCAGGCCCCGCGGCTCGGAGCCTGGGGGCGGGGCGGCGCCGAGTGCGCAGGCGCGGCGGCCCGGTGGGCGGGGCGCACCCGCGCGCGGGCGGGAAGAGAGGCGTCGCGCGGCAGGGCTGGGACGCGGGCGGAGGTCGAAGCCGCGCCTGGCGCTCAGCGGCTGGGCGTCGCTGTCGCTCCTGGCACGCAATGGAGGGGACGGCCGTGGCCGTCTGTGAGGTGATGCCGGGAAGGGAGAGAAAGCAGAAAAGGACACTCTATGGGGAGACATACTTTGTGAGGAGACCGTGAAGTTTGGGCAGAGGGGTCTGGCGTTGCCTGAGGCGGCGAAGGAAGGTTCGGGAGTGATACGATTCGGTGCAGGTCATCCTGCCCCCGACACGGGGTTGTGAGGAGTGGATGAGACCCGGGGCGTGGGAGCGCTTGGGCAGGAAAGCAGGGAGGAATACTCAGCTGGGACAATGGCCGACTCTGGCCCGCAGGAACAGATAGCGTCGCCCCCACTTCACAGCTGAGAAAACCAAGACTCGGGAAGCGGCAGTGTTTGCCAAACATTAGCGGACACCCAGGTTAGAGCCAGGTTGCCAGCGTAGGTGGCCCCACCCGTGCTGGGGGGGCAGCAGGAAAAAGGGATGGGCAACCCTGGGGGGACGTCGGGAACAATCCGTGCAAATCGGGAATGAGGGAAAATTAATTTAGGCGCTTGGACCCACCAAGGTGTGGGGCGGCTTCCTGGGTCTGGGCCAGAGCAGCTGGGTGACGAAAGGCCTCACCCAGCTGTGACCACACCACGCAGGGAAGGTGGGACGGAACACCTGGCACGGACTCGCCACAGTTGTTCATTACAGCACGTTCACAGCCATCACTTGGTTGCAATGTGAGCTCCTGGCCTTGTAAGGGACAGTAGATAGTTAGATAGAACCATAAGCCACACGAGATTGACCTGACATCACCTTAGAGTTCTCCCAGTCTTCTTGCCTCATTTATCATCCGAGACAGTTAGAAGATTAGATTTTACAGATGACAGAACCTAGGATAGAACCCAGAATTTCTGGCTCACAGGCCAGTGTTCTTTTCCCAACTGCTTTCTCATTATGGATAAAGAAATGGCCAGAAAATATTAACAGAGGGAGCACAGTAAGTCAGAGGATGTGTGAAGGAAAGTGTTAGACTGTAAAACGCCTAGAAACCGTCTTTATAAACTGGTGCAAATTAGGATCTTAGTTCCCAAGTTCTCTTACTGAGAGCTCCCTGCCTTTAAAATAAAGGGGGGTAATAATTTCCCCGTAGTACCTTAGTGTGGAAGTGAGAGTCTACTTTCATAAGTAATAATGGGAATTAAATGCAAAATATTTCATTTTAAATTTGTCTCATCAAGAGTGAATGTTTTCTCCAGACATCTTGGGGATTGTCCAACTTAAAATATTGTGTGCAGTCTTTACTGCAGCTGAACTTATTAGAAATAATAGCTAATATTTATTAAGAATTTACTACATGCCAGGCACTGTGTTAAGCATTTAGCATATATTTTGTTTACATTTAGCAGCAGTCATATGTGGTATATCTGTTCTCATTTTTATAAATGAGGAAGCTGAGGTACAGAAAAGTAACTTGCCCAAGGTCATGTGGTAAAATTTGGCATCAAGGATTCAAACACAGGCATCTGCCTCCAGACCTGGTGCTCTTAACTGGTATTCTGACCCTCAGAAATGTTGATTTAATGAAAGGTAAAGATGATTCATAGTTAATGTTGGCTTTTATTTGGAAGAAAGAAAAGAAACAGGAAAAACAAACTCCCACTTAATTTTTCAAAGTATTATTTCCAGATGAACTTAACCCTTTGAATAAAGCAATTTAATATCTCCATTTCCTGACTTGTTAAGCACTGTTTTGAATTTCACTGTCTCCTTTCTTATGTCACGACCCTAGCTATTTCTCCAGTTTAGACACAATGCTTTGTTCTGAACAAATGTAAATCTGAGATTTTGCAAGCAAAAATATTTTTGGAAATTAGAATTGTTAACTGTATCATAATTGATTACCATGATTTCTAAAGAAGATTGTATTTTCTTTAAATTGTGCCCTTTTCAGATTTTGAAATATTTAATAATTCACTGGAAGTGTGAAACAGCAGGAGTATCAAAGGGAGCATTGCTAGAAGGACAGCTAGTGATTTCCATAGAAGCATTAAATTCTAAGCACCAGGCAAATACTCTTCATTGTGTAACAACTAGTAAGTGGAGGAAGAAAACTGATTTTCTGTCTTTGTTTGATCATGATTTATGTTATAATTTATTTAAAAATTTCAATTAGTCATAATCTTTTATCATATTACCACTTTAGGGTTGTTCCATAGTTTAAAAACTTAAATGATTATGTAATAAGTATCTGGTGATTTACAAGTGTCATACAAAGGTAAGTAGAATGACTTACGATAGGATTATTTATTTTACTGGTGTAAGGTAAAATTGCTCAGAAACAATCTTACCCTTGCTCTTGGTTTTAACCTGTTTCACAGCAAAATTATGTTGAATGTTATCTCCTTTTTCGTTCATGTCCAGCCTTTGGTAGTTGGAAAAGAGACAAAAAATAAAGGGAAAGAAATGATAAATAGTACATACTTTGAAATTAGTTTGAAAATATGTATCTCTTCCATTTGACTCTTACTTTGTTGTCTATTTTGCCTATACTTTTGAGGGAAAGCTGATGCATTGAGTGGCCCTAAACTAATTTTCTTGAACTTGTGAAGTGATAACTTTTTTGTTTGTCTGGGTTTTTGATGTGTGTGTGTGTGTGTGTGTGTGTGTGTGTGTGTGTGTGTGTAGGTTTATTGAAGGATGCTTTGGAATGAAGTCCCATCAGCCTTAGAGTAGTCACACTGAGTCCCAGTTGAGACTTTAGGCTCCGCAAGACATTTTCTCACCTGAACTGGAATGACCTGTCTTCCCTTTGTGTACCTAGCAGTAAACATCCTCAAGAGAGGTATGATAAGTTGGTCTGCTTCTACTCTGCATGAACTCCACTCTGACTGGGCAGAGTTCCCACCATTCATTAGAGAGATGGTTAGCTACATGGCTAGGGTCATGTTGGTCTGTATATGGTTGTATTAGCTTGTGCGTTGACTCTGACACAATAAACTGTTGCTAAGGTAGCCCAATTGATTTCACTTAAAGCAAAGGACTTGAGCCACAGTAACTTTTGGAAAGAAACCCAATTCTAAAGGCATTTTGAGCCTAATGGATTTCTTCAGCCCATCTAGTATAGGGGGCATTTCTTTCTCTTTCCTGTCTCATATTTATGTAATTATTTTCCTTTTTCTTTTTTGGTAGGGGAAAGGTGGTACATGCTTGTCATAAGACATTCCAACATTACGGAATCATGGAAAGTGAGACTTTCTGGTAGTTTTACCCCCTGTGGTAATTATTAATTAACTTTCAATATGTAGTCTAGATTTTCTGTGCACATGGTCATAGTCTCACTAGGTGGATAGAAAGCCAGATTGCCAGCATTCTGGGATTGAGAGGTAAAAGGGGTGTCGGGTATCTCAGCGTTCAGTATTTATGTTTACTCAATCCATTTGTTTTTAGTACAACTTTGGTTCTCAGCCCAGAGACCTATGTTCTATCTTTTCAAAGAATAACCTCACCCCTGCCCCCACCAAGGTTAAGGAGGGCCAGTCCCTAGAATGCTGAGTGGAGGAGGGAATCTAAAGATCTGACTACTTCCATTCATTTTTACAACCGACTCTCCTTATTTTAGCTCTCACCCTACCCCTGCTTCCAGAAGTTCCTGATAATGCTATTCCTGAGTCTGGGGATTTTGTTGTATAATTCGGGTTGTTTCTTGGCCTTCCCCTTTTGTGGCTTATAATTCAATTTCTCAGGTCTAAATCTTTTCCCACTTGTACTTCTGCTTTTCAGTTTCTAGAATTTTATTCCAATCATCTTTGTGTCTTATTCTCTATCTTTGTGGGTTTGTTCGTTTCTAAAAATATCCCCTTTCTATTGTTTTATTCAGATTTCAGGAGGGAGTAAGAAGAGATGTGTATGTTCAATATGCCATCTTTACCTGAAAGTGTGAAGTGTTGTCTTTGGTCCGAAATTTTTGATGAAGCACTATATATTAGTTACCTAGGGCTGCTATAACAAAGTAGCACAAACTGGGTGTCTTAAAACAAATAAATTTATTCTGTCACAGTTATAGAGGCCAGACATCCAAAATCAAGATCTCAATAGGTTTGGTTCCTTCTGGAGGCTCTAAGGGAGAAATCTATTCCATGCTGCTCTCCTAGCTTCTGGTAGTTGGCAGCAAGCCCTTGGTGTTTCTTGGCTTGTAGTCTTATCACTCCAGTCTCTGCTTCTGTCTTCATGTGCTGTTCTCCCCTGTGTTTATTTGCATCTTGTCTTCACAAGGCCCCTAAAGGACACCAATGGGATTTAGGGTTACCCTCCAGTACGACCTCAACTTGATAAAATCCGTGAACACGCTATTTCCAAATAAGGTCATATTCACAAGTTCTCAGGCTTAGCTCTTCAAAATCTTTTTTCTTAAATTTTTATTGGGGAATATTAGGGGACTGAGTTTCTTCAGGGCCCATCAGCTCCAAGTCGTTGTCCTTCAAATGTGGAGGGCGCAGCTCAGCTCCAAGTTCACTTGCTGTTTTTAATCCTTAGTTGCAGGGGGCGCAGCCCACCATCCCATACGGGAATTGAACTGGCAACCTTGTTGAGAGCTTGCGTTCTAACCAACTGAGCCATCCGGCTGCCCCTTCAAAATCTCTTAGAGGCACAAAATTCAACTGACAACAAACCAGCGAATTGTATTACTGGAATGATCCATCCGTGAGAAGCTGAGAGATGACTGTGTTTTTTCCATCAGTAATTGTTGAAGGCTTTAACAAGTATTATTTGTTGCAGTGTTTCCCAAAATGTGTGCTACAGGATGTTTATATGAGTTAAGAGAAAAGAGTTATGTAGTCATCTAAATTTGGGGAATGCTGGTTAAAATCGATGTGCTTCATTACTTTAGATCTCAGAACCTTTAATATGCCAGTGTGGACTGTGACTCTTTCGAAATGTATAGCGTTTTCCCAAACTATTTGACTTCATAGCCCCATAGAGGAAGTTTTTGGGAATGTTGTTGCTATAAAAATATGTTCTACAAATTAGTCTCTACTGTCCTCTTTGCATCTGAAAGGTAGCACTTTATTACTTTAGTACAGAAACATTAGAAGTATGGCTGAAAATTGGGGGCTGGATGGGGTGTGGAGCAGGTGGGATGATTACTCTCCTCGAGCACGTTCACCAAAAGTGACCCATTTTTGACAATTGTTGACATGATACTTGTTAAAACTAAGTAAGCGTTAGCAGAAACAGTGTGACATAAGTAATTGAGAAAGATCATGGACTCACTGCAAGACATGTGGATTTTGTTATTTTTATTTATTTTTTTGTTAATGTTCTAGCTCCTCACTAATCACTAGTGTAGGCCTGCCACCACCTGCCATCCCTGTCCCAAAGACCCATTCTCCTGTAAGTTAGAACCAGTGTGTGCCTGTGAGGAACACTGAAAAAAAAAAAAAAAAAAAAAGATTGTCACTTATTAAATGTTCTATGCTACTTGGGTGCAGGCCTTTTGAAGTGTGTATCATTTGTGCAGAATCATTCAAAATCTGGATATCTAGGGCATTGCTATCCAATAGAACTTTTTGTGTTGATGGAAATGTTCTATTTCTGTGCTATTCAGTACAGCAGCCATTAGCCACACTTGGTTATTGAGCACTTGAAAAGTGGCTAGTATGACCAAGGAACTGAATGTTTCATTTAATTGAGCTAAATTTAAATAGCCACATGTGGCTACTCTATTGGAAAGCACACATTTGAAGAGTGGTGTTGCCTCTCACCCTAGTTCAGTAATTCTTAACCCTTTTACCTTGCCTGCAGAATAAATATTTCTTGAAGGATAGACACATTTCCATTGGTTCCTATGGCAGTGATTCTTAGCTTCTTAACTATTGGGTCTTATCCCTGAGGGGGAGGGCATGTTGAATTTGGAAAAAAAGCCTCCAGATGGTTCTGATCTTTTTTCCCTTCTTAGTTAGCTACTGCCTCCCTCACATTCTTCTCTTGAAGAATGATTGCTCTAAATGTTCTAATGTTCAAATTTAGAATTCTAGGTACAGACAATTCTTACGTGATAGTCTAGTATTTTCCACCAAAGAGTAAACTGGCTAAAAGAAAGGCCAATTTTTTTATACTGGAATATGGGTTATTGGCATGATATACTCTGGTTACTAGCTACATTTTGAAGTTTTCCTATAATTTTCTGGTATTGAATATAGGTGAAAAGACTTGGCTATTTGGTTTCATCTCCAAGAAGTTATTCTGCTGTCAGAGTTGTGGCCTCATAACACTTCTTTGGTGCCTCTAATTTTACTGAACTCATTAGTAGTAGTTCACCATTTTTATATTCTGCATCTTTAAGCAGTGTTTTCAGGCTCCCATTTGATTCTTTAGGTAAAATCCATTTAATTGTTTTATTTGTGATATTTCCTTGTATTTTGTTTCTTACAGTTGCTTCTGCAGGAAGCATCTATGGTGGTTTGATCAGCAAGAAGTTCCTAAAAGGTAAAGAATTACCCAACTTCTATGAGACTAAATCTCTTCCTGTTAATGTATTTGGTATTTTTCTGAAACAGACTTGTAGTGAAAGGTAGGGTTGCCAGATTTAGGGGGGGGAAAAAAATACGGAACGCTCACTTAAATTTGAATTTCAGATAAACAATGAATAATTTTTTAGTATAAATATGTTCCATGCAATATTTATCCTGTGTTTTATCTGGCAATCCAATTGAAAGATGATCTATAAAATTGTGTAGACACAGGAATGGACAAGATACTGAGGTCACTGTTGCTTCTCTGAATACTCTCTATACAAGCTCAGGCAACATTTACCCAGATGTAAAATAAAATTTTTAGTAAAATATTTACCAAAAAATGTCTACCTCAAAGAAATGTGTGGAGAACACTTTTACCGTAAATTTTGGCTAGGTTTAATACTGTTTCCAACATGCCAAAGTTTGTATGGTTGAGGAGCTTTCAGTGACTTTGGTTTTAGAAGTTTTTCTTCCCTTTTCTTGAGAATGATCTAAAGCTGAAGGACATGCATTTATTTTTAAGGAGACTAAAATGATCTGAGAACTGTTGTGCTTTCATTTTTATCTTCTATGGTTGTATGTTTGTAAATATTATCTGATGGGCCTATCTTTTCCTAACGAGTGGTTAATTTACAAATTTTACAAAATAATTTTTAAAAGAAACTTTTCCCAACTAAATCTGGAACATACACAGACTGTGGTGGTTTATTTTCCAACTTACATTTGTCATTGTTTTAAGATAATATGCTATATGTATTAAATATGGAAACAGCCAGAAAATTACATTAGAAAGGTATAATATAAAATACCGGGGGTGCCAAAAAAATGTATACAAGTGGACACTTTGGTCAACATTGCTCAAGCAGTAGTTCACCTTCACCATAATCAGAATTGTCTGGGTGCTGATGGCAACCACTTTGAGCACCTCTTTTTTCCCCTCCTTTTTTTCTGCCTCCCCCCACTCCGGTTCAAGCCGTTGTTTCTCAGTCTAGTTGTGTAGGACACAGCTCCCTGGCCCCTGCTGGTATTATGAGCTTTGTACTCCCCCCGGCTGAGGCAGGCAGTCGCTGGTCATGGGTCGGCCACTCACAGCAGCTCACGGCAGCTCTCGCTGGCTGCCGGCCACTCACGCTGGCCACTCATGGAGCACACAGCAGCCCATGCTGACCTCTGGCTGCTCACCGCAGCCCAGCTCCAGGGAGAGCTGTTGTTCACAATCTTAGCTGTAGAGGGCGCAGCTCAGTGGCCCATGTGGGAATCGAACCAATGAGCTCAGTGTTAGCAGCATGGTGCTCCAACCACCTTAGCCACCAGACAGGCCCTGGGACAGACTTTAAGATGAAGTTTAGAATAAATTCAGTCATTGGCTTAGTCATAGTGTATTATGGCACTTTATTATATTCTTTTCAGACTTTCCCCCATATATTTTTATTTTTATTTGTTTATTTTTTATTATTTTATTTTATTTTACTTTATTTTGTATGGTACGAATGGCCTTTATTGATTGCAACCTGAAGTGGAACAGGAAGGGATACGACAGCTCTGCCACCTGGGGCGGCTTCACAGACTTCGTTGCAGCTGTCAAAAGCTCCCCCATGTATTTTTAAATACAACTGTAATCACAATAGATACACAATTTTGTCCTACTTCTTTTTTTGACTTGACACGTAAGCATTTTTCATGTTATGACATGGTTTTCTATTCAGTACTATTATTTTTTTATAACTTGGAATTAATGTATTGTTTAAACCAAAAGTTCAGTAATATATATGTTTTTTAATTAAGCAGGGTGACAATGGTTAGTAAAATTACATAAATTTCAAGTGTACAGTTCTGTAATACATTGCCCATATATCATATTGTGTGTTCACAACCCATAGGCAGTTCTCCTTCCATCACCATATATTTGACCCTGTTTACCCTCATCTACCACCTCCCATCCCTCTTACCCTCTGGTGACCACTAAACTATTGTCTGTGTCTATAATAATCATTATTTTTAATGGATAAATTGTCCATAAGGAAAGATATCATTAATTAATTAACAATTTTAATATTTCTAGGCATTTAGATTTGCTCTTTCTTTTTTCCCCCATTATTAAAAGTAGCAGTATATTGTAGTGGTTAGGAACTCATCCTGTGTGTCCATTTTTTTTTTTTTTTTTACATAACTTTTGTTTTACTTTTTGTATAACCCCCAAATTCAAATGTTGAAATCCTAATGACTATTGTGATGGTATTAGGAGATGCAACCTTTGGGAGGTGCTTAGGTCATGAGGGTGGAGCCCTCATGAATACGATTAATGCCCTTATAAAAGAGACCCCACAGAGCTCCCTAGGTCATTCTGCCACGTAAGGATACAGTAAGAAGTCTGCAACCCAAAAGAGGGCCCATGATCTGACCATGCTGGTACCCTGGTCTTGGACTTCTAGCCTCCAGAACTGTGAGACATAAATTTTTGTTGTTTATAAACTACCCAGTCTGTGGTACTTTGTTATAGCAGCCCAAACAGACTAAGATACTGTGCAGGTTGTATTATAGGCTTGACACCATCATGTACAAATTACTGAGATTCAGTTTCATTGTTATAATGCCATTTTGTTTCAAGATGTACAGTTGGCTATGGAATGATAAATCTAATGTAGTGATTTCCTAAATCTCATTTTCTTGTAATACACTACTCATACAAGAGTATCACTGTAGAGGGTCTTGAAGAATTAGAATAATACCTAAAATGTTCTTTAAACAATAGCTATTTATATGATGATATTTTTCCAAAGAGAATAAAATAATAAAAACTGAATGTGTATATTGGGTTACAGTCTTAGAATTTATTTCACTCTAAATAAATATATATAGTGATTAAAAACACAGGCTTTAGAATCAGTCAGCCCTGTGTTTGAGCCCCAACTTTTACATGCTATGTAACATTTGAACATTATTTTTTTTCAGTTGTAAAAATGGGAATAATAACAGAATTCCTACCTCATCGAGTTATGTGAACTTATGCAAATTTATTGCAAACTGTTAGTATAGTGCCCAACACATAGAAAATGTTTAATAACTATTAACCTGTTATTAATAATAATAAAATTTAGTATTACTCAGAATAATTGGGCTGGGTTCTAAATAAAGTTTCTCTTTGTTTTACTCCAGACTTTCTGAAAGCATTTCTTTCTTTCTTTTTTTTTTTTTAAAGATTTTTTATTGGGGAAGGGGAACAGGACTTTATTGGGGAACATTGTGTGCTTCCAGGACTTTTTTCCAAGTCAAGTTGTTGTCCTTTCAATCTTAGTTGTGGAGGGTTCTGTTCAGCTTCAAGTTGTTGTCCTTCCAGTTTTAGTTGTGGAGGGCACAGCTCAGCTCCAGGTCCAGTTGCCGTTGCTAGTTGCAGGGGGCGCAGCCCACCATCCCTTGCGGGAGTCGAACCGGCAACCTTGTGGTTGAGAGGACATGCTCCAACCAACTGAGCAATCCGGGAGCTCAGCAGCAGCTCAGCTTAAGGTGCCGTGTTCAATCTTAGTTGCAGGGGGCAGAGCCCACCATCCCTTGCGAGACTCGAGGAACTGAACTGGCAACCTTGTGGTTGAGAGCCCACTGGCCCATGTGGGAATCGAACCAGCAGCCTTTGGAGTTAGGAGCATGGAGCTCTAACCTCCTGAGCCACCGGGCCGGCCCCTGAAAGCATTTCTTGAATATAAATTACTTGTTTGGGGGAAGCTAATAGAAACTAGATGGTTATCAGTTCTCTTTAGTTATTGAAAAAAATCATAACAGGAAAAAAAGGACATTTTCATTTCTACCATACTTTTTATTTCCATTCTGAAAATAATGATTTCTTTGCATATTAACTGCCAGATATAAACAGTGTATACTACATAGCCTAATAGTTGGCAGGAATTTTACTTTTTTAGGTATTCTAGACTTGTCTGTATTTGATACATCAAATTCAAGATTTACTTGAATATTTAATTTGTGAGCATTGAAAAATTATTTTTGTTTATGAAGTATTTTATGTGCATGATATTAACAAAAGAATAAAGAAACAAATATCACCAATAATTCTAGAGATAATTGTTATTAACATTTTAATCTCAAAGTCTTTCTTTCCTGTACATATTTTATAAAAGTACCATTTTGCATAGTGTATCTTATATTTTTCACTTAGAGTAAGCATTTTCTTATCTCATAAGAAGTCTTTGAAAATATCATTTAAAACTCATAGGGGAGGTCCTAGGCAACGTAATAGGGCAAGAAAAAGAAATAAAAGGCAAAGAGGTTGGAAAGGCAGAAGTAAAACTTATTTGTAAATGAAATGACTGTTTATGTACAAAATCCTAGGGAATCTGCAAAATAACTCTTAGAAGAAATATGTGAATTTAGCAAGGTTACAGGATTTAAAGACAATATAGTAAAACTACTATTTTTATATACTAGCAGCAAAGAGAAAAATTTAAAAAACAGTTTCATTTATAAGAGGATCAAAAAACATGAAACACTCATGGATAAATTTAATGTAAAAAGTAGATTGCTATGCTGAAAACTACAAAACATTGCTGAGAGAAATTAAACAATAAATGGAGAAATAAACCATGACATAGGTTGGAAGATTCAATATTGCTAAGATGCCCATTCTTCCCAAATTGATCTATAGATTCTTCATAATTATATACATCAGCAGACTTTTTATAGAAATTGACAAACTGCTTAAAATTTTTATATGGACTAATAAGTGATTTTATAGCAAATTTGCAGGATACAAGGTTAATATACAAAAGTCAGTTGGCTTCCTATATACCAGCAATGAACAAGTGGAATTTTAAATCAAAAACACATTACCATTTACATTATGAAATACTTAGGTATAAAGCATAAAATAATATGTACAAGATCTATATGAGGAAAACCATAAAGCTCTGATGAAAGATATCAAAGAATAATTAAATAAATGGAGAGCTGTTCCATGCCATGGAGCAGTGTCCTGATTACTACAGATGCATAGTAAGTCTTGAAGTCAGATAGTGTTAGTCCTTAGACTTTTTTCCTCTTCAATATTGAATTGGCTATTTTGGGTCTTTTGCCTCTCCCTATAAACTTTAGAATCAGTTTGTCAATATTCACAAAATAAATTTCTGAGATTTTGATTGGGATTGCTTTGGATTTATAGATCAAGTTGAGAAGAACAGACATCTTGATAATATAGTAAAAGATTGTCACTCACTGGATAAAATAAGAACGCATAAGTTTATACTGATATAAGTAAGGGACAGAGGAAAGCTCTTCTTTATGGTAATATGCCAACTAATAATGCAGAAGGGATAAGGGACTTAGAAGATTATCAATGGATACCAAAACTAAGGAGTGCAACTTTGATGAGGAACAGGATATATACTTAATTTGTGGAGAGGTACTTTGAAGTTATTTATCAATTACAAGGTAAAAATTTTCCTATCCTTGACATGGAACATCTCTCCATTTATTTAGTTATTCTTATAGATCTTGTACATATTATCATCCTATATTTGGTCAGTGGAAGTTTTTTCAAGCTGGCTCCTGTGTCTTCTGATCTATTCCCAACATAGTTAAGAACTTCTTGATTTTTAGGATGTTCTAGGCTCATCTTGTATTTTCCCTCTCCAACCCCAGTCTGTTCTCTGTATCTATAAACTTGTTTAGTTTTTTTAAAGACTCCACATATAAGTGAGATCATATGATATTTGTTTTTCTCTGTCTGACTTACTTTATTTATCATATTGCCTTCAAGGTCCATCCAGTTGTCTCAAATGCAAGGTTGTATTCTTTTTTTTTAGGGCTGAATAATATTCTTCTGTGTGTGTGTGTGTGTGTGTGTGTGTGTGTGTGTGTATCACGTTTTTTTTATCCCTTCATCCATCAGTGGACACTTAGGTTGTTCGTACCTTTTAATCCTCTTCACCTATTTCACTCATTCCCCACCCCCGACCCTCTGGCAACCATCATTTTGTACTCTATACCTATGAGTCTGTTTTATAATACTTTGTTTGCCATTTTTTAAAAATACCACATCTAAGTGAAATGTGGTATTTGTCTTTCTCTGTCTGACTAATTTCACTTAGCATGGTACCCTCTAGGTCCATTCATATTGTCAGAAATGGCAAGATTTCATTCGTTTTTATGGCTGAGTAATATTCCATTGTATATACCGTGTTTCCCCGAAAATAAGACCTAGTGGACAATCAGCTCAAATGCGTCTTTTGGAGCAAAAATTAATGTAAGACCCGGTCTTATTTTACTATAAGACTTGGTATAGTATAATATAGTATAATATAATATATAATATAATATGACATAATGCCCAGTCTTATTTTACTATAAGAGCCAGTCTAATAATATAATATAATATAATAGAATAGAATAGAATAGAATAGAATAGAATAGAATAGAATAGAATAGAATAGAACCCGGCCTGATTTTACTATAATGTAAGACCTGGTCTTATGTAATATTATATTATATGTAAGACCCAGTCTTATATAATATTATATTGTATTCTTGCTCCAAATGACGCATTAGAGCTGATTGTCTGGCTAGGTCTTATTTTCGGGGAAGCACGGTATGTACCACCTTTTCTTTATCTAGTCGTCTATCAATGGACACCTAGGTTGCTTCCATATCTTGGCTGTTGTAAATAATAGTACATTGAACATGGGAGTACACGTATCTTTTCGAATTAGTGTTTCTGTTTTCTTTGGTTAAATACTCAGAAATGGAATTGCTGGATCATGTGGTAGTTCTATTTTTTATTTTCTGAGGAACCTCCATACTCTTTTCCATATGGTTGCACCAATTTACATCCCCAGCAACAGTGTATAAGGATTCTCTTTTCTCCACATCCTCACCAATACTTGTTATTTCTTGCCTTTTTTGTAGTAAACATTCTAACAGGTGTGAGGTGATATCTCTTTGTGGTTTTGATTTGTATTTTCCTGAAGCTGAATGACGTTGAGCATCTTTTCTTGTACCTGTTGGTCACCTGTATGTCTTCTTTGGAAAAATGACTTCATATCCTCTGCCCATTTTTAAAGCAGAATGTTTGCTTTTTTGAGTTGTATGAGTTCTTTATATATTTTGGATGTTAGCTCTTTATTAGATATATGATTTGCAAAATTTTTATTTCATTCAGTAGGTTGCCTTTTCATTTTGTTGATGGTTTCCTTGGCTGCGCAGAAACTTTTTAGTTTGATGTAGTCTCACTTGTTTATTTTTACTTTTGTTGCCTTTGCTTTTAGTATCAAATCCAAAAAATCATTGCCAAGACAAATATCAATGAGCTTACTACCTATGTTTTCTTCCAGGAGTTTATAGTTTTAGGTCTTTGATCCATTTTGATTTAATTTTTTGGTATGGTATAAGATATTGGTTCAGTTTCATTCTTTTGCATTTTAAATTTTAAAATAGTTTTACACTTACAGAAGAATTGCAAAAACAGTGCAGAGAGTGCCTGTATACCCTTTATATTTTAAATAACTATAGTACAATTACCAAAACAAAGAAATTAACATTAATGGAATACTATAAACTACAGACTTCATTAAGATTTTACCAATTTTCCCACTAATGTTCTTTTTCTGTTCCTGGATCCATTCCAGGATCTCACTTTGCATTTAATTGTCATGTCTTAGGAATCTCTTTTAATATGTGGTGGTTCCTGTCTTCCTTTTTCTTTCATGATCTTGACAATTTTGAAGAGGACTTGTCTTCATTATTTTGTAGAATGTCTTTCAGTTTGAGTGTGTTTGATTTTTTTGTTTTATTAGATTGAGGTTATATGTTGTTGGGAAGAATACCAGCGAGATGATGTGTCCTTTTCAGTGCAAATATCAGGGGATTGATGAGGTCGGTATGTCTTATTATTGGTGGTATTAACCTTGATCACTTGGTTAAGGTATTATCTGCTGGATTTTTCCAAGAAGAGTTACTCTTTATAATTTTTGAATATTTGGGGGAAATACTATGGGACTGTGCAAATATCCTGTTTCTCCTTAAATTTCCATCCACTAATTTAGCACTCATTGGTGGATCTTACCTGCAGCAATTATTACTTTAGTGTTATTGTGATTTAATACGTTCTCATTCCTTTTACATTTATTTATTGGATTTATTTGTAAGGAAAAGCTGTCCTTTTTCACTTTTTATTTATTAATTCAATATTTTATTTATATCAGGATGAATTTGGAGATATTTATTTTATTTGGGGGGGTTATAATTTAGTGCTATTCTTTTGCTCTATTTTGGGTATTTTCAAACATAATTCCTGCCTTACAATATTATTATTTTTGCTTTAAACTCTTAGTTGTATGTTAAGACAAACTCATCTTTTCTGTTTATCTACTTATTTATTATTTCTGATGCTTTTCATTTCTTCCTGTATACCTAGGTTTCCACCTTCAGCCTAACGAACATCCTTTAGCATTTCTTGTAGTGCAGGTCTTCTAGCAAAAAATTATTTCATCTTTTGTTTATCTAAAAATGACTTTATCTTTTTTTTAAATTAAAGTTTATTGGGGTGACAATTGTTAGTAAAGTTACATAAGTTTCAAGTAAAAACGACTTTATCTTACCCTCATTTTTAAAGGACATTTCACTGGGATTCAAATTTTAGCTTGACATTTTTTGTCTTTTCAGCACTTTGAAGATATTACTTCATTGTCTCCTGACTCCATTGTTTCTCAAAAGAAGTCAGTTGTAATTCATATTATAGTTCCTCTATGTGATATCTGCTTTTCTCCTGGCTTCTTTCAAGATTCTCTCTTTATCATTTTTTTTAAATGGTAATTTGGATTTATTTATTTATTCGCCCCCCTTCTTTCGCCCCGCCCCCTCTAGTTCAAGCCGTTGTTTCTCAGTCTAGTTGTGTAGGACGCAGCTCCCTGGCCCATGCTGGGATTATGAGCCTTGCCCTCCTCCCGGGTGAGGCCGTCGGTCACCGGTCGTGGGTCAGCCACTCACAGCAGCTCACGGCAGCTCACCGGCTGCAGGCTGCTCCCAATGTCTGCCGGCCATTCACACTGGCCAGTGGCCACCCATGGCAGCACACGGTAATCCACAGTAGCACACAGCAGCCCACGGCAGCACACAGCAGTTCGCGGCAGCATACCGTGTGGGCAGCTCACACCGACCTCCGGCTGCTCATGGCAGCCCAGCTCCAGGGAGAGCTGTTGCTCACAATCTTAGCTGTACAGGGCTCAGCTCACTGGCCCATGTGGGACACGGGTGCTCCAACCGCCTGAGCCACCAGGCCGGCCCAGTCTTTATCATTTTTAAAAAAATCACTTTGACTGTTATGTACCTAGGTGTGATTTTCTTTGCATCCTGCTTGGAGTTTGCTGAGTTTTTTTCACATCTAAATGTTTTTCATCAAATTTTAGAAATTTTGTCCATGATTTTTTCATATTTTCCTGCCGCATTCTCACTTTCTTCTCCTTCAGGGACCCCCATTATACATAGTTTTGACTAGTTAATACTGTCCCACAGGTCTCTAAGATTCTATTCATTTCTTTCAACTTTTTCCCCCCCCATTATATATACTTTTGACTAGTTAATACTGTCCCACAGGTCTCTAAGATTCTATTCATTTCTTTCAACTTTCTTTTCCCCTCTGTTTTCCAGATTGGATAATTTTTGTTCTTTGTCATTACTAATTTAACTGACTTCTGTCATCTCTAATCTGCTATTAAACCTATCCAGTGATTTCTTCATTTCAATTATTGGATCTTTTAGTTATAGAATTTCCATTTGTTTGTTTTTTGTTTGTTTGTTTTTTAAAGATTTTATTGGGGAAGGGGAACAGGACTTTATTGGGGAACAGTGTATACTTCCAGGACTTTTTTCCAAGTCAAGTTGTTGTCCTTTCAATCTTAGTTGTGGAGGGTTCTGTTCAGCTTCAAGTTGTTGTCCTTCCAGTTTTAGTTGTGGAGGGCACAGCTCAGCTCCAGGTCCAGTTGCCATTGCCAGTTGCAGGGGGTGCAGCCCACCATCCCTTGCGAGAGTTGAACCGGCAACCTTGTGGTTGAGAGGACAAGCTCCAACCAACTGAGCCATCCGGGAGCTCAGCGGCAGCTCAGCTCAAGGTGCCATGTTCAATTTTTTTAGTTGCAGGGGGCGCTGCCCACCATCCCTTGCGGGAGTCGAAGAATTGAACTGGCAACCTTGTGGTTGAGAGCCCGTGCTCCAACCAACAACTGAGCCATCCGGGAGGCAGCTCAGCTCAAGGTGCCATGTTCAATCTTAGTTGCAGGGGGCAGAGCCCACCATCCCTTGTGGGACTCGAGGAATTGAACTGGCAACCTTGTGGTTGAGAGCCCGTGCTCCAACCAACAACTGAGCCATCCGGGAGGCAGCTCAGCTTAAGGTGCTGAGCCACCGGGCCGGCCCCCAGGCTGTTCTTTTTCAGGGTGGTTTTTATTGATGGCTTTTTTTTCTTGTGAGTTACATTTTCCTTTTTCTTTGCATATCTAGTAAATATTTTATACTGGATAATATGATCATATTCTGTTCTACCTCTGATGAGTATTGATTTTTGTTCTAGAAGGCAGTTCTAGCAGGTTAATCACCTGTGGAGGCTTTTTAATACATTTTAAAGGGTAGATCTGTGGAAAGCCAAATCATCTTCGCAACCCCTCTAATTTGATATCGCTCAACCTCCAAACTCTATCTCCTTTGTGGCTCTTGTTGAAGCTTGGTTTTAGGCTTTTTTTAGGGTGATTTGAGAGCAGATCTTCATGTAGAAGATGTTTTTTACTACCTTTTTGACTTAATGACAAAATCATTACCTTGTTGACATATCAGATAGGGACCTTCAGTTTTCTCAAGGTCTCTCCTTTCTGGCTGGGCCTGAAGGGCAACATTCCCCAGGACTGCTTGACCACTAGCATCTTGTTCCATTCTCAACTCCATTGCAACTGATCTTGGGAAATCTAATAATCTCACCCGTGTATGCATTGCCTAGCCCTTGGCCAAGACTCATGGGGAGTGAGAAGTTCCCATACAGACTTTTGGTATCGACTTTTGCACAGCTCCCTCTTCTCTGTCCTGCCTTACAGATTTCAAGTACTTTCACAACCCCGAACTCTTCCATGTCTCCTCAGCTAATGGAACCACAGTGCTCTGCTTTGGCTTCAGGTCCCTGCTCCAAGGACAGGAAAATGTCCCCAGGCAGACATTTGAGGAAAACAGGGTTCATTTCATGAGCTTCCCTTATCTCAAAGATCCCAGTCTTGAGCTATCTATTGTCCAATGCCTGAAAACAATTGCCTCCTATATTTTATCAGTTTTAGAGTAGTTTTTGGTGGGAGGGCTCATTTGGTACTAATTATTTCATTATTGCTGGAAGGAGAAGTCCCAATATATAGTTTGATGTATGTTCACATTGCCATTTGATTGAAAATTTTCTATCTACTTTAACTGTTAAAGAGTTATATGAAGAGGTAGTTTGATATTGATGATATCTTTCTTTTCCCCTTATTCCCACACTATCTCAGCAAGAAGGTATCAATATAAACTTATTTTTAAATTGTTGTGCTGGTTTATTTAGTAGTTATTTCAGCAAGTTATTTAGTTGTTATTTCAGAAACGTAAACATTTTACTTTTCTCATTCTTTAATGGTAGTTTGGTTCTCTTGAAAGTCCATATTCAAAGTTAGTTTTCTTCAGCTCTTTGATGATAGTACTCTATTATCTTCTGACATCTAGCACTGCTAATGAGAAGTCTAACTCAGGTTTCTTTTGGCTAATTTTATTGTTTCCACTTTTACCTGTTATAAATATGGTGTTATGAACATTCAAGTACTACCTTTCCTTTAAATGTGCTCTTTTACAGTGTCTCCGTGGGGTTTTCATTTCAAACACTATACGTATTTTAATTTCCAAGATTTCTAGTAGGTTTTTTTTGCCATTAGTTTCTGTTTAATTGATGGCAGTGTATTCTTGTTTCATGGCTTCTTTTTAACTTTGAGGGTATAAAACATAGAGTGCATAATTTTAAAGTCTCTTTAACATTGTTTTGTTAACTCTATTTCCTCAAGTGTAAGTCGTTTGTTGGTTGTTATGTGTCATATTTTTCATGGTATTTATAATCTTTGTTGGTTGGTTATTTTTAGTTAAGAGCTAATTGTCAATGATATATTTGTCCTCAACACATCCTGCATTGACAGCCTTCCAGTAGGAGGTTCTCTGAGTTCCTGAGCCCTAATTTTGCAGGGTGTATATCTTGGATTGAACTTTGCTTGGAAGGAGGAACAAAATACCAAGTTCTTGCATCTTAATAGATTATGTACTTATGAGTCTCATCTGCATTTATATAACATGGCTCTACGGCCTCATTCTGCATCATTGATGCTGCTGCTAGCATCACTTGACTTTAACCAATCTTCAGGGTAAGTAGGCAGCACATCTCTGGCCTTTGTTTATGTTTTGGTCCCTTGCTCAGACCTCCTATGTGTAGCCTGTGTGGCTCTTGCTCTTCAGCCTATGGATGTCGCAACATTAGTCCCTTGTTTTTTCCCCACTCTGGTCCCCAAATATGGTGCATCTTTGGTCCCTACTTAGTATTGTGGATTCTCTCCCTCTTTTTTCTTTCTGAAGATGAGGGAAGAATACCTCTTCATGTCTATAAAAATTTCTCATTTCTTTTTTCTTACCATGAATTTGTATTTATTAAGGTTTAAAAATGCTTATTTTATAATTTTATGTGTTTGAATGGGGAAGATGAGATTTCAACATATGCTCAACTTATCTTGAAATAGAAGGCTTTTATTTAATTCTGTTGTTTCACTTTTCACATTTAACTCTAGTCAATCCAACTTGATTTTTTTTTTTTTTTTTTTTTTGGTGTATAGAGTGAAGCAATTGAAATGGATTTTCCTCCAAATAACTCACATTTTATTTTAAAATATTAAGATTTCTGGAGAATTCAAAGTTACTAACTACCTTTTTCTCATGTATCTACATGTTTTCCCCATTTTGCATTGTATAACTACTTAAAAGAGAAGTAGGGTTTGGGGACATTTTTTTTCTTGTTTCACAGAAAGGTAACTGAATCGCAGAAAAAAGGGGGTTACCTTAGGTCAGAAAGTCAGTCAGTGGTGAAACTGAAGATTGACTCAAGACATCCAGGTTCAGTGCCAACTTCATTAAACTTCAGTGTTCCATAACCTTGCTGACATATTATCATGGGCTTTGTGACTAAGTTATATTTGGAAAACAAACTAATGGCAAGAAAAATATTACCCACTAAGATTGATAGTTAGAACTTGATATTGGTAATATCCTGACTTTTTGAGATGGTTAAAGCTTTATCAGATACGTAGTATGAATGCTTTAGGAGAAAGTTGTGCTATTATTTTGGGAGTAGTTTATTGTTATTACATTTTAAAAGTTGGATTCTTATATAATATCAACATTGTCAACCTCATTTACAAGGTAGAACTTGCAGAGACTGAGATATCTATCCATCTTTATTCATATTTAGTTCTCCTTTGTAATACTATTGTAGAGGAAAATAAGGGATGGCATTTTATAAGATGGGAAATTTGTCTTTGTCCTTTATGAGTGCCAGGGTACAGAAAGGAAGAAGGTTCTCTTTTTTGATGATGATCCGGGACTCACGGATGCTTTGTGGACAGATAGTTAATACATGTAAATCCACCAAGTGGTTAATTTACAAATTAAATTAGCAAGAGTTTGCTTTTCTTTGTTAAAGATTATCTTATTAAAGAACATACTATATTAGGTAAATGCCTGAGGGTCATTCTTGAATTTTTCAGCTTTAGGTTCTAAATAAGTTCCCTTACTGGATTTGTGTTTATTAAATAATGAATTGATTTATTAAAAAATACAAGAATATCAGATAGAGTAATTAGCTCTGAAGATTTCCGGCATTGGACATGACCTTGTGGAAATTAACTGAAAATACAAATTGATTTAGCAAATGTGAAAAATTGAAAGCATGAGATTAAATGTCTTAATCCCATAATGTAATTCTAAATGTTCAAGCAATTTGCTGATACACAGTCATTTCCAGTCATATTTTAACTTTTGCAGATAATCTTTTCATCAGGGAAAAGGCTTTTTGGCTCATCAGTTTAATAATTCCAGAAACTCTGGTGCTTATCCAAACTACTTGTTCTATTTTGTCACCATTTCTTTTCTCACAGAAATGCAATCTATACTGCTCAGATTCTCTACAAAGCTGAACTGGACTTCAGAGGAAGCCAGCTATTCTCAGGACATTTCAGGGGTAACACCTTTCCAGATGATTTTTGAGGCAAGTTTTTTTGTGGTTCTCTAAATTGCTGATGTTTTGTACAATCTAATAACTGGAAAGAAAAGCCTGGGTGTGTCACAGTTTAAAGTCGAAATGAAATAAAGCGCTGGTTCCCAAACTTCCCTGTGCAGATTTTAAATCACCTGGGAGCTTCCAAAATACTGATGTTTGTGTCCCACTCCAAGAGGTTGTGATTTATTTAATTGGTCTAGGATGTTGGATTAGTTGCTCAGGCTGCCATAAAAAAAATACCACAGATTGGGTGGCTTAAATAATAGAAATTTATTTTCTCATTCTTCTGGAGATTAGAAGTCCAAGATCAAGGTGCCTTATCACTGTTTCCTCACAGGGCCTTTCCTCCATACATATGTGGAGAAAACTATCTGATATTTCTTCTTCTTCTTATAAGGACACCAGCTCTATCAAATTATGACCCCACCCTATGATCTCATTTACCCTAAATTATACCCTTAAAGCCATACCTCCAAATACGGTCACATGGAGGGAAAGGGCGTTGGAATATTTTTAAAATCCCAGATGATTCCTAATGTGCAGGTAAGTTTGAAAACCACTAAAAAAAAAAGAGAGAGGGAAAGAAAACCACTGAAACAAGCCATTATTTAAATTTGGGTCTCCTGAGAAAGAAAATAAAAATTGATTCCCAGTGCAGATCCTATTTGGATACATTTTTATTAGGTTTTAAAGATTTTTATTGATTTATGAGAGTGACAACTGAGTTCTCCATACCCTTTGACAATTCTCTAATATCCTGTCTTTCCTTCCTTTGAGTTGGTGGAGACATGAAGAATTAGAGTACTTTCAACGTTTTCCTAAGAAGCACTTGGGAGGCCTTTACCATGTTCGAACAATTATATGCTCCTTCTAAAAGGACTGAAAGGAATAGGTGTGGTATTGGGACAACACCTGGCTGTGCCTTATCTACTTTAGGGAAACTGAAGGGCAAATAAACAATCTGGAGCAATTAATGGTTAGTCAGCTCTGAAACTATTACTGTCCGATAGCAGTAAATAAGCTGATTCCAGTGAACCAAGGAAAGCAATTCTAAAGAAGGAAATCATGTGTTTTAGCCAGTCTGAACAAACAAAGATAATTCTTATACTTAACATTTATATATATATATTACCTAACCTCCTGACAACTCTATAAAGTGGATAAGACAAGGATTATCACCCCGTTTTACAGATATTTAACTGAATTTCTGAAGGTCATACAAAAGTTAAGTGACAGAATTAGAATCTGAACCAAAGTTTTACTCATGGATCAGTGCTGTTTCAGTATTTATTCATTCATTCAGAAACCTGTTTGTTCAAGTCGGCCTCACTGTGCTAGATATTGAAGGTACAAAGTCCCAAAACATGTTAACTCGATCCCAGGGGACTTGGAATCTAAAGGAAAAGATAGACAAATAATTACAAGATAATGTACAATGTATCATGGTAGAGGTAAGCACTGAATGCGGTGGTAGCATAGAGGAAAGGTACCTAACTCAGTGGGAAGGGGTCAAGATCTAGAGGTCTTCATGAAGCTAAAAAACAGATTTTCTGGGTAGAAGAAATTCAAAGACTTGAAAGAATAGGAAGTGGTCATCAGAGTGATAAAGTTTCTCATATTTTTTTTCTAATTGCAAAAGCAGTGTTTCCCTCAGGAAAATCAAAGTGAGTGTTTAGATAACTTGACTTAATCAAGGTAGCCACTATTAACATCTTGCTATACATCTTTTCACGTAAGAGTGGGACATTTCAGTTTTAGGTTTCCAGAGTGGTACAGAGCCAAGCTATGGCCATGGAAATAGGTGGCTGGAAATGAGTGGAAATCAAGGTCACTGGAGTTGAAAAGGTCAGGGAATTCTGAGACTCAGTTGTTGCTTAAACTGGTCATCTACCTGGTTGTGGCAGTCAGCCAAGATGATGTCAGGACTTGGAGCGCAGAGGAAAACTGTGAGCTTACTGCTCAGTAGTCAGCCAGTGATGGGCGAAGAGAAGTAAAAGAGTAGTATAACCTCAGCGGAATAAGGATTTCCTGAAAGCATTTGTTCCATTACATCTCATTGTCTCTGTGCAGCTGTTTAAAGGACATTTGAATGAAGAGAGTGAGAAGAGAAAAAGAAGAGATTGTGAAAGATTTCATTATATATACCTCAGTTGGGGAGAAGGGTCAAGTAGTGAGGTTCATAGCAAAGGCTAGTAAATGGAGACATCATGAAAAAGCAAAATAAATGATCCAGTGCTTTGGGCACAAGGAGAGCTAATCCCAGGAAAGACTGAGAAAAGCCTCCTTAGGAGAGATGCGGGGTTTTGTGTTTATGCTGAGTCAGTCCTGGGATCCATTGGGCTAAGTAACATGTCCTTCCAAAAACAATTTGCTTTTCCAAGATCTTGACAGCTTTAGCCATTTTTATATTTATTTTTGCCATAATACTAAATGATAAAATGGGAAGAGATATGCATACAAACATATCTATGTATTTATTCCTATAGATCTCTGTATTTATCATCTGTCTATCATCTATCTATTTAGAAAAAGACAAGAGACACTGATTGACTTTTTTTAGAAAGTCATGTAGGACCCATGACTAAGTTCATGTTTCAAAATATAAAACAGCTCCCATGTTCTATCATATAATTAGACTTGTATTTAAAGGTGAAGGCTGAAACATATAATTCAATAGTGGTTTCTGCTGCCCTGGGCTGGCAACATCTATTTTTTTCTAACAACACTAAAGTAAATTCACTGCTTCTATAGGAATATCAGACTGGGGTACTGGGTTTCTGACACCCAATTATAAAAGGCTATATAAGGCTTTGAAGTCAGTCAGAGTCTCTCTCTCTCTCTTTCTACCTCTCTCTCTCTCTCTCTCTCTCTCTCTCTTTCTCTCTCTCTCTCTCAGTGTATGAGTAGATCTTAAAATAAGCTATTTTGTGTTAACTATCCTCTGTTGACTTGACATTAGGACTCTTAATCTTCTCAGTCTGGTAGGTGCTATTCCTTCTTGTATTTCTTTAGCATCTCTTATATATCTAAATCATAAAACTTTTCATTGTCATATAAATTTATTTGTATTCCTCTTCTACGTAACTGTGAACTCGTCAAATTCAGAGATTATTTTATTTATATCTGTAGGCCCAGGTACATAATAAGCTGCATTAAGTGTTTTATAAGTGAATAAATACATATATTCAGTAGTCATACATAAGCATTGCCCGTCAGGATCCTTAAAAAAATAATGATAGATTATATAATGTTCCATTCCAGGAGCCATACGCATAGAAAATGAACATTCTTTGGAGAGGCAGCATTGTGTAGTGAAATGTGGGTTTTGGAGTTAGTCAGATCTAGGTTTGAATCCCAGTTCTGCCACTTAACTAAGCTATGTGTGACCTTGTGTGACCAAATTAATCGGTTTATTTGGTCTCATTATCCTCATCAGTAAAATGGGGGTATTTTCTGCTTGCATATAAACTGCTTGTTGTATAGCAGGTGTTCAGTAAATGGTAGCTCTCATCATTATTAATTGTAGCCCCTCTCTGGTAGCTGCTCAGAGAACTTTCACTGATTTGAGTGCCTTACTGCTAGATATAATTAGCCCTTTCTATGATACACCCTATAATCACCAAGGTTACAGAAATTTGAAACTGTTCCAAGAAGTTGTTTTGGAAGTGTTAAGTATAGTAAATGCTTTTAAGAGACCATTGCTTTTCAACTATTTGAGCATTTTATAATGAATTTTTTTTAAACATTTATTTAAGTGTGTTTTTCCAAGACCCATCAGCTCCAAGTCAAGTAGTTGTTTCAATCGAGTTATGGAGGGCGCAGCTCACAGTGACCCATGTGGGGATTGAACTGGCAACCTTGTTGTTAAGAGCACCGCGCTCTAACCAATTGAGCTAACTGGTCACCTCTAATAAAAATTTTTTAATGAAGGATGTGACTATGATATGTGTACTGCAGTTATCATTTAATTACTACTATTTATGTGTATGAATAATTCTAGATTTGTTTCCGGAATTTTCTAATAATTCTCATCCATTTTTCTAATAATTGTTTCTAATATTTTTTTCTAATTGCACAGTTCTTGATCTCTTTTTCAGTATACTTAGAAAAAGTATCATAATTTATTCTTCTTTATTAGCTATTTGCATGTTTCTTCTTTATCATATTATAAGATTTTGAGTTTGGAACTTTCTTTTTTCTTTCTTTAGTATGTACCTAGTACATGGCTCTGTATTCTCTGAGCCACCAATAAGAACTTGCTGATTTCTGACTATTCTTCTCATTCTCCTGCATTTCTCCATTTTCTGGGAGACCCTTTCTAACTTTGGTTTTAGGGACACTATATTAAATATAGTGAGTCAGTATAGGAAAATGGTCAATACTAAAGCTTTGGAACCAGAGTAGGTAACCTTGGGAAAGTTGTTTAACCTCTTTGAGACTCACTTTTTTTCATCCAGAAAATGTGGGTTATATATTATACCTTAATAGGGTTTTTGTGAGGAATAAATGAGGTAATATAAGTAAGATACTTTAGCACCATTCCTAGAATAGAGAAAGCCCTCATTGGATGGTAAACCTTATTATATTTGTAGGGAGGTCTCAGGGTGTATTGGAAAGAGCATGAACTGTTGGTTTTAGGGTCAAATTCTGGTTCTGTCACTGAACAGCTCAGTGACCTGAGGCAAGTTGCTTAACTTTTATGAACTTTGTTGTTATTGTTTAATCTACAAAGAGAGGATAATAATACCTCCCTCCAGTATTATTGTTAGGTAATGTATATATAGCACCTGCACAATGCTTTCTACACAGTAGGCATTCAGCAAGTGGTATCTATTATTGTTATGTACAACATATACTTTCAGATTATTATTTGATCCTTAAAACAGTTCTGTGAAGTAAAAAGGGAAAGTTTTATCCATCTTTTGCAGATTAGGAAATAAGGTCCAGAGCAGTTAAGTGCTTTTTCTTTCATGGTTATGTAAGAATATTTTACAGAGCCAATACTAGAACACAGGTCTTCTGGCTTTTGAGCTTTTTGCTTTACAGTTTTCCTAAAAATTAAATGTTTGGAAGAATGAATTGACATTCAAAAATAGGTTCCTTTTAGTGTCTGCTCCTTTTTTTTTTTTTTTTAGTTTCAGGTGTACAAAACAATGTAATTGTTAGACATTTCACCCCTCACAAAGTGATAACCCCTCTCCCCCAATCTATTGCCCCTCTGACATCGTATGTATCTGTTACAATTCCATTGACTCTATTCCCTATGCTGTACTCCATATCCTGGGACTATATATATATTAAATTATAGTATTATTCAGCTTCAAGTGTACAGTGCAGTGGTCAGACATCTACACTGTCCATGAAGTGGTCTCCCTAATAAGACATGTACCCATCTGATACCCTACAAAATCTTTACAACATTATTGGTTGTATTCCCCAAACTGTCTCTCATATCCCCGTGGCAATATTATAGTTACCAATTTGTGCTTTCTAATCCACTCCCCTTCTCCCTCATCCCCACCCCCTTCCCATCTAGCAACCATCAGGTTTTTATTTTGTTTTGTTTATTTAATTGGGGAAGGGAAACAGGACTTTATTGGGGAACAGTGTGTACTTCCAAGGCTTTTTCCAAGTCAAGTCGTCCTTTCAATCTTAGTTGTGGAGGGCGCAGCTCAGCTCCAGGTCCAGTTGCCGTTGTTAGTTGCAGGGGACACAGCCCACCATCCCTTGTGGGAGTCGGACCGGCAACCTTGTGTTTGAGAGCTCACTGGCCTATGTGGATCTCGAACCGGCAGCCTTTGGCGTTAGGAGCACGGAGCTCCAACCGCCTGAGCCACTGGGCCGGGCTGCAACCATCAGTTTTTCCTCTATATCTCTGAGATTAATTCTGTTTACTTTGCTCATTTATTCAGTTCTTTAGATTCCATGTATGACTCCACTCATATTCTTAATACAGATTGATTCACATTAGGATGGTAGAATTCAGATAGTTACTCTTCTCAGCCCCAGTCTTACTCTTAAATTTGTTCCAAAGGGTGGTTTTTAGATTGTAGGTTTTACTCTGATCATTCTCCATCGGTCTCCAGAAGTTCCATGAAATAGGTACTTTAACCTGATAAGTGGTGGCTATTAGATTCCCTTTTGTGTCCAATTCTCAGACCCAGAGATGTTCCCCCCTTAGATGTCTGAAAAGCTTTCTGAGGTGTAGTTACTTTTATAGGGAGAAATACCATAATTTAATTAATTTGTGCTCTTGGGTTTGTGCATGTGTGGTGGATGTTTTGTTGTGTTGTTACAGGTTGATGAAAAGCCCAGAACTTTGATGACAGATAGTCTGGTTATAAAGAATTTTTTACGAAAAATAGTCATGGTGCACCCTAAGGTAAGCTGTTGTTTTGCATAATAATGATTCTCTTATTTAAGTCATATGTTTTCAAGAGAACTCTACTCTGTAAAAACATGGAAGGATGTGGTTGGTTCTCTTTCTTTTAATGACCATAATTACAACTTTTATTGAATAGATTTGGTGTCTATGTCCCTAAGGCAGTCTTGATGTTGGTCATGTGACATAATTGAGAGCCCTTGGATAAAGAAAGAGCTTTCTTTTGGGTTATTATTTTCACTTCTTTACTGTTTTATTGTATCACTTTGGGTACTTCTTTTCCCTCCTCTGTATTTAATATTTTTTATTAAACCTGGATAATAAACCTTGCTGATTATCTTCTTCATTTCTAAAGTGACAATAAAAGCAAATAAGGACTTTTGATAAAGTACTTTGAACTTTGGAGAGCAAAAATTTTTTTATTATCTGTAGTTAGATATGTCTATAAATATACACACAGTTAAGTATGCTGTATAACGTCTCCTTTTTTTCACTTGTTAGCTTCCCAGTTTTTCTATTGTCCATAGGGTTCAATGCTTATTATTTGCCAATCGCTATTCTAGGTGCTCTCCACACACTCAGCCAATCCTTATAACATCACTCAGGAAGTGGGTTTTATCATCATCATCATCATCATCATCATCTTCCCCATTTTTATAGCTGAGGAACCAATGGTACAGAGGTTAAAGAACTCACAGAGCCAGGATTTGAACACAGACTGACTCTAGAGTCCCTTATTAAGCATTATGTGATATAGAAAGAAATATAGGTTAAAGGTAGGAAAAAAATTACAACAGTGAAGTAAATTGGGGGGAGGACATAAAATTCAGATGGCGGCAGGGGGAGAAAAAAGCATGGAATGTTCCATGTATGAAAACAATGGAAAGAATAGAGAGAAAATTGATAGTTTCTTTAAGAAGGGAGAGAAGAGATAACATTGGGAGAACAGCAGAGGACAAGAGGGTAGGATTTCCTGATAATTTATGACTACTTGGAATTGTAGTGTAGGATTCAGTATATTTACGATGGAGAATTTGAACACAGACAAATGTTAATTATGTTTAGGGATAGTGCAAGTGAAGAAAAGATTATATAAAAAGGTGATTTAGGAATTGAGTATGGAAGTTTTTAATCTATCCTGGTTCATGTTAAACTCACATGCCATTTATTTTGCAGATTAGATTTAATTTCAGTGTAAGGGTGAATGGAATCCTCTCTACGGAAATCTTTGAGTAAGTCTTCAAATCCATGGCTTAAGTTTATGTCATGGCTCTACAGCTTTTCTGTCATTGTTGTCCTATTTCTAGTAGGTTCACAGTTTGATTTATTGACCCAAAGTCACTTTGAAACTAATATTCTGAGGCCCCCACATTTTCTTATTCTATATTATCTTTTAATAAGTAAATAGATTCATCTAAACCTTTTGTGTTGTTCCCTGTCACTAGAGTGGGTGAACTTAAAAATTGCCATTTCCCTGTGGTTAATTGGTTATTGAATTCCAGTAATCTCTGGAGGTGATAGTAGTCACATACAAAAATTTGTATCAGGCAGACATTGGTTTTAGAATATTTGAGATATGGCTTAGCTTTTCTTTACTTTGCAGGGCAGAAAATGAACCCACTTTGAACCTGTCGAATGGAATTGCTCTTGTCATAGACTCTCAGCATTATGTGAGGTAAAGGGGTAAAGCGTTGTTGTCCCTCTCCATGTTTTCCTCTCCTATTATGAGTATGAATGTGGGTAGAAATTGAAAATGGTCTCACCTGTCATTTCTTAGTGCCAAATGTCAGATTCTCTGTAAGAAAAGTGAAAGTAAAACTTTTAAGCTCTTTGTATTGAAAACTATTATTATTCCTGACTCCTTGAATATATTCTGATCGACTTGAGGACATGTCACTTGTCCTCTCCATGCCTTATTTCCTTCTGCAGATGAAAAAAAATGTACCCTGCTAATTCCAATCCCACTTAGACATGAGAAGAGAGGATTGAATTTAAAAGGTTACTTGAACTCTTGGACAGAGAGCTATATATTATGACTACAAAGGAATTCTTGGTGTATTATGGTTCACGCATCAGCATTTTGCATGGAATGCATAGGTTTGGAAATCATCTCTCTCCCTATCTCCATCTTCTTTAGACTGAAAAAAAAGAAAAAAAATCCATGGAGGAGGTAATACATAATATGGGATAGACAGAACCCTCTGCCTTGCCTTCCTGTGCTATCCGACTACCACCGAATTCAAAGTGAACGTTAATTAGAGCAAGAAAAAAACGTAGCTTATGTTTAAGTCCAACTAATTTATTCTTTATTCAGTAGTTTTTGCCTTCATTTATACGCTCTGAATCAGCACTGGTAGTCAAAGGATCTTAAGGCTTGAAGAGACTGCCCAGGGTTTTTTAGTCTGTTTTCTTACTCTTGCTCAAAATTATACCTGAGATTAGAATATTTTTTGTTCTTTAATATGTGCAGGAAACAAAAACCCCACCACAGATCTTTCTTTAGTAATCTTCTAGTTGCATACATTCCTTACAGATAGATAGCTCATTATCATAGATTTACTGAAAGAGTTTAAGCTTCTGAGCCAATGTTTGTGGACACATGACTCTGGGTGACCTGATTAGTTTAGAGAGAGAGGAAAAGGTCCGTTAGTGGTAGCAAAAGCAGGAGCCATGATACTATTCCTGAAATGCCCATTTGTCTACTCTTTCTATTGCTTGTGATTCCCTGAGTGGGACACAAGTTACTTATTCCAACAAAACTGATATGGCAGGTGATATGGTTATGCATATGCTAGAGGTTATAAAAGAAATTTTGAATGCCCTTTTAAATATAGTTTCTTAAGAAGTAAAAAGCTAAATTTATCTTACCTGTTTTTTGACAGTAGACCAAAATTTGGTACAACTGGATTACTCTGCATCAGAATCCACCCTGTGCTGGGACATCCAGTAGTGCTTTTCATCCCTGATGACGTGGCTGGCATGGGCTTGTTGGGAGAGCTGATACTGACCCCAGCTGCTGCCCTGTGTCCCTGCCCGAGGGCTTTTTCCAACCAGCTGAGTAGGATTTCTTCAGTTTCCATATCCTTTTGATGATAGAAACCATACAGTTGTCTTTGAAAATGAATTTTTATATCCCAATTTTAGAAAAACCTTTAGAAAAGAGAGAGAAAATGGGGCAGAAACAACATTTGAAGAGTTAGTGACTAAAGCAATTAAAACAGATTTAAAAGCTCAACAATCAAGCAGGATAAATAAAAAGATATCTATCCCTGTAAAAGATCAAAGACAAAGAGAAAAATCTTAAAATCAGCCAGGGAAAGACAGATTATCTTCAAAAGAGAAATAAATTGACAGCTAACTTCATAGCAATTCAAAGTAGTAGAATAATAGTGTTAATGCCTTGAAATAAAATAATCATCGACTAGATTCCATACCCCGTAAAAATGTCCCTCAAAGTAAATGGTAGTGAACCCACCTGTAAATTACATTAATGTCATAATCCATACAGTAAGATGGATTAATTCAACTGACTTTATAACAGTGTTTTGACTTACATTCTTGATGGGATATACTCTAAGGATGAAATGAATTGCAAAGAACTCTTAAAATTCATTCAGTGGTCTTGATTCTTAGTATTAATATTAGTATTATATCAAAATTATTGTATGCATACTTAGTATGAAACAAACAAGTAATTATGGTAACATTGTTAGGAATAAAAAATTTCAGCATAAGATAGAAGATACATATATGAGTATACATTCAAAGAAATGAAAAAAATTGAGAAAGACTCTTAAAGTGAAATTGAAAATACCAGTGTTAATCACCAGTTTTCTGACTTTTAAAATTATGTATTTCTTTAGCTCTGTCTGCTGAAAAAAACCTTGAAGCAAAGAGCACTCGTAGTACCTAAAATATGTTCTCTAAATACCATTGCTCACTAAAAGAGGATTGACTAATTCTAGATCTAAAGTAGAAATGTACAAGACAAGCAGGGTATCTTGTTGGGCCAAAAAGCCAGGAAACTATCAAAGGCCAATAAGATATGTCAAAAGGATTTAGAAACTTTTACTTCTAGCCATGGTGAATAGCAGGGACTGGATTTAACCTTCCAGGTTGAACAACTGAAAACATGGTTGAGTTGAGGAGGCAAAGTTCCGAGTTCAGAGAGGTCTAGGCAGGTCGGATTTACAGAAATGAGTACTTAAGAGGTGAGAAATGCAGACAGAGGAGAACCTGTCTCCAGACAGAGGAGACTGCCTGGAGTGTGCCCAGAGCTGGAAATAGTTTCTGTTTTGACCAGGAGGGGAGGGTGGAAAACCTCATATTTCACAAGGCATCGAGGCATCAGGTGGAATCCTAAAGAAGGGTTTGCCCGGGTAGTAAAGAAAAGTTAACTGTAACTTACAGGCTTCTCTGCTCCCACCTAACGAAGCTTAAAAGTAAGACCCACAGGCTCAGACTGCTTCCAAGTAACTCTATAGTGACCCAGAAAAATAATTCAAGAATATTTATTTATTACACCCAATAAGGTAAACGTCACAATGCTGGGCATCCAATAAAAAATTACTTGGCATGCAAAAAAGCAGGAAAATAGGACCCGTAATGAAGAAGGAGAAATCAATCAATAAACACCTACCCAGAAATGACACAGATGATAGAATTAGTAAATAAGGACATTAAAACAGGTATAACTTTATTCCATATGTTCAAGAAGAGAGAGGAAGATTGAACATACTAAGTAAAGACATGGAAGATATAAAAAAGGCACAAATTTAACTTCTAGAGATAAAAATTACTACAGTTTTTAGGACAGAAATACAATGGATAAGAATTACACATTGCAGAAGAAGAGATTAGTGAATTTGAAGACATAGCAGTAGAAGCTACCTAAAATGAAACAGAAAAAGACTTGAAAAAAAAAAAATGAACAGAGCATCAGTGAACTGTGGAATAACTTGAAGTGGCCTAATTCAGGGATGTGTAATTGGGGTCCTAAAGGGAAGGAAGGCAGATAAAATATTTGAGGAAATAATGTCCCCAGATTTTCCAAATTTGATAAAAAACTATAAACCTGCAGGTCCAAGAAGATTAACAAACCTTAAGCACAAGAAACATGATGAAAATTATACCAAGACACATCATAATCAAATTGCTTAAAGCCAGTGATAAAGAATAAAATCTTAAAAACAGTTGGAGATGAAAAAGATAAATTTACATATAGAGGAATAAAGAAAAGAATTACAGCAGATTTCTCATTGGAAACAGTGTAAGCTAGAAGAAAGTGGAGCAACATCTTTAAAGTAATGAAAGGAAAAACAAAAACAAAAACTGTTAACCTAGAATTCTATTCCCAGAGAAAATATTTTTCAAAAATGAAGGCAAAATAAAGATTTTTCAGACACACAAAAGACAACAGACTTCATCACTAGCACACCTGTGTTATAAGAAATGTTAGAGGGAATCCTTTAGGCATAAGGAAAATGATACCAGATGGAATTCTGGATCTGTACAAGTAAAGAAGAGCACTAGAAGTGGTGCTTCTAGAAATAGTTATTTGGGTAGATCTGAAAGATTTTTGCCCAATTTAAAGAATCTTAAAAGATAATTGACAATTTTAGGCAAAAATAACAACAGTGTGTGAGGCTTATAACATATGAGGAAATAAAATGTGTAACAATAACACAATGGCCAGGAGGGGAGAAATGGAAGTATATTGTTGAAAGGTTCTCGTACCACATGTGTGTGAACTGTTATAAGGTCACTTGAAGGTAGAGTGTGATAAGTTAAAGTTGTATATTATAAAGCCTAAAGCAATCCCCAAGTTAATACAATAAATAGTTATAACTAATGAGCAAAAAGGGGGATAAATGGAATTATTTAAAAAAAATACCCAATGCAAAAAAATAAAAAAGAGGAAAAAGAAAACAGAATACTAGGAACAAATGGAAAACAAATAACAAGATGGTAGGTTTAAACCCAACCATAGCAGTATTCATATTAAATGTAAACAGTTAAATAACCCAATTAAAAGACAGTCACACATTTTGACTCTTCAGATATTCTTATTCTGAGTTTGCAGCATCTCATAGCTCCTTTGGCTCTAAACGATAAATGTGTTGGCTTTCATTCATGTCCTTGGATGTGTGATGGAGACTTCATTTATGGGCACCGCCAACCTTTGTTCTGTTGTGACCTACCATAATACCCCAGTACCTACAGTAAGAATTTTAATCTTCACACTTAATGCCTTGTATGTACTCTATTTTTAAAGAGATGAAAAAAAGAAATATAAAGGAAGAAATATATTCTGGTCTCTTTAGCCTTCATTCAGGGGACAAAAAAGGTTAGGCAGTGATTCTTAACTGGGTAATTTTGCCTTTAGATGACAACGTCTCTGGCAACATCTGGAGACATTTTTGATTGTCATGAATGGAGAGGAGGCTTTTACTACTGGCACCTAGTAGGTGGAGGCCAGGGATTCTGCTGAACATCCTACAATGCATAGGACAGCCCCCCTCCCAAACACACACACACACACACACACACACACACACACAACAAATAATCATCTGGTTTAAAGTGTCAATAGTGCCGAGATTGAGAAACCTTGGATTAGAGGGAAGATGAGAGTGGGAATGGGAAGTCAAGAGAAGGAAACAATTTCAGGGGCCTGCTCTTTGTCTTGGTTGGAGAATAGGGTTAGAGAAGGTGAGAAAGTTTCCTTCTCAATCTGAATAAACTCAAATACTTACTGGAAAATATTCCTCTGTATATACTTCTAGCATATGTCACGCTGTATTACAGTTTACTGGTTTTTATATGTGTCTCCTATATTATAAATATAACTTGAAGGTAGGTATTAAATCAGGATAGTCATCTTTGTATCCCCAGAACTTAGTAGTGTTTAGCCTGGGGTACCACTAAAATCTATGATTGAATGAGTAGGATGAATAAAGAATGAATTGTCCCAGAACTAGACCTGTAGCTCACTCTCATTAAGCCCAGAATAAATTTCTGAGGATTCTAACGGATCTGTCTCTGGTACCTGACATCTGTCTTCAATGTGCAAAAGACTTAATACATAATCGCCTAGCACACTAGTTTATTTTACTAACCAGATTAGTGTTGTTTGTTTTATGCAAATGAGTACTTAGTCATAAAAAGTCCTAAAATTTGGCCGTTTTCTTTAGCACCTATACATATTTCTGTATGGACCGTCAGGTCTGCCTCTGACATTGCCAAGCCAGGAGCAGCCAACCACTACTGTCTTCAAAGATACCTCTTATTTCATAGACTGGAAGAAATACCATTTGTGTGTGGTGCCCAATTTGGATCTCAATTTGGATAGAGGTATATTTCCCTCTCTTTGCAAAGGAATAAAGAAAACTGGAGAATATTAGAGAAATGCAAGGAAATACAAATAACAGGTGTGTATAAAAAGAGGACCCAGTGACTGATGGTTTAGGCTGGAGGTTGCAGATGGGAGTCTGGCCAGATTTGAGAGTCCAGTTGGAGTGAGGCAAACAGGTGTCAAGAGACAAAGCCCCATCAGAGCCTAACCGTTTTTTGCATTACAAGTTGATGCTAGTTCTCTCACTTCCTCTTTTGTCTCCTATATTCCTGGTCCTCTTGAAGTAGTCAGTGGGCCTTCATCTTCTAGGGACTTTGTTCAGAGGGTTTCTGTTGTACCTTAATCTGTCAACTCGGGGGTTTTAGAAAGGTTAGTAAAGGAGCAATTACATCTTTGAATTATTGTGGAAGAGAAGTATTTCCTAATGAGATGAGAAAATCCACAAAAGATTACTTAGAAAAAACTTAAACACCACATAAATACAAGGCAAGAGTATAAACCATATGGTAATAAGCCTAGGAAACTGGCTGGAATATTCATGTAGTGTCTCACCACATTAGCTTTGGGTAAGTCATGCTGAAAGTTGAACACTTAAAAACTGGACTAACAAATAAAGCTGGGAAATAGGATATGCAACCATGCGCTGATATCTAGGAGGTTTACACTCTTGAGTTGGACTGTTGTTAGCTAGAATTCTTTGACATTTAGAAGGTAGTCTGGTCGATTGGATCTTGAGGAAGACGACCAGTAGGGAAGAGGTATCCTAGAGTTGTGAAGCATGAGAAGATTGAAACCTCCTGGGATGGGGCAGTGTCTCGGGGGAATGATAGAATCTTTGTCTAGGAAGCAAGCCTTGGGATAAGGCTCTTTTCTGAACTAGGCAGTTATTCCAGAATGAAAGGAGGTTGTCTGTGGACAGGGTCTCTGTTGATAAATGGTTTTGTGGAGAAAAAATGTTTGGTCTTAACAGGATGTCATACCATCAGGATTTTTTTAATCTCTAGGACTCTCCTTATTTCCTTTACTTGTTCATTTTTATTTTCATGCTTTGTTGGTTTCCTTCACTTTTTTGCCAATTTGTGATGCCTGAACTTTCTCAGTTAACTTTAGGAATGAATAATATATAAAATTTCCCCTCATCTCACCCCCTCATTACTCTAAAGGACAGAATCAGGATCCACATGGAGACACTTTTCTATATGGATCTGGATGGAATTTAGGACTATCCTGATTGTATTCTAAAGGATCAAGGTGCTAGAAAATGACCATAGGGCATCAGGTTACTTGGGAATACAAATAGCATACAGTATTGTGGTTAAAAGCACAGACTTGGAGTCAGCCTAAAACAGTTACACCATTTACTCTCACATTGGGCACCATATTTAACCTGTCTGTGCCTCTTCCTTTATCTGTAAAAGGGCAGAAGACTAGGTCCTACGCCATAGTGTTGTTGTGAAGTCTAGCTGTTAAGATAGTACATGAGAAGAATTTAATACGGTACATGGCATGAAGTAAACATTCAATATAACTTAGCTGTTACCATTATCACTCCTCAGGTTTAACTGACCTCTGCTTCTTCCTCGCAATACCTACCTTCGAAAGTTGTACAGGAATGTATGAATTGATTGTATAATGCTTCTCAGTAAATGCTGAGAGCGCTGTTTGGTTTGCATTTTGCACACCTAGTTGTTATTTTGATGCTCTTCCTGTGAATCACTATTGTCTTCCATCCTGTGGATAGAGAAACAGATTCAGGAGAAGGGAGTGTTCAAATTTAGGTCTATCTCAGATCCTTCTTTGTTGAGGTAGGTTCTTTATTCAGTTAGCATTTTGAGAGCTTCACTTATCTTAGAATACTATGCAATAACTTGTCCCCTAGATTTGGTGCTTCCAGATGTGAGTTATCAGGTGGAATCCAGTGAGGGGGATCGGTCTCAACATGTGGACCCTCAGGGACAAACTCTGCTGCTTATTCTCTTTGTGGATTTCCACAGTGGATTTCCAGTCCAGCAAATGGAGCTCTGGGGTAGGTATAGGAGAACGGGGCCGCCAACTCTGCTGTGCTTAACTGTTAAGAGAATAAAGAAAGGGTGACTTTATATGGTGCACGTATCTGAATTAGATATATTTTTGTAAAATGATGAATTTCTATTCGAAAAACCTTGCTTAAATAAATTGAATTATATGCTCTATGGAAAAGATCTGTATGTTGAAGCATCACTTAAATGATATTTTCAGATTCAATTGACCACAAATCAGCAGACACTTCCTATAATGCTCCCTACAGAGTACATTACCTTAGATGGGTGGTTCTCAGCCTTAGCTGCACAATATAGTAATATTACCTGCGGAGCTTCTCAAAAATGCCCAAACCTCACCCTCAGAGATTCTGATTTCCTTGAACTGAAGTGAGGCTCAGGTATCAGAATCTTTTTAAAGCTTCTCAGGCTTGAGAACTCTTCACTGCCCTTCTGCTTTTCTAGGTGGAATCAAGAGATGTTATTAGCCTTTCTTGACCTTGATGCAACATCTTAAATACAACATAAGGAGGTGTGGGAGTGTATTGGTATGAATGGTTTTATGTGATTGCCACACAGCCTCTGCAAGGGAGAAACGATCCTTGCTTAGGCATCCAAGGGAAGCCTGTGGTGTTTTCCAACAGATGGGTAATAACCTGTCATCACAAAGGTTCTCTCTGTTAGAGGTAAAGCAGTGACTTCACTGTTTTGTGGTCCGTGAAATACATGCAACAGAATCACCTGGGATGTTTGAAAATGTGCAGCTTTTGGGGCCAAGGATTAACTCATTCTTTTGCTACAATGTAAACAACCTGGCAGGGCTCAATAATCTGCATTTTTGACAAGGTTCTCAGGTGATACTTAAATATAGAAAAGTTTGAAAACCACTGAGTATGAGTTGACTTATGCATTTTAATCCAGTAAACCCTGGGATATAAATTTAAGTGTTTCTCAATGCCCTTCTAAACTGTGAGGGCAGCAGCAAGTAGAGTTTATAAACTTCTGGGAAAAGCTTCCTGGCCTCCTTTTTGGTGCTTCTCGTATGTTTCTGTGTTCTCCATTCTCTGTGGGCTGGTACTTTTTCTTGGGATTCTACTCTCAGGCTTTCCAGTGCTGTTTGATGTGGCCCTGCTCCCACTGAGTCATAAGAGAAATGAGCTTACAACCCCAGATCAGAAGAGCTCACTGGCTGGTGCCAACTATTTGTTGAACAAACCATTGTCAGCTGTGGGATTCTTCCTGCTGCCTGCTTTCCATGCCACCCATTTCCCCAACATGTATATATTCTTTAGGAGAGAAGCACGGCTTTCCTGGGCTCTGGCTGGCAACTCTGTTGAGGAGCTGGTGTTCTCTGGTGCCCCACTGTTCCATTCATTAAGGCCCTGGAATGGGAACAGAGAAGAGACCCAAACTAATGAGGCTTCCAGCAAGGAAGTCAAAGGTGAGGATGCCTAAGGTTATTTCCCAGCCTGCACATGGTAGAGGCTGAGGAGAGAAGCAGCTTCATACTTCAGGGTAGAATCAAGAGACCTGGGTTTAATTTCAGTTCTGCTACCAAATTCCTCAGTGATTTTTGGGAAGTCGCATTAATCATCTGATCCTCCGTTTCATGCATTTATCATAAGGCAGATAGACTAGGTGATATCAAAGGCCCTCCCAAGTCTAAAGACCCTTTTAAGACTTAAGATCTGCTGCCCTCTGGCATGGTTCTGCCACCCCCCACCCCCAGATCTGCTAAAGGAAACACCATATTCAGTCTTCCCATGGATGACGTAAAGTCTGGTACTATGTTCTGAATCCTATTGAGCATATACCTTAAGAACTCAGATTCCTCAGGAACCAGTATTATTTATCATTCTTGTACCGTGATCGTTTAAACACCTCTGTTTAGTGTGACTCTAAAGACCAGTATCTCAGATAGTTGTACAGTATTGGATTAAATAGAAGTACATCACTGCATTAATAAATATAGTATCTTTTAAAAATTTCTTACACATCTGGTAGTTTAGGACTAGCCTTTGAAGAAGATGCACTGTTGAGGGTAGGTATAGCTCTATAGATATAGATACGGTAATTTTATCTTCTTTCTCCCCTCTTCTTATATCCTTGAAAGCTTTCTCTAGAGCTCCTTTTAGGAAACAGATTGTACAGAATTATAGTCTGTTTCCACATGTCTTTAAAAAATCACTCAATTGGCCTTCCTCCAACCTGGTCTTGATAACTTTTCTATGATTAACTCGTTCTTTTGCCACAACGTTAAAGGCATCTGGTACTATCCACAGTTTAAGGAACAAACTTGTAGCTTTTTAATTAAACATCTGCTTTTAAAAGGGTTCTAACTGATTTCTTGAGCTTATTCTTAGGACCAAACTATAAAAAATAGTAATCCAGATGATATTATAGCAGTGGTGATGTTTTCCCTTTGAATATTCCAATGTACATTTCAAAACTCTTCATATATATTATCCCAGTTTGCACAACACACCTGTGAGAGCAGGTGATATAAAGTCATTTCTGTACTGAAGTGAGAAAAGTGATGTGACTTGGTCACCACTAGTTGGTGGTAGAATTGATCCTAGAATCCATGTTTTCCTGACTCTCGTTCCAGACCCCTTTTGAGCAGACCAGATATTACCTTCCCTTCCAGGAAAGCATCATGGTGTCTCATGGTAGAAATGTTCTTCGGCCTTGATTTTTAATGCAGTCCTGAGAAAAGCCAGCCAGTCTTAGGCTGCTTCACCACGGTACCTTTGAACCCTATCCAGTGGAGAGTAGAAAAACACTGAAAAAAGAAAGATTAATTAGGGGGCTTTTCTCCATGTGTTCTGTAGACTGAATTTGTCTTCCTGTGTTACATCAGGGTCATCAGTGCTAGTCTATTGTTTGATGACGTATTTTGCCCATTGCTCTCACATGTTAGCTTTTCTGAATGATGCTGAACAGTGGTGCCTATGGTTACTTTATCAAAGAGAGGCCCCCATTTAGTAAGTCCTTATGCCAACAGTTCTCAGAGTCATCTTTGTGAGTTTTAACCTCTCCCCTACCACAGCGTATCTGACAGGACTGACACACTGGCAATAACAGTAGCTCACCACAGCAGTGGTGCTCAGATAGGAATGGAGTAGGGTTAGACGCACTCTCCAGGAGGCGTTAGCAGTAGTCGTCATTTAAAGTATGTGGTATAGATTTCTGTTTCTGATATGAATTAAGCAGAGCCCCTCATTTGTTGCTTCAAAAACAATGCCATTCTTCACTTTAATTTTCCTGAGCTTTCATTTGTAAATGGGAATTGGATGGGTTTGTAAGTTGCTGGGGATTTTTTTTGTCTATAAAAGTAATTATCTGTGGATGGGCAGAAGCAGTCATGCTCACTCAGGGCTACCAACATTCTCCCTCCCTTTAGGAGTCCACATGTTGCTCATGACTCATCTCAGTGCCATCCTCAGGGAGAGCCATGGCGTGGTCCAAGATTCCATCCAGGTTGCCGTGGACCAGGCTTTGGAGCAGCATCACCAGGCTGCCAAGGTAACAAGAAAGGCACCATTTCCTTTCTCCTACTCTAACAAAAAGCTAGAATATATGGCAGACAGCGCCTGAGACCCCTTCCTTCCGTAATGCCTCTTCCTCTCCTCTTTCGTCACCTGGGCTGGTCTCGTGCACTGCATCTAGCTTAGGAACTCAAGCTTTAACTTAGATGGGTCACTGTAACCATCTTGCTTAGTTTTACCTCCCCGTAGATGTATTTGAGTAAATGGGGGGAAAATAACAGAGAAAAATGGCTCATAATGCGCCTCTTCTTGATCTATACATCTCCCTTTCCCACACAGACTTCTGGAGCTACTGCTTCACTAAATCTTACATTCTTCCCCCCATTCCCTAACCCTTACAACACCACTTTCTCTTCTTACCTTACTTTCCGAATTCCTTCATCTTGTATAGTTTTAGTAACACATTTCTTACTTGATATGGCCCCCTTTTCAGGGGAGAAAACAACCACACTAAGAGACCAAAGCTTAAAGCTTTTTGTTTTTAAATAGTGTGTTTTATGGCCCGATGTCTCATTGCTTGTCTTTTCTCAATGTGTCTATGTCAATAAGTCATCCCTATGAAAGAACATTTTTTACTTATTTCAGTCCCTAAGTGTCCTTTACATATCGTGATCTCCGTAACTATTGTTGATGGAGGGGGAAGAATTGTTGAAATCCTGCTCTGAAATCTTTGGTCCCTTTGGGATGCTCTGAACCAGCAGCTTGGGATTATTATAAACTGCTGCCTGCCCTCACCTGTTACGTTCTGCAGGCTCATCAGAAACTGCAGGCCTCACTCTCAGTGGCTGTGAATTCCATCATGAGCGTCGTGACTGGCAGCACCAGCAGCAGCTTCCGAAACACCTGCCTCCGGGCCCTTCAAGTTAGTAGGACGCTTTCAGGCACCAGGGTTTTAATGACATTAAACGAATGACATTACTGCCCAGCTTAGTAATATGTATAGTGCTTTTAGAAACATCATTTCATTTGATCCTACTGTGATCCTACATAGTAGCAGGCCTGTGGTAAGTGTTTTAAGAAATATTTGTTGAGTGGATAGTGGTATGTGTACTATTTTATAAATGAGAAAACAAGTTATTTAAAATTTCTACTTCCTTTAGGTCACACAGCTAGTTATGAGCCCAGCTTGGATTAAATCAGTGATTCCCAGTTCCTTGTTTAAGAATGTTCTATTACCTCATGGTGACAGAATACACTGGAAATAACTGAGCAGCCATAAGTATTACATGTATTTGGCAGTATGGGACGGTGTGACAAGTTTTGGAATCAGAGGCCTGAGTTCAAGTCTTGACTTATTTACCTATTAGCTGTGTGACTTCAGGCCTGTACTTAACCTCTCTGAGCTTCATCTGTAAATTGGAAAAAATGGTAGTACCTCGGAAAGGTATTATGAGGATGAGGGCTAAACATCAAAATGCCTACATAGCACATGGTAGAGTCACAATAAAAGTTAGTTTCTTTCCTTTATTTTAGGAAAGTGTGCTGACCAGTTAGTGTTACCAGTAGGTTAACACATTACTTCCATATCTGTGGTTTCATTTATTTTGTACCTTTTTTCTTGAAAAGATAGCATGATATACACAAAATTTAAAATAATAACTAATAAACTTTATCACTTTAATTTAAAATTTTTGCATATTATCTCATATATTGTATTATGTAGTTGTAACCAAAGTATTCTATATTCATATATAATTTGACATTTCCCCATTTCAACAGTCTTAGAATTTGTTTTGGTTATCCGATATTCCACTGTGTTGGTTTAATCTAATTTAATAAGCCATTCCCCTAATGATAGACATTTAAGTTGTTTACATTCTTTTTGCCAATATAAATAGTGTGTCAGTTAATACCTTTTACTTTCTGAATTCCTTCATCCTGTGTACTTTTGGTAACACATTTCTTGCTTCACATGGCCCCCTTTTCAGGGAAAAAACAACCACACTAAGAGACCAAAGCTTAAAGCTTTTTGTTTTTAAATAGTAAGTTTTATGGCCCAATGTCTTATTGCTTGTAACTTCAGATGTCTTGCTTCTTTTGAACTATTTCCTAGAATAAATTTCTGTAAATGGAACTACTGAGTCAAAGAGTGTAACACCTTTATAATCTAGTGCATCTTATCATAGCTTCAACTTTCTGGGTCATGTGGGTTGCACAGGGTAGGAAGAAGAGCACTCACTGTATTGGCATCCTGTGGGCATCCCTAACTTGCATACTAACTAGCTGTGAGAACTTGGGTTGGTCACTTCTTTATGAATTTCAGTTTTCTTATCTGCGAAATGAGTATGTTGTATTAGGTGATTGATCTGGTCCCCTTTAGCTCTAATATCCTATAATTCTATACGAAAAAGTAGAGGCTGTTAACCATTCCTTATGGATGGAAAAACTGTATTATTTTGTTCCTTTCCTCCCTAAGGCTTATCTGAGGAAAAGTTTTCATGTCAGCCTTAGTTGTTCAATGGAACTTCTGCTGTCTTGGAACTTGCTTTAGAGGAGAGAAGTTTACATAACCCCTTCACAAACAGATGAATCTCTGGGATATTTATCTCCTATCGAGATAGTAGAACAAAGACTTTGTCTAAAAGATCTTGCTTAGGTAACAGAAATTGGAAGAAATATAGGTGTCACAACTACCTGTCTTATGCCAAGTATCTCAGGCCTTCTTTCTACTTATCCCGTGTCTACAGGAGCTAACAAAACTTCTAACATGATGTGAGCAATATCAGAGGTTGCCTTCTTATTTGTCTCATCCTCTTCCCATATAAACTTCCTGTGGATACTTTTCGTTTGGTTGCCAGTATTGGAACTCAGCACATTCTGTCTTTGGCCCATTTTAGGCAGCTGACACACAGGAACTGGGGGCCAAACTGCACAAATCATTTCATGAGATCACCCAGCACCGATTTCTTCACCACTGTTCATGTGAGGTGAAGCAGGTAAGTGTAATGAATAGTACTTTGGTGGAAATATTCCATATTGATGTATGAGAACCCTGAATACAGGCTGGTGCTTTAGATTGCACAGTCTGAGGTTAGCCTTTCAGCAAGGAAGCTTGAGGTTAAGAAAAACATCATAGAATGTAGTATTACATAGAGGTTAAGAGCATTGTCAGATGTTGCTTGGATTCCATTTCTGCCACTAACTAGTTGTGCGGTATTATTATAGAAGCTATGTAACTTTTTTAAGCCTTAGTTTCTTTATCAGTAAAATATTCTGATGCATACCTAAAAGGATTGTTTTGAATTTTGAATAAAATAATGTATGTATGTAAAGTGCTAAGCACATAGCTACTCAAATAATGGTGATGATATGATGGAATTTTTATGTTTAGTTTGGCCTAATCAAACACATACTTTAATGTAGTTACCATTTTGGATGCTGCAGATACAGCGTTGCACTGGGGTCTCTACCCTCAAGGAGATCAAATAGCTCCATCTGGTTTTGAGACAGTCCCCTCTAAAGAGATGATAGAATTAGTAGACAAAGACATTAAAACAGTTATTATAATTGTATTCCATATGTTAAGAAGATAGAGGAAAGATCGAAGATATTAAGTAGAGATATGGGAGATATGAAAAAGACCCCAAACAAACTTTGAAGATGAAAATTATGATATCTCTGAGGTGAAAACTACACTGAAGAGTATTAATAGCACATTATAGACGCTTAAGGCGAAACGCACAGCAATAGAAACTATCTGAAATGAAAGAGATTTTGAACACATACACACACACACACACACACACACACACCAAAATAATAGAGCATCAGGCATCTGTGAGTTATAGGACAACCTTAAGCAGCCTAATGTACATGTAATTGGAGAATCTGAAGAAGTGGAAGCAGAAAATATATTTGAAGAAGTAATGGGTGAAAAATTTACAAATTTGATGAAGTCTATAAACCGTACAGATCCAAGAATCTTAAACCCAAGCCCAAGAAACATAAAGAAAATTACACCAAGGCACATCATAATTAAATTAATTAAAACCAGTGGTAAAGAGAAAATCTTAAAAGCAAAAAGAGAAAATAAAACTTGTTATATATAAGGAAACAAAGATAAGGATTACAGCAAATTTCTCACCAGACACAGTATAAAGCTAGAAGAAAATGGAGGAACATCTTTTGTAGCACTGAAAAAAACCTGTCAACCTAGAATTTTTTACCCAACAAAATATCTTTAAAAACAAAGATGAGATAAAGACTTTCATACAAAAAGTGAAAGAATTTATTATCAACAGACAAGAAATATAAAGGAAGTCCTTCAAGCAGAAGAAAAGTGATACCAGATGGAAACCTGGATCTACACAAAGGAATGAAGAGTACTGAAAATGTTAACTACATGGGTAAATATAAAATGTTTTCTATTTAAATTTCTTTAAAATAAAAACTTTTTCAAGCAAAAATAGTAATGTGAAGTTTATAACTTATGTAAAAGTAAAGTGTATGACAAGAATAACTCAAAGTCCAGGAAAGAAATGGAAATATACTGTTATAAGGACTTATACTATGTATGGTGTGGTGTAATATTACTTGAAGATAGACTGATAAGTTAAATATGAAAGGAATCATCAAAATAACATGACAAGGCATTATAGTTAATAAGCCAAGAAAGAAGATAAAATGAAATCATAAAAAATATTCAACCCTCAAGAGAATGAGAAATTCTACAAGCCATAGAATGGGTATAAATATTTACAAAACACACATCCAATTAAAGGATTGTTATCCAAAATATATAAAGAACTCCTAAAACTCAATTTTTAAAACGTAGGCCAAAGACCTTAACAGTTACCTTACCAAAGAAGACATACACATGGCAAATAAGCACATGAAAAAATGTTCCACATTATATGTCATCAGGGAGATGCAAAATAAAACAACAAGCTATCACTACACACCTAGTAGAACGGCCAAAATCCAGAGCACTAACACTACCAAATGCCGTTAAGGATGTGGAACAACAGGAACTCATTCATTGCTGGCGGGAATGCAAAATTGCATAACTACTTTGGAAGACAGTGTGGCAGTTTCTTACAAAACTAAACATACTCTTACCATGTGACCCAACAATCATGCTCCTTGCTATTTACCCAAAGGCGTTAAAACTTAGATCCACACAAAAACCTGCACATAGATGTTTATAGCAGCTTTCTCCATATTGCCAAAACTTGGAAGCAACCAAGATGTCCTTCAGTAGATGAGTGGATAAATAAACTGTGGTACGTCAGATGGTGGAAAATTATTCAGCACTGAAAAGAAATGAGCTATCAAACCATGAAGAGACATGGCGGAAACTTAAATATTACTAAGTAAAAGAAGTCAATTTGAAAAGGCTACATACTGTATGATTCCAAGTATATGACATTCTGAAAAATGCAAAACTATGGAGACAGTAAAAAAAATCAGTGGTTACCAGGGGTTAAGGGGGAAGGAGGAATGAATTGGAGGAGCACAGAGAACTTTGAGGGCAGTGAAAGTACTCTATAGGTTACTATGATGGTGGGTATGTGTCATTATGCATCTGTCCAAACCCATAGAATGTACAACAGCAAGAGTGAACCCTAAACTGTGGACTTGTGATGATAATGATGTGTCAAAGTAGTTTCATAAGTTGTAACAAATGTACCCCTCTGGTGGGGTCGTTGATAATAGAGGCTATGCATGTGGGGGGGCAGCAGATATGAGAAATCTCTGTAGCTTCTCAATTTGCTATAAACTTAAAACTCTAAAAAAATAAACTCTGTTTTTAAAAATAATCTAAAAGTAGGCAGAAAAAAAGAGGAAAAAGAAGAAAAGGGGAACAAAGAACAGATGAGACAAACAGAAAACAATTAGCAAGATGATATATTTAAACCCAGCCATATCAATTATTATATTAAATGTAAATGGTCTAACAACCCAATTAAAAGGCAGAGATTGTTAGATTGAATAAAGAAGCAAGAGCCAACTCTGTGCTGCCTACACGAATCCCACTTTAAATATAAAGACAAATAGATTAAAAGTAAAAGTATAGGAAAAATATAACATGCTTATACTAATAAAAAGAGAGCTAGAGGGGATATTATACTATCAGGCAAAGTAGATTTCAGAGCAAAGAATATTACCAGGGATAAAGAGGTTCATTTCATAATGACGAACACAAATACAATGAGTAAAATACAAGGAAAACAATAGCCCTAAACATTTACGAAACTTTTTAGAGCTTTAAAATACATGAAGCTAAACTAATAGAACTGTAAGGAAAAATAAACAAATCCACAATCATATTTGGAGATTGCAACATACATCTCTGAATAATTGATAGAACAAGTAGACAGAAAATCAGTAATTCTATAGAAGTCTTGAATAACACTATGAATTAACTTGACCTGATACTTATAAAACACTCTGCCCAACGCAGCAGAATATATATCTTTTTTTAAGTACACAAGGGACACTTAGCAAGATAGACCATATACAATAATTGTATCTCAATAAATTTTAAAGGATCTGAGTCATACAGAATATCTTTTCTGATCAAAATAGAATTAAAATAAAATCACTAAGCAAAAGATACCTAGAAAATACCAATTTTTGGAAACTATTAGGTTGGTGCAAAAGTAATTGCGATTTTTGCAATTTTTAACCTTTTAAACCGCAATTACTTTTGCACCAACCTAATAAATGACACACTTATAAATAATCTATGGGTCAAACACAAAATCAAAAGGGAAATTAGAAAATATTTTAATTAAAATAAAATGCAAATTATCAAAATTTGTGAGATGTAGCTAATGTACTTGGGAAAATGTCTTTGTTAAAAAAAACAAAAAACAAACTCAAATCAATGACCTCAGCTTCCAATTTAAACTAGAACAAGAAGAGCAAATTAAACACAAGTTAAACAGAAGAAATGAAATAATAAAGATCTGAGTGGAAGTCAGTAAAATAGAAAACAGAAAAACAATAGAGAAAAATCAATGAAACGTAAAGGTGAGAAGATTGATAAACATTTAGCCAGACTAATCAAGATAAAAAGAAAATACAAACTGCCTCTCTGATCAGAAATCAGAGAGGTGGCATCAGATATTAAAAGTATTATCAGGAAATGTTATGAACAACTTTACTGCAGTAAATTTGATAACTTAGATTAAATGGACAAATTATTTGACAGACATAAATTCCCAAGTTCACTCAAGAAGAGTATTGCTACTACTCTGTATACCTGGTAGTTCTATGTGTATTTTTTTTTTTTTTTAGCAAAGAATCACGCTGTTTGTTTGTTTGTTTATTTATTTTAAGATTTTATTGGGGAAGGGGAACAGGACTTTATTGGGAAACCATAGTGTGTTTTTCCCAGGACTCATCAGCTCCATCCAAGTCAAGTTGTTGTCCCCTCAATCCTAGTTGTGGAGGGCACGGCTCAGCTCCAGGTCCAGCTGCCGCTGCTAGCTGCAGGGGGTACAGCCCACCATCCCTTGTGGAAGTAGAACCGGCAACCCTGTGGTTGAGAGCCCACTGGCCCATGTGGGAATCGAACCGGCATCCTTCGGCATTAGGAGCACAGAGCTCCAACCACCTGAGCCACCAGGTTGGCCCCTCTATGTCTATTAAAGAACTTGAATTTCAGTTAAAAACATTACCACAGTATTCAAAATATTAAAAAACTCTCAAAAGTCAATAGTAAACAACCCATTTTTTAAATGGACAAAAGATTGGAACACACATTTCACAAAAGAGACACAAACAGCAAATAAACATATAAGAAAGATCTTCAACATCATTAGTCATTACAGAAATGCAAATAAAAACTACAATAAAATACTACTTCACATCTACTTGGAATAAAAAGACTGACCATACCAGATGTTGGCACAGATGTAGAGGAACTGGAACTCTTATACCCTCTTTGTAGGCATGAAAAATGGCACAACCACTTTGGAGAACAGTTTGGCAGTTTCTTAAAAAATTAAATACATACTCATCATATGACCCAGCTGTTCTACTCCTAGGTATTTACCTAAGAGAAATGAAAACGTATATCCACACAAAAACTCATACATTAATTTCAAGACATCTCTGCCATATTTATAATAACCAAAAACTGGAAAAACCGTGTCAATAGGTAAATGGATAAACAATTATGGTATCTCCATGAAAGGGAATACTATTCAGCAATAAAGGGAATGAACTATTGATACACACAGTAGTATGGATGAATCTCTAAATAGCCATGCTGAATACAAAAACCTGTAAAAACAGAGTTCGTGCTGTGATTGCATGTATGTAAAATTCTATAAAATGCCAGCTGATCCATAGTTGCAGATCAGTGGTTGCTTGGAGATGGAAGGGACAGGAGTTGGAAGGGGCAGTTATTCTGGGCAGAGGATTCTTTTGAGGGTAATAGATACGTTCATTATCTTCATTGTGGTGATAGTTTCACAAGTATGTACATATGTCAAAACTTATCACATTGTGCATTTTATGTAGGTGCAGTTTCTTGTATCTATGTAAGTTATATCTCGAACTTTCTATAAAAAATTATAGACACAGTTTCTAAAAGAATAGCAGGGCCCTTAGCACTTCTGCTCTTCTCTCTCTTACTTCTGTTTGCCTGATTGGGTGGGGAAGTGTAGGTGCCCAGGCACCCAAGGATCACAGCATCTCATCCATTTGCCCATCCTCCTCTGCTGTGTAGCTGGAAAGGCCAAGGACAGCAGTGAAACCCGTTAATGCTTTTCCATGGCCATAGGTACCTTCTAGGAAGCACCTTCCTTTGAAGCAACTGCTGTTGCTTTCACCTGGTTCACTACAAATACTTTTGGTTTCCCTCCAACTTGGAAAGCTGCCACTCACAACTTGAGCACATTGTATCAGTTTCCTATGGATGCTGTAACAAATTACCACAAATTTCTGTGGCTTAAAAACGACAGAAATTTATCATCTCATAGTTCTGGAGTCCAGAAGTCCAAAATCAAGGTGTTGGGAGGGCCACGCTTCCTACCAAGGCTCTAGGGGAGAATCCTCCCTTACTGGCCCCGGATATTCCTTGGCTTGTGGCTACATCACTCCAGTCTCTGTCCCCATCCTCACATGGCCTTCTCCTGTCTCTCAAATTTCCCTCTGCCTTTCTCTTAAATAAGGACATCTGTCATTAGATTTAGAGTCCACTCCAAATCCACACTGATCTTCTCTTAAGGCCCTTAATTTATATCCACAAAGATCCCTTTTCCAAATAAAGTCACATTCACAAGTTCTGGGGGTTTAGACTCTTTCGGGGTCCACTAATTCACGACAGCCATCCACATCTTCAAATTTCTAGAGATAGGTTCAGGATAAGGCGTGTGCCATTATCATAGGACCTGGGATATATGGGCAGGATCCAGAAGTGTTTCAGCCTGTGAAGTTCTTTTTCTTAGTCCTCCCTGATACCCCAGTGAGCTCTCAAAAGGAAATGATCTGACTCTTTTGCCCCTTCTGTTGCTATAGTGATGACTGATAGCCTTGGGGGCCATTCATGGCCCAATTAACTTGGTAGATGGCTAGTGAACCTAAGGTCTTAGCCATAGTCATAGGTTTGAGAAGGAACAGTTATTGAATACCTAATCTGTGCCAAGATTTCCACGTTAATCTCTACAAATAGCCCACAAGGTAAGTTGTAGTTTTCCCATTTTATAGATGAAGAAACTGGTTAGAGAACTTTTCTAATTTGCCCAGAATCACAAGTCAGTAAATGGCAAGGCTAGGATTTGTACTGAGGTCTCCTAGCCTTGGAGCACTGTTACCGTGTAGGACTGGATCACAGGCCCAGGGAAGATGAGTGATCCGAGGCCACTCAATATCCGTGGTTTCCTTCTGATAATGGCCATTTACTGATAACTTGTTTGTGGCATAAGAGTGGCACCCAGTGGCTTTAGCTAAAAACTACAAGCTCAATGATGATAGGTCAAATTCTTTTACTTCTGGACCAAGCAGTCCCTCAGTTTCCATTTCTAAACAGGTAAAGTAGTATAGCTGACCTCTTGAGTTATGTAGAATAAAACCACCTATGGCTATTATGTAGTTTATGGAGAATGGAAGAAATTAGAGAATACGTTTTCCGAGTTTTGTAGAATATATTCAGGGACCACTCATGCCAGGAGTAGAGATTTTCAACCTGGGTGTTGGAACAGAGGACAGTGGGCCATGACACAGTCAGCAAGACAGTAGTCCAGAGCTGTCACAGTCTGTGTAGGGACTGAAACCTTAAACCTGGAATAAGCAAGAACAGGGAGGCAGCTTTCTAAGGAGACAAGTATTGTTTCCCGGGGGGCTAGGGTGAAGACCAGAATTAAATGTCTGGCTGTCTCATCCGGGGGACCTGATGATGAGGGATGTGCAGGGCTCCCGAGGGCTCAGAGCTTTATATCTGAATGTGGGTATTTCCTTGGTGAGACCAATTGTAAGACAGGAGAAAAGTTTGTCTGTTATATGAGATTTTCCAGGCTAGAATGAAGTAAAGACTGAGCCTTCTCTCAAAGAAGAAAAATATGTTTGGAAATTTTTCTAGTACTGTTTCTTTTTTTACACCTTTAGGGACATCTTTACCCTGTCTGTGCTCCTTGGAATGTAATTACTTAGAAATTGAAACTTACTTTAGTAAACAATATATGATAGGATATCTATTTTTCAAAAAGGCTACGGATTTTTTTTTTAAACTGGGGAATATTGGGGAACAGTGTTTCTCCAGGGCCCATCAGCTCCAAGTCGTTGTCCTTCAGTCTAGTTGCGGAGGGCGCCGCTCACTGGCCTATGTCGGAATTGAACCGGCAACCCCCTTGCTCAGAGCTCGCGCTCTAACCAACTGAGCCATCCGGCCGCCCCTTAGAACATCTACTTTTTTATTGAGTTATTGTACCACAAATTTTACCACTTTAAATTGTACAATTCAGTGGTCTTAGTATATTTACTATGTTGTGCAACCATCACTAGTAAATTCCAGAATATCTCCATTATGCCAAAAAGAAAACCTGTACCTGATTTACAGCCACAGTGCCCCCTCCTTCCATCCCCTGGCAACCACTAATCTACTTTCCATCTCTCTGGATTTGCCTATACCGAGTATTTTATATGAATGGAATCATACAGTAAGTGGCCTTTTGTGTCTGGCTTCTTTCACGTAGCATAATGTTTTCAAGGTTCATCCATGTTGTAACATGTAATTCCTTTTTATAGTTGGATAATATTCCATTATAGTTATATTCCATTATAATATTCCATTATATGGATATACAGAAGTCCTCCCTTATCCACAGACATAGATTCCAAGGCCCCCAGTGGATCCTGAAACCATAGATAGTACTATATTTCCCCCAAAATAAGACCGGGTCTTACATTAATCTTTGCTCCAAAAGACGCATTAGGGTGTATTTTCAGAGGATGTCTTATTTTTTCACGTACAACAATGTACATTTATTCAAATACAGTCATGTCTTCTTCTGGAACATCGTCTTAACGTACTAATTGCATCCATCTGGCTGACGATCTTAACTAGGCTTATTTTGGGGGAAACACAGTACCAAACCCTGTACATACTGTTTTTCCTTATACATGCACACTTTTTCACTTAATTTATTAAGTAAAATAAGGATTACTTGGACACCAGCACTGTGATACCACGACAGTCAACCTGGTAACTGAGATGGCTACTACGTGACTAATGGGAATGGACACACTGGACAAAGGGAGGAATCACTTCCCGGGTGGGATGGAGCAGGACGGTGTGAGATTTCATCACGCCACTCAGAATGGTGCACAATTTAAAAATTATGAATTGCTTATTTCTGGAATTTTCCATTTAATTTTTTGGACCGCAGTTGACCTCAGGTAACTGAAACCAAGGAAAGCGAAACCCTGGATCAAGGGGGGAAGTACTGTCCCACATTTGTCTTCTCCATCAGGCGGTGGACATTTGTGTTATTTCGCCTTTTTGGCTATTATGAATAATGCTACTATGAACATTTTTGTGTGGACGAGTTTGTCATTCTCTTGGGTATATATCTAGGAGTAGAATTGCTGGGTGATAGGATACTGTGTTTAACTTTTTGAGGAACTTCCCAACTGTTTTCCAAATGGGCTGTACCATTTTACTTTCCCACCAGTACTGTATAAAGGTTTCAATTTTTCCCTATCTTCACCCACAGTTATTCTCTATTATTATTATATTATTGTTATTATTACCATCATAGTGGGTGTAATAATGGTTTCGATTTGCATTTCCCTAATGATTAGTGATATTGAGCATCTTTTCATGTGCACATTGGCCCATTTGTATCTCTTCTTTGGAGAAATGTCTATTCAAATCCTTTGTCAAACCAATTTTTAATTGGGTTATTTTTTTATTGTTGAATTACGAGTTCTTTATTCTGGATACAAGTCCTTTATCAGATATGATTTGCAAATATTTTTCCCAGTCTTGTGTGTTGACTTTGCACTTTATAGTGTCCATTGAAGCACAAAAAAATTGAATTTTGATGAAGAAGGTGTCTATTTTTGTACACTTGTACTGTGGAAAAAACAAGGAGCTAGCAGGATTGGGTTCTGATCTTAGTAAGGACCTTTGTTTCTCTGTCTAAATTGAACTGAGTGTGGCAGAGCTTTGAAAGGCTACCAAGACTACAAATGGTGCCCTGTGGTTTCCTAGGTTTGACCCAGTCATTTGTTGAGCATTTACCCTGTGCAGGGTACTATGCTAGCTGTAAAGAGATGTAAGCATATGACCCTTACCTTTCAAGGAATTTAAGACACAGAAAATGGACATCCACACATACAAACGAACAGGGGTGTGCAGTGGGTACTTCAGAGCCTGCGGAATGGGGCAGACTGTAGGTGAGAGACTGGAGTTCAGAGGAGGAAGGAAATGATGGAGTGAGCTGCAAAGGCCCCAGCAGAAGGAAGCCTTGAAGGTTGGGGACTAGGTAGGGGGAGTCATAGGCGCCAGGAAGTAAAGGGGAGTTGCCTGTGAGAGTAGACAGCCCTGTGAGGTACACAAAGCCACCAAGCACTTACGGAGGTGTGACAATTAAGTTTGCGAACCCATCCTAGAAAAAGTGCTCCATACCTCATTGCTGAATATCACTACAGTCACCTTCGAAGGACTCTCCTTGGGAAGCTATGCACCGACGCCAGCGCCTAGTCCACCCTTCAAAGCAATTTTGGAACTTTGTCTGGAATGGCCATCAGAGCTGTTGTCACGTTACACTTGATGTCTTGAATGTCATCAAAATATCTTCCTTTCAGTATCTGCTTTATCTTCAGGTAAAGAAAGAAGTCACTGGGGGCCAGATCAGGTGAGTAGGGAGGGTGTTCCAATACCGTATCTATTTACTGGCTAAAAACTCCCTCACAGACAGTGCCGTGTGAGCTGGTGCATTGTCGTGATGCAAGAGCCATGAATTGTTGGTGCAAAGTTCAGATTGTCTAACTTTTTCACGCAGCCTTTTCAGCACTTGCAAATAGTAAACTTGGTTAACTGTTTGTCCAGTTGGTACAAAAAAGGTGAGCAACATTGTTGCAACAAGTTCATGAACTTAATTGTCAGACCTCGTATCTCATTGGGGCTCACTCAAAACTAACAGAACTTACAATTTTTTAAACAGCTGCTCCCAGAGAAAAATGATGCAGAGAGCACAGAGGATGCACATGAGAACAGCAGCCTTGAGCTCCTTGCAGGTAAGGTTTTAGTTTTTCAGGTGAGGTCTGGATCAAAGCTGGAAAGTAAAAAACATGACTAAAAGCCTTTCAAACTGCACCTTCCACCACAACACAGTCCTTCTGAGATTTGGTTGGCTCCCACTGCCACTATGGGTGTTCTGGGGCAGCAGGAGGTATTCCATCCCAAAAGCTGGTATGATAGGACTAGAAATTTCTCACATAGTCTGTTCAGTGACAGATAGATGCACTTGATGGGTTGGGGCACTTGAAGGAATCCAGTTGGTTCTTTCACATCTTATTAGAGTCATTACTGCGGCTCACCCTGGTCTTGGTTACTATTCTGTTTGGGGCTCTGGAGGCTGCTCTTGGGTACAGAACCATCTTAACCTTGACGTGTTATGTGAAGGTGTCAGTGTGTGTGTGATGGTGATTATACTGAAGTCTTTTCCCCCTCCCTCACATACTTAAACAGCATTCAGGGCCAGCAGTGGCAGGGGAGTATGTGTGTGTGTGTCTGTCTGTCTGGAAATAACCATTGCCTCTGGTGCCTGAACCTGTATGGTGCAAGTGCCAGGCACTATTCTGAATTTTTAAAATGTATTAATGCTCTAAATTCTCAAAATAATCCCATGAGGTATAGGTACTGTTATTCTTTTTACAGATGAGGAAACTGAGGCCCAGAGATGTCAATAATCTTACTGGAGGTCACACAGCTAGTAAATGGCAAGAATCAGAATTCAAATTCAGGCAGCCTGGCTCCAATCTGTCTCTAACAGCCAGACTAGGGGGAATGTACTTTCAGACAACAGTGCTTTAAATCTGCAGAAGTGAATCGGTTAATAGCAGGAAGGTTGCCTATAGGCACTGCCCAATGCAGCATGAGCAACAATGGGAGAGAGAGATGAAGCCAGCATCCCGGCAGGGGAATCAGAGCTTGGCAGGGAGGGAGCAGCTGGATAGTGCAGACTCCGTGAAGATTGTGTGTGCAGACTGACTGAGTGGGCAAGAGCCCAAGTGAGGCCTTGGTAACAATCCCAGATACCCCTTCCCAGGCCCAGCTCAGGGGGGATAGGGAGACCCTAAAACCATTCTGCAGCCTCAGCCTAAACCTGGAGGCCCGGATGTCGTGCGGGGCAGCCTGCGGGTTCTCTGGTCCCGCTCCCCACATAAGAATGCAGGATGTGGTGAGGCCAAAAAGGAACACCCACGGAGCCATAGGTAGGGGAGTCATACCACTATGGTCTCACTGGAGGCTGGGTTCACCAGACGTGTGACCTGCCGTCCGCCTTTCCGCCAACCGACCGACCGACGACTCTCCTCCACTCCCCTCGACTCTGCTCCTCTACTCTCCTTGGCTCTCCTCCGTTGCCGCAGCAGTTATATTAGCGGCCAATTGGCTAACTGGCCACAGCTGACGGCCAATCAGCCACAGCTGACGGCCATCTACTACCCGAGCCAGCACCTTTCCACGTGAGGCCGAGAGCCTGTAAACTCCTTTCTGGGGCTCTGTCCCCACACTCCACCCCTACAGGGTCTTGGCTCACAATCTACGCAACAAGCGTCTTCCGCGAGAGTCCCTGTGCCATATTAGCCTACTGACACCTACGGATGAAAAGAAACAACAGTCTTAGGAACCAACAATGGCAAATCCCTTCCACCTGGGAGGATACATGCTAGCTTTTTGTCCTGGGAAAGCAGGGTCGCTGCCAATGGCACCTTTCCCGGTTTGTGGTACCAGACCTTTATGGCAGTGCTTGGGGCCCCTTGCATAGTTTCAACATGTAACAGAACAGGGGACCCCGTAATAGGCCATAGTGAGAGCACATAGTTTCCTCGCAAAATCATCCCGGTATCGGGACCTCCGTATACTACAGTCACTTGTGATGGCCACTCAGCCACCACCCCTGGCGTCACTTGCAAATCATGAGTCAAACCGGCCCCCCATGGGGCTATCAGGCCCAACCACCGACAGTGGGGGCTTTTGACCTGCCAGGGCCAAGTCCATTGCTGCTGTTCCCCTGCTTTCAAGCATGTGGGTGCTGGCAGCAAAATGTTCTCATTTCTGCCGTAGTCTGGCTTTAACAGAGTCTCCCTGGTGGTAACTTGTAATTGAATGGGAGCGGCCGTTCGATGTAGCAGAGCTTCTACTGGCGCGGTCCCTCCCTTCCGTGGTCTCTCATTCAGGACTCTCAGGACGTCCCATAGACGTGAGGCCCAGTCATGCATCGTGGGAGGGTGTTTTGACACCTGGAGACCTTGCTTCAAAAGGCCATTATAGCGTTCAATCATGCCAGCTGCTTGTGGATTGTACGGGGTGTGAAACAACCATTGCACGTCCATCCTGGCAGCCCAGCGCTGCACTTCTTGCCCCGTAAAATGGGTACCCCTGTCACTTTCAATGACTTGGGGGCGCCCATAGAGGGCACACAGCCGTGTAAGGGTGACCACTGTATGCCGCTGATCCGCAGCCGGACAGGGCCAAGCAAACATCAACCCCGTAGCAGTGTCCACTGCTGTAAATGCATATATCGCATTGCAGGCCTTAGGCAGGGGTCCAATGTAATCCACTTGCCAGCGAGTGAGGGGCACCCTCCCTTGCATAATCTGCTGTGTCTCCCAGAGGAGCCTCCGCCTTTGGGGGCTGTCCTGGGTACAGACAGCACAGTCATAGCAGGCATCTGCTATCTCCTGCCATTTCAAAGGCAGGCCCCAGCGTCTACTCACCTGCCACATGGTTCGGCTTCCAGCGTGCTGCAATTTCCTATGCAGCCAGTGGGCCACATCAGTGGCAGGAGCCCGTTCTAACCATCAGACCCCTGCTAGGGCATCTGCTTCATCATTACCTGGGGACACTAAGGGGAAGTGACCTGTGACATGCATTAAGGTCACCTCCTTTCTCTGCCCTAGGTCCCAGAGGTCCTGCCACATGGCTTGACCCCACAGTGGACGGTGTCCCACCAATCAGTTTTGGTGTTTCCATGTAGGGAGCCACAACGTTAGGCCCCGGAACACCGCCCAGCTGTCAGTGCAAATAACTAGGGGCCCAGGCTCGTGGCTGATTACCATCCACACAGCCCGTAATTCAGCCCACTGGCTACTCTGGCCCGTCCCAGTATCAAACCAAATGGTATCTGTTTTGGGCTGCACACCAATAGCCATCCAAACGGCTGCAGCCCCTCGGCTAGAACCATCGGTAAACCAGGCATCCTCAGGTACTGGGGGACTGTCCTTCTTTGTAGGGCTAGGGCTCCAAGTCCTCCCCTCTAGGCAGAGCACTTGGCTCAGCCTGGGCTACAAGCTCCACAGGCCCCAGGACCTGTTGTAGCTCTGTGCTCAAAGGGCTTGAACTAAGGGTGCTATGTTGCTCCAAGTAGGCACCCCACTTGGCGAGGGTGGTGGTCTGTGCCACCCCCGTTTTGGGTCCCTGGGTCCACGTACGGACCCACCCCTGGACAGGATAGGTTGTTCGAACCAATACGCGTGCCGTTCCTGTGATGGCTTCTGTGGCCACTAGGGCTGCATACACAGCAGCCAGCTGTTTCTCTATTAGAGAGTAGCGGACCTCCGCTCCTTTCCATAATTGGGACCAAAATCCCACTGGCAACCGGAGACGCTCCTGCCGTTGCCAGAGGCCCCATCCGTACCCCTCTTGGGTTACGTGAACATCAAGTTCAAATGGGCGGCCGGGGTCCACTACTTGCAGAGCCTGTGCCTGCTGCACTGCCCATTTCATGGCAACGAAGGCTTGCTCTATAGCCTCTGTCCAATCCCATGAGGCCCCCTTTTTTATCATGTTATACAAGGGCCTTGCCATTTGTGCTAAATGGGGTACAAACGCCCGCCAATATCCTAGCAGACCCAAATACGTCTGCAGTTGGGAGACCTTGGTCGGCCGGGGAAAGGCTTGTATCTTATCAATGACTGCCTCAGGTATAACCTTTGTCTTACCCGACCACATAACACCCAAAAACTTGACGGACAAGCCAGGGCCTTGGACCTTTTCCTCATTCACCGCCCAGCCGCGTGACTTCAGGTGGCAGAGAAGAGAGGGAGCTGCTTGCTCTAAATCAGAAAGAGAATCTGAGGTTAACAGAATGTCATCAACATAATGAAACAAGGCCACAGAGGATGGGCCATCCCACTGTGCCAAATCCTGGGCCACGAGCCCGTGGCAGATAGTGGGGCTGTGTAAGTATCCTTGCAGGACTTGAAAAGTCCACTGCCGCCCATCCCAAGTAAAAGCAAACTGCTCTTGACACTCGGGTGCAATGTCAATGGAGAAAAAAGCATTGGCCAAGCCCCCTACATAGTGATATGTCCCCAGGCAGACAGTCAGACGATCCATTAAATCATGAATTGAAGGCACTGCAGCGTGCAAGGGTGGCGTCACCTTATTTAACTCCCTGTAGTCCACAGTCATTCACCAGATCCCATCTGGCTTCTTGACAGGCCATACTGGGGAGTTAAAGGGACTGTGCGTTGGCCTCACAATATGTGCCTTCTCCAATTCCAATATTGTACGACCAATCTCCTCCTGCCCTCCTGGCAGGCGGTACTGTCGCACTGTAACCACGCGCCAGGGCTGTGGCAACACTTGAGGAGGGTGGTGAGCATGCCCGCGTGTCACCGCTTTCACCACCCGGATCCGGAGACGGAACTCTCCTACCGACATCTGTAAGCTGAGGCCATGTAGCACGTCCACCCCTAGAATATACTCCGGAACGGGGGAGACATAAACCTTGTAGGTACGAGGAGGAAGCCTTCCTATACCCAGTGGTAAGGAAACAGCTTTTACAGTCACAGTTTTTCCCCCCGTAGCCATCAATGCAGATTGCTGGTCCAGGGAATAGTTCTGGGTTCCCATAAACGAGACTGCAGTTGGCACCAGTGTCAACTAGAGCCAAAACCCTCTGTACATTCAAAGGGGACCAATGTACAGACAGTTCCACGTGGGGCCTCCGGTCCCTGCTTGTCCCCTCTGACCAGGTACCTTGGCCCCACCCCTAATCAAGCTGAGAGGAGCCGGCCTCAAGCGGCTGCATGAAGTCCTGGAGGGACACGGGTCGCGCTTTCCCAGACTCCTCCTTTACGCTTCTCCGGAATTGTTGTTCCGGACGCAACTGTTTCCAAAGTTCCAGCAGGAGTGCATTGGGTTGTCGGTCTATTTTCTTTCTATCGATCCCTGCTGCCACGAGATCACGCCACATCTGTGCGCGTGTTACTCTCTGAGGCCCGCGACCTCGCCCCTTTACCTTTGGTTTGGGCTTCCAGGTCTCAACTGCGCAGACATCCTGTCTTAACTTCCTTCGCCTCCGGCTTTCAACATCCCCTAGGGTGACCATGGCAGCTGTAACTTCATGGATCTGTCGCCCTACATACGGTGTAAGAATAGCAATCAAGGATTCAAAAGCACTTGCAGGTGCTGTATCCAAAACCAGATCTCTCATGCTGGCAGTAAAAAGCTCGTCATCTGGGCCCTGCATGTTGAGGTTAAAAATAGCATGTCTCATACCCATTTCACGGATTATTTGCGTAAGTTCTGTATATGACTGCCATTGACTCACAGTGTCTGGCAGCTCGCCAGCCTGTTCCCATACGGTGCGTACCGCAGCCGTGAGCCACGCCATTAGAGAATGGTTGCCCTGGTTGTTGGCCAATCTATGGCAGTTTTGTAACCTTTGTCGCAGGGACGGATGCGCTGTCACGAAGGCTAGCTTTTCCATCTCGCCTGGGGAGCAGAGAATGTTGTCTGCTCCCTCATCCCATAAACGTAATAGCCAAGCCGAGACTGGCTCTCCAGGGCGCTGTCTGTACCGCCTCCCCAGCTCCTGCAACTCAGTGGGAGTATAACGGGTGTAGGCTGTGAACTCAGTCACAGGTGGGTTGCCGGCAGCAACGCCCCCGGGGCCCAAAGGTTGCTCAAGTTTTACCCTTTGCTTCAAGATTGGCTGGGCTTGAGGGTTGGGAGCTACATTGTCTCCACTAGCTTCCTCCGCCTCTGCCTCAGAGTCTCCACTGTGGGGTCCCTCTTCTAACAGGCGGACCCGAGCTTCCAGCGCTTCCAACCAGGACACCTGGTCCTGTACCTGGGCCATTTCACTAAGCGTATTTTCCGTGTTGCAACTCAAGGCCTTGAGGAACATCCAGCCCACACGGCCGGCTGTAGCCTTCTCCTCCTCCGGCAACCGCTCAGCCAGAGCCTGCAGGGCCCTCTCCACGCTGGCCGGAGAGCCGTCTATGTCCTCCCACCTCTCCTTGGGGGTCCAACTCCTGAGAACAGTGGCCACCGGACACCACACACTGTGTGGGGGCCACACGTCCTCCTGCCCAGAGTCAGACTCCATTCCTGCCTTGTCAGGATCTTGCTCACCGTGCCAGGTGTCTGAGGGGGTGGAGGCCTCCGTGTAAGATGTCCACAACCCTCAGAGCCCAAGGCCACAGCAGATCACCAAAATGAAGGCAACGCCTTTCATGGCCAAGAAGGTGGTGTGCCAGCTGGAGGCTTGAGTCTCCCAGGAAGACTGTGCCTCCCGTTCCCGGTGTCGCTCCTCATGGGCCTCCGGAAGCTGAGCTCTCACATGCACAAACCGCTCCACCATGCATTGGTAGGTTTTGGCCGGCACCATACCCTGCTCGCTGCGCCATTTGTCGTGCGGGGCGGCCTGCGGGTTCTCTGGTCCCTCTCCCCACATAAGAACGCAGGATATGGTGAGGCCAAAAAGGAACACCCACGGAGCCATAGGTAGGGGAGTCATACCACTGTGGTCTCACTGGAGGCTGGGTTCACCGGACGTGCGACCTGCTGTCCGTTTTTCTGCCAACTGACTGACGACTCTCCTCCACTCCTCTCGACTTTGTTCCTCGGCTCTCCTCCGTTGCCGCAGCAGTTATATTGGCTGCCAATTGGCTAACTGGCTACAGCTGACGGCCGTCTACTAGGCCATCTACTACCCGAGCCAGCAGCACCTTTCCACGTGAGGCCCAGAGCCTGTAAACTACTTTCTAGGGCTCTGTCAAAACCGGGAGCTGCCGGGTTTTGATCTGGACGGGACCTGATGAAAGGTTTCTAAGGTGGGAAAGCTGATAGAGCGGGGGGGCCCCCAGCTTCTCCCTTTCACCCAGGTTTCCCCAAGGGTCTTTCTAGCACAGGGCTGTGTAAGATGAGTGGGCTTGTTTTCTCCTAGGGACCAGCGGGCAAGTGGAAAACAAGAGGCTCAAGAAAGGCAGCCTCCGCCAGGTCGTGAAGGACACGCAGGATTTCTACTCTGCCAGGGGCCCGAGCGCGTCAGAGGGTGCCCGGCACTGCACCGAGTCCCCAGAGGCCTCCTTGACCCCTAGCGGAAGCAGGGCGGGCCCCGGGAGGAGCCAGGAGGTAACCCCGCGAGGGCCGCGCAGGGGAGGGCGGGGATTCGGCAGCTGCCGAGGGGTCCTCACCCCCCGACCCCCCTTCTTCCCGCAGGACGCGCTGTGGCTGCAGGAGGTCTCCAACCTGTCGGAGTGGCTGAGTCCCGACCCCTGAGTCAAGCCCTCTCCCCGCGCAGGATGGCTGCGGGGACCACGTGTTGTCTGTTTTTCAATAAACCTGCTCCACGCACCGGGTCTGTTTCAGTGTCGCGGGCGGAGTCGAGGGCGGGGCCGGGAGCCCGCGCCTCCGGATGACGTCACCCGAGTTTTCGGCAGGCGCGGGCCGAGCCCCGGAGGTTCGCGTCACTCTTGGGCGCCGCGGGTCCGGGCGCGATGGCGGCGCTGGGCGGGGATGGGCTGCGCCTGCTGTCGGTGTCACGGCCGGAGCGGCAGCCCGAGTCGGCGGCTCTGGGCGGTCCGGGTCCCGGGCTGTGCTGCTGGGTGTCGGTGTTCTCCTGCCTCAGCCTCGCCTGCTCCTACGTGGGCAGCCTCTATGTCTGGAAGAGCGAGCTGCCCAGGTGCGGGGGCTGCGCGCGCGGCTGGAACCCGCGCCTCCGCGAGGCGGGGCTGCGGGCGGAGCTCGGGCGAGCCGCGGGCGGGGCGGCGTTGTCTGCAGGCGGCTGTGGGCCCCCTGAACTTTCGGCCTCCTCCATAGGGACCACCCTGCCGTCATCAAGCGGCGCTTCACCAGTGTCCTGGTGGTGTCCAGCCTGTCGCCCCTTTGCGTGCTACTCTGGAGGGAACTGACAGGCATCCAGGTGCGACGGAGGCGGGGCAGAGGGCAACCGGGGAGAGGTCTCGGGTCTTTGGGGGAGGGAGCAAGACTGATGCCCCCGTTCCTGTGGCTCAGCCAGGCACATCCCTGCTCACGCTGATGGGCTTCAGGCTGGAGGGCATTTTCCCAGCAGCATTGCTGCCCCTGCTACTGACCATGGTGAGTCCTGCTTTATCTTCCCTCCTGTTTTTTGTTATTAGCATGAGGCTCCTTTTTGTTACTTTTTTTCTTAGTCTGATAGTGTTGTTTTTGACTGATGGGAGGCAGGAATTGTGAGATGGCTGGAGGCTCTCGGGAAATCCTGGCAGAGAACAGGAAGCGTCTCATGCGGCCTTGTCTGGGCAAGGGCAGTGGATTATGGTTTAAGCCTTTCGTTTGATTGCACCTGTTTTTCTGCTTTCAGATCCTTTTTCTGGGCCCACTGATGCAGCTCTCTATGGATTGCCCCTGTGACCTGGCAGACGGGTTGAAGGTTGTCTTAGGTGAGTCTTCAGGGCTGAGGGAAAAAGTAGGCACAGGCAGTTCAGGACAAAGGCACTCATCCGTCTCATGGTGGGACCTGACTGTGAGATGTGAGATGTGGTGTTTCCTCGTCAGTAACATGGGAATATGTAGTAAGTGGCCTGTAGGAGTCGGCCCCTGATATCCAAGGAGTCCCCTAGGGCCCCCAGCAGCACTTGGTGTGGAGTAGAGAGCATTGTTCCTTGCTTTCCCTAACCTCTGGCTTCTCCAAACCAGAGCTGGTCTTGGGCAGATTTTGATGTTTCCCAAGTTCACATCCAGGACGTCCTGCCTCAGCTACGAATGCCTTTCTGTTCAGTCCTCTTGAGATGTTGTCTTATGCTGGGGTCTGATAAACCAAGCTCGCCGTTTACCTCTTCTCAGGAGTATTGATACCTAATCTGAGTTTGACCGGGAAGTTTGTGGGAGAGGGGCATTTGGGGCCCTGCGGGTTTCTCTGTTCACTTGCTAGTCACTCATTGCTTGGCCTGAATCGCCACCCTAGCCCCTCGTTCCTGGGCCCGCTGCCTCACGGACATGCGCTGGCTGCGGAACCAAGTGATCGCTCCCCTGACGGAGGAGCTGGTGTTCCGGGCCTGCATGCTGCCCATGTTGGCACCGTGTACCGGCCTGGGCCCTGCCGTGTTCACCTGCCCGCTCTTCTTTGGAGTCGGTGAGTCTGTCCAACCTGGTCCTGTTAAGATGTTTGCAGCATGAGAGCCAAGAATGGGGCTCGGGGCCAGGGTAGGGCCTGTAGGGCAGGCTGAGCAGAAGGTGATGTGGTTTTCACCTTCCTCCCAGCGCATTTTCACCACATTTTTGAGCAGCTTCGTTTCCGCCAGAACAGTGTGGGGAGCATCATCTTGTCTGCAGGTGAGTCCTTAGAGCGCGTGCCTGGGGCCATCCCGGGTTGGGGTGTGTGAGGGTGTCCCCGATAGCCACTCTGGAGGGAGAATTGGGAACAGAGGGCTATAGTATTAGAGGGGTGCTGACCCTGGGAGTTGGGGTGTAGGACAGCCAGAGGTGCTGGGGCAGCAGCCGCTGCCCCCAGGGGGGAGGGGATGTCTCTGGCTGATGGGTGTGCAGTGCTGGGACAGGAAGGGCCTGCAGGTGTGGTTACGCGGCCTCCACGTCTCCAGCGTTCCAGTTCTCCTACACAGCTGTCTTCGGTGCCTACACTGCTTTCCTCTTCATCCGGACAGGTTGGTCCTCAGTCTCTCTCGGGTCTCTGGGGGCTCAGGCCCACAGGAGGGAGGGGAGAATGGGAAGACTGCTCTAGGAGCGACAAGTTTTTGTTTCTTAAACTTCAGTCCCTGGGCCCTCAGCCTGGTGAGGTCTGAGCGATGGAAGGAAGCAGAGGCCTTGGCATGTGGGTGGATGAGCGGGGCGCTGATCTCCTGTCAGGGAATGAGGGTCATTGGCCCTGGAAAGGCCCGGGAAGGTGCTGGGGCTGCTCCATGCGCTGCTCTGTCTCCCCGCCCAGGACACCTGATCGGGCCCGTCCTCTGCCACTCCTTCTGCAATTACATGGGCTTCCCCGCCGTGTGCGCGGCGCTCGAGCATCCACAGCGGCGGCGCCTGCTGGCAGGCTACACCCTGGGTGTAGGACTCTTTCTGCTTCTGCTCCAGCCCCTCACAGACCCCAAGCTCTACGGCAGCCTTCCCCTGTGTGTGCTCCTGGAGCGGGCGGGGGACTCAGAGGTGCCCCTGTGCTCCTGACCCCTGCTCCTGTACACACTCGTGTGAACTCTCATGGGCTCCCAGCCCCTCCCCATCGAGGGGGAGTGCAGGGGAGGAGCTGGCTGGGGTCCCCGAGATCTCAGGAATTTTGTAGGGGATTGAAGCCAGAGCTAGTTGAATCCCAGGGACCAAGAGAAAGGAGCGGATATCCAAAGGGTGCGGCTCCTCGAAATGGATGCGGAGCAGCTGGGAGTGAGGGGACAAGGTCCCAGGAGCCGAGCACCCCCCTCCTCACTTTGGACTGCTGCTTCTCTGAGCGCCTCTGCCCTGAAAAGCTGCTGGGGGTGCAATTTACAGAACGCCTCCCCCCAACTTCCCAGGGTTTTCTCATTGTCTTTTTGCATCAGGAACTTTGTATTGGGATATTAAAGAGATTTAACTTGGGTAACATGGCCTTGGACCTTTGGGAATTTAATCTATTTGGGTTCTTGGGAGTGTGCCCACCACCTGTCCTAGCACATTGAACACTAATCTCTGGGCAAGTCAGCTTGGTAGGGACAGTTCCCAAGAGTAGGGACAAGATGGGGGAGCGGGGCTCTGGGTGCCTTGGGTCTCGCCGCTTCCTCCTTCCTGAGCCAGGCCCCCAGTCCTAACACAGGTGGGCCTGGGACTGCAGGTACCAGGTGTGGGCCCAGCTCATCCTGGGGTCTGTGCCTTGGATACCAGTGTCAGGAAATGGGATGCAGGGCCCTGTCCCCAGCGATGGAGCCTCCAACCTATACCCTCGGACATGGTGGAGGCTCCTCTGTGGGGCCCCACCAGGACCACCCCAAAGTCTACCAGCCTCATGTTATACAAGAGGAAATAGATCCAAAATGGAAAACGAGCCAGCTCAGAGTCACCTGGGAGTGGAGGCTTTTCTGGCTCTCTCCACCTCGGACCTCTGCCACCGTGCTGCTTGTCTGGGCCCTGGAGGAGCCTGGGACAAAGGCTGCAGCCCTGAGAACAGCAGACCCTGCTGAGCAACACTGCAACACAGATTCTTTTTTAGAACCTGCTAACGTTCTACCGGCTCTTCTTTTCAGAATGGTTTTCAGGTCCCATTCCAGACTCGGGGAGGGTGTCCTGAGTCCCCTTCCCTGAGGCTGGTGGTTGAAAGAAACAGATGTGCAGTCACTTCCTGTGGCACCCCCAGGTTGGCTGTGACTAAACTATATTCACCTGGATCTAAAAGGGCATCGTGACAGTCATACACCTACCTTGCTGGGAAGTTCTGTGCAGCAGCTGGCAGAGGCAGAGGAGGGTGAGCATGGGCCTATTTGGAAGGTACCTTGGGGATCCTGGCGTCCAAAGAGGAGGCTGGCAGGCTGCTGGGATGGTTCCCTGGGGGTCAGAGTATCTGGGCTTTGCCCCTCCATGTCCTCCTCATGCTCCTCTGCTCAGGAACGGACCCCCCAGCCCATCCTCACCTCCCCCATGTGGGGGCAGCAGTGGTGATGGAGGCAGGGTTGCTGTCCCACTCCAAAGGTGAGAGAACTGGGGCTCAGGATTACGGTTCTCCTGAGAGCTGCTTGTCAGGGTGGGCAGGCTTAGGGCCTGGGACTCGCAGTCCAGTGTCGCTAACCTCCCAGCAGAATCCTCACCCCGAGGTTCCCACACCATCTCGCCTGCCTCCCGGAAAGTGGCACCTGTTTGTGTCCAGTCCTGAATGGATGGAGTGGGAGGTTGGCCCTGGGTTTAAAAGGTAAAGAAAGCAGTGTGTTTGGAAAGCAAATCCACTGACAACCTGAATTTGAACCCTCTCTGCGTCTTACTAGCTGTGCTGGTTCTAGACAAGTTATTTAACCTTCCTGTGACTCCCATTTCTGTGTCCATAAAATGGGCGTAGGCTGATTGCCTGAGTTAACAGGTATTAAGTGCTTAGAACAGCCTGTTCGGCTCACCTGGCCCCGACTCTCAGCGACAACTAGCTAATCCTGTTTGGGTATGTATACAGCAGGCACTCAGTAGTAGCTTAAACCAAGGCTACTACTGTCATCCTCACTACCCTCCAAGGAAGAAAATAACAGCTGGCCTGGGTGGTCCAAGAGGCACTTTGCTGAGTGGCACGAGGGGTGACCTGCAAAGGACCCAGCAGTGGAGGCAGGGGAAAGCCAGTTTTATTGAGGAAAGTTCTCAGGACTTGGGGCTTAGGTCTCCCCCCAAGGGGTAGGACCCCTAAACCTGCTCTCCTGGCTCCTAGGCCCACCTGTAATATCACCTGTAGTCTCCAGCAAGGATAGGACCCTTATTTGGCAAGAGGTGAATATGAGTGACTGTCCACCAGCAGAGAAAGGATAGATGGCTGGAGAAGGAAGGGCCACCGCCGGCAGTGTCCTGCCACAAGCGGCTGAGGACAGGCGCTCCAGGGCCAGGCCTTCCTGCCCTCAGGCCCCGGCTGGCCTGGGCCTGCTCTGGCAGCAGCGGCTGTAGAGGGCTTGGGGTGGGGACGGCGGGCCGCAAGTCTGGGGCAAGGTCACTCAATCTCCAGGATGAGGTCATCGCCCTCCAGTGTCATGTCTGTGTTTACATGGACCTTGCGGACAGTGCCTTCAATGGGTGACGTCACCACAGTCTCCATCTTCATGGCGCTGAGCACACACAGGGGCTGGCCTTTAGCCACCTTGTTCCCTGCAGCCACCTTGATGTCTATCACCTTCCCAGGCATGGGTGCCCCGATCTGGCCTTTCACGTCCTTCAGGGCCTTGGGGTGAAAGTGCATCTCCTGCAGACAGGAAAGGGGACGTGAGACAGCAGGCCCCGCTGCCCCTGCCACCCGGCTGGCACGGGGAACAATACCTTCATGGCCTGTGTGTCCTTGACGAGAATGGAACGCAGCTGTCCATTGAGCTCGAAGAAGACCTGCCGCTGGCCAGCCCGGTTCAGGTCACTGACTGCCAGGGCTTTGATATGCAGTGTCTTGCCCCGCTCCAGCTCCACCTGCAGCAGGACGTGGAAGCTCAGAGCGGGGAGGGGGACAGGTGCGAGGAGAGCAGCCCCACCCCCACCCCACCCACCCCCGTCCCAGGCAAGTTCCCCCATCCTGGACTCCAGCTCCTTACAAGGCCTGGCTCCATCTCCCAAGGGTACTTTGTGCACCCAGAGCTTTGAAAGCCCGGTGCCAGCCCGGCCAAAGTCTAGTGCTCCAGATGTGCTGGGTCCTTAGGGCTGTGGGGACAGGTCCCGCGGGGGTGTGTACATGGGTGCCAGAGCCACTGACCTCAAACTCCTCTGCAATTTTGGGTCCCTGGAGGAAGAGGCGGGTATTGAGGCTGTCCAGGGGGCCAAAGGTGGCAGTGAAGTCCTTGAAGTGGGCAAAGACGTCGGGGTAGATGGCCGCTGACAGCACGTCCTCCGGGGTCAGCTCCTCCCCGTGCCGCTCTGTCAGCTCCTTCTCTAGTGCCTGTAGATCCAGGGGAGGGAGGGAGGCTCCAGGCCGCCCCTCCACCCGCGGCAGGTCCTTTAGCACCTGGGGAGCACAGCAGAGGGTCAGGCCCGGTTCCTACGCCTAAGCCCCCCCGACACTGGGCTAGGCCTTCCCTACCTTGGAGCGAAGGGGCTCCGGGAAGCCCCCGTGCGGAATGCCGATGTAGCCCTGCAGGAACTCCACCACGGAGCGGGGGAAGGACAGCTCTTCTGCCTGGGCCTCGGCCTCGGCCCTGCTCAGCCCGTTCTGCACCATGAACTGGGCCAGGTCCCCCACGATCTTGGAGGAGGGTGTCACCTGAGGAGAAGGGCCCGTGCGTTAGGGTGCCAGGCTCCTTATAAAGACCCAGAAGCGGGGGAAAGGGGCACGGCCTGGCTTACCTTGATGAGATCGCCGAGCATCTGGTTGGCTTCCACGTAGGCCTTCTTGACCTCCTTGAACTTGGAGCCCAGCCCCATGCTGTGTGCCTGGAAGTGCAGGTTGGTGTACTGGCCCCCTGGGATCTCATTCTCATACACGTCCGAGTTGCCAGACTTCATGGTGGCCGTGCAGTCAAAGGCAGCATACAGTCCCCGGGTCCCCTCCCAGTACTCACTGTAGTCAAACACGCGCTCCAGGGGCACCCCTGCAGGGAGGCCAGAGGTAGGAGAGGGCTGAGAAATGTGCCGAGCGCCCAGCTGCTCCTCCAGGACCCCAGGGCTAGCTCAGGTCCCACCTCAGACTTGGGTGATGGAAGGCATGGCCAGGCAAGGGTGTGAATTCTAGAACCCTCCAGACTCCATGGGACCGGTGGGGGCGTGGCTTTGAAAGGGGATGGCCACGGGCTGCTCCTTCCCTACCTGTGTCCAGGGGAGTGCCTCGGGTACAGGCCACCAAGGCCCCCATGCTGGGCTGTGAAGTCATCCCGGACATGGAATCAGCTGCCACGTCCACCACATCGGCCCCAGCCTGGGCACAGGCCAGCATGGCTGCCACGCCTGCCCCTGACGTGTCATGGGTGTGGACGTGCAGCGGGAGGTCAGGGAAGCGGTCCCGGAGAGAGCCGACCAGCATGGTGCAGGCCGCTGGCTTCAGCAGCCCTGCCATGTCCTGTGCGAAAAGAGGACGAGATGGTAAGAAAGGGACAGTGTGCCTGTGGAGGACAGGAGCGGGAAACGTGTAGGGAGGCCGAGAGGTGGGCTGGCCCAGGCACCTTGATGCACAGGATGTGGGTGCCAGCTCGCACCAGCTCTTCGGCCAAGCCCATGTAATACTGCAGCGAGTACTTGGTGCGGCTCGGGTCGGCCACGTCACCCGTGTAGGAGATGGCGGCCTCCACCACGCCACCAGCACTGCCTGCGGCCTCCATGCCCAGCAGGAGATTGGGCAGGTAGTTGAGGGAGTCAAAGACCCGGAAGATGTCCATGCCATTCTCCTTGGCCACCTCACAGAACCTGAGTGGGTAGGAGAGCCCAGGGGTTAGCCCCCCACCACCCCCCACCCCCACTTCCTTCTCTGGCTTCTGGACCATCTGTGGCCCCTGGGTGATGAGTTCTTAGGGTCTGGCCTGACGGGGCATGGGACCCAGTCAGTGGGGGGGGGGGGGTAGGCACCACAGTGTGGCCTCCAGGGCAGCCTGAGCTGGGCAGGGTCGCCCCAGAGGCATGTGGGCACAGAGCAGAGCTGTCCATGCTGGCTGGGCCCAGGTCAGGAGTAGCAGCCAGTCTTTACTTTGCAAAGGAATGAGGGAGAAAGCCCTGAACAAGGAGTCCTGAGGCCAGGTCCCAGCCCCCGCCGTATATCACGTGGCCGGGGACAAGTCACCGGCCTTCCTGGGGCCTCCACTGGCCCACGAGCTAGAAGCCCTTCCAGTTCTCCAGCTGTAATTCTGCACTTGATGACATTTCCAAATAGCAGCCCCTATTGGGCGCAGCTGCTGGGAGGCTGTTTGGAGCCCGCTGTGGGAGCACGGGCCATTGCCGTGTGGCCTGGCACCTGCTGTGTGGCGTCTCCCCCACACCCACCCGACCCCGGGCTCACTTGAAGACCACATTGTCGGGGTAGTTGGTGTAACCCACGGCATTGGCCCCCCGCAGCAACATCTGGAACGGGATGTTGGGGATGAGCTCCCGGAGCTCCTGCAGACGCCGCCAAGGGCACTCGTACAGGAAGCGCATTGCAACGTCAAACGTGGCCCCTGCGCAAGGACCAAGAGTCCCAGGTCAGCCCCAAGTGTCCCGGGGACCCCACCATATCCTGCAGCTCTGGCCTAATGCCAGGCCCTGCTTATCTTCAGGGTCCCTCACATTCCCACCCAGACCCCCCAACATGTTTCCCTTCACTGATCTCAGGGCAGCTGGGGCTGTGTCCTCTGTGCCAATTCTGTGCTATAATTAAGATGTGTTGCCCCGCTGACCCTCAGCTTCCTGGGTCTCAGCTCTGCGATCTCGCACCTGGCACCAGGCCTGGCCAGAGTGGGCACCAGTCACCGTTTGCCTTGTTCAGTCCTCACCAGTTCCCTCAATGTCAGCACCTCTAGCTTCTCCTGCGAGTCCCCAGTAGCCTGATCACACGGGGTGCTCAGTTCCTGCCAGGCCCTGCCCACCGTCCAGCCCTCCGGCCTACCTCCCCAGTTCTCTATGCTGAAGAGCTTGCTGAAGTTGTGGGCCACATAGGGGGAGATCTTTTTGAGGTCGTGGGTTCGCACGCGAGTGGCCAGCAGTGACTGGTGGGCATCCCTGAAGGTTGTGTCCATTAGCAGCAGCCCCGGGTGGCCCCGCACAGCTCGAGCAAAGCCCTCGGGCCCCTCTCGCAGCAGGATGTCTCTGAAACCAGCCGGGGGCGGGCCTAGGGCAGACCCAGCATTAGCACCCATTCTGCAGATGGCAGCCTCCTCTGTCTCCCCCACGAGGTGGCAGAATGGGTCTCACCTACCTATGGGCACCACAGGGACAATGGGGTCCGTGGGACTGGGGTTGGCCTTGACAGGGATCGGGGTGGTCGGGCCATTCACCATGATGTGTCCTGTGGGGAGAGTGGGTAGTGGGTCAGGGCAGACTGGGCAGAGGCTTGAGTTGAGGGCAGGAGTGAGAGTAGGTGGGCTCAGGGATGGGGTGATGCCTCCAGGATGCCCAGCTCTCCAGCTGGCCCGTCCTGGGTCCAAAGCCAGGTCCTCCTGGGTCCAGGCGGTGGGGACCTATTGAGGGCCATGTGGATAGAAAAGGGGGTCTCTGAGATCAGGAGCAAGGAGGGTAGGCGGGGTGGGGAGGGCAAAGCAAAGGAAGAGGACTAGATTGAGAGCAGGGGCAGAGGATGCTAGGAAGCTCTCTGGGCGAGGGGCCTGGAGCAAGGCCTCTGGGAGGGGAGGGGAGAGGAGGGCAGTCTTGGGGACGGACCGAGGTAGTGCAGCAGCTTCTGGGCCCGGTTCTGCGCGGGCCGCAGCTGGAAGAGCTCCGGGTTCTCGTCAATGAACTGGGTGTCCACGGTGCCTGCCAGGAACTGCTGGTTGTTGAGCACGTTCTGCAGGAAGGGGATGTTGGTCTGCAGGACAGAGGTGGGTGGGAAGGTGTCACCAGGCAGCAGGGCGGGGAAAGGAGAAGCAGCTGACAGTGGCACCCGGGCCAGCAGCTTCCCAAGTTCCCCAGGATAGCACATTCCTGTGCAGTCGCATTTCCCCATCTCCTCACCACCACCCCGCTTCTGGCAGTCCCCAAGCTGTCGGGGCTGAGCCCGCTTCCTCCCTCCTTGCTCACCCCAGATCATGTGCTGACTCCCACCTCCTCCTTCCTCAGGGATCTGAAAACAAGCACCTCCACACCTCCCACAGCACAGGAACCGGATTGGGCCTTTCCCACAGCGCCGTGGCACGAAGCAGCCACATCCCCAGCCTCCCAGCCATGCTTAAAAGAGGCCTCTGCCTTCAACAGACCCCCCACAACACACATAACCAGCCACACTGGTTCCAAGGTCCCTCCTCGTGGCCAAGTCCATGGGCACCTGCCCATCCTCTTGCTAACAGCTCCACCTGGACATTCTGTCCCTGGGCTTGCAAGACATCTTGCTGTCCTCCTCCTCCCTGGTCACCACTGGGCACTCCTTTCACCCCTGCAGGATGGAGGCAGCAGGGCTGTCACTAGGCCTTTGCTCATACAGTGCTCTCCCTGGAGGGCCTCTCCCGGCTTCCAGTTCACCGAGATCCCAAAGCGGAAATGCCTCCTGGGCCTCTCTCCTTGTGGGTCCCTCACACAAGCTCACCAAGTCCCAAACCAGCTTTCCTCACGCTGTTCTCTTCCGCCTTCTGGCCAGTGCCTGGCCACCCACGTACCAAAACCTATGACCCATCACCCTCACCACCCTCTCCTATTTCACTGGCCAAGCTGGGCGATTCTACCACGGCCAGCTCTGGCCAGGCCAAATGTGCCTTGCCCTCTCACACTCCACACTGCTGCACCTGCCTGCTAAGCTCTTCCCGGACGTCTGAGCTCAAAGGCCTTCTTTGTCCTCATCTCCTGCCCTCACAGCACAGCTGGCTCCCTTTTCTAGAGGCCCCCATGGGATCAGCTGTCGGACAGCTCATCATTTGCTGTCTGCATTCCTCGCACACCTGCGTTTCTTGGGGTGGGGGTGCTGTCTGATGTACCTGTGTCCATGTGTTTTGTGCACATGGGCCCTCAGTTCTGCTCAGTAAACGGCTGCGTAATGGGATGAAGCTGGGGCAGGTCAAGTCCAACCCAGAGGCTGCACCGGAGCCTGGGAACCAGCACTGTGACAGGTGCCCCATGACTATGAGGCTGTGTGGCTGGGATTCCAGCGTGCGTGTGCCTGTGACCACATGGCTACAGCGCTGGCTGTCACTTCAGAGAAGGCGTCTCCATGTGTTAGCCATTCTAGATTTCTGTTGGCACCTTCAACAGGGGCTCCAGGCCCAACATGGGCTGCGGGTCCCTGTGGCTGCTCTCAAGGGTGCCTGCCCACCAGCATCCCACGAGTGGTCACTGCAGTGGGACCCAGCCAAATCTGCCTCCTGCCTGTCTGCTGGGACAGGTCAGATTGTCCCTGAAACTAGTCCCTGCCCCTCCTAAAGGACATGTCCACTGGGCCAAGGCATGGCATTTGCGAAGATACCAGTTAAACCATCTAAAGGACCTAGAACCACACAGGGGTGAGAAAGATCTTCAGAGGCCATCCCGTCAAACCCTGTATTTCCCTTTTGTAGATCTCTCCCCCTTTGTAATTTTGGGGGCTATGTCATCCCCACTGTGCTGTAAGTTCCATGGGCCCAGAACCAGGCCCATCTGGTTCCTGACGTACCCCAACCACCAGCACAGGGCAGGCAGCACGTGCTGGATGCCAGCAAACACGTATGTTTAGAGTGAATGAAAACATTTTTATGGGCAGAACAGGAACCAAGAACTAGCTGATGCCACTGAGCAAGAGCTGACCCCGGGGGTAGGATCCAGTGTCTTCATTTTACAAATTCAACAGCTGAAGCCTGGGGCGCGACAGCAGTGAGAAAGGCTTCCAGCTGCCGGGTGACAGCGCCTCACCGGCTTATCATTTCCTCTCCTCTCACCCCATGTGGTACCTAAGTACATACCATCAATACCCCTTGGCCCAGATGAGGACATTGTTTCCGTGGTTAAGTAGCCTGCCAAGGTTACCTGTTGTGCCAGGCAAGATTAGAATTCGGTCTGTTTCCCTGAGTTGCCACCTACCAGGTCTTTAGGAATCAGGTCGGAAGGGAAAGGAAGGGAAGGGGGGCGGATCCAGGTAGCGTGAGGACTAGGAGATTCCCCCGGCGGGAGGGGGGGGGGAAGAGTACCTTCCCTTGTATCCTAATTGGGCGACCACTACGCAGGACCAGGGTGCCCCACCTCGTCTGAGCTCCCACCCAAACCTCAGCTCTGAGGCAGGAAGCCGGGACCTCCCCACCCCCATCAGGAGCCCTTTCTCCGAGGACCCAGGCTAATCCACGGCCGCTCTCCCAGGGAAATGGCCCGACAGGGGTCAGAAGAGGAGGGAGGGGCTGCGGGCATGGCGAGGACCACTGACGCACACCTTTAAACGGCGTGCCTCCGCCGGCCTGCTGGGAAACCGCGCCGCACAGACCAATAGGACCGGAGGCGGAGACCGGTTGGCTCCCAGCTCGCAGGGCGGGCGGGGAGCCTGGGAAGGGGGAGGGAGAGGCGGGCAGTGGGGCGCGGCGCCAGCCCGGAGCCGAGCCCTCGCGGCCCCACCACGCAGCACCCTCGACGGGGGCGTCGCCCAAGCCCCCCCTCTAGGGCCCCGTGCGTGTTGGGGACCCTGCACGTGACTCGGTGATGCAGAACGGTTATGACCTTCAGAGTGTGTCTGTGAAGCGAGGGTCCCAGCAACAGTGCGGGTTTGCACCCGGCCCTGCCTGTGGGTGCGGGGACGTGTGGGTGTGTGGGCATGTGTGGGTGTGTTGGGGAGGGTGCCCAGCGACATGTGACAAAGACTCCCATCTCTGAGAGATGGTGAAGGGGCCCGGGAGCTGGCGCTTTGTCTGGCTGGCTGCAGAGTGACGGTTCGCGCAGCGGCGGCAGGAGCCCGGGCGGTGCGGGATGCCGGGGCGCCAGGGTACCCGGGGGCGCGCGCGCCTATGCCAGGGTGAGTGCGCTGCGGCAGCGCCAGGGGCCTGCGCGGCGGGCCTGCGCCGGCCCGAGCCTCGGGCGTGACCAGGAGCCACCCGTGGGCGCTGCAGTGGCCGCGTGTCCCCGTGACCTCTGGAACCAGCCCGGGTGGATCCCCACGCGCTCCTCCCCGTCCGCCCTCCACGTGCGTGTCCGCGGCGCGCGTGCTCGCTGGCGCGCACCCGCCTGCCTGTCCGCCGCCACGAGCCGCGCCGGGAAAAGGTGCCGGGAACCGAGTGAGCCGGGGCTGCGGGCCCAAGCGCCATGGGCTGGAGGGCGCCCGGTGGGCGGCCGGTCAACCCCGGGCCTCGCCCCCGCCGGAGAGCCACCTGGAGTCGGTGGGGTCCGGCGGGGCCCATGGGGAGGCCGGCCCGCGCCCCCTGAACTACGGATACCAGGTGAGGCCCCCCTCCCCCCACCGCGCAGGGCACAGCGTGGGGGCTGGCTGGGGAGGGGCGACAGGCCAAGGGAGGGGTTTGAGGGACACCTTCCCTGATGGGGGAGGGGATAACGCGGAGTGGGGGTGCTCTGGCGATTCCAGGGACGCCAGGGAAAGGAAGTTCCGGGACCCTCCCTGCTCTCATGCCCATCTCTGCTTCCGGTCTCAGGCCTCACCTTGTCCCCAGAGCTTGGACTCCCCCTAACTGCTTGGGAGATGTGATCTTTACTCTGGGGGGGTTGGACCTGTAGGCCCCAGCCTTCCCTCAGCCCTGGGGGCCCCTTGGGCCTCTGACCCTGACCCCCGCTAGGACTGGGCTCTGGGCACCGTGAGCACCTGCAGCAACCCCACCTGGGCCTGGGCCTGGGCCCTTCCCTGCAGGGCACTCACCATGGCCCCACCGCTCCTGCTGCTGCTGCTGGCCAGTGGAGCGGCGGCCTGCCCCCTGCCCTGCGTCTGCCAGAACCTATCTGAGTCGCTCAGCACCCTCTGTGCCCACCGAGGCCTACTGTTCGTGCCGCCCAATGTGGACCGGCGCACAGTGGAGCTGCGGCTGGCTGACAACTTCATCCAGGCTTTGGGGCCACCAGACTTCCGCAACATGACAGGGCTGGTGGACCTGACACTGTCCCGCAACGCCATCACTCGCATCGGGGCCCGCGCCTTCGGGGACCTGGAGAGCCTGCGCTCCCTGCACCTGGATGGCAACAGGCTGGTGGAGCTGGGCACTGGCAGCCTGCGGGGGCCTGTCAACCTGCAGCATCTCATCCTGAGCGGCAACCAGCTGGGCCGCATCGCACCCGGGGCCTTCGACGACTTCCTGGACAGCCTGGAGGACCTGGACCTGTCCTACAACAACCTGCGGCAGGTGCCCTGGGCTGGCATCGGCGCCATGCCTGCCCTGCACACCCTCAACCTGGACCACAACCTCATTGACGCGCTGCCCCCAGGCGCCTTCGCCCAACTCAGCCAGCTCTCCCGCCTTGACCTCACCTCCAACCGCCTGGCCACTCTGGCCCCCGACCCGCTCTTCTCCCGGGGGCGTGACGCCGAGGCCTCACCCGCTCCCCTGGTGCTCAGCTTCAGTGGGAACCCCCTGCACTGCAACTGTGAGCTGTTGTGGCTGCGGCGGCTGGCCCGGCCCGACGACCTAGAGACCTGCGCCTCCCCGCCAGGCCTGGCTGGCCGCTACTTCTGGGCCGTGCCCGAGGGCGAGTTCTCCTGTGAACCGCCCCTCATTGCCCGCCACACACAGCGCCTCTGGGTGCTGGAGGGCCAGCGGGCCACACTGCGGTGCCGGGCCCTCGGTGACCCTGCACCCACCATGCACTGGGTCGGCCCCGATGACCGGCTAGTCGGCAACTCCACCCGAGCCCGAGCTTTCCCCAATGGGACCCTGGAGATTGGGGTGACAAACGCTGGGGACGCAGGGGGCTACACCTGCATTGCCACCAACCCTGCCGGCGAGGCCACAGCCCGTGTAGAGCTCCGGGTGCTGGCCTTACCCCATGGCGGGAATGGCAGCACTGAAGGTGGCCGGCCGGGGCCCTCGGACATTGCTGCTTCGGCCCGCACTGCTGCAGAGGGCGAGGGGACACTAGAGTCTGAACCAGCCGTGCAGGTAACGGAGGTGACCGCCACCTCAGGGCTGGTGAGCTGGGGGCCAGGGCGGCCAGCAGACTCCGTGTGGATGTTCCAAATTCAGTACAACAGCAGCGAGGACGAGACCCTCATCTACCGGTGAGGACCCACTTTGCAGCCTCTGGGCTCCCTCCTTTAGGGCGGGGCCACCTCCTGCTCCTCCTCTCCTTGGGGTTTCCACACACTCCTCCTTAGCTTCAGAGCTGCCTGGGGGAGGAGGGGGGGTTGGGGTGCAGAGGGCAGGGACAGAAGGTGGGCAGTGCTGGGAGAGGGTGGGCAGTGCCGCAGGGGTCTGTCCCTGTGGCTGAACCGGCTGCAGGCCTCCTGGCCATGCTCTGTTTTAGCATGTGGCCAACGTACATGCATGTTATTTCTGTCTCTGTGAGGTCTCCTGGGCTCGCCCTGGGCCTGTCGGCACACACCTGTCTGTCCCCCTGCACTGGCTCCGGCCACACATGCATGCCTGTCTTGATTTCTCCGCCTTCTTGATTAAACATACAAGGTCGTGTGGTCCTAGGGGAAGCGGCTGTTTAGAGCTGGGATCTGGGAGCGCATGGCGAGGGAGGGCTGTGACGGGGGCTGTGAGGCCATGTGGGGTGGACCCAGGCCCTGGCCCCCGACGCCTGGGCTCTGACCACCAGACTTTGCCCGCAGGATCGTCCCAGCCTCCAGCCACCACTTCCTGCTGAAGCACCTGGTCCCTGGTGCCGACTATGACCTCTGCCTACTGGCCCTGTCACCTGCCGCTGGGCCTTCCGACCTCACAGCCACCAAGCTGCTGGGCTGTGCCCACTTCTCCACGCTGCCTGCCACGCCCCTGTGCCACGCCCTGCAGGCCCATGTGCTGGGCGGGACCCTGACCGTGGCTGTGGGGGGTGTGCTGGTGGCTGCCTTACTGGTCTTCACTGTGGCCTTGCTGGTTCGGGGCCGGGGGGCTGGGAATGGCCGCCTCCCCCTCAAGCTCAGCCATGTCCAGTCCCAGACCAATGGAGGCCCCAGCCCCACCCCCAAGACCCACCCACCACGGAGCCCCCCGCCTCGCCCCCAGCGCAGCTGCTCCCTGGACCTGGGAGACAGCGGCGGGTGCTATGGTTACGCCAGGCGCCTCGGAGGAGCCTGGGCCCGGCGGAGCCACTCTGTCCATGGGGGGCTGCTGGGGGCTGGGTGCCGGGGAGCGGGGGGCAGTGCAGAGAGGCTGGAAGAGAGTGTGGTATGATGGGAGGGGAGTCGCCTGGGGCGGAGGGCAAAGGGCAGCCGGCCCCTGGCCTGGGTGGGTGAGCACGGCCGGGAGTCCCTCCCGGGTCTACCCGCGGTACCTCAGGCCCCCTCGTGCTTGGCAGGACAGGGGGCCATTTCCCTGGTTCTGGCTTGAGGGGACAGGTCCTTCCGACAGGTGCTCACAGCCGTCGAGGCAGGGGCTGCAGCCACCAAGGGGGAGTCTTGTTTGTCTTTATAATAAAATGATTGGGGACACCTCAGTGCTAATCTCTGGTCTGGTCCTGCTAGGTTCCCTGAGGGGGGCCGGTGGAGGCGCGTGGACAGGACAGGCTCAGGGCTGGGGCTGCCAGCCCCGTAGAGGCGGCCCGTGCAGCCTGGGGTGCCCTTGGCCTCCTCATCCTTCTGGTGCCTTCCGACCCGTGTGAGCCCAGTCCCAGCCCCTAGAGAACTGCGGGAGCTGGACCCTCAGAGCTGTGCGTGCATCTGTAGGTGCAGAGGACCCCTGCTGGCAGGCCATGGACAGGATGTGAGGTCCTCACAGCAGCGTGGAGCCTACAATGCACAGTGGCCACGGGAGCAGGAGGGAGATGGCACAGTCCCCAGGGGCAAAGGCATCTGAGCCGGTGACATTAACACAACTCAGACCGGCCCCTGTTGGTCACAACCTTATTCACCGTCTCCCAGGGAATCTAATTTGTAAAATGTCACCCCAAAGGGATTGGGACGGGCTTGGAATCCCACTGCCCAGGACCCTCTGGAAGGTTCCAGTCAGTGCTGCAGGCCGAGTGTGATCTTAGCTCCCCGGTGGTCAGACACCCCCATGACTTCACTCTGGGCTTGTCTGGAAAGACTGAGTCAAACCTCCTACGCCGGATACGAGGGGCAAACACCAGCGGGGTGCCCACACCCTCATGGCCACTGGCCTGCTCTAGCCTCCGGCCCGAGGAGCCACAGTCCAGGCGTGGCTGCCTTGCTCTGCTTCCTCTGGCCTCAGCCTGGGCCCTACCAGTACCTCCCAAACAATCATGGCGCCTGGGCATCGGCTGGAAGGAATCAGTGCTCCGGACACGAAAATAGGCACACGTGGTCCCCCAGTGCCAGGCACACCCAAATGCTTCGAAAACATGCAGGGTCCTGGCCCCCACTGTGGAGGGTGAGCGCTGGCACCCCAGGTCCTGCAGTGGTGCCCAGGTCATGCCAGCCACAGTGCATGTGCCCAGGGGGTTTTTGTATAAGGCCCGCTTGGTTCTGACGAGCAGCCCGGTGAGAGCTGGCACAGTGTGTGTGCACAAGTGCAGGCCAAGCTCACACACTTGTGGGTTTGCACAGTGCTGACAGACACGTGCCTGCCCTCCCAGCCCCGGACACATACCTGGGTGTAGCTCATGAGAGATCCTGGTTTAAGTAAATGGAACAAGGTTCTCAGCAAAGAAGAGCAGGGGCGCTTGAGCCCCGCAAGGGCATGGAGAGGGTTGGGGGGGAGGGCAGGAGGGAGGCACAGCATGCAAGATGGGGAGGGGCAAAGAGCCACAGGGTGGCAAGTGCAGGGCTGGCAGAGGCTACAGGCATGGCAGGAGCCAGTGGCCTGGTGTGGGTGCACATTTGGGGGGGACACTGGTGCACCCAGGAACTGGGAACCTGTGTCCTGCACTAGCCTCCCACCTTCTGCCTGTAGCCCCATGACCCTGATGCCCCTTCTCCACCTCCAGGGCCTTCAGACACTAAGTGCTTGTGAGCCCTCCAGGCTATCAAACAGGTCAGGGGTCCCATGGCCCAGGGGCACAACCACAGGGGACAGCTGGACTCACCAAGAAGGATGACACAGCAACGGGGTGGGTAGCAGGGTTCCCTACTGGGGTCACGGTACACACTGGCTACCCAGCCCTGGAAGCAGCCCCAGGACACCACGCCGGGAAAACCAAGCCCCCTCATCAAGAACTCGGGCTGAGCACAGGACATCATGACACGTCTCTGCCACGTGCAGACCAGAAGCCCTCAGGCTCCTCATGGAAGAGCGCAGAGACCCCTGGCGCCTAGAAGCTCCGATGCCTGTGAGGTGGGCTGATGGCCTGAGGGGAGATGCCAGCCAGCACAGACCCACGGGCTCCCTCCCTCCCACTCTCCCTCCCACATACTTTCTTCAAAGGCTTCTGCACCCACTGGGGCATCTGCCAGGACACACCACAGCGCTTGGCCAGCAGGTGAGAGGAGTGACAGAGCGCTGGGAGGGCAGCACTGCTCACGTGCCTCAACCCCACTGGCCGAGCAAGCAGCTGAGAAGGGGACGCCGGGGGGCCGGCAGCCAGCCCCCTGCACAGCTCGTGCACGGCAGGCAAGGCAGCGAGTCCTCTGCTGTGGGCGCCCATCCTGTGGGAACTCCCAGAAGAGGATGAAGAGCTGGTCTGCCTGGCGGCCACCCCCTACAGTGGGGCCTGTCAAGGGTCTGATGGCAGCATCTGCCCAGGAGACTCCCACAGACACATGGCAGCGCCGGCCTCAAGGCAAGACAATGTGTGGCTGTGGTTTCATCTCTAGCTACAGAGCCCGACCAAGACGCCAGTGGGCATTTTGGGTTCCTGCCGGCCTCTGGGCTGTGAGACCCCGAGGGCGGGGGCCCTGGCCTCCCTCCGCCCTGCTCACGCCTCTGGGCTGCGGCTGCCCTTCCCGCTGCCCCAGAAGCACGTGCCAGGCCAGGTGGAGGGACAGTGAGGGCGGGCGGGGGTCTGACTTTGTGCAAAGTGACCTCAGCCATATGGCCTGTGCTCTTGCCTAGGGGCTCCCCATTTGCCTGGAATTAAGAATTCCCTGGAGAGCTTTTTCAAAACACAGGCTCCGGCACCCCTGCCGAAATCTGTGGGGTCGGACTTTCCAGAGGGAAAGCATAAGGATTTTACACACATTCCAGGATCTCACCCAGGAGGGTGGGAGAAGCGTAGAGGAAGACTCGCACCTGGCCGAGGGCCGGTGCCCTGGCTGACTCCCAGGGACACAGAGGGCCTGGCAGCAGCAGTGACCGGGTGCAGCCCGGAGAGTCCACATGCAGCGAAGGGCAGGACAGACGCAGGGATGTAAATGACCTCTCACCTTCACGCCTCGGACTCGGAACTCGGCCAGGGCTCTGCTCATCTTGGTGGCCGCTGTGGGGTGGTCTTTGCCGTGGGCGATGACTTTGACCAGCAGGGAGTCGTAATGGGGGGAGATGACAGCCCCTTGGAAGGCAGAAGCGTTATCCAGGCGGATGCCCATGCCCTCCCCACTCCGGAACACCTGGGGAAGAGGTGAGTGGGGTCAGGAACCAGCTCGGAGGCCAGAGGCAACATTCGGCCCCCGGCCCAGGCTGGACAAGTGTAGGCCCAGCACGAATGCACCCACCGGTTAACCCCAGCTCTGGCTTGTGAAGTTTTGTTTAATTTCTGCCAGTGCCCAGAGAGGGAGGGATGGGGAGAACGGTGGGTCAGAGAGAGACTTGGGGGGCAGACCCGGGGGCTCCAAACACATAGTCTAATGGAGACGGGACCACAGTGGGGCCAGAGGTTCAGGGGGTAACTGCAGCACACACATGTGAAGCCCGTGATGGGGGCAGGGGAGCCTGCACCAAGCAGGGGGACCCCTGTGAGGTAAGGAGAGGAGGAGTGGAGGGGCCTGGGACAGCCACTGCACCGCGTTTCTGCTTCTGAGCACACAGGCCTGTGTTCGATAAAAAGGAACTTAATAAAATATTTAAGGGTGAACACTCAGCTGTGAGCAGGACTGTCAGCTAAAAATATTCTGTGGTGAACCAGGCCTTGGGAGGGCAGCGGGGAGAAGGCAGCGTCGTGTCACATCGCAGGGCTGCCCCTTCCTGGTCGCAGGCAGAGAACTCAGGGCCCTCCCGCTGGGCAGCAGTCGGCCATTGGGGCTGGCCCCCACCTGCAGACTCAGATTATTCCAGAAACAGAATGCGGCTGGCAGCTCTCTGCCTTGAGCCTACCAGCTCTATGTGACTTTCAGAACCCAGACAGCCCCCCAGAAGCCCAGGACCTGTCTCAAAATCGTCCCCGCCCTCCCCTGAGCTCCTGTGCTGCTTCCTGGGAGGCTCAGGCAGGAGACCAGCAGAGGCAGTGGCAGAGCCGGTGACACACAGGATCCAGAGGGATTTTTAGCCAGCATGACATAGGGGCCAGGGAATGCCACCCGAGCAGGCCTCAGGGCTCCTGCTCTCAGCCATGGGACAGGATCAGGGAGGGGAGGGGACAGATGGCTGTGTGAGAGGAGAAGGTGCAGGCAGTGTCTCCAAAGAGGAAGTGTCCCCAGAGGCAGCGGGGGGTGGGCCCCCCTCAACCTCCTCCCTGCCCCCGACCACCTCCGGATTCCCTCATTCACCTTTACAGGTCACGTTGCTCAGCTTGGCCCCTCAGCTAGGACATCTGGGCCCCAATTCTGTGCTGCACCCCTGGATGCTGCCTTGCCAGCCACCCTCCCTCAGACTGAAAGCAGGACAGAGGCCAGCAGGACAGAGGCCAGCAGCACTGCTCCGTCTATGGCTCTTGTGACAACAGTCAAGGGCCTGGGCTCAGTGGGGCCCCTGCCTTTGGTTCCACCAACTGCCCTGCTGCCTGTCCCGGTGACTGGCCCACTGGCTCGCTGGCCTGTGCACACGGCAGCATCTCCCCACAGAGCGCTCCCCCAAATCTCAGACCGTGCCTGGCTCCCACACTCTACGCCAGTTTCAGCACAGCCCAAGCGAGGGTTCTCCCTCACTGCCGGGCCCCCTGGCTCCTTTGTGCCCCTGGGAGAGCAGTCGAGCCCAAGGGAGTCTCCACGCAGGCCGAGACCCACAGTGCGCCCCTTGGAATGAATGTGGAAATGAGCGCCTACCTCGATGCGGCCGGTGTCCGGCTGGAAGCTGCGTGCGGGGTCCTCGGTGGTGACCCGGCACTGGATGGCACAGCCGTTGATGCGGATATTCTCCTGCCGCAGGCCCAGGTCAGGCAGGCTCCGGCCCTCGGCCACGTGGATCTGGGCGTGGACCAGGTCCACACTGCAGGTCAGAAGACAGACCAGGAGGGGAGTGTGAGGCAAGGGATGGAGGCGGCTGTGGTCCACACACAGACCTGGCCCGCCCTGCCCATCCTGCACCCCCCACCCCGGGCTGGGAACTGCACGGTCTGAATGAGAACATGGCAGCTGGAGGGAGGCTGGGGTCGCCTCCTGCACTATTTGCATGAATCTGCTCCTGCACCCCACAAACTACCCCTCCCTGTGCTCTGCCCTTCTTTCTCCCTGGGGTCTCTCTGTCCTCCTGTCCCCGACCCCAAACCCTCCCTTCGTTAAGCCTGGATTTGAAGCCTCAGACTCCCATTCTTAGGGCGGTTTGTGGCGCTCTGTGTTTGTGGGGGGGGGGTATGGGGGGGTTGCAAGAGAGTGGGGTTGTGAAGGCCAGGATCCTTGAAATGGGGAGGGGCCACATGGGTGGGCACTGTGGTCAGGATGCTATCCTCTCAGGACCTATTGCAGCTGGGCTTGTGTCCAAGCCCCCCCCCCCCCGCCCCGCCCCGCCCCACCGAAGATCTGAGAGCACAGAGCTCTCCAAATGTGAGCTTTATAAGTCTGCCCCACTGACTGCCATTCTAAGGAGCAGCTGTTAGAAAAACCTCCGTGTCTTGAATTTATTGTCACCGAGGCTTGTGGCAGGGACAGCCTGGAAACTTCCTTGGCCAACTTTCCTCCATGGTTTGTATTTCCTGCTAAACCACCTCATAGCAGTGATGACGGTCACCAGGCATCACCACATCTGCACGCCACGGACTACGGCTGTGCTCTTTCCAAGCTCTAGCTCCACAGCAATGTTCTGAGAGTCTGTCACTCCTACCAGAGGAGGAGCCCGAGGTCAGAGAGGCCACAGCTCGCCCTAGCGCCACACAGCTCGTGACCTGGGAAGAACCTGCAGGCAGCCTGTGTCTGTCTGGCTCAAACCTCCACAAGTAAGCAGACGTCTGACCTTCGCAGAGCAGGCTCATGGCAGGTTCAAGGTCAACAACTTTACAGCAGCACAACAGGGAGAAAGTCACGTAGGGCCAGAGTATGAGGCTGGCACATCTGCCTCAACGCAGCCTTTACCTCGAGAAAGCTGAGTCTAGGGGCCTCCGTGCACATGCTGAGCAAAGGCAGGAGCCCCCCACCACATTCTCACTCTCAGGTGGGGTGAGAGGTCGGGGAAGGAACAGCCAGGAAAGTCCCAATGAGAGAGACTGGCCCCAAGCCAGGGCTTAACAACTAAATGGCTCGAAATATGAATCTTGAAACAAGGAAAGACCATTTTAATTGTTTATGAAATGGGCAGGTTTTTTAAACTGCCTATATTCGATGCTTGTGGGAGAACAAATTGGTACAAGCAATCGAGAAAGCTAATTAGGCAAGATGTTGCTTAACCTGTGCTCAGGTAACCCCACAAAAGGTGTTGGTCCTCAGAACTCTTCAGAGAGGGAGGCAGATTCAGGCCCAAAGATGTGAACTGACCAAGTACAATGGCCCGGGGGAAATGCCTTCAGCAAATATTAAATTTAAAAAGTAGAATAAAACTGTTATGCAAAACATCGCAATTGTGTCAAACTATTTACATAGTAAAGTAAATCAAGATGGAAAAAAACCAAAAGATTTTGAGTGGGCTTAGGAAATACAGCACAGGGCTGGAGAAAGACCTGGGTTCCAGTCCCAGCTGTGTGACCTTGGACAACTCTCTTAACCTCTCTGAGCCTCGACTTCCTCATCTAACTTCCCCCCACATTGAGACTGTTGACTTGCAGCACGGCACAGCCGGGGGCGCCTCAGTCCCCAGTTCTGAGGGCAGGGCTCTGAATTGTTTTTTATTTGCTCCTTTGTACTAACACAACAACCATGTCATGCTTTTATAATAATCATTTTTGTAAAAAGTGAGTAACTGTTCTCTACCACAGGGAGAGTGAGCTGAGCCCCAGGTTGTGTGCCCGCCAGGAGCCACTGAGAGGATTCTACTCAAAATGGGAGGATACTGCTTCCCTTTAGCCTGCCCCTGGGCTGACCCCTGACCCCTGACTCCTGGCCCAGCCCGTGCTCACTCGGTGATCTCCTCGGTGACAGTGTGCTCCACCTGCAGGCGGGAGTTGACCTCGATGAAGTAATGCTTGCCATGCTTGTCCACCAGGAACTCCACGGTGCCCGCGTTCTCGTAGCCCACCTGTAGAGCGGCCACATGAGCAGGGCGCAGTGACGATGGGCGCCTGACAGGGACAGATTGTAGCCTCCCTGCCCCCACAGACGGCAGGCAGCCCACCAGCCCTGCCCCCAGAGCCCACGGCTGGGCCCCTGCCTCCCAGCCTGGCCAGCTCTTCAGGACTCTGCCGGGGGCCTCAGATGGCTGCACCCAGCTCTTCGGGGCAAGACAGACACTCCCATCTGCCCCACAGGCCCCACCGACGCGTACCCCGGCCTCTCCTGGATGCGTCTTATCCTTAGAGGGGCTTCAGAAAGTTCCCCTCTACCCTGTCATCGCCTGCGGCGACCACCCAGACAAATGCCACTTGAGAGGAACCAACCAATGATGATTCTAACTCAAAATTCAACCCTAATTCCAGTTTCACTCTGGTCCAACCAAAACCACAAACTAGACTTCAGTTGGCTCCCTCAAATCTGTTATGGAATGAGATATTAAGTAATAGTAAGCCAATAAATAAGACCAAACTCAAGGTAAAAACAGTCCTCATATGAAATAACCAAAACCTCAACTCTAAATTGGACCCTAATCAACGCCTCATATTAACTGTGGCTGAAGTCTCACTGCAGAGCCCCAGCCCAGGCTTTTCAGTTTGGGGAAGGTGACATGTGCTGTCCTCTTCTGGGCCCGGCTGCCCTGAGGGAGCACAGCTCTGAAAGGAAAGAGGAACAGGGACAACCTAGGGGCCGAGGGGGTGCGGGGCCGATCTGAAAAGATGCTGTCATCTGGGGCTCTCGGAAGGGAAGGCAGAGGTGGGGACAGGATGTCTGGACTCTGCGAGGGGATGGGATGAGGAGGGCCGAGAACGGAGAGCAGGGCCCCTGCTGAGGCCTGGCCATCGCAGGCGCTCTCCCGAGCCCAGTCTGGGGGCAGGCCACTGCCGGACGCCGCTGCCATCTCTGGCCTCCGTGCCCCGGCAGAGCAGAGATGGGCAGAGATGGTCCCTTAGCAGTAAAGGGCTGCGACAACTGTGCTGCAGCGGACAGCTAAGGACGAGTGAGGACCCAATGCCTCCATAAGGTTTCTTAATCTTGACAGAATGCACTGCCCCTCATGCCCTTTGTTCCAGGAGAAGCTCGATCGGTGCAGAGGGCGCTGAGGGAGTGGCCGGCGGCCTCTTTCCCTCCCTCCTCTCAGCCTTCCTGGACTCCAGGCTTGGCCTCTGGGCCTGGTGCCTCTGCTCTCATGACAAGGGTCCTGAGGACCCTCAGCAGCCATCTGCCCTCCAGCAGAGTCCTGCCCTCCCTTCCCAGAGCCGGTCACCCTGGGCCTCCCTGCTCCCCAGTGGACTATCCACCTCTGGGCCCGTGTCCTGCAGGAACAGGCTCCTCGTCTCTGTGTGGGGACTGTACCCAAGAGCCCCTGCCCTTCACCTGCTTAGCAAGTTTGACAGAGTCACTGGTGAGCCGGGTCCGAAGCTGGGGGTCTAGGTGGGCGGCAGGGGCAATCTCGACCACTTTCTGGTGCCGCCGCTGGATGGAACAGTCTCTCTCGTACAGGTGCAGAATGTTCCCGTACTGGTCCCCTAGGGTGGGAGGCAAGCTGGGCTCAGCTTCTGGGTCTGCGCATCTCCTGGACGCCTGACAAGCCCCACACCAGCGCTGTGGCCCATCAGTGCCTGCTCCCAGCAGTGGGGGCAGCCGGGAGACAAACGGCCTCCCCTAGGCCCACCCCACCTTTGTGGGAGGGTCTTCCTGAGGGCGAGCTTCTGGAAATGGCCCAAAGGCCCGCCCCTGGAAGGAAGGTCGGGGCCTGCGGGCTCCTGCCTCGTGCAGCGGCGGGTACGCCCCACTCACCCAGGATCTGCACCTCGATGTGACGCGGATTCTCAATGAACTTCTCCACGAACAGCGCCCCGTTCCCAAAAGCAGCCAGAGCCTCCGAGTAGGCCCGGGTGTAGTTCTCCTCCAGCTCCTATGTGGACGAAGACCCAGCAGGGGTTGGGCCCTGGGCACCACCCCGCGCACCCCCACCCTGGGGCTGCGCTGCGGGCGCCCCCACTCACCTCGTAGCTGTGCACGACCCTCATGCCCCTCCCCCCACCGCCATAGGCGGCCTTAAAGATGATGGGAAAGCCGTAGGTGTTGGAGAACTCGTGCGCCTCATGCAGGGAAGTGATAGGGGCGTCTGTGCCAGGAACTACGGGGACACCTGTGGGGAGACAGGCATGTGGGGCCTTCGTCACTGGCTGCAGTGCCCAAACCCACCAGCCCCCTGCCTGGACGCCTGCTGTACCCACCTGCAGTGATGGCGATGGCCCGGGCTTCCACCTTGTCCCCCATCTTGCGGACCACCTCTGGGCTGGGCCCGATGAAGCGGACCCCTGCGTCCTGGCAGGCCTGGGCGAAGTCTGCGCGCTCCGACAGGAACCCGTAGCCGGGATGCACCGCGTCCACATTGTTTTCCTAGGGTGCAGGCAGGAGTGGCATGCCCCTTCAGTTCCCCCCACAGGCCCCGACCACACCCTGGGGCTCTCATGCCTTCCCCACCTCGCTTGCTGGACTTGTTCCTTTGTTCACTCATTCACTGATGCATCCATCCACCCATCCATCATCCATCCACCCACCCACAGACACTGCTGGCTGTGGGGGCCAGCGTGGCCTGGGGAAGGCACAGGACCCAGCCGCAGCCCTACACACACACACGCACAGACACACGCACACACACGCGCACACACACGCACACACGCTCACACATGCGCACAAGCACACACGCGCACACACACGCACAAGCGCACGCGCGCACACACGCACACACACGTGCACACGCTCACACACGTGCACAAGTGCACGCACACACACACGTGCACACGCTCACACACGTGCACACGCTCACACACGCACACACACGCACACACTCACACACACACGCACACGCTCACACACGCGCACACGCGCACACACGCACACACGCGCGTGCACACGCCCCTGCTGCCTGGCTCACCTTGGCCACCTTGATGATGTCTGGGATGTGCAGGTAGGCCTGCACAGGGGCCAGGCCGCGGCCGATGAGGTAGGCTTCGTCGGCTTTCTGCCGGTGCATCTGGCCCGTGTCCTGCTCCGAGTACACAGCCACGGTACGGATACCCAGCTCTGTGCAGGCGCGGAACACGCGGATGGCGATCTCACCTGGGGTGTGGGGTCCATGGGATGAGAAGTTAGCTTCCCGGGGTCTCAGAGAAGTGGACAGCACGCCCGGGGGGGGGGGGAGCAGGGGCCGAGGAGGAAGCCCAGGCTGGGGCTGCACAGGGGCTCTTCTCGCTGGCCCCGGGCGCTCACCTCTGTTGGCCACCATGACTTTCTTGATGGGCTTGTACTCCAGGCGCCGGACATGTGGGGAGGCGGCCGGGGCAGTGGAGGTTCGGCGGATGCCCAGGAGCGTCAGGCCACCCCGGACGGTTCTGAACTTCAGCATCTGGGGAGGGAAGTCAGAGTCAGGCGAGAGCAGACATGGCACAGCGGGTCCCCAGGTCCCGCCCCAGCCCCCAGCGGCCCCACGTGAAAGCCAGCACCTTTGCCCTCCGCATTCCCTGGGGGCTGACTGGCCACAGGGAGGGGAGCAAATGCAAACGCAATGGAACCAAGCTCACCCAGCACTGGAACACTCACTGTGATGTTTACAACGCTCCAGGCTCTGAGAGCCATTGCAGAGGGCCAACCAGAGGCCCTGCGTGACCAAGGCGTGTGCCCCGTCAGTGTCCTCTCTGCCGGCCGCCGCAGCCCAGGGCTCAGAACCTGCCCCCACTACACTGACTGGTGTGTCCCTCCCTCAAGGTCCCGTCTGGCTGACAGTGAGGGTAACGGACCAGCAAACCCAACGTGCTCTCAGGAAGAAAGCTTTCCCTCAGTTAAAACACAGATTTCTTCAAACAGCAGAGGAAACTTTCCTTCCTACTGAATACAAGCAAATCAGTAATGAAACTAGACTGGGGGCCCACAGATCAGCCAGTCACAGAAGGACTAATATTGTGTGATTCCACTCATATAAGATCCCAAGAGTCATTAAATTCGTAGAAACAGACAGTAGGATGGTGGGTGCCAGGGGCTGGGGAAGGGGGCGTGTGTGTGTTTCATGGGGACAGAGTCTCAGCGTGGGAGAAAAAAGTTCTGAAGATGATGGTGGTGGTGGCTGTACAACAGTGTGAATGTACTTAATACCCAAGAAATGTATACTTAAAAAATGGTTATGATGGCAAATTCTGTTATATATTTTACCACAATAAAAAGGATTTAAAAACAAACCACCTGAGGACAACTGATATCCCAGAAAGCAGAACGTCTCTGGGGGCCGACCACCCCCTCGTTTGACAGATGAAGAAAACCAAGGCCCCGCAGAGTTTAGAAAGGCGTATGCAGTCACAGAGCTGTCCGGACAGAGCCGCACAGCACTCAGGCCCTCCCCCCATGCTTTTCTCTAGCTAACCATGTAAACTTTAAAATGCCTGACTCAACCATTTCTTTTAAGTAAGGAACATAAAAGTATCTTCAGTAAATAAAACAGATACTGTATAAACCTGGATCACATTATGGCCAACAAGACGGAGAAGGGGAAATGAGCCCAAATAGAAAGAGAAGAACAGAACTAAGGAAATAAGTAGAATAAAAGAGGCAAGCGCTCAGGCCGGGGCACAGAGGACGGACTGCTGAGGGCCAGCGTCCTTCCAGGCGCAGACCCAGGCCCCGGAAGCAGGGAGGAGACAGTGGAGGCCTCGTTCTCCCAGCAGGTAGAGCAGAGAAAGGAAAGGAGAGAAGGAAAACCAAGACAGAAATAAGGTCCTTTCAGATCATTAGCGCCTCAAAGGTAAGAAAACAGGTAGCGTTTTGTGAATTACCTGGGGGATGGGGAGAGCTCACTGGGGCTGGGTATGAAGGCAGGGCTCTCTGAGGAGGGGCATGAGCGGCCATCTGAGCGGGAGACGCAGAGGCAGGAGCCACGCAGTCTGAGCGAAAGCCCCAAGTAGAGGGACAAACAAGCTGGAGGTGTTCGAAATCCGGGGCCAGGCAGGCGGGCAGGGGCGCTGAGGTGAGGCTGCAGGTGCGCAAGCCTTCCGGCTCTTGGCCTCTCTGCACAACTGGAAAGCTCTCTGGGCTGGAGAGCAGCGAGGCTGAAGGAGGGTGCACGTTTGGGGCTGAGACCAGACACAATGCCTCTGAGCTGGGTGGGAGCAATGGGGGATGGGCAGGATCAGGGAGATACTTGGGGGCACAACAGGTAAGATTCGCTGAGAGAGCTGCTGTGGGGGGAAAGGGAAGAAATCCAGGATGCGATGGTGGGAATGACCTTCCCTGTCACAGGAGACGAGAGAGAACCAGCACCCCCCAACCCAGGAGTGGGATGGACCCCAGATGAGGTTCTAGCAGGCAGGAAACCTGGGTGTGACTGGCAAATGGACGTGTTAGAGGCCATGGGCCTGGAGTAGATCAGCCAGGAGAGGGCAGACTAGAGAGGTGGGCGGGCACCTTTAGGCCACAACGCTGAGTCTGGACCACAAGGACCAGCCAAGAAGGAGACTGAGGGGCGGGCGGCCTCAGAGGAAGGAGGAGGCCGCGAAGCAGCAAGGCGCTCTCAGGAGCGGTGAGCCACGGGGAGGCAGAGAAATCAGGACTGAGCAGGGCCATGGAACAAGACGAGCCCCGGCCTGGGGGGCAGTGCCCGGGTCACATTCAGCTGCATGATCGCGGGGTCAGCTTGCTGGGCTCTGGCTTATCTTCTCAGATGGGAGACGCTGTCCTTACTTATTCATTACAAAGTAGACAGAGCTGACAGACAGCACGGTAACCAAGCCGCCCAGGCGGACACTGCTAGCAAAATGGACATCACGTGCCTCCTGCCAGGAGGCCGAGGAGGAGCCGTGGGGTGTCTCTGCCACAGACCACAGCTAAATCCAATCGGGGCAACAGAAGGCCTAAACTAAGAGACGTTCCACAAAATAACGGGCCTGTGCTCTTCAGACATGTCAAAAGCCATGCCAGACAAAGCCCAAACAAACTTCCAGATTAAAGGAGATTGAAGAGGCGACGACAAAATGCATGTGTGGTCCTGCACTGGACCTTGGATTTCTGTTGCGATAAAGGACATTACGGGGACAACTGACAAATTTTAAATAAGGTCTGTGTCAGTGTTAATTCCCGATCCTGATCTCTGGACTGTGGTTATGTCAGAGAATATCCTCATTCTTAGAAAAAAATACTTAAGTGTTTAAGGGTTTAGGGGCACCAAGCCAGCAACTTACACTCACGTGGCTCAGGGAAAAATGAATTAATGAAACAAACGTGGTAAGTATCAGCACTGGGGGAACTGGAGTAAGAGAAGTCTTTGTACAGCTTTTGCAACTTTTCTGTAAGTCTGAAATTATTTCAAAATAAAAGGTGAAAAAGCCATACCTCTCGCTGACACCAGAACAGTGGGGAGCAGTACCTGCTCACAATAGGTGCCAAAGTGCCTGCTAGGTGCTCAGCGCTGGCAACATTTGACTTTCACCCCCATTCAGAGTCCAGTGAGCTGCAGCTGTTAGTTACCCGGCTATCTCCCCCTCACCCATCGATCAATCCGATCGACCAGCAGCCGGCCTAATCCTCCGAGCTCTGCTCTGGGTAGTCTGCCCACTGGGAGGGAAATTCTTTCCTGGCAGACCAGCTGGGCGCAGGCAGGCCCTGGCACCCAATGGCACACCCCCCAGAGAGCAGGTGTGGGGTGAGAATCTCGCCCTCGTCCTGGGCACCAAATGCCTGCTCTGCTCCGGGCCGCAGGCGGGATTGGCAGGGCTGAGAAGCGCCCAAACCACCACACGGTAAAGGCCAGACGAGGCCCTGGGCTCTTTCAAGACAACACAGCAACAGAGCAATAAATACAAGTGGCTAAGGAACCGTTAACATGTTTACCTCCCCGGAAGTCATCACAGTCAAAAGAGAAGAGGGAAGTGCCAAGTGTGCCTATGAAATGAGCAATTACAAAGCAAGCGATGACAGTTAGTGCTGTAAGCCCTACCAGACACAGACCCAGAAGGCGCTGTCTGGCTATCAGGGCAGCTCTCTGGAGAACCTTTGCAAAACCTATCAAAAGCCTTTAAAATATTTATACCCCTTGGCCGGTCACTACCATTCTAGGACTCCAACCCAAGGACATATTCTAAAGTGGGAGCCCGTGTCCTGAGCGCCAGGCCCTGGGGTGTAGGAACAGCGAGGCAGAGGGGTAGAGAAGGGGAAAGGTCAGAGCCCTTGAGCTGAACTCAGAGTGGTGGTGAAAGTGGGGCAGAGGGTAGCCCAGCCTGAGGCTGGAGTTGGCAGGCCTGGGTCTGCCCCCAGCTCTACCGTCCCGGTCTGGGTACCTGAGGCCTCTTCTCGTCTGTAAAATCGGGTACCACCCCCACCCCCCGCCCAACCTCGGTGGGTCGTCTTGGCGATTCACACAGCCCTGTGCCGTGAACTGCTCTATTTTCCCACTGGCCTCTCCTCCCAGTTGAGTGTGGGGAGCAAGGGGGAACCCCTGCCCCCACACAGCGCGCCCCTCCACACTTGGGCCCACGCTGCAGCACCAGCCAGAGCCAGGGACTCGGTGGGCCTCCTGGGACTAGGGGCCAACATGGAGAGAGGGCCATGCTCACGAATCAAGACCCACACCTGACTAGAGCACACAGGACACAGGAGCTGTGCCCTCCCTGGAGACTCACCCCACACCAGCCAAGCGCCCAGCGCTGCTTCTGTCAAATGAGTCCACAGGCAGCTGGCTGCTCCGCCTGAAGCCACTGCCCCAGAATACAAAGTTCTCGGGGCACCAGACTGCTGGAGGCCTGGGCGGCGGCCAAGGTTGAAATCAGGGGCAGGGGTGGCTTCAGCTGAGTGACTTCCCACCTCCTCCCACGCCAGGGCCCAGGCAGGAGTTGGTCACGCAGGCAGCAGGTGATTGGTAGCCCCAGACTGTGAGGGAGGTGGTCTGAGGCAGGGTACCAGCGGGAGGACAGAGAGCGGACTTCCTGCTGCCACTTCTCAGGGCACAGAAGCCTCAACCAGCAGAGTGGGGTCTGGAGGGCCCGATTGGGAGGGGCTCTCGGGGATGACAGAGGGCACAGGTCACACTGCCCCTCAGAGCCCGACGCAGCCCTGCAGCTCAGTTCATAGCACCAGTGCCAGGCTTGGCACCCGAGGACACAGAGATGAATAAAAGTACTGCCTCATTCCCAGAACATGTCCACCTTTCTCCGAACTGGTTAACTTAGCCATGTCCCTTGTCAAGTCGCACTCCCCTCCCAGACCTGAAACCAGAGGGTTCGGCTGCCTGGTGCTTCCTTAGGCCTTTCCAGAATCAACTTCAGCTGGGAGAAAACCTGCAGGCCAGAAGTGGCCACCTCACAGAACCCTCTTTCTGGAAGCAGGACCTTTGTGAGTCGTGTGTGTGTGTGTGTGTGTGTGTGTGTGTGTGTGTGTGTGTGTGTGTGTTGAGTTTAAGGGGTTCGGGATGGGCCAAAGGAGGAGATTCCCACTGCTCCCTGAATCTTGCCCTGTCCCTCCAAGCTGGAGGGAGGAGAGGCCCTTGTGCAATGCTCGGGGGGCAGAGGTAGGAAGCCATGCGGTTGGAGGCACCGGGCAAGACCCACAGGAGAAGCGGAGCCCCTGAGGTGGAGACAAAGGACACCAAACTCTCTTCCTGAAACCCTGCTAGAGGGGCTCCCTCTGGCGTTAAATGGGACGCCTTGCTCCAGATCAAGCCCTGGCACCTGGAGTGACCGAGTGACAGCCTCTCCTCAGTGGCACTTGCCCAAAAAGAGCCTGCAGAGCGCTGGCCTTCCCTCAGGCACCGTTCCAGGTGGCATCTTGTCACCCTCACACCGGGGCTGAGAACAGGTGATGGTGCAGTCACAGGAGAGGGGGTGGGCAGGGGCCAGGATCCCCGCATGGCCCAGTGTGCCCTGATTTGGGGGTTTTCAGTGGTGGGTGGTAACCAAGAAGTCCTCAAGGGCACTGACAGTTTGGCTGCAGATCTTCCTTAAACACTCCGACGGGGGCTGTGGTAACCCAACCCGGCATCTAGGAAAACCCTCCTGTCATCAGCTGACCCTGTCTAGGGAGCTGCAGGCCTTGTGCAAGGACGCCCTCGCAGTGGCTGCGCCCTCCCCCCCCGCCCCCCCAGGAAAGGCCTGTCAGAGGCTACCAGATGCAGCACGCCTCTGGTTATGTGGCCCGGGGACACCACGGTGCCTTGCTCGGCGCTGGTGACGCACATGAAGAAAAACGTCCTATTCTGACCTCAGAGATGGGGGAATGACGAGTAAGAGGAAAGCAACCACCGTCACCCGAAGATTCTTGCCCCGGTTTCCTCTCTGACAGAAGCTGGAAGTTCCTGCAGGTGCCAGCTGACAGATCCCCTCCCGTGGCCGTTGCCGTACACCAGAGACAGGAAATGAGGCGGCTTTGCCTCTCACTTGGGATGTGTAAACGCTCTCGCCAGCAGAATGCGGCACAGGGACGCAGGAGTGTCTGGAACACCTGTCCCCGCGTCAGCACGATGCCACCGTGTCTACTTGTCTCCCCGCGTCAGCTCTCTCCTCCAACACTGCATCAATAAGCTCAGCGGTCTCCTTCCAGAGGACAACGCCCACGACACCCTGTGGAGCGAGGCGGGGGAAGGGTCTGGACGTGGTGGTCCCGGGTCTGGTGATCCCGCCACGTTGCTCCCGCGACATCCAACACTCACCAAGCTCCACCTACATGCCAGGCCAGTGCCAGCGGGGGGGGGGGGGCACAGTGGTGACAGGCATGGCTGGCAGGCAGAGCCTCCCCTCTTTACCAGGCCCTGAACTAGCGTAGGAAGTTCTGAATGTACAAATCACGTGAGCGCATACCTCCATATCAGTCCCTTTCCAGATGAGGAACCAGGCATGGCAGGGTGAAGTGACACCCAAGCTCACCCAGCAGGGACAGATTTGAGCCAATGTGTGTGCCTCCCTCCACAGCAGGGGCTCTGACCCACCAGGGCAAATGGAGGAATCAGCTGAGGCAATGAAAGGAGTGGGTGGAGGCTTGCGCAGAAGCACAGTGTACAGGCACTTGGGAACCACTCCTGATAAAAAACTGTCACTGGCTTGAAGTCCAACAGGACCCCCCACAGCATTCTGCACGTCCTGCCAGAGAGCAGGGTGACAGGCCGGCAACCGTGTGGCCCTGATCAGCTGGGGCCGTTTCCATTTGTCTAGTAAGTCACCAAAATGGCGCTAGAAATCCCACTACGTCTGGCCTAAGCTACATCTCCCGGCTGCCTCTTGTAACCAGGAGCAACACCAAATTCCCTCGTCAGGACATCATCATCCAAGTTTGGGTCCAGACAACACGACCACCATGTTCAGGGCGGAATGCTCTCGCCAGAGCGGCCTTGCGGTGATCCGAGTGCAGCAGCCACGGGCAGGCCCTGGATGTCCCTTGGAGGACCCACCCTGCATGTCCCTGTACTCACAGAGCATCTCCTGCGGCCCCCGAGGGCAGCTGTGGGCAGGAGGCACAGAGGAAGGGAGAGCCAGAGCCCTGCCTCAGGGGACAGTGGCCAGCATGTCAGTTTGGAGGCCCCCAGTCTGGCCCTCAGCAGGTGGGCTGGAGAGCAGCCGGAGGGGGTGAGAAGGGAGAGCGCTGGAAACAGGCCCAGGAATTTCCAAATTAACTAAGGAGGCTCCTATACATCTACTTCCTCCCACCCCCACCGGCACCAGCACCCCACCAGGCTGTGTCCCCCGCCCCCAGCCCGCCTCAGCAGCTGCCAGCAAAAGCAGGTCAGAACCAGAAAGAAAGTGTTCTTGGCAGAGGGCTTCATGCTGTGGAAGAAGTGAGCCTCTGGTGGCGGGGGGCACTCTGCACTGCCCTGGACCTGTCACCAGGAGACATAAGAGGAAAAGACCGCTGGCTTTCAGGGCTGCAGCAGTGGGTGTCAAAGTGCCCAGAGAGAGGACAGACTGAGGCTGAGATTCCTGGGTGGGGAAGGTGACAGACAAGAAAGGAAGTAGAGGCAGGAAGAGACGTGAGGGGAAAGAGTACGCGGGCCTGGGCAGTGCAGCACAGTGGTCCCACCTGAGCGGACTGCGTGATTCGGAGTCATTCGGAGTCATGTCATCATGGCTCCTTGTCACCCCAGCAACCCTGGTTGTAAGAGCAGGTAGAGGGGAGAGGGTGGAACAGCAACACCTGGGACGACGGGTACTGCGTGGGCCGGGGGACTTGTGGACTGGGGAACGGAGGAGGCGTGGGGAGAGGAGACCAGTGATGGCTGATCAGGGCCTGCAGGGGAGGGACAGGGAAGCATAGGGACACACGGTGGGCGGCAGGCTGGCATGGCAGTGGCTGCTGGGTCCCAGCCTCATTTGAGGGCAGGAAGACTTTCAGGGCGAATGCTGCCCCTGGTGCAAAAGGAGAGCTACTGCCGACCTGCACACGCTGCCCAGGTACCGGAGCGTCCGGGCCAGGCTGTGTTCAGAGGGCCACTTGCCTAATTTCTCCGCCTCCTTTCCAACTGACTCAGGAAGGCCTTCCGCCCCACCTGCCCAGCTGGCATGGGGACCCTCCCTGGGGCAGCTACGTGTCGTCAGCACGGTGCCGTCACTGTCCATGTCACAGCCCACTGTCTTCCTGCTTCTGAGGGCGCTCCTGGAGATCATGTCTGTGTGCTCGGGAAGGAGCACTTAACATCATAACCCGTCTTAGCGGGACACTGTGAGGATTTTGAGGACAGGATCCTCCGTCTATTTTGTCCCCCGATGTCTCCCTAGCGCTCTGCAGTGCCTGACACTGAACTAAATGTCTGGGGAACGAACAAACACTCCAGGTCCCGTAAGGATTATGCAGAGTCGTGTGAGTCCACAAGCTTTACGGAGCGGAGCGCCTAGACAAAGATGAATAAGGAACGGCCCCTCCGAGAAGCAGCGCACGCAAGCTAGGGGAACACACAAGTGTTGCACATACAGGACAGCCCCAAGTGTTACAAGGAAGGTCCAAGGGCAAGATCAGCAAAAGCAACTCGCAGACTGAGCCCGGGACTCAGGAAAGCATTTCGGGGCTGAGTGGGGTGACAGATACCAAAGACTCAATTCTAAACGTGGCTGGACAACGCTTTGCAGGAAGACAGACATCCGAACCCAGGGTGGTCCGGAAGCTCCCCGGGGCCTTCATGGCCCACTGCCCAGCTGGAGGGTCGCATAGGACTGCTCCCCACTCACCCACTCAGTGCACCCCAGTTCCAAGGTGGCAGGAAAGTGCCTGCCAGTGTATGGACTGAATTGTGTTCCCCAAATACCCGTGGAAGCCCCACCCCCAGGACCTCAGAATGGGACCTCAGTAGGAAATAGGCTCTTTACAGAGGTAATCAGTGAAAATGAGGTCACTAGGTTGGACCCTAATCCAATAAGCTTGGGGTCCTTATAAAAAGGGAATAATAAACAGACAGATGCACAGAGAGAAGATGGCCTGAAGACACCCAGGGAGACGGCAACCATGTGCCCGAGAAATGCATCTACAAGTCAAGGAACGTCAAGGATTGCTAGCAAACACCAGAAGCTAGAAGAGATAAGGAAGGAGCCTCCCCTAGAGAAGTCAGAGGGAGTGTGGCCCTGCCAGCACCTTGGCTTTGGACTTCTGGCCTCCAGACTATGAGACATGAGATCTGCTGTCAGCCACCCTGCTTTGGGACTTCGCTATGGCAGCCTCGGGGTTCTCACGAACGACCAGAACCTACAGAGACCCTGAAATCAGGCGTGGAGCTCAGGGTGGTAAAAATGTCCCCCTCCCCACGTGCTCACCCTGCGGCAGGTTACGGAGGGGCCTTCGGAGCTGGTGGGGCTGCTTGGAGCTGTGATAAGCACCCCGAGTGGCTGGCAGCAAACACGAGCAGGAACTGCCAACGTCGAGTGTGGCTGCACGGAGAGCTGGCGGAGTCAGCAGGAAGGCCCCCTGAAGAAAGGCACTGGGGAGAGGGGGAGCGGGGCAGAGGGCGGGAGGGAGGCGGCTCGGGTGGGGAACAGCTCGAGCACAGGCAAAGGAGCCAGCAGCCTGGTGAAGCCCACTGAGGCCAGAGGCAGGGCGTGAGCCGGGGCAGACAGACTCTTGGCCTTCAGGGCAGGCGCGCATGCACAGCAAGGGGTGTGGACCGTACCCGCAATGTCAGGGGATAGGACCACAGAAACCAGGCCAGGGGAAGTGATTTGCAATTTAGAGGGGCCACTATGGCGGTTGTGAGGAAGTTGGATTTGAGGAGGAAAGACTAGAAGACGTTCTAATGTACGTAAGAGAGAATGAGCCCCGAGGGAAGAAACACGCCCGAGGTAATATTGCCAGCACCCGTTAGATGAAGGGCAAAGAGGCCACAGGTAAGGATGACTCTTGGCTCCTATGTTAAGAGGTGAGTGCCAAGTTAGAGAACACAGAAGCGGATGTAGAAAAACACGGGAGACCTCGGCTCTACCACTGAAGAGCGTGAAGCAACTGCAAGCTATGCACCTGGGGAGGGCAACCAGGCAGCTGGACCGTGAGTCTGACACACCGAGCAGGAGGGAGACCAGGGAATCACCTCCACCTGCTCGGGCAGAGGAGAGAGCGGGAAACAGCCACCGACCAGGATGAGCAGAGGGACACCCAGGGACCGTCCACGGACTGTGGGAGTGTCGCCGTGAGAGCCAAGAGTTTTGAGGAATGAGGAGTGTCTACACAGCAGAACTCTAATGAGGAATAAAAAACAAAACAAAAAAGGAATTAAAAAACAGCTGCTGGGCTCACAGCAGAGGGCCCACTGGTGGCCTCTTGGGTGGCTCACAGTGGGTGGAGACAAAAGTGAAAGTGGAAGCAAGTGAGGAAGCATCTACTGCAAACTCCCTAAAGTTTGGACAAGGACTTTTAGGTGTTTGGGTAAGAGGAGGAGAAAGGCAGAATGAGCGAGAGGGCACTAGATCAGCCTTAGTCTCTCTCTCTGTCTCTCTCTCTCTCTCTCTTTCTTTCTCTCTCTCTCTGTCTCTCTCTCTGAAACATCTGAAAAATACAGACAATGCATCTAGCAACACAAGACCGTGAACCCAGAATAAACTGATGTCACTACGTTGATATATCTGCTTCATGCTTTATGGTAAGCACTAGGTCTGGTGAAATGTAATGGATCGAACACAGGGGTTCATTTCTACTCCCTTCAGAAATCCCACTAAAACTTCAGTAAAAGAACTTTTTTTTAAGAGCACAAACCCACAAGGACAAATTATGGGATGGCCAACGGCAGCAGATGACAGAGGTCAGTAAATTGGACAATGGATAGCATGTGACAATGATGGGGTGGAGAATATGCAGGGGAGACACAGAGCAAGCGAACTTGAACTGTGGGCTCCTGGAAAGTGCAGAACTTGGTGGGTCGGTGCCTCAGAAGGTGGGACAGCAAACAGAAGTCAGGTGACAACCTAAGAGACTGAGCGTCCCAGACCCACCCGCCCACACTTGGCCACGGGACCCCACCAACCCCAGCAGAACGACAGGAACAGCAAACACCCCTGGCCCCTGCAAAGTACCCTGCTGTCACTCATGGAATCCTCCCAACACCCCCTGCGGGAAGTTCAGGTGCACTCCCAAGTCTACAGCTGTAGGACCTGACTCAGGCAGGCCCGAGGGAGCCACACGCCCAAGGACACACTGCTAGGAAGTGTCAGAGGCAGGTGCACTGTCCTGAGCCCCAGGCGCTGGCACCTTACAGAAAAGAGGCTCAGTCCTTGGCGAGACCCCACCCCGGCCATGTGGCCCAGCCCAGGCAGAGCCACCAGAAAGAGCACAGGGACTTATGGAAGTTCTACAGACAGACAGGGAGACTGCAGACCCCTCAGCTTCCACAGAGCGGTCCCCCAGCTGATGGTCAGGCAGTGAGGACCCCCTCTCTAGGAAAGCAGCAGCCCAGACTGAAGTCCCGGGGCTACTGACATTTCATGGGGGCCTGCAGTCTCCTCTCCCAGCGGGGAGGACACCGGGCCCATGCTTTCTGATTGACTTTGGTGTCACAGTCTTCAGTATGAATAGACAGTCCCAAATCACCCGCTATTGGAGGAAATCGCCAACAATTTCACCAAAACAAATTAGGAATGAAAACAAGGGAACTCTGAGAAGAAAAGTAATACTGAGAGCAGATACTTAGAAAAAGCTATAATTAATCTCCCCAGAGAAGAGAAGCTATTGCGTTGGGAGGTGGCAGCTATTTTAAAAAGGCAAGGAGAAAGAGCTCTAGGAAGTTAAAAATAGAGTTGCAGACATTTTTAAACATAATAAACAGAATTAGAAGACAGTTGAGGACATCACCCAGAAAGCATAACAAAAAGACTGACATATGGCAGACAGGAGGAAAGGTAAGGAAATAAGACTGAGTTCAGGGAGCCTGGGGCCCAGCAGAGGAGAATTATCCTGAATGCCTCCTGGAGCTGAAGGACAAACACTTCAGGTTGGGAGGGCTGAGATTCCAGCAAGACGCCCAAAGTCCCAGCTGGAACTGGGATCAAGTGGGATCCCACTAGCTTCCTGTATTACCTTCCTGGGGCTACCGTAACAAATTACCAGACTTGGTGGCGTAAAACACCACAGAAATCTATTCTCTTTTAGTTTTGAAGTCATGTTTCACTGGGCCGAAAGCAAGGAACTGGCAGGGCTGTGCTTCCTCCAGAGGCTCTAGGGAACGTCCTTCCTCGCCTCCTTCACGTCTGGTGGCCACCGGACCACCTTGGCTTGTGGCCGCATCACTCCAGTCTCTCCCTGTGTCGTCACATGGCCTTCTCTGCAATGGATGTCTGATCTCCTGTCCCTGTCTGCTGCGGACACGAGTAATGACATTTAGGGCCCCCCAGATAACGCAAGAACGTCTCTCCATGTCAAGACCCTTAACTTCGGGCCGGCCCAGTGGCTCAGGCGGTTGGAGCTCCGTGCTCCTAACACTGAAGGTTGCCGGTTCGATTCCCACATGGGCCAGTGGGCCCATGTTGCCGGTTCGACTCCTGCAAGGGATGGTGGGCTGCGCCCCCTGCAACTAACAACAGCAACTGAACCTGGAGCTGAACTGCACCCTCCACAACTAAGACTAAAAGGACAACTTGACTTGGAAAAAGTCCTAGAAGTACACAATGTTCCCCAATAAAGTCCTGTTCCCGTTCCCCAAAAAAATCTTAAAAAAAAAAAAAAAGACCCTAATTTCATCACATCTGCACAGGCCCTTTTTCCTTATAAGGTGACACTTACAGGTCCCAGGGACAAGGATCTGATATCTTTAGGGGCCACCATATAGGCAACTACATTTCTGAAGAGAACGAGAAGAAGGTGGTCACAACAGTCTTCAACAGTGGCACTGAGCCAGAAGCTACTTCTGAGGGAAAATATTCTCCAACCTAGAGTTTTCTACCCAGTTAGACTATCAATCGAGTGTGGGGGCAAAATAAAGATATTGCAGAATGCCCGGCCAAGGAAAGTTTACCACCCACATGTCCGTTTGCCTGGGAAGCTTCTGGGGGATGGACAGTCACAAACAATAGGAAATGAACTAAGACTGAGGAAGATTCTGGATCCAGGAGGCAGCACAGAAGAGCAAGGGGGATTCTCAGGGTGATGGTGAAGGAGGCCCCTCTGTGCATGCTGACCAGTGGCCTAGAGAACCAGCGGGCAACACAAAGGCCAGAAAGCTCCCCTGGGTGTGGGTTTCCCAAGGGAGGGATGGGGGGGCTTAAACTAACAAACAAACAAACAAACAAAGCCTAGACTGCCTGAAGTGTCTGAAAGAAAGGAGAGGAGAGAGCAAATTGCAATGTGTCTGACGATGAAGGAGTAAGGTAAACAGCAACTCCTGGTAACTGAGACAGTATGTAAGGAAACGTTACCATGTAAACACTCAGTGTTCTCAAATGTGAGTATTTACTGGATTCTAATAATGTAAAAGATAAAAATGTGCTTTAACAAAAATGGTTACGTAACCATGCTGAGAGGACTAGGGAAAGTGGGTACACATTTGGGGGCCGGTGGGGTGGCGGTGCGGCAAAAGCCAGCTAAATCTTCCAGACAAGAAAGTCAATAAACTGAGTCAGTGCTATCTGGAAACATGAGGGGAAGCAGCCAGGAGTCAAAGGTGGTGAGGGGTGTCTCTGGGGCGGCGGTCAGGGAGGGCAGGCTGGACAGGGGACCGAGGAGTCTTTTATAAGCCTCGTGGCACAATTTGGCTTTCTGAAGTGTCCACGTGTATTGTTTTGAAAAAATAACAGTTAAATTGAACAAGAGGAAAAGCACACACAGCAAACAGTTGCCGTTTCTCTTGTGGCTCTTCGAATTCCCGGGGGCTTCCAATCCCCACATTGCTTGGACATACAGGTACTCAGAACCACATACGTGTTTTCATTTTTCCGTAAATGAGATACTATCATTTTTTAACACATTTTTTTCACCTAATGTTTGGAATCTGTCCACAATGATATAAGTCGATCTAGCTCATTAATTTTAGTGGCTGTATAATATTATATACACACAGTTTATCCAAGGCCAAATGAGGGACCTATAGGTTAGGGTTAGGGCAAAAGGTACACGGACTTCATTGTACTATTTATTCCATTTTTATGTATGTTTAAAAAAATCATGATGAAGAGTCAATTAAAATGTTAAAAACGAATAACTTCGATCCCACATACAAAGTATGCAAGAATTTCTCTGGGTCTATACCTAGAGTTGGCATTGCTGCATCAAACAGGAGGTTCGCTGCACGTGTCAATCCTGCCATATACCTCCCCAGAGTAGTTGTCCTAGTAATTTCTGCAGCCACCAGAATGACAATCAAATTTCTATTTCCCTGTATCTTTGCCAGCACTTCTATTGTCGGACTGATTTTTGTCAATCTCCTGGGTATAAAATGGTATCTTGTCTTCATTTTCATTTCCCTGATTATTAGTAAAGTAGGATATTTTCTCATGATTGGGGAAATAATTTTAGGTTTTCTCTTTTATGAACTGCCTGTTCATATCATGAGCCCGTTTTTCTGCTGGGCTGGTTGGCTTTTTCTTACCGCATTGTACTAAGTCATTATGATTCTAGACATGAGTCCATTCTCCATTATACACGTGACAGACATCTTCCTGAACAAGAAAATGTTTAGCAAGTTATAGGAAGAGGAAGGGGAAAGAGCTGGGAGAGGAAGGGTTGCAGAAGTAGAGGTGGGAGCAGGAAAAAGAGCCGGAACAAGCCAGGGAAGGGAGGCCCCCAGGTCAGGTCAAAGACTGACCTTGAACTGGAAGGAGACTATGTGCCTCTTCTGAGACCAAAGTGCCTACATGTTCTGGGACAGTCCCAAAGTGCAATATGCTACATAGCGGCTGACCACAGGCAGCTACACGGATGTAGCTGGTTGGGACCCAGCTACACTCAACTCGGCGGAGGCCTGAACTAACCAGTGGCTTTTGCACTGCGGCTCTCCAGGTGGAGAAGCCCAGACATCGTGTTCGGGAGACACAGCTGGAGAAGCAGCAGCCCAGGGAAGATATGTCTGCAGATGGCAGGTCTTCCTGTTCACATCAAGACGCCTTGTTAGCCACAGCTGCTCCAAGAGGCAGGAATAATGAGTTCAAGCTGCATCAACGACGGCGGAGATTAAACGCGAAGGAAAACGTCTGGCCAGTCAGCTCAGGAAAAGATACAGATTAGAAAAAGCGGTGGCATTTCCCTCGGAGGGAGTTTTAAAAGAACTTAGAGAGTTTTCTGAATGAGTTGGTTTAAGTCAAGTGATTCTTCTAGAATAGCAAAATGTGAGCCCGATTGTATGAGATTTCTCACATTTGTGTTGTGATTATCTGTCCTTGAAGAATGGGAAGCAAAGCAGTTTTCTACCTGTATTTTCGCACGTTCCTATAAAATGTTTTAATATTCCTTCTTTGGAGGAAAAATGCAAAAGTTAGATGTTTGGAGTTTAAATGTTAAGTATGTTTTACTTTAAAATGTACCACGGGCCAGAGATCTGTAGCCCTCAGCACAACAGGCAGAAAGAGAGATGTGAGCAGCAAGACAATTACTGTAGCTCCTCCCAAGCTCCTGACGCTCTTCTCAGCCAAGATAAAGCTAACAAGCCAGGGCTGCCAGATTTAGCAAATTAAAATGCAAGCCGTTCAGTTCAACACTGAATTTCAGAGAAACAGCATTTTAAAAAATGTGTAAGTATATCCCATGCAATATTTGGGGCATACTTATACTATAAAATTAGTTGTGGTTTATCTGAAATTTAAATAACTAGGCATCCCGTATTTTATCTGGCAACCGTAACGCGCCAGCAGTGTTGAAGCCCTGACTGTATCTTAGAAGAAAAGAAACATGTGAAGAGAATTCCCAAATGTTTACATAACAGCGCTGGGGTAACACAGTGGGTAACACACCAGGGGTCCAACTTCTTGGGTTTAAATCAGGGCTCCACAAAGCCCGCTGACTCTGGGCAAGTTGCTTATCTGGATAAAATCTACAAAATCAGGGATGATAACAGTAACTGCGCATAGAGCTATTACACAGATCAAATGAGTTAAGGCACTGCGAAGGGCTCAGAACAGTGCCTGGCACAAAACCAGCCTTTGTTACAGATGTGAGCTGTCAGTATTAGCAGTGGGAAGGCTGAACAGTGGGGACTGGCCCTGCTTCTGATGGACAGGGCCTGGGCCGTGAGAACCACGGGACAGCCCCAGTTTGAAGCACAACATGACCCAAATAGCCTCCTTGGTCAGAGCTGCCAGCCAACCGAAGAACCAGGGTCCCCCAACCCAGCTGGGTCCTGTTAGTGAGGACTTCCTACACCCACTCCAGGGCGTACAGCTTGCTCCCACGGGCTCACTTGACTCGGCCTCTTTCCACCTCCGTGCCAACTCGCTTTGGTAGCTTGAAATTGGCCACCGTGGGCATATGTATACCACAGAAATGGGCAAACCCTGAAATCAGGGTCTTTTCCCCACCTCCTTGACATCCACCACTGAAAAACCACCCAGATGGCTGAAGAGCCATCCCAGGGACAGGCAGTGAGGGAGGGTTGGATCTGTGGCATCCCTTCTCCATTTCCCACTTTGGCTACAGAACGCAAATAAAGAGGCCTCTGTTTCTTTTGTAAGGGCCTGAAGCAGAGTGCTTAATTTGGCCAAAACATGAGGATGAGCTAAGGAAGAAATGAATGAGGCCCTCTCTCCACGTCTTAAGGTAGTTAGTTCACACGACATCCTGCAACACTAATTAACCTGTGAGAAGATCAAAATCAAAATCCTTTTGCGAATCTCACTTAACAACGTGAAAATTATTCTTTTGTTTTTAAGGCACTGATTTCCTTGTTCCTAGGCCTGACACTTTTTCTCTCCCTCCCTCTCCCATTCTTTCTTTCTTTTTTTTTTTTTTATCAATCTTATTGGGGAATATTGGGGAACAGTGTGTGTTTCCAGGGCCCATCAGCTCCAAGTAGTTGCCCTTCAATCTAGTTGTGGAGGGCGCAGCTCAGCTCCAAGTCCAGTTGCCGTTTCGGGGTGCAGCCCACTATCCCATAATTGAACCGGCAACCTTGTTGTTGAGAGTTCATGCTCTAACCAACTGAGCCATCCGGCCGCCCCTCCCTTTCTTTCTTAACCAACAGAGGCATTTGCGGGTTGAAGTGTGGAGATTTTAAATTGTGGTCGTTGGATGTACATGTCAAATGTCTATTCTGTAACAGAACTTACCCCCCCTCCTGACCCCATTTCCTGCCCCCGCCCAAACAACACCCCCCCCCCAAACAAAACCTCTTCCTGTCTTCCTCACCATCATCTCTAGGAACTAGGACTTCCGTTTGGGGGTCACCTTCAGCTCTTCCCTCTCTCCCACCACCCACTTCTGCCTCTTGTGTCCTCCCTCCTTTCATTTCTACTTATCCACCCTAGTTCATGCCCTCTTACTACTTGAACGAGTGCAAAAACCTAACCCTCACCAAGCACCACCATCAGGTGACACTATACACTATACACTAGTGACAGTCAGCATCCCAAAATACAGGCAGAAGAGAGGGTCACTCTCATCTTAAGAGCCCTCTATCCCGCCCCATTGCCCACGGTAAGAGTCGCTTCCTCGGGCCTTCTCCCATCATTAGTCCAACCTACCTTTTGAGCCTTATTTCCCACCACCCCTCAGCCTCCTGGATCCTGTAACTCCAGCCAAACTGCCTCCTCCTTGTTCCCAAATAGTCCAAGCGCCTTCCCAGCTCCCTCGGAGTAGTCCCTCCACCCAGACACCCCCACCTGGTACCCTTCTCCACTGCCACCGTGCAAAGCCTGCTTGTGTCTGGGTTATGCATCTTATTTCTCTCCCTTCTGAAGTCCCATCAAAACTTCAGTAAAGAGATTAAAAAACAAAACTATAACTGCCACCCCCCACCCCCACCAAGGACAGAGCGACCAGGACAGACCACAGCAACAGAACTGTGGGAGGTGGAGGGCAGCTCAGGTGAGCCGACCTTATGGCCCCTAAATGACAATGGGGAAAATGACCCACCCGTTTCCACCACAGAATCTGCAAAAGGCTGGAAACTTTGGCTCCAGGTCCCCCAGGACGGGGAAGAACCAGCTCCTGGGTTTTGAGAAGCAGTCAGATCCCTAGAGCTGTTTCCTTACCTCCTGCGGTACCACTGGAGACGACCCCTCTCCCGGCCTCTCCGGAGAAGAGAGGTGTATCCTAGAGAAGGGAAGCCTGGGTCTCTGCACTGGCAGATCAAAGGCACACGGAGGGCCTGGCTATCTTGTCAAAAACAGGGGAGGGGGCGGACGGGTGGCTCAGTTGGTTAGAGCGTGAGCTCTGGGCAACAGGGCTGCGGGTTCGATTCCCACATGGGCCAGTGAGCTGCGCCACCCGCAACTAGAATGAAGACAACGAGCTTCAGCTGAGCTCCCGGATGCCTCAGTTGGTTGGAGCGCGTGCTCTCAACCACAGGTTGCTGGTTCGACTCCCGCATGGGATGGTGGGCTGCGCCCCCTGCAACCAACAACGTCGACTGGACTTGGAGTTGAGCTGCGCCCTCCACAACCAAGAGTGAAAGGGTAACAACTTCACTTGGATGGAGCTGATGGGTCCTGGGAAAAACACACTGTTCCACAATAAAAAGTCCTGGAAATACACACTGTTCCCCAATAAAGTCCTGTTCCCCTTCCCCCGCTAAAAGAAACAAACAAACAAACAAACAAACAGAAAAACAGGGAAGGGAGTTTGAGCCTGCACAGCCTGTCCCTTTGCCCCTGCAGCTCCCAGAACACCACAGCCAGCCCTTCCCCTCCTCCCAGGCCGGGCCCAGCCCCAGAGGGAAGACCTCAGGGTATTGACATTGACATGTCCCAAGAAATAGCACGCACATCACCGGCTGTGACACTCAGAAACCTGACTCCCAGGCAGCTTTTAGCCCGGACTAGTAACCCTGCAGCCCAGGAAAGATTCCTTCAAAGATAGAGACCAACGGAAAACAGCAGAAAAGAGCAATCTGGAGAAAACAGCTTATGCAAGGAGCAGAAAACTTAAACAAGGCATTTATCCTCAGAGAAATAAGGAAAGCGTCCATCAATGAAACAACAGGATGGTACACATATATTTTTAAAGAACCATTTGGAGAGTAAAAAAGTCTCTTGGAAATTAAATATATAACAGGAGAAGCAAACAAACAAACAAAAATCAATAGATGGGTTGAAAAATAAAGGAAATCTCCTAGAAACTGAAACGAAAGGAAAACAGGCAAGGAAAGGGAAGAGCATTACAGGGCCGGTCCAAGAGACCCAAGAGATAAGAGGAGTCTCAGAAAGAGAGAACTGGGAAAAACAAAGAGGAAGAAATGAAATCATTCGGGAATATCCCAGGCCAGGAGGACATGTTTCCACGTGGAAAGCCGCACTGAGCCGGCGAGACGAATGAAGGCAGACCCACGCCAGGCATGTGCTGAAACTTCAGAAAGGAGACCCGGGGGGGCACACGAAGAATCAGAAGTCAGGGTTTCAGATTCCTCAACAGCAGCTTGGGAAGCTAGAAAAGCACAAAGCAATCTTTCAAAATGGTAAGGAAAAAATTATTTCCAACCTCAAACTCTCTATGCAGCCAAACTATCAATTATGTATGAAGGTAAAATAAAGACAAGGCAGCAACAACTGACCTCGCTGTGGTCGAGTTCCACCAAAACAAGGCCGCAAAGTGGCCAGAAAGACAACAGGAGCTGCAGCCTGGGGAAGGCAGAGGGGATCCCAGGAGAGAGGGCACAGGGTGAGGCAAGGGGCTCCCAAGAACCACTTCGTGGGCACACTTTGCTCAGGCGACCTGAAGGAAAATGGGACCAGCACTCCTATTGAGGGGACCCAGAGTGGAAATGTCTCTGGCTGGACGTGACAGCCTGACAGGAAAGCAGCATGAATGACACCTGAGGGGGGGGCAGGGCGTACTCCTTCAACCCACTTCTTAGCAGGAGCCTCCTGGTCCCCATGGGTCACCAGGTGCAAGATGTCAAAATCCGCCCCACTGGGAGGACGCTCCGATGCATAGAATATTTCTAAAATGAGATTCCATGAGGTCCCAGTGGCTGTCTTGGGGAAGAGACGTGTGGAAAAGGTTTATCTTTCAATGTCTACCCTTTTGAATTTGTATCATGTACTGGATTATTCAAAAAACGAATAACACACAATACATGAAAAGGGGATCCTGCCCGGCTTCAAAGCCCCTCCATCAGGAAGCCGTCTCTGGTTCCCCACACGAGCCCCAGAGCCAGCCAGGCCTTGGGTGTCCTCTTCCTGCTGGCTTCTCAGGGCACCCTGGTTAGTGAGTGCTGGGTGAAGGCTGGACCTGGAGCTCTTTGGGGGCAGATTGAGCTCATCTTTGAACTTGCTCCAGGAGCACTGCCTGCTATATTCCAGGCACCTTCCAGTTCGCTCACTTCTCACCACAGTCCCACGGGGATCAACCCTCACTTTACTGATGAGAAAACTAAGGCTCAGGAGGACCCACAAGGAGCAGCCAACTCGAGAATCACCAAGCCCGTCCAACTCCAGGGTCCTTGTTTTCCACACGGGTACCCGGCTCGGTGCCTGGTTTGCAGGAGGGCTCCGGAAATGTTTAAAGGAACCATAATACGACTGGGTTGGAATGACATTTTTCTCCCTGAGCTGGGCTCTTCCCATGCTCTGAGCCCCAGAAATAGAGGCTTAGGGGGCTCAGTGGCAAGCAGACCTCTGTCCAGCCAGGGAATCAGGGCGGGTTTCTCCTTAAGGTAGTCGTTTAGCTCACTGGGTTACTGCCCCTGGGGGCCAGGTGTTTGTGATTTTTTTAAACAGCTTCACTGAGACACAATCACATACCATCCAGTTCACACATTTAAAGTACAACTCAATGGCTTTCAGTTTACCCAGAGTTGTGCAACCATCACCACAATCAATCACAGAGCACACCCATCCCTCTTAGCCAGCAGCCCTCCCACCCCCCACCCCCAACTCCCTCAGCCCTAGGCAATGTGGACAAAAAAGGGCTTCTATGGAAAGTGACCTAAGGGGTGATCTGGTCATACATTCCTACCTGGGCAGGTCCCTGGGTAGTCGCGCCCCAGGCACACAACTTCCTTGTGAAAGGTTTATCTCGGCCTTAAGCTGCCCGTCCCTTGTTTCTGTTGTGCATCCAGGTTAACACACACTGGAAAAACCTGAGGTGATACCCATCAAAGGGGGTATTCACCCTCAAGAGAGCGCACAATCTTATTAACTGTCCCGTAATCCTATTCCCACCTTGCTTTCCCCAATCTTCCTTACCTCCCCTCCTTAATGTCAAATGCACAAAAGCAGCTGCAAATTTGATTCTCAGGAGCACTTGAGATCTTGCTCCCTGGCAACAAGTCGTCCGTTTGGCTCAATAAACTCTTATAAAAATGTTCTCTACAGGTTTGGACGCTTCTTACACCGACACTCCTTTTTGGCTATTCTGAGCAACGCTGCTATGAACACTTGTGTACACATCTTTGGGTGGACATGTGTTTTCATTTTTCTTGTGTATTTTCTTAGGAGTGGAATTGCTGGATCATATAACTCTGTTTAACTGTCTGAGGAACGGCCAGACTGTTTGCCAAAGCAGCTGCTTCACTATATGTCCCCCAGTTGTGTGTGAGGGTTCCAATTCCTCCGCATCCTAGACAACACTTTAAGTTAAGCATTTTTATTGGGTCTTCAAGTCTGGGTCCCACTCCCCAACACTGTGCTTGGCCATCCTAGTGAGTATAGAGAGGGATCTCCCTGTAGTTTTGATTTCTAATTCCCTGATGGCTAATGACATTGAGCATGTTTTCATGTGCCTACTGACCATCTATATCTTCTTTGGAGAAATGTCTGTTCAGACCCCAGATTGGATTGCCCGTCTTTTGATTGTTGACTTGTAAGTGTTCTTTCCATATTCTAGATACAAGTTCCCTATCAAATATATGATCTGCAAAATTTTTCTCCCATTCTTTGGGTTGCCTTTTCACTTTCCATTGCTGCACAAAAGTTTTTCGTGTTGATGAAGTCCAATTTATCTATTTAATTTTATTGCTTGTGTTTTTTGCTGTTGTATTTAAGAAACCACCTGCCTAACCAACATCACAAAGATTTATGACTATGTTTTCTTCTGAAAGTTTTAGTTTTAGCTCTTAAGTTCAAGTCTTTGATCCATTTTGATTTTTACCTGTGATGAGAGGTTGGATCCAACTTCCCTTTTTTTTTTTTCCCTCTTTAAGGTTTATTTGGTGTTTTAGTTGGCATGACACTTGGATAGTTGGCTGCATTATTGATATGTACTTTTCTTTTTACATTATATTCCAATATACTCTGATACATATAGTACATAAAATAAGATCCTTTAGAATAGTTATGCACAAGACATGCAATTTTGCATTTAGACATTGGATCCTGGAATGTGAGACTGAGAAAAAAAAGCTGGATTAGGCACGGAGAGTAAAGGAACCAGAAGTTACGTAACGCGCAGTAAACGCACAGCTAGTTTGAAGGGCAGCTGTAGCGTGTGCAACACTGGCAGCGGTGGTGCCTCTGTGGGGGTGGAACTAGTCCACACTAACCAGTTTAGGACGAGATAAGCACCATCCTGCACCAGGATATAACTGCAGGGTTTTATGAACCATTCCTATTTCTAACTTTAGGAAACTGGTGTTTTCCGAGGCTACCTGAAGAGTACTACTTTAGTCACAAGTCAGATGAACAGACAATATACACAACCTCCAACTAAAATCCTGTTGGACCCTAGACAGTGAAGTGGTACGACATTAGAAGACTTTCCAACTGCAGCTCTTTTTGGATCCCCCAAAGTGTACCTGTGCTCTTCTTCAAATGGGCCTCTTCCTCAGGTGTCATTCACCTTCACAACATCTGAGATTCCATTCTGTCTCAAGGTGCAAGGAATGCTAAGGAAGACGTCATCTTTCATTCCACAGAGACCCTTAATCATGGTGGAAATTGGATGCACCTGCCTAAGATGCTTCATCATACTTTCTGCCTAATCTGCCGCAGACAGTCCAATGGCCCAGGATGTGTAGACTTTCAGTTTGATCACCTCATAAGCACTGTCTGTGACCATTTTCCCACTGTTCCTTACCAGCATCAGTGCCTAAATCAGGGTGCAGACTCTTCAGGGAGACACCAGCAACATTCACTCCACTCCACACAGGCACACCAGTCTGCATGCTCCCCAAGGACCCCTCCTCACAGCTGCATAGGTGAACTCCCAGCCTTTCCCAGGCTCAATCCATATTGCAACCACTTCCAATAACCCAGTTTTTGGGAAAGCGGTTATCTTCCAAGCCACATAGGTCAAGATATCCACTGGAGTGGAAACAAGAAGCAATTTGCAGTTGGGGCTGCATGTTACGACATTAGGAATGATGAATGCAAAGACATTTACATCACACTGGCCCAAATTAAGATGGCTCTCTCCCTCTTGTTGCCATCTGTGATAATAACCAGCTCGGGGAGTTTGCAGTCACATTCTAATCCTTGCCAGAGACCTTTGGAGTTCTAAGGAAAAGCTGCCATGTTGGAGATCCATCATCTCTCCCTTCAATTTGTCTTCCATGACATCCACAGCAGCAAGTTCATCTGCCACGTCCTTCATTAAGACACTGATGGCACAGGCCATGCCAACAGCACCAACCCCAAGACTGTAATCTTATTCTGGGGCTTTGTTCTTTCCTAAGAACATTCACAACCAGCTGATCCCTGAGAGTTGCCGTATTGGATTTAGAACCAAAAGGAACTGGGGGTTCACGGCAGGTGAATGGGTGTCTGTGGCGCGGGGCGTTGGATCCAGATGTGGCCGTAGCTGCTCTGGTACCCAACTTCATTCTTTTGCATGTGGACACCCAGTTGTTCGGGCACCCTTTGTTGAAAAGGCTATTGTTTTCCCCCATGAAACTGTCTCGGCACCCTTGTCAAGAATCAATTGACTGCGAATGTGAGGGTTTCTTCTAGACTCTCAGTTCTGGTCCACTGACAGGTCTCTACGACAGTACCCTGCTGTCCCGATTACCTAGCTTTGCATTAAGTTCTGATATCGGGAAGTGTGAGTCCTCCAACTGTGTTCCTTTTTCAAGATTCTTTTGGCTGTTCTGGTACCCTTGCATTTCCATGTAAATTTCAGAATCATCTTGTCAATTTCTGCAGCTGAAGGCAGCTGGGATTGTGTTAGGGATTGCTTTGAATCTGTAGAACAATTTGGGGAGTATTGCCATTTTAACAATATTATGTCCTCTGATTCACAAACATTGGGAGTCCACTTAGTCAGGTCTTCATTAATTTTTTACAATGATGTTTTATAGTTGTCAGAGCATACCTTTTACACTTTCTTTGCTAAATTTATTCCTAAGTATTTTATTCTTTTTGATGCCGTTGTAAATGCAATCGTTTTCTTCATTGTCAGTTTGCTCACTACTACAGCACAGAAATACAACTGATTTTTGTATATTGATCTTGTGTCCTGCAACTTTGTTAAATTCATTTATTAGTTCTAATAGATTTTTAGTAGATTCCTTAGGTTTCCCTACACATCACGTCAGCTACAAATAGAGACTTTTCCTTCTTCCTTTTCACTCTGTGTGCCTTTCTCTTCATAATCTTTCCTAATTGCCCGAGACAACCAAATTTGAAACTGGTGACTAATTTCAATTTGGAAGTAGACCCTCCCCCCAAAGCAGCAGCTGTCCTGACCCTTAGAAGGCCCCGGCTCTCATACCCCGATGGCTCTTGAACCCCGATGACGTGTCACACCTGCTGAGTCAACATTCCCACCAGGGTTGAGCCTTGATGACAGGATTCCTGGCTGGTTCCTCTCTGCTCGCCTCCGTACATCCCCCATTTCCACTTCGAGTCCAGGGAAGGTTCCCTCTGTGGACAGAGGCACCTGTGCTCTCTTGCTGGCTGGCTTCCCAAGGTTCAGCCAATGGGAGGCACGGATGGGAGACAGGAGTGCGGGGAGAGAGACAGAACGTGGGATATATCTTCCCCACACTCTACCGGCTCTGGTGCCACAGTTCTGGCTGGGGTTGCGTCCTGCCACTATGACAGTCCCTGCCTCCATACTGTCAACTCTCTGGAGTCTGGAGTAAACACTATTTCCTCGCTCAACCCCTTCAAGCCTAGTGGTAGTAATGGCTTCCCACACTTGCTCCTCCCTGGGTGCCTCAGCTGCCCTTGTTGGGTGCCTGGCTTAACGTGGGCTGCTTCAGTTTTTCAGAATTGATGTGTGACCTTCAGTATTCCTGGCCGGCCTTTACTGCTGCTCTGCTAGACACACACAGAGGAAGGCACTGTGGGGACTCGCTCCATGTGAAAACTTGGTTCTCTAGGTAAACCGATCACTGAAATGCCGAGTCCATGAGCCGAGGAGATGGGGAGGGAATTCAGTGGCAAAGAGCTTCAGTTTCTGGAAGGAAGAAAGTAAACAGCAACCCAGACAGGACGTGACCTTGCCTATGGGTGCTGTTGCTTCCCCTCCCTATCCTTGACCCCTTGAAAACGTACCTTTGTATCTCCTTGATCTGACCTTTCACCCTCTGCTTTGGGAATCGGGCACTCAACCTGGGCCAGAGATGGGGTCCTGGGCATCCACTAACGCTGGTTTTCATCCTCATGACCATAGCCACACGGCAACGTGTCCAGACCACTGACACCGTTTGTGGGGGCTTGTCCCTGCGTGCCAGCCAGCGCATAAAGTGCTTGTCATTATCCCACCTAAGCATCAGGAACTTTGTAAGGCACGTGTGGTGGCCGTGGCTTTGTCAGGAAGGAAACAGAAACGCAGGATAAATAGCTCAGCCACAGTCTCAAAGCTGAAAGGTACTCTATTCTGTCTGGTGGGCCACGGTGCTGCGCTGGGCCTCAGACACCGTCCTGCTTCCCAGGAACCGCCTGTGGGTAGATTTCAGGTCTGTTGGCAGGTCTAGGTTACTACGCAGTTAACACCCTCTTCCCTGCCTGCCAACCTCAGAGGACGACTCCTTGCAACCATCAGCAACCATGAAGCTGGCCCCGGCCACTCCCAGGCCTTTGATCACCTGCAGGGCCTCCTCCCCTTCCAGCTGGGTCACAGTCACATCCACGCCTGTCTGTCCCTTGTCCGCCTGTCTGTCCCTTGTCCTGTCAGCCCTTCCTCGTCACAGTCATGCTGCCCATTGGCGGTGGGAGCCCGCCGAGTCCCCAGCTGAGGGGAGCAGAAACTGCCCCTGGGTGGTTTCAGAATTCTGCAGGAATGATCAGAGGTTCACAGACTCACTGTGACCTTTGCCCAGGCAGGGAGAGGAGCAGGGTGGCCTGCCAGGACCCTCTGACAACGGCCTGTCACCTACTGAGCAGGTTCTGACCTGCCCAGACTCACTTTTCTGCTCACCAGGAGCAGGAGGAGTGCTCATTTGAATGTAAGAGTTTCTCAGTGGTGAGAAGTCAGGTGGCTGAAAATTCCCCAGGGAAGAAGGAGCACCCCAGCTGAGAACTTCAGACCTTACGGAAAACTGGGTTTGGAGCGAGGTGGAAATGAATCATGAAAGCCCCAGGTGACACACTGCCTTTCCTATCTTCTCAGTCCCAGCCCCACGGGTACCTAAGCCAGGACACCTTCCCAGTGCCACCGCCCCGCCCCCGTCTGAAGGAAGAGGTCATGTCTTATAATAAATAGTTATAAAAACAATGACTAATAATAGCTGTAAGTGTCTGTCAAGTGCCAGGCCCTGGACAGGCACCACCCAGGTCATCCCCCCAATACTTGGGAGGCAGGTATTATTCCAAACGACAGTTTCACTGAGCTGTAACTTGCATACTATAATTATATTTAACGATATTCTTACGGCTCTCTGCAACTCATCAGGTACTTTAATAGACATTCTCATTAGCTACTAGCAGCAACCTTGACCCATAGGAAGGGCAGGATTCTCTTCATTTCACAGATAAGGAAAATGGGGCTTTCCAGGCCCCCCTGCTGCCCCCCACCCCCAGCACCACTTCCTGAGCTCCTCCACACTCCCCACCCTCAGTGCTTTTTCAAGCAGCTGTTGTCCTATGTCAACACCCCAGGAGCTGGAGCTTTGGAAGGATAAAGGGGAAAGCAGGGGGCAGGGGATGGTGGGGTGCTGGTCAGGTGAGGTCCAGCAGGATCCTCCCCCCACAGAGGGCAGCAGAAGCCTTGATGAAGCAGAGGTGGGGCCATGGGCCCCATCTGCTGCCGTGGAACCCAGGCCACTGTGATACCACGGAAAGGGCAAAGCCCTAGAGTCAGAAATCTCAGGTTCACATTCTGGCCTGCCACCATCTGGTCGTATGACCTTGGGGATCACTACTTCTCTGCACCTGTGTGACACTGTGATATATAAGAAATATGCAATTTGGCCTTTGTCCCAGGTTCCTGGCACAGAGCGCCTAAAACCCTTGTAATCTCCTGGGAGGTAGAGGAGCCGGGGGTGTCTTTTGTTCTTCATAATAAGCCCCTTTCAACCACACCTGACTTGGTACTAATGAGGTGACTCCTGGTGGGCCCACAGATGCAGGGTGGGGGCTGGCTGACAGAGGAACAAACCTTGTGATGGAGGACTGGCACTCTCAACCCCCACCTTTGGGGAGTGGAGGGTGGCAGGGCTAGAGATTAATCACCACAGCCAAAGATTTAATCAATTTTGCCTACACAATGGAAACGCCATAAAATTCCGAAGGACTGCGTTAGAGAGCCTCTGGGTTGGTGAATGCATCCCTGTGCTGGGAGGGTGGCACGCCAACCCCATGGGGACAGAAACTCCTCACTCAGGACGCGTCCAGACCTCGCCCTCTGTCCCTCTTCATCTGGCTGTGCATCGGCATCCTTTATAATAAACTGTAATAGCAAGTAAAGCACTTTTCTGGGTTCTCCGAGCAGTTCTAGCTAATCATCTAAACTGGGCGGGGCTCAGGGGAACCTCCAATTTACGGCCGGTCGGTCGGAAGTCCCGGAGGCCTGGACTTCCCATTGGCATCTGGAGTGGGGGCAGTCTGTGGGGCTGAGCCCTTCACCTGCGGGGTCTGCACTGACCCCAGATAGTTAGTGTCAGGGCCGAGCTGAGCTGTAGGACACCCAGTTGGTGTCCGCAGACAACTGGAGAACTGGCTGGTGTGAGGAAAACACCCACAAATTTGGTGTTAGAAGTGCTATGAGTTAAAAAACAGTTACAAACCGGTTAGCCCATCTATAAAATAGCTTTATCCTCCAGCACAGAGGGCCGACAATTAAGCAAGCTGTCCTATGGGAAATTTCAGGCTGTCCCTTCAGTTTCATAAACTGTAAACCACAATACACACTCAAAAGATTGTGATCAGATTTCATACAATCGGAGCCATCACGTGTTTATTGAGCACCTAGTGCCCATAACACACGCTGGAGGGACAGAGCATAATATAAAACATGGCCCTTGCCTTCAAGAAACTTTTTCTTTGGCGAGCAGACAAGATTGGCACACTCAAAATGTAAGGAATACTAAATATCTAGTATATGCAAAGGAAATGCTTTGAGAGAAATGGGAGATGGGGAAGGGTCGGCAGGTGAGGAGAGCTGAGTAAAGCATCGCGGAGGAGGGGACTTGACCTGGGCTCAGAGGAAGGATCCACTCCAGAGGCCCCGGCGTGGCACCCGCCCAGGGAGTGGACAGACGTGAAATGGAACAGCAGGGGCCCACCATCCTCCCCCTGCAAGGCTGGTCTAGCCTGACTAGTTTAGGGTCAGGGTCAGATTCAGGCGGCACCGAGGAGATGCTGATCACGTGACAAGTCTGGTACGGAACCAACAGAAGATGAAACTGGAGAGGTTTAGTGACATGACAAGCAAAGAAAAAGCATGCATGCATTCATTCATTCCTTCAATACTGACTGAGCCTTTGCGACACGCCAGGTACTGTGAGGCCACTGCAGAGGCAGCTGAACGAGGCAGAAGAGGGCCCTGCCCTCACGCAACTGATACTCCATCCTTGTCATGAGGAGACCAAGTGCACAAACAAGATCATTCCCGATCCATCCAGATCAGTACGTGCTGATTGTCCCCGTACCTCAGGTGTCCCTGATGGCAGGTGTCCCTTAGCCATGTGACAGAGAACAAAGTTACAGGAGCCACACCCCTCCAGCCCTGGTCCAGAACACTTGGGAGATAAGGCCCATTCGTTACCAGCTTCTAATCTCAGGACGTTTGGGACAAAGCAGAGGAAAATGTACGTCCCTCAAACCACACACACACACACACACACACACACACACACGCACACACAGAGCCAGTTTCTTCTTTCCCCTTGAATTCCTATCCCATGACTTGGAGGAGAAGCTAGAGTGTTTGCAGCTGAAGATAAGGACCAGAAGCCATTCAGGCCCTTATCACTTTCTCCTCCCTCTGAACCGAGAGAAAGGTTTTCTTCTACTAAGCGAGTGGGAGAAGTTGTCTCCCTTTTAGATCCAAGCAGTGAATCCTGTGCAAAAGCCAGAAATCTGGTCTCCCCGAGGTGGGTAGTTACTTGCTCTGCCTTCGCTGCTGTGTAGGATATAACCACAGACTCACCTTGGGGAGAGCTCGTCTTGGCCCTTCAATTTCCCAGACTCCTAAAGGAGAGCCAGGCCTTGCAGTGCTGCAGCTGCAGAGCATTTCATCAAGGCCCAGCTTGGCCAAGGAGCTGAAGCCCAGCATGTGGGGGCTCCGGAGCCCCCGGCCTGGGACTGTACGCAGAGCAGGTCCTTCCCCTGATCCCTGGCAGCTTTGCCATTGTCATAATGACCCCAATCAAGGGGCTGTCACCACCACACAAAGGCATTCTGGGACCCAGAGCTCTGGGACCCACGGCCCATCTTCCTCTGGCCCGAAGGTCTCAGGCAAAACCCATTTTCATTATCCAGTAGTGTTTGCCCACCTTAGGCTCCTTTTGTCTTGCCCGTCCCTGACCAGAACTGTCCCCACAGGCCCATGAGCGATGATCTGGCCCACCCATCCCAGAATCCCTCTGCCCTCTCCTTTCCCAAATACTAGAAGGCTGCCAAGTTCAGGAGGGAAGAGAAACTGGCACCGTGTATGCACCCCCCCCCCCACCACCAGGACTGTGTGCCTAAGGGCCTCTGAAAGGTGCTTCTTACTGGGGCAGCTGGTCTGCAGAGCCCCAGGGAGGCCACGCTATTCCTGGTGCTGGATCACCCCAACCTGGGCCCGCTGCCTGCTTATAACTGAAGTTCTAGGTTAAGCCTCCATCAGACTTCCCAGAACTGCCCTCTCCCCCCTCTCCCCTACAGCTCAGAGGACAGGGAGGCTTCTGTGAGCCAATCTCTGGCTCAGGGGGAGACCTTGAACAGACTGTTTCAGGGAAGAAATAAAAACAAAACCAGGTCAGGGGTGAGCTGGGAGGGGACAAAAGCCACTGCCTATCGGTTCTGGTGGGACGATCAGAGGGCAGTGGTATGAGTTTTACAAAGGAAGGAAGGAAGAAAGTTTTACAGGGCCAGGCATGGAGAGCTGGCCAGGAGAGAGAGCTTCTGGCCCAAGAAAAGGAGCAGAGGATTCACCAGGAAAAGAAGGAAATGAGTCTAATGATTTCCTCCTCCTGTTCCTCCTCCGGAGACCTTGCTCTGCCTCAGTGTGTGCCCCAGGGAAGATGACATCACGGTCCTTTCTCCCCTTGGGGCCAGGAGGCTGGATCCCTCTCTAGGGCACGTTACTCAGTGGCTCTTGTGAGCCATTGGCCTGGCACGATTTGGTTAGCAAGGTTTTTAAAGGCTTGAATATACGATTAAACCCACCCAGGTAAGTTCATTTAATGTGGCGTTATCCCAAAGGAATAGATCCCAGTCAAGAACAGGACTCGACTTCCCACCCACAGGGCACCACCCCACTGTAGCCAAAACGAAGCACAAGCCAGGCTGAGCCCTGACAAGAGTTCTTGGAAGAAGCCCAGTCAGCAGCTCACTGTTCTATCCTCACGTAGCCTCCTGAACCCGACGGCCTCCCTAGTTCAGGGCGCTCGCCACCCGATGGGGCGGGAGGCATCCGGAGAAGTCGGTGGACTGAACTGCCAATGAAATGCGGGCACCCGGTGTGGGCAGAGGACCTCCGCCAGGCGGAGGCCTGAAAGCACCAGCCAGCTCGGTGTGGGGGGACGTGTCACTGCTCCCGGACCCAGGAGGCCACCCAGCACAGGTGCTTGTGATTCCCTCTTCTCCGTCTTTCTCCAGAGCAGACAAAAGCAGCTTTCTGCTTCCCTGCCAGCCCACCAAAGAAGGGTGCCAATCTCTAATAAGCCCTGGCAAAGGCAGGCCGCTGGGGATCCTGGCAGGGGCGGCCAGAGTGACGCTCCCATGGGAGACGGCTGCAGTGCTGAGGGGAACTGCCAGGAGAAACTGCCTGCTGCCTGCGGGGCTGCACGAGCTGGGGCCACCTCGTCCTCCCCGGCGTGGGGACGGGCACTGGTGCTCGCTCCCCGCTCCCCGACTGGAGGCAGAGAGGTGCTACTGACTCCCACGTCCGCCTTGAGACTGGCCATGTGCTTGGTGATCTGCTGGATGGGTGACCTGGAGGGAACACTCAGCAGTGGGCCTCAGCCTCACACAGGAGCAAAGACAGGAGGAAGAACGGACTGCAGGACATGTCTGCAGCAGGAGAGTTCAGTCTGCATTTTCAAACGCTTTCAGATACTTGACCTCACTTCCTACCCCCTGAGAAGAAGCCAGGGTAGGGACATTAATCTCCACTGATAGAGGGGAGGTGAAACCCTCAGGACACGAGTGCAGGAAATGAGTCACCCCAGTCTGGATCTAAGAAGGAAAATCTGAGCCTTCTTGGGAAAAGGTACAAGCTCTGGGGGGAGTAACCCTGGGTAGGAGCTGGTCGAGATCAGGAAGGATGGGAACCCTTTCACCAGGTGCTCTGGATGCTGGCGATACTTGGATTACAGAGGTGGGTGATACTTGCTTCTCATGGACGATGAGGTGGGCATGAGAACAGGGCTTTGGAGTAAGACAGAGCTGGACTTGGTCTTAGCTCTGCTATGTGTGACCTTGGGCAAGTCATTTAACCTCCAAGTCTCAATTTTATCATTTGTAAAATGGGGATTAACAACACACACCTTGCAGGAGTGTTTGTGAGGTTTCAGATCTGATTATTACGAATAACCAGTTTCTATGACCAATTGTTCCCAATTTTTCTCATAAAAGTAGAACCTTCTTCACGAGAGAGGTGGGCAGATAGGAAGGAGAAATATATAATATTCTATGGTTTCTCCAATGTTTGTTAATCTCCCAACATTGAAGAACGTAACGAAAGACGACTGAGGGTAAGGAGAGAGACTGATGGTCCAACAGGTTCAGTTAGATGGTGGGGCACATACACGCCTTTCCCCGTAACCTTCTCCAGGACAACCCCTTGCCACCCAGAGGTGCTGTGCAATCTGGTACCTGTCTCTCCATGGTACCCAGTATCTGGGACAAGAACCAGGAAGCCCAGCTCCTAGCTTTGAGTGGAAAGAGTGCCAGAAAGCACAGAGTCCTGTGTTCTGAGAGAAGACATAGGTCTTTGCTTGGGCCTCCATAGGACCAGAGGGGACTGGGACAACCTCAAGTGGCACTGATGCCACTCTTCCTGGGACACTTCTCATGGGCCCCAGCCACCTCTAGCACATGGAGATCAGGCAGAAGGACAGTACCCTTTAGAACAAGTGCCTCTACTCCTCCTCCAGGTTAGAAGGTACCTGAGAGCTGGCCCACGTCTTACTCAGTGCTGCATGTAGAGGGCCTTTCACAGACTGTCACTGGACTGGACCAAAAATATCATCACAGCACCAGCAATGCCATGCGTTCTGTCTAGCCCACGGGGCCTGCCTGGGTCACTATCAGCTGTGCAGACACAGAGTGACTGAGGTATGGTACTCACTGGACATACAAACAAGATGCAAAATGAAATGTACAGCATGGTGACTGGGTAACAATGCTGTACTGTATATTTGAAAGTTGCTAAGAGAGTAGATCTTAAAGTTCTCATCACGAGAAAATAAAATTGAAACCACATATGGTGATGTTAACTAGACTTCCGGTGGCGATCATTCTGCAATATATACAAATATCAAGTCAGTATGTTGTATATGAGTACCTGAAACTAACATAATGTTATTTAAAAAAAAGAAGTGAAATGAATTGTGGGTACTATCATAAAGCAATAAGCAGGGAGGGTGAAAGCCTAAGCAGCAATTGTCAGGTCTAAGCTAGTGGTAGGAGAAGGGGGAGTCAGGTACCAGGAAAAGCATCACAGATGCGGCTGAAAGATGAGGAGACTGACAGGTGGGGGGAGGGGAGGCATTCCAGGAAGAGGGAGGGTGTCACGGGGCTGCCACCTAGCTTTGTGTGTTCACTAGCTGTGTATAGCTTGGTGTGGCTGAGGCACTAGGTGCCAGAACAAGGCTGGGGGAAAGGCAGGCTGCCCCTCGCCCCGTCCCCAGTCCCCACATCATAGAGAAATGTAATCATCTGGGTCACTGTTTTCAATCCAAGTAGAAAATCCAGCCTTGAAAAATGCAGCAATTAACTTTCTATGCAGTTGTGAAATACTGCAGTTGTGAGGCCGCAGATTACTACTACTTTATAATTGTTTCCTTTATCTTAGGCAAGCAGAAATGGGGCAGGGAGTAGGGTCTGGCTCAGTTCAACTGGTGGCAAAGTTATTCACTGCTGTTCTGGGTCGTGGGCTGCTCAGATGTGAGAAGAACACTGCTGACCCTGAGTGTGACAGATGGACCAGACTTCCCACCAGCCACTCCAGGCGGCAACCACAGCAGTGTGCATGTATCTCTCAGGGTGGGGACATGCCAGCAAGAGGCAGGTCTGTCATCTGTCCCTGCCTCGTATCTCACACCACCAGGGCAGCTGGACCACTCAAATGGCCTTGGTCCCCCATTCTTCTCCATCACCCTAAATCCCACCACAGAGGCATTGAGGTTCTATGGCTTCTGGGGAGCAAAGCAGGCAGGTAGAATGTCTTCCATGTATTCAAAAAGCATGTAGGGGGGCAGACAGGTGGCTCAGTTGGTTAGAGTGCGAGCTCTGGGCAACAGGGCTGCCAGTTCGATTCCCACATGGGCCAGCGAGCTGCGCTCTCCGCAACTAGAATGAAGTCAATGAGCTGCCACTCAGCTCCCAGGTGGTCAGATGGCTCAGTTGGTTGGAGTGCGGGCTCTCAACCACAAGGCTGCCAGTTCAACTCCCACAAGGGATGGTGGGCTGCGCCCCCTGCAACTAACAACGGCAACTGGACCTGGAGCTGAGCTGTGCCCTCCACAACTAAGACTGAAAAGACAACAACCTGACTTGGGAAAAGTCCCAGAAGTACATACCGCTCCCCAATAAAGTCCTGTTCCTCTTCCCCAATAAAATCTTAAAAAACAAAACAAAAGCGTGTAAGGAATGCCCACTGGGAAACAGAAACGCTGCTGGGTGCTATGGAAAAACAAAGGTAGTGGGTAATGGCCCCGACACTAAAAATTCACCACGTGGTTGGTGAAGGCAAGACCTAACGCGGCAAATTAGCTTCCACCACCCGCGTTCATCACCACAGAGTAACGCAGCAGGGTGCGGGATCACACGGGCTGTTGCCAGGCCTCTCCTGTCTCTTCACCGCCCCCAGAGCGATGCGACAAGCCAACCGCTCTGAGATACCAGCTTCAGGCCAATAAGCAAATGCTTCTGGATTGAGCCAACCCAACCCTAGTGCTGACGAGCCTCACAATTTCCAGGAAAGGCCCCATCCGCCTCCTGCTCCCCACGACTCCCCTCTTCCAGCACCTCAGCTTGAGCTCTGGGAACTGTGCTGAATCCCAGCTCCAACATCCAATGTCATTCACTCTTTGGCTTGGAAGTTCACCTGCCCCTCTGCCCCTTAGTGTCCTGTTCTATAAAAAGCAAGACACGAGGCATCCCGTGGAGTTGCTCCGAGAACTCACCAAGGCCGTGCATTTCTGAAACACGCAGGTGTCTGGCACGTAAGAGACGCCCAGAAAAGTGACCCCAGGGCTCAGCCCTTGTGATATCAGCCTTAATCCTCCCTCTTCCCATCATTCCCTGGGGCTCGACATAAGAGAGGTAGAAACACAAGCCCAGGGGCCCAAGAATAGAAAGTCAGTTCCCCACAGGGTGAGCGGAAGGAGCCGCAGGCCGTGAATCGGAGAACATCCCAGTCCTACCTCTGCTCCCACTAAGCAGTGCTGTGCTGAGAGGCACGTCACCTTGCACTCTGGGCTTTGGTTTCTCCAACTGTTAGGCCATAGACAATACAGACTGTGTCTTATTCCCAAGGGCGGTGGGTGTAGACAGAAAAATAAACCACAAAGGCTTTACTCCAGCGCACTGTGCTACCAAAAGGTCCTGTCGGGGACTCAGTCTAGTTGAAAAGGAGAGAGTGGGGAGGAGGGGTTAAACATAAAATTAAATCAATACACAGCAAGACCAGCAACAAAAAGAATAAAATACTGAGGAACAAGTGTAACAAAAGATGGGGGACTCTGAAAACTACGAAATATCACTGAAAAAATTTAAAGATCTAGGGCCGGCCCGGTGGCTCAGGCAGTTAGAGCTCCATGCTCCTAACTCCGAAGGCTGCCGGTTCGATTCCCACATGGGCCAGTGGGCTCTCAACCACAAGGTTGCCAGTTCAACTCCTCAAGTCCCACAAGGGATGGTGGGCTCTGCCCCCTGCAACTAAGGCTGAACACGGCACCTTGAGCTGAGCTGCCTCCCGGATGGCTCAGTTGGTTGGAGCGCGTCCTCTCAACCACAAGGTTGCTGGTTTGACTCCCGCAAGGGATGGTGGGCTGTGCCCCCTGCAACTAGCAACGGCAACTGGATCTGGAGCTGAGCTGTGCCCTCCACAACTAAGACTGAAAGAATAACAACTTGAAGCTGAACAGCACCCTCCACAACTGAGATTGAAAGGACAACAACTTGACTTGGAAAAAAGGCCTGGAAGTACACACTGTTCCCCAATAAAGTCCTGTTCCCCTTCCCCAATAAAATCTTTAAAAAAACAATAAAAAAAAAAATTTTAAAGATCTAAACAAAAAGGGAAACACCTCCTGTTCATGGATCAGAGTATTGGCAATACTCCTCAAATTAATCTACAGATTCAATGCCATCCCTATAAAAATGGCAGCTTATCTTATTTTGCAGAAATTGACAAGATGATCCTAAGTTCACATGGGAATGCAAAAGAGCCAAAAGAGCCAAAAGAACCTTGAAAAAGAAGAACACAGTTGGAAGACTCACACTTGCCAACTTGTTTTATTTTTCAAGTTGATTTTCCCTCCTCTCAGTCTGCAGGCAGTGGCCTCCTAGACTCCTGCTTCTTCCAGTGGGGTCGCCACAGTCCCTGCAGGTCTTCAAGAACATTTCAAGAAGGGTCCCATACTACTAAGAGGTGGTCGCCTCTTCCACCATGTTGACATTTGCACCAATGGCGCAGAAGCAGTGGTGGGCAAAACTGCTGGCGCTTTCGACAGCATCAGGGAAGTGGCCCCAGCCCACCTGGCAGTCACGGAGCCCTTCACCTCTGCCCACTCATAGTCAAAAGAGGCAGCTTCACTGAAGACTGGCCTTGAGGAAGCAGTAAAAATGACTCCTTTTGTGATGAGGTGGGAAGTAAACATTCCCCACGCCCAGCCCCAGTGGTAGGCTGGAGGAAAAGCACCTCTGAGGTGGTGAAAGTTGCGAGCTGAACTAGCCAGTTTTTCTGGAAACACTGTTTTTACTTGAAAGAACAACTGACAGGCGGCTGGCTGGGTATCTGACAGACTTTTCCTTGAAAATGAAAACAACTGATAGTATTTGTTGCCAATGGTAAAATAAGAGCTCTGGAGCCAAAACTAGAATTTTGGAAAGCTTGTATCCGTCATGTAAGCTTGACAGCCTTCTCAATAAAGACTTTTCTGATAAGATTAGTGGTGATATTACACGTGGTATCTTGACATTTTGTTATAAAATGTGTCAACATCTTGAAGAGCAGCATAACTCAGTGAACCAATATTTTCCAAGTGAATAGTGTGTGGGGTTACAAAATCACATCGGGTAAAAGGCCCATTTGCAATTCAAGAAAGGCCAATGGATTTTAACATAAACTACTGTTTGTCAAGTTTTGGTGTAGTATCAAACAAGAATATCCACAATCGTCTGAAAAGGCTTTTAGAAGTATTCCTCCCTTTTACAATTACGTGTCTGGGTGAGTCCAGAATGTCTTCATAAACATTATTTATCAGAACAGACTGAACGCAGAAGCACAGATATGAGAATCCATTAAAGAGATTTGCAAAAACGTAACACAATACCACTTCTTCACTTTGTGACATAAGCAGAGGTAGCAGAGGTGAGCGGAGAGCGGATTCAACTCCTGTAGACTCAGGCTGCCCTCAGCGCGTCCTGTAACTGGGCCGGGGAGTTTCAGCTGCACAGGCTACTTCCTGCGGTTTGGTTCCAAATCTAACATGCGCTCTGCTTGTTTTCTCTTGGTCCCCACACCACCTTTTCATTCCTTTGACCTAAACACAAAGGAGGTACCTCCAATTCTTGGGATTGTTTTCCTGCTTACGCAAGAGAGCAAGAAGGCAGAAAGGGAAAGGAAGAGGGGGGCATATACCACCATCTTGCTTTTGCCCAGCTGCCCCCAGCCTCCAATCACCCAGGGACGGGGGGAGGGGAGGGGGTTCCCCACAAATTCTCTGTATTCCCGCCACATTCCTGTCCTGCCAACTCGCCCCTTAGCTCACTGTTAACAAAGGGGCTTCCCCCTCTTCTCCTCCCCCCACAGCTGAGGTCTCTCCGCAGGGAAGGCCCCTTCTCTCAGCACCCAGTGCGGGTGCTCCCATCTGGCAGCAGCCAACCAGACCTCAAGCTGGCTCAAAGCCCTCTCCTCCCTGGATATTCAGTTAGACAACTTGAAGCCAGGGTGGGAAAGGATTTCTCGGGAGCCTGGACTGTGAAACTGCAGCAGCAGGAGGGCCGATGGCCTGGGGAGCCGAATGCAGAAAACAAAGTGCCATTCAGGCCCCAGAGACACAATAGGCCCTTATCCTCTTTTCTGGTCCAGGCCAAGAGCTGCTAAGTAGAGCTGGAGGGCCCAATGGGTAGCCGTTGGGCAGGGCTGCCCCTAGGATGTGTGGGTCCCCAGGCAATATTTGGGGGTGATCCCCTTCTCTCTATACAAACTTGAATCACTCAAAATTCGTGTGTCAGCATCATTTTGGCAGCCCAATCACAAAAGAAACACTGCAGCCACCAGCGGGAGCTGTCCTCCTAGAACTGGGCCCTGGGACAACCCCAAAGGACATCTGGTTGGCCCTGCACAGGGTAGAGGGTTGAGAGCATCCCAAAAGGGCTGATGTGGACCCCAGCCAAGGTTTGAAACGCCCAGCCAGAACACACTGGAGATTTAGAGGGAGGTCCCTCAATCTCTTTCACCTGCCTCCAGTGGGGTGCCAAGCAGTTTGTTTTGAATTTCCTGCCCCGTCTCACTCAGTAAGGTCAACGGGTAAGAGGCCAGGAAGAAAAACACCAAGACTGTGCTGGGAGTTCTCTGAGGGAGGGACTGAGTCTTGTGGACGGAAAAGGGCCCACATGTTAAACCTGACAAGCTCAGGAGCCTGAAAACCAACACATAGGATGGCGTAAACATAAAAATTCCTAACTAAGGTGGGCCATGGCAGGAAGTCACATCTGTAGTCCGTAGCTTCCTTGACAAAGGTCAATCTCCACCTTCAGTGAGCCTGGCTGTTGTTTTTTTGCATCTAGGATAACATGCCCTTGGAATGTCAGTAATCCCTTTTTCCAGACCAGAGCAGGAAGCTATAGAACCCCTCATTATTATTCTTGTCTCCTAATCACCATCTCTATGTGTGGTAAAAAGTGAACTATTAACTATCCTGTGCCCACCTGTGTGGAAGAAGTACCTGTCTCTCCAATTTAATCCAATCCCAGAGATTTCCCCGCTTTACCCCCCTTTGATTCTACGTATAAAATAAACTGCAAATTGCCATTTTGCGGAGCATCTTCTCAATCGTTGAGATTTTGCTTCCTGGCAATTGTCACCGGATTGGCTCAAATAAACTCTTAGAAGCTTTCTATTAGGCTGGATGTGTGTTTTTTTGTCAACAGTCTGGATGGAAGTATGTGCTCAACAAATGTGAAGAAAGAACAAGCCTGGGTCACCCACAAACTGATAATCTGCCAGCAGAGAAAGTATTTAATTCAACTGGAAACAGGCCCTGTCCCCTGGAGGCCATTCTCCCATCACCTTAGTGACACCACAGGGGCAGGTTAAAAGCAGTGCCACGAGGGGTCCTCAGGTGTGCCAGTGGGAAAGGACTCACCAGGCCCACACACAGTTCTAGGAACTTGACTCCAGCCAGGGGTGGAGGAGGCCGCAGCTGCCACAGCTCCCCCCACCCTCCACTCCGGTTCAGGGAGAGTTTGAGTCGCTGGAAGCTGCCTAAGGTTTTCTGTGGTCTAAGACCCACACCCAGCCGCTGCCCACTGGGGAGGCAGATAACTGCCTAGGGGCAGCTTCCTGGCCGCAAACACGCTCAGGCACACACCCTCCTTACCCTGTGCTTTCCTTTGCAGCACTTATCACCGCTGTAATTAAACAGTAACTGGCCTTCCGCCATCTCCCCTGATGAAGGGAGTGCGGGCTCAGTCCTTCTGGTTCCCTGCTGTGTCTCCAGCACTTAGCACAGGGCCTACAACACTGAGTGTTCAAAAAGCTTTGGAGCAAATGCAAGTCTCTTAGCTACCCAGTGGCCTCGGAACCTGAGGACGCCTGGCCCAGCGACCAAGCAGAGGCCGAGGCCAAGGGCTCCAGGGGTGATCCAGCTCCACCCAAGGAGGGCTGTACCAGGGCCTTCCCCTGGGTGGGAGCTACTGGGAGAGGGGCCACAGGCCTCAGCGAGCCTCGGGGAGCAGTTCCTGGGCGGGGCGCAGAGACCCGTGATAGCCAGCCTGAAGTCTCGTGCTAAAGGAACAGAGAGGGTGCGATACTGTGATTTGTAGGAAATATGTATTTGGTCATTCAGATGACCCAAATATACTTATATATTAGGTCTTCCTCCACAATTCCTGGCCCACAGCTCCCCAAACCCTTGGAATTTCCCAAGTGTCGAGAGTGAAAGAGGCCTCTTTTGTTATGTTAATGAGGTGACTTTTGGAAAGCACCTGAGGATGGGGCTGGTTGCCAATGGAGCCAACCATGTGATTAGAGGGTTGGCACTTTGAGTTCCACCCCCACCTCCCAGCCCACCCCCGTCCTCCTCTGGGGAGGGGAGAGGGGCTGGAGGTTGAATCAATCATCAGTGATTTAATTAAATCGTGCATATGTAACAAAACCTCCATAAAAACCCTACAGAAAGGGTTTGGAGACCTTCTAGGTGGGTGAACATGTGGTGACGCGGGGAGGGCAGTGACCCTGAGAGGGCATGAAGCTCTGAGCTCTGTGCCCCTTCGCACATACCTTGCCCTGTGCATCTTCTTTCCATTTGGCTGTTCCCGAATTACATCCTTTTACAATAATCCTGTGATCTAGTAAGTCACATGTTTCTCTGAGCTCTGTGAGCCGTCCTGGGAAATTAACCGAACCAAGGAGGGGGTTGTGGGCACCTCTGCCTCACAGCCAGTCAGCAGCACAGGTAACAACCTGGACTTGCAACCGGCATGTGGAGCCCGAGGAGGGGGTGGCGAGAACCACTAAGCTGTAGTGGGGTGAGAGCACAGGTTAGAGCAGGGCTTGCGGCTGGCATCCACAGTGTGGTCTGCGTGGGAAGGGGGCATCTTGTGGGACTGAGCCCTTAACCTGGGGAATCTCTGGGTAGACAGCATCAGAACTGAGTTTGGTGGTTTGGGGGGGAACCCTAACAAAGGTAATCAGAAGTCCGGGGCCAACAGTAAGCAGAGGGTGGGGGAGGGTGGCTCCAAGCCTCTGAGGCCCCACATCCGGTCCAGTCCCCCTTCTTCCTGGGTCCCAGCCTAAGCACCAGCCACTGCTCGCACCGTTTAGCATTTCAAGCTCAGGGCAACTACCCTTTCCCCCCACACTGTCTGTCTGTCCCCCAAGGCTCTTCATACCAATACCCGTCCCTTGGGTCCCTCCTCCTCCTCACCCCCTGAAACAGACACGCCGATCTGAATTTCTTTCAGCCCCGACAGACTCTGCTAGAACTCGCCCTGCTGCTGGTGGGACTGGCAAGAACTAACGACCTCTGAGCAGGACCTGCTCCCTCGCTCTCCTCTCAATCCCCCCGCTTTCTGTGTGTGGGCCCAGCTGTCCAGGGAAGGCACCGGCTTCTCATTCACCACATGCTTCCTGAGTGACCCCACCATTTGTCCCAGCCCACTGTCTTCGCTTAGCAATGGGCAGGCCAGGGTCAAGGCTGCGGACAGATGCCTGTTCTGCTTATTGCCAAGCAGTTTTATACAGGCGGGCGGTCTGCTCTTAACACGATTGAGAAGAGCCTTTTACCGCCCAAGTGACAGGCTAGCTAGAGGCAGCAGTAGCTCACCCCCTGCCAGACCTGAAAGGAGGACGTATTCATCGTGGCATCCCACACCTGGCAGAGCAGGACCAAGTAGGCACTGGGTCAGTGTTTATGAAACTAATCAACCCTGAAGGAAGACAAACATGGCATCCCAGAACGGACAGGAGATCTGGTGGCAGAACACCTGGATCCCAGCCTGGGTTCTTTGTGACCTTGGGCAAATCACCTGCAAAATGAGACCCTTACCTCCCTCAGGAATGTATGTAAAAATACTCTGTCCCCAGTAAGGGTCTACACAAACTGGTAGGTATAGGTTTGCAGAGACGGCCCCTCATCTTTTCCTACCTGGGAGAAAGGAGTTCAAGGGTATGGAGAATTGATAAGCTAAGAAAAGAGGTTGGTCTGAAATTCTAGAACTTAGCTCCAAGGAAAACTGGAACCAAGCCCAGAGGACGGACCATATTTTATAGTGCTTGATGTGTTTCATTGCTTTGTACTTGTTCTCAGGCTTTGTCTGGCTTGCACTGTTTTGCCACAGCCAGACCTAAGCTTCAGAGTAATCTAACACCTAAATAAATGCATGTCGACTGCTCTGATGGATGTAAGAGTTACCGACAAAGGGAACAGGTCTGGAAAACGGCTGGCATTCTGTATAAGCGGAAATTGTTCCTTGGCCTGAACTTGGGTGACCCATGGCAAGAGGTGCCTCAGCCTTCTGGGACAGCAGCACTCACAGCCACGGTCACGTTGTGGGGAAGGGCCTAGAACGGCGGCCCGGGGCCAGCGGTGGTCCTGGAGGAGACGGGAGGCCTGCCAGCTCGCCCCTAAGTTAGCACGTGTTCTCATGCCTATGGAGCGTCCACTGCAAGATGTGGAGTTAAAATGCCCAAGTCGCTTCCCTCACAGCAGTCAGTGAGCTCTCTAGGTGGGAAGGCACACAGCAAGTGAACTCCCCTCCTCTGCCTAAAGAATTTCGCATTAAAGAGAAGTTCATGGGAAGGCAAATTAGAATTCTTGCTTCTACCCACAGCTCCTGTAGAAGGGAGGTAAATCACCAGGCCTCGAATCTGCAGTCTACACTGCTCTCCACAATTCTACTTCTCACAGTCCCTTTTGGGGGGTGTGGGTGGGTAGACGGGATGGGTGGGAAGACAAGAGGCAAAAGAATAAAGAGATAAGAGAATGAACTATCAGCTTCCCCACCCTTACGCCACACTAAGGGTGTGTGACCTCCACACGCTGGCCTCAAAGCAGAGCCACCTGGAGGGGAGGACAGCCCACTCAGGTCCCTCCCAGAAGATCTCTTCTATCCGGAAGCGCCTTTCCTCCAGCCGCTCAGAGAGGAGCTAGGCCAAGCCCCACAAGCCTCCAGTGTCCACACAAATCTGAGGGTTTCAGTAGTACTCCTGGAAGAGACGCAGACAATCCCAGCACCATGGGCCCAACTGGACTGTCTCAAGCCATTGGGTGAGTCTCAAAAGGTAAAACAAATGCAGAAAACGGTCTTATTTCAAATTCTCCCTTCACTCCCATCATTAAAGAGCGTCTTTGCAGAACTTGGGGTGTGGCTCCCTGTGTGCTGATGACAGAGATTCTACTGAGACCTTCAGGAGCTTAAACTGGGAAGCATGAGAAGCCCTGGAGTGGGAGGGGGCAGGTAGTGACAACAGTCGCATGGGCTCCAGGCCAGAGGCCATGAGTGGGCCAATCCTGAGGACTGAGCGAGGAGTGGCAAACAGATAACAAAAGGGGGTGGGGAGGAGGGGAGAGCTAACGGCCACCAAGAATGAGGCCTGGCACTGAGGGGCCTGCTCCAGGCTCCCCCTTTGAATGAGGTCAATCTTGGCCCCAACTCTTTGGAGAAGAGCTACTGTATTACTCAAGAGGACGAGCTGAGTTTATAAAACGGGCATCAGGTCAAAGGCACATGAATGGCCCAAACTTCTGCAAGTCATGCCAGTTAGATAATATCAGACAACAGCTTGAGCATGTAGGTTTCCACGATGCCGGGCACAAAATGTTTGTTGAATGAATATATGAATGAATGGATTCAGAATGAGGCCGGTTTGATCTGAAATACTCAGATTAGCAGAGTCAGAAGGAGCATGTATGTAATGAGGGGCGAGTGAGCTTGTTTTGCCGCGGACCCAGAGTACACACGCCTCTAGCGTGGGCCTGGGGGCAGAGGGAAGGAGGAGGGGCAAGCAAGGAGGATGTGTGTTCTCAGACTCCACACGCCAACAAGATAAACCCAACGTGGCTCAGAAGACCCCCTGCAGAAAGGTGCCAGGCTATTTGTCAGCAGGGCCATCAGCCCGATCTCAGAACATGGGGCTGGGACAAATGTCAGGGGAACGAAGAAATGGCGTGGACCTAAAACCAGGTGCATACCGTGGCAGTCACCGGAAGGCCTGTCCCCTGGCAACTTGCTTGCAGCTTCAGAACGGGCAAAGGGCCAACTCTAAACAATGGTTTCCTGTCAACCCCAAGACTCTCAGAGCCACTCCCCCATCTTCGCGGCCCCGCCTCCAAGCACCTCACTTCTTTGGCTTCCTTCTTCTACCAAACTCCACCCTCCTCAGGAATGGTGCGGGGCCTGGACTCGTATTTCATTTATTCAATGCTGAGAAATACACACATGTGACCGAGGAATTGGGGCCGAGGATAAGACGCCTTACTGGGTCCGGGGCTCGACTGCCCCCGACTGCATCCTGGTAAGACACCCCCCTTTCACCAGGACAACCAGGAGTGCATGCGGCAACAACCGGGCTTAAAACACCTCAACTCCGAGAAACTCTACATGTCTTCAAACCCTTCGGCAGGATTATCTTTATCTTCCCCATGGCCTTAAAGCAGCAGCATTCTAGAGAGGAAATAAAAGCAAAAAGAGAACAGAGGCCATGGGTAATTTTGTAAAACCCACAAGACACAAGATTTTCTGAGCAAAGAACATTACTCCAAGGACCCAGGAATCATGTCAGATGCTACTGGGGAAAGAATACAAGGACACTAAGGCTTTGGGAAGGACATTGGCACAGAAATGACAAGGACCAAACCTGGAGCGATTCAGAGACACATGCGCGTGAGTCGGCTGTTTTGTTCTGTCGGCAGTGGCACTGCCAGGGCACTGCATCGGGCTGGGGTCAGGGCAGACACGCGTCTGGACCAGAGCTCTACCACCCGTAGCTGGATGACTTCAGGCAAGGAGTTCACCCGCGGGAGCCTCAGTTTCCTCGGGGTAACACCTTTTACTTCCAGAAGCGACCACAGTAGCACAGAACAAACAGAGCTGCCATTACCATTCTACTGTTGCAGTCGTTTATACAAATTCAGTTCTCAATGAGGAAAAAGCAGCCAGCAGATGCAAACCACCCAAGACTTCTGCTCTCATGTTCCCCAGCCTTTGCCACTCTCGCTGAGAAGTTTAGACCGACACGGCTCTACACAGAGAAGCTGCCCACCCGCTACATTATTCACCAAGGGGTTCCTTCCCTAACCCGCAGCTCAGTTAAACGGGAAAAGGAGACCCACCAGCTTCCTAATTACAATTCCCCTGGGCTTGTGAATGAGGTTGGGGTCCCTTTGTCTGCAGAAAGCCCACCCGGTATCTACAATTCCAGAATAGACTTTCTGAAGAAGTAAAGGGATTTCAGACAGCGTTAATTTAAATCAGAGGGGAGAGGATGGGAAATAAGCTTTGAAACTTGAAATCTCAATAAACAGAATAATGACAAGATGGACAAAGAGGTCGCTGTAGATAGATGTACTTTCATTCAACAAATAACAGCCGCATCCTGAGATTCACACAGTGAGCCACTGGCCGCTCCATCACTGAGAAGGCCTGTTAGTTTCACTCCAGGTCCTGGGCTCTACCCTGACTCTGATGAACTGTCTTGCCCAAGTTTGCTGTTAGCTAAAAAGGGGGTTTCGGCGAAGATGCGGAGAGCATGAGAGCATCCTCATTCCTGGAAAATAGCTCCCAAGGAAAAAAGCAAGGTACAGTTCAGTAACATTATAAATAGTCTCTCACTGTAACATTAAAATAGTCTGTCACTGCTACCACATCTCACCTCGAGATTGCTGAGCCCTGCGCACAGAGGGAAAGGGGACCGGCAAGAAGGGAGGCTGTGCACAGCTCTGCCGCACACAAGGGAAAGGGAGAAAGGAGTCTTAGAAGTCCACTGCTGCCTTTCCACAAAAGAGCTGCCACAGATGAGCGTTTCAAATGAGTCACAGAAGCACACAGCTCTGGGATTCAGAAAAATCACACGACAGAGAAGGTAGGAGAGAATAAAGTTAAGAATTAAGGGCGTGGATTTGGCAGAACAAATGGCAAACACTATTCTTCTCATTTGCAGATAAGAGACACGATCTTCGGACAAGAGGACATGGCTTCCCAGGCCTCTCAGAGAAGGTATCGAAGAAGCTATTTGGAAGGAGATGATGAAAGCCAAGCAAACTCAAGACGCAGAGAAGTTAATGAAAAGAAGGACAGGGCAGACAGATTAAAAATAATAACACAAACAGAAGCCGCTCCTTTGCAGATATGGGATTGTTCAGAGGCCTCTAAAGGCCAAAGGTCACAGTCCAGGCAAGACCCCTACCGTAATCTCTTCAAATCAGCAGATATTATCTTTGTGACCAGAACACATAAGCTAGCTATCTTCCATCTGGAAGAAATACACACACGGCTTACAAGTGGAAAATGTAGAGCTCTTATTGAATGGCACGTAATTTAAGGGATGCTGTCTTTTTTGAAACAATCTGAAACAACAGGTATTTATAGTTAAGTTGCAACTGTCCACACTAATGAAATGGGAATGGCAAGAATAGGTAACTCAATAAATATTGGTAGAGTACTCCTTAAGTGCCCGGTGTAACATAGGGAGTATAATTTTTAAAAACTGTATCAAATCATGGTAAATTGATACAATCACAGCTACATGACCAATTAGAATTGTTTGGCACATGGGCCTAATAACACACATACTCTGGTCACAAATAGGTACAAAATGTATAGGTGACAAATGGGAGAAGTAAGTCTAATGTGCTATGAGTAAGCTTTTGGTTTGATACTTCAAATTTTCTTTTTTCAGTTTTTTTCACCATTTTAACTTTTTCTCTTTTTAGGGAGGGTGCAGCTCACAGTGGCCCACGTGGGGATCGAACCAGCAACCTTGGTGTTATTAGCACCACGCTCTAACCAACTGAGCTAACTGGCCACCCTATTTTAATGCACATTTTAAAGCACACAATTCAATGGTTTTTAGTATATTTAAAATGTTGTGCAAATATCATCACTATCTAACTGCAGAACATTTTTCAAATACCCCAAAAAGAAACTCAGTACCATTAACAGTCAACCCCATTTCCTCCTCCCAGCAGCCCCTGGCAACCACCAATCTACCTTCTGTCTCTATGAATTTGCCTATTCTGGACATTTCCTATAAAGTTCATATAATAAAGAAAATACAATAAAGCCTTTTGTGACTGACTTCTTTCAAGCTTCATCCATATTGTAGCGTGTGTCAGTGCTTCATTCCTTTTTACGGCTGCGTAAAATTCCATTGTATGGATGGAACACAGTTTGCTTCTCCATCCATTGGTTGATAAACCTTTGGGTTGTTTCCACTTCAGGCCTGTGATGAACGATGCTGCTATGAACATTCATACCTATGTGATGTTTTAAATATACTTTTAACCATTCAGTCTGGCCTCCCTCGTTATGCTTTAATTATTCAGGGACTTGAACCCAACCGTCTGACACCAGAGCTCAACTCCCAGTCACACCAGCGCACTCTTCTTTTTCATTCTCTGCTGTGGATGGTGCACAGCAGCCCTGCAATGTGCTAGACGGCAGGTGGAAGCAGCAGAAATTGAAAGGTCATTGTTAACAATTTACATACACGAACCACTGGCTGCAAGGACAGAAAACCACCTGGTTGTTTGCACTCCTTCCTGTCGCCACAATGCAATGGGAGGAGATTACAGAAAATCTGGGCAACTCCACAGGCTGACCTTTGGATCCTTCAGTGAAACAGGGCTGCTGTTCTCCACGCTGTGCATCCACACCGCTGTGAGGCTAAATGAGACAAGGGGGATGGCAGGTGGGCAAGCACTTAGCCCTCGACACGTAACAAGCTGTTAGTAAAGGTTCATTTGTTCAGGCAATAAAGAATATACACAAAAGGAAATGAGAAAGTAATTTAAACATTCCATTACAAAAAATCAGCTAAACACAAAAGAAAACAATGATGCAGTAAATGAGGGACACAAAAACTAAAAGGCAGACAGAAAACAAAAAGAACAATAACAGTTCTTCCTTATTAGTAATCACCTTAAATGCAAACAGATTCAACTTTCCAATCAGAAGACAGAGATTTGTAGAATGGATAAAAACACACAATCCAACTAAATAAGACTCACTTGAGATCCAAAGACACAAACAGGTAGAAAATGACAGGCTGGGAAGAGCTATCCCATGCAAACAGTATCCAAAGGAGAGCAGGAGTGGCCATACCAGTACTAATATCAGACAAAATAGACTTCAAATCAAAAGTTACAAGAAACAAAGAATGACATTATATATTAATGAAAGGTTCAATACAAGAAGAAAATATAACAATTGTAAGTATTTATATACCTAATGACAGCCCATCAGAATACATGAAGCAGGCGGCTTGAGCCTTGCCTTTGCTTGGGGCCTGCTCCACACTCTTTGGAGTGCACTTTCTCTCCTAATAACGGCCCTTGAGCCACGGCTTTCTGCTCGGAGCCCACTTCTGTTTCTTTAAGTGTACTTTTTCTTCTAATAAACTGCTTTTTCACCACTTTACCTTGGTATCTCATGCAATTCTTTGCTCGAGACGCCAAGAACCTGGACACCACGCCGAGGAGGGCCCACTCCCCGGTAACATACTTTGACGAGCCAGCCAGGAGACCAACATGGGAAATACGCCATCACCTTCAATCCTGTCGGACTCACCACTCAGCTGCATCCTTAACCACTGGGACAAATTTGATCCCGATAATTTAAAGAAAAAGTGCCTTCTCTTTTTTTGTAATGTGGCTTGGCCTCAATTAAAAATAAATAAATAAATAAATAAATAAATATATATACACACACATATATATATATATACAGATAGATGGATAGATAGATAGATAGATAGATAGATGTACACACACACATGAAACAAAAACTGACAAAATTGAAGGGAGAGATAGTTGTACAATAATAGTCAGGAGACTTCGATACCCCACTCACAACAATGGATAGAACAATCAGAGAGAAGAAAAGGAAGCAAATAGAGGACATACACACACAACACCATAAACCAACCAGGTCTTACAGAAGTACACAGAACTCTTCACCTAACAACAGAATACACATTCTTCTCAAGTGCAAATAGGATATTTTCCAGAATAGACCATGTTAGGCCACAAATTAATTCTCAACAGACTTAGAAAGATATACATCATACAAAGTATTTTCTCTATGGGTCCGGCCCGGTGGCTCAGGCAGTTGGAGCTCTGTGCTCCTAACGCCAAAGGCTGCCAGTTCAATTCCCACATGGGCCAGTGCCAGATGTCTCAGTTGGTTAGAGCGCGGGCTCTCAACCACAGGGTTGCTGGTTCGACTCTCAACTCCCACAAGGGATGGTGGGCAGTGACCCCTGCAACTAAGATTGAACACGGCACCTTGAGCTGAGCTGCCGCTGAGCTCCCGATGGTTCAGTTGGTTGGAGTGTGTCCTCTCAACCACAACGTTGCCGGTTCGACTCCCGCAAGGGATGGTGGGCTGTGCCTCTTCAACTAACAATGGCAACTGGACCTGGAGCTGAGCTGCGCCCTCCACAACTAAGATTGAAAGGACAACAACTTGACTTGGAAAAAGTCCTGGAAGTATACACTGTTTCCCAATAAAGTCCTGTTCCCCTTCCCCAGTAATAAAAAAAAAAATCTTTAAATAAAAGTATCTTCTCTGACAACAATATAAAGTTAGAAATTAGTAACAAAAGGAAAACCAGAAAAGTCATAAATTTGTGGACATTAACACATTTTTAAATAACCAATTGATCAAAGAAGAAATCACAAGGGAAATAAGAAAATACTTAAGAGATGAATGAAAATAAAAACACAACATTCCAAACTTATAGGGCATAGTGAAAGCAGTGCTAAAGGAAAATTTATAACTTTAAATGCTTACATTAAGAAAAAAAAAAAAGAACGATCTCAAATCAATAACCTAACATTACAACTTAAGGAACTAGTAAACGCAGAACAAACTAAACCCAAAGCCAGAAGAAAAAAAAAAGAATAAAAACTAACAGCAGAGATAAATAGAAAAAATAGAGAAAAATCAATGAAACCAAAAGTTTGACTTGGAAAAGATCAACAAAATTGACAAACCTACAGCTAGATGGACTAAAAGAAAAAGATTCAAATAACTAAAATCAGAATTGAAAGTGGGGACACTACTACCGATTCTACAGAAATAAAAAGGATTATAAGAGATAACTGTGCACTATTACACACCAATAAATCGGATGACCTAGATGAAATGGACAAATTCCTAAAAACACAAAACTTACCAAGACTAAATCATGAAGAAATAGAAAATCTGAACAGACCTATAACTACTGAAGAAAGTGAATCAGTGATAAAAAATCTCCGCCCCCCAAAAATAAAAAAGCCCTGGACCTGATGGCTTCACAGGTGAATTCTGTCAAACATTTAAAGAAGACCTAGTACCAATCCTTCTCAAATTTTTCCCAAAAATTGAAGAAGAGGAAAGCCTTCCTAACTCCTTCTATGAGGCCAAGCACTACCCTTGATACCAAAGCCAAAAACACTACAAGACTACAGATCAATATCCCTTACGAACATTGACCCAAAAATCCTTAAAAAAAAAAAAAAAAAAATTACCATCAAACAGAATTTGGTAGCATTTAAAACGATTATACACCATGACCTGTTGGGATTTATTCCTAGAATGCAAGGATAGTTCAACATATGAAAACAGATCAATGTAATACACCCCATCAACAAAATGAAGGGAAAAAATACCACAAGCGCACCTCAATTGATGCAGAATAAGCATTAACAAAATTCAACACATTTTCACGATAAAAACACTCAACAAAATAGTATTATTAATAGAAGGAAACTATCTCCACATAATAAAGGCTATATAGGAAAAACCCACAGTAAACATCATACTCACTGGTGAAAGACTGAAAGCTTTGCCTCTAAGATCAGAAACAAGGCAAGTATGCCTGCTTTCACCACTTCTGTTCACATAGTACTGGAAAATCTAGCCACAGCAATTAAGTAAGAAAAAGAAATCAAAAGCATCCAAACTGGAAAGGAAGAAGTAAAATTACCTGTTTGCAGATAATATGACCTTATATGTAGAAAACCTGAAAGGTTCCACAAAAAGCTGTTAGAACTAATAAACGAATTCAGCAAAGTAGCAGGATGAAAAGTCAACCCACAACAATCAGTTGCATTTCTTTACCCCACCTTCTCCTGCCTCCTGCCCCCCAATCCAGTTCAAGCTGTTGTTTCTCAGTCTAGTTGTGTAGGACACAGCTCCCTGGCCCATGCTGGTGTTATGAGCCTTGCGCTCCACCGGGTGAGGCAGTGGGTCACCAGTCGTCGGTCGGCCACTCACAGCAACTCACGGCAGCTCTCACCGGCTGCCGGGCACTCATGCTGGCCACTGGCCGCTCATGGCAGCACACGGTAGTCAATGGCAGCACTTAGCAGCTCACGGCAGCTCACGCCAACCTCCGGTTGCTCACGGCAGCCCAGCTCCAGGGAGAGCTGTTGTTCACAATCTTAGCTGTAGAGGGCGCAGCTCACTGGCCCATGTGGGAATCGAACCCAAGACCTTGGCGTTAGGAGCACGGGGCTCCAACCAACCTGAGCCACCTGGCCGGTGCAATTGCATTTCTATACATGAACAATGAACAATATGAAAAGAAAATTACAAAAACAATTCCATTTGTAATACCATCAAAAAGAATAAAATACTTGGGAATTAACCAAGGAGGGGAAAGACTACAAAACACTGCTGAAAGAAATTAAGACATAGATAAATGGAAACACATCCCATGTTCATGGATTAGAATGTCAATACTATTCAAAGCAATCTTACAGATGTAATGCAATCCCCATCAACATCCTAATGACTTCTTTTTGGCAGAAATAGAAACACCTACCTTAAAATTTATATGCAACTTCAAGGGACCTCAATAGCCAAGGCAATCTTGACAAAGAAGAACAAAACTGGAGAAGTCACACCTCCTGATTTCAAAACCTACCAAAAAACTACAGTCATCCAAACAGGGTGGTACTGGCATCAAGAGAGACATATAGACCAATACAACAGGGAGCCCAGAGGAAAACTCACCACGGTCAAATGATTTGTGACAAGGATGCCAAGACCATTCAGTGGGGAACAGACAATCTTCTCAACAAATACTGCTGAGAAAAATGGATGTCGACATGCAAAAGAATGAAGTTGGACCCTTACCTAACACCATATATAAAAATTAACTCAAAATGGATCAAGTACCTAAACGTAAGGCTTAAAACAATAAAACTCTTAGAAGAAAACACAGGACAAAAGCTTCACAACATTGGCCTTGGAAATGATTTCTTGGATATGACACCAAAAGCACAGGCAACAACAACAAAAAATAGACAAATTGGACTTCATGAAAATCAAAAAATTTTGTGCAATAAAAGACATTATCTAGGGGCGGCCAGTTAGCTCAGTTGGTTAGAGCACGGTGCTCCTAACAACAAGGTTGCCGGTTCGATCCCCACATGGGCCACTGTGAGCTGCACCCTCCGCAACTAGATTGAAACAACTACTTGACTTGGAGCTGATGGGTCCTGGAAAAACATACTTAAATAAAAGTTAAAAAGAAAAAAAAGACAGTATTCACAGAGTAAAATGGCAACCCACAGAATGGGAGAAACTATTTGCAAATCATATCTGATAAGGGATTGACATCCAGAATACATAGAGAACTCCTAAAACCCAAACAACAAACTAATTCTGAAATGGGCAAAGGACTTGAATACACATTTCTTCAAATAAGGTACATGAATAGCCAATAAGCAGATGAAAAGAAAGTATAATGGTGGTTGTCAGGGACTAGGGGGAGGGCAGAATGGAAGTTACTGTTGAATGAGGACCGAGTTTCAGTTTTACAAGATGAAAGATTTACGGGAATGGATGGTGGCGATGGTTGGACAACAATGTGAATGTATTTAATACACTTAAAAATTGTAAATTTGCAAATTTGATGTTATGTGTATTTTACCACAATGAGAAAAAAGGAAAATTAAATTAAAATAAGGAGCTCTTTTTGGTATCCACACTACAGAAGGGCAATATTAAAAGGTTTTTTTAAAAAAAACCACAAAAACAAACAAGAATCAGGCCAGCCTGAAATTAACACCTACCAAGATCAATTTGGCAGTGGCAGAATAACAATGGGGTATTCACAGAGCCTCCACAGGAATGCGAAAAATGTAGGAAGTATGAGCAATTTTAGAGATCAAAAGGGCAAAATATTTGGAAAAAGAGCTATGTGAAAGTATGAATCTGCAACCGAAGATAAGATAAAGGGGAAAGGGGACCAGAGTCTGAAATAGAATATCTTTTAAATCCCCTAAGACACGTATTAATAATCGCCTGTGTGCTACTCCTGATCTCAAAAGCAAACCTATCCATTTAGTGAATGCCCGAGTGGACCTAGCCCCTGGGAAGACCTACTTGGTACAGATGAGCCAAGCACAGGTCTTTAAAACCAGAAGAGGCAGACCCCAGGGATTCTATCTTCCATTACAAATTTACCAAGTGACCTTCTTCTGTATTTCCCCGAAAATAAGACCTAACCGGAAAATAAGCCCTAGCATGATTTTTCAGGATGCTGGTAATATAAGTCCTACCCCCAAAATAAGCCCCAGTTAAGATCAACAGCCAGACAGATGCATTTAGTACATCCACTGCAACACACGATGGACGTACTAAATTATAAAATAATATTAATATATAATTAAATGTACATAAATAATATTGACATTAATACTTAAAATAAATAATATAAATTATAAAAAAGTATTTGTAAATACCCAAGCGGGCCTTTGGACAAGAGGTAAACGCCTACGTAAACAGATGAACTCGAGACTTATTGCCAAATGACCAATCGGAGCACAGACACAACGCACGAATAACGTGTGCACTTGATAACGAACAGACGTGGTTGTGTCTAATATGAATTTTCATAAATCAATACGTTGTGTGTTGTAACAGACGTACTTAATGCACTCGTGTGAAATAAAGGAACATTTTCTGAATTTTGGTGCCTGCAATTTTTTGTCACTTTTGTGTGGACCATCATCCTTAACTGTCATTTTTGTGCCACTCCTGTCTCCTAAGTCTTCAGTTAACATTTGACTTAATGGTCAATTTTAAGGGACTAATATTTGGAGCCCTAGACAAGATGAGTGCAAAAAGAAAGAGCTATTCCGTCGACTACAAGAAAGCAATCGTGGAGGATTCCTGGGGCAAGAATCTTACGTCTTTCTGCAAAGAGAAGTTGGATCTCCGAATGGTTCAAAAGTGTAGAGCAGAGTACAATAACCTCAGTCAACAAGTGGACGAGGGAAATGCTAAAAAGTGCAAGTGTGGATCAGGTCGGCAGCCATTATTTCCTGAGCTGGAAGACATCATCTGTGAATGGATTGCTGACAGGAGAGCAAAGGTTTTGGTTGTGTGCAGGGCTGATATTCAAGCATTTGCCCTTGCAATGGCACCACAGTTAGAAATATCCCCAGAAGAATTCAAAGCGTCACAACACTGGCTGGATGGCTTCCTTCAGTGATAAGAACTGTCTCTAAGATCGACAACACGTTCAAGCTGGAAGATACTGAAGTTATTACACGTGCACTTGCATTCAAGTCCTTTGTTGATGGCATTGACTTTTCTAAATACCAACTCTCCAACATGATTGCTATGGATGAAACTGCAGTGTTTATGGGCCAAGGATCTCAAATGACAATTGATCAGAGGGGTGCCTCGTCAATCTACATTCTCTCCACTGAAAAGTGCACGTGTTACCTGTAGTTTGGCAATTCGTCTGGATGGAAAGAAAGCCCCACCTCTAATCATCACTAAGGGCAAGAAAGATAAGGTTGAACGTGTTTCAGGCATTTATGTTCTTGAAACCGAAAAAGCCCGGTGCACACAAGCAGTTTTAAGGAAGTGGGTCAATTTAATGCTGCCACTTGTTTTGCGAGGTGGCCAAAAAGGTCTGCTAGTCTGGGATTCAGCCAGCACTCACTGCGCTAAAGACATGAAGAACTTCCTTGCAGAGAGAATAGATCAAATAATGATTCCTGCAGGAATGACTGCCTATCTCCAGACTCTTGATATTGCAATAAACAAGCCATTCAAGGGCCATTAGCACATGTAAATCAATGACTGCATTGAAAATAGAATGGAGAGAAATCAGTGTGGAAACTTTGTGAAGCCTCGCCTGCAAGAGGTCGTGACTTGGGTGAAGAATTCCTGGGATAAGATCACTGACAGCTGTGTTGCCAATGCACTACGAGCAGCTACATGGACAAGAAGTGCTCATTTAAGGAGAGCTCTATTGCTGGACAGGAGAGATTGGGGCCAATGGTTCTACAGGAAATGGAGTCACAAGAAATTCAAGCCAGAATTCGGGGTTTGGAGAGTTATGACGATGTTCCAGAAGATGATGACATGACTGTATTTGAATAAATGTAGATTTTTGTACACGAATAAATGGAGATTGCTGTACATGAAAAAATAAGACATCCCCTGAAAATAAGCCCAAATGCACCTTTTGGAGCAAAAATTAATATAAGACCCAGTCTGACTTTCAGGGAAATACGGTATGCTAGGCTCGCTGATCTGTGACAAAAATCTCAAAGGGGCAGTGGCTGAAGTGTCCTTCTGGGGCCATACATCTGCTAGGAATGGCTGTATTTGTCCTCCACCCCAGAAATGCCCTTCATCAGCCCCCCCCCCCCGGGGGGACATGCCGGAGAAGACAGCCAGGAGGGAAAAGGAAACTGACTCAGAGTGGTAGAAACAAGAGAGGCCAGACTCAGACCGTTTCTTAGAATGCATGCCAGCCCCTATGTCATGCCGGGACTCAGCTTCCGCTCCCCACATAAGAACGCAAGACGTGGTGAGGCCAAAAAGGAACACCCACGGAGCCATAGATAGGGGAGTCATACCACTATATTCTCGACGGCGGCTGGTCGAGACACAAAAGCAAACATCCGCCAGTACCCCAACAAGGGGTTTTCCTGCACCCCAGTCTCACTGGCGACCGGGTGAGACACAGGAAGTAGGATCTACACAATCCGCAATCCACAGTCCGCTTCTCTGCCAACCAACCAACACACTTGCTAACTGCAATCCATGCCTGCTAGCCCAGCCATGGCAGTTATATCAGTGGCTAATGGCTAACTGGTTACTAGCCATTAGTAAATGGCTAACTAGCTGATGGCCAACTCGTCACAGCTGATGGCCATCTACTACCCAAGCCAGCACCGTTCCACGTGAGGCCGAGAGCCTGGAAACTGCTCTCTGGGACTCTGTCCCCACAGCCTAACTTGTAACTTCAGTCTCAACATACTTCCCCTTGTCAGGATGTACCCCACCTGTCTATGCTGACCAAATGCCATTCCAAAGTCCTAACTCATGAACCATGAAAACCAAGTAGTTGGGAGAAAAACAGAAACCAGTTTAAATTCATATTCTGAATATGCTAGGAGAATCCCTCCAAAAGGCCTCCCTCACCATGCACTTAAAAATGTAACAACAAAAAACCCTCTCAAATCTAATATCTACAAATACATGGTTTTGCTCAGTGTTAAGCAGAAAAACATTCACAGCCGAAAGCTTTTCTGAAAGAAAGGGTTTATTGAGCCACATGCTAGCCAGGAAAGGACCACGTGCTGTCTGACCCAGGAGCAGCTGGGGTAGGTGGGAAAGACAACACGTCTGCAGTCCTGGGGTTGACAGGGCTCTTTTATATATTATGTTTTGGGGAAGAAAGATGTAAGTTGTTTTGAAAGAATTTATACTGGCTGCAAGGAGGGTGGGGAGGTAAAGCGAGGCAAGTTCTAGGACAGGTGCCCAGTCCGTGAGGAAGACATATTTACTACTTTTGACTGGTTGTGGGCAACACGTGACAAAGTTCATGCCTAAGCAGGTTGGGCAGTGGCGTCCGGTGGTCTGCTATTTCTTTCCAGATGGCCACCTGGAAGCTCTGACAGACATTCAGGAACGTGAGCCGTCTTTTGTTAGACGGCCCACAGCTATAATATTAACTGGTTAATTCCTCTCCTCTCTTTCTCTCCCTCTCAACCCCACTGGAGTTTAAGGACAGCTCAGAATTTTTTTCTTGTCATCAGAGTAAACCCCCATGCAGGCAGGCAGTTTCAGCGTCCACCCATCTTGTGCTGGAAGTAAAGGGAAAGACAAGCAGCCAGAAGGTGTTTCCCTCGTGAGTAGCCCTTCCAGCCTGGCCTGAGCACGCAGCAGGAGACCCTGGCTGGCTCACCGTGCAGACGACACACTCTTCTCTCCCAGAAACTGTCAGCGGCTCCTGCCCCAAAGATCAGGAGAAACGAGAACGCCCTGAGAGGCAACAGGTGGGGAGAATCAGTTTGGACTCTGCTGGACCTCTCCTCCGGATAACGTTTCTCCGGGTAAGTTCTCAGGACTAACTGCTCTGGTCGCAAACAAACTCAATTTTCTCAGGAAATTCAGAGGTGGGCTCAGTAGCCAGTCTGTAAGGTGGCACCCTATCCCAATTCCCTATTTCCAGGCCTCTCCTCTTTTCCCACGCCCGGCCTCAGTCGTGGGTCAGCTACCTTCAGCTAAATGAATGGGGCTGCTTTTCCAGCTCTGTATTTCAGGATGGAGGCAGCGCTGCAAATGAGAGCTCCCTAAGTCCTCTAATTTCCGCTTCGCCCCATGACAACTTTTCTTCCATAACAGGTTGTCTCTGCTTCTTCCTTCCCATGGCCACCGCTCCCCAGTCCATGCGTGTAGCAGTGATGGATGTCTGAGCTGCAACAGCTGCCTCCTGGAGCTAGGCCCCCACTCTGACCTCCTCACTCCCATTCCAGGGCGGCCGGCCCATTCCTCCAGAAGAGGTTTTCAAAAGCCCATTTGCCTGTGGGTGGTCACCGGCTCAAGCATCTCAGAGACTTCTCGTTGTCTCAAATCCCAACTCACAGCCGGACTCTCATAGAATCAATCCCACCAGCCCTCGCAGTCACTACTCCCCAACAGCATCCATTGTTTCTATGGGGTTTTCTAAGCCCCAGGGTCCTGCGGGCTCAGCAGTGAACAAAGCAGACGCAAATCTCCACCTTTGTGGAGCTTCCGTCCCCTTCCTCCATCAGTGAGGCTGGGGCATCACCCCGTACCCAATGCCCGGCTTTTCTCATGCCCATGAGTTGCTCCAGTGCCACTGCCTGGGCGTCGTCCCCTCTTTACCAACCCAAATATGACACTTCATTCAAGGGCCAGCTCTCCAAGAAGTCCCTCCCAAGTAGCCACCCTCCTGACAGACCCAGTCTTCTCAGCTTGCAGGCCCTTGGACTCACGTGTTCTACTCGCCACGAGTCCCCCTGGAACGGTTCTCCACCTGTACCAGTAACGTAGCCAGCATTAGGACGTGCCCACTGGGTGTGGATCTACATAAGTTATTCCATTTAATCCCCCCAACAGCCCAGCGAGGAAGGTCTTATTGCCCATATTTTATAGATGAGGAAATCACGGCCTAAAGGGGCTGAGGAACTTGCCAGAAGAGACAGGGCGGGTAAAGGGCTAAGGCTGAACTCCATGCCTGACCCCTGACTCCAGAGCCCTGCTTTTAGCCACTTCCCTGGTCATTTTCTGAGTTCATTTTCACATTTAGCATTTTACCTGACACTCAGTAAATGGCAGTTATGACTGTTCCTTATTAACTAGTCACTACTTGAGCATGTATTTTGCCCCAGTACACGCACTCTTTCTCTCTCCAACCACAGGATAAGCATCCAAAGGCAAGAGCCACGTGGTGAAACCTCGTGTAGCCTTACAGCGTCCAGTAAAGAGCTGTGCCTGCCACTGGTGCTCAGTAAATGCTTGAGAAGAGAACAATTTCTTGGAATACTGCACAGTAATAACTTTTGCCCTTCTTACACCATTCAGTCAGTTGAGAAAACTCAGAATTAGATCATGGGGAATTTATTCTACCAAATGGTGAAATTGCCTTTCAAGACAATCACAGGTAAAAAGGAATGGAAAGATGGCCAGGGAAACAAAAACACAAAAGGGCTGCTTTTGCAACCAGCTGGAATGGAATAGTCAAAAGCCGGAAAGGTTGAGGAAAATCTTCAGGGCTTGCTGAAATGGCCTTGGGCAACCTGGCAGGGGGAGGACCACAAGCCCAAGCGACAATAAATGGCTCTAGTGAGAGAGGCTGCAAAATACCCATCAAGAGATTTACTTAAGTAGGAAAGACAGTTTCAGGTTGGGCTTTTCAGCCCTCTGCATAGTGACACCGCCATATCACATTCTAATATCCTGTGGAACAGGAAGCACCCGAGGCCAGAAAACAGGATGGTTGTGTGCAAAGACTGGCTCTGCCTCTTACTGCTGGAGCCGGGTGAGTCACCAAACCCATTAGAACCTCTGGTCTGGCATCCATCAACACCGAAACCATGAGCTTGGCCTGTGCCAATAAGAACTGTCCCACGAAGTGGTAAAACTATAAAGTACTATACACACATGGACGAAAAAGGGGTTCTTTAACAAAACCGATGGAAAGTAAACTCACAGGGTGATTTGGTCATAAATTCCCAATTGGGCAGGTCATGGTGGGTAGTCACGCTCCAGGTCTGTAACTTCTTTAGTAGAAGGTTTATTGTTGCCTTAAGCCAGCCCTGTCCATCTTCTCATGCATCTAGGTTAACACACCTTTGAAATGCAGGATAATTCTCTTTTCCAGACCCCTTGGAGGCATAACCACCCTCAAGGGAGCACATCATCTTGTAAACTATCCTGTAATCCAATCCCCATCTTGCTTTCTCCCACTTTCATGTAATCTTCCTTCCTTAATTCCAAATGCATAAAAGAAGCTGCAAACTGTCATTTTAGGAAGCATTTTTCTCAGTCTGTTGAGATCTCACTTCCAAGTGTATCCTCTGTTTGTGTCAAATAAATAGACCCTCATAAAATTTTTCTATAGGTTTGGACGTTCTTACGTCAACATACCCGTAGGAATATTACCAATAGAACATCAGCAGTTGGCTCTGTGGTTAGAGATTAGACGTCAATATTTGTTGAAACCTTGATAGCTAATGGGCAAGGGAGAGGCTGCCATTATCAGGTTATGGCAGTTGCCCTATTTTTCTTGAGGTAAAGGTTGAATTCACCTTTGGGAGCAAAATGTTTTTCCCCCTTGTATTGTAACTTCATTCTGCTATTGCCAAACATTCAGTAAAATTTTGTGAAATGTCTGGTAATATTTTTAAAAGCTGTATTTCCAGAAGTTATGAGACAGGTCTGTTTGCATGTTTAAGGCAAAATGGTATGAGGGAGAACTAGGTGACAAGCAGAAGAGTATGGATACACAGCTGGCCAAAGAAATAAGCAACCCAGGTCGAGTTTATTCATCTAACAAATACTTTTTTGAGCCCATACTATGTTCCAGCCTTGGTAGAACACATAACAAGTGTTTCTTAGCTATTTCTAGAAATACTTGGGGAGAGGAACTTGGTAAAGCCACACACTTCCTACAGGTCAAGTGTGAAAGAAGTTTGAGTAATTGTTATTTGGGGACAAAAGTGACATGTTAACTCTGAAGTTGGAAGAAATCAGAGGCATCTAAGGACTCAAAGGTCAAACACAGTTGAAGGTTTCCTATGGCATCTGTGATGTTCATCCCCCAGCCTTCTGGCCTCCATAGTTCCCAAGGAGAAATGAGCTCTCAATCTTATCAAAGATCCCTTGTACGTATGAGTTGCTTATTTCTTGCGGCTTCAAGATTTTGTTTGATTAGGATATGCCCAGGTGTGGATCGCTTTATCTTACTTGGAGTTCACTGAGCTACTTGGGTACATAAATTACTGTTTTTTCATCAATCCTGGGACATTTTTGGCCATTATTTCTTCAAATATTTGTTCTGCTCCTTTCTGTCCTCTCCTTCTACCATGTTTTCCCCAAAATAAGACCTAGCCAGATAATCAGCTCTAATGTGTCTTTTGGAGCAAAAATTAATATAAAACCTGGTCTAATATTATATTACAGGAGACTGGGTCTTATATTAATGTTTGCTCCAAAAGACACATTAGAGTTGATTATCTGACTAGGTCTTATTTTCGGGAAACACGGTAGGACTGTCATTGTGTGTGACACAGGTGTCTGAGGCTCTTTTCCTTTGTTCTGTTTTCTTTGTTTCTCACACTGGATAGTCACAATTGACATATCAAGTTTGCTGATTCTTCCCTCTGCCTGTTCAACTCTGATTTTGAGCCCCTCTAGTGACTTTTTCATTTCAGTTATTGTACTTTTCAACTCCAGAATTTATTTTTGATTTACTTATTGATTATCTCTATTTGATGAGGCACCGTTCTCATACTTTCCTTTAGTTCTTTAGACATATTTTTAAATAGCTGATTTAAAGATCATACCAGCATGGGCCAGGGAGCTGTGTCTTACACAACTAGACTGAGAGACAGCGGCTTGAATTGGAGGATGGGGGGAGGAGGAAGAAAGGGGGGGAAAATAAATAAATACATTCCACCTATTTTGTGGCCATAATGCATAAGAAATAAGGCCTTAAATAGATGAATTGAATCCAGTCTCCTGGTATAGCAATCTGGGTGGAGAAGTGCCTCATTAGGCAATGTGATGCTTCAGTCTGGGGCACCTGAGCTGTGTGACCATCCCATTGGGGGCAAAATGGCAGTGAGTCAGGCTTGGGCTAGCAGCTGGATTCAAAGGCCACGATCTAGTGTCATCCTGGCCAGGAAGCTCTTGAATTATAAAGAAATGTTATCCAGTTGAGAAAATCTCCAAAAGTTGCTTAGGAAGGTAATGTACTGTAATTTGAGAGCATGTCATTATTTCTTTATTAGGTAAGCTTCTTTAATTCCAGGAAGATATAGCATTAAGAATAAACATGCCTAAGAAAATAAAAATTATAGCATTTATAATTTCATGTTAAGAAAACTATGTGTACCGGTATCTGTTACTTTATGTACTTTAATATTCAAGGCAATTTGATCTGTTCAGATAATAAGTCAGTCTCAAGATTCCAATTAAAATATGTAAGTAAGTGGTTTAGACTTGTGATTTTAAGTAGGAATTTTAAAATCAGTATTGGCAGATGAAAAATAAACATGTAAAAAGCGCAACATCAACACTAGGGAAATTAAAAGACTGACTGTCCCCAGGGTTGGAGAAGATATACGGAGGGGCTGGAACCCTCATACAATGCTAATGCTGGTGGAAACGCAAAATGGTACAGCCGCTCTGGAAGACGGTTGGGCAGTTTAAGTTAAACACACACCTACCATATGATTCAGCCACTGCACTCCTACACACTGCCCAAGAGACAAGGAATATATGTCCATATAAAGACTCGTACACAAACATCCATAGCAGCTTTATTTACAATCGCCAAAAACTGGAAACTGAAATGACCAACAACAGGTGAATGAATGGATAAACAAATTATGGGATATACACAGAATGGAATGCTGCTCAGCAATAAAAAGGAGGGACTATTGAGACATGCAACAAATCTGAAACTAGATGCTGAGTGAAAGCAGCATGACAAAAAAGGATACACACTCTAATCCCATATGTGTAAAATTCCAGAAAATGCAAACTAATCTAAAGTAACAGAAAGCAGTTCAGTGGTTACTTGGGGATGGGGGAAGCAGACAGGGGTGGGGGGGATTACAAAGGGGCACAGGGACACTTTTGGAGGTGATGGATGTGTTCTATCTTAATTGTGGTAATGGTTTCACAAGTGTATCCATGTCAAAAATTATACATTGTTTAAATATGTGCAATTTATTATGTCAAAAATACCTCAATAGAGTTGTTTTAAATAATAAAACATAAAGCAGTATAAGAATGTTTAAGAAAATTTAAGAGAGCTTAATTTATTAGATTTACAGGAATTATTTATTAGGACTATTTGTTAATCAGGCAATTGGAAGTATTAAAGTAATTAAAGGAAGTTGAATGCAATTTGTAAATTCAATTTAAATTTTTCAAATGAGTTAAGTTTGCAAATGAGATCAAACATTATTAATCAAAAGTCTCCTTCAAAGTGATTATTAAAGTTTTCTAGAATTATAAATAGAACAGAAAGATTTATAGGCTACACTTAAAAGCTAAACTTGAAAGACTAGCCGTTAAAGAACTAGATTTTTGAATCAGTAACTTTAACAAGTTGAAAATCAATTTTTTTCCAAAGTAACTTCTGAATAATCTTTGCATCACACAAAAACCCAGGGTTGGGATAGTGTGTGGCATCAAAAATCTGGCCCAGACATGCCACTCACCCGTCACCTGAAACTCACCAAGTCACTCTAAACCTCAGTTTCCTCATCATACAAGAGGAATGTTTTCTAGAATAAATAATACATGTGTTATTTATGATTGAATATCACCAAATTTCACATTGATAAACAGCACATTCGTTAGTACAAGCACTTGGAGAAGCATACAGTGATGGGCAAATATAAGAGGTTGGCAGCATGACATCACTCCACAGTAACTGCAGCCTTTCCCAGACCTTGGGCTGATCAGTGAGACGTAGGAAAGGTGACATATGTCTCCTAAGAGACTAAGCATGACTCAGCATTCAGATCACGGAATTTTCCCAGAGGTCTCAGACAGAGATGGATATCATCAGGAAAGGAGCTGCCACATGCGGAGATTAGCCCCATTCCACACGCAGCTGGTAGAAATGTACTTTTAGAGCAGCCTCAGATACCCCAGTCCCTACCACCTCCTCTGGCCTACAGGCAAATCAGGGTAAGGACGTAAGGCACAGCACCAATGAGAGGATGCTGGGATGGCCTGGGTTATGCCTTCTGGCATAATACTTACAAAAAGAATAAAAAGGGCCCACATTCACCTCCATCCAAGATCACCAACGACACAGCAAAGGAAGGGGGCATCAACCTTCTACGGAGTCTCAGTTATGGTAAGGAAGCAAACCTCGGGCTCAGAGGGACTCAGGGAAGAGCCAAACAAGCTGGAACACATTAGATGAGCTAGGAGAAGGCAGCCCTTCTTGGCGACTCATTTTCCCTTCCTATGGATTTGGGGCAAGACATGCTATAAAAGATGACGCTCTTAACAAGGGGGTGGGGGAGGGGATCAGAAGCTTGAATTCTGCTAATCAGCCTTCTCTGGGCCCCAATTTCTCAGCTGCATAAGATAGCTGGTTTGGGGGCCTTCACTCAACTCCCCACCATGCCTCACAGGGATGCAAGTAAGAGCAGAAACATTCAACTCCATCAACCAAGAACAGGAGGACAAGAGTAAGGAGAGAGCAAGGCCGTGGGCACCTGGTGGAGGGCGGAGTCCGTCCAAAGTCTGGAGCCATTTCCACCCATAGCCCCCTGCCTGACTCTGCCAGCTCTGCTAAGCAGACTCAATCGTAGAGTGGCGCCTGGGCACTGCTGGCCCGAGACACAGGACGAGGGAGGATTGTGGGAAAATCTCAGGAAGGAGAACTCCTGGGTCATGGAGGGTCACCTGAGGAAAATCCCTACACAATGGGTGGAGAGCTACAGAGGAATCCACGCTCTGAGCACTGAACATGAGCTCTGGGGAAAACTGTCCCGGAGCCACAAAGTGCCCAGGGCCCCTGGATGTGAAATGGAGGTGGCAGCTGGCCTGCCTTTGGATGAAGGAAAGAGCGTTATCAGTGTCTGAAACGCAGGGGGAATAGGAGACAGAGGAGCGTGCCTGGCTAGGATGGTCACGGGGAGCAGCTGCGGGAGACAAGCCTGGACCATCAGGTGGACCCGGCCAGAGGGCCGTGGAATTTGGGCTGAAGGCTCCCAGCTCAGCGCCATCCGGGGAAACCTGACAAACAGTAGGTTACACAGGGCAGTGCTGCCTGCGCACTCTGGGAGGAAGAAGGGACAATTCCTCCTTCACCCCTTTGTCACTGTGACTCCCAAAGACTGAGCGTCACTGTCTGGAAACATGGATCAAGTGTTTCTACAGCCAGCTGACAGAGCCCCAGGCTTCTCCGAGTCCCTCCCGGCCTGCACCTGCTCTCCACACCGACGCCAGGGTCTTCTGAGAGGCTTCCCGGCCCTAGAGATGTTTCCTCTGCTCCTAGGAGCCTGCCACCCTCCCCATGACCAGTGTTCCGAGCCACACCCTTCCAGAAGTAGGGCTTCCTGCTGAGACTGGCCACCAGTCAATCAGGGCAAGCAGAGAGCCAGATGTGACTTCCCCTGAGAAAACTAACGGAGACCTGGAACAGACAGGGCCTGCCGGTATTTCCCAAACATCAAAGCTGGGCCTTTCTGATTGACTGAGCTTGATGACTGACATGCCAGGACGGCTAACACCTCCAGTGGCTCCTGAACAAGACCCACGTGCATCCCACCGACCTGGATTCAGGCGCAGGACTTACCCTGGGCGTCTTGTCAGTTCTCAGAAGGCAGGCGCTATCTGAAGAAAAAGAAAAACCAGCGTTATCCTCATTTCTCCAGGCACTCCCCAGAAAGCCTAGATTTAGAACCCAGAGAACAACTGTTACTTTGCTTCTATCTCAGGGAAGCGGGGGGGTTGGGGGGCGGCACCCCAGGTTGTCCACTGCCTGGGCTCCCCCACTGCTGCTCTGCCACGCCAAAACCTGTAAAGTGGGAATAATATCAACACCCATCTCGTAGGGTTCCCGATGAGTTAACACACACTGGCACCATGCCTGGTACAGAGGGCACAGACGTTAGCCAATGTGCTTAGTAAGAAGCATTCTAAGTAAAATCCTTTTCTGGCACCCACGACACAAGAACATGAAGTTCTAGAAACTTTCATTGTTGTATCTGAAGCTCTTTCTCTTCCTGCCCACTGCCACCCAGCCCCAGGCCCACTTCCTCTGCAGGGCTGTCTCCAATCCTTCAGGAGCTCCCTCCCCTCCAGACTCTCCAAGTCTGGTTCCTATCTCACTACGCACTTGACACTAATTAAGAACCGTCCTACGTGACCCGAGAGCTGTGTCTATTTCCCCAACTATTTCCTCAGATCCTTTCCTGCAGAGATCTCTCACACACACACGAGTATACCCCGTGTTGAAACCCATGGGAGCCCACATTTGGTGGTTCATGACCACTTTTGGGAGTTTACCGACTGCTTTGTTTCGGAAAGGCCACACCTGTCACTCAGCTCTAGCCACTGGTCAATAAAGAACAAAACAGAGACACAGGCCAGCCAGCCATCAAGGAACTGAATCCATATTCTGAGGACACCAGATGCCTTGGTAGATTCTGTCAAGGCTGAAAATGAATGTTTGGGGCATTCAATTCAATCAAATATTTACTGGGCGTATACCTTGCACAAGGCACCACGCCAGAAAGCATGGGCTCTGCTCCCAAAGTGTCAAAAAGCAAGTTGTTGTGGGCTGAGAGGTTAAAAACAGGATAATACATGAAAGGGGCCCACCCAGGGACTCAGCCTGACAGCCTGAGGCAGACCCCAGGTGGACTGTTCCCCAGCTGTCTGGGGGAGTTATTTCCTCACCTGTCAGCAAGGAGTTAACAGTCCCTTTGTTGTAGGGCTGTTTTGACAATCAGATAATACCTGTAAGGAGCTACCACAACACAGTAAGAGCTCAAGAAAGGTCGACATTTATTACGCATAACAATACATCATTCCTTATCATATTAGTAAAAGAGAGAAGCCACATCCAACTGAATAGATTTGGCAAGGCTTAATGTAGGCAAGCCTGAAGAATTTTGACAGGACAAGAAGTCAAGTCCTGCAGAGAACAAGGTCACCAGGGACATTGAGAGCAGAGGGACACTGAAAACCAAGTTTGGGACAACAATGAATAGTCTCCAATGAGGACTGAGGTAGAAGAGGGTGCCCGTAGGGTCAAATGGAAGAAAAAGCCCAATAGGTGGGATCACGCATTCTCATTCAACAGTTAAGAGGAAATGGTTTATTCTTTGCATCATTTCCCCATCTCCCACTGTAAGACCCTACTCCTTTGGCAGTTTGGCAAAGTACCCACAGCTGGGACTAGAGGCAGCTGAGACAAAGAGGTGAAGGGACAGTCGGCCAGGCCCAGGGGGTTTCAGAGTGAGCAGGCAAAATGCCCCACTTCTGTGAAGGTCGTCTCCAGACGACAAACTAGCCCCCAAAGAGCACGCTTTTTGGCCATGGGAAGCAGGAGCCGTTCAGAAGAGGTAAGATGCTACTGGGAGGCAGCCAAAGAGAAGGCCACACTAGTCCTCAAGGGAAATGTTCACCTGAGTGAGGCATCCAGCTCATGCGAGGAGCAGTAGAGAGAGGTCTGGGCCTGCCCAGGCCGTCCTCCCAGACTCACTGACATAGGACAAAATCATTCCTGCAGTCCCCAAACGTGAGCCCTTTCCTGGCACCCCAACTGCCACTCTTCCCTCCTTTCAATGTGAGCCATTTTCGACTAAGTCATCCAAAACATCGTCAAGCACCTACTTGTTCTGGCACAGTGTTCGGAGCTGTGATGACACAGGGAAGAGGAACGCAGAGAATTGCAACTTGGAATGAGACCCGGACCTGAGGTCCAGCCCTGCCATGGTCCCGGAGCCTCCGGGAGCCGTGCGGGGAAGACAGGCACCATGCATGGCACATGGGGACTGGGGTACTGAGAGTGAGACAAGGAGGGAACGAGGAGCAGAATGAAAGGGCAAGAGGCCTGTACTGGCACATCGAAGGCAGGGCGGATCAACCGAGGCCACAGCCGCCAGGGCAAACCTCCCCGGGTGATCCCAGAGGTGAGAACTGGCGCAGAGAAGGTCACTCGAGCTGGAGCAGGCTTCAGCAGAGAGAGATAAGGCTCAGATGGGACTTGGGGGTAAACTTCGGAAACTTTGGATGACAGCCTAATTCAATTCAGCAAATCGGTATTGAGCAACTACAGTGAACAAAGCTCCTTCCCACAGGGCAGGGCAGCCACTAAGAAACAGGAGGCTCGCTCACAAGTGGCTTCTAAAGCACAAACAGATGCAACCTGTAGCTCAGGCCTTACAAAGTGCCCTGGCCTTGTTACATCTCCTGTAGAGGCGTCTTCACAGCCTCCAAGCCAGCTTGTCACACTCACCTGGGAAGCGCTATTTTCCCCCACCCCCCTTTCACCTTCCTCAGCTTTCCTCTTGCAAGTTCTACTTGCTTAAAACTCACCTCTCCTTCACAATATAACCTCGGCTCCTCAAATCCAATCACTGCCTCTTCACTGCAGGCTCCAGAGGAATCAAAAGGGGCTCAGACTCACCCCCTCCACAAAGCCTTCCCCAATCCATCCCCATCCAGCTTTCCTTTGGATGGAGGCTGCTGGTGCTGGTGGTGGTGGTGGTGGTGATGGGCGGTCCGCCTCCGCACGACCTTGGACAAGCAACCTCACCTCTCTGAGCCTCAGTTTCCTATTCTGCAAGATGAGGACACACAGTCCATTTCTCCTCTCCCTGGCCTTACTGTGTGGCTTGACCTGATTTACAGGCCCCTGCTGAACCTCCACTTCCTGGTCCTCCTCGTCCTCTTCGGGGCCGTACCACATCCACTCAGGCTCTCTACACACATCTGAGACACGCTGACTTGCTGCTTGAGGTCTGTTTCTTCCTGTCTCCCCCAATCAGTCTGTTGGCAGTTCTAGGACAAGGATTAATCTCCCAAGTCTTCTCTCAGTGCCCAGTCTAGGGATCTGAACACGGTAGGTGTGCAAAAGAAGGCGATTAAGAGTTCAGAGAGTTAAGATGGAGAGTAGGCAGGCAGAAAAGCTGTAGCTCTGAGTTATCAGAAAGGCTGAGCACATCCACCCCCAGCACAAGTATTTGCATCACAGGCAGGGGAAGGGTGACATGGGGAAGCCAGGGCTGCTGGAGCAGTGGGTAAGGGAGCAACCGAGAAGGCAAAAACTTCTTGGTAGATTTGGGGGCTCTAGTTGTGATCTGGCAAATAGGGGCACCTCTTTGAGCCTCAGTTATCTCAGAATGGGGATAATGAGCCCTGCCCTCCTTTCTCACAAAATGAACATTCAGATTTGTAAGAATGTCAAAGCTATCAGGGACCTAGGGGCCTGGCCTAACCCCAGCATTTGTGAGACGAGAAAGGAGCTCCCCAAAAGTGAGACAACTCACTCTACACAAAGCAAGTCGGCTGAGAAGAAGCTGCATAGCAGGTCCACGACCAGGAGGGCACTTCCCCGACCACCTGCTGCTGCCCCCTTGCCCCAGCCTAGTGCACTTTGTAAACTGCTAAAAGCTGTGTAAATAACGGGCTGAGCCAAGCCCCACCTCCTCCTAATTAAACAGCCCTGGGCAAATCACTGCTTCTGTGCACCTCAAGCTTCATCACCTGAAACTAAGTGGAACCGAAAATACCCCACAGGGTAACTAGGTGGATCCTACGGAGGCGCCTGGAACACGGAAAATCCTCGCCTTACACGTCAGGGCTTTCTTCAGAACTGAGCAACTTACAGTATGATGCGGGGGAAACTTGGGCTCCCGATTTTGACACACCTGGGTTTGAACCCTCAGGGACCAAGCGCAAAGCATTTGGGGGCTCCGTGCGTCAGTTTCTCCATCTGCAAAATGGGCCCGAGAGCGGGACTAAAGCCGCTGGCGGCCGCCAGAGGTGCGGGGTAGACAAGGCCCGGCTGCGCCCGAGCCGGAGGGATGCTCGAGGGGCCGCCGGCAGGGGACGCGGGAGAGAGCGGGTCCCCAGAGCGAGTGGGCAGGGGGAGGGGCCCGGGCCTATAGCCCCCGCGGGAGGGGGAGGGGAGGCGCGGTGCAAGTCGCGTCGCGCACTGCGCGCTGATGTCTCCTCCAGCCGTCACTGGTGGAGCCCGCACCGCCTTGGCACGCACGACCCTTACATAAGCGTCCCCTACAGCGGCGCCGGCGTACGCCCACCCACTCCGACCCGCCGCAGGAAAAAGAAAGTGCGCAGGGCTGCCGGTACTCACCTCCTCCAAGCCGCCGCAAGTCGTCGCCGCCGCCTCTACGGACGCTACCTCCACTGACAGAGAGCAGCTGCGGTCTCCGCGCAATCAAACTTGCTGCAGTCCCGGACCCGCCTTAGGACTTCCTATTGGTTCAGTCAGCCCAACCCCTCCTATTATTGGACAATGGCCTCCGTCAGTCACCACTCCCCCTCTGGAGTCCTCCCTACGTCCGTCTGCCCATCACGTTTAAGCCTTGGCGCCGCACGTCAGCCCCGCCCCTCGCGTCCCCGGCGGGCCCCCGGATTGGTGACGAGCCTGGAAGAGCCCGCCCCTGGCGCACCACCGCCTACTCCCAAATCCACAGAATCCCACGTGGGCAGCACCGCCCGGGCCGCAGCCCGCAATAGACGGAAGTGGCCAGGCTCTGACACGCGGTGATTGGCTGTTGGCGGGGGTGGGGATGTGCGATTCATTCACCCGAGTAGCACGTGTCTCCCAAAGCCGCAAGTATAACAGATCACACGGGAGTTCAGGGATCCGAGCTAGACGCAAATACACGCAAGCGGATGGCGAGAGGTCGGAGGAAAAGGGTTTGCGAAGGACAGGAGGAAGGAGATGGCGCTTGTGCCACACGGGTTTACGTGATTGTGTCTTCAGCAACTGTGGGGATGGCGGTGATGGGCAGGAGTCCGTCTCCGTGTGACCTTGGACAAGCAATCTCACCTCTCTGAGCCTCAGTTTCCTATTCTGCAAGTTGAAGTCACTCAGGACCTAGAGGGTTTATAAGGCTTGGTTGAACGGAAAGCTTCATAAGCGGGGCTCTGTGCCAACCAGGGGATAGGGGAGTGACCAAAACAAATCAAAATCTCCGCCTTCCACTAAGAGAAGACAGCGATAAACAAATAAAATACGCGGTGCATCAGATGATAATCGAGGCACGGAGAAAAAATAATCTGCTTCCAGACAGTTGGGAGGATCAAGGACTATGAGAACATCTTATTAATTAAAAGTTGCTTATTGAGAATGGGGAGATATTGCAACTCCATGGTCTTCTCTGACTATGTTGTGTCTGCTGTGTTTGTCTCTCCAACTTCCTTGTCCTTCCGTCCACCTATCTGGCTGAATTCCAACCGACATAGGGTCAATCCGACATAGCTATTTTCGTAGGAAAAAAAGGATTAAAATCCCAATTCTCCAGATTCACATATTCATTTGATTAACAAACACCTCCTGAGCACATACTGTGGGCCTGGTGCTATACCAGGGACACAGTGGTGAAAAAGACACAGCTCCTACCATCATGTCACAGAGCTCACATTCTATGAAACGTTCAAGTCCAAGGACTCTTTCTACCTCACAACTTTCTTTATGCAGGCAAGAGTTAAAGCTGTGTGACCTTGGGCAAGTCTCCCTCTCTGGGCTGAATTCCCTCCTAAAAGGGTTTGGACTTGATGGACATTAAGTCTGTCATTTACTTATCCATATTAGTCTTCTAGTGTGTGACTACTTTGTGACTTCAACCCTTCTTGCCTGTATTTTATCTCCTCTGCTGTGTATGTGTACGACGTGGGTCCCTATGTCCCTCAGAAAAGGCAAGGCCCTGCTCTAAGGCTGGCCATGCTACAAGGGCTGTGACGAGTGGCTCAGCCCTGGCTGGTCCCTGTGAACTCGGTCTGGAGCTGAGGGCAGGCAGCTCCACCCAGGTTCAGGTGACTCCCATGTCAACACCACCAGGTGGAGATTTGAACAAAGAAACTGAGAACTACCGTGTTTCCCCGAAAATAAGACCGGGTCTTATATTAAGGTTTGCTCCAAAAGACGCATTAGGGCTTTATTATGTTCAAGGGGTGTCCTCCTGAAGAATCATGCTAGGGTTTATTTTCCAGTTAGGTCTTATTTTTGGGGAAACACGGTAGGAAAATGGATAGCTGTGAACAAAGGGAGTATAGATTTTAAACAGTTAGCTTGGGCACTAGTTTATGTTAAATTACTTGCTTAAAACAAAGTAAATCATGTTAAATTACGAAACAACACACCTCTCCATCCAGGCTCTCCTACCTCCCGGTTGACTTCCCGAGGAGGACAAAATTGGGAGGGGTATTCCATCCCAGACAGAGAAAACTGCCCTGGCAAAAGCCTGGGTGGGGAGTCTCACATGGCTAAAAAGAGCATTTCTCAGTGTGGTTTTCTATACCACTAGTGACAGAATCTCTTTGGGTCAAGGTGCTAGTGAGAAGCACAGATTCCTGAGCCCCATCCTGAGTTCACTAATAAGGTACATCTTATGCATATTAACTACAAACTCAGAGATCTTAGAATCACCAGTAGAATATACCACTGAAGTCCATGTCGTTGAATTGCTCGTTTTAGAAGCTCTTCAAATGGTTCTGATGTTGATCAGTGTTGAGACCCTCTGAGAGTCCTAGGGAAGTTATTACCCAGACCTCCCTGATATAAGAACCCTGTGGGACTCCTTAAAAAGAAAAGAGATTCCTGGACCCCTGACCCCTATGGATTCTGATTCAGTGAGTCTGGGTTGGGGCCCAGGAATCTTTCGTTTTGTTTTGTTTTGTTTTGTTTTGTTTTGTTTTGTTTTGTTTTGTTTTGTTTTGTTTTGTTTTGTTTTGTTTTAACAAGCCCCAGCTAATTCTTGAGTTCTAGGAAGCTTGGGAAACTTGGCTGAGTTCCTAGGAAGATTCAGGGGAATGTGAGGCAAGATAGACAGGTGGACACCAGACTACGGAGGACTGGTCAGGGGTCTAGCTCTTAACTAGTTCCCCCAAAATGTACCTCATTATAAGAGCTGCTCAGGCAAAGAGAGAAAATTATCAGATGAAACATACACAAACAATTTTAAATATGCATATATCGGCACAGCCCCTCACCTCATTTCTGGTAGGCATATTTTCCAGGAAAATTCTAGTGTCTTTAATCACTAGGCTTATAGTTCTGTCCGCTCATCCTGTAAGGAGTGTGAAGGTCCGGGCTCTACCACCTGGATGTGGAACACACATTAGCTGAGCTATTTGCTGTCCTGACTCTGCAGGGCTGGATACAAGGCCCACTACTGACTGTGTGTGCTTTGGCAAGTTGCTTCACCTCTCTGAGCTTCTGTTAGTTCATGTGAAAAATGGGGCTAAGCTCCTGAGTGGTGTGAGGGTGAAATACAATTATAAAGGTAAGGCTCCTAGAGCAGAGGGCATACTCCATTCCTATTGCCTCCCAAGTTCAGTCAGATTTCTCTTCCTGGCTCCAGAACCCCCAGAGAAGTGGGCTCCAGTCTGTCTTTCTAGAGTCTTCTCCCACCCAAGGCCAACCCTGTGTGTTCCCAGGCTCTAGTCACCAGCAGGATCCCACTCCCATCTCTACTGCCCCAGACCTCCCTGCCCTCCAGGCTGAATTCCAACATGACCTTCTCCAGGGACCCCACCTGGAGTCTTCCACCCCTCCAAGCCAGGTGTGGTCTCCTATTCTCTTCTGTGCACCCTCAGCAGTTGGTGTCTCTTTTAAGGCACCTTCCTTTACGTACATGAGAATTCCTCCTTTTCCAGAGGCAGGGATTCTACCCTGCTCCCATTGGCCTCACTCCCAGGCATCACCAAGACAAGGTGTTACACGCAGCAATGGCTCACTGATAAGGTACATCTGTGCAGCCCACCCCAGTCTGCAGCCTTCCATGTACCTAAGGCTCACTACAGCCTTAAATGGCACCAGCCACGGAAGTCTCAGAACCGCCTTAGGAAACAGATTCTGAATGTCTTGTTCATTTCAAGGCACATATTTATTTTCCCCACATTTTGACCCCTCTGAAATGGCAGTGCGTCTTCCCACGAATGGACAGTGGGTATTCTTTCTTAATGATGTATAAAGTGATGCTGGCTTTCCACCAGGGCCATCTTAGATTTGATGAAATAAGGTATTATTCCCGTTTATAGCTGAGACACTATAGGCACATGAGGTTAAGCCACTCACTCAATGCACATAGACACCATGTAAGGGTGCAAGGCTTTCAACTCGGGCCATATGATGGGTTTAGAATCCAGGTCTCACAGGTGAGCAGCCTCCTTGATGACTCCCAGTGGTCCTGCCTCCAGGTCTCCATGCCCTCGTGGGATCGCTTCCCTTGGGTGCTGACTGGACCTGGTGACTCACCTTGAAGGAATAGAATGTGGCAAAAGTGACGGGACATCACTTCTGCAATTAAGTTCCCCAAAGACTGTGGCTTCTGTCTACCTGCCTGCCATCTCCTGCCCTCTCACTTGCTGGCTCTGAGTCAAGCCAATTGCCATGTAGTGAGCTATTCCTGAGAGAGGCCCACGTGGCAACAGTCAACAACCCACAAGAAACAGAGGCCCTCAGTGCAACAACCTGCAAGGAACCGAGTCCTGCCAACAACTGTTGGAGTGACCTTGGAGGCAGATCCACCCCCAATTGAACCTTGAGATGACTGCAGCCCCTTGACTGGAGCCTGCAGGGTCCCTGAGCCAGAGGCCCAGCTAAGTCATGCCTGGATTCCTGACCTGGAAACTGTGAGGTCATACTCCTGTGAGTATTGCTTTAAGCAACTAAATTGTGGGGTAAGTTGTTGCGCAACAATAGACATAGTCTCCAATATTTAAGACTAAGTACTTTCTGTCATGTCCTGGGGACACAGAGATGAAAAAACGTGTGCTGGCCTTCAGGGGACACCCAGTGTGTAACTGCTGCTACCGTGTACTTTGGGTGGGCTGGAGAAGGAAGAGAAGGAACTGCCTCCCTAACCTGGGCTGACAAGTCTGTCAGGCAGGCTTCCAGGGGAGATGTCAGGAAGCTGGATCTGGAAAGGTGAGTGAGAGCTTGCCTGGTGAGGAAGGTAGGGAGGCAGTAGGGAGGGGAGAAAGAGAACACGGATTTGGAAATTTGTAAAATTACACACTTGGCAAGAGGGTATTCAGCAGCTACATGCTTAACCCAAGAGCGAGTGAGTCACCCCAAGGCGGTTCAGAAGTAGGGGAGTGAGCAAGCTCCTCCGGGCTCTGACTTTGGTGAGAGCAGGGATTTGAGTTGATTGTCCTGGGGTAAGAACATTGAAGATTGTGTAATGGTTTTGTTGCTTTATAAGCAGGGTCAGGGTTGGCCTGCGGGTTAGCCTTTAGACGTGTCAGAGTTGGAATGAAGAGGCCTGGGCACGGATCACAGCCACCTTTGGGACAGGCTGGGGCAGACGACTAGGGCCCTTTTCTCCATTCTCCCCTTGACGCTAGCCCTGCCTCATCTCCTCTGGCTACGAGGAGCTGAGCTGGTGACTAGTAAGAGCCTCTGCACCCAAGAAAGGCCTAGAAACAGAGAGAGGAAAGAGAGCAAGGCCAGGCCCAGGGAGAAGCTGGGACGAGCCAAGAGTTGCAGCCAGGACTTCCCGGACCCCAGACAGCGGTGCCCTGTGCAGCAGCCCAAACACAGAGGAGGCAGAACACCTGGTCCTGACTCTGCCACCAACACAACAGGAGAACAATAGTTGAAGCATGGGCTTTAAAACCAGGTAGACTGGGGCGGGAGTCCCAGCTCTGTCACTTACCGGGCACGGTCTCTGGCCAGGTGCTTAATTTCTCTGAGCCTCAGTTTCCTGATCTATAAAAGAAGGATAACAATGCTCATCTCGTAAGACTATCATGAGATTTAAATGCAATACATCGAGGAACCAAAAAATATGCTCAGAAAATAGCAGTTAAAACAAAAAGATGTTTGAGGTCCTTTTCAGCCATCAGATTCTGTCATTCTGAGCATCTGCTGGTCCAGCCCAAGTGCCTTTCTCTTGCCCATCTTGGGAGAAAGAACTGCTGCTGGTAGTCTTGCTTTTACAGGCATCTGCAGTCATGATTTCATTTCATTTTCATAACAACCCATTTTACAGATGACAACACTGACTGAAAGGGGAAGGGATTTGCCCGAGATAATGAACACCATCAACTCACTTTTTGAGCACCTGCTATGTCTCAGGCCCTGTGCTGGCACGGCATATCACATCCAGTCCTATGTGCAATGGTGGGGCAAAGGTGTCATGGCCACCATATGGAGAAGAGAAGGTATCTTCAGACCAAAAGTCAAAGGAGGCAACTCCATAGACTATAACAGAATTTATTATAGGGTAATCTAGTTACGGGAAGATTGGGCCGGAGCCAACAGCCAGCCCAGCAGTTCTGTGCAAATTATTCTCCGCTGAGGACTTCTGTTGTTGTCCTGTTTTTATAATATAACTCAGTACTATTCATTGACAAGACAGAGACAAAGAATGCAGAGGCACCAGGGGCCATACCACCTGGTGGTAGATACTGTCACCAGTTTGATATTCATCCTGGCCATTACGTACAAAAGTATTATTTATGGATACATTTTAGGGAACATGGATCATTATTAATTAGAAGTCTTTGATCTGCTTGCTAAGGACAGTGAGGTTGGTCGAAGGTCACAGTAAGAAAGGACACAAAGATGGAGTCGGTTTTGGTTCACATCTACATCTATACATCCTCACAATTCTGAGTTCTCATTCCCACTACAAAAGAGGAAATCCAGGGGCGGCCAGATGGCTAGAGCGCAAGCTCTCAACAAGGTTGCCGGTCAAGTCCCGCATGGGATGGTGGGCTGCACCCCCTGCAACTAAGACTGAAAACGGCAACTAGACTTGGAGCTGAGCTGCGCCCTCCACAACTAGATTGAAGAACAACGACTTGGAGCTGATGGGCCCTGGAGAAACACACTGTTCCCCAATATTCCCCAATTTAAAAAATTTTTAAATATATATATATATGTATGTGTATATATATATATATATATATATATGTATGTATATATATGTATATATATTTATATACACAAAGAGGAAATGGAGAAAATGCACCCAAGGTCACACAGCTGCAGTGATGGAACCACCATTTACCCAGAGGTGGTTGGCCCTTAGAACCTGAGCTCTTAACCCTGTTCTGTGTTGCAAAATTAGGGACAAAAATTAGGGGCCTGGAAAAAATCCAAGCCTCCTGACTCCCAGCCTAGAGCTGTCTTGTTTCTTTCTTTTCTAAAAAATTCCAATTATAGCAAAATATACCAAAACATAAAATTTACCATCTTAGCCATTTGTACAATTCAGTAGCATTACATCCATTCGCATTGGTGTGCAACCAAGCTCCAGAACTTTTTCATCTTGCAAAACAGAGGCTCTATAGCCATTAAACACCCACCTCCCCATTCCCCACAACTCCTGTCAACCACCATGCCGCTAGCTGTCTCTGTGAATTTGACTAGCCTAGGTTGGAGCTATCCTGTTTCTTAAAGCTTGTCTCTGTTTTGCTGCTGAGCCATCTATTCTCAGTGTGCACAGAACGAGTTTAGAGAGCCAGGGCTGCAGGAGTTCAGAGGAGGCCAGGCTCTTCAGGGATGGGGTGGTCAGAGAATGCTTCCTGGGGAGGGTGGGGGGAGGTGGGGGAAGAGGCCTGCACCCTTTGCCCTAGAAGGTGGAGAGATGGTGGTGAGGGTGACTCAGGGATGCTTGGCCTCTGTGGCCTGCCCTTTGGTTTATGGTGGCCACCTCAGCACCAACCTTTGTCCCCAAGTGGCTCCTGTCAGATGGGTGGAGGCAGCAGTCCACCTCAGAGGCCAGTGACTTTCCAAAGGCCTGGAGCAGTCCTGCGCCTGCAGCCACGAGAACCATGGGGACAGGGCCCCGCAGCCAGTCCTTGCGAGGACCACGGCCCTCCTATGGCAAGCTCCAGGAGCCCTGGGGGAAGCCTCTGGAGGGCCGACTGCGCCGGTCACTGAGCCTCAGACAGGGGCGTGAGAAGTCCAGGTCCTCAGATAGAGGCCCAGAAGGGCTGGACTTCCCTGATCTGGAGCGGCAGCCAGGGGAAGTGGGGGACGTGGAGCAGCTGATCCAGGCTCAGCAAGGAGGCAGCCGGCGGTGGCTGAGGCAATATCAACAGGTTTGACTGATGGATGGATGAAGGCTACAAGGGGATGGTGGAAACTCCAAGGAGAGGGACCCAGGGCAGCAAAGGCTCGGAGGTAGAAACGCCTGGGGCTAAGGACCAAGGAGACAACAGAGCTGTCTGGAGATGTGGCTGGAGAGACAGATATCCAGGAACCATATTTCAGAGGGCCCTGAAGGCATTTGGGATTCATCCCATAGGTACAGAGGAGTCATGGGAGGTTTTAGAACAGGCGGGTATTACGATCATAGATGTTTTAAGATGATTAACCTGGCAGTGTGTAGGAGGGGTGGGTTTTGTTGGAGGCAAGGCGATCAGCCAGTACAATTTCTCCTGAGTTACAGCTTGTGTTCCCCTTCCCCAGGGATCCCGCCCCTCTTGTTGGGAGCTGCGGGCTCCTGGCCCCTGCCTCCTTCCTCTAGGAGAAAGGGACCCTAGTGAGCCACGCTTCTGTCTCTGGGGTCTACCACCACCTGGTGGCTGTAGGTGGAACAACACCTGAAGCCCAGCTGTTAAGGGGGTGGGCGGATCTGGTTCCTGATCTCCCCCTCCTCTGTCTTCCAGCAGATGAGGAGAAGGTGGGAGAGCTTTGTTGCCAGCTTACCCAGCGTGACCCTGAGCCGGCCAGCCTCGCCGCAGCCGTCTCTGAGCACCTAAGGATGCTGAAAGCAGTGGTGGCCTCTGCCGTACCCAGATGAGACAGCCATGTCTGATGACCTACCTCTTCGAGGGCCTTCTGGACTGTGGATGGAGTGGCCTCCTGTATGTGGATGGCTCCAGCATTCCTTATATACCCCCCTGAGGCCTCTGCTACTACCTCACTCGAGGGCCCTGTGATTACCCCTTCGCTCCAGTCCTCCACTCCAAGACACACTCGCAGCAAAGACCCCAACATGACTGAGAAGGGGGCTCAGCTCTGCCTCGTGGTGGATTCTGCCCTCTGGGCATGGGGGTCCCCCTTAGAAGCCTGCCCAGAAGCGAGGGTGTGGAAGCCGTAAAAGTCCTGGGCGGAGCTCTGTGACGCCTTTGGCTGAGAGTTTCTCACATGCCTGGCTGACAGGCCATGCCCCACCCGCCCTTCCTTCCAGCCTGCGGCTAGTTGTGGGCAGGGCCTGGGCCTCCCTTCCAGCTGGTGAGCCCCCAGAGGCCAAGCACTGAGTCTGGGTGGTTCTTAGTGCCAGCACTCTGTGGCCGAAAGGCTAAGGCCCAGATAGTGTTGCTTCCATCTTTACAGTACCCAATGAAGAAGCAGGGAAAGCCTTTCCTTCCCATGTGAGAGGGGGAAACTGAGGCCCAGGGGGGGCAGGGATTATTATCGTTGGCATCTCTCGCCCCACCCAGTTCCCAACATGGGTTGAACATGGGAATAAACGTTGCTGAGCTGAAGCAAGAGATTTGCCTAGTGACTAACTTGCCTCCAGGCCTCTCCCAACCTCTGTGGGGTAGGCAGGGCCCAGAACTTCTCAGAAGGTGGGGCAGAGCACCAGGGGCAGGTCCCCCACCCGGATCTCTAGGAGGCTGGGTCTTTCCTGCCACTTCTCTTGACCTCATTCCCCAGAGGAATTGCCACCTCACCCCGTCTCACCCCAGCCAGCTTCGGAGGACCTGCCTGTCACCAGTGTTCTGCCCCGTGAGGCAGGGTTCACTCTGAAGCTCAGAGAGGGTAAGGGGCTCACACAGAGGGGAGGGATAACCCCAAAGAGCCTGAGCTCCGTGAGGGACCCTGGCACTTCGTGGGGGCTCCCAGGAGCTCTCCTGGTTCAAGCAGACCCAAGGTCAAAGGTGAGGGTCAGCTGCAAGCATCTTGGCACAGTGTCTGTTCTGGGTGATGGGGGGACCTGAGGGTCCAATGGACAGAAGGGAAGTTCCCTGCTTCCCCAGAGCCCAGAACCCTGGCAGGGCCATTAAAGAACAAGACGGGTCCTGGGAACGTTTTGTCCCAGACAGCCACTGGGATCAGAGACTGTGACACTGGCTTGGAACCTGGATTGTGGGAGCTGACCAAGAAGCTTCAAGCCCAATTAGTCACAAACTTTAGATGTCCCCTGCACAGCCCCTTCCTACAGTTGGTCCTGGGGTACTTCTGGGGAACTGTAGGACTCCAGGGAAGGTACATGGAGTCCTCAGCTCTGACAAACCCTCTCACTGTGCAGAGGAGGAAACCGAGGCCTAGAATGGGGCAGGAGGCCTCATCATCCTCCAGGTCTCTGCCCTCGAGGTTCATCCTGGTTTCTTCATCCCCAGGGATTCTCCCGCCCAACTCTCTGCTGTTCTCTTACCTGTCACACTCTGTGATCAGTTTGTCCAGTTATGAGGTTTTGTCATCCACAACAGAGAAAGTTCCACGGGGACCTGGCTTGCTCACCACTGGGACCCCAGTGTCCCGTTCAGGGCCTGGCACATAGTAAGTATTCCATAGGTGGTGGCTGAGAGACTGAGGGCCTGGCCCAAGGTCACCCACTGGGTTGGTGGCTAGTCTGGTTCTGAAGCGCACCTGTCTGGGGGACTCCCACTCAGACACAGCAATTCTAGCCCAGCCTCATCAACAACCCCATCACCAGGGAACACATCTCCAGGGCCCCTGGAAGAGGCTCCCACCAAAACTCACAGAGACTCTGGTAGGTTGTTTATGAAGTAGGCCGCAACCATCCCTCCCGCGGTACATGCCCTCTTTGCCACACCTCCCATCAAGATGTGGAGTCTACTTTCCCTCCCCTGGAATCTGGGTGGGCCCTGAGACCTGCTCTGACCAATAGAATGCAGTGGAAATAATATTCTGGGACTTCCGGGCCTAGGTCTTAAGAGGCATTGCAGCCGTTGTTTCTGCCCTCTTAGGAGCCAGCTGCCATAGAAAGAAGTCCAGGCAATCCTGCTAGTGGGTTAAAAGGTGGCCCCCAAACAGATGTGCCCATGTTCTAATCTCAAGCACCTGTGAATTTTACCTTATTTGGAAAACAAGTCTTTGTATATGTAATTACAAAGGTTCTTGATAGATGAGATCAGCTTGGATTATGGAGGGCGGGGGGTGGGGGGAAGGGCCTGAGTCCATTGACAAGTAACCTTATTAGAAAAAACACACAAAGGAAAGGACCCAGAAGAGAAGGCCATGTGAGACTGGAGTGATATGGCCACAAGCCCAGGAAGCCAAGGATTGCCAACAGCTCCCAGACGATGGAAGAGGCAGGAACGACCCTCTCCTAGAACCTCCAGAGGGAGCGTGGGCCTGCGACACCTTGATTTCAGACTTCTGGCCTCCAAAACTGTGAGAGAATAAGTTTCTGTTGCTGTAAGCCACCACGTTTGGGGAAGTGTTACAGCAACCCCAGGAAATTCATCCAGTGTATTTATGTGGTTCTCCCTGACAGAGTGTAGCCAGGTGTTCACCAAACCTGGATGTCCCAGTGAGACAGCGTTTCCCAAACTTCCTTGCAGGCAAGTGTGGTCATATGGCCAATCTCTCACCAGCAGAATGTGGTGAGCGGGAGTGGCAGGGACACCTCTCCAGACCTAGCCATGAAACCTCCCTGCCCAACGTTTCCTCCTGGGCCAGGCCGGTGCAAAGAGTCCAAGGGGACCCCATCTAAGGCTAAGGGATGGCAGTGACACTGAAGCAGAGCCCCCTGCCATGCATTTGGATTGTGATATGAGTGCAAAATAGACATTGTGTTAAGCCACTGGTGTGGGGTTGCTCCAGCCACAGGCCTATCCCAGCTCATTCAATGTTGGCAATGTGTGGTTGCCTCGGGAGACTGCAAACTCTGAAAGGGCATCACAATCTTCTTTTTGCTCACTGCCAACAGCTCGCCTTGAATAGGGTCTGCCTCATTGCAGGTGCTCAGGAAATAGTCGTTGAATTACTGAATGCACTGAAGTCAAGACTTAGAGGATGAGTGGGAGTTAGCCAGGCCAAGGGAGGGGAAAAGTCTCTCAGGTGGAGGGAGCAGCCTGGGCAAAGGTCTTGAGACCAGGGAGAACCTGGCACATTGGGGAGGTATGTGCCATTTCAATGGCCTAGGACACAGCAGATGACCGTGGCTTAGGCTCCAGACATATTTGTTGTGCATGGTGCTGCCCTCCACACCTCCCTGCCTCCCCAGACATGTGCTCTTCAGCCCTTGTGTGTCCTGGTTTCATTTGCATGTGAAGACTTCGCTCTCAGGGGATGGGAGGGCCACTGGAAAGAACACTGGGCCTCAGGCCAGGCTCTGTGACTGCCACCCACACACTCCTACCCTTGGGGCCTCATTTTCCTCATCCATCAAACAGAGAGGATAATCTTGCCTTGGCAGCTTGTGGGGTGGGCTGAGGTGACAAGAGAAGGCATGGGTACCACACCACAGCTGGAGCTGTGTTCAAACAAGGTAAGAAGGAGCAGGTGTAAGGCGACTTCTGGGTGGGCCAGCTGCTGAGTCAGCGAGCAAGCAGATCTCAGAGGACGCCGCCGACATTATGGACATGTGTGGGGGAATGTGACGCCCCAGGGAGGCCTCCCCAGTGTGGCTGGTCAACATGGCCGGTGCACAGAGGGGACCTCACCAGCGCAAAAGCCCTGGGCTCTCTGAGTTTATCCCTCCACAGGCCAGCGTCTGCCCTAAGGTCACAAAGAGACATCCTTGCTGAGTCTGTTTCATGCTGCTTTGTTCTATTTTGGTTGCCCACAGAGGGCAGAGCCTCCCAGGCCTCTCCCACACCATGGGGTCTCAGAGTCAGGAGATGGAGGAGCCTGGGACCCTTCAACCGCACCTTCCAGTTCCACTTTCTCCCCTGCCCAACATCCCTGACAAACATACCCTCTCCAACAGGTTTCTAGAACTAGGGAGCTCACTGCTTATCAAGTTCTGACCTTTCCATGTGACCTCTGCCCTCAAGGAGCTCACAGTCTTTCTGGAAAGGGAGACAGACAGACAGAAAGACAGGTGACCCGCTGCTCTGCTAAGAAGCAGAAGTAGTACACACTCACCGTGGCCATGTGGTGAGAGGGATTAAGCAGGAGGCCCTGACCAGTGTGACACTCTGAACCAGTGTGATGCTCTTGGCTGGACACCTTCCCCAGCTTCCTGTGGCCTTCAGCCACACCGGATCGGCGGGAGGAGGCCGCAAGCAGGTGGAAAAAATGTCCTGCAGAGGAAACAGGGCCACTCGGCTGCACTAATGGGGAAAGCAACGAGGCGAGCAGAGAACATTGCATCCCCAAGCACCTCTCAGAGTGACGGCTGCAAATTCAGGCCAGAGGGTCCTCAGAGCCCAACAGATCAGGCCATTTATTTCACATGTGAGGAAACTGAGGCTCCCACAGCAAGCCAGAGGCAAAGCTGGGCTCTCCCCTAGAGGTTCTACCTCCCAGTCCAGAACTCTCCACCCACCCTGGGTGCCCAAAGCCTCTTTCCTCGGGAGCACCAAACTCAGTGTGTCCAGCCAGTCAGAGGGCCCAGGACAGGCCCAGGCCTGGGGGTCAAACCTGGGGCCCCAGCCCTGCAACTAACTTGCAGAGTGACCTTGGGCAAGTCATTACCCTCCTGTGGTCTTAATTTTGTCCCCTTTAAAATGGGGATTGTGGTTTTTGTGTGTTCCCTGGGCTGAAGGGCAGATGAGGTGCCAAGCCTACAAAAGCTTTGCAAACGGTGGCATGCTGTATCCTGAGAGGGGATGCCATCATGGCCCTCGTCTTTATCACCTTCATCATCAGGCTGGAGAGCAAAGTGTGTCAAACCTTTGTGGCCAAATGCCTGAGTTAGAACCCTGGCTCCACCACTTACTAGCTGTGTGACCTTGAGCAAGTCACTTAACCTCTCTGTGCCTTGCTATCCCCATCTGCTCAATAAAAATAACAGTCCCTCCTCACAGGATTGGCTCCACGTGACCCTGGGCCGTTCTCCTCTCTGAGCTTCAGCAGCCCCCTCTGGGAAATAGGGGTGTAATAGTAGCACCTGGCTGGAGGCATCTTGGCGATAAGAAAGGCCAAGCACACATGTGCTGAGCCCAGGGCCTGCCCACAGAAGCACTGCTCAGTGAGAGCTTTGGGAAGCCTGGCACTCAGAGCTCATCGTGTCCTCAGCTCACCTTGGTTGGGCTGGGCCTTGGCAGCCCAGCTGGGCCATCGGCATCAGGCTCCAAGAAAGTGGGCCAAGCCACAGACCAGGCGGCTGCCCTGGGGCCTTCTGGGAGGTGGCCTCTCCTTTCGTGCAGGATGGGCATGGGAGGAAGGCCTCTCTCCTCACCCCACCCACTGTGGGGACAGTCACGTTTCCCTCCCTGCCCCCGCCCTCCATCAGGCCACATCTCCCTTCTCTGAGATACAACACAAACAGTCAATTCAACCCTTGCTCAGCAAAGCTCTCAGAGGCCTGCTAGGGTGAGAACTCGAGAGAGGATGACGGGCACAGCCCCTCCAAAGTCCCCTGCAGTGACAGCCATGTTAATGAACCAGCACTCCAGGAGCTGGCTCAGGGGAGCACACATGCCCAGAGAAGGGCAAGGCTAGCCCTTGGATGGGGGGCATCAGAGAAGGCTTCCTGAGGGGCAGACAGCAGAGCTGAGTGTGGGTCCCTCCAATGGAAGTGTTGGGGAGGGCGGGCCAGGCGGAGGGAACAGCACGTGCAAAGGCATGGAGAAGTGAAACAGCTGGAACGTTCAGAGGTCCAGGCATAACTCAGGGTTTTTTTGGGGGAAAAGTGGGGCTCAGAGAAGTGAGGACAGACAGGCAGACAAGGGACGGGGCTGAAAGGATCCACGATGGCACTTCACCCGAGGACCCCCTTCTGCCTACTTTGTCCTGTACGTGGCTTCCATTTGGCTGTTCATCTGGATCCTTTATTATATCCTTTATAATAAACCAGCAAACCTAAGTGTTTTCCTGAGTTCTAGGAACCTTTCTAGCAAATTACAGAACTTGAGAAGCGGGTCTGGGAACTCCCAGTTTATAGCTGGTCAGACAGAAGCACAGGTGACGACCTGCAGTGTATGACTGGCAGCTGTAGTGGGGACAGTCTTGTGAGACTGAGCCCTTCACCTGTGGGTCCCGTGCTAACTCTGAGGAGTTAGTGTCAGAATGGATTGTAGGACACCTAGTTGGTGTCTGGAGAGTTGGAGAATTAATATGAAGGAAAACCCCACACATGTGGTGTCAGAAGCGTTGTGAGAAGAGAGAGAAACTGTTTTGTTTTTAGATGGTTATGGAAGAGAGTTCTTAGGCGATGCACACTGAAGTATTTCAGGGTGAAGGGGCTTGAAGACTGCAACCTTTCTTAAATAATTTATACATATATTTTATATTTATATTTATTATATATATTATATAAAAGAGTGTGAATAATAAAACAAATGTGAAAAGAATTGGTAAATCAAGGTGAAGGGTATATGGGAGTTCATTGTACTATCCGTGCAACTCACCATAGGTTTGAAATTTTTTTCAAAATAAAACTTTTAAAAAAGCAATGTGATAACATCACAAAAGGAGAGGCAATCAGACAGCATATGCCTTCTAATGGAAGAAACAGTACCACCTATGAAACATTCTTGCCAAAAAAAGTCGAGCCTGCATTTATCAAGTTTCTAGTTCCAACTCCCAATTCATGAAAAGCCCTGGGGAAGGAAAAATCATGTGAAAATACACCATGGGGCTGCAATCAGCAAAATCCAGGTTATGGTGATTCCTGCAGGACAAACAGCCAAGCTTTTTCTCAACAAGTAAATTGAAAAGAAGAAAAGAGATGGAGGGGAAATTCTAGAGTTAAAGAAAACTGACATGTTAACCAATTGGAATGTATTAGCCCTATTTGGATACTAACGCAAACTATTAAAAAAAATTCCTGGAAGTATCTGGAACATTGACCAGATAATATAGAACAATTTGCTTTTTAGAGGTGAAAATGATATTATAGTTATATTACTAAAAGACTCCTCATCTTTTAGATTATTCTTACCTTTTTTGGATGAAATAATACAATATCTGGGATTTGCTTTGAAGGTGAGGGAAATGGATGGAGACATTGATGAAGTAAGATCAGCCCTGAGCTGATAACTACTGAAGCTGGATGATGGAGACTGGGTGGTGGAGACCAGTTGTTGGAGGCAGTGATAGAGATTGAGTGGGGGGTGTTCTGCTTAATCGTGTATCTATTCGAAATTCTCCACAATCAAGAGTTTTTGAAAAGTAATCCTCTCCGCACGCGGTGACTGTGTGGAGGGGGCTAACATACCCGAACAGCTCTGTACCCCCCGATGTGAGGCTGGGAGTATGGGGTGCTGGTGACAGTCCTGGTAAACGACTCCCAAAGGGGCTCTGTCTGATGACAAAAACACTTGTCCAAGATGTTTGGGAAGACTTTGTTCACAATTGGTTCATAAAATGTGAAGAGTGGAAAATGTATCTAGACCAGGATGTGGCTATTAACTACTGCTGCGGCCACCACTGTAGGCGATCATGGTGCCCCACTGGGCAGGTTTCCCCTCCACCACACAGTGGACGATACATGCTGTTCCAGTGAGGACTCAGGACCCAGAACCTGACCCCAGGAGGAGCAGTAGCTCGGCAGGGTTTTTGGATGTCCAGCCGGCCCCGGCTCAGGCAGGAGGGAACACTTATCTCTGTATATTTGGAAATCCGTGGGCGTGTTTATTTGTTGGGAAGTCTGGGTCCCTTCCCCCGGGGATGCTAGAAGCCAGAGCGGCCAAAGGACACAAACTGGAGGAGGGTCAGGAGTGGGCAGTTGGGGGTGGGGCTGAGGCCAGGGCAGGAAATGATGGGTGAGAAGCAGCCGCAGACTTGGTGGGGTCAGAGGTGGCCTGGCTGTGGGAGGGCCTGGGCAGCGCCACCCACTTGCTGGGTGGACTCAGACAAGTGTCCCCTCTCTGGACCTTGGCTTCTACCTCTAAGCAGTTATGTCCAGGGCAGACAGACCCAGTAGGAATCCGACTGTGCCACGTGCTAGATCCGGTATGTCTAATCGGGAAGATTCTGCTTTCTTATCTGGAAATGGAGACAATAAGGGGATGCACATTATGGGCTGTACTGAAGAGTCAGTGAGGCGAGTGTGGAAACGCCGACCACTGGCCTATGTGCTCCAGGAGCACTCACTACAGCCAATGAAAAGAGGCTATAAACCTGACAAGCTCGCGGGGCCACACGCAGGCCTGACAAGCTCAGTGGCCGGAAGTAACCACACAGGACGGCCTGATCACAAATTCCTAACGGAGCAGGTCATGGCAGAGAGTCCAGGCCGATAGCTTCCTTAGCAAAGGTCAGGCTTTACCTTAAGTGAGTCCATTGTTCTCATGCACCGAGGATTACACACCTTTGAACTGTCAGTCATTTTCTTTCCCAGAGGCCTTGAAGGCACAGCCGCCTGCACCAGAGCACAAGACCCAGGATCGGCTCATTGTTACCTTGTTGCTCGCATTCCATCTCTATGTGCCGGAAATGTCACACGTTACCTATCCTGTACCCACCCATGTAAGAGAAGTATGTGCCTCTCCTGTTTTGCTTCTTACCCAATCCTAAAGATTTCCCGTTTTGCTTTCTCCTGCCTCCCTAACCTAGCACCAATGGATTTCATGTAACCCTCCTTACATTTCCCCTTTGATTCTAATGTATAAAATGAGCTGCAAAACTGCCATTCTCTGGTGCATTTACTCAGTCTGTTGACATCTTGCTTCCAGGCACGAAATTTGGCTCAAATTCTTATAAAAGTTTCCTATAGGTTTTGACATTCTTTCAACACTACGTAACCATCAGCACCATAAACCCAGTTAACAGACCAATGATGGGGGGATAAAAGCAACTCGACAGTGGAGAAGCCTGACAAATAAATATTACCTTAGTCAGGTGACCGAGGTCAACATCAACAGTGATAAATGATATGACAGAAATGACACTTTATCTCTGTGGTCTACCCCCTGTCTAATCATGAGAAAAACAGACATATCCCAACCGAGGGACATTCTCAAAATAGCTGACCGGTCCCCCTCAAAACTGCCAATGTCATAAGAAAACAAGGAAAGTATGAGAAACTGTCACAACCAAGAGAAGCCTGAGAAGACAAGGTGATTAAATGTAATGTGGGGCCTTGGATGGGATCCTGGGACAGAAAAGGACATTAGGTGGAAACTAAGGAAACCTGAATAAAGTTTGGACTTTAGTTAACAATAGTATATTACTTTTTAGTTCATTAATTGTCACTATGGTACCATATTAATATAAGATGATATTAATAAAGGAAAGTGGGTTTAGGAACTCCCTGTACTACCTTCATAATTCTTCTGTAAATCCAAAACTATTCTAAATTAAAGAGGGTATTGAAAAAAAAAAAAAGACAAGAGATGGCCTGAGAGAAAATATTTGCAACATATAAAACAAGGAAAAGAGGGGCGGCTGGATGGCTCAGTTGATTAGAGCGCGAGCTCTGAACAACATGGTTGCTGGTTCAATTCCCACATGGGATGGTGGGCTGCGCCCCCTGCAACTAAAGATTGAAAACGGCAACTGGGGTCCAGCCCGGTGGCTCAGGTGGTTGGAGCTCCGTGCTCCTAACTCCGAAGGCTGCCGGTTCGATTCCCACATGGACCAGTGGGCTCTCAACCACAAGGTTGCCGGTTCAACTCCTCGAGTCTTGCAAGGGATGGTGGACAGTGCCCCCTGCAACTAAGATTGAACACTGCACCTTGAGCAGAGCTGCCGCTGAGCTCCTGGATGGCTCAGTTGGTTGGAGCGTGTCCTCTCAACCACAAGGTTGCCAGTTCGACTCCCGCAAGGGATGGTGGGCTGTGCCCCCTGCAACTAGTAATGGCAACTGGACCTGGAGCTGAGCTGCGCCCTCCACAACTAAGACTGAAAGGACAACAACTTGACTTAGAAAAAAAAAAGTACTGTTCCCCAAAAAAGTCCTGTTCCCCCTACCCAATAAAATCTTTAAAAAAGAAAAAAAGAAAACGGCAACTGGACTTGGAGCTGACTGCACCCTGCACAACTAGATTGAAGGACAACGACTTAGAGCTGATGGGCCCTGGAGAAACACACTGTTCCGCAATATTCCCCAATAAATTTCTTTAAAAAATTAAGAAAAGAAAAAAAGGAAAACATTGGTAGCCAGAATACATAAACACTCCTATCAATGGGCAAAAGCTCCTATCAACAGGCAAAGAAAGGAAACGGGCATATTCATGGAAGAGGGAAACAAACTGGTCAATACTTACATGAAGAGATGCCCGACCACCCTGTCATCCACCCTGTCATTGGACAAATGCAAATTCAAACAACCAAGAACAATCATTTCCTCACTATCAAATTGCTGCCGCCCAGTACTGACGAGGACGTAGGGAAATAGGTAGTGTTGGCAGGAGTCTAAATTGGTACAATCTTTGAAGGAGGCAATTTGGCAATAACTTTAAAAGTGCACGTGGCCAGTGTGTTCATTGCAGCATTACTGGTAATAACAAAAATTTGAAACAGGGGGCCGGCCTGGTGGCTTAGGCGGTTAGAGCTCCATGCTCCTGACTCCGAAGGCTGCCGGTTTGATTCCCACATGGGCCAGTGGGCTCTCAACCACAAGGTTTGCCGGTTCAACTCCTCGAATCCCGCAAGGGATGGTGGGCTGCACCCCCTGCAACTAAGATTGAAACAGCACCTTGAGCTGAGCTGCTGCTTAGGTTCCGGATGGCTCAGTTGGTTGGAGCGCGTCCCCTCAACCACAAGGTTGCTGGTTCGACTCCCACAAGGGATGGTGGGCTGTGCCCTCTGCAACTAGAAACGGCAACTGGACCTGGAGCTGAGCTGTGCCCTCCACAACTAAGACTGAAAGAACAACAACTTGAAGCTGAACAGCACCCTCCACAACTGAGATTGAATAGGACAACAACTTGACTTGGAAAAAAAGTCCTGGAAGTACACACTGTTCCCCAATAAAGTCCTGTTCCCCTTCCCCAATAAAATATTAAAAAAAAAAAATCGAAACAACCCTGGTTCGTCAATAGGAGACTATGATACACCCTTGCAATGGAATACAGTTGGTCCGACATGTCCACAAGTTCCATACCCATGGATTCAGCCAAGCTTGGATCAAATATTTGAAAAAAAAGATGTTGTTGCTGACATACGATTATACTAGGTAGCTAAGCCTATGATGGTTGCATCTGTATCAAACACGTACAGACTTTTTTTCTTTGTCATTATTCCCAAAAAATACTGTGTGATGACTGTTTACATAATATTCCCATCATATTAGGTAGTATAAGTAACCTAGAGATGCTTTAAAGTTTACCAGAGGATGTGCACAGGTTATATGCAAATACTCTACACAATTTTATATAAGGGACTTGAGTATCCTTGGATCTTGGTATCGTGGGGGTCCTGGAACCAATCTACCCGTGGATACTAAGGGACAACTGTATTCTGAAATCAAGAAAAAGCATGAAATAGACCCAGAGCACAAGAAGTGCAATCACAATTCACCCTGAGTAGCACCCACATGTACTAGCCTCTCCCTAAATGTAATTTTCACAACTCTGTGAGCTCATTACTCCTGTTATTCCCATTTTACAAATGAGAAAATTGAGTCACAGAGAGGTTAAGTAATTTTTCCAAGGTCACATCCTTAGTAAATAGCAAAGTGGGAATTTGAATCCCTGCAAGCTGGCTGTAAAAGGCAAAAATAACAGCAAAATATGTATGTACATACACAAATCTGTGTGCATATATGCATATGCAAACACATAAACAAACACCTACTAAACTGTGCTTACCTTTAGAGGGCAGAGTGGTGAGGGGGATGAGGCTTTCACTGGATCTGTGTAGAAGAGTGTTTTTTCGATTTTGCAGTTGTTTTTGTTTTTCTTTTCATTGCCTTCCCTCCAGCCCACTCCCCCACCCCCACCACACAACTCAATGGCTGGGGAACTAGACCGGCTTCCCCAGCACTGGCCCCTGAGAGGGTGGATTTCATGTAAGACTTTTCAAAGTCCACAACGAAAACAATAGCCTTGAACACAAGCTTCTCCTGGTAGGAGCTTTCTATTATGAGGCTTTCGGAGGGAGAGGAGGTTAGTTGAGAAATGCCGCGCTGCATTGGAGGATGTGTAGCAAGACGTTCTCAGCAACTGCCCAGGAGTGGAAGGAGGTGTGGGGGGAGGTAGGCACCATTCCAGGCATCCAGCAGGTGGGAAGAGTAGCTCTAGAGGCCTGAGAGGCGTCACAATCCCATACCCACTCCCCCTCCGCCTCCCCAGACCCTGGCCTCCCAGAGAACTGGGCAGCCTGCCAACCTCCCCATCCCAGAGTGACTTAGCCATGCCTGTGGTAAAACCGGGCATGTAAGGGGCCTCTGCCACCACTTCTGCATCCCATGTTGATGGAAGAGCTTCCAAATGTTTCCTGAGCTCCCTAGGACACTAGCCCAGGTCCAGAGGGCCTGGGTCTTGGAAGGGCCTTCATGTGGCCTGTTGACCTGTTGGCACAGGCCTGGTCTGGCGCTGGTTGGCAACAGCCAGTGCTGGACAGAGGCCAATGAACTGGAGCTGAGGGTGAGCCCTCCTCAAGGGGAGGACTGGGGTTCCCATAAAAGAAGAGAGACACCGGAGAAGGAAATGGGCACTGGGTGCCCCTTTCCTGGTGCTGGAACCACACTAAACCCTCACAGCTTCCATCTGCCCTGGCAGGAGAGGGAAAGGGGCAGGGAGAGAACCTGGATCTGTGACCCATTGGTGGTTTGTGAAATTCAGTGGGTCAACGCAACAGAATAGAATCAAATAAACAGCATGGACTAGAATAGAAAATAGGAACAGAATAGAAAGTATCAGAGTATATTACAGTAAGTATCGTTTTATGAAACTTTTGCTACCTGACTATTAATTAAATGTTGCACTGGGTTTCAAAGTGCAGAGAATTTCCTACTATTAGCCAAGGTCAACAATATGAGAAACACTTTCTTTTTTCTTCCCCTCTCTTCCACATCCCCCCCCCACTCTGGTTCAAGCCAGTTATTTTTCAGTCTAGTTGTGTAGGACAGCGCCCTGGCCCATGCTGGTATTATGAGCCCCTCTGGCTGAAGCAGTCGGTCGCCAGTCAGCCGCTCACAGCAGCTCACGGAAGCTCTCGCCGGCTGCCGGCCACTCACGCTGGCCTCCAGCCCCTCATGGCAGCACACAGCAGCCCATGGCAGCACAAAGCAGCCCACGGCAGCACAAAGCAGCCCATGGCAGCTCCCACCGACCTCTGGCTGCTCATGGCAGCCCAGCTCCAGGGAGAGCTATTGTTCACAATCTTAGCTGTAGAGGGCACAGCTCACTGGCCCATGCGGGAATCGAACCGGAAACCTAGGCATTAGTAACGCGACATTCCAAGCACCTGAGCCACCAGGCAGGCTGACCCAAAACACTTTCTCAAATGCTATAAAGACTAAGTGTAAATGGAAAGTGCCCAGTGCTAAATTGGCGATATTAAAGATTTTGCTGCCATTGAGCAGAATCAAGGACTAGTAAGCTGAGTTCGGTTACTACAGCGTTAGAAAAAGTTAGTTTTTCATACCCATTTTTGCATTTCAAACCTTAAACTACAGCCATTTATTTGATTTTCGCTGCCGTGAGGAGATATATAACTGTAATTTAAGAAAATTAAGTGAATGTATTTCTTAAAGACTGTAATGACTGCAAATGAAAAGCAAAAAGGACTGAAGGCTATGAGGTTATCTGGGGCCTTTGGTGGCCCGAGTTTTTAAAAGCCACATGATTAAGAACCCAAACGATTGTTCTCTCATTTGGCCTAGAAATGTCCAACTCCCTCTCTGTCCCTGCAGACATTCCTCATTGCGTATGTTCTAGGTATAGTCAGAAAGAGACGAGGGAGAAGGGGATCAAAGGAGGTAAGCCTAAGCCCTGGCTTCGAAGACCATGTCCTTTATTGTACCCATTCTGTGCTGACCCTGTCTGAGACACCAGGGTGAGCATGGTGACAAATGCCCTTGCTATCATAAAGGAGCCAGTGGGTCTGACAGGCATGAAATTGGCCATTGTGACATGAAATGGTGGGGTCTCTAATGAGTGAGACAAGACACATAGGAGGGAACTCTCATCCCAGCCTTGGGGGCAGCATGCAGCGTGAGGAGGGTCTCAGCCAGTCCTGAAGGTTTAATATGAGTTAGTCAGGTGGAGAAAGCTCCATTCAGGCAGTTGACAAAGTCCTTTGAAGGATGACTGCTCCCTGCCAGTGGAGGAGACCCATCCTCCTGGCCCATCCTCCTCCAGGCCTGAGGGGCCCTGGAGGGCTGTGTCAGACAAGATTGGAGTAAACTGGGTAAGGTAGGGTGCTGCCCAGGGGGAGGAATGAAAAGCAAGGTGAGCCATCACTGAGGAGGAAAACCAGAGGTCAACCCCAAGGGACCGTGCCACCTGGCAGAGCCAAAGGGCAGGCATGCGGCTGTGATTGGGGTGCAAGAAAAGGGGGCCAGGAACCAAGAAGTTCAGTGTTGTGGACTGAATTATATCACCCAAATTTATCTGTTGAAGCCCTAACCCCAATATGACTATATTTGGAGATGGGACCTTTGGGAGGCAATTAAGGTTAAATGAGGTCGTAAGGGTGGGGCCCTAATCAGATAGAGCTGATGTCCTTATAAGAAGAGGGAGAGACACCAGAGAGCTCTCTCTCTCCATGAGTGCATGGAAGAAAAAGGCCCTGGGAGGACACCGTGAGAAGGCTGCCATCTACCAGCCATGAAGAGCGGTCTCACCAGGAACCAACCCTGCTAACACCTTGATCTTGGACTTCTAACTTCCATAACTATGAGAAAGTCAATTTCTGTTGTTTAAGCCACCCAGCCTGTGGTATTTTGTTATGACAGTCCAAGCAGATTGACTGTCAGGTAGGGAAGAAGAGCTCAAGCTGGGGCAAAGAGACTGGCGGGACCAGCTACATAATTTACAAGGCCATGTGCAAAATAAAAAAGCTGTACTCTATTAACAAATTATTGGGGCGGCCAGATGGCTCAGTTGGTTAGAGCGTGAGCTCTCAACAAGGTTGCCGGTTCAATTCCCACATGGGAAGGTGGCCTGGGCCTCCTGCAACTAAGATTGAAAACGGTGACTGGACTTGGAGCTGATGGGCCCTGGAGAGGCACACTGTTCCCCAATATTCCCCAATAAAAATTTTTTAAAAAGAGTAAGGATGAATAAGCTTATATTTGCTTTAAAAAATTTATTGAAAATTTCAAGACAGTAACAGCAGAGCATTCAGCCATGCACAGGCTATACGCCCACGAAGCCGGCCCTGGAGAGAAGTCCGGGATGCAGGCCTTGAACTAATACAGGGGTCAGAGTCTGTCTGTACTGCAGGCTAGGATCCTTTCGTGGGCTTGCGCACAGAGACAGGCACACACAACCGATTTACACAGCAAGCAGAAGAACGTGACTGGGGTTTAAATGGAGTTGCAGAGAAAGCGTAGTAAGCACAGGCAGAGACAGATTAATCCCGCGGGAAGAGTGAGAGTGAGGCGGCAGAAGCACCTTTTGTAGACTCAACGTCCTTTACTCCTCTCCTCATCCTCAAGGGCAGGCCTGGGCACCCACGTTTGTACCACATGACTGCACTCCTGGCCACGGGATTGGAGCAGGGCTAATCACCTGATCCACACCAGCTAATCAGAGCTCTCTTTCTTGAGAATGGCACAGATTAGAATTCTAGAAAATGATGTTAACTGGAAGCTGTGGGTGACCATCCTCCCCCATGAGGGGGCTGCAGGAAGAAGGAAGTCAAGCCACAAAGGGGAGCTACTTGGGCTCATAATAGTTTCTTCCTCCCTGCTGCCCTTGGGTGCCTTGAAATCCTGGATCTTTTTTATAAATCCTCCTCTTTTGTTTCAGTTGGCTTGACGGGGTTTCTGTTACTTGCTAGAGGTTGAAAAAGACTCCACAGAGGAGGGGAATTATGAACAAGAAATAGGGAGTGGGTGGCATGGTTGGAGAGTGGAGTTCATGGTGGGGTAGAGAGAGGTAGGTCAGGGCAAAAACCTGGGGTGATGGAGAGACAGGGTAAGTCAAGTAGGAGACAGAAGGGACCACAGCAGGGCTTTAGAACTGCTGCTCTGGTGGCTGGCAGTGTGGAGGGGATGTCCCAGAGGCTCTGGGACAGGAGGCCAGGGAGACATTGTACTTTATCCCCAAAGGGAGATTAAGGAAATTCCATGCCCTGTGGGAAAGGGCCTTCCCAGGGACTGCTCCATGGCCCGTCCTCTGGTTCTGCAGGAACCCAGCAGCCACCCACCCCAGGTGTCACAGCTGTGTGGGGTGCTCTGCTGAGCACTTCCTTCACACTTCTTCAGCTTTGCTAGTTTTTATACAGAGAATTCTCGGTACCTGAGTGGGAGGCAGTAATAAGAGGGAGTGGAAAAAGGAAGAGTATATTTCTTTATTAAAAGACTGGATTTGGATCAAAGGGTTTCTTTTCATTTCTCAGGGGGAACACTTCCTCCCTGATCCTGAGGAAGTCCCTCTTTGAGTTTTTCCTCCTTTCAGTCCTTTTACTCATCTGTTCATTCATCAATTCATTACTTGTTATTACTTGTTACTCATTTGTTTGAATTCCACCTGTCACCTGCTAGTATTTGTTCTTGGCCATTTCCTTCCTTCCTTCCTTCCTTCCTTCCTTCCTTCCTTCCTTCCTTCCTCATTTAATGAAAAATCATTTGATTTATTCTCCCACCAGATAAAAGTAGAAACCACACTTAAGTACAATCAAATTGTAGGAGTATCAAATACATGAATTCCCTGATCAGGTCCCATTTATAATTTGTGATAAATCACTCTTTCTTTAAAAATAACTCTTCCTCCCACCCAGCTTTATTGAGATGTAACTGACATATAACGTTGTGTAAGTTTAAGGTGTACACATGTGGATTTGATACATTTACATATTACAAAATGATTACATAACAACATAGACTTAACTAATACTTCTATCACATTACATAATTAACATTTCTTTTTTGTGATGAGAACAGTTAAGAGCTACTCTTGTAGCAACTTTCAAGAGTGTAATACTATATTATTAGCTATAGTCACCATGTTGCACATGAAATCCCCAGCACTGATTCATCTTACAAGTGGAAATTTGTACCTTTTGACTAATATCTTCCCATTTCCCCCAGCCCCTGGCAACCGCCACTTGACTCTCTCTTTCTGTGAATTCAGATACTTCAATTCCACATATAAGTGAGATCATACAATATTTGTCTTTCTCTGTCTGATTTATTTCACTTGGCATAACGTCCTCAAGGTTCACCCATGCTGTCACAAATGGCAGGATTTTCTCTTTTCCCACGGCTGAAGAGTACGCCATTATAGTATATATCACGTCTTCTTTATACATTCATCTGTTGACAGACACTAGGGTTGTTTCCATGTCTTATTGGCCACATTCCTTAACCTCAGTTGCTGAATGTGTAAAGTGGGGGCTGATAAAGGAACGTTCACCATAGAGATATTGGAAGGATTAAACGAGTTGATGCATCTAATGCACTGAGAATCGTGCCTGGCACCAAAGGCCTTCGTAAATCCGAGGTTTTGATTTTTCAACATCAACAAAGCACCTGCTATATGCTCGGCATAAAGGATCGAGAGATGTGTAAAGATGTGGTATCTACTGTTCCATTGGCCAGCATCCAGTAGGGATAGAAACAAATCATTCCAGGACAGAAACTGTCTGTGAAGTACTAGAGGGAGTTGTCCAGGTCCTGTGGGAGAGAATAGTGACCGAGTTGCTGGAAAGCTTCACAGGAGACGGTTTTGAAGGATGAAGAGGAGTTGACATAGAGTGAAGCAGATAGAGGACATTCCAAACAAAAGGAATTGCATTGAGCAAAAGCTTGGAGACAAGAAAAGGCTTGGTATGTTTGGGAAATAGTGAGTAGGGGATTGTGGCTGAAGCTTAAAGTGTATGGTCCAAGGGGTAGACAAGAGGCTGAGTGATAGGTAAGAAAATACAACGAAAATATCTGACCTGTGATTTCTGGCTTACTGAGACATTTGGAGAAAATAGTTTGCCACCTTTCAGGCTAGAAAAAGAACAGAGTCTTAAGAATTACCCTAAAGAAGAATCTTCACTCATTCATGCCTCCCCCGGGGAAGCGTCCACGCCAAGTCTATCCTGGGCTCCCGTGAGGGGGAGGGTATGGCATGATTTCTTGAGCTAGCAATCTTGCCCAAATCCGGGCTCCAGCTCTGATGTGCTGGGCCCTGAGGTGTGGGCACGACAGGTTAGAGCCAAGAGGGGGACGAGTGTCCAGGCTGTGGGCATCGTGATGTAGCTAGAGGTGAGCAGTGCCAAGCCCCACTGACCTGCCTGTCCTCCAGCCCCTTCCTGGGCTTCATGCCCAGCCCTGAGCTCATGCCCCTTCATCTTGCCATGACTGGTCCAGCTCTATGTCAGATGGCTGCCCAGCACCCTGCTGGTGACACCTGCCACCACCTCCAAATGCTTTCTGTGGCTGCCCCGTATCCTGCTCGTGCCCGTGAGGCCCTGGCACCTCTCTCTGGGTGTCCTGGGGAAGGCAGCTCGGCTGTGGCTCAGGGTCTAGGGAAGGTTTGGGAGATGCATTCCTGTGGCTCTTTTGCCCTATTTTAACAGGGGCCTTTTGGCAATGGTGCCTGTACAGTTTTGGTCTCACCCCCTGGAACAGGCTAAGCTAAGGGAATTGCGGGCCTGGGGAAGAGGGGAAAGAATTTGGGGCCAGAGCCATTTAAGTCTTTCCTCAGCCCCAGGTCCATTTTCTCTCCTGAAGCCCTCATCCCACAACATGTCACACAAAATGGGACCACAGTTCACAGTAAACAGAATTCTTTATCACGCTATGTTGAGGTACAGTTTACTAGTTGGCAAAATATTTGTGCATGATCAAATATTAACTTCAATTTTCTTTTCCTTTCTTATTTTGAAGGCAATAATTTCCTCCACATGTCAGATGTTGTAGGCCCTTGCCAAACAGAGGTGGAGGCTCTGTGTTTTCTTTAAAGAGCCTCCCACAGAGGCCACCAACCCCTCAGCCCTTGGGGGCCTCCCACCCTGAACCCCACCATATCAGCCAGCACGATCACACCCTTCGTGACAAAGCTCCTGTGAAATCAACATTCTTGTTAGGCGTGAGGGACTTGTCTCCCAATCCAGCCCAGACACATAGTGCCTTGACTTGCAGTTTGAGGGCAATGAGGCACAGAGAAGGTAAGTAGCTTATCCAAGGTCACACAGTGACTTTGGTACTCTTAACCACGTGTTCTGCCTCTGAGGGTGGCAGAGGTTAACAGATGTCAGATACTTAGCATGAAGTAAACACACACTAAAAGGGGGCTGCAGTGGTTGTACTCCCAAGGTGGGGGAGATAAGTTGGATTTTAAAGCCCAGGAGGGCCAGCCTTTCCTTTGGGGGGAGGGGCAAGAATCTATTTGTTATTCCTGAGTTCTGGGCCTCAAGGGATGGCATCCGTGTCTTCACAGGTGACAGACTCTGCAGTCTGGCAGGAAAGGGAGTGTGGGTGGCTTGAGTCAGAGTAATTCAGTATAAGTGACCCTCAGAGTGGGCAGGGGGAGGTCCAAGGCTGGCTGCTGTGGAGAGAGGCCCAGCCAGGCAACGTGTAGGGTCTAAGGATGGAGAAGCCCTTCCGGGAACACCCATAACAACCCTTCATCCAGTGCTGAGGTCTCCGCCAGGCACTCTTGTTTACATACCTCCCTGGGTGGGAGCTCATTACCTCTCGGGGATGCTCTCAATTTTGGGGGCCCTGACCATGACAAAGCTCTTGTGTATGCTGAGCTGCTATCTGCCTTCCCAAAGGTTCTCAGGTGGGCAGGTGCTCAAGGCCCACCTGGATTGCCCCTTCTCCCTTTTCTCCCTTGCAGTCCTTCTAGGAGCTGAGTAAGCCACCCAGAACTCTCTGGTTTTCAGCTAATATTTCTACCTCTCTACTCTTTGCCCCAAGTCTGACACTCAAGACCTTCCCACTTGGGCCCATCCCACTCCCCCTTCTGGGCTCCTAGCCCACAGCCCTCATACTTGGGCTGAGGCCCCACCAGCTACCTAGCTGGGCGCTTGACACACCAAATGGTCCTGCCATGGACCTCACCTGTGAGCTCTTCCCATGTCTCTGGCTCTTCCTGGCAATGTTACAGGCCCACGTCAAGTATAGCCTTAGCTGAGAAGCCTCAGGTGACCCCAGGTCAGGGCCACTCTGCCACCAGACTCCCACGGCACTCTGCTCAGTGCCTTTTGCACACGTTCATGCCACTTGTGTTAGGTTCCTGGGACCACAAACTTGGCAGCTTGAAACAACAGACATTTATTCTCTCCCACTTCTGGAGACCTGAAGTCTGAAATCAAGGGGTTGGCAGGATTGGTTCCCCCTGGAGCAGGAGGAGGGAGAATCTCTTTCAGGCCTCTCTCCCAGCTTCTGGCGATACTGGCAACCCTGGGTGTTCCTGGACTTGGGGCTTTCTAATGCCGGTCTCTGCTTCACCTTCACGTGACATTCTTCTCTCTGGGTTTCTGGGTCTGTGATCTTCCTCTCTCTTCTCTTAGAAGGACCCACTCTGAATCTCAGATGATCTCATCTTGAGATCCTTAATTACATCTGCAAACACCTCATTTCCAAATAAAGTCACAATCACAGGAATGGGGGGTTAGAACTTGGACGTTTCTTTTGGGGAGCAGAATTCAACCACTACACAATCCCGCCAGCCTGGGAGCATTTGGTGAGCTGGGTTGGTGCCTCCTTTGCCTCTGCTTCCTCCTAGAAAATGCTATTTGGAAGGAAAGAGGTTTTGTTGACTAACTCACTGACTGGGAATCCAAACAATGTGCCCAAAGAAGATGCCTGGGGGGCTGGGAGGTGGAGTGGATGGAATGGAGTGGCCCACAGAAACCACGGACTAGCTTCTGTGACTCCCCCAGCACCAGCTTCTCTGGAAGGGCTGGGGAAGGGGCCCCTGCCAGGCTGCCTGTTTCCTGGGCACTGAGGGAGGCGGGGCTGTGAGCAAGGCATGGTCTCTAGCAACTGGGACCTGGTGGGCACCTGGGGTCTGGAGACCTCGGTTGGAGAATTAAGGGTGAGGATGGCAGTGGGAAGAAGAGGCTGGCTGGCCCCAAGACTGTTTTGACTCCAATGGAGGCAGCAACAAGGCCTGGCATGGGGGTCTGAGGTCCAGGTGGGCCTAGGTGTCCTGTCCTGCCCTCCACAGGCAGCTGGGACACTTGTGGCCTCCCACCCCCACCATTCACATTCTCTGGAGGCTGGGACTGCCAAAGACAGTGAGAAGGAGCAACGTAAGGACCGTCTCAGTCAGTAAACGTGGGCCCAGAGGGCTGGATGGGCCTGGGAATGGGGCGGGGAGAGTCACTCCAACCCTAGGCCTCGGAGCCACAGAGGCAGATGGACAGAGTGACACTCAGCAGGAGAGAAAGGGCTGGCAGACAGGTCACTCTAGGCGGACACTGTGTGGCCGTCATGGGGGCCCCTGCCCCACATCTAGAGCTGTAGCTCCCCCTTAAACTTCCTCCGCCCTAATGCCAGTGGCAGCTTCTCCTGACAAAGGGGCCCTTAGTTGCAGGTGAAAGAGGCAGCCGAGGTGTCTCGTGGGTGCAGAGACAGAAAGTCCCTGGGGTGGGGGGTTGCAACAGGGGAGCAGCAGGCTGGGGCCATTGCTGAGAGAATGAGTCCCTGCCACCTGGCAGCATTGGCACCTCCAGGCTTTCCTGAGCTTATCCCCATCAACACTCGCCCATCCCGGCCCCCAGCGCCTTGGCCTCGGACTCTGCATTCCAGACAGCAACTGTCCATGGAGCTGTGTTGGTGACAGCTGATGGAAGGGCCACTTCCTTACCTGGTGTGGATGGGGGAGGCGTCTGGGATCAGGAAAGGTGGGTGCCCTCAGGTCATGGGATGATGGGAGCGTCAATGAAGAGCAAAGGGAGGTTAAGGGGCTCCTTGGAGAGATGGGGCTCAGGATGTGGGCCTGGGGCTGATGGGCTCCCCATGGCCAGTGACTTAAACTTCCCTAGACGTGGGTTCCTCAAGCCTCAGTACCAGCGTCGGTCTGGCAGGATCGAAGGAGACAAGGAATATAATGTTTGAAACACGCCTAACAGGTCTCAGCTGTGTGGCTTTCGCTATGAGAATCCCTTTGTGTGTCTGCTGTTTTGATCTTTATAAAGTTCCTGCCTGTATGTGACCAGAAAAAACTGTGAATACAGAAGTGTCCAGTGGCTCCTTCCTCCCTTGCTGGCAATTAGGGTTCTGGACCTCAAAGCGGGTGGGAATAGGAGAAAGGGCGTTGGAGAGACCAGAGGGAGGCCTGGCTGGATTCCACAGGGAAAGCTGGAGAGCTCATGGCTGGAGAAAAATATCATACACACAGAGGCAGGATGAGGGCAGGGGTGGGGGTGGTGGGGGCGGGAAAAGCCTGAACAAATTGCTCAGGAAAGAATTTGGAGCCAGCTGGAGAGAAATTTGGGGAGCAGCAGCCATGGGTGAGAGAGGATGGGAAGAAAGGGGCTTTTGCTGTGCGTTCACATTTCTCTGGCATTTTCTAGAAAGGCTTCTGGAAAGATGTAAATAACTTTTCAGCTATTTTAGATGCTAGAGTGGTGTTTCTTTAAGTGTGTCGAGACAGAGTCTCCAACCAAATAGGGCATAGTATCCCAAAAAGAGCATCATAAAAGCTCCCCACGGCAGGCTTGTTCTGGACCCACATTTTATGAGCCTAGTGGATGGCATAGTAGGAACCATAGGACCTTCTCTTCCTATTCAATTGTGCCCCCAAAATAGACCCTAAACCTGTCAACTCCTCTTCCCAATGAAACTCTGTTCTGAATCCCCATCTTCTCTGCTTGGATCCTGCAATGGCCTCCCAACTCTTAGCCCTCCAACTATGTTCCAAGAACAGTCAGAAAAGGAGTCACAAAAGTTGACATAAAATCATGATGGTCCCTCCTCCTGTCACCCCCAGATCTGCCATTGTTCACCTTTCTGACTCACTTCTCATCACCGTGCCCTGAAGCCACCGGCCTCTGTCTGGTCGCATAATTCACTGGGCTCTCTGCTACCCCAGGGCCTTGACACTCACTGTTTCCTCTGCGTGAAGTGCCCCATAGAGTCATATCATTTTAGGTCCAGCTCAAAAGTCACCTTCTCAGAAGCCTTCCTTGACCACCTAATCACTGTCACATCACCCGGCTTTATTTTCTTCAAGACACTTATCAAAATCTCCATCCTTGGGCCAGACTTCAGGGCAGTGTCTCACCTGAGGTGCCATGGTTCTTTGGGAAGTGGTCGCAGTTGTCCCAGAGGCAGATGAAGAGTGAGTTGGGGCCCTGCTGGGAGATGGTGCAAACAAGCCCCCAGCCATGGATGTCCCCAACAGGACAGGCTGGTGAAGAAGATGGCGGGGAACCAGCTGGCTCCAGCGACTGGAGCTTGGAAACTTCACGACAGGCTCAAGGGAGATAGTGACACAGGCCGTGGCCTTCGCCCACCCGCAGTGCCCCAACCTGGACTCGAAGTCACACGGGACCTTCCTAACCCTGGGGCAATTCAAGGGCCAGAGAGGCTGTGGCCAGAAACGGTGATTCGTGTGATTTATGTCACTCTCTCCGGGGCCACCACAGCCTAGACACCTGATGGCTGGGGAGTTACACCTGCTGGGGGACTTACATCCTGCTAGGGACCCCAGATAGGATGTGGGCGCTCAAGGCAGAGCTCCCTCTGGGAATGGCTTCTGTGCCTTGTAGGGCCTGTAGGGGAGGCTGAAGGTGGGCTCGACTTGGACAGGAGATGTGCCCAGGCCCTGGCCCAGGCCCAGGTAATGCCTTGGCCCAGGTAACGCCTTGGCCCAGGTAACGCCCAGTCCCGGGTAATGCCTTGGCCCTGACCACAGCTGCAGTTAAGCCAGCTGTCTGGGAACCTCCATCTGCTACCGTGTTTCCCCGAAAATAAGACCTAACCGGAAAATAAGCCCTAGCATGATTTTTCAGGAGGACATCCCTGAACATAAGCCCTAATGCATCTTTTGGAGCAAGAATTAATATAAGACCTGGTTATCTTGCTGTTGGGACTATAGATACATTGCCTACCCCCTCTCCTCAACACCCACTCTGGGATCCAAGCTTCCCCCGACCTCCCCCTAGCATTTCATTCACTCATTCATTTGTTTATTCACACAACAAACATTTATTGAGTATCTACTGTGTACCAGGCACTGTCCCAGATATACTACAAGGAAGAAGATAGACAAAAATCTGTCCAAGTGTAGAGTTAAAAGAAGGGATCCTGGAGCCAGGCTGCCTGGATTTAAATCCTGGCTCTGCTACTTTCGAGCTGTGTGACAACATGCAAGTTACATAACCTCTCTGAGCCCCAGTCACCTCAACTGTAAAACAGGGCTAAGAATTGCATCTCCCTATGGGGTTGGATGATAATTCAATGCTTTAACACGTTAGAAGAGCACTTGGCATATAGTAAGTGTGCCATGGGTTTGTGATTATTAGTCTAGTGGTGGATGCAGAAAATGAACTCTAAACAAATCAATAAAATTATTGCAGACTATGGCTGGTGCTTTGAAGGAAATGAACAGCGTGCTATGGGTGGAATTTTAGGTAGTAGGTGGGGTAGTCAGGAGGGTCTCTCTGAAGAGGTGGCTTCTTTAAGGTGATGCACAGAAGATGGAGGAAGCAGCCTTGCTGAGAGCAGGGAAAGGGCTTTCCAGGCAAAGGGATCAGCAAACGAGAGTCCCTGAGGCGGAAAATGGCTTGGCAAGTGTCAGGAACACCAGAAGGCCCGAGGTGAGCGATGGATGGGTGAGGAGGAGGATGGCAGGACAAGTCAGAGAGGCCAGCAGGGCCTCTGATCCACAGAATGGAGTTTGGCTTTTATTCTAAAGCAGTGGGCAGCCACATGAGGTTTTTTGTTTGTTTGTTTTTGTAAGTTGTATTGAAGTGTATCACACATACTGAAAAGTATACAAATCATAAGTCTGCAAGGCCACACATTTTCACAAGTACACCCAGGGGACCAGCACTGAAGTCAAAGCCAGAACAAGAGCAACACCCCAGAGCTCCCCTTCCGGTCACCACCTCATGGTTGCAGCCATCCTGACTGCTAGAAGCAGAGTCATTTTGCCTGTTTTTTGAACTTTGTGTAAATGGAATCATACAATGTTGTTCTTTTGTGTCTGGTTTCATTCGCTTAACACTGCAAGCAAAAGTCACCCATCTTGTTGTGGGCAGTGGTAGCTTTGTTTCCCCCTTTGCTGTGCCTGTGCCACTGTGTCCACACTACAGTGCGTTTCACACCCGACTGCTGCTGGCCCTTGCAGTCCCTGTCTTTGGTGCACATGCGCATGCTTTTCTGTTCTTTGAAGGGTCTTTAGTCTGAAATTGACAATACCTCCCTTCACATGCTGGCTCTAGCTCCTGCATCTGGGGGGCTGACCCCAGAACCAGACCAGCCTCAACTTCACCTTTGTGCTGCTCCAATAGAAGCCTGCATCAGAGTGTGTCCTTTTGTGTGTGGATGGTGTGTCTAATTCACCTCTCCCTCCCAAACTAGGAACTCTCTCATTCCTCAGGCCTCAGTATCCTCATCTGGAAAATGGGCTCATTCATGCCCAACTGCAGGTGGCTGTGAAGATTAAGTTAAATGAGAAATGGCAGTGAAAGCCCATGACCCAGTGCCCAGCCTCTCTCCTCCAAGGGTATATAATTAATGTCCATTCTCCTTCCTCGGCCAGGGCTAGAAAAATGAATGGAGAACAAGGGCGCCCCCTGTGGGTGAGAGTGAAACTGTATACTTGGCTCCGCAGGGTCCAGCCTTGTAGATCAAGGGCCTCCCTACAAAGCCAGCACAGACCCAGCTCCTCCTGAGGGGACAGCCGCGAAGGCCCAGAGGGCAGATAATCCAGGAACCACCGCTGCCTTTGCACATTCGCTCCCCACCTGAGATCCTCACCCTCTTTCCCACTCCACCCCAGGCCTCCCCAGGTGCCCCGAAGCCTGCTCTCCTGGTTACTGCCCCCACAGCACGTGGCAATGTTCTCTGCACACCCCAGCCCCTGGTAATGCGTGCCCGCCTCCCTACCAGACTGCAAGGGCAGGGTGGGACCTGTGCCCCTGTTCCCGCAAGATGGCCCACACCTGGCATTGTGCCTGGCGTCCAGCGGGGGTGTCATAAATATCTCCTGAAAAATTCATTCACTCTTTTGGGAGAGAAAGCACGACCCTTAAGTGGGTAAGAGTATGAACTTTGAAGTCACACAGACCTGGGTTCAAGCCTTAGCTCTGACCTTTGGCTCTGTGACCTTGGGAAGGTCATTTCATCTCTGAGCCTGTTTCCTCGTGTAAAAAAATGGACCACGACCCCACTAGGTTGTTGTGAGGATTAAGTGAGATGATGTTGGCCTACAGTAACAGCCCAATCATGGTGGGAGAGGGTAATTATCCATTCAGAGAAGGGGATACCGCCTGCTTTCTCAGCGGTTCCTACAGGTGCGCAGTATCGGGCTGTTTCACAGAAAAAGAAACTGAGGCCCAGAAAGGGAATAGGATAAGGCCGGGTGCGGGAGGCTGGGGCTAGACCCGGGGCCTGCTGACTCTGCGTCCAGTGCTCCGCCGGCCTCTAGGAGACCCTGGTGAGCGAATCCCCACCCCACCCTCGTTCCCCCAGCCTGCGAGTGAGGGGCTGGACTCCGCCTCGGGGAGACCCCGGGATGCCCGGGCGTGCTTGGGGATCCTGGGCTCAGACCCCGGAAGCGGCGCGCGGCTCCCCGGAGCGAAAAGAGCGCTCGAGGTTGTCACTTTAAATTAAACGGGGAGCGGGCGGGCGGGCGAGCGCGAGGGAGCGCGCGGCAGGCTCCTGGGAGCGTGCCCGGACTGCGGCGCAGCTCCCTTCCGCCGCCCCGGCCGGGCCGAGCCCCCGGCCCGCGCCGCGCTCCTCCGAGGCGGGCGTCGGGCGACACTGCAGGGGTGGCGTTGCGGGCGACCGCCAGGCTTGGCGCCGGTGCGTGCGCGCTGCGAGAGGCCGGCGGGGAACCCGGAGCCGGGAGCCGGAGCCCACGCCGGAGCCCGAACCGAGGTGAGTACTCACCCCGCCGTCCCCAGCGCAGGGCGCGCGGACGCACGCAGGGCCCCCTTCCCTCGCCGCGGACCCCCGGGCTCCGCGCGCTCCGCGTGTCTGCACACCTGCGCCGCGCTTGCACACGCACGCCCGGCACAGCTCACGCCGGGCGCCCTTCCCCGGCCCAGCCACTCCACGTACTGCGCACCGCATCGCATCGCGCCCCGCACGCCCGCCCCGCGTGTGCACACACGCGGCTCCCCCCGGCCATTTACACGCCTCCCGGGCGCCCGCGCTGCACGCACGCCCCTCACATTCAGTCAGCACCCTGACTGTCCCCACTGCCTCGGCCCCGCCTCACACCCCCTCCCGGCTCTCGGGTCAGCTCCCCATTCTCCTGTCCCCGTATACCCTGGGGGTTCCCGCAGCACGGGTGCTGGGTCTTCAGGAAATGCCCCAATCCTGAGAGGCATGTCGGTACCCTATGGCCAGGAGGCCCCCGGGAACCCAGGAAAGGATTCCCAGCCTCGGTCTGGCCTGGGTGGGGGGCTTTCCATTCAGAACTGCCGATGCTGCTGCTCTTTGGCAGAGGAAGTGTGTGGGTCTGGGAGCCGCGCGGGCTGTGTTTTTGGGCTGAAGAGGCGGTGGGAATGGGGCAGAACATGGGACCCTGGAGACAGAGTGGAAGAGACCTGTGCCAACCTGGTGACCTCCCTTCCAGGGGTTACAGAGGGATGGTGAGCTCTCCCCTCCTCATTCAGTGAGGTCACCCCCACCGCAAAGTGCCTGGGAAACCTGCACCCCGGAATATCAGCCCCTTCCCAGAGCCAGAGTGGGACAGGTTTGGAGAGCGGCAGCAGTTGTGCTTTGGCACAGAAATGGGGAAACTGAGGCCCAGATCAGGCAGGAGAGCCACTCCAGGTAACAGCCAATCTGGAGAAGGGTCAAGAAATGTCCCCAAGCCTCTGCCTCCCCACTCTGCAGGATGAAACCTTTCCCAAGCAGCTTGGGGAAGTGGGGGCTCCCAAGCTTGGACTCTGCCTCTCATCAGCTCTGGTGACTATGGGCAAGTCATTTCCTGCACCTCAGTTCTTTTACCAGCACAATGGGCAGAGTAGCAGCCCCCTTGGAGGGCAGCAAGGAGAGTTTGCTAAAATAATACATGGCGAGTCCTTGGTACAGTGCTTGGCTCATGGTAGGTCCCCAACAAATGCCAACCACCACCACCCTAGCCAGTCTTTACTGTGGTTTCTGTGGGCTTTGGGGGGATGGGTAGCAGGATGTGGTTATCTCAGATGGAGGGGGGAGCACTTGAAAAGAATTTCAAACCTAAAGATCCTAAAGAGGCTCGCAGTCTAGGAGGTGGAGGGCTGCCCTGTCCCCACTCCTGTCATTCCCACGACCTGCTGGCCTCAGAGTGAGGGTAGTGAGCGCCAATACCCTGCTGGCCAGAGATGTGGAGACGCAGAACAAGGACATGGGGTAGGAAGAGCAGAGACACGGGACCCTTTTCCCCTGCAGAGGCACAAAATTCCTGGAAAGCCATTTCTCTGACAAGCCCAGGAGGGGGCCTGGACTGGCTGTGGTCAGATTCCTGTAAGGCCAGTGGCAGTTCTTCCCACCCACCTCCACCCCCGAAAAGCCTAGTCAGGAGGTGGCATGGTGGCCAAGAGCCCAAGCCAGATCCATCGCACCTTGGCGCCAATCCCAGGGTTGCTCCTCATACGCTCAGTGACCATGGGCCCCAGCGTCCTCATCTTCAAAATGGGGATCCATTTATTCATTCAATTATCAGGTCTATATTGTGTGCCTACTATGAGCCAGGCATCATGCTAAGCATTTAGCGTATATTATGTCTAATTCTTATAGCTTTAGGTAGGTGTTGCCAGGTAGGTTTGATTAAGCCTGGATTTGAACCTAGAGCTGTTTTCAGAGAGCATACTCCATGCAGGTTCAGGTCAGAATGAATAGATTGGGTGCCAAGGAGGGCACATGGACCTGAGGAGCTTAGAAGTGGGTTTGGGACAGCTCTGGCTGTCCTGTTGTGCCCCGTTTCCTATGTGTCTTAAGCTCGGGAAGCTCCGGTCACAGGCTGCCCTGGCCTCCGACCTGCCTTGTCAGCATCCTGTTCTGAGCCAAAGCCGCAGCCCCTCTGCCTGGCAGACCTCCAGGCTGCCAGCCGGAGCCTGCTGAGGTTGCTGTAGTCAGTGAATGGAGTCGAGGGGTCTCAGGGAAAGTGAGTAAAGCCATTAAGAAGGGTGCTTGAGGCAGAGCCGCATCCGGCTCCATCTCGGCTCTCTGCTTACTGGTTAGGTGACCTTGAGCAAACTCACTGCCCTTCTCTGAGCCTCACTTTCCTCCTCTGCAGAGTGGGGTTACTAATAGGATGTGTGCTCCATAGGGGTCTTGACGGAGGTAAAGGCCTGGGCACAGGGGCTGTGGCTCCTATCATAGAAGAGGCACTGGACAAGGCGTCAGGGAGGGCTGCCCAGCTCCGCCACTGCTGACTGTGTGGCTTTGAGCAAGTCACTTAACCTTTCTGAACCTCCCCTAGTGCATCGGAAGTCCTGCTTCCCAGGCTCATGCGCGGAGACGCTCCCAGGGGCCAGCAGGTTCTGGCAGTGAATGGAAAGTGCCAGGCCTGCAGAGCAAGTGCCCTGTCTGAAGGGGCAAAGCCTGCTCAGCTCTAGCTCGGGCTATTTTGGGGGGTTAGGGAGGATATAGACCCACTGCCCCCAGATATAACTTTTAAAGAGAAGCTGGCAATCCATCCTTCTTTACTTTTCTTTTTAGAAATCCATTGTTAATGGGAAATTTCCCAATTTTTAAATGTTGGAAACTCACATTTAAGATAAATGAAACACATCTGTAGGCTGGCAGTGCTGCCCACACAATTCCACAACTTAAATAAGGAGCAAGGGGGCTTTTGGACGATTGCCAGGCCAAGACCACACTTACTTCTCGTTCCACCCTCCTAGCACCCTGATTGGGCAGGCAGGAGCCCCATTTTACAGACGGGACAACTGAGGCTCAGAGCAAATAAGGGGACAGATCTGAGATTCAGAGCTGTGCTCACAGTGTCTCCCACCCAGGAGCCTTGACTCTCCCCCCAGTTCTCTCCTACCTCCACTCAGACAGATATGCTCTGGCTTCTGCCACTTCACAGGGCTCCACTGAGGGTCTGGGTGTGCCTGGGGTTGTTCACACCTTCGCTGAAATCACAGCTCCCAGGCAAGGGGGTTTGTGATGAGGAGAGGGAGAAAGGCGGGCAGTGTGGGAGTCCGGAGTCTGAGATGGACCATCCTTGGATGGATGGGGGCTCCTGGACAGCCAGAGGTCCGATCAGCAGATTCTGTGCCATACCACGTGTACTTGCTGCAGGGGTGTACCCAGCCCACGCTGCTGGCATTGGCCATCCCAGGGCAGCCTCTCTCTCCCAAAGTCAGCTTGTGCCAGGTGTGCAGGAAAGAAAGCCGCTGGCATCATCAGATTCCCAGAAAGGCAGAGGCAGGCTGGTACCTGTGTGTTCACGTTAATGTGTGTTTCCATGCGTCCAGACCCCCTTCTGCCAGAAACTAGGGCCACCTTAGGCTTGTACATAGTGCCAGATTTGGCCTGAAGATTCTTAGGAAACTTTCGAAACCACATGCCTGCCTGCAAGTTGGGCACAGGGGTAGGAACATGGAGCCAGATGGCCTGAGCTGAACAGTTTTTCCGCTGTATGGCCTGGGGCAAATAACTTTATCTTTATGACTCAAGACTCTCCTTTGCAAACCAGAGGTAATAATAGTATCTGCCTCATGGGGTTGTTAGAGGATTAGATGAGGTAGTATATGTATTTGCGAAGTGCTTAGAGCTGCGCTTGGATGTAAGGAAAGCTTGGCAAGAATAACTGTCATCGTGATCTCCAGTCCAGGTCCCAGGAATGAGCTTCTACTTTGAGTCAACGCAGGTGAAGCCCTTCCTGGTTAACACCGCCCTCCCATCACCATGACAACCCACATCTCACCGTGGGAGTGTGGGCATCAGCAGGGATGCTGGGAGCAAGGAGCAGTGTGTGCACCTGGCAGGGCTTCGCCCAGGGCCCTGTTCTACCCTGCTTCTCGAGGTCTCCGCCATGGGACTTGAGGCACTCCCACATGTGCTGGATGCCCCATGTATCTGGGTCAAGGCACCATAACTTCTTGGTTCCAGAGCCCCAAATTGGGGAGAACCCCAGGATTCCGGAAGATGCCTAGGAAAATGTTCACCCTCTGATTTGACCCCAGTCCCAAAGAGAGCCCACAGACTGCTTCGAAGGGTTACAAACGGGCAAGCCACAGCCAAGCAGCTTTTTACACTGTGCCTGAACGGTGTTGACATTTTTGGTGAATTGGTTGCAACATTTAAAAAAATCAAGAAACTGTACATGATACATCCAGGTATCTGGCTTTTCTTTAAAGAGCCAGAATGTCCAGCCATGCTGAATGGTCATTCTCGCAGGAATGGAAAAGCACCGCCCTGGGTGGGTAAGCACAGTGCAGTTCTCACGCCCCCGTTTACCCTCCTCATCTGCCTCTGCCCACCTCGCTGTGGCAGGAGGGACTGCAGAGGTTGGGGTGGGGGTTATCCTGTTCTTCCGTGTCCCCCGAGTGAGACCAACAACAGCTCATCCTGGCCTCCCCTTTTCAAACTCTCCCCATTTAGAATATGTCTGCGAGCCAAATTTACTTCTTAGCAACAACAGTAATAAGACTATGAGCAGTCCCTGGGTTCAGCTAATGGCTTGTATGAGCTTCTAGACCTTTCTAGAACAACTCAGACCTTCAGCGGTTCATAAAACTTGGGAGTGGAGGGTGGGGTGGGGAGTGAAAGGACGGAGAACAGAATCTTGCAGAAACAGCCTTTCCTTTTCCAATTGAAACAAAAGCGTTTTAAGTACAGCCACGCGTCGCTTAATAGCGGGGTACGTTCTGAGAAATGCGTCATTAGGCGATTTCGTTGTGCGAACATTGTAGCATGCACTTACACAAACCTAGGTGCTGTAACCTGTCGCACACCTCGGCTACAATTCTGTGTAACCTGTTACTGTACTGAACTTGTAGGCAATTATAATGCATTGTGCCTCAGCATTACAGCGGTTCAGATGTCACTAGGCAGTAGGAATTTTCAGCTCCATTAGAATCTCATGGGACCACCGTGCGTTTTATTATGTGGTCCCTCATTGACAGGTTTTGTGACCCCTGATGGTACTGCTTAGTGAACGCCCTGGGGGGGGGGGCGCTCTAATGAGTAACAAAGAGTGGCTGCTGGTCAGCCTGTTGTTGGTAGAGTGGGGGTGAGGTAGGGGTGTCAGAGTTAGCAAATCCAAATGCAGATGCCAGCAACGATTGCGTTTCAGATAAACAATGAATACATTTTTAGTATGTCCCAATATTTGGACGTACTTTTACTAAAAATGAATCTGAAATTCAAATGTCACTGGATTGCTTGTGTTTTATCTGGCAACCCTGCAGTGAGGTCTTAGAGTGCTTGAAGAGAGCTTCAAACACCATTTTTTAAAAAATGCTATTTCATGGGGTGGCTGGGTAGCTTGGTTGGTTAGAGCACGAGCTCTGAACGACAGGGTTGACGGTTCGATTCCCACATGGGCGAGTGTGCTGTGCCCTCTATGATTAGATTGAAGGACAACGACTTGGAGCTGATGGGCCCTGGAGAAGCACACTGTTCCCCAATATTCCGCAATAAAATTTTAAAAAATAGAAAATAAATAAATAAGCATGCTATTTCAAAAACCACCTCCTTTTGCATGGTGGGGGGTTCATAGCTGAGTGTGCGCTCTGGGTGACAGGCGCATGGGCACCAGGGAGGCCAGGGCACAGGGTTGCTCTGAATCCCTCTTTGCTGACTCTCTTTTCCCTTCCAGTCTCCGCCACCGCAGTGGGCATCATGGCCGTGGACGTGGCAGAATACCACCTGAATGGTGAGTCCCAGAGGCAACATGCCATCTCGCAGGACCCTCCCACCAGCCCTGGGGTGGGGATATCAGTGGGACACCAATAATGGCCCTGTTTTACTGGTAAGGACCATCAGTGACTTGCCCAAGGCACACAGCCTTGGGGACACGGGACTGGAAGCAGTCTGAGGTCTCCTCATCTTTCCGCTCCAGTGGCTCCTTTTGTGGAAGCAACAACCTCCGTTTGACTTGAAGGGATCTCCCTGGAGGCCTGTGTCCTGCTGCTCTCTAAGGAAGAGCCCGTGACACAGAATCCACTCACCAGGGCCATTCCTGGAAGCTGTCATGTAGCCAAGTGAGAGGAAACCCAGGAATGTTGATGTTAGATCCACGTGACATTACACTCAGAGATTGTCGAGGACAGGGAGGGATGGGGACCCAGCTCCCGCCTTCCCTTGTGTGCCCCGGAAGGCATGGAGCTTGGGAATGGCCTCAAGACACCAGACACACTCCTCACCATCTTTTCTCCTTATGTTCCCCTCCCCGTTTACAGATGGCAGTAGGGAGGGAAAGGGACAATGAGTAAGTAACAGGGTCAGGACATGCACCCAGGTCTCCTGACTCCCAGGCTGGCACTCCCTACCACTCAGCATCTGCCCCAGCACAGCCCCCAGCCAGCCAGGGCTGAGCTGAGAGGTACACTAGGGACCCCTTTCCTAACCTCAAGCTAGGGATTTTCACTTTTCACCTGCAGGCTCCCAGGTCTTGGGCCAGGTCTTGGTGTGGCCTTGGATGAGTGATGAAACCTATCTGAGCCTCCACTTACTCATCTGTAAAATGGGGCAATGAGGCCTACCTCAAGGACTGCTGGGAAGTTCAATGAGCTAACCCACGTGACGTGCCCAGCACAGTGCAAACACAGCCGAACTCCAGGCCTTTGCACATGCCATTCCCTTTGCCTGGAGTACTTCCCTGCCTCGGCCTGGCTAAGTCCTCAAGACTGGAGTGGAGGTTACAAGCACAGATCTGGAGCCAGATTGTCTGGCAGCAAATGTCTCCTCTATCCCTCAGTTTCCTCATCTGTAAAATGGGGATCATAATAGAACCTTCTGAGAACTCGATGGGTTAATACACGGGAAGTGCTTGGAACAGAGCCTGGCAAATAGCAAAGAGAAGGGAACCTATTATACCTATGACTCTGACGCCTCTTCTTCCTCCTCTGCATTTCTGGTCTCAGCATAGACCTTACTTCCCTTGGGAATTCTTCCCATTCCATCCCAAGGCTGGTCCTCAATAAATGAATAAATAAATGAGCGTTAATTGTCATCATTTTGTGTCATCTTCCTGGGGCTGTTCCTTTCGTGCCCCTGGCCCTGCCCCCCTTTTCTGCCAACTGGAGCACCGGCTTCAGTCCTTCAGCCCCCCACCCTCACCCCACCCCCAATCCTCACTCTCAGGGGACTCTGGCTGTGCTTTGCCACCTTGCCCGGCCCATTGCCTACTTGACCTCTGTGCCTAACCCCTACTGGCACCCAGGCCCTGCTGTGCCTATCTCAGCAGGAGCCACTCTGTCTGCCTCTCACTCTCCAGTTAACCAGGTCCATTCCCATCCCATCCCCCATTCACCAGACTCCCAGGCTTCCCCCCACACACACCCCCACACACCCCCACACCCCCACACCCCCACACCCCTGCGACCTGGGCAGGCCTGGCCTGGGGCCCTCTGTAGACCTTTGTTGTAGTTTCATTTAGCCCACAAATTACATTCTGGTAACCAAGGTCAGGAATAAATAAATAGTCCCCTGTATCCTTATTTCTTCTTCCCCTCATTTCTCCCCAGCCCGCCCAGCCCCTGTCCAGCCCCTGTCCATTCACTATGTGATTTTTACATCAAAATCATAAGGTTATACCATGTTGGGGATTGATGTTTTTCGTTCTTAACATTGTCTTAAATGTCTCTGCATTGCCACAGTGACAGCCTAACGACCTCAATTGTCATTCTCAAAAGCCAGTGACATTCCCTCCTAAGACAGTGCCGCAGCCCCAGGTCAGACCTTCTTGCTGTTTTCAGATTCTACTGTTATAAATAAGTTCAGCCAGGATGACTCACACCAGACAGAAAACTTGTTGGGATTTTTCCCTTAGAATAAACCCCGGGGTGGAACCACTGGATGGGGATGATTTTGTCATCATCTCCTTCCGGATGAGGGAACTGAGCCCAGAGAGGCCAGGTGGCCTGCTGGGAGGGAGCTAAGGCTCTGCTTTCTCACTCCTGTGGCAGCCTCTCCCAGCCTCAGTTCTCTAGAAAGTGGAGGTAGGGCCCTCATAGGGTGCTACATGCTGGATAAATGCCAGGGCTGATGGATGGGCCTAGCCCTTCTCCAGAGCGAGTTCATGTAGATGGTGGCTAGAGCTGGCGGGGCTCAGAGCAGCAGGGTCAGGCTGAGGCCTCCCACTGCCTGACAGGCTACCACTGCTGCACGATTCCTCCCTATGTGTTGGACTTTGGGGAACCGTGGTGAGGAGCCCCTCCAGCCCCCAATGCCCCCACTCCCTCCCTCCCTCTGGGCGCTCTGAGTCCTCTGGGCTTTTCAGCTCCTCTCCCTGCCCTAAACTCCCAGTCCCTGGTGCCTTGGCCTAGCACACTTCTTACTCCTTTGTATCTCAACTTAGATGTCCTTCCAGGAAGGGATATCCCTCCTCTAGCTCCAGGAAGCCCTCCTGGGCTGTCCCCATCATTCGGTTTTGTCTATTTATATGCCCACCCCACCCCCTAGATCATGAGCTGGACCTGAGACTGACTCACTCCACAAGGTGCTCGCACACAGTAGGTGCTCAATAGACATACAATGATAAATCTTCACGCCTGAAATGCCCTCCGCACCTCGTTAACTGTGCTGTTACTAGGGAACTGTGCCGGGTCGAGACCAGGTTGGTCAGAGGTTACCCCTGCTTGCTCTGGAGCTTGTCAGAGCTGGAATCGTGGCTCCGTGACCTTGTGCACAGTCTCTGTGTGCCTCAGTTTCCCCATTTGAATTGAGTAGAGGCAACACTCAGAATGGTTTAGAGAACTGTTTTTGCCAACGGGGCAACCATCTGCAAAATGAATCCCACTCTCTCATTGGCTCCCCAGAAGGTTTCCTTTTAACATGTAAGGTCCTGCCATATGCCAAGCACTGTGCTGGGTAAGGACTCAGCCAACACAGTTGAGGGGTAGTTCATTATCATATTTGGCTCAAATAGGAAAGTCATATACTCATCAGTGACCAAAAAGCATTTGAGCATCTGGATTTGTCCCCATGCCCTGCATAGCCTGCAGCCACCTCTCACTTCTGGCTGAGTTGGGGTTTTTTTCTTGGTAACAGCTTTATTGAGATAAATTTATATACTATAAATTCACCCACTTAAAGTGTACAATTCAGTGGGCTTTATTATATTGCACACTCATCCACATGACCAATTTTTAGAATCTATTCATCACTCCAAAAAGAAACCCCATATTCCATATTCCCAGCCCCCAGCTCCTGACAATCACTAATCTACTTTCTGTCTGCATAGATTTGCCTATTTTTAACATATAAATAGAATCATACAACATATAAATAGAATCTTTTGTGACTGGCTTTCTTCACTTAGCATGATGTTTTCAAGGTTCATCTGTGTTGTAATATGTATCAGTGCTTCATTCCTTTTTATGATATTCCATTTTATTTATCCATTCATCAGTTGATGGACATTGGGTTGTTCTAGATGAGATTTGAGGCAAAAAAAATGGGGTTATTTCTTTTTCTCCCCCAAATCCTCTTCTTCTTTCCCCAGACCCCAAAAGGCTGCTTTGATTACCTGGGAGCAAGAGGTCCTCTGCAGGCTGAGTTCAGAGAACTCAAAGACGCAAGAACAACCCTATTTATTTAAAGCTTAATTAATATTTAACCATTATTTACAGCTCTTCATCTGCTCTAGCCAAGTGTCACTGCTGGTAGAAATGTTTGTTTTTGTGGGACGGGGTAGAAGCAGAAACCACAGAGTGTATTCTTGTTCACCACCGGATCCCCAGCACCTAGCCCAATACGTAGTGGGCACTCAGTAAATATTCGTTCAATGAATAAGTAAGTCAGTGCTCCCTGAGTGGGCGTCTGTAACCCCTGAGGGGCCCCAGGGCCCACTAACTTGAGGCTGCTCTTGCCTTGCAGTCATCAAGAGCCCCCCCGACTGGGAGGTGGGTGTCTACGCTGCCGGGGCCCTGGCGCTGCTGGGAATTGCAGCTGTGAGCCTGTGGAAGCTCTGGACATCGGGGAGTTTCCCCAGCCCCTCCCCATTCCCCAACTACCATTACAGGTACCTCCAGCAGAAGTATGGCGAGACCTACGCAGAGGCCAGGCAGAAGGTGAGGCTTCACAGCTACACACCCAGTTATGCACCCCACGTCCCCACCGGCCACTTTCAGACTCGGCCCCCACTCGCTCCTCACCTTACCCCCCCCCCGGTTAATTTCCTTCTGAGACCCTCATCCGCCTCCATATCTCCAACCTAGCCCAGTGCTAGGTAATCGATGAATGTTTGTTGAATGAATACTTTCAATTTTAAGAGCCATTCTGTGAAAAATATACTCGCAAATAAGAAAAACCTCTCCCAAAATGCCACCGCCCAGAGGCAAGCAACTGTTAACTGTTTTTAAACTACTAACATTTTGTTTTATTTCTCTCCAATAGTTTTAATCTACTTTCCCCCATTTTTATCCATGCATAGTTTTTACACAATGGGTGTCATTTCTACCTGGATTTATATACCCTGCCCCTTTCATCTTATAGCTGAAGCGTTTTCTCATTGTCAAACACCCATCATAAACACCATTTTAATAGCTGTGTAAGAGTCCTTTTTATATATGTGCCATGATTCACTAAATGCCATTATAAATGATGCCGTGAATGTTTTATATGTAAATCTTTGTCTTCATTTGGGATTATATACTTTGAATGGATGCCCAGATGTGGAATTACTGTATGAGGGAGTTCAAACATTTTTAGGGCTCTCTGTATCTATTGCTGAATGTTTCATCATTTGACACTTGGCAGAGATTTTCCTAACATCATGTAATGTTCCAGAGAGCACAGCCAGAATCTGTTACCAGCTACAGGCCCCACATGCTCACTTGTTTGGGATTTCAGAGGGGACTATCTCTCACTCTGTTGGGGGGACTGTAAATTGGCCCAACTTTTCCAAGGAGCACTTTGGCGACATGCATCAAATGCTTTCAAAAGGACTGTGTCCTCTAAGCCAGGATTTTGAGAAATCTATTCAGTGCTGCATTATTTATATTTGTGAAAAATTAGAAACAACATCAATGTTCAATAGCAGGAGAATTGTAAAATAAATTATGGCTATCCACTCAATGGCAAATTGGGGAGAGCATTAAAAATTGTGTTCACGAAGATCATGCAGCAACATGGGAGATGCTTGCAGTACAAAGGCCTTTGTTTTCCTAAATACTAAGGTCAATTTAGAGGAAAGAAAAATTCAAATATTAGGGTGAATGTTACCCAACATGAAAGCTTTCTCATGTTGTAGACATTTTTGAAAACTTCCTTTGAGGCTGCCCAATCATCTACTGAGTAGCCATACTCCAGTATTCTTACCCATTCCCCTTCTGCTGGACACCTAGATTGTTAACTATTTTTCCTTTTCATAAACATCACTGCAATGAACATCTTTATGTATAGAACTCAATCCATATAAATAAACATTTTAAGAAAACTCTCTCTCTTACATCTGGTTAGAGAGAAAAAACTGAGTGACATGAAGTAACATTAAGCAAGGGCCTTCTAAACTAAGGTATGCCCTGTTTTTGCAAAAGGGGAACTTGGAGGTACCTCAAGTGACCAGAGCTTACTGCATCTCTTTGTCATCTCCTCAACCCCAATGCCCTTGTGATGCTCCCATATCCCCTTTTCTTACCCCAGAGAGTGCCTGCCTGGAATGCCCAGCGGGCCAGCACTCGGGGACCACCCAGTCGCAAAGGCAGCCTCAGCATTGAGGACACCTTTGAGAGCATCAGTGAGCTGGGGCCCCTGGAGCTGATGGGCCGTGAGCTGGACCTGGCCCCCTACGGGACCCTCCGGAAGTCCCAGTCGGCGGACTCCCTCAACTCCATCTCCTCCGTGAGCAACACGTTCGGGCAGGACTTCACACTGGGCCAGGTGGAGGTGAGCATGGACTACAATGCCGCCTCCCACACCCTCCACGTGGCCGTGCTGCAGGGGAAGGACCTCCTGGAGCGGGAGGAAGCCAGCTTCGAGTCCTGCTTCATGCGCGTCAGCCTGCTGCCGGACGAGCAGATCGTGGGCATTTCCCGGGTAAGTGGGGGCTGCGGGGCAGGGCAGAGATGTGGTCCCGCCTCTCAGGAGTTCTCCCCAGGCAGACAGGTCTGCACAGCCAGGCAGGAGCTGAGGAGGGCGCTGGAGAGTGGGTTTGGATTCTGGTCCCAGAGCCGAACGTGCTGACGGTAGGGAGGACAGAACCCGGAGTTTGGGGTCTCCACCTGCGGGCTGCCATTTTGCACAGTTCTCGGCACTCTTACCATATGAATCCAGTGTGTGGTGGATGTCCATTTCTGTACCTGTCCCGTGTGTCAACCTGGGGTCCTGGCAGGGAAGGGATGACCCACTCAAGTTGGCTAACTTGGGGAGAGCTTAATAACAGGACTGTTAACAATTGGTATGGATGGGGTGTAGGGCAACCTCAAGGCTAGGGTGGTACCCTGGTCTGACATGATGAGGGGAAGGGGAGGTTACCAGACCCAAAAGGAAACAGATGTGTGGAGAGGGCCACCTTGATAGGTACTGTGCCCTTTGGGCAAGGGAGCCTGTTGATGCAACTGACGGAGGTCAGCTCCTGGGGCCGACAGCAGGCTGGGGCAGGGTGGGGGGAAACCAGGAGGGGCAAGGAGAGGCACCCAGCACACCCCCAGAGCCAGCTCTATACCTCCCTCCATGGATCCCTCTGCCTTGCCAGAGGGAGCAAAGCCTACGTGCGACAATCCTACTGCCCAGCACTGGCGGCCAGGACACCCAGGCTGGACGGAGGGGTCTGAACGCCGAAGCTGGGAATCCTGAGGTGGGCGAGGCCAACACACCGTGGCCTCTGACCGGAGCAGGCGCCTGACGACCTGCAGGACCAAGTGCCTTCTGACTCCTCAGAGACCCACCTGTGTCTGGGCACCTTTGCCCTCAGTAGTGGGGACTCTCATCCCTCTCCTGCCCCATCCTGCCCCCCTCAGTCTAGAAGGGTCTAGAACTGACCACCAGCCATGTGCGTGTAGGATCCAAGAGGCAGCAACCGAGCTTCTAAAGGGCAGTTCTGTGGGTGGCTAGGAGCAGGACCCTGGAGCCTGACTGCCTGGGTTCAAATCCTGGTTTCCTACTTCCTGGCATCGTGACCTTGAGTAAGTCACCTAGGCTGTTTGTGACTCGGTTTCCCCGTCTGTCAAATGGGCATCATAATTCTTGAGGGGATGTGTTAATATATGCAAACTCCTTAGTCCAATCCTTGGTAAGCGCTCAATAGGTTGTATATGGGGAGTGTGAAGGCTTCCTGTTGAGCCCGGATCCACACTGCCTGTGGCCGCGGCAGCCTGGAGGACCCTGGGTGTTGTGGACACATCCCTGGAGGGGGGACATTGACAGACAGCAGCCACCACAGCCTGCTATGTGCTGAGAACCTGGTTCCCAGAGCCCAGCACATCCACAATTCTCTCCTTACCTCAACGGGGTGGATTGAGGGCATGTTACAGATGAGGAAACTGAGGCTTGGGAAAGTGCTTTGCCTGAGACTACCCCAGCAATTGAGCAGGATACCCGAGACTCGACCCCGGGGTCCTCATTTCTCCACCCATGTGCTCATTACGCAGAGAATGGGTGATCAGGGAGCCTGGGCCCCTCTGGGCGGGGGACAGCCAACAGCCTAGTTTGGCTGGAGAAAGAGCCTGAATGGAGAGGTGAGGACCGGGAGGTGGGCTTTATCCCATGGGGGAAGGAGCCCTCCATTCTCGAGCAGGTGGGGAATGTAGCTCCGAGGAAGCAGCGTAAGAGGAGCCTTCCCACAGCCCAGGCTGTCACCAGAGAGAGTGAGTGGCTCAGGGCATCTGGAGGTACTGGTGGATTTATTCCTAAGAAGACGGGCTTCTTAGCAGCCCAGCCCAGTGAGTGGGTGGTTGCCCCCAAGCTGGGCAACCCCCCAGCTTCAGGCGAGGTTCCAGGAATGAGAGCTCCTCTCTTTAAATATCACCAAGCGGTGACTAAGGCAGCCCCCCCACCCGATGGTGGGGGGAGCAGTGCCCGCAAGTGCACCTTCCCAGGAGCCCTCCCACAGCTTCCTGGGAGCTGGCCAGTGGTGCCCACCAGGCAGGACTGGGCTTCACAACGGAGTCTACACAGTCTTGCCTAGTCATTCCATCCATCCATCTGTCCCACAACGTTCAGAGTCCTGGGACAGGATGTCTCAGGGGGCTGGGACATCAACGGCTGTCAACTGTCCAGACAATTAATTCATACTCACTGCATACCTGACGCAGGGCTGGACTTGACTATGTAGAAGAAAGACAGAGACCCGCTCAGCCAGTGCGTCACCGGGGTTCTGCGCAGCCATGGGCACTAAGGATGGGACTTAGTTGGGGTCTGATTGTGAAGCTTCACATTCCAGGCCACTAGATTGCCCACCACTGAGGGGAGGACAGCAGGGCTTTTAAATGATCAGGGCTGAGCCAGGAAAGAAAAGATTGGCATTGAGGTTGGGGCGCAGCAGAGCCAGGACTCAAGCCCAAGTCCCGGACTCTCTGTCCAGTGCTCCCCTCCGTCACGGCCTGCAGGCGCCTGGCTGCCACCTCCTTCCCAGCTTTGGAGTGCCCTCCTTTCTCTCTGCAGATCCAGAGGAACGCCTACTCCATCTTCTTCGACGAGAAGTTCTCCATCCCCCTGGACCCTGCAGCCCTGGAGGAGAAGAGCCTGCGGTTTTCCGTTTTCGGCATTGATGAGGATGAGCGGAATGTCAGCACAGGGGTGGTGGAGCTGAAGCTTTCTGTCCTCGACCTCCCGCTGCAGCCATTCAGCGGCTGGCTCTACTTACAGGACCAGAACAAGGTAAGTCTGCTCACTCGTCCCCAGTGAAGACAGCGTCACACACATACACTTCGGAGGAAGGACTTCACTCTCCTCCACAAGAACCCAAACTCCAACACCTTTTGGAGATTGAGCCACATTCAAGGAGACTCAGTTTACTGCACGCAAATGAAAAGCACCCTGACCACTGTTTACAGCTCTACTGCTCCTACCACCAAAGCTTTAGAAGCTCTACTCCGATAGCGCTTCTGTTAGGAGGTTCTCCTCTGGCCCTAACGTGAGTTATTTCTGAGACCACGCTGACGTTTACCTTTACAACTGTAGGAGTTTTGGGGGAGCATAAGCAAATGATCTGCTAATTCCAGTCCACTTGGACCTCTATATACCACGACCACACAATGTTTTCCTTGGCCTGGAATGAGGGAACATAACTGCATTTGGATGCTACATTTCATAGGCAACCTCTGGCACTCCTTCCAAGGCAGGACCCCCACCCGCTGGGAGGGAGGGATGGTGCATAGTCCATGGAGTGGGGAAGGGGGTCTCGTTCTCAATCGCGTCAGCCTGTTGCCCTGATATAAGGGGTCCCAGAGCAGCAACTTCTCCATGGAGGAAGAAGCTTCCTGCTTTCCCTGGACCATGAGGTCCAGGGGACAGAAGCCCTCTGAGCCTCCATCTTCTAGGTCGCTGACGCTGTGGGCGAGATCCTGCTCTCCCTCAGCTACCTCCCCACAGCCGAGCGCCTCACCGTGGTGGTGGTGAAGGCCAAGAATCTCATCTGGACCAATGACAAGACCACAGCGGGTAAGGCCCTGCTGGCTGTCTGGCTCCTCCATGCAGCTCGTGGTAGCTGTGGACCAGCTGCTAAACCCTGGGCACCTGCAGGCATTAGCAAGTGTGGGGCACAGTGCCAGGCCCCTACCCTCAGCTTTGGCTGAGCTCAGGAACCGTGCACAGTGGGAAGATTAATCTAGCTGGGGAAACATGGGAACCACGGAGGGAGGCAGGGAGCCCCTGCGGGGGGAGAGACGGGAGTCCAAGAGGAGAAGGCAGCAGTGAAGGCTAGAGCACTGGGAGGGAACCAAGGTGGGCACCCTCCTCCCACCTTGGAATTCATGATGGAGACCCCATTCCCAGGGGTTGGACTGCATCCCACATCCTACACGGGGACCAGGGCCACCGGGGTGGTGTAGGTGCCAGCGGGACCCGAGGCCCCAGGTCTGCAATTGCTTTCAGCCCCTGCTAACAGAAGACAGAGAGCTGGGGGGAACCCAACCTGCTGGAGCCTGAGAAGACCCAGGGTCCAGGCAGGCACAGCAAGGACACCCAGTGGGCAGGAGGTAACAAGCAGACGGCACTTGTTATTTCCGAGCCGCACGTCATTGAGTCAAGCCCTGCTGAGCAGGCACTGGGTGACTCAGAGCTGACGTCTGCGCCCAGGCCATTTATAGAATGAAAAGTGGTGGGTCTGCCAAGCTCCCCAAGCATCAAGTGAAGGGAGCATGTGTGTGGGCTGGGAGGTGGGCTGCCCTCGTCCAAAGCCCGGCTGTTCTGACACGTGTGTGAGCCTCAGTTTTCTCATCTGTCAAATAGAAAAGAAATTAAGGACCAATGGCAGGACTGTAGGATATAATGGCAATTGTGAAGGTCTGGGGAGTTTGGAGCCAGTGGGCCCCTGGGACTGGGCAGGGCTGTGCTAGGTGCGTGTGGCACGGGCCCTCATCTCCACCCCTCACCCACCCAGACCCCTACGTCAAGGTGTACCTGCTCCAGGATGGGAGAAAGATGAGCAAAAAGAAGACAGCTGTGAAAAGGGACGACCCCAACCCAGTGTTCAACGAAGCCATGATCTTCTCAGTACCAGCCATTGTGCTCCAGGTGAGGGGGAAATGACGAAGGAGTGCGGTGGGGCCAGGCCGTGTCACCCCCAGGGCTCTGGGACCACTCCATCCCCTGCCACCGAGCTTCCCAGGGCTCCTGCAGGTGGTGAGGGTTTGCCTCAAGCCATCTAGTCGAGAAGCATTTATTGAGCATCCACTAGATAGCAGCCCTATGGTGGGTGCTGGGGACGTGGGCTCTGCGTCTTCGGTGCTCACAAGGGAAAGTCCCCAGACAATCCTCACCCACTAAGAGCGTGCCAGACTTGGGTGGTCGGGGAGGCTTCTGCAGGAGGTGTCAGCTCAGCTGAAATCTGACGCAAAACAGTTCCCAGGGGAAGGAACTGCGAAGGCCTAGAGAGGAGCCAAGGCTAATCCAAGGGCCCTGAATCTCCCAGGGTTCTACCTGCAGAGGCCCTGCTGAGCTCCCCACACCCGTGGCCTTCAGAAGGTGATATGCCCCAGGGAGACCCCTCCCAGCACAGATATCACAGACCAAGGGTGGGGGGCACTGCAGAGGACATGGCCTGGGCACACCAGTGGTGCTGCTTGCATGCCTCAGAGGATGGGGAACTCATCACCTCCCCTCACTACTCCTTCCATCCTTGGCATTCCTGACCGTGAGAAAGTCTTTTTGTGTCTTGAGCCAAAAGCTGTCCCTTAGCCCTGGGCTGTACAGAACCTGCCTGATCTCCCTTCCCAAGACACCCTGTTTGCATTTGAAAGCCCAGAACTCTGCCTCCGTCTGGGTGTTCCTAATCCAGGCAAACATGCCCGCATCCCTGGTTAGTCCGGGGTGTCATTGCCTTGCTCTGTCACCCTCACGGGACAGGCTGCACACCTGTCCCCTGCTTCCCTCTGGGTAGTCACGGTGCCACTACTCCAGCCTCCAAGGGCCAGAGATGTCTTGGGACGGGAAAGGAGGGTTGGGGCGGAGAGAGGTCAGGGTGGGGTCCAGTTTCAGCCTCGGTTTGACCTTAAGCGGGTTCTCTCCCTTCCTCAGTTGAGTCCAACCTATAATTATATTTGGAAGAACAGCAGATATTGTAACGCTCTGACTGGGTACAGGCACCGTTCCGTAAATTTTAACTCATTTTGTTCCCAGAACAGGTAGAGACCATTTTACAGATGGAGAAACTGAGGTAGGAAGAGCCCAAGTCACTGTCCAAGGTCACACAGCAAGGTAGTGGGGAGGCTGGAATTTGAACCCGGTGCTGCCGCTATGTGGGGAGGCAGAACCAGAAGGCGGGGGGCTAGGCAGGTGAAAGGTGAGGATTCAGGGAGCCGCACCTGGCACCGCGCTGGGGCCAAGCGTGTGTGGACTAGGGCCCGGGAGCCATGGAGCACCTCTGGCACTGCCCCCGCTCCCCAGCACCCATGTCCCTTCCTCCCTAGGACCTGTCTCTCCGTGTGACGGTGGCTGAGAGCAGCAGCGATGGCCACGGCGACAACGTGGGCCATGTGATCATCGGGCCCTCAGCGAGCGGCATGGGCACCACGCACTGGAACCAGATGCTGGCCACACTGCGCAGGCCTGTGTCCATGTGGCACCCTGTCCGGCGAAACTAGCAGCCGGGGCAAGGCCAGGGTGGGCACTGGTGCTGCCTGGAGCCTGGTGCAAGCTCAGCTCTGACACCCTTCTCCATAGTCCAGCTGGAGCCATGAACGCTGGGGTCTCCAGTGGAGTCCCCATCAGTCATCTTGGTCCCTCTGTCCAGACTGCAGTGGAGGACCGGGCCTGGCTAAGTGTCTGGGGACCCAGGGTTTCTCCCACTGAGGACCAGCTGTGGCTGGGCCAGGCCCCAGGAGGGCAGCTGGGCACTGGCCCATTGTTCTCCCATTTTGAGGTCCCCAACAGGTGTGCTCCTTGGCCTGGGGTGACCTTGGCCTCTCAGAGTTCCCCATGCCCTACCCGTGCTGGAAGGCCAGTGCCAAGCTGGGCCACGCACTGGAACCGAGCGAGTCTTGAATGCCAGGTGCTGTGCTAGGCATCAGCAGGGGTGACATGAAGGAGACACAGCCCCTAGGACATCGGGAAACAAGATGCCCCATCCTGTTGATCTGCTCAGCGCTAAATGGGAGCCCAGCCAGGCAGACTGGGGGAGGGCTCTGGGGGCTGGAGGACGAGATGGGAGTTGTGGTTTGGGGGGGCAGGGAAAGAACTGAGAGTATCCCAGGCAGGCGGCCCAGCCTGTGTATGGCAGGGAAGTGAGCTTCCCTGTACAAACACAGTCCTCAGCCCACTGCAGTGGACACCAGGGCCTCTCTTGGGCAGGAGAAGAGGCCGACAGACCATACCAAGCAGAGGCCCGCAGGCCACGTGGGACACTGGCTCCGGAGTCATTCTCTGTGAAATCTACTCCCTTGGACCATAACCCTCCCAAGGCCCAGAGGCCCAGACCCAGGTCCTAATATTCAGTCCCACACAAACCGGGCATTGGCTCCACGGCCTTTGTTGGAGTCCCTCCAGGCCAGGCCCTGTTGGGAAGAGACGTGCCTCAGTCTATGGGGGACTGGTGGGCAGTAGGGTCTGTGGGAGAGGCCTTCGTGGGCTGCAGGTCCTGGGACGTCATGGTGGAGCAGAAGGCCCTTGGGCTGGGCCTCGGAGGGAGGGCCATCCTGAGCAGTGAGGGGCAGTCAAGGGGGGCAGTTCTCGGGCAAGGGGTCTATGAGGGAGAGCCCTCAGGAGAAACCTTTAAGGGAGAGAGGGAAGCCTGGGTGCAGTGAGCAAGTGGTGGCTTCAGGAGAGTCTAGCTTCAGCCTGATGGCTTGGGGGAACTCGGAGGGTGAATAGTACCCCAGGGGAGTCCTGCCCAGAAGCAAAAGGGCTGGGCTGTTACACCCCTACACGCATCATCTTTGGCTCCCCTCCCACCCCCAGCTGGAGGAAGGGTCACTGGCTAAGGCAGCTCCCATCCACCAAAGGCAGCCCCAGAGAAGCTGGCAGCTGTACGCCCTTTGAAACTGTGGGGTGGGTGCCCCAGTGGACGGGTAGGTGTCCCTGCTGGTTCAAAGGTTGGGGGCAGGAGGGATTAGTATCTACTCTATGGCGCCCCCCACCCATACAAGCATGGGCTCTCAGGCTGGCTGCTTCTGGCCCTGGTGAGCCATGGAGACCCAGGCCCACTAATTATCCCCAATGATGTGGCAGGAGGGCGTGGCTGGAACAGGGTGGGATCCCAGAATTGGGACTAGAGGCAGAACCGTGGCTCTCACCTGACACCGCCATGGCCCAGCCCTGAGGCCAGGCTGTCTACCCAGTGCCCGCACCAGGAGGTCTGCACAGCCCAGGCCAGCTTAGGGCCCGGGGACACACAGCTGGGGAACCTCTGCAGCCTGGGAGACCCTGGATTCTTTCTACCCCAGTGGCTATGCAGTGCAGGCCATGTATTTCCACCTTCTCTTTCCCCTCTTTCCTTCCTTCTAACTGCATGAAATGTTGACCATGCACCTGGGATGGGTGTGGTGGGGACCCAGTATGCTGACTGGAATGATTCTAGAACCAAAATAAAGCTGGGGCAGGAAGGAGGGGGCTTCTGGAGAGTCCTGCTCGGCCCGAATCACCTTCGTCTCTTCTACAGGAACCAGGGACTCAGGTCTCTGCCCGGGTTATGGGGAGCGCTCCTTCCCCTGTAGCTGGCTGCCCAGAGGAGAGGGAGGCCCCAGTCTGCTTGGGGAGACAAGACTGTGGCATCAGGCTGCTTGGGAGGCTCAGAGAAGGGGCCTTGAGCAAGGCCTGGTGGAGCGGATGGCTGCAGGGAATGTCAAGCACAGCTTCCAGTGGTGTTGCTGAGATTTCCGGGCAAGAGAAGCACGAGGCCGCAAAAGGTGGATAAGGCCCAAAAAGCATTCCTGGCAGCGGGAACAGCATACGGTAAAGGGCAGGAGTGGACAAAAACTGGGCCAATTTCTCAACCTTGTTAGAGCAAAGTCGGGGGAAGATGGGCAGAAGGGAGGCTGGGGAAAGGCTTGGAGGGGGGAAGGGCTGTACGAGTCAGTGACAGCTAGTGCACAGCCTGCAACCCTGCAACCCTTCAAGGTAGGTACTATTGTCATCCCCTTTTTGCAGCTATGGAAACCAAAGCTCAGAATGGTTAGGTAACTAGCCCAAAATCAAACAGCCAAAAAGTCTTAGAGTTAGGATTGAAGCTCAGGCTGGCTCCAGAGCTCATGTTCTTTCTTAAGGAGGGCACAACTCACAGTGGCCCATGCAGGGATCGAACCGGCAACCTTGCTGTTATTAGCACCGTGCTCTAACCAACTGAGCTAACCAGCCACCCCCAGCGGTCATCCTCTGAATCACTAGGCCAAACCCTCCCTCAATTCCTCAAGGGTGGGGCTGAGGGGCAGCAGAGGAGGCCCTCTGGATCCCAGGCTGCTTTGGTTTCCCCCTGCCCTCTCCTGGAAGGTCACAGTAAGCACGGGAAGAAGAGACCCTGAGTGGGAGTTCTCAGCGTACCCCAGGAGGCCTGGCCACCCTAGGGCCTGACTGTGAACTGCCTCTGTGGAACCCCCTCCCCCAACACCAGGGAGACAGGCTGCTGCAGAAGCCTGTAAAGGTGGACAGGGAGGGCTTCCCAGAGGAGATGGAAACATGAGCTCTGGCTTTGCAGGGCGGGTGGACTGTACACATGGAAGAGAGAGAGGGGCCTCCAAGCAGGGGAACTGCCAGCACAAGCGTTGCGTGTGTGTAGGGAGCCGCACAGCCTGCTGAGTGTGGAGAGACCAGATAGGGCTGAGCCGGGGCGGCTTTGTGTCCAGGCTGAGGCTGAAGGTCCTCATCCAGCTGGCAATGGGGAGCCACTGAGGGGTCCTGGGCAGGAGCAAGTGAGAAGAAGGGAGGCAGGACGGGGAACACTCTAAGCAGCTTTGGAAATGACAAGGCGGGGACATACGGCTGTTTTAGGTCAGTGAGGGGCAGTCCAAGCTGCCCTCAGGCTTTAGGTTCATTCAGCAGGGTCCAAATTGAGCTGCTCGCATCTCTTTTGCCCCTTCCTTCCCATCCCCCATTTCTCCCCTCCTCCAACCCCAGGCCTATGGGCCTACTTCAAGCGTCCCAGGCCCCCTGTCTGGGAGCCTTCGGGGACAGGCCAAGCTCCACCCAAAAGGACAGGTGTGGAGGTTGCTGATCTGGCCAGTGGCATTGGCCGGGCCAGGCCTGCATGTGAGAGGAGCCAGATCAGCTACTTTATCATCCACACTTGACAGCAGCTCCAGACTTCACTTCCTCTTTCTGCCTGTGGTTGTCTATGCCTGTAGACACCGGAAGTAACAAACCAACAGGCTAAATAAACACTGAAACTGGGCCACAGGGCTCCCTCGCTCTCTACCCACTCCCACCCCATAATCAATCTTCCCATCCCACCCAGAAGGATCAAGGATGGTGAGGCAGGGAGAGGAGGCAGGGGCAGGAGGCTTGGGTCCCCAGCCCTGGGCTCCAATCAAATTGGTCTGGGGAGCCCACCAGAAAGCAACTTGAGAAGAGGCCCTTCTGGGTTCTGCCTGCCATAGACGTGGGCCTGCTGCTTACTCGCTGTGAGACAAGTGCCCTCCCCCCTGAGAGCCTCTGTTTCCCCATTTGAAGAAGGAGCATTTGGACAAGAAGGCCTGTAAAGGCCCCTCACATGGGGATTCTGGGTATATGGGTTCTAGAGCCCCAATGCCTGGGTTAGAACCCCAGCTCTTCCACTTACCAGCTATGGGATCTTGGGCAAACTATCTGTTCTCTTTGGGGCTCAGTTTCCTCGATTGTCAAAGAGGATAAGAATTATACACACTTCATAGGACGGAATAAATGGCACACGCCAAGTGTCTGGCCCACAGTAGGTGCTCAGTATATGTGAGGTCAAGGCTTTGGGTGGCGTTCCGGCTCTTGGGATCCACAGATTGGGATGAAAGGGAAGGAGGGAGGGTAGGGAGGCACGAGGAGCAAAAGGCCTGTGTCCGCAGCCAAAACATCCAAAGGGCAGGACTAGACTCTGAAGTTCCACCCCCTGGCACCCACTTTCCTTCTCTTTCAGCCATTCATAAACACCCCACACCTGGAGCCAGAACCCCAAGCAGAGCGGGCCCGTCCTTGGTGTAGGGAGCATAACAGCCACACGGGGGCAGCAGAGACTCGGTTGGAACAGCAGGGGACTCCCGGCCTCAGGGAGGATGGGGGAGGGGTGTCAGAAAATGGGGCACAGGGTCCCAGGGCTGGGGAGCCTTGGAGCAGATGGAGGCTGGAGGGTGCTCATCTGTCTGCTGACCCCACACTCAGGTCATGGGCTGTATTCATTCACCCATGCAATGGTTTATTCTTTTATTCATTTCTTCAGTTTGTTGTTATTTTCAGTCAGCCCATCTTCCTTCCTTCTTTCCTTCCTGTCTCCCCTGCTCCCTCATTTTCCTTCCTTTCCCACTTGTCCAGCAAGGCATTCAATTGGACATAACGTCCTTAGGCACAGGTGGCCAGCCTGGCCACCTCTGCTGTTCTAGGGTCTTTGGGGTAGTGACCCGCTGTGCAGGGTTTCTGAAGGACTCTGGGCTTGGGACCAGTGGGATCGCAAAGGGCTGAGTCACCCACAGGCTGGCGGCAAACTGTAGCCACAGAAAACAGTATAACAGTAAACAGCATCCTAGCCAGGCTGACTGTGACCTGGGCCACCTCCCCCCTCCAAAATAAACACCAGGAAAACAGGAAAACCGTGCCGTCCAGGGCCCAGCCATGTCTGGGATTTGGGTAAATTCCTTGCCAACCAAGATGGATTTTTTCCGGGCCCTAATCTATGCTCTATAACTCTATCTATGCTCATGCTTCTGCAAGAGGTATGAGGCTGGGGTTCAACATCAGTAGATCTGAGGTCTGAATGGACTGAAGTATATGAGGTGTGAGGTCAGTAGAGAGCCCGGCTTTGTGACCAGACCTGTGCTCAAATTAGGATTCTGCCTCTTACTAGCTGTGGATCTTAGACAAGAACTTAACCTCTCTGGGCCTCAGGATTTTCCTCTGTGAAATGGGACTAGCAATCCCCACCTACTAGGGGACAGTAGGTCCTGCTGCACAGGATTAGCAATCCATTAATGGACACTGTTATTATTACGAAATGTTCAGTGAAACTGTAAAGCATGACACACATCAAGGGTGTCATTAGAGTGATTATCCCCAAACAAGGCCAAATGCCTCTGCCTGACTCTCCACCCCCACCTGCCTCCCAGCCTTGCCACGCAAAGCTTGATGATAGCAACAGTGGGGAGGACAGAAGATGATGAGTCTGACAGCTGATCGTTGGGGGCTGGGGCCCTCCCCACCACTCCTTGGGGCGGAGATCCCTGCTCAGTGGCTACACACCCAGTCCTGTGCTAAGTCACTGCCCAGCCCTGTGGCAGTTTCGGGGAGGAAGGGGCACCTGAAGGGTGGGGAGGTCCTGGGATGTTCGTTCCAACCAGGTGAGTCTTCATTTAGCCTAATGACTGGGGTCCTGGGTGAGCGGAGAAGAGGAGTCAGGGGTCTGAGCTCTGCCTCTGCCGTCGTCGGGGCAGTGACTCCTGCCCTGGCTGCCTCTTTGGGCCACAGTGAAGTTCAAAGTGCCCAGCTTTGAACACTATGCAGATGATATCATGACCTGCAAGGGGGTGGGGGAATGTGAAACCCAAAGACTTCTGCCCCGTTTCTTTGAGCTTCAACAAAAACACTCAGTCCAGGATTGGGGGAAGCCCCTGTGCTCATTTTTAAAAGATTTCAATTCTGGCTGCTAACAGGGGTGGGAGGTCAGGTGACAGTGAGTTTCTACTTCATTCTGTGTTAATTCCTGGCATCCGAAGTGCTCCATTATCCAGGCCTGTTAACCCTCAGCTTCACCCCTGGCACTAGCTCCCCAACCCACTTTGCCCTCTGTCATGGGGAAGGACTGTGACCCCAAAGCACCCCCCTCTCGACTCCATACCTTGCATGTGCTGTTCCCTCAGCTTGGAACACCTTTCCCATTCCCCATCTGTGTCTCACTTTTTCTTCAAGACTAGCCCCTCTTCTCAGAAGGGTTTCCTGACACCGCCCCCTCCAAACCTGAGTGAGGGGCCGCTCTTCCCTACAGCCTTCCTGTATCATCTCTGTTGTAGCTTTTAGCATGCTGATGCCCTGCCTGTCTCCCATTCTAGGCACGGGCTTCTCAAAGTAGGGACTTTTTCTTAAATGGTTCAGGGTCCCCCAGGCTCTTGGGCACAGAGGGACCATCAGTGTTGGTTAAATAATAAGGATCACTCATACGTGACATCAACCATGTACCAAACCTTGATCTAAGCATTTTATCGATGGAAGGTTCCATTGCTTTCCCCAGATCATGCCCCAGCCAGAAGTGAGACAGGTGGTCACCCACCTGCAGCGAAACTTCCTGGTGCTGGCTGTGGGAAGGCAGGCCAGGCCTGGCAGTGCCATGTCCCCGTCACCCCATTCCTACCTGGTCGAAACACCTGGAGGGAAGAAGGTGGTGTACTCGGTCTCCAGAGCCCTGGGGGAAATGCATATTCTTTCTTTCTCTTCCTTCCTTCCCTCCTTACTTGCTCCCTTCTTTGGTACCTCCCACCCTCTCTCCCGCTCTTTCTTTATCAAAAGTCACCAGCTCCTGCTCCACTGGGCACCCAGAACCCAGTCCCTGTCCCCACCAAGCTGGTAGGCTAACATGGCTGACCCCCACTTCCCTCCTTCCAGGGGAAATGGGCCAGGTGCCCCCTCTTTCCCTGTCCACATCCCTACTCGCACTGTCGCTGTCCAGCTACTTGTCTCCTCCCCATCAGACCAGAGTGCCCTCCTGAGGACCGGAGGCTGAGTCTGGGCCCCCCCCTTCTGTGGTCTCAGTGCACGCACACAGTAGGTGTTCAAGAAACGTTTCTTTAGTGGCCAAACAGGACGGGAGGGGAAGGGCCCGAGCCCTGCCGCCACGTCTCTGCCGCCCCACGCGCGGGGATCCCGGCTCGGGCCTCTCACCTGGGCTCGGAGGCCACCCGCCCGCCCCCTGCCCGCCCCCAGCCCGGCTCGCACTTCCTCCCGCCGCCCCGCCCCTTCCACATTCCTGCCCCGCCGGGCCTGCCCTGCACCCGGCCTTCGCGGCAGCCCGGGTGGACGCCGCTGCGCGCCCGGCCCCTCGGCCGGCCCCGCGATGAAGGCGGCCCAGGCTGCGGGTGAGGAGGCGCCGCCAGGCGTGCGGTCCGTCAAGATGGTCCTGGTGGGCGACGGCGGCTGCGGGAAGACGTCGTTGCTGATGGTCTTCGCCGAAGGGGCCTTCCCCGAGGTGAGTGCCGGAGCCCTCAGGGCACGGCGCCCACTGCTGTGCACGCATCCCAGCCTGGTCACGGTTACGCACGGGCGCCCGGTGTGCCCCGTCTGTGCCGGAGCTGCCCAGAATGTGTGCCCACGCTGGCCTCCCGAGACGTCTCCCAGCAGAGTGTGGGGTCAGTGGCAGTTCTCGCTCTGCCATCGGGAGTGAGGGCCTCAATGATATCTTCTTGGAGAAAGGCACCTACCTGGGAGAGGTGTCACAGGGACTGACTTTGGCAACCTGGGTAGTGGCAGGTCCTAAGGGAACACTTGGTGGCTAAAAGGGACTGACAACTTTGGAAACTGCCTGGGTTCAAGTCATGGCTTTACCACTTACAGCTGTGTGCCCTTGGGCAAGTCTCCTACCCTGTCTGTGCCTGTGTCCTTAACTGCATAAGTGTCTCGTGAAGAGTGAGTTAATACAGGTGAGGTGCTCAGCTCGGAATCTTTAACAGGAAGGACTCAGTTGGGAAAGAAACATCATTTCTCTCCCAGATTTGCCCCTGACACGGACATCCCATGGGCTCTGCCTTGTGGGGTAAGGAAACAGACTCAAGTCAGACAGCTGACGGGAACCTTGGCGTTCCTCTAACAAACTGTGTAGCCCTCAGGAACTTGCTTAGCCTCTTTGAGCCTCCATTTCCTGACACTTTTTGGGGTGGAGAGAGCCAGGGTGCTGGTGAGAATTAAAGTCAGGCTGACAGATGACCCCGCGTGGTACCTGGCACATCCTTGGTGCTCAGGGCATGTTGACCACCGGTCCTTCACTAGCATGTTTACTGACTGTTCAGGCGGACTCACCAGGCGCCAGAATGGGCTGGACCCACCCACCTCATGCCACCTCTCAGCCTAGTTCTCCTGGGAGACCATGGATTTGCTTCCAGCACTTCTTCTCCCTCCTGCCTGTGCCATCATCCTGCAAACCCCTGGGGTTGTGCAGGCGCTGGGGAGTCTGATGGGGGAGGCAGGAGAGGCCAACCCTCGTAACAGTCTCGGAACTTTCCTTCCCCTGTGACAGCGTTGAGCTGAGTCTTTTGTGGTTTATGGAGCTGAGGTCATCTCCTTTGGCCAGTCACATTTTTTTTAAGTTGTGGGGGATGTGTTTCCGGGCCCCCAGATGCTGCCCTTGGGAGCCCAACAATTATGAAACACTGGGAAGAGCACCACGGAGGGGCCAGGCCAGTGGGGCCCAGCAGAGGGGCTGGGAGGGGTGGTGCCTCACCACCAGTGTCCTGGGCTCTGAGACAGCCTTGATGGTGAGACCCTGGTTTCAGAGAGGTTACAGTGTAGAAGTGGGCATTGCCACGCAGTTGATGAAATGTGGGTGTTGGGACACACTGGAGCTGGCCAGGGGAAGGGAGGGCATGCTTGTCACCAAGAAGATGGGCCCAGCTTTGTCTGGGCTCCTCCCTGTTTGGGGATCCTGAATTCCCAGGCACCCCTCTGCCCCCAGGCACAAGAGAGGCCTCTTTATTTAAAAGAAATACAAGGTCCTAGAGCTGGAAAGGCCTTCATTTCACAGATAGGATAACCGAGGCGAGAGGCAGAGTCTCCCGTTGGGGCACAGGGCCCAGGAGTGGCAGCGCTGGTCTAGAACCCAGGTCTTCCCACCCCTGACAAGACACCTTCCAAAGCCCTCAGTGCTCGGCCTGCTGGACCCAGCCTTCTCCTGCTCCTGTCCCTGGACTCCCCTCCTGGCAGCCCACCAAGCCCAGGGAGCCAGGAGCGAGGAGACTTGTGGCCCCATCTCCCAGGGCTTCTGCCTGCAGCAAAGAGCAGAGAACAGGCTGGGATTTGCAGGGGCCTCAACAACCTTTGGCTTTGAACCAACTTTAGGTTCAGGGCAGGGGGAGCAGAGTAGAAAGAGCTCCTGAGGCGGGGGGGACTCCTGGTTGACATTTGGGGCAGCAACCATTCCCACAGGGCCAAAGCCTAGGGGCCCCACAGCAGGGGAGGAGGGAGGGGACAGGGAGCACCAGCCCTGCCTTCCAGAACCAGCTGTCTTCCTGGTCCACACGGGCTCCCATGGGTGTGCTGCCCAGGGAAGCCCCACTCTCCTCTCTTGAGCTACGTCCCCCATCCTGGAATGATCCAACTGTCTGTCTGCGAGCCCCATGAGGGCAAACCCAAGTCTGAGTTATTTCTACCCTGGTCCAGCCCAGGCTCGGCCCTGCCTTTCTGGCTGAGAACAGCTCAACAGATAAGGTTAAGGGCTTCTTGGCTCTATGGGCAGAGAGTGACCCTGCCTAGGGGTTCAAAGAACACAACAGAAGGTGTAGACTGATAGAGTCCCCAGGATAACATTCCAGAGTAGGGTTGTGACAATTACAAGCCAGAGAAGTAGCCGAACCCCACACCCTGAAATGGGGGGGGAATTTCCTGGTCACTCCCACCAGTGGCTAGAGTTGGTGACCTCACGAGAGGCAAGTGTCTAGGGACAGAACCTGACCTCTGGAACCAGAAAGACCTGGCTTCGTCTTTAGCCTGCTGTCCATTACCTTGGACAAGTCACTTCCCCTCTCTGGGCCTCAGTGTCATCAGGAAAATGGGTTAGTACCGACTTTCAAAGGTTGCAGGGATCAGAGATGGTGCAGGTAAAGGGCCATGGAGAATGTGGGTGATGGTGTCATCTCCACAGGCATTTGCAAAGTAGTGACATGTGTCTCCCAAGAGCTTGGTGGCAGGCTGCCCTGCACCTCAGCTCGAGAGTCCTGCGCAGGACCCCTCTACTGATAAGTGGGTGGCCACGCTGAGAGCTCCGCAGGCATCAGTGCCCTCCAGTGACAGACTAGGGAGGGGTTGGGGAAGGGGGCACCAGCTGGAGGGATGGAAGTGGTTGTGTGGACACTGTCCCTGGCCACTAGCTTTCTAAGCGGTGGGCATGGATGCCTGACCTCATCCATCTTCCCTGTCACATTGTGAGGTGACACTTCTCCTTTTACCAGTGAGGGGACTGGCCCAAGGTCACACAGCTGGTTAATGCCAGAGCTGGTCCTAAGCCAAGTACATCTGATTCCAAAGCAGGGCTCCTAGTCACAGTGTCACACGGTCCGCTGCCAGGCAATGGGCCTGAGGGCAGGGGCCCTGGTCAGGCAGAGGGGCATGGGGTGGTGGGTGGAGGCTTTTCTGTTCCTATTAGTAGAGGGCGGACAGGTGAAAGAGTCCAGGGTAGGTGGAACCCCTACATCAGGACCATCCTCAAAGGCCCCATCTGGCCCCGCTGCCTACTATGGGACCCTTTGTCCCCACCTTCCCCTGGCAACTTCCCAGGTGCCTGGAGGACTGCACCAAGCCACCACTAGGGGGCTGCCCTTCCAGAGCCGGCGCCTGACTCTGCCAGTCACTGGCTGGTGGGGTCTCTACCTGGCATGGGAAATGGGCGGAGGACAGGGTCTCCTGGGCTGTGTACCCACAGACCAGCCCTGAGCAAGTGAGTAAGGCCTGGGGACACAAGCTGCAGTGGTCCAGGGTGCCCCTCGGGGCAGAAGGCAAGTGAAGCCGGAGTTTTGAAAACCTCACCTGTTGCTCAGACCCGATCTATAAAAGCTCCCCGCTACATTCTTGCATTTGTGTACAAAAGCCATCCTGTTTCTATTTACCCAGACTTTATTGAGAGGGAGCAAGCTCTGGCAGAGCAGGCCTGGGAGCCTCTGGCCCGGGTGACCTCCTCCTGAGTCCCGACAGGGCAAGTAAGAGAGGCAGAGATGGAGCACGAGCTATGGAGGGATCCAGAAAGGCATCCTGGGGGAGGTGGCACTGGGCAGGGGTCTTGGTTGGGTTATAAGAGGTTGAGAGGCAAAGGAGGGACCCCAAAAAGAAACGTGCTCCGTGGGACAGGCACTAAGTCTTGTTTATTACTTGCTCCCAGTGCCCAGAACTGGACCTGGAGAAAGTGCGAGTGAATGAATGAATGAACAAGTGTAGGTTAGTGTCATTCCAGGAGGAGGGGACAGCATGAAGGAAGGCTCAGAAATGGGACAGTCCCCGATGCAGGGGGACAAAGATAAAAATAACAGTAGCTGGCATGTGTGGAGTGTTTATTTTGTGCCAGGCCCTGTGCTAAGGGCTCTGTGTGGGGCATCTCAGCAACACACTGCGGTGGGCACTTTTAATTTTCCCACTTTACAACCGCGGAGAAGACGGCCAGGGAGGTCGATGCCTTGCCAGGCACACAGCTAGGAAGTGGTGGCTCTAGACCTCAACCCCACCGACCAGCCAACCACTTCCAGAAACTACTGCACTCTGCAGACTCCCAAAGAGGGCGGTGACACGGTCATTCCTGGATTCTGGCCTGGGCAGTGGGACCTGCCCCCTTCAGTTGTTCTCACAGCCTCTATTTGCCCCCTTCTTCCTCAGAGCTACACCCCCACGGTGTTTGAGCGGCTCACCGTTAATCTGCAAATAAAGGGCAAACCGGTGCACCTCCAAATCTGGGACACAGCAGGTGGGTGTGCAAGGCTGGGGGGAGGGGCAGGATGGAAGGAGGGGCCCCAGATGCCCGAAGCCAAACCCCACTCCCTTCCTTCTGAACCGGGAAGGCCAGCCAATCTCCAACGGACAGGTGTGGACCAGGATTAGGGGCCCCAGGAACCTGAACCCTCCTTGCTTCTGCACCTGAGTCTGCTGCCTCCTCTACCCCAGGACAGCCCACTGTGTCCCCAGACAAGGGGGAGTCCAGAGCTCTTTGTTCTCAAGGAGGGGACTGTTCCTGGCCTCCTCAGCATTCCGCCCTGGCTTCAGCTTCTGTAAGCTCTGCGGACTTTGACCTCTGCCCTCCAGCCTTCTGACCTTGTCTCCATGAGGTTTCAGTCAAATTTATTCCAGAGCTTAAAGCTAACTTCAGACAGTCCCAGCAGCCCCCTTACCTTAGATGGGCAAAGATGTTTTTGCTGGGGTGCCACCTGCCTCTTTCTCCTCACCGCCTCAGCCCAGGGCAAAGCAAGCTTCTGAGTGATGGCCTCAGTCCCTCTAGACTGGGCCTCTGCCTTGCTCCCCTTTCCAGAACAGGGCTCTCGCAGCAGGTGGTTTCATCCAGGCCAGGGTTGGCATATTCTGTGGACAGGCCAGAGAACACTGCCCAGAGGGGGACCTTCATGAGGAATGGCCACCTGAGTGGCCACGTGAGTGCGAAATTGGGACCCTGAGGCACAGGACTAGACCCTGATACACACACACACACACACACACACACACACACACACCGTGTTTCCCGAAAATAAGACCTAGCCGGACAATCAATTCTAATGTGTCTTTTGGAGCAAAAATTAATGTAAGACCTGGTCTTATTTTACTATAATATAAGACCCGGTCTTGTGTAAGACTGGGTCTTACATTAATTTTTGCTCCAAAAAATGCATTAGAGCTGATTGTCCGGCTAGGTCTTATTTTTGGGGAAACAGGGTATATGCGTGTGCATGGTCTGGTAGGAATGTTGGGGAGGAACTGGCAGTGGGCAGGAGCTCAGAGGGAGTGACCTCCCCTGCTTCCCAGGACAAGTCGACTATGACCGCCTGCGGCCCCTGTTCTACCCTGACGCCAGCGTCCTGCTCCTCTGCTTCGACGTCACCAGCCCACACAGCTTTGACAACATCTTTAACCGGGTAGGTACTGGGGGGCCAGGAGGCACAGCCCCCACAGCCGGGCCACACTGCTTCATCCGCACACACCCTTGACCCAGCGGACTGTCAGAGTTCGGTAGGCCCTGGATGATATCAAGGCCAGTGCCTCTGACATACATACGGGGAAACTGAGGCCGAGAGGGGCTCAGCGACTAGCTGGGGGTCCCACAGGGATTTGGTGGCAGGGTCTGGCCTCTGACTCCCAGTCCAGTGCTCCTTGCCTGCCCTCTACTGCAGACTCAGACTGCTGTGGCTCTTTCTACTGTGCCCCTGCCTGAGAATGCTGCGGGACCCAGAGACCCCTGAATCTCCCCCGTCTGGGCCTGCTCAAAGTTGCATAAACCGTCAGGTTCCAGCAGCTCTCAGCCTCCATCTGTGTGACCGCTGCCTCTCAGTAGCCTCCCAGGATGCCTACCAGTTATGTCAGGGGTTCCAGAAGCTGCTCACAGGTGTCAGGCATGTGGTCCCTTGAGTTCCTCTGCTTCACCCATGACATATTACCACCCAAACTGCTCCAGAGTTCCTCACAGCACAGCCAGTGACAGCATTGGTAATAATAACACAACGATGATGGCATTAGAACTTGCTGTGCGCCAGGCACTGTTCCAGGCACTTACATATAATTAACTCATCTAACCCCCTTACAAGGTTAGGGAGCAGATACTATCACTATCTCCAGGTTGGATCACTTGCTCCATGATACACATCTACTGAAGTGAGAACGTGGGGATTTGAACCCAGGCAGCCTGCTCCATACAACCATTCAGAAGTGTTGAGCACATCTATGTACCAGGCGCTGTTCTAGGCTCTGGCGGCCGGACGAGATGGTGGTGGCTAGGCCCGGGTTGCTAGCAGAAGGGGTGGTGCAAGGTGGGTGGGTACTGAATCTGGAAGGCAAAGCCATCAGGATGTACAGATGGTTTGGACGCGGGTGGGAGAGAGACGTTTTGGTCAGAGCAATGGGAAGGTGGACTTGCCATGTCCCGAGGAGCAAGCTGGGGGTGAGGAGGTGGGAGATGGGGGCCCTGTTGGACATCCCAGTGAGGTGGCAGATAGGCAGGTGGAAGTCTGAGTCTGCAGTTCCCTGGAGATGGCCAGGGCAGGCCAGGTTAGGTAGATCCATTAGGTAGAGCTGCTGGTGGGGAAGGGCCATGGGCTAGGAGTGGTCACCTGGGATCACCTGGAGGGCAAGAGCAGCTAGAAGAGAGGTGAGCCCAGGGCTTGAGCCGCGGGCTGGGAAGATCCAAGAAGAGAGAGGGGTCCTGGGGTAAAGTGCAGACCAGATCTCTGAGTAGGGCACAGTCCCCAGTGTCAGGGCTCAGGGAGGGTGAGGGCTGAGGACTTACTTTGGATTTAGCAAGGTGGAGCTGTGGAGGACAGCCTTGCCAAGGGCAGTTTTGTGAGGGCTGGGAGTGTGGGCAGTCTGCCCAGGACCCCACATGGGCCCCATCTGGCTCCAGGAGCTAGCTGGTTTGATGCCAATTTTTTCTGAACAGACAAACTGAGCAGGCATTTGCTCCTGGACATATAAAGCCCCTGTTTCTGGATTCCGGGCTCCCGCGTTGTAGTCGAGGCTGACGTAGCTAGGCCTGGAGCCTCACATTCCAAAGAACAGCTGACCCAGGATGGGAGTGCTCCCTTCCAAAGGCAAACAGCTGCTGCAACTGTGTTGTGAGATGCTTTATCTTTAAAGGATCACTTATTTGCTGATATATTTCACCCAGTTGGGGAGGCAGTCGTGAGAACACTTACCTTGCAGAGGGGGTGGGAGCAGGTCCCTGGACTCAAATCCTGCCACTGCCTGTTGTGTGACCAAGGCCAAGTTATATAGCCTCTCTGAGCCTCAGTTACCACATGTGTACAATGGGACTGATGCTAGAACTTGCTTATAGGGACCTGGGGGTTAATGAGTTCACAGGTGTAGTGTCTTAGAGCCTGGCACAGAGTAGGTCTCCCTGAACGCATAGGAGGTAGCCTGGGGGGCGGGCCAGAGAGCAGCCCATTCTCCCATCTGCCCAGAGGGACAGCACTCCCGATGGCTAACACACACACCTTCCCCACCTCCCTCCCCACAGTGGTACCCAGAGGTGAGTCACTTCTGCAAGGAGGTGCCCATCATCGTTGTGGGCTGCAAGACTGACCTGCGCAAGGACAGGTCGCTGGTGAAGAAGCTGCGGAAAAATAGGTTGGAGCCCGTGACTTACCACAGGGTAGGAAACCCAGCCCAGAGGCAGGGGTATTGGGAGAGGGAACCTCTGGGATATGCTGACCTGGCCCAGCCTCTCAACAGTGCCAAGAGTCCAGCACACTCGGGGTGTGGGGCAGGGTAGGGATCATTTTGGAGGCAGTCATGGGTCAGAAATGGCTGATGCTTGGCAGTGGCACCTGGAGTACTCTAGAAGGTTCTGCGTGTAGGAGGGAGAGCAAGTAGTGTGCACATCAGATAGTCCTACCCACCCACTTCACAGATGGGGAACCTGAGGCCCAGAGAGGAACCATAGCTCTTCAGTCTGCAGGCCTCTCTCTGCTACACACCGGGGAACTTGATTAGTTGGTATCTTGAGCGGCAAAGACCCAGCCCAGACTGAGGTGGGAAATCCAATAACTTGAGCACTTGGTCAAGTTAAGGGGAGGGTATGTGGGTGCTCTAGAAAAAAACATACCTTCCACTTTTGTCCTAGAGACTCCCTAGGATTGTCAAGAGGGCTGTGGGAAGGCTGGAGTGAGGCGCCCAGCGGCCCCCACCTCACAGCTGCCCCATCCACTCTCCCTGTTAGGGCCAGGAGATGGCGAGGTCCGTGGGCGCCGTGGCCTACCTCGAGTGCTCAGCTCTTCTCCACGAAAACGTCCATGCCGTCTTCCAGGAGGCTGCCGAGGTGGCCCTCAGCAGCCGCAGTCGCAACTTCTGGAGGCGGATTACTCGGAGCTTTTGCGTGGTGACCTGACAGCTTGGGGCCCTCCCTGCCCCGACAGCCCCAGCAGAACCGGAAGGAGCTGGATGCTGACCTTCTGCCTAGTTGGCTGGGCTGGACCCAGTCCCCAGACTGTGACCGCCAAACTGACCCTCAGACAGATGGGCACCACCGAGGCGGGGCCCCTGACCCCGGGGCTGGGATCCCTGGGCAGAAGTGAACCCCCTCTGAGGCCTGAGGAAGGGGGTTCCCGGGCCCACCAGCCCTGAGGAGGGCTAATCCTGAAGTCCCCTAGAATCACTACCACTCCCAGGTCCCAGCCCTGGACCGGCACGTCCTGGAGCAGACGTGCAGCCTGGTGCCACCTCGCGGCTATTCCTGGGGCTGCATCTTCAGGCAGCACCAGGCGGTCCTAGGACCCGGGCCCCCTCCGCTCACCCCACAACCCCTGCTTCCCCCGCCCTTCCCAGTGGTAACTGTAACAACTAAAATGACGTCACCTGTTAGTTGTGTCACTCTTGTTTGGAAATGCCTTTACACACGTTCCGTGGTAGTTAAGAGCCCACCCCATGTAGGTACTGGAGTGGGACCGGATCCAAGCCCTGCCCTTGACCCACGCTTAGCTGCTCCCCTTTCCTTTCTTTGAGAGCTGGTCACATTTGACATGGTCCTGTCTGTCTCCCCATGGGATGGCCAGCTTCCCTAGAGCACAGACTGGGTGAGTCCGAATCCCGTGCCTAGCACACAGGAGGCACTAAAGAATGGTGGTGTGACGAATGGATGGCTGCTCTGAACCAGTGCTCTACTTCAGGCCCTCATCCGCTCCTGCCTAGATTGCCACAAAAGTCTCCCAGTCTCCAGGCTCTCAGCCTGGACACCTGACACCCGCAGCCATACCCCGGGAGCGCTAATGACCCCTACCAGCCTCCAAGCCTTTTCTGAGGCTGTTCCCTCATCTCAGCACACCCTTCCTCCCAGTCACTGCCTGTCCAAGGCTCCTCCACCCCCAAATCCTTCAGCGGCCAGCTCAAGACACCACTGCAGGAAGTCTATGGGTCTGCTGGCTGCCTCGTTCCCACCTCACTGCATGCACACCAAAATATCCATTGTCTGCCAGCGCCCCTTGGCTAAGGAACTGGGCTTTCTTTCCATGCTGTGAGACAGGCTAGGTTGGACTCCTTAAGATGACAGGTCTGGTGGCAGGACCAGGTGACTGGGAGGGTGGAGGTGAGAGCCGTAGACCAGTTGGGCAGCTGCAGACGTCCAGAAACAAGAAACAAGCCACCACAAGTGAAGGCCATGTGACTTCTGGGCTGGGTAGCCTATGCCACAGCAAGGGTGTACTGTGGGAAGGGTGGGGACACTGAGAGTGAGGGAAGAATGCCAGCCTCTCCCCTGCGTGAGAAAGGCAGAGAAGGTGAGCCCCTTCCACACACTGAGACAGCCGCCCTGGGAGAGGAGGCAATGTTAGGTGGCCCATTTCCAGCTTCAGGCCCGATCCCTCCCAGAGGCCACATGCAGCCATTTCAGGTGTCACAGGAGGGCACAGTGAGTAGCAGCACTTGGAGACGCCCACCGAGCAGCCAGGGAGGCTTGTTATTATGGATGGTTGTTATTCTCCTCCTCCTCCTCACCCACCAAACCCCTCTCAATTCCTCACAACCCCGCCTGGCAGGGTGGCTCAGCCAGACAAGTGGGAGCCGGGGAGAGCGCAGGCCAGAGGCCAGTCGGGCCAACAACCACAAACCACAGTGCCTTCATTTCTCCACACCGCCTCCGCCTGGCCTCGGGGTTGTCTGCTGGGAAGGCAAGGGGTGGAGGTGGGGACCCCAAGTCATTTCCTCCAGGACAGGCCACTCCCTGGCATCTGTGAGTCATGGAACTCTCCTCTCCCCTCTGCCTGCATAGCACCCGGGGCCCCACATCTGGCAGATACCCCACTTCAGGTCTCCCTCTTGGCTCTCGCTGGCCTCCTTCTGCTCCTGGGGGCCCTCCCTTTGGAGGATGAGAACTCATGACCCCTAGGAAGTCATCCCAAAGCCACTGGCTAGGGAATCAACAAAGCCTGTGACCAGGCTGAGGAGCAGACATCCGAAATGGACTCGCTGACCACCCTCCCTATGTTCCAGGGCTTGACCTCCAAGCTAAATGCTTCTGGTTAAGGACGGATTGTGGGAAGCAGGGGGTTTTCCTGGGTTCAAATCCTGATGCTGCAATTTACCAGCTCTGTGACTTTGGACGAGTCCCTAAGGCTTACTTTGTGTCCTTTTCCTTATGTGGAAAATGAGGGTATGAGTGGGACCTACCTCCGAAGTGCTGGGAGGACTGAATGCACTCACACCACTGTACTTATTCAGTCAGTGAATAACTAGAGTTACTAACTATGAGATGGGGGTCACTGTTTACCCTGCAAGGTTGTTGTAGGATCTGCAAAGCAGGAGCAAGCGTGGACATGTTTGCTGGATGTTGGTTCTCTCTTCCCTGAGTCACCATGTGCTGGGAGGAGCAGGGAGGGAGCGCAGACCTTCCCGGTGACGAAGATGGGAAGTCTCAGAGTAGACGTGGAATATAAGGCAGCTGACTCTGTGTGAGGCTGGCTGGACCCTGCAAGGGGAGCCAGGAGGATGGGGCTGGAATTCCTGCAGGGCTTATGTTTGCAGTGGAGACATCAAGCCTGGTCCAGTGCTGAGTGCAGGGCAGGGTGGGGGGTGGTGAGCAGGATGTGGTCTTTGCCTTCCAAACCTCCATCCTCCATCCTCCATGTCGACACAACCAGTTGGGGAGGGGAGTGTCCAGTATCCACTCGGCAGCCTGCTCCTGCCATTAGATAAACAGGAGGGGAGCTGGGGATGGGAGGACCAGGGAGGTGCTTCCCACTGAATGACACAGCGGACTCCGAGCTCGCCCACCACACCCATGCATCTGAAACAGGGTTATTCTAGGACCCCTGCTCCTGTCTGCCCACCAGGAGAGCATCACAGAGGCCTGTCTGGCCAGGCTTCACAGGTGACATTCTGTACATCCTACCTCATTCAATCCTCACAAATCCCCGCTTTACAGATGAGGAAACAGTTTCAGAAAGCTAGAGTGAGACCAAAAGCAGTGAGTGGCAGAGCAAGAGCTGGGCACTTGGACACAGAACGAGTCAGGATTCCCAGCTCCAGCTCCTGACCTCCCCTGGGAGCTGGCTGGGTGCCTGGACCTTGACCAGCAGAGGGCAGCAGGGCCCAAGGAGAGGAGCCTCACCCCTGCATGGGGGTGATGCAGGGAGACCAGGCATGGAGATCTGCCCATCACTCCAGCCTGGGGCACTGTCGGGGTGATACACCGCTCTCACCAACTGCCACCCACTGAGCGGTGCCCACCCCAACAAGCTCAGAGTGGCCAAGTGATTTGAGCATTCTGGCCAGTCTGGGCATGCTGTCTGTCCCCAGTTTGTTATGGTGCTAGGTCAGAATCTAGGGTTTGAATCCTAGCCCTGCAATTACCACCTGGCAAAATTATGGTCCAGTGCGTTGGCTGGAGTGAGATCAAACAAGGCCTTGCAGCAAAACTCTTCCCACGTGGGGCCCGTAACCCAGGCTCACTTTTTCCTTTATGCTACACCTGAGGAGTCTTCCTCAGTCCCTGCCCCCGCTTTCCCCGAACCCACTCCAGAATTTGTAACATAGCTGGGGAGATGATCAAAATTCCCAAAGAACGTCAAGGAACCCCAAGGGAGAGCTCCTAGGATGTAAGGTGCTGTGAGCCAGCACCGGGGGGCATGCACCGTGTGCCAGAACTATCTTGGGGGGGCTGGCAGGAGGAGGAGGGAAGGGAAGAAGAGAAGTCTCTGGAGGACCCTGGGGTCCTTCCTGCTGGATAACTAGCCTCCATGGAGACCCAGACGCAATGATGGGGGCGGGGCGGAAGGCTGCTGGGAAAGGTCAGCTGAGTTTCCACCTCTCTTCTCCCTGTACTCTTGTACTTTTACTAGCCGAAGGAGCTGAGTCATGTGACAAAGCAAAGTCACGTAGCCAAAAGGTGACACCCTTCAGAGCTTCCCTCTAGCCCAACAATGCCACTTCAGACACCCTGGGCTCTCTATTTTTCACTTTCCTACCCCGACTCCTCCCCCCACCAAAAAAAAGAAAAAAAGAAAAGAAATGGCCAGATAAAGAGTACTTTACAATTGTCATCAGTCACGTGCCCTAGGTCCATCTCTGCAACTTTCCATTCACCTCTGCCCCCTCCCCCAGCCCAGGACCACCTGACCACAGGGTGTAGGGGCAGAGGTGAATGCCGTCATCACCCTAGCTGCCACCTCCAAGACACTTCAAGATCTTGTTCCCGCCTCCTTTTCCCAACCCCCTCCTCTTTCTTCCTGGGATCTCCCCCTAAATGAGCTCTGTTCTTTGTTGTAGTTGTTGTGTTTGCTTTGGTTTCCTATTCAGTTCATTCATTCATGAATTTCATTCCTTCAACAATTCATCGTTGAGCACTTACTAGAAATCTCTGCCTCCCAGCCCCGTACCTGGTCCATCCCAGATTTCTCAGGCCTCTGTGTGGTCTTGCAAGGAGGCAGCGCCCTCCCCCCACGGAAGCCGGACCACCCACTGGACGCTCACACTCTCCTGACCCTGACAGGTGGGACCTCACCAACATCCACTTCTCCTGCTCCCTCCACCTCCTCCTTAGGACTTTGAGTCTGGGGCAAGAGACAAGAGGGACATTTAAATTCATTCCGGTGACACCAGCCGTATTTTTTCTTTAATAAATATATAGAGCTTACTATATGCCAGACAGTTCTAATAGTAACTCATTAAGTCCTCATAACTACCCTACAAAGAAGATACAGTTATTAGCAGCCCCATTTTATAGATGAGGAAACTCAGGGGCAGAGAGTTTAAGAAACTTGTCCAAGGTCACAAGCTAGCAAGTACAAAGTCGAGGATTTGAGGCTGGGCTGGATATATGCATTGTCCAGGCAGTGGGTGTGGATGGCAAGCCTATAGGTGTCATCCAGTGTGTGTAACCTGGGCTATGGTGGCCTGATCCCCAACTCTGTCACTGCCATTTGAGAGTGATGCAGCCCTTTTCCGCTGAAATTAACCAACTCCTTCTGATGTTCGCACCCTCTGAAGAGTTTGGAGTGGTTGAGATCCCATATCAAGGAAAAATGGAAAACATAAAAAAATAGGATTTAAATTACTCACAGTTTCATGGTCAACCAAATAGACTGTTAAAAATTTGCATGCTTTCTTTTACTTTTTCTATGAAAAAAACTTTTGCGTAGTTGTAATCATACTGTCACACAATTTTGAATTCTGCTTTTATCATTTAACATTTTAGCCCGAACTTTCCTGTATTACAACTTGTGAATATCATTAAGTTTTTTTTTGTAGTAATTTTAGACTTAAACAAAAATTACAAAAATAATACATAGAGTCCCCATAAACCTTCACCTGGCTTCCTTTATGTTAACATTCATTTACCAAAACTAAGAAATTAACGTTAATACTATTTATTAAACTCCAGATTTTATTCGGTTTCCCCAGTTTTTTCAAATATCCTTTTTCTGTTCCAAGATCCAATTCAGGACACTATGGTACATTTCGGTGAATATCATTTTCAGTGGCTGCTTATTAGTTCACCTAGTGAATATTCTCAAAAGTTTTTGAAAACCTACGGACTGTTGTACATTTATTTGCATTGTTTCTAGTTCTTCTGCTATTAAGCTTATTGGAAAACAGCAAATGCTATTTAAATAGGAGTCCTGCTGGTCAGCAGTACTATTAACTATCCAATAGCCTTTGTCTTCCGTCCCCCCCACACATACCCCCAGTGCAGAAAAGGAAACTTAGGTTAGGAGACTCACCCAAAGTCACACAGTGCTGGCAGGGGGCAGGCTCAGGTCTTCCTGCTCTGAAATCCTGACTGGAGTCCCCTCATTGAATCTCTCCAGGCAAAGGGCTAGTGCGGCTTTTATTCAGAATCGGCTTTTATTCCGAATTGTTCAAGGAAGTCCAGGAATCCCTAGAAGAGAAAGGTTTTAGAGAAGGAAAACCTCTTTCTGGCTTTTTCCATGACACTCTTGGTTTAAAATACACTGACTTAGGCCAATGCAGTGGGTGGGGGCTTGGCTTCCTCTTCTGTAAAGGGGCTGTAATCATAGCTCCTCACAGGATCCCTTCCAGGCACCTGGCCTGGTGAGTGCGTGCCCAGCAGATGGGAGCTAGTGGGTGTTTTAGGGAGGCCGCCCTGTCATTAGTGATGTTCCCTGCAGCCCAGGAGCCAGGCCAGAGTGCTGTTCTGCTGTAGTGCCTTTGGGGCAAAGGGGGGGTTGTGCCTCATCTCCCACCACTCCTGTCTTTAGGGCTCAAGCACCCCCTTTGGTGAGGCTATTCTCTAACCGGTCACTGCCGCTCACTGAGTGCCCCCAACAACCCCAAATAGGTGGGTGCTCTTAACAGAGATGCAGAAAGTGCAAGACTTCCCGGGATTTGAACCCAGCAAGTCTATTATTATTATTATTATTATTATTAAAGATTTTACTGGGGAAGGAGAACTGGACTTTATTGAGGAACAGTGTGTACTTCCAGGACTTTTCCAAGTCAAGTTGTTGTCCTTTCAATCTTAGTTGTAGAGGGCGCAGCTCAGCTCCAGGTCCAATTGTTAGTTGCAGGGGCGCAGCCCACCATCCCTTGGGGAAGTCGAGTCGAACCCGGCAGTGTTGTGGTTGAGAGCCCGCGCTCCAACCAACTGAGCCATCTGGCCACCTGGGAGCTGAGCAGCAGCTCATTGACTTCATTCTAGTTGCAGAGGGCGCAGCTCGCTGGCCCATGTGGGAATTGAACCAGCAGCCCTGTAGCCCAGAGCTCACTCTCTAACCAACTGAGCCAACCGGCCACGCTGCCAGTCCATAATCTTAACCGCTGCACCACACTGGTCCCCCTCCTGCCCTGGTCCTCTCCGGTCCAGAGCAACCCGCCCCTCTATAGCTCTGATGGCCTGACCCAGTGCTCCACTACCCAGCAGATAGATGGGAGAGGTGCTTGGGGCAGGCAAAGCAGGTGTGCTGAGGAAGAAAAAGAGAGAAAAAGCAGGAAAGAAGGAAGGGAGGGAGGGATGGGAGAGAAAAACGAACAATTTTGCAACTAATTTTATTTTTATATTAAAAATTAATCAAAGCACTTTATCTCTGTGACCTTCCTCCCCAAAACCCATAACCCCTTCTAATCATGAGAAGTACTGTCCCCCAATTGAGGGATATTCTATAAACTACCTGACAGGTCCTTTTTCAAAGTGTCAAGCTCATCAAAAACAAGGCAAGGCTGAGAAACTGTCAGCCCGGAGGAACCTAAGGAGACATGACAACCAAATGTAGTCTGGTGTCCTGGATTGGGATCCTGGGACAGAAGAGGATATTAGGTCAGGAAAAAAAAAAAAAAAGCTAAGGAAATCTGCATAAAGTATATATAGACTTTAGTTAATACTAATGTCTTAATATTGGTTCATTACTTGTAAAAAATGTACCAGGCTAATATACTAATACTAGGGAAAACGGGGTGCAGGGATATATGAAAACTCTCTGTGTTATCTTCACACTTTTTCTGTAAATCTGAAAGTTCTAAAATAAAAAGGCTATTTAAAAATTAATCGAAGTGGTTGCCAGGCGAAATCTCCAGAGGTGGTTAGACATCCTATTATCTGTGCTGGGGTGGGGCCCCATAATCTTTCAGCTGAGAGCCTCAAAAGACCTTAATTATCATGGCCTGGGACCCCTGCACAGCAAGGGGCTGCCTGAATGATACCAAGCTGGCCAACCGGCTAAGGACAGGGCCCAGAGACCTAGAGACAGCCCCTCTGGGCCTCCCTCAGTGCAAATGATGTTCATTAAATGCATGTGGGCTGTCTGAGGCCTGATCTGCCCCATTTCCAGGTAAGACATATAAGATTGGTGAAATTCACACCTACTTGTGAAATTCAAGTTCTGAACAGGAGCAGAGACTCAAATGAAGGTGGGGGGTGGCAGAGGAAACCTCCTGAGGTTTAAACAAACAGAGGACAATAGAAATGTAAACAGCCTTTGGTGGGTTTGTTCACACATTTTTCACTCTCCCAAGCTGTGCGAGTTGCCCAAGATCAAGTTAGTCTAGCAATCAGGGAAGCCAGTTAATATCGGTAAATGATCGATACGCAGTTTCAAATCAGATCTAAGCTCTTCGTCCCAATGAGGTCACTTCGGAGCTCCAGGGCACAGAGCCCCAGCCCCTGGGTTGATGGCTTTCCTGAGTGACCCTGGTTTCCAGGGCCCAGAACAAGAGTCACCCCTCCCAAGGACTCTGGGTTTCGGGCAGAGCAGCTCCCAGGGCCTCTCTGCGCTCACTAGCCCCTCCTCCCACCCCCCCAGCCGGCCTCATTAGCAGAAGGGATTAGGACAGGTATTAAAGCCTGTGGGGCGGGGCAGAAACTGCAGAGCCTGCATCCGGACACTGGCCTGAAGGAGTCCTCATTCCCTCCACTCACCGGGCCTGAGCCTCCCTATGCGTCTGGCTCAAGTCTTGTCCAGTCCAGCCTCAGGGCAGTGGTCTGTGCTCACCTGTGCATGGGCTGGGCCCTGGAATGGGAAGTCGTGGTAGAGGTGAGGGAAGAATTGCTGGCTAGGCCGGATTGGGGGTGTTGGGGCAGACCTTGGAGAATTTCTGCAGCCAGTCTACGGGTGGAGCAGGGCAGTGCAAGCAACGCAGGTTGGATGGGCTGGACAGACCTGCACACCCACGCTCAAGCACACATTCAGGTTAAACACTAGTCAGGGCCAGTACTGAGACCCTTCACTTAGGGAGCAAAGGCCCAGTTTGTCCCCCAACTCTCAGCTCCCGTCAAGAACACCCCTGATACCCACTATATCACGGTCACTCAGAGCTGTTGGCAAGCCCCAGACCAAATCTCCCTTCAGGAGAAGACCCTGCCCCCACAGCCATGTATGTACACTCTTTAGAAGACGCTCTGCTCCAGTTGCACACGATGTCCTGAGCCCTGCACACAAGCCCTCCCTGGCTGCCCCAGCTCCCTCTTCTCTACCCTGGAGAGGGCAGCTTCTGCCCCAGTCCCTGAACTGCCAGCGAGGGCTGCTGGGATCCAAAGGAGCCAGGGTCAGTTTGTCCCTGGGCATGGAGCAGCCTTCCTGCAGCAGGGCCACCCTCTGCCACCTGGCCCTTGTCTGCAGCCCCTGCAAACCCCCGCCCATCCCGAATGATTGCAGAGGGGGTTAAAGAAAAGGCACCTTAGTCTGTGGCTGGAGCTCTCTCAGAAGCAGAAGCGAGTAGAACTTCCAATTTAATGACCTTGCCTTATGCCCACTCTGGAGTATCTCAAGACCAGATGGAACAAGGCTTGAGTTGTGGGGTTCAAAGCACCTCCAGAACAGCACCCTGTGAGGGGCAGCTCTCTTTATCTGGTGCATCACCTCAGTACCCAAAAAGCCGCAATGCTTCCCAGACGTGGCTAAGCTGCAAAGGCTCAGGCTGTGTGTGTCCAAGGGGATTGCTCTCCTCAGATCTGTCACAAGACTGTGAGCACCCAAACCCATCTGGCCCCCTGAGATCGCACCGCTGCGGGCGCTGCCTGAAACTCCACGTCCTCGTGCAAACATACCTCCAAGACAGTGGATGTCTGGGTGGTGGGGACGGGGCATTGTCCCGCTAACTGGAGCACATTACATGTGAATGCAACCTGCTGAACCCTGCAAGGAGAGAGGACGAGGCATAAAGAGTGGGCAGGCATGAGGGCTGGGGCCTAGAGGAGGCAGAGGCCTCTAGCCTGGGCACTGGGTGCATAGGAGCCTGCAGACAGAGGAGTATGCGGGGGTGGTGAGGAGGCAGGGCTGGCATTTCCTTAGAAGGATCTGGACAGCATTGCCCTCCCCACTTCCCGGGTCCTCCTCCACTCCCAGGCCTCTGTCATACCCTGTCCTGGCAGCTGTCACCTCCCTCCACCGTTTGTTGTGGCCTTTTAGATCTCCTCCACTGGACTGTGGTTCTGTTTGCGAGAAAGAACAGTGTCTTCTTCACCCTTTGCAAACCTCTCTCTCATTGGTGCCTGACAGGGTGACTCCTACATCGGAATCCTTGCCATTTCAGGTGGAGGGCGCGTCTCATCCTGCAGCGCAGCAGTGCCTGTCCCCTCCCACCTGGCCATGCCACAGCCTGCTGCCCAGGGAAACTTCTCCTCACCATGTCCCTGCACTCCACCCATGCCTGGCCAGCCTTCAAGTTCACCTTCCTGGGAGAGGCCCTCTGCAGACATCCAAGCAGCCAGCAGCCTTCCGCGAATTTCATTTTATGTCACTTGTCATTTAACAAACAAACAGCCTTCTGTGTATTAGAGCAGGAACATGACCTCCCCTGTATTTTTAAATAATCCTTCTGGGAACGCTGGGAGCACAGGCCTGGGAACCATGCTACCTGTGTTCACACCCTACTCTGGCCTTGCTCAAGCCACAAAACCTTGGGCAAGACCCTTCACCTCCCAGTGCTTTTTCCTGACGTGGATCATTAGTGCACTTCCTCACCAGGAGTCAAGAATCAGTGTGAAGGGGTGGCCGTTTAGTTCAGTTGGTTAGAGCGTAATGCTCATAGCAGCAGGGTTGCCAGTTCGATCCCCGCATGGGCCAGTGTGAGCTGCGCCTTCCACAACTAGATTGAAACAACTACTTGACTTGGAGCTGATGGGTCCTGGAAAAACACACTTAAAATAAATAAAAAAGTTAAAAAAAAAAAAAAAAAAAGAATCAGTGTGAAGAGCTGGGGCTGGGCCCTCAATAAAACTGAGTGATTTAAAACACATTTCTGGTAGCTGGTAGAGACTCAGCTGGTGGCTCTGGGGCCCATGGGAGCAGAAGGCCGGTGAGAGGCTGCTGCCCTGGGGGGGGGGGGGCGGGGGGCAGGGCCCATTCACCAGCCTCCTTGCTCTTGCCTCTCCCTTAGAGCCCAGCAGGCTGCCGGCAGTCGGTCACCTTCTGGGGTGGGACCACAGCACAGCTGGTTTTCTTTCCAGCTGGCCTTCCTTTACCACACCTGCAAGTTCACAGTCAAAACCCATCATGCTTGGAAGGCCTTCATGAAGGATGTCACTCAAGTCTGACATTGTCTCTCTGGACTCACTGCTCTCTTCCGGTGCTCACCATCCCTGTCCTCGTTCTCTTAGGGAACCCGAAGAAATCTCTCTTCAGTGTATTCCTCAGCTGTGGACATGGTGGCCCAACCATGGCCCCTTGGCATTCTCATTCTGTGCCTCTGCCTGAGGGCTGCTCAGGCTGCCATCTCTGCACGCACACAGAACAGTGAAAGTATCAGGGAGCCCACAGCCTCTAGAGATCGCAGCTGGTGGAGAAATGAAACTTTGAGGCCTGTTCTACACGGTCTCCCGGAGGCCCCAGCCAGGCTGGCTCCAACTGCCACTGCGGCAGCTTGCTTCATGGTGTGCCCTCTAAGTTACTTCCACGCCTTCTTCCCTGGCTTGTCTTATTTCTCTACTCCCTGACCCGGTGCTTCCGAGGACCACTTCCTACATAAACGATCTGCACTTGAATCCTTGTCTCGAGGTTTGCTAATGGGTGAACTCAAACTAAGACACACTCACTTGCTTACCTGAAGACCAGGGCCAGTCGTATTTCTTTGTCCCCAGTACCTGACATACAGTATCCGGCACAAATGAGACTAACGACATGAACAAACGTGAGGTTCTTCTGAGTTCTTCCAAGGAAACCGAGTCCAGTTAACCAAAGCAGAGGAATTTAATGGAAGCATGTGTGTATGCACGTGTGCGTGTGTGGTGGTGGAGGTGGCTCCCAGAATTGATTGGGGGCTGGAGGTCCAGGTTTGGGATGGTGAAAAGCCCAGGAGCTCTGTTGCCCCACTGCTTGTAACTTAGCGGAAACAGGCTAACTGCCAGGTAGGAATGACCTCCGTTTGTCCCTGCGTTCTAAGGTCACCTGCTCAGGAAGTCAACATCCTGAAAGACAGGTTCTGAGGGGTCAAACTTAAGTCACAAGCCACCGCCCCCTGCCCCCGACCACATGAGGAGTTAGCTTGCCCCTTCAGCTTCCACAGAGGGAACACACCACTGCTCTCCCTCAGGGGGGGACCTCTGAGAGAGAGACTGGGGTCCCTGTAGGAACAACCCACTTGAATGGGGTTGGATGGAGACCACCGAGAAAAGCGATGCTTATCAGCCTATCTTTATGCCTTGTCTTCCTCTCACAGGGCAAAGCTTAGACTACGTGAGTCAACATCACCCTCCTCGCTCCATGCCCTCTGCCAAACACCAGTCTTTCTCTGCCCCATTTCAATTCCTCTTCCCAGTCCTCAATCACTGTTGCAATCTAGTCTCTGACCATCAACCTTGCCCGTTACTACCCCTTCCCCCAGGCATCTGGCCTCCAGCAACTGCCTGTCAGGCCCAGCCCTGGTACCAAAGCTGCTTTTCCGTCTCTTGCCTGGAGCGTGATACTGCCCTTTCTAGCGCCTCTTGTGGCTGTCAGCAGCCAGCCTATTCCCATCCTGCGCTAAACTCGCCGCCACCTCCTTCACCCAGGCGCTTTTCCTCTTCCAATTGCCCTTCCCGTTCTTCTTCCAACCACCCACTAGCAAAGTGACTCGATGTCCCCTTCCTCCCATCATTTCATCCTATCTGAGTCTGCTTAGAGGCAAATAGTGTAGTTACGATAGTAACTGCGACAGTTACTTCACAAATTCCACCTCTTTCCTGGCAAGCCCTCTAGTCTGTCCCTGTGCCCTCAGCCACGACATGGTGGCCTCCTCTCACATTACCTTCACACGAATTTAGTGAGTGAGGAAATGGCGATTTTCCAGGCCTGATTCCAGACACAGTGGAGGAAACAAGCACATGGCGAGCCCCAGTCTTCAGGGGGTTTCCTCCTCTGGATGGAGAACAAGACATACAACACAAGAGGGCATGCAGTAAACACCTAGCTGGGAGGGTGGTTTACAGTGCTGTGGGAACTCACAGGGGCAGAAGTGGCCCGGGGAGAAGGGGGGAGAGCCTGAGGCTGTCTGGAGGGGAGGATGGTGTAGGAGACATCGCGGGAGAGTCCAGGGGAAAGTACAAGAGTGAAACTGTGGCCAGGTGGTGCAGGGAGGTCAGGGCCGCGGTAGCTGTGGGAGTCACCCCCACAGAGACGATGTTTGAAATTAGGAGAATAAATGAGGACTTCAAGGGAGAGAAGTGTTGAGGGCTGAGGGCTAGGCTTTGCAGAAAGCCCAAGGCCAACGGTGGGAGAGGCAGACAGAGGCTGAGTCTGAGGGAGGCAGAAACTCCTGTTTATCTGCCATCTGGGGCCATCGCAGTCTGCTTTGGATTCTTAAGCGCTCCTTCCTGTGGAGGGCACCTGCCCGGGGCCTCATTGACCTCTGGCATGACTAGTGGTCACAGGAAGTGGGCTTCCTGCCATTACTTGCACTGCTTCCCAAATCCACCCACTTCTCCCTCCAAGGAAGCTAAGAGCAGTAAGATATGGCTTCTGGGGCCAGCCTGGTGGCTCAGGCGGTTGGAGCTCCGTGCTGCTAACGCCGAATGCTGCCGGTTAGATTCCCACATGGGCCAGTGGGCTCTCCATCACAAGGTTGCCAGTTCGACTCCTCGACTCCTGCAAAGGATGGAGGGGTGCACCCCCTGCAACTAACAATGGGAACTGGACCTGGAGCTGAGCTGTGCCTTCTACAACTAAGATTGAAAAGACAACAACTTGACCTGGAAAAAGTCCTGGAAGTACACACTGTTCTCCAACAAAGTCCTGATCCCCTTCCCCAATAAAATCTTTAAAAAAAAGAAAAAGATATGGCTTCTGTCAGAAAGGGGTTGAACTCAAATCCTGCTTCAACTACACTGTCTTCTCCGTCCTTGTGACTATTTAAGGGGTTTTCAGGTATAAACTCTTTCAACCTTCTGCCTCCACTTCCTCTAAGAGATCTCCCTGTGCACAGCCCTCACAACCTCTCTCCAGTTTCCGAGGAAGAAGTGTCTCCTTTCAGCTGACCCTAATCTCAGGTCCAGCCAGTCTGCCTCCCCGGCTGTTCCACACTGAGACCCTCCTGCTCTGGCCCTTATTCCCAGGTTCCATTTTCAAGCCCTCTTTCTCTACTGACACCTTCTCGCAGGCCACACAAGCTTGTTTCTTTCCAATTATGACCCCCCTCTCCTGTCTGTCCTCTGCTGTTCTCTTCACAGCCGATTTCCTTGAAAGAAGAGTGTACACTCGCCATCTTTTCTTCCTTCTCATTCATTCTTGGCTCAGTGCATTCTGACTTCCCACCCTCAGCTGCACTGTAAGTGCTGTCCAACGTCGCCAGTGATGTCATAATGGTTCCCCGCCCAGAGGTGGTCTCCCAGCTTCCTCTGACCCCTTGACTCCTCCCTCCTTTTTGACACTCCTTCACGCTGGTTTCATTCTTTCCTATCTCTCTGGTCTTTCCTTCTCAGCTGTTTCCACTGGCTCCTCTTCTCTGCTGACCACTTCTTATATCCATTCATTCTTCAAGTGGTAACTGAGCACGCACAATGGGCTGGGAACAGCCTTCCTCGCTGCAGCCCTGTCCCTGGATTCTGGCCTTTCTTCAGTTTCCAGGGACCATCTTGTTCCTCCCATGGTCTTAATGTAGTGCTGTTGATTCTTAGATCTCCAAATTGGGTGCAGACTACTCTCCTCCTTACAGAGCCTCTCAGCCTCGATGAGTGCCACAGCGCCCCATCCTCTTGGCCTTGCCCTCTGCTTCTCCTGGATTCCCCATTTCAGAGGGTGGCACCGCAAACGCAGCCAAAGCAGAAGAGCAGCAGCCACTCAAGACCCCTCCCTTTTCCTCACTTCCCACACATCTGTGACCAGACCCTGTAACACCATCCGTTATCTTTCCTCTCTCCTCTCCACACCCATTTACTGCCTGAGGCTATGTCCTCAACTTCTCTCATGGGGATCAACAGAACACCTTAATTTTCTCATCAGCATTCTGCTTTTGTATGAGCTCTTTCTGAAAAATAATTTAACCTTGTCATTCCCGTTGCCATGACCACCATGAGTGTTCACTCTCAGCTCCCGGCAAGCTTTTCGTGACTCAGCCTGGCCACTCTGTGACTTCATCTCACACCACTCTCCATGGTGGCCACCTGGCCTGCAGTTTTTCAAGTATAACAATGCCCTTTCCCACTGAGGGCCTTTGCTCAAGCTGTTCCCTCTCGTGGGAATGTTCCTTTTTGTCATACACTCTCAACTCTAATGTCACCTCCTCAGAGAAGCCTTCCCATTTTCTTCATAGAATTTATGTAACAATTTGCTGTGGTTCTCCCAATGAACTATAAGCTCAGTGTTATTGCACAAACTTGTTTATAAGCACTTTTCATGTCCCAGGTGGTCGTCTAGCCCTGTAAATGCTAACTCATTCAGATCCTGTGACAATGACCTATGAGAAGGGACTCATATCCCCATTTTACAAATGAAGAAACTGAAACCCTGACAGCTGTGTGGCTTGAGCAAGGTGACATGTCTCGTGTGGTGCAGCTGGACTGGGAACACACACAGTGCGTCTCCAGGGTTCCCGCTGGGCCACTACACCTGTCGTGTCCGTGGTATTCCCAGTGCCTACAGCAGTGCCTGCTATCTACAGAGTAGACAATAAATATTTGTTGCCTCGATGACCAAACACCCATCCTCTACAAAGGACAAAGCCCTGTTCGCTTGCTGAATATGGTGGGAGAGGCCCTCTAGGGTGGGATTCCCCCTCGGCAGGCTCAGCTCTTGTTGGCTGTCCTCCTGTGTCCAGAGCACGCCAGGGATGGGAAATGCCCTTCTGCCACTGTCTTCTTGGTGAATATCAAAACCCCAGTAACTTTCAAGCATCGTTTCCTCTGTGAGTGGACACCCCTTCCCCACAGCAGAATTGGCCCCTCCCACCTTTGGGCCTTCACAGTATCCTGGACAGACCATGTATATATCCTGCATAGACCTGCTATCCATCATGGCACTCATCGTGGTTCATAGCTGATGTGCACATAGTTATTAGATCCATCCACTCTTTCAAAGGGTCTCAGTTTAGAGGCTAATTTATACAGTCCCCTGACCCCCTCCCCCCAGTGTGGTCTTGTGCACGCTCCTGTTGCAACCTCAGTGCCAAGCACAGTGCCCTGCACAGGCAGGAGTTCTTTCTGGGGAAGGAACAAATGAACAAGCATTAGATATGATGGTTAAAAATGCCATCAATTTGAGAAGTAGCAGAAAGAGCAGCTATGAGACGACATGGTTTATGGTTCCAATTTCATTACTAAACTAGCTGCATGACCTTGACCAAGCTGCTTAACAAGTTTGGGCCTCAGACTGCCAGTTTTTAAAATGATTGGGTTGGATTAAATGACCCCCAATCTCCATGCCAGCTCTAAGATTCTGTGATTCAGTGTTAATATCCCCTGAATTGACGAAGACCTAACAGACACTACAGGGAGGAAGTTAGCACAGCACAGGGAGGAAGTAAACACACCAGGAAGTCCTGGAGTAGACAGAGGTGTTGCTGCAGCTCCCAGAGCGGTATAGGAACTGCTTTCGTTTCTCCCTTCTTGAGCTCTGCCATGCTGTTGTTTGTTTATGCAGGTTGGCATTTTTAAAGCAGTCATATTTTTTCTTTTTAAACTGGAAGCTCCTCGAGGGCAGGGTCCAAGTCTTATATTTTAAATCCTGAGGACCCAGCAGGTGGTTAGAAACTGGCATGTGTTTTGTGATTGGTGATGATAATGGTCATATAGTGATCCAATCAGATGGGAGATAGTGGGAGGTAGTTTTCATCGGAAGTACATTAAAGAATGAAGAGAAAGCACTGGAAATTAGGGCCATTATTCTACTATCAACAGCATCCAAATTGTATGCCTGTGTATTAAGGAGCACCTCAGGTATATGTAGAAAGAAATATGGTCCCTTCAAGACGAATAATGTAGATTCAGGGAAAGGAAGCCACTGCACTTTCTGTATTTATCTTCTAGCAAGCCTGGAACTGAGAATTCAATTTGCCTACTTTATTATAAATTTGTTGACTATAAAAAATGTATAAAATATACGAAATAGTAAATGAGCACTTAAATACTAAAATGAAATAGAAAATGCTTAAATATGGGGTGGCTGGTTAGTTCTGTTGGTTAGAATATGGTACCAACAACACCAAGGTTGCCAGTTCGATTCCTGCATGGGCCACTGTGAGCTGCGCCCTCCTTAAAAATAAATAAATAAATAAATAATAAAGAGTTTAAAAAAAAAAAAATGCTTAAGTATATTATAGAACATACATTTATGCAAACCATAAGCTTTCACCAATATAAGCATATGCATTGTAAACATACATGAGTAAATCTTGTAATCAGTTTCAATAATAAAGGAGTAAGGTATTGATATAGTGTTTCCCACATTCCTTACACCAATACAATTACACGGGAATAGAAAGTTAACTAGGATATGTACCTCACCAATAAGAAGATAATTAGATCAACAGTAGAAGCAGAACTAGTAATTATGACCAAATCAAAACGTGAACCCCAAGCTGTGACAAATCAAGTATAATTGTGAAAAAACATAACATGGAAATCTCACCTTAAACACAGTTAATATTTTCTTGTGGTCCCCCAGAGAGTGTGAAAATAGATTTAGCCAGAAAGAAAAAGAAGACTGAATACATTTCAGAGTTTAAATATTTAGCAAGTATCTTGGAACAAAAGAAGATTGTCATTTTAAAATCACACACTTCAGATATAATGAACAGTATGATTAAGGAGGTATTATGGAAAAAATTAAGTTTATAATATCATATCAAAAGCTGTGTTCTGATATGGATTCTAAAGACGACACCGAGAAATTGGAGACAGCAGAGATAAGCAGAGCAGAGAGACTAGATCATAAGTGAGGCTGAGTTGAAAAGAGAGTAAAGAACTTGGCCTGAGATTCATATACTTACCTCCTGGCTGGTTTGCAGTAGTAGGAGATTTAATTTCTATTACCTCTATTCCAGCTGAAGTGACAGCTGCAGGAACAGTTTACCTGGAATAATTGCTATTATATCACCTTCTGCTCTAGAACATATGTGCCTCTCTTTATCAAACCAAAATTCTCTGCAAGGGTTCAAGCGCCCCAAGACCTGACACTCCTCTGTTCCCCCAAAAGCATCAGTGCACTACTGTACTCATTGATTCAATAAACACGAAGAATGAGTGCCAGCTATGAGTGCCAGCTACGCCTGGCACTGTTCTAGGCACCGGGCATGCAGCAATGAACGTGAACAAATGATCAAAACTTCCTGCCTCATGGGGCCTACACCAAGTGGAATTCTATATCCAGTTCTTATTGTCGACATTGTCTTCCAGCGATTCACTGTAATGATGGTGGTTCTCTAAGTATGTCACCTCCTATAATATCTCATCCATGAGGTGAAGTCTTCAAGGGTAAAAGCAAAGCTTTCTAAGTTTTCTTTTCTTTTTTTAATTTTTCTAATCTACTTTCTCCATCCAAGCACTTAGGTACTCAGTAAGAAAAAACAAATCCTTCCTGTAGGAAAAAAAGAAACAGGAGAACCAGAAATACTTTCTAAACATGGTGTCTTCCAGCTTCCATAGGGCATTTGTATCCATGAGTCCATTTGACTCCACAATAATCCTAGGAGGAAACACAGCAGGAATCCTGATAGGTTAAGGGACTGGGCTAATAACAAATAGCTGGTAAGGACCCCTCCCCCGCCCCCAGCAGCCTACGGAGTGCCAGTCTTAGTCAAAGCTGACAAAAGGCAGTAAACGCCCTTGAAGAAGATGGGCAAAGATAAGACCGCTGGGAGGATCTAGGAACAGGCTTATGTGTTTAGGCAACTGGCCCTTTGGGGTGCACCTATCACTAGCTGAGGCAGAGAACAAGCAGGAGGTTGCAAACACACCCCGCATCCCCAGGGTGCCAGGAAGTCCGGGCTACCAAGTACAGGTGTAGTGAGGCCCCACTCTCAGGAAGGACAGGAAGTCCTTCCCTTTTAGAAGTGGAAGTGAGGGTGTTAAAAGAGCAGGTGGATCCCAGATGCTGTTGCAGCTGCCCAGCAGCCAAAGTCAACCTCACGACTCAGGAGAGGTGGGTCTGCACACAGGCAGGCCATATGCCTGGAAAAAATGGCAGCAAGGAGGCACTGGGCCAGGGATGCCATAGTCCCAAGGAAAGGGTCAACCATGTTCCATGACACTTACAAGAATCTCACGTGCCATCCATGTTTAATGATATGAGTATCTGCAGGGCATTTCTGACTTCCTTTTTTTGTTTTCCTGAACAATTCAGATTTTATTTCCAGACTCAAAAGAAACCTTTCTATCCCTTAAAACTTATAATCAACCAACACCTAGTTTTTATCCCTCCTAGGGTTGACACAGTATGTGGTTTTGATTTTAGAAGGTCTTTTGAGGGATACAAATGTGGCCTGGCCCCTACCTTCAACAAACTTATAGTCTAGTGGAGGGAGGTAAAGGGAGATGTTCAGGAAATGATCAAGTAACAAAACTAGAGAGCACGTGTTAAGTGCACCAAACGGATGGGTAAAGGGACATGAGCAAGCAAGGTCTACTCTGCTGATGACAGAGTAGATGAGAATGGACCAGTTGGGAGAGAGGAATGAACACAGCAGGTGGGGATGGGTTAGCAGAGTAATGGAGAGAAGGATGGAAAGAGACCTCTGGAGTAGGTGAGGATGAGAGAGACAGACAGACAGAGTCAGGGAAGAGAGAAAAATGGAGATCAGAGACACCATGGATGGGGAAAGAAAAAGACACTAGGAACTAGAAAAGGAAAGAGGAGAAGCTATGAGTAAGTCACGACTTAAATATTAAAGCATCTTTACTCAAAACTTTCCTTAAAACTACAGTTCAGAAACAGTAAATGCTCATAATCGGTGGCTTATGTGCCAGACACTGAGCTTTAGACATTATTCATTTCATCCTGAGAGTTAGGTATTTTTCCAACTTTATAGATGAAAACTCAACTGAGGCTTTCAGGAGTTCATTAGGACTGATAAGCTAGTAGCCAGCAGAGCCAGAGCTTTTAACTACCTCCCAGGAGGAAGGTAAAGACCAACTTCTCTATTTTGTTTGGTTCAGACCTGTGCCATTTAGGACACCCCTACTTCCTCCTCAACATTTAAGGAGTGCACAGAAATTGGAACTACTTTAACTTAGTTGACCAGACTACAGAGTTCTCTTTTCACCCACAAAAGTTTCCACAAAGAAGTGGGAAATCTGGATTTGACTCTCAGTATTCGTTGGGCCTTAGCTTTGCTCAAGAAGGCAGAGATTTGTTAATATCTTACCAAGACACCCGCTTGTTCCAGCCAGGGATCCTTTTCTCAATGTTTCTAGGAGGAATTTTTCTTTCCTTCTTCCCATCTACCTCTCTCCCCTCTCCTTGCAGTTGCAGTTGAAGCCATACAATTTATAGTTCTAGCGACCTTCTTGGGGACTCCCCCAAGCAATATTCTCCTTGAAAATGGCTCTTTAAGGACAAAACAATGAACCCTATGATATGTCTTTGCCAACCAAAGCCATTGTGATTATGGGGGAATCACTAGCCATCTGCTTATCTCTTATCGCACCCTGCCTTGGAATATTAACAAAGCCTGCCTATGGAGAAGCCATTGTGTATATCTGTTTAAATGTCATTTCCCCCAATGCACACTGGTTAACAAATGATTTTCAATTGGAAAGAGCTGACTGCAACCTGACAAACCTTTACTTGCAGTCCTGTCCAAAATAAATATTACTATTATTGTTCTTGGAGCCTTTTTAGAACCCTCCTCCCCTTAGTTAAGCCTATAGAAGACACCTGTTTGCTGAGGGTGAGCAACTCATTGTGTTGAGGGTTAATTACTTAAGGGGCTCTGGACCTTAAGATAAAGGGCAAGACCAAGTTGAGCTACAGCTAGCTAGAGACCTTCTCTCTTTGCCCCAAGGTATCTCCTATGTTATAGGGATGAGTGGGAAGGAAATAAAGTCGTTATTTCACAAATAGTGATGAGGCCCAATTCTTACTTAATCTGACAATGGCAAAAGTCTTTCCTACTTAAAAATAAACAAGCCGCTGCCTTTTTCTATACCTATAGAGAGCCAGATGCCTGCGGCGTCACATCTGGTAGTGCCAGTGTAAAAGACTGCTGCCTTTTACATATGATTTCCTATAGTCTGAAAGACGTAAAAAGGCTTTGGACCCGATAAAGTTTTGGTGAAGATCTTCGTGTCATGCTCCGAAAATCTAAGAAGTCTGCACAAAACTGGTCTCAGAATAAAGAATATTTTCCAGTGACTGGAATGCAAGGGGGTGATACCATATTAACAAACCTTTTGTTGTTGTCGAAGCTGTTGCAGTCTGCTATTGCAGAGTGCTGGACTCCTCTCTGTTAGAGTAATTATGCAAGCTGTTTATCCTTTCTGTACTTCAATTGTCTATATTTAAAATGAGTATAATGCTGCGGGCACTTTAGCTTGTCTCCTAAGGATTTGGGAAACAAAGTAGAGTGTGTCTGTAAAACTCCCTAAGTTTGCATGTAGAAAAACCTCGTGTGGTAATAAATAATATCTTGAGTTCACATAGTGCCTTTACGCTAGACTTGAAACCTTGATAGAAATGGAAGGTATCGTTACTTCAGTTGTCTTCCTAAGAGTTGAAGGTTATTTATGAAAGTTACACGATTCACTCCATGTCCTTCCTCTCTCCTCCATCCCCGCGTCCCAGCAACCAGAGATTAAAGAGTGGGAAACCAAGGCAAGGAGAAAAAGATCTGTGTGACACTTCTCAGCAAGAGTGTAGGGAAGCCAATGGTGCGGCCCCGGATGCGCAACGCCCAAGCCACCGTCCTTTATGGGATTTATAATTTAAACGGGCCCCAGAGCACGAGATTGGCTGGGGAATTGCCCTGATCGCGGTTGGGCTGCTCGCATGGCGTTGCTCAGATACCTCTGGCCAGGCACGGTCGACGTCCCCTGCCTGTTAGCCCGTCGGGCAGCTGTCGAGCCGCGGGAGCCGGTTCGTGGGCAGGGCCGGCACGCCTCGGGCGGCCGCTGCCCCGTCGCTGACCCTCGCGCGAAGCTGCGTGCACCGAGAGGAGACATCTTCCCGGCCGGGCCTCCAGCGCCTGCCTCGGCCCGGGGCAGCCAGGCCGGCCTGGGGGCTGGGGACGGCCCGCTCACCTCTCCGTGGGGGGCGCCCCGACTCGCCGGGGGCGGGGTCACGTCCCACCCGGGCCGCCGGGGGCACCGGCGCTGCGGAAACCTGAGCGTGGCCGAGGAGCGGGGGCTTCCAGGGCCACCTACCCGGGCGCCTCCGGCCCGCGGTGGGCGCGCCGGCCGCCGCCGCCCCCGGGCCGTCGCGGAGACCAATGCCACGCCTGGTACCTGTGGACGCCCTTGTCAAGCGCCTGGAGCCCCCCCGGGGAGCCGAAACCAGGACAGACATGCTATTCCCGTTTCCTGCCCCTTCGGAGCGGCGAGGAGTGGGTGAGGCGGGGCCCGGCCGCTGCACCGAGGAGCCCCCCAAGCCGAAGGCGGACGGGCCCCGAGGCGGGGGCGCCGGGGCCTGCCTGGGGATGGCGGGCAGGTTGGCCTTGGCCCACCGGCTGGCGCGAGGGGAGGGTAGCTGGCAGGAAGGTGTTCCTTCCTTGCACCCCCTCGCCCTGGGTAGGCCCGAGTGGGGCACCCAGGTCGGGTCGGCTGGGCCCAGCGGCCTGACCCCGGGAGACCCTGCTTTGAGGCCGGCCCAGGCCGTCCGGCCCTCAGGTTGTGTGACTGTGACGGGCTCACTGGGGTAGAGGGCCATTTCATGGGAACGGGGCGCTTTTGCCCACTGCTGGGGGGATGTTGTGCTTTGTGGGGGGTCGGGGTCACCACCCTCCCAGGAGAGGTGGGGGAGGGCCGCCGGCGCAGCTGGCCAGGGAGGGGCGGGGTCACAGAGGCGAAGTGTGTCTGTGTCTGTGTTTGAGCGAGGGCGTTGGGGAGGGGACGGTGCGCGCGGAGGAGGATCCGTGGCCTGCGCGCAGGCGCGAGCAGCGGGCCGGGCCCGAGCCCAGGAAGGAGGCCGGCGGGGAGCGGGGGCGGTGGGCCTGCGGGAGGGCCGGCAGCCTGACGCGAGGGGGGGCGGGGAGCCGCGTCGGCGTCGCGGGGCGCGGGCGTTTAGAGGCCGACGCATCCGCGCGTGCGCGCGCCGGCGGAGTGTCCGCGTTAAGGAGAGTGACGCGTGCGCGTTCACGTGCGGCCGGGAGAGTGGTAAGAAGCGTAGGGAGCCTTAAAGGGGAGTGGGGGGTGGAGAGGAGAGCCGGAGGAGGGGTGGGGAGGCGGCGCCTGCGCAGTGCGCCGCGGAGGAGCTGTGTGTATGTGAGAGTCTGACGGGTTCAAAATGGCGGCGGCTGCTTCGGCGGCTCCTCCTGTGTGAGGGAAACAACACCCCTCCCCGGCAGCGGCGGCGGCGGCGGCGGCTGCAGCTAGCAGAGCACCTTCCCAGCGGCTGGGCCTGTCGCCGCTCTGTCTATCCTGGGCAGGGGGCGCCCCGGGAGGAGGGGCAACGCCAGGGGGCCCATCCCCCGGAATCCCTCCTCTGCGACTGGGGAGTAGCCGGGGGCTCGTCCCGCAGCGCGGAGCCCGGGCTGAAGGGAAGACGCGAGGGGAGCCCGGGCCCCTAGCCCGGCACGCCGCGCCGCTCCCGCCCTCTCCGCCCCCCGGGGCCGGGGCCCGCGTTCCGGGGGGTCGGGGCGGCGCGGGGAGTCTCGGGCCGGCCGGTCTCAGCTGATCGGCCGCCGCTCCCTGGCTCCAGAGGCTGCCGGGCAGCTGAGGGCACAGCGAGGAGGACGCTCCCCGCAGCCAGGGCTGGCCCGGGGCTCGGGCTCAGGCTGCTGACCGCTGGCCCGGGGAAGGCGGGGGCGCCCCGGGCTCGGCGCCGAGGGGTCGCGCTCCCCTCTCCTGACGCCTCCGACTCCCGGTCTCCAAAACCAGAAGAGGAGGTTTGATTCAGCAACTGTTTTCTCTCTTTTCCGGGTCGCTCTGACCCTCTCTGGATACTGGGTTGATCCACGGAAAAAACCGAAGACGACGTTTGGGATTTAATTTTTCCTCTCAGTTTTTGGAATCTTTTACTTCTCACTTGGACAAGAACTCACGAGCAAAATCCCCGGTGAGATTCCCCCTCCTACCCGCCCCCCCTTTGGAAGTTTGGTTCACTGTGTTTTCTAAAGACTTAATGTAAAGTTTCTATTTCTTTTTCCGATGGGGGAACCATTGAAATGCCTTTCCCAGGGGAAGCCCGGCGCGATTTGCCCTTTTTTCTCTCTGGCCCTGGCTGCTCTTAAGCCCGGGCGGTCCTCGCCCAGGGGGTGCAAACGCGGTTTCCCTCCCGAATTGGGGCGAGGGCTTCCTCCAGGAGGGCTGTGCGGGGAACTGTTCTTGCAAACTGTGTCATCAGGTCCTCTGGTCTCGTAGCAGTTTTGAAAGGATGCTATTAATGTGGCCGTAATGTAGTGACAAAAAGGGAAAAAAAATCTGCATTTCCTATGGAAGCCATTATTCATGGAAATATTTAGAAAAATGAAAAACCCTTTTTGGTATTGTGGATCGCCCGTCGCGCAAACCTGTCTATTTAAATTTTAGAAAGGATGTATTTTATACCTATAGGTAGAATCGTTTATTTCTACTACTTTATCCAGAAGAATCGGATAAGATTTTTGTTTCTGATTTGCAACTCTTGAATTTGTTTCAGAGTTGTACACATCTTGGGTTGGGGTGGAGGGTTGGTTTGGGAATGAAAAGAGTGGGGGAGTGTAGGAAGGCAGGCCACGTTTATCGCCTACTAAAGGGGTATGGGAAATTGTTTTGGAGTCTTTTTTCAAATCCTAATTTCTTGTCCTCTTTTTATATAGTTAGTCTGTCCTTTCCTTTAGTTTCTAATTACCAGTGAGAGAGAACTAATTTGGTTAGGATCTGGGTTAGTTCAGTGCCTGCTTCACCTGGTCAGCTCTCTAGAGATACTGAAGTTCTGTGCCCCCCCACCCCCCTTTTTTTCTTTCTCTAATGCTGCCATGAAGTGGAGCTTGCTAATTGTATCCTGTGGGGAGAAACAAGTGGTATGGCGGGTCCACAGGGAACTGAAACCAACATCTCCTTTTGCCGAGGCCTGGGACAGTTGTAACGTGGTTAATGTTGATCATGACATGGAACCACTTGCCCAAGAGCAGAGAGGTCCCAAACTGATGAAGAAGAACCAGATTTCTCAGACAGCCTTAAACTTACACATATCTTAAATAGTTCTTTCCGTGAAAAGAAAGCTTGAGTTTGAGTTCTCATCTCTGCCCATATCATTATCCTTTAGTGTTGCAATCTGGTTCCTAAGGAGGAAGAGGAAGGCAGCCCTGGAGTGGTTTCTTTACAGTAATTTCAACAGAAGAGTGAGAGATGGAACCCGAAGAAGAAAGGATTCGTTACAGCCAGAGATTGGTTAGTATTTTCTTGTTATTTTTTTTTTTTTTTCCGGTTTTGAAGCAGAATAACTATTTTGTCTCCATTTGTGAACATACTGTGATTAAAACTTTTCAGGTGGCTTTTCTGTGAGCCAGAGGAGGAAGGAAGGTATATTCATATCTCATTTGGGTTTTAGGCCAAGTTGACAGAGTTTTAATATTCATCCTGTTTGGAAATGGACTTATATCTAGCCTTTAACTTCTGTAGAAACCATTGCAAGTCAACGGATTTTGTGGATTACAACGTGACAAGGATTCCAAATTTTTCGATGTTATCATTGTAAATCTGATTAAGTTAGATTAGAATGTAAATTTCAGGCAAAACGGTTTGTGGAAGGATAGTTCTATGTTATTTTTTTTTGGATTATGGTGTGCCAGGATTTGTGGTTTTGAGCTGGGTAGTAGAACTGTGGAGTCTTTTTTTAAAAGTCAAATTAATACTTGGATAGGTTTGGAGGGTTGGGGGGGTTGATTGAGAAAAGGTAAAATACGGGATGCTGATGAAGTTCTGTAGTTTGTATTTTGGGAGGGATGTATGATATCTTGTTAAAAGAAATTTTTACTTAGTAATGATTTGGAGGGAATTAGCTCATATGTATATATGAATACTTGTTCTTTTAGGCCCTACTTTCCTCTCATGGTTTTCCTATTGGAGTTTAAGAATTTGATTTTGTTTCCTTAGGCAAAGAGAGCTTTATTAATATTCTCATCATATATTTATTTCAGAAATTTGAATTTGTGTTTGAATAGTGGGGTCTGAGGAAAGCCACAGAATTTGTATGTATTACGTGAAAATTGGTGAACTGAAAGACCTGTGTTTCCCCAAAAGTAAGACCGGGTCTTATATTAAGTTTTGCTCCAAAAGATGCATTAAGGCTTATGTTCAAGGGGTGTCCTGAAAAATTATGGTAGGGCTTATTTTCCGGTTAGGTCTTATTTTCGGGGAAACACAGTAAAAGATCACTAAAGGAATTTATGGTGGTTTTATTTGGCTCTGTTTTAGACTGAGTTTGGAGGTAAGAAGAGTGATTCTTTAATCTATTTTCTGATGACCTCCAGTCTTTTTGAGAAAAGGCTGGTGGTTTTTGTTTTGTTTTGTTTTTTTAAATTTGACTGTTGAAAAGGTGTGGAGTATATTGGCAAGTATATCGGCAGGCATATGTTCTGGCAAGCCTTATTTCAGAGATTGGCCTCTTGTCTTCCTAGCTGTGTGGTGAGATTGTAATTCTTATGGCTAATTTTTAGGAATAAAGTGTATGAGTAGAGGAATTTTGTACATTTAAGATTTATTTTTGTTTTGCCCTTTCTTGAATTAAACTTTTCTTTGGGAAAAGAAAAGAAAGAGGATGCTTTCCCTGTCAAGCTTGTAGAATTGTTGAGCTGTTACATAAATATCTGAGGCATCTTGGGATCCAGTCTTTCAAAAGAAGAGCCTTTCAGCAAGCAAAAGTTCTCACATTTTTTAACAAGTTTGGGAGGTTGTGGTAGGGGATCCAAGGACTCTGATTTTTGTCCTGGTGAGATTTTTGTTGTTGTTAATTAAAGTGATTGCTACCTGTTGCACGCATTAACCCTTATCTAACCTGTTTTTTTCTCTTGATTCATGTACAGTTGTAGCCATGTTGTGGAAGAAGGTACATCAAACATTTTGGGGGATCTTTTTTACTTAGAATTTTGGACAGTAATCTTGAAGTTTAGGAGACTGATGTCTCTTTTCCTTTCTAAGATTACAAGACAAAATCATATCTGAAGTATAAACCCCTTCCATAACATAACTTTTGATAGGAGAGCATATTGGAGGCTTATTTATGTGGCAGTCAGCCTACCAAACTTTTAATGTCTCTGGTGACTGCTCATGTTACAGAATTCTTTACTGATTAAGTTAGATCTTATTTGATGAATTTAAACACTAGCACAAAGGCATAAAGGCTAATCTATACAGTAGTTTATACATATTTTAACAGTCTTTAAAGTAGGTCAGAGTATAGAACTTACTTTTGTTTTCCAGTTACTGGCCATGGGAGGAACATAAAGTTTGAAAGACAAAATGACAGGTTTACTAATTTGGCTTAGTGATTAAAGTTTATGTTGGTGTCATACAGTATATATTTGTCAAATTGAATTGAATCACCTAGTCCATTGTTTAGTGTTATTGACTATTACTTCCATGTTGTTTTGGGGGACAGAATCTAAATGATCATCCCTCTGTGACATACCTTCAAAATAGCCTCTTGGGAGAGAAAACATAGTACCAGTATTAAAAGTCTTGAGTCCAAACTCATTTATTAACGAGAATGACTTTGTATCCAGAACCCTTTGCCTATCTTTAAAAAAAAAGTTGTATTCTTGATTAACAAGAATATTATTCATGATTGAATAGATCCTTTAAATGCTTTTTAATGACATAGCTATTTCAAGTGTACAGGCTGGATTTGGTAAATTTTGATAATGTTTATACCATCTTTGTGACAAGTCAGTTAAAAAAAGTCAAAAATAGATAATTTTAAAAAATTGGCTTGTATTTTGCCAAACTATTATGTACCTATTACATGTGGAAGAGAATTATACCTTTGAAGATGGTGTGTATGTGTAGATTTGGGGCATAAACTCTACTTTCTAGAAAACTTACTTTGCAGTGTAGAAAATGACAAGGGAGGGTAAACAATGTTTGGCTTTTTTTAAGCAAGACAGATTTTTTTGTGTGGAAATGGTTAGTAGTTTTAGTGTATAGATTCCTAGCTTGAAGCCAGATACATCTTCAAGTCAAATTGATGTACCTGAGGAAAGAGACAGACGCTTTAGTTTTGGTGATGGGTGGATATTTGGTTGTCCTGAGGTAAATATTTTTATATTTTGATAAATTTAGATGTAGGACCTTACTGAAAAACATTGACAGGTACTGAGATGGAACTTTTTTTTCTTCATTTGGTTTCAGAAGCCAAAGTATTGAAGAAGTTTTAAATGTTTGTCAACGTCCATTTATATTTAAGTATTCATTTATAGGGAATGTTCAGCATAATATCTCATTGTTTCTTAATCTAAAATGTTAGTTAAGTCCTTAGCAATTATAATTGATAATCTTTTAGGTTTCTGAAGTCACACCAATTCTGAGTAATCCTTATTGCATAGAAAATCAAGGGCAAAATAATGTGTGTTTAAAGTAAATGCTTACGATTTCTATGTATGATCTTTAGTTTTAACCTGGGACTTTTTCATTTTTATTGGAAAAGATGGCCTTCGTTATATTGGATTATAATATCTGCCCCTGCCAAAAATTCACTAGCCCCTGCCAAAGGCAACTGTAGAAACAAATTGTCGAAACACCTAAATCAGTGTAAGAAAGTGGAGACAATATACTTGAGGATAAAAGAAGTTATGTAACCTGAATATTTTTTCCTCTCGAATTCACCTAAGCCTAGTGGTGTTATCTAAAGGGGGAGATGATTTACTTGAGAATTCACTTTGCTTGTCAATCTTGATGATGAGATTTTTCTAAAGGATGTTATTACACCATCAAATGTTCAGTCCTATTAATGTATTTTACATATGACTCTCTGAAATAGCTAAATCATTTATCTGTTGCAAGAAACGAGTCATTGAAGTCATGATGATATTCTCACCTTTCTTTGGGTTACCCTTGAAATTATGTCTCCAGATTTCAGCAGCAAGTACCAGATCGTCCCTTTTACAAACAGTCCCACTTTGAATGACCCCACTCTAAGGTCCTTTGACCAGGAATGGTCTAGGCAAAATACAATCCTAATTTTAAGCCATTATTTCCCTAGCATGAAAGGGTCATATTAACAACCAGAAAAAATTATAGATGGTCGAAATTGTTGAATTCGCTTACTTATAATTATTTCATTAGACTTAACCTTCAGTCAGTGTTTGTGGAGGAGTACCTTGTTCTGAGCGTGTCAACCTCCTTCCTGATGATGTAGGAAAAACTTGTTGCCCGTCTTTGGGTGATTCAAAATGCGGATAATGAGGGAGCTAATTCTTCTTATGCATCAGTCTTCCACAATAAGCTGTATTTTGGGGACCAGAGTAAGGACTATATTTAAGCCCTATCACTTTCTCGTTTTATTTTGCTGGTAATCACTACCTACCATGCTTAAGTTTATTTGTTTGTACATAATCTCTCCATTCGAGTGTAAGCTTCTTGAGAGTTGGGATTTCATTTTTGTTTATTTTATATATATATATATATATATATATATACACACACACATATGTATATAAACATATATATGTATGTATGTGTATATATATATATCTCGGATGCTTTGAATGGTGCCTGACACGTAGAAAGTGTTCAATAAGTAGCCTAAAAAAAAAAAGAGAAAGTACTCAGTGTACAACGTAGAAAGTTTATATTGTTGTATGCCTCGATAAATACTTTTCTTTGCTACCAGTTTTCGCGAGTGCCAAGAATAGGCCACGAGAATGGAGGAGAGTTTGGTGCATAGGGATGAGCAAAATATCTGGGTATTGGGTCTTGCAGTGTCCGTAAAAACCAGAGGGTCTAAGCTATAATAGGTAAAAACTTAACGCTTAGCACACATGCTAGATGAACACATTTGTAGTATTTGGGGCATTAGAACAAATTAAATATCAAGTTAACTTGAAAAGCTCTGTCTGAATTTAAGTTCTCCTGCCACTAATCCAGTCTTAAACCCTCTATGTCACGATTTTTGCTGACTGTTAGACAGCCTTAAAGTTATGAAGCTGCAAGTGATGGTGTTTGTGTTACTCTCAAGTATTGGTTTTGGCCAGTAAGTCGGGATTGATACATTTACTGTCTACCATTCTGAGGGACATCTATTCTTTATTTAAAAAAATATTTTTTCCTTGGGAAATGGATATCTTTAATCAGGTTTCCTTAATTTGCTCTGTCTCATTTTTGGGGTAATGTATTAATATTTTTGCATTGTGCTTTCACATCAACAGAGGTTAAAATTCAATAAACATTTATAATGGGCCAAGTACTAGGCTAGGTTCTTTCATGTACGTTACCTTATTTAACCCTCAAAAACAACCCTGTAAGGTAGATGGTATAGTTTTAAACCTTAATTCTTTTAAATTATGGAAACGGAGGCTTAGGAAGGGGCCCTGATGTGCCCAAGATCACAGAGTTGGTAAGGAGTGGAACTAGACCTTGAACCTCGTGTTTCTTCTTTCACACTGTACCTCATCTCTCTTGTGATACCTGCGTTTGTTGTAGGAAGTTGTGGACTGAGTACTTTCTCTTTCTTTGAGGCTGCTTTAAAAATTTCTTCCCAAATAGATGCTTGCTTAGCATCCTAAATGAGATAGCTATACATATTTAACAACCAGTATTTAATCATGCTTTTAAAAAATGAGCACATTTTTTTGGTGGACTTTGAATTTAGTGCACTTCATCTATTAAAACAGCAATATTTATGTAGTTTGTATATATGTCAGGCCTTTTATTTAGGTATGTCACTCATATCATTGTTTTCTGTTTTAAATTTTAGGTTCTTGGGGGTTTTCTCTATCTGTGAGTACTTGGTAAAAACTTAAACCATAAAGATAAAAGGCAGCAGATAGTGACCAAACGTGGTTTTGGCAAATACAGTGGTGAAGGCCTCCTTCAGGTAGGTAGAGAGGAGGAGGAGGGAAGAGGGTGGCCTTACTGTGGAGTGGGCAGCCTAGAAGGCCGGTCCTGAAGACATCCATTAGATGAGTAGGACTAACGTAGATTTGTTTTGGGAGGCACTGTTGGTAAAGTTTCATTTTAAACAATTCTGAAAGCCAGGTATGGAAAACAGAGAACCATAAGTTGTGGTGTATTTTTAATACAACAGTAATTTGATCAAAGTGGTGTTCTAGGAGTAATATTTTTGCAGTTTTAGGTCAGAGAGGTGTCTGGAAGAATACAGAGATTGGTTACCTCTTAAGGTAATAGGTACCTGAACTCTAGGGCAGTGGTTCTTGAAGTGTGGTCTTCTCACCAGCAGCATAAGCATTATCTGGGTTTCTGGGAACATGTTAGTAATGCAAAATTTTGGGTGCTGCCCCAGACTTACTGAATCAGAAACTCGGGGGTTGCGGCCCGGCAGTATGTGTTTCAACAAGCCAGGTGATTCTGCTGCATGCAACAGTTTGAGACCACTGCTCTGGGGTATAAATAGAAATGGAAAGGAAGGCACAGAAGCAAGACATGCTGGCAGTGAAGGACTGCCAGAACTTGGTGACTGATGGATAGCAGCGTGTTGTGATGGAAAAGGGTGCTTGATTAGGGATCAGGAGCCCTGAGTACTAGTGTCCACTCTGTCACCAGCTGTGGTTTTGAACAAGAGAACTGACCTGTCATTGAGGGAGTTGCACTAAGTGATTTCTGAAGATTTTGGAGATAAAGGCAAATGAAGAATTGAGGTGGGATTAAGTCTGGGTTACCAGGAAGATCAGAGGGAAGGATTTTTGAAAGGGAGAGGAGAGAACATAGGTGGATGTTTGAGACAGTTGAAATAGGTTTGTTTAAAGCACAGGTTCTCAACTGGGGGGGATTTTCAAGCAGGGATTGTTGGGCAACATCTGGAGACATTTTTGATTGTCAGACTAGGGGCACTGCTGGTATTTTAGTGGCTAGAGGCTAGGGGTGCCGCTAAGACATTCTAAACACACACATCAGCCCCCCACAACAAAGAATTATCGGGTTCAAAATGTCAGTAGTGTAAGATTGAAAACCCTAACCACTAGATAGGTTCTATCTATGTTTCCATCCTGGTTATCTGCTATTCATCTTAGAATTTTAAGTCTAACACACAACGGGTCAAAAGCACTCTCAGGTTGTTTCTCCTGGGGCTTTGCCCAAAGTAAGTAAGCATGAAGCTTTTTTTTTTGGGAATTTTCACAAAGCTAACTTCATGGTCATGGCAAATCCTCAGTCCGTTTGCAGATTTCTTTATTATTCCTCTTATCCTAAGAACAATTTATTTGGATAACCAGAGTAAGTATTCACTGTCTTGAGATCAGTAATTAAGTCATAACAAGAAATTTCGTTTTGATATTCTCTTTGAAGGATAGAAAAATGAGATAAAAGCTGCAGTGTTGATGTGAATAAATACTATGAATTGTCTTATAGCTGGGTACCCCTTGACCATTTCTGAGAGTCAACCTCATGAGTTGGTTGTAGCCCGCAGGGTGAATGCAAGGTAGCCCGAATGTTAATCATTTCTTTATATTCCTGGGTCATAGAGCAGTAATCTGGTCAGCCCAACTCTTGTTTCTGACACTGACCTCAAGAGAATGTAGATGTGTAAGTCCAGTGATCATTTTATGGACTTTTATAGTTTCCAAAGTACTTCTGTGTTTCTGGTGTCTTTTGATCATCTTCATTTTTTTTTTTCAGTTTCAGGTGTGCAAAACAATGTAATAGTTACACATTTACACTCCTCATGAAGTGATAACCCCCCTCCCCCAATCTACTACCCCTCTGACATTGTATATAGCTGTTACAATGCCATTGACTCTATTCCCTACGGTTTATGCTCCACATCCTGTGACTATATATATATATATATATATATATATATATATATATATATATGTATATATATATATATCTTTTGAGCATCGCAATTCTAGGGGTTGCTGGAACTCGAGGGTGGTGCTACCATGTAGCGCATTTCCAGAAGATGCCACTCACATATCTTAATCTATGTGAAAGATGCCCCTGGAGTTGTGCAGTGTACAAAAATAATGGTGACCCTTTTGGGGTGAATAAGATAAAGGAAAAGACATCATGTATATTTGAAATGGGGGAAAACCCAAGCTGATGGATAATAGTACACATTGAGTGGATACTATGTGCTTGGTGCTGGCACTTTATATTCACTAATTCTCAACACCCTTTTAAGGTAGGTTCTAATTCCTGGTTTGGAAACTGAGACATAGTGCAGTTAAGTAACTTGTCTGAGGTTATCCAGTTCAGCTCGTAGGGAAAGAGCCAGGATTCAAAGTGGGCAGCCTGGCTGTCAAGCCTACTAAGCCGTACTGCCTCTTCTCTGACTTTGCTGGAGCACAGTTTGTCAGTGTTTTGCTGATGAGTTGGGGGTGTTCCCCAGGTCATCTTTTCTCATTCAGGAGATTCGTTCACTTAAATGTGTGTTGAATGCTTGTGTTGTGCCAGGCAGTTTACTTGGGCCTTGCTTTTCTAAAACTTGCAAATACTGTACTGCGGTTTCAGATGTGCTAAATACTTTGAAGAAGTTAAGAGGGTGATGAATGATGAGATGGTTGTGTGGTGGGAATCACTTCTTGAGATTGCATGATCAGTAGAGACTTCCTTTGAAGATGGCATTTTATAAATGAGACCTGAGTAATGAGCCAATTTTGTGAAGTTCAAGGACTTAGGGGACCAGATCTGGGTCAGGAGAGTTCTGGGTAGAGGGACCAGTTAATGCAAAGCCCTGTGGCAGGAATGAGAAAATACTGTGGGCACTTCACCATGTGTCAGACACCTGTAAGGCTCTTGGGGATACAGTGATGAGCAAGACAGGCATGGTCCCTTGGTCATGAAGCTTACAGTATGGTGGGGAAGTCAGACATTAAATACTGACACTAGTAATGTTAATTATAGTTACGCAAAGGATTACAGAAGTAAATAGAGGTTGCAATGACAGTGTATAATAGGGTCACCTAATCTACACTTCAGGAGTGGGAGGAAGCATCAGGGAACACATTTCCTGAGAAAGCCTTTAAAGGTGGGACCTGAAGAGTAAGAGGTAACCAGCTGAAAAAGAGAAGTGACTAACATGTGCCAAAACCCTGAGGTTGGAAGGAATCTGACGTGCTTGAGGAACCTGCCAACCAAACAAAACTAAAAGTCCAGGTCACTGGAGAGAAGTGAGGAGAGGAGAGCGTCTAAAGTCTTGACAAGGTGGGTAGGGGTCGGGTCGAGTACGGTTTTATCCTGAAGGCAGTGGGAAGGCAGAAGAAGTTCAGCAGAGGAGTAATATGCTTAGACTACTATCAGTGGCTACAGTTACAGAGAAGGGATCAGGGAGAGAGGCAGGATGGCTTTGGTGAGACCAACGAGGAGGCTACTGCAGAGTTTCAGGTAAGATAGGAGGGGGGATGATTGAGTGCTGACAGGTTTTGAGAAATATGTGGGAAACAGAATCATAGGACTTTGGTTCATTGAATGTGTGGAGGGTGAGGTTAAGACATGTAAGCACGACTCCCAAGTTGTTCTCGTGTGGGTGGCTTGGGTGTCCTTTTATTGAGATCGTGCACACTGAAGGAAGAGCAGGTTTGGAGGTTGAGGGAAATAGCATAAGTTCGGTTTTGAGAAAGTTGGGACAGGTTGGATGTGAGCGGCCTGTAGAACTGCTGAGTGGATAACTGGTTCTGGGCTTCAGCAAGGGCTCGTTGGCATGTAGGTGGGTCTCAGTGGCAGACGTGTGGTAGCTGAAAGGAGGTGGACCGAGTGCCTTACAAGGGGAAAGGGAAGGAGCAGCCCAAGAGGCCTGAGGAAAATCAAGAGAGTAGTTGTGTCTTAGAAGCCAGGGGACTGTGGTACTCACTGTTTATCAGGCACTGTTCTAAGCATTCGTGTATTTTTACTCATTTAATGCTCATAACTCGATGAAGTGGGTACTTTTAGTATTTCTAGGTTATAGATCAGGAAAACGACACAAGAAGGGACTGTGCGAGTGTGTATAATGTGCCCAGGCCAACCGGCTAGTAGCTGGAGAAGTTGGTATTTGCACCTAGGTTTGTGTGGCTCCAGTTTGTGTTCTTAAGCATCGCTTTATACTTACGATAATGTTTCAAAGAGGAGGGAGTGCTCAGCAGAGGCTGCATGTACAGGAGACTGAGAGTCCACTGCATTTGGCAACATAGAGGATGGTGGTGACTTTAAACAGGAGTTTCCATGGCATTTGGGGCAGAAGACATTCTTCAAAATAAATGTGAAATTAGAAAGATAGTGAATGGAGAAGTTTGGCGAAGTTGGACTGTGGAGAGAGAAGGGATGCGAGTCGTAATTAAAGTGCAGGATCCAGAGAAGGTTCTCTTGGGTTTTTGTTCATGTTTGTTTTAAGATGGAAGAGACTGCTACATTTTTTTGGTTAATGGCGTTATTATTACTCCTTCCTCTGTTGTCCTCCATATTGAATCAGTTGCTCACACCTGCTGGATTTTGATACTCATCTGTCTTGTGTTCCCACTACTGCTCTTAGTTCTGACTCTTAGTCTAGACTATTATAGTAGCCTCCTTCTTAGATTCCCCCCCCTCCGGCATCTTTTCCATTTTTTCGCATTTTTTTTGCTGCCAACATTCTGATCATGTTCCCATCCTCTGTGATATTCCCACTCTATGTAAAGTCACTGGTATGGGATGGGCACTGGACTTTAGTGCATGAGACCTGGCTTTGAATTTCAGTTTATAATCTGTAATCTAGGGCAAGTTACTTAACCTTGATGAACTTTAAGTTTTTCATGTGTGGAGTAGTGAAAATAAAACTTACCTTTTGGAAATCGTTTGTAAGCGCTTGGTGAAGTGTAAGGTTTTACCATGGTAGGCACAAACTCCTTAGTTTCGTGTTCAGGTCCCATTTGAGTGTTACAGTTTTATTATCTACTCTTAACCTGTATGTGTTCCAGCTAAACCAAGCTACCTGCTTGCTTTTTCCACACACGTGTGATAGGCCGTCTCCTGTACCTACCCTGCTTCTCGTCCTCTGAAGCCCCTTTACATCATTGTTTTCCCAATCTCGCGTACGAAAGGAAACCTTTCCTGAATCCTCATAATTTTTTTCTCCCTACCTATAACTGGATGCAAGATCGAAAGTTTAACTGTCTAGATTATATGCTCCTTGAGGGCAAGTTACAACTTCCCTGGCACACACATAGCCAGTACCATGTACGTCACTGAGACTCTAACATTGCTGCTTGGTTAACTTTGTCAGGAAGGCAAAGCAGAATGTAATAAAATTACTTCATTCGGTGGTGAAGTGCTGACAGTTATTAGGAGGGTGGTGGTCAGAACGCAGTCAAAGAGAAGGGAAGCCAAGGAACAAGGATTGGCCATGTCTGATCGCCGCTCTTGTTTTGGTCCTAAGAGAAAGGAGAAAGAAACTGTGTGCTGGAGACCGTCCCCTTACCCTTGCTCTTACCCTGTGCTCAACAGGCTGCTGGGATTCGTTTGGTTCCCCTGTTCCTTGATCCTGGGAAGTGGGTTCCTTGGATAATGGGCGTAAGTGTTCAGAGTCAGTGCTAGACATCGGGGGACGTTAACTGATAGTCCTCCTACCTCGTACACTTGAGTACTAGCCTACCACGATTTCGCCTTTGAACTTGAAAGGAGACGAAAATATCTACTTAGGACTCATAGTACCTACAAACGCTCTTATGTGCAAAGGTTTGAAAGCGTGTGTGGAAGGCTGAGGTACCCTCTTCATACCTTAGCTCAGACCCTTTCACAGAGGAGCATTTTTTTGACTAGGTCAGATCTTCCTGTTTGTTGTAAGTTCTCATAGTATATAATACCTCTTATGCATAGCACTTATCGAAATTGCTGCTTTCTATTTACTTGGATTATTATTTAATTGTGTTTCTCTTTTAGAGTGTACGCATCACCAAAGGCTGCTAAGTGCCTTTTCTCACCATTTTATCCCCATGCCTGGTACAGTGCCTGGTCCACAGTAGGTGCTGGGTGGATTTTTTTCTGTGAATGTGCATATCTAAAATGCTCTCCATCCCACTCCATTCTGTCTTCTTGGTAAGCTGGTAGTAATTCTCCTCAAAGGTCCCCAGATGTTGTTCTCTTGAGTTGTCCTCAGTTACGTTCCCAAGGCACTTAACGTGCATGTCTTCTGTGGAACCAATCGCTTCCTGTTGTAATTATTTGATCATGAGTCTCTTTTCACCTAGTTGGAGTGGACTTGTTTAAGGCAAGGACCATGCCTTATTCAGGTGCTCAAGAAATGTCTGTTGAATCTAACAAAAATGTGTTGTGTACTTTCTAAAAATGCGTAAAATCTATATAACATAATAACTGAACTCTAACAATGGAAAGAACCTTAGACTGGTAATCAGGAAGCCTGTTAGTTAGTTATTAAGCTCTATTTTATTCACCTGCAAATTCCTTCTCAGTGCTAATAGTTCAAACCAGTTGTTTTCAAAGTGTGACCCTGAGTACATCATCTGGGAAGTTGTTAGAAATGCAGATTCTCAGGTCCTGCCCTAAAGTTACGGAATAAGAAATCCTGGAAGTGAGACCCAGCAATGTATTTCAGTAAGCCCATCACGTGATTCCAATAGACGGTAAATTTGAGAACCACTGGAGGAATTATTTTAGTAGTTTGTTTTTCTGTGTGTTCAAAAAAAAATTACCGTTAGCTATTTTAATTTAAACATCATAGCTTAAGATTATTTTTAAAAATTTTCTTCATATGTGTTTCCTACTATTTGAATTTGCGGACGTTTTTCTAAACTACTGATAGCTGTATAGGCAAAGGTATCTTTGAGTCAGAGGCGGCATTCAGTACTTGAAGACTGCTTAATGCTGCTTGCACAAAGCAAAGTTGTGTGTGTGTGTATGTGTATCTGTGTGTGCATCTAGCACACATACATGTTTATCAGTGGAAACTTTTCCATGATGAGTAGTTAAGGGAAGGGAAAAATAAAAAGCCTTTATTAGGCAGATTTGAATGACTTGGTGTGGCAGAGTAAGTATAAAAAGTAGAGGTAGCTTTTTCGCAGTAGCAGATACACATACTGACTTGCTATTCCAAAGAGCTTTCATAGCAAGATACTTGCTTCCGTGTCACCTGTGACAGGTTATTGTTGCGGACTGAAGTGCTGATAATTGGTATTCATCTACTTCCTGTAGGGGGAGTTGCACACTTTACTGATGGGAACCATAGCATATCTCAGAGGCATATTTTGTGCTAAGTGCTTTGTATGTGGCCCACTTCCGTCGTCGTTTTGCCTTAATACTTTGAGTTTAAATTTACTGTCTGTTAAATAAAGGGAACTTTTTGGAAATAGAATTCCTAAAACTGAACTTTTAAGATATAGCGATGCTACCTGGTTGAATACTTCCAGGGTTTAGTAAATAGTATCATGTTTGCTCCGTTTACCTCTTATGCCTTCAGTTATAACCCATCTCGGACTTTCTAAATTGAAGAACCCTATTTTCTAAGTCTTTCCAGGCATGGAAGTTGCTTTTTTTCGTTTTTCTTTAATTATTATAATTACCTCTACAAATCTTTTCTACTTATGAACTATTTCTTAGTGTGGTTACCAAAACTATAAGAATTGTCCTGGGTTCAGAAGTTTTGTTCTTTTTGGTCTTTTGCTCATTTATTTATTCAGCAAACATTGTCGGGTGTACCATTGGTGTTTAATGAATATACTGGGTACATAGAAAGGAATATCTTGTACCCTGTCCTCATAGTCTGATAAGAGCCATATAAACATATAATTAATGCTGTACTGTGATAAATGAAATTTAGGACGTCCAAAGTACAGGGGCAAGAGGAAGGAGGGAGTGAATAAGGAGGAAAGAAAGTCTTCAAAGAGGAGGTATCTACTAAGTTGGATATTGGAATGTTAAATGTTGTCCAAGCAGACCAGAGGGTGAGGAAGGAAATTCCAAGCAGAGGAATCAGCATGTCCAGAGGCAAAGAAGTATGAAACTACTACAAGCTCAAAACAGCATTGCCAGTAGTGCAGTGTTACTGGAACATAAGATTGGGAGGGGATTTGAGATACAAAGTATCTGAGTCACATTAGGTTGTTTGTACCTGATGCAATCGGTAATGGGGAGACATGAGAAGAACTATAAACATGAGAGAGATTTGATCATTTTTCTGTTTTAGAAAGATGTTGTGGAGGATAGACTAGTGACGGAAGAATTGTTGAGGGGAGGAAATGAGATAGGAATTTTTTATAATAGTTTAGAAAGAAATGGTAACTAAAGCCTTGGTACCAAGAATGGAGATGGAGGAGAGACTGAGTCGAAGTATTTTCGAACAGAGTTGATGGGACTTGGCAATCCTATTAGATGTTCTTGGGGAGGAGGGTGCCTCCTGGGTTCTTGGGTTGAGTTCCTGGTTGATGGGTGGTGTCACTAATTGACAGAGAATGTCATCGTTTTATACAAAGGTAAGGATGTAATTTTTATTTATTTACATTCATCTCTATGTCTATACCATGTTTCTTGGAAAATAAGACCTAGCCGGACCATCAGCTCTAATGCGTCTTTTGGAACAAAAATGAATATAAATTAATAAGTTATTTTAATACAAGACCGGGTCTTATTTTAATATAATATTATATAACATAACATAATATAATATAAGATAATATATATAATATAAGACTGGGTCTTGTATTAAAATAACTTATTAATTTATATTCATTTTACTCCAAAAGATGCATTAGACCTGATGGTCTGGCTAGGTCTTATTTTCGGGAAAACACGGTAGTAGCATATTTAATTCACCAGTTATTTATTGAGTCTACTTGATGAAGAACCCTACCAGTGGTGCTGGGCTAATGCCCTGAGGTATCAACATAGATTTGGGTGACTTTTTTTAAATTAGGTAAAACTAGTTCAGTAACCATATATTTTAATTATTACATGGGTTACTTAGTTTTCCTCTAGGCCTTTTACCTTATGCTTGCCCAAGTCAAAGGCTAATAAAATAATACTCATTCACTTAGCTTTTTAAGTTCTTTCTCAGTTTATTCCCCTCTGTTTGGAACGATGCTCCATGTTGTTTTCTGTATCATTTATAAAAATATTAGGAACTGACCCAAACATTATGTTGTGGGGGACTCACACGTGTGGAGACATCCATTTATGTGTCTGTCCCTTATTTCTTTATTTTTTACCATTTCTTCATATGTGATACAAAATTCTTCCAGATTCTATATTTTAAAAATAAGATAGAGAAGCCTTATTAAAAGTTTTTATCATTCTAAATAAATTCTATTTCTTGAGTTTCTCCCTTTATGGAATCCATGTGGCTATTGTAACAGCACATTTGGGAAAGCCCCTGCTGATACTTGTGTCTTCCTTAGTCACATTGGATCTCTGAGGGACTCTCAGTTACCAACCATGAGCCAAGGAACTCCACTGGGTAAAAGTAGAAGAGGAATTTCTAGCACCATGGTCAAGTGTCAAATAGGTGATGGTGGTGGTTTTAGATCTGGGGAGGCATCACATCTCAGCCTTTCCTGTGTAAGAACAACCTTCTGTCTCATTTTTCATAAATTGAGTTTCCTCATCACCTGACTATGTAGCCTCAATTTGATGAAAGACTTAGTTTTAAGACCCATCTGAAAACAAACTGTTGGCTCAAATTTCTCAATCTTGTTCTAGTATAATAATCATTTGGATGACTTATGTATGCGTACTCATGTTAATCACATTCATTGGCTTCTGCTAAAGCTCTGATGAGACTAGAATGGCAAGCTGACACATGTCCATTTGAATCAAAATCTGTCTGTTCATTTCACAAGCATCTGATAGGTTCATTGCCACAGAACTTTAAAGTAGGTACCCCAGCATAGGTGTGAAATAGTCTCTATTCAGTTTCTGAAAAGAAGTTCCTTTGGGTATAATGCTTTTTTATATGCTATTAAATTCTAAAAATAGTTTATTGGCTACTTGTACTATGGGAGTAATTTAATATTAAAAAGACTCCTATTGAAATTGTAATTAAATACAGAGATAATACAAAGGACTTGAGAAAAATTCAAATAGGATTTTCCAATGTGTAAAATCTTGTTACCTTTTTCTATACTGGTCAGTCTTTTAGAATCCAATACTGATGACTCTTCCACAGTTTATTAGTGTTTTTGCTTTCTTCCCTCAACTTTGAAAGAATTGATACTTTGGATGAGTGAATGAGGAGGAAGCTTACTGGATGTTTCCCCCTCTAGTGATAAAAGTTACATAGGCTGCTTGTGAAAAATACAAGAAAGTCATTCAACCCCAAACTTAATCATCACTACCGTTTTAGCGTATCTCCTTTCATTTTTTCCCCCATGCATAAAAGTGTTTTTATGTAGTTGAGATTATGCTTGATTTACTTTAGTATCTTGCTTTCTAAATTTGTCGTAATCATTTTTCATGCCACTAAAAAGTCTAGTAAAAGTTATGCTGTGATTTCCTATAGTTTTATTTGCCCATGTCTCTGTTATCAAACATTAGGTTGTATCAATTTTGGGGGCCATTAAAAATAAAAATGCAGTGAGCTTAATTATGTGTTTGTTTCCTATGTTTCTGAGTATATTCTTATCATTCCTAGAAGTGCAGTAATTAAGGTTGTGAACATTAAAAAACTTACTATGGAAAAATTTAAACATGTACAAAGTAAACAGTAGTGTAATGAATGCCCATACACTCGTCACCAGCTGCAGCAGTCACAGCACATGAACCTGTTCTTTCATTTGTAGCCTACACTCCCTCTCAATTATTTTGAGTTAAATCTCAGGTAGTTTTATTTATTTATTTCATCGGTGTATACTTCATTATATATACCGGGGGGGTTTAAAAAAAAATGTATGCAAGTGGACACTTTGGTCAGCATTGCTCAAGCATCTGATCAGAAGTGTCCGGACGCTGATGGGAACCACTTTGAGCACCTCTTGTAATCGCAGAAGTCAAACGTGACTTGTATTCATCTTTTGTTATCAGTGTATATTGAGTATTACAATTTTGATACAGTTTTCATTTCTTAAAATGTGTATACATTTTTTTGGCACCCTCTGTATATGTATCTTAAGTTTTTAGTAAAACTTAACTATTTGTGAAGTATAATGCACGTACAGAAGAGAACATAAAACATAAATTGATAGTTCAGTGAATGACCACAAAGTAAATCCCGTTGTAACTGCCATTCACTCAGGATTTGGAATTGCTGCCGCCTCAGATGCTTCCTCATGCTCCTCCCAGTGACCAGTTCGTGTTTCTTCCCCACTGAAGACTTCTAGCAATACAGTTTAGTTTTACTTGATTTTGAACTTTCAAAAAATGGAGTAATGCAATGTGTGTTCTTTTGTGTTTGGCTATTTTACTCAACATTGTGAGATTCATCCATGTTGTCCTGTACTATAAAGACTTTTTAAAAGCAGAACCACATTACTAGTATCACAGTAAAACAGTGAACTTCTTAGTATCTTCATTGTTCAAATTTCCCTAATCGTCGGATTTCTTTTTTAATGATTGATTGGTTCGAATCATGAGTCAGACAAGATCATCCACATGTTGTATATGGTTGACATTGGAAGTTTCTCTTAACCTAAAGTCACTTCTGCCCTTTTTTCTTTTCCTTTTCTTGTGGAAAAATCTGGTTGCTTGTCCTATAGAATTTCCCACTTTATGGATTTTGCTGATTGCATACCCATGGTGTCATTTTTTAAAAAATCGCGGTATATGTAACATAAAATAAAATGTATAGGTCTTACGTTTGGGGAGTTTTGACATTATAAATCACTATTCAAAACAAGATATGGAGAACATTTCCATCTCCATGAAAAGTTCCCTTGTGCCCCTTTGCAGTTAGTTTCCTTCCATCTTTGTATCTGACTTCTGTCACCATAGATAAGTTTGCCTGTTTTTGGTTGTGTGTGTGTATATATGTGTGTGTATCCATACACATATATACGCGTACACACACATACACAAACACACACACACACGAGGTGTGACAGTTAAGTTTGCGAACTCATTCTACAAAAAGTGCTACTACATACCTCATCGCTGAGTATCACTATGGTCACCTTCAAAGTAATCCCTTTGGGAAGCTACGCACCGATTCCATCCAGCTCCTAGTCCACCTTTCAAAGCAGTTTTGAAACTTTTTCTGGAATGGCCATCAGAGCTGTCATCGGGTTACCCTTGATGTCCTGAATGTCAGTAAAATGTCTTCCTTTCAATATTTCCTTTATCTTTGGGTAAAGAAAGAAGTCATTGGGGTCCAGATCAGATGAGTAGGACAGGTGTTCCAATACAGTTATTTGTTTACTGGCTAAAAACTCCCTCACAGACAGTGCCGTGTGAGCTAGTGCATTGTCATGATGCAAGAGCCATGAATTGTTGGCGAAAAGTTCAGGTCGTCTAACGCAGCCTTTTCAGCACTTCCAAATAGTAACATCATTGCAAACAAGTTCACAAACTTAATGGTCAGACCTCATGTATGTACGTGTACACACACACACACACACACGAGTATATATAAAATCACAGCATGTGCTCTTCTGTGTGGGGCTTTCATTTTATTAATTTGTTTTGAGATTTGTTCATATATTTCCATAGTTCCTTTTTATTGCTGAATACATTAGATTGTGTATATACACCTCAGTTCTTTTTTTTTCTTTTTCTTTTAATTGGCGAAGGAGAACAGTGTGTATTTCCAGGACTTTATTGGGGAACAGTGTGTTTTTTCCCAGGACTCATCAGCTCCATGTCAAGTTGCCCTTCGGTCTTAGTTGTGGAGGGCGCAGCTCAGCTCCAGGTCCAGTCGTCATTTTCAATCTAGCTGCAGGGGTAGTTGCAGGGGGTGCAGCCCACCATCCCATGCAGGGGTCGAACCAGCAACCTTGTTGTTAAGAGCTCACGCTCTTACCAACCGAGCCATCCAGCTGCCCCTCCTGAAGCTCAGCAACAGCTCGTTGTCTTCAGTCGAGTTGCGGAGGGCGCAACTCACTGGCTCATGTGGGAATCGAACCGGCAACCCTGTTGTTCAGAGCTCGTGCTCTAACCAATTGAGCCATCTGGCCATCCCTCAGTTCTCCTTTTGATGGACATTTAGGTTGTTTTCAGGTTTTGGTTATTATGAATAAGGCTGTGGTAAATATTCTTGTACAAGTCTTGATGTGGACATGTTTTCATTTCTCTGGAGAAAATACAAAATAGTAATTGCTGGGTCATATGGTAAATGTATGTGTAACTTTATAAGAAACTGCCAAACCACTTCACGTGCTATTCCATTTTGTATTCTCACCAGTGATGTCTGAGAGCTGCATTTACTCCATGTCTCTGCCAACATTTGGTTTTTGAGATTAGCCATTCTTGTGAGTGTGCAGTAGCATCTCATGATTTTAATTTGTTTCTCAGATTACTGATGTTGAGCACCTTTCATGTGCTTATTGGCCATTTGTATGCCGCCTTTGATGAGTGTCTGTTCAAGTCTTTTGCCCCCTTTTTATTGGTTTGTTCATCTTTTAAGTGTTGGTTTGTAGTTCTTTATATATTTGGATACAAGTTCTTTGTTAGTCATCTGTGCTGCAAATACTTTTCCTCAGTCACTTTATTTTCTTAATGTGGTATATTTTGGAGAGCACAGTTTTTAAAATTATTTTTTTCTTTTATGGTTCGTTACATGCTTCTAAAAATTTGATCCTTGAGATAATCTTTTGAGGGGGATGAATATGGTAGTGTCCCCATTTTGTTCATTAAGAAATAGAGGCCCAGAGAGGTAAAATGACTTGTCTGAAAGTTATAATAGCGAATATTAGTGGTAGAGCAAAGCCTGGAAACCAGGTCTTTTAACTTCAGGTTGAATTTCTTTCCATTACAACGTATTCTTCCTTTCTCTTTTCCCATTACTTGAAAATGATACTGTTGTACTCAGCTACTCTCTTAAAGTTCTATGCTTTCTTTTACTTCTGGGCCTTTGTTTATGCAGTTCTTTCTGAGTTGAACACTTTGCCTCCTTTCTTTAATTTCAGCTTAGACGTTACGTCCTTTGGGAAATTTTTGACATCTCCCTCCTTTTCTGCTAGATAAAGTGCCTCTTCTCCCCATTTCTTTAACACCAAATTTTTGTCCTGCTTTCATAGCGGAAAGCACCCTGATTATCTTTCCACTTATTCCACTTATTATATCTCTGGATTCTGAGGGCAGGAACCATGGCAGTTTTATTTACCAGAATAGTAACAGTGTCTGGCACATGGTAGATGTTAAAAAATATAATGAATTCAGTTGAATAGAATTCTCTCCCTGTCTACTTGTGACAGATTCTTATTTGTGCTGTGTACTTAAGCCCTGGGGTGTATTTAATTTAGCATTTTTGTGTAGCTTCATGATGTTTCAGTTGTGATTTTGAATTCCTGAAAGGATTGTAACATATTTCAAAGTGAGGGTTATAAAATTTTATTTTATATGCCCTATATACTTAAGAAGTATTAAAAATTATTGCATTTAATATTTGACTAGCTTTAAGAAATTTTCTTTATCCATTTACTTTATTCTTACCCATTTACTTTTACTATTGACAGTGTCTTAAACGTCAAAGCTAAACTATGTAATTGCCTGAAAGATATTATATCTGAAAAACAAATTTATAAATTTCATAGCTGCTCTCTTTGACTTTGAACAGTAGGCATTGATTCCATCTTTCAATCCTAAAAAGTATACAGGTTCTTAGAAAGTAACTTACAGAATTTATTGAAATTGACAACTGTTTTGTGGTTAGGTTAAAAAAAAATTCTTATTCTTAAGAAATACACAGTTAAGTATTTAGGAGTAAAGGGCCATCCATACATGCAACTTACTCTCAGATGTTTTGAGAGTAAGTGAGGAAAAAAATCCACACGCGCACACACACACACACACACACACACACACACACAGGTATATATTCTCATACATACAGTCCTCAGTTTGCATGGTAGGGTGGGACTGTGAAAAATGACTGCAGGGGCAGCTGGTTAGTTCAGGTGGTTGGAGCGCAGTGCTCTTCAAAGAAGGTTGCCGGTTCGATCCCCACATGGGCCGTTGTGAGCTCTGCCTTCCACAACTAGATTGAAACAACTACTTGACTTGGAGCTGACAGGTTCTGGAAAAGCACACTTAGGAAAAAAAAAGAAATGACTGCAAACTGAAACCATGCATGATGATCAATGGGAAAAATTACATGACCTTTAAAATTTTTGTCAAAATATTAAAAACTATTTCATTGTTGGTTATAAATTTATGAGGAAATGGAAAAATGGTAAAGCTAATATTTATTTGATATATTGTAATTTAAAGCATTAGAAAGTTAGGATATTAAAAGTGTTTTATTTCTTTGGCAAAAACTCATCGAGAATATTTTCAAAAGTTCTGGCCTGCTTCTTGTATAACTTAAGATACAGAGCAAACGTCTTTTGAATGTGTTGGCTTCTAGCATTCTGTCCTTTGCACTTTCAATGTCATGAAATATCTTTGAGAGTTATTTTAAATTTTTTGCTGGTGTCACTTTCTCTGGGACATCTTTATCCTTTTCATCATAATCACTTTTCCTTATTGATATTGATAAGCTTGTCTGCACTAAGTTCCTTTGTTGCATGTAATTCCATTTATTTTCTATTCAGATTTCATTTCCAGCATTATCACTTTTATTGCTTTGCTTCATTTTATCATGGTAGGCCAATTAATTGCCTCTTTTGATTATGCATTTTTGTAAAATGTCATGTGGTTTATCCCTGGGAGACTAGGAAGCAACACAACTGCACACTTTGCTGTTTGTGTGTGAACTGAATATCATGCGCAGTGACTCATCACCAACAGAGTTTGAAAGAAGTGATGTGATTGGTCACTGATCATGATGCACATCTGGTATTTAATAGTGATTTGTGAACTGAAAAACTAGCAGTAAAGTTTGAACTTGATGCAACTACTCACAGTCCATATTCACTGGTAACTAAAATTTGAACTATGTTGTTAGGAGACTGATGTTATTTAGCTAAACTGTGGCAGCTGAGATGTGTATTTATTGGGACCATACAAAGCAAGTACCACCAGTATAAAGAGCGTGTGTGCATGAGCACAAATACTTCGATTTTTACAATATTAGAAGATTAATTCCGTGCAGGAAGATTTATGTCCTTGTATTCATTTTTACTGACTCGTAGCTGTGGTTTACAGGACGGATCAGATAATGAGACATTGTATGTATATAAAAGTCCTTTGTTAACCCTGTCACATTGTAGAGAACAAATACGTGGAATGATAGGGCAGCCAACATGAAGAGCTCTAATAGGCCAGGCAGTATTTCCGATATTTTACATCTATTAGATAAGTCATTTGATCCTTGTAACAACCTCTGAGGTTGATGGTATTTTATACAATCTCATTTTATAGATGAGGAAACAGGCTCGGGGTCTGTGTAAGCTTAGTAAGTACCTGATCCAGGATTTACAGTTAGGGCTGTCTGACTCCAAACCCCCACACTCATTCTACTCCATCTTTAGTGGTGGTTGCTGGGGGTCCTCCCAGAGGCCCTTTGATAGACTAAGACATGAGAAAGGAGCATGTTAGATATATTTAAGTTGATGGAGCTTTAGGTGATCAGATTCAGGTTTAGCACTTTGGCAAAAATATTACGTAGATCACCATCTCTGCGTATTTGTTGCATCCTGCCAGGAGACAGGTTGTCTCGCTCGTGGTGATGCTGGGCTTGATCATTTTGTTATGGGTGTGTGACTGTCACATGTTTCCTGTCAACATTTTTTCCCCCTTTGTAATTAGAAAGTAATTTGTGGGATGGTAATTTGAGATCCCCCCAACAACTTTTCACTAATCATCTGTTTATTGTCCTTACTCTGATACACTTTTATCTTTAAAAATTTATTACCAAAAAAATTTAAAAAATTAATAATTATTTTTCACTGTAGAAAAGAGAATTGGTGATCTGAAAAGAAAAGGTCTAAAGGCACCATTGAGCTTTTATTCTTTTATAATAACTTTGCAATTTCTAAATTATTTTAGAACTATGTACTCTGTGAAGTATGTCAAAGGCATTGTTCTGTATTCTAATTGTTACAGTCTGGTACAACACAGCAAAACACACACACACACACACACACACACACACACAGCCTGTTAAACTTTTCTGAGTTTCTTTTTTAAATTGGCATCAGTAAGCAGAAGCAGAATACAGCACTGAAATACAGAAACTTTCTAGAGAACACAGAATCTGAGATCTACTTGGTTGGCCTAGATTTAAAAAAGAGAAGAGTTGGGGCAGCCAGTTAGCTCAGTTGGTTAGAGCGCGATGCTCGTAACACCAGGGTTGCTGGTTCGATCCCTGCACAGGCCAGTGTGAGCTGCGCCCTCCACAACTAGATTGAAACCACTGCTTGACTTGGAGCTGATGGGTCCTGGAAAAACACACTTAAAATAAATTTTTTAAAGGTTTGAAAAAAAGAAGAGAGTTATTTTATGGTTGGAACTGTGTGGATTGTGATGCTAGAAATTCAGGAAACATCACAAATAATGGCGTCTCTGGAAATGGTGGATTTTGAACTGGTGAGGGAAGGGCCAGATAAATCATAATTTTAGAAAAGAATTGGTGGGGGGCGTTTAGGCACATTACAGAATTTAATTGTCTGAGTGAATTTACTGAAACCCAGTGAAAGGGTGAGAAGATGCCTTGATAATGGGGGTAGGATGAAAGAGGGAGGGGTTGGCTTGGCCCCACGTGCTGGGGAAGGAAAACTGATTGGTAGCTTTTAAGGTTTTGATGTTCTTTATAAAGTTAAGTCATGAGGTCATCGTTTGTAAGGAAAGATAGAATTGGGAATAGTTTGGGAACGGAACTTGAAACAGCATGTGTAGTTTGAACTGAAGCCACTTGAATACAAAATAAGCAGCATTGAAACCATGGATGAAAATAACCGTTTATTGTCATTTTTTGCTGTAGAAAACTCTTCAGTTTAATACTGGTTATAAACTGATGCCATCCTTTCCCTCCCTCATTTTAGTGGGTTTTATCTAGTTACTCCTTAACTGGAGGATAAAAGTGTTTTATAAAAGTTTTCAAAGGCACATAGCTTTCTGATCTCATTTGGGATCATGTTAATATGTTTGAAACTCCCTCAGAACCTGGCTGGAGGACTAAAGTTAATTTGTAGCACTAACAGTAAAGATTTCCTGAACTCAGTTATAAATAGCCCAAAAAGCTATGCAAGATGGAAGTTGAAACAAAACTAAGATTTATGAGAGTTTCTGCTATGTAAGTCCATAGTATGTAATCAACTTAAAAACTGTTGTTATGGAAGATTTGGTGTATGAGAGTAGAAATAAGCCTTGTTTGTATTTCGTTTAGGCTTAACCACACGTCTTGTGCCATCCTGGGCAAGGTTAGGTTAAAAGATATGCCTTTCACTGGATTTCAGGCGTCAGTGAACCTGGCTAAAACCTTGTTAAAATAAGGACTGAGAATTTCAAGGATAAGGGCTTCCCCAGAGACTGCGTAGTTCCCAGACATTAGAGATTCTTGTAGCAAGATCTCTAGCTGACCTAGTGGTAATGTAAATCAACTCAGTACACGCATGTCCATTGATTAACCTAGAGTCTTGACTAGATCACTTATAGTTGGTACAAGTATTTGTCACTGTTGTCCTTTAAGAAAATTATGGATCTTTTGGCAGTTAAAACTTAAATCATAGGTGTGTTTTTTTTTCCTTTATCAGAAACAAAATACCCACACCCTAAAATGCAGTCCTGCTGAAATTGTCTCCTGTCCTTTACCTAGAATTAACCAAAAGAGCTGAGGTGGAAGCCGGTGGTACATGGCTTGGCACACAATTCTACTTAAATCTCTTCAGCTTTCGAGGTTTGGGATGCTACAACCATGTTGAGCATGGTTAAGAAGCCAATCAAGAAATGCCCCCAAATATTCATATTGCTTCCTTTACTGAGGTAGGCAGATAAATAAGCAGATTTTTTTTCCTGGAGCTCTTTAACAATGGCAAAAGTTAAAAAGTATTTTCTCTTTATTCCTGAATTAACCAAATATTCCCTTACTAAGGCTATAACCAATGTATTAAATCCCCTGGGTGTTTGCTTTAGTGTGGTTTTGGGAGTCCCTGGCTCTAGCATTTGTGTGACCTTCTACAGGGCACTTCTTAACCTCTCTGAGTCTCAGTTTATTCATTTCTAAATTGGGGTAATAAAGATACTTAACCTTTTAGGTTTGTTTGAGGATTTAATGGGATAATAAATACAGACTGCTTTGCACATAATGAACTTTCAACAAGTATCTATTTTAATTTTCAAAACTTAATAAGTTATATGATCAGCTAACTCTACGTATTTCAAATCTGACTGGTTTTTAATTATACAAATAAAATATGAATGCATTGTTGTAAAATTAAAATATTACAGATAAGGCTAAGGAGTCCCTTAAATGTTCTAATCCCAATCCCTTCCCCAGAAGTAACCATTTTATTGATATATGTATCCTTCTATGTCTTTTTTTGCTTTTAAAATACACACATGCACATACATGCACTGCACACATGTACACAAATACATACACATAGATCAAGAATAAAAGATAGTAGTTCAGTAATTTTGTAAATATTACAGTTACCAGTTGTTAGAATCTGTATTTTATAGCCTCAGTAATCAGAGGATAGCACAAGTGAATAATTTATTATGTAGTGTCAGATCTTGGGCCAAATTATAGAATTCTTTACAACCCTAGAAAGGTGTTTAATCAAAGGAAGGAGGCCAGAGGAAAGAAGAAACATAGTTTCAGCCATTTAGCTAAAAAATTCAGAGTTGCTTTTCTGGCCAATAAATAGATCAGAATTTATGAAATTTATTGTCTCTCTGTTTACGTTAAGTTCTATAACCCGGGGGCAAAGATACTACTTTTCAATCTGACAAGTAAGAAATAACTTCCTTTCTTCAAAAATTTGAAAAGTTTGCCGCCATCTGTTTGGGGCAGGGGAGGCATTGGGGCCATGTAGAACGAAGGAATGATCGAAGCTATTTGCATATCATCGATCCTCAAGTATATTTAGATGATTTTTGTAATTGCCTACGATATTTTGTTTGTAACATGTACACATTGGATTGTGGATCCCAGGACGCTTATGGAAGCAGAAAGTAAGGGAGTATCAAGAGGAGGAGGCCACAGTTACTTTGAGAGCCGGGATCTAAGAGTTGGCGAATATGGATTTGACGTGAGCTCTCTTCTCTGGGGAGTTAGAAGTCAGCTGGACAAAATTACGGGAGGGGGATTAGTAGACAAAGCAAAATGCCAGGGTAAAATGGTGCTAATTGTAGCTATTGGAGGAAAGTGATGGTGTAAAGTGGAGCAAAAGATTCAGTTCCTCATCGTCACACTGAACCTGATGATGAAAGCTGGAGGACAGAACTCCCAAACCAAGTACAGTAGTACCTCAGTTTTCAAACATCTCTGTGGACAAAACATTTTGGTTTATGAATGCTGTAAACTGGAAGTAAATGCTTCGGTTTTCGAACGCGACTCAGAAGTCGAATATGTTCCACAGCTTCTTCCCCCCAGTGCAAGATCCTGAGGCTTAGCTGTCGGCTGTTTTCAAATATTTCAGAGCTCGTGGATTACGTTCGAAAACCGAGGTACCACTGTGTGTGTGTGTGTGTGTGTGTGTGTGTGTGTGTGTGTAGATGGTGGTACCTCCTTTCCTTGAAGGGTATCATGGAGGGTTCCAGAGCAGGAATTGACTTTGTAAGTTATACTTTGGTAAATGGTTCTTTGGCTGATTTTCATATGAAGATACAGAATATGTTGCCTTGTGGGAGACACGTATGTTAAGTAGCTTTCTGCATAGCTCATTTGCTAAGCTTTGCCTCCGTGGCTTCTTCCAAGACCTGGATTGTCCTGTCCAGTGTAGTAAGCCAGTAGCCACAGGTGGCTGTCGGGCATGTGAAATCTGTCTAGTCCAAATTGAGCTACGCATGTAAAAGACACACTGAACCTTGAAGACTTAATATGACAAAAGAATGTAAAATACCCTGATAAGTTTTTATAATGATGACATATTGAAATGCTATTAATGATTATATATGAAATGATTTATTGGATTAAATAAAAGATGTTGAAATTATTTTACCTTTAAAAAAGTTATGGCTGGAAAAAACTTACGTACGTGGCTCGCGTTATGTTTCTGTTGGACCCACTGGTCTAAGCGACCTGCACCAGGGAGAACTACTTTTTTCTGGCTGTCGAATTTCATATGGGTCATTTCGTAGATGTTGAGTGATTTTAGTACGTTAAGAGTGTTTCAGCCATTTTATAGTCAGATGTTTTTTTCCTCTTGGGGAAACATTTTTTAGAATTTAATTTTATGTCAGTGGGAAGGAATAGAGGACTATAGTGTTGCTTTGCGTGTGGGCGCATAGGTGCTTTGCATGCATGGGTGTGCGCGTGTTTCTTACCAGGAATTCCTCCTGTAGTGTTCATGGTGCATCTTATACCCACGTCCACGAAGAATGCATGGTTCCACCAATCTTTCTACCTGATTAAGCTCGTCCTTGGAAAAGCAGTGCTTTTCGGTTTCAGAAAAGGATCCTGGAACTACGTGTATTTTTCAGCCCAGTTCTTAAAAGCCCCTGCTCGCAAGAGCAGGCTCGAGAGCCAGTTTTCTACATTTACGAAATACATTTTCCCCCCAACTTTTTATTTTGCAAAAATTCTAGTACAGAAAAATTGAAAGAGTAGTGTAATGAACATCTGTGTATCCTTTACCTAGAGTCCCCACTTGTTAAAGAAAAAATTGCCACATTTCTTTATTTCTATATATACTTTTTGGGACTGAATTATTTGAAAGTAATTTGCTCACATGACTCATTACCCCTAAATATTTCAGCATGCCTCTCCTAGGAATAAAAACATGACCTTATCGCAGATCTGTTGTCATACCTAAGAAAATTACAATAATTCCATGACAGCTAATGTTCATATTTTCCCAAATGTCATAAGTAGCTTTTTTTCTGACTTTTCTCAACCCTGGATTCAATCCAGGTTTATGCATTGCATGTAATTATGACTCTTTAGTCTCTTCTAATCTGGAATAGAGGTCGGCATACCACAACCCACATGCCAAGTCTGCTAGCCACCTGTTTTTATATAGCCCACGAGGTAAGAATAGTTTTTATATTTTTTTCCTACATCATTTTTAAAAATTGAGGTAAAATTCACATAACATAAAATTAACCATTTTAAAGTGTACAATTCATTAGCATTTAGTACATTCAATATATTGTGTAACCATCACCTCTGTGTAGTTGTAAGACATTTTAAGCACCCCAAAAGAAACCCTGTACCATTAAGCAGCCTCTCCAACTGCCCCCCTTTCCCCCAGCTCCTGATAAGCACTAGTTGAGTTTTTGTCTTTATACATTGTCGTATTCTGGATGTTTCATATAGATGGAATCATATAGTATGTGACCTTTTGTGTCTGACTTTTTCTGTTTAGCATGTTTTCTAGGTTCATTCACGCTGTATGTATCAGTATTTTTATGACTGACTAATGCTCCATTGATATGTATATACTACATTTTGCTTATCTGTTCATCCGTTGATGGACGTTTGTGTTGTCTCCACATTTTTGGCTGCTGTGAACATTTGTGTGCACAAGTATTTGTTTAAACACCTGTTCCAGTTTTTTGGTTTTTTACATTTTTGAATGGTTGAAAAAAATCAAAAGAAGAGTAGTATTTCTTGACATATCAAAACTATATGAAATTCAAATTTCAGTGTCCATAAATAAAGCCATTGTTATTCATTTGTGTTGTCTGTGGCTTCTTTCATGCTACAATGGCAGAGTTGAATAGTTATGATAGAGCTCATGTCCCACAAAGCTTAAAATGTTTTCTCTGGGGGTGGACGGGTGGCTCAATTGGTTTGAACGTGAGCTCTGGACAACAGGGTTGCCAGTTTGATTGCCACATGGGCCAATGAGCTGCGCCCTCCGGAACTAGAATGAAGACAACGAGATGCCGCTCAACTCCCAGGCGGCCAGATGACTCAGTTGGTTGAAGCGCGTGCTCTCAACCACAAGGCTGCTGGTTCGACTCCCGCAAGAGATGGTGGGCTGTGCCCCCTGCAACTAAGATTGAACAATGGCAACTGGACTTGGAGCTGAGCTGTGCCCTCCACAACTAAGATTGAAAAGACAACAACTTGATTTGATGGGTCCTGGGAAAAACACACTCTTCCCCAATAAAGTCCTGGAAATACATACTGTTCCCCAATAAAGTCCTGTTCCTGTTTATTTAAGAATAAAATCTTTAAAAAAAATTTTTTTTTCCTCTGGCACTTTACAGTAAAAGGTTGCTGGCTCTGAACAGTGCCTGCATCTTTTTGTTTTAGTGACATTGACTTTTTCTTTTTTTTTTTTAAGAAAAATAGACTATTTTTAAAGCAGTTTTAGATTTGCAGAAAAATTGAGCAGAATGTGTAGAGTTCCCACATGCTCGCTCTCTGTCCTCCAGTTTTCCATTCACATCTTGCACTAGTGTGGTGCGTGTGTTACAATTGATGAACCTACACTGATGAACCTACACTGACACAACATTATCACGCAAAGTCCACACTTTACCTTAAGGTTCACTCTGGGTTTATAGTTCTGTGGGTTTAGACAAGTGCACAATGGCATGTAGCCACTATTACTGTACCGTACAGAATAGTTTCACTGCCCTAAAAATCTGTACTCCCCTTATCCTTCTCCACACACTCGCGGCTACTCAAGTTTTACTCTGTAGTTTTGCCTTTTCTAGAATGTCGTGTAGTTTGAATCCAAGTACAGTATGTAGCGTTTAAGGCTGCTTCCTTCGCCTAGCAATATGCATTTAAGGTTCCTCCATGTCTCTGTGTCTTGATAGTTTATTTTGATAAATAAGTTTATTTGTTCACATATTGAGGACATCTTAGCTGCTTTCAAGTTTTGGCAATTATGAATAAAACGCTATAAACATTTATGTGCAGGTTTATGTGTGGACATACATTAAAAAATAGAGTATTTTTAGAGCTGTTTCAGATTCATAGCAAAATTGAGTGGAAGGTACAGAGCTTTCTCATATATCCCCTGCTCATATATATGCACATAGCCTCCTCTACCGTCAAAATCCTGCACCAGAGTGGTAATTTGTCAAGTCGATGACCCTACATTGACACATTATCACCCAAAGTCCAGAGTGTGCATTAGGGTTCACTTTGGGTTGTGTACACTATATGGGTTTTGACAAATGTAATAGGTTGGTGCAAAAGTAATTGTGGTTTGAAAAGTTAATTGCAAAAACCGCAATTACTTTTGCACTAACATAGTATAATGGCATGTATCCACCATTATGGTATTTATACAGAATACTTTCTCTGCCCTGAAAATCTGTGCTCCACCCATTTATCCCTTCCTCCCTCCAGCCTCTGGCAGCTACTTACCCTTTTACTGTCTCCAGCCTTTTCCAGACTGTCATACAGTTGGAATCACACAGTATGTAACCTTTTCAGATTACTTTCTTCCCCTTAATTTAAGTTTCCTCTGTGCCTTTTCATGGCGTGATGGCTCATTGTTTTTAGTGCTGAATAGTATTCCATTGGATGGATGGACCAAAGCTTGTTTATCCATCACCCATTGAAGGACTTCTTGGTTGCTTCCGAGTTTTGGCAGTTATGATTAAAACTGCTTATAAACAGTTTCGTGCTGGGTTTTGTGTGGACATGTTTTCAACTTCTTTTTGCAAATATTTTCTCCGTGTGTGGCTTGTCTTTTCATTCTCTTAACAGTGTTTGTTCACAGAGCAGAAGTTTTTTTTTTTGTTTTAAACTTTTATTTATTTTAAGTGTTTTTCCAGGACCTATCAGCTCCAAGTTAAGTAGTTGTTTCAATCTAGCTGTGGAGGGCGCAGCTCACACTGGCCCATGCGGGGGGATTGAACTGGCAACCTTGGTGTTACGAGCATCGCGCTCTAACCAACTGAGCTAACCGGCTGCCCCCAGAAGTTTTTAATTTTAATGTAGCCCAACATACCAATTTTTTTCTTGCCTGGATAATGCTTTTGATATTGTATCTAAAAACTTATTGCCAAACCCAGGGTCGTCTAGATTTTCTCTTATTCTAAAAGTTTTATAGTTTTGTGTTGTATATTCAGGTCTATGATCCATTATGAGTTAACTTTTATGAAAGGTATCAGGTCAGTGTTTGGATTTTTTTTTTCTTGGTATATGAGTGTCTACTTGTTGCAATACCCGTTGTTCAAAAGACTGTCCTTTCCACAGTAAGCATTGAATTGCCTTTGGTTCTTTGTCAAAGATCAGTTGACTATACTTGTGTGAGTGAGATTGTTTTTTAAAATGTATTACGTTCTAGAATTGTCTGTTTCCTCATTGTATGGTTTGTTTTCCTAAACTATGCATTGTAAACTGGAACTTGGGTCTAGAGGATTTGGAGTCACTTTAAGCATTTTGGCAAGAATGCTTTCTAGGTGATTGAGCACTTCAAATTGTATCAAGTCAGGAGGTACATATGCAATGCTAGTTTATTCCTCTGGGGTAGTGATGGTTAAGATTGGTTAAGGTGGGAACCAGCAGATTGTTTCATTGTAAAGGTATTTTTCTCTTCGCAATTAGTATGCATAAGTGATCTGTAGGGAAATATTTTGGCCATGTGACAAATGAATATTTGAATCTATATTTGTCAGACGTGTGCTAGGTTCTGGGGAGAGAACAGTAAAAAGAAAGATTTCTACGCTCGTGGGATTTGCCTTTTTCCCTACAGGTTTGAAGACAGTAGTGGGATTGGGTCTATCCTTGGAAGGGGTGCATTTGTAACTTAAGATATGTTGCTACCAGAAAAATACAATCACTGAAAAAGTATATGCCAATGAGTACAGTTTCAGTATGTGGTGGTACCAGAGTTCTAGAGGTGATGATTGCCTGACAGTGTGAATGTACTTAATGCCACTGAACTGTACCGGAAAAAATGGTTAAAATGATAAATTTTATGTTATCTGTATGTCACCACACTTTTAAAAAGTATATGCTATTCTGATGTATTACTGAACTTAGCCCTTTTCTCCGATAACTTTCATCAGGCGACCTGTTGGTTATTTGGACTAATTGGGAGAGAAACTCTTTCTGAAATAAAATTCTGTAGCTCAGTCTGGTAGAGAGGAAGAGGCAGTGATGTTGTATTTCACCCTCCAGTATAGTTTGCCTTTGTGTCCTCTGGGAAACAAACCATTGTGGAGATCTCTGGGTGTCCTCGATTGTGCGCAGGCTGTGGGTGGAGCTTCAGCTGTTGGCGCAGACAGGCTCTGCCTTTCACTACTTGCTCTTTCCATGTGTTGCTGGTTCGCCAGGTGCAGGCCTGCCTTTGCCAGGACATGGAGAGAGATCTACAACTTGAACCATTGTTTGAATGCTGCCGTTTTGACCCAGGAAATGCTGTAGATTCAGAATGAGAGCCGTAACCATAACGCTTGCAACAAAGTGATTGTTGACCAGTTTGCTGTGAAGGCAGCCACTTCAGTTAGGAAGTAAGCCCTGTGCTTAAGAGCAGGAGCTCTGTTTAGAGGGAAGGAGAGCACCTTTATTTGTGGCTGATGGAGCTGGGATTACCTCGCTTGTCTTCCCTGTTTTTGCCTGAATTGACTGTGGGAGAAGGTGGTAGAAAAAGGTTTAGTGATGGCTGTGGCAACAGCATGATACCATGGTAAGGTGAATGTGGCTTGCTTCAATCTATAGAAATTTTATCCACCTGAAATCTTTAGTTGCCTTCATGTTAGAGAATATTCATTTTATCACAAATGCTCAGTTTTCAGTCTATAGATTAGGATACAGGTGTGTAGCCTGTGCTTTGGCAGTAGAACAGGAAATTCGTATGTTGTGGTGCAGTGTTTTTCACAGTTTTTGGCTGACCTGCAGTAGTAATAATACATTTTGTGTCATGACCTAGTACTACATATACGTGGCTATACATAACTAACAACAGTTTCAGGAAATGGTACTTACCCATCCTGTGTTTTCTGATGTTTTCCATTTCATTCTATTCTATTTCATTTTTTTAAAATGCATATATGACCTAAATTGATTTTTATACCCCATGGTTTAAAGAAGATTGGTATAGAACAGTGGTTTTCAAAGTATGGCTGATACATATGCCCAGGATTCTTTACTAGGGGTCTGTGAAGTAAAACTGGTTTCATAATAATACTAAGATATTTATCTTTTTTCTCTCTCATTCTCTATTATGGGCAGATTTTCCAGAAATACAGTGGGGTTTTTCAGGCCTATATCATGTGTGATGACATTGCCGTTAGGGCTAATGGAATGTGTATTCTTGTATTTTGTACAATTTCCTAACTTAGTAGGATACTTAAAGTTACAACTGTTACAATCGCTCTAACCTCATTGTGGTCCAGTGAATCATTACTTTGAAATCCGGAAGTTTTCCCTGAGCCTCTGTGGAAATACAGGTGTAGTAAGTTAATGTTGTCTATTGGTTCTTGGAAGTTGCAACTTGAAGCGAAACGACGTATAAACCAATTTTACCGTAGGCTGATTAATAAAAACATAAGTTCCTACTGCATATTTCTGGTCACAGAAACATTATCAAACTTCTAAATAAAGACCCAAAACACTTCTAATATTAAACATTGAAAGAACTGTGAGTTATACATAGATTTAAACAAGATTAATAAAAACACGCAAGATAATTACTTTCCAACCTGCTTATTCCAGTTCAGAGTCTCAGATGGCCAGAGCCTCTCCCAGCAGCGCAGGGTACAAGGCAGGAACCCACCCTGGACTGGACGCTCTTCTCTCACAGGATGCACTCACACGTGCACCCACTCACACTGAGACAGTGTAGACACCCCGGGTAACCCAGCATGCACATCTTTGGGGTGTGGGAGGAAGCTGGAGTACCTGGAGGAAACCCCCTCAGACATGGGAGAACGTGCAAACTCCACACATCCTGGCTGGGAATTTGTTTTTCGCCCCTCATCAACGTAATAACAAAATGATGTTATTTTAGGACCTGCTGTAAAGTTTGTTGTTGTCTTGTTTTGCAGTTATGCAGTGAGAAAATTCCTCAGTTTTAATTTGTAATCAGTAAATTTTGACATATATAACCCACCTACAAAAGCTGTTTGGGGTCCTCAGTAATTTTTTAAGAGTGTAAGGGATTCCCGAGACCAAAAGGTTTGAGAACTTCTGGTGTAGGGGTTAAGAATGTAGACTTGTTTTTGTTTGTTTTTGCAGGGGGAGTGTCACATGCTCTTTTTGTGGTTTTACACACACATACACACACACATGCACACACACACAGACACAGGGTGCCAAAAAAGTGTATACACATTTTTAGAAAAGAAAAAACTATTAAGTGTAATACTCAATATATACCAATAACAAAAGATGAATACAAGTCACGTTTGACTTCTGCGATTACAAGGGGCCCTCAAAGTGGTTCCCATCAGCGTCCGGACACTTCTTATTATGGCGAACCACTGCTTGAGCATCGATAACGTCTCTTAAAATGTGTATACATTTTTTTGGCACCCCTGGTGTGTGTGTGTGTGTGTGTGTGTCTGTGTGCGTGTGTGTGTCTGTGTGTGTGTGTGTGTGTGTGTGGTGTGTGTGTGTACGTACCGTGTATATACACACACACATATGATGAGATCTATTCCCACCCTTAACATATTTTTAAGTGTATTATTAACTGTAAGCACAGTGTTGTACAGCAGATCTCCAGAACTTTCTCATCTTGTGTAACTGAAACTACACATCGAACAGCAACTCCCAATCTTCCCCTCCCCTCAGTCCCTGGCAGCCACCATTTTACTTTTCTACTTCTATGAGTTTGGCTAGCATGTAGGCTTTTTTTTTTTTTTTTTTTAAACAACAGATGGATCCGGATTTGAGTCCCAGCTCGGCTACTTGTTAAGTAATCCTGGCTCAGGTTGCCCAACCTTTTTGATTCTTTTTTTCTTCGTAACTAAAATCGTCGTTTTACTATCTTCATTAGCTCATTTAATGAGCTAGAAAAATAGGCTTGAAAATGCTTAGCACATAGGCAGCTTTCATATGTTAGCTATTATTATAATAGATGTAGTAATGTCTGGTCACATTGATATTTAGCTGTAGCGTTATTTAGCAGTACTCGCCTATGTGAGACTGGATTGTCTAAACCTACTCTAAATTCTTCTCCTTCTGCTCTTGCCTATGCCTCGAGACTTTTCTTTCTTTTTTTTTTTAAGTAATTACAGTTTTTGCAATTACTATTATTATTGTTATTATTTTATTTTATTGGGGAACAGTGTGTTTTTCCAGAACCCATCAGCTACAAGTCGTTGTTTTCAATCTAGTTGTGGAGGGCTAGCTCACTGACCCATGTGGGAATCGAACTGGTGACCTTGGTGTTCTGAGCACTGTGCTCTAATCAACTGAGCCAATTGGCTACCCTGTAGACTTTTCTTAATTAAGTGGGTTTTGTTTGCCAAACAGCCTCTTGAAAATAGCAGTCCTCTTCTATTTCTGTTGTGTCATAGACGCACTCAACCTGTAGTAAGCACTCCAGACATGTCATTCCTAGTACAAGGCCCCGGGACACATAAGTTTACAATCCCCATGAAGGCGATGGTGGGGAAGAGCTTTTTAGGTCCCTGTTCTGAGTCTTTACTCTCTCTTTCTCAGGAACTTTCTTTCACTACTAAATAGGCTTCCTAAAAAGTATAGTAAAAGATGAATTAAGTTTCTTTGGTTAATCCCGTTTCTCTTGACAGTGTGAAATTGTAACATTTTTGGCATGCTTTTCACCAGGGCTCCCTCTTTACATTCCAACAACACAAGAGAGTCATAGCAATAGGTGCCAAATAATTCATATTAGGATGTTTAAATTCCTATTGTTTGTAAATGTATATAATGATGTGTCTTCTATTGCATCTTCTGAGATATAGAGCAACACAGGCAAGCAGGTGTGAATATTTTTTCAGTCAGGAATTGAACTGTGTTCTAAACCTTCTACTTTGATTGATTACTCTTCTCTCCTCGGGTCTGTCTTCAGCCTTCTGCTCCAGTCTGACTGTCTTGATGTCCAGAAACTTGTTTTTGTAGAAGCACAGTGCTAACCTTCTGGCCCTACACTACCCGCGTTCCCATGTGACTGTTCTGGAAGCTCCCTCGACCCAGAAATGAACAATAGTAGAACAAACTCGAGCACTTAGAGCAGGGGCTTCTCCCAAATAACACCTTCCAGAAATGACCACTTCATGTTAAATTGCTGGCAGTGTGACGATGCAGGGAATACAGTTGTTGGATTTCAAAAAATTTCATTCCTGGGAGTAGACAATTGGTGTGAGGAGATCTAGAGATGGTGGATTCATAAAAAAGATCCTGGAAGGGATGGACTTGGAAAACTTACGAGAAGCCTGCCACTTGGGATGATGGAGGAGAAAGTCTTAGCTGATGTTTAATGCTATTGAGACGAGGCACGTGAAGTATGACTTGTGTCTCGCCACAGAGCCCATTCTTTTTGGGAAAGACAGTTGGTTTCCCAGTCCAGCGTTGGTTGATTCATGTTCAAAACCACGATTGCTAATATTTTTTGAGCATGTGCTCGTTACTTTTATGTCTTTTATCTCAATCCTCATATAGTCCTGTGCAATGGCTTCTATTTTAATGAATAGTTAAGTAGCTTACACACACACACACACACACACACACACACACACACTAAGAGGACGAACCAGGACTGGCCCTGGGCCTGGTCCCGACGCTGCAGTTACTCTAGAACCTCTTTTTATGTATCGAGCTCTTCACAGTTTGCGGAGTGTTTGTGCATATGCTCTTATTTAAACCCCACAACAATCCTGTGCATTCGGTGAAATTCTTGACATTTTCACAGGAGGCAAGGGAAGCCTGAGGAATGTGAAGCTCACAGTGGCAGCACCTGGACCCAGGCCCACACCCACTTCTGGCTCCAGTGCCTTTGTTCTCATATGTCGTTTTGCTACGGATAACAAATAACAAATACTGCGGGTCATACCTGAAGATGAATTTTCTAAGGATTTTGACTTGGTTGATGGTGATTGGCAATGGTTTAGATGTGATGCTTTAGTCGGGAGAAACTTAGCAAAGATGTGATCATTAACTTGCCTTATTGGCTGCTCTAATAGCTTGCGTTTAACTGCTTTATTAAGTATTCCTTTTGCTGTTGGACTTTTTAATGCTGTGGGTCAGTTTACCACCCTTACACTAGCGTTCCTAAGTAAATTCAGAAGTGAAGACATAGTTTTCTGTGCTTTAACTTGGCACGGACGGGTAACTGAAAGCTTAGACGGAAAAAAGTCTTGCCAGGGTTATAATGTAGTCATGGTAATGGGGAGGAGAGGAGTGTGTGTGTTTATGGGGGCAATTTAAAATACCAGCTCGTGATCTTTTGCCAATTCCTTCTAGAACTTCTACTCCTAGATAGGAAATTTCATGACTCCTCTATATCTCAAGTTTGCAAAAGAGGTCATAGTTGATTTACAGATTGACCTTTGTCTCTGACTCAAAACATTAATCATTGAGGTCCTGGAGGAAAAGCATCCTGATGAGAGGAATGTAGCCAGGCTGGAAATAGGTGCATTTATATAGTATGTTCTGGTCTCAAGGGGCTGCTGGCTATCTCCCTGAACGCACCTAAGACTTAGGTGAAGCAGCATGTGGGGCACATTGCATGGTTTATCTATTTTACTGAGCAGAGGTCTAGCATTAGTGTTTTTCAGAACAGGCTGTCCTTTAAGATTCCCAGTGCCTTACTCAGTGACTGGTAGAAAGGTCACTCTGACTTCCTCTTTAGATTTAAGATGAACTTCTAGGGTTTTTTTCTTTTTCTAGAAATGGTTTTAGCCTAACAAATATACTAATCCTTCTAGGAACTTCTAGTAGCATGGCTTGTACCATGTATCATACTAATTACAGTTGCATCAGTTATGGAAGATGGTGAAAAAAACTATGCATTATTTTTGCTTCTGTGTTCTGTGTGTCTGTTGCTGTAGAAACAAACGAGGCAGTAAACAGAAGTGTTCAGGGAGTATTTGAATCTCAGTGGATGTTCATTGGCTAATGAAAATAAAGTTAAGAAAGTGGTTGAGTTGAGGGAGAAGCTGAGCATTTCCGAGTTCATTATTATTTCCATTTTGGTGGGTGGTATTTTTGCTGTGTTGGTAATTTAAAGATTTTAAATAATTAAATGGATAAATTAAATAATGACTTCCTAGTGAATGAGACCTTCTAAAATTCTTTTCTGCTGTAGGAGGTAAATAATTAGAAAAAGCAAACATTTTATATTCCTTTGGGTTATGATTTCACTTCCCTCAGACTGATTTTTAAATGTCAGATAGTAAAAACCCTTAAATTTAAAAATCATTCTGGGGCTGCAGAAAGGTGATGAATATTTAAAAGACTGGGACAGAAGGTGGAGCGAAGAATTGCACATCTTTATTCCATAGTTACTCAGAAATACAACCCCAGAGTGGCTTGGACATTGACACATGTTGTTACCTGTTCATTTCCAGTTTCTCTGAAGGTTCGACTAGGCTACTTTTGGAGGATAAACTGAACATTTGCATGTTGATAAAAAGTGTAATATTGCTGATATGGCTTTTGCCAGTATCCAAGGAGAAGATATGCTAGTAAAAACCTTTGGGGGAACAAAAATGTGCTTTTGGTATAACATGTAAACTCATATTTTTTCTCTTCAAGATGGTGTTGAGATGCCCATCTTCATGAATTTCAGAAAGTAATTTTGCTACTTGTAGCTACATATTTTTCTTTGTAGGAATGTGGTAATATGATGGTTAAATGTGCAGCAAGCACACTGAACAGTTGATTATACTAAATGGTGTGTAGAAAAGCAAGCTATGGTGGTGGAAGAGATCCAGCACTTGAACGCATTTCTCAGTTGGTTTTGTGGAGGGCGTGTTTGCGGTCAGGGGATGTGTATCCTGGCTCGGAATTTTAGGATCATTCCCCTTGTAGTAGGTACTGTAACACTAAGTTATAAGGGAACTTGTAGGGAAAAGTTTACTTTATGATATATATCCCCCTTCTTTTGAGCTGTTTGCCTTCTCGGATTTTTTTTTTTAAATCAGTATGTGAATAACCTTGCCAGATTTTATAGATGATGCCTTCTTTTTATGGATTACTCTGTCTTGTTGGAATTACTATGATCTGCTAAAGTTTTTCATATATAGAAAGTGTTCTATGTACTGTTGATCTCTGTAGAAGTTCATCTAAGTTAGACTAGAAAATATTTGAAGGCTGACCTGACTGAACTTTTCAGCAAAAGAAATGCAAGCTTTTTCAACCATGTCAATTGATGAGTACACATTCTTTGTAATGTATTGAAGCATTTATGTTAAAACTAAGCATGTATTCTTCCTTTATCATTGTGCTCAGACCTCTCACATAGATGTTACACAGATCAAAAGACAAAAGCTTGGGCCCAAGGTTTAATCATTAAGGCAGTGATGCCCACTGTTTTTGTGCTACATTAGGGTGTACCCATTGAAATCCCTCATGAGGTGTAAGGAAATTACAAACTTTTCTAAATAAAGATTATAACCTTTTTTGAAAAATGTTGTATCTCTGTATCTGTCTGTATCTCATATTAATTAATCAGGAGATACTAAGAAATTCAGTAAGGTGAGGGGGAAGCCCAAAATAGTTTGAAGAGGTCACTGCTGTAGAGGAGCAAAAGAGTGTGTGTATCTATCCTCCTTGAAACTTAGGTGTTCAGTAAAGTTATTCTGCGTGAACGAACGTTTCCTCTTACGTCACTGCTGTGCAGCCTTCGCCAACTCCCGTCTGTTAGTTGTTTTTCCTCCTGGGCTTCAGCGACGTTTACATCTCCCTATCTTACTACATATCACCTTGAATTAGAATACTGTCGTTTATTTACATGTCTGTCTCCCCCTGCTGGCCAGCGGTCTTAGTGAGGGCTAGGACTGCCCTTTGATCTTTGTATGTAGAGCACCTGGCTGTTTTTCTGTATTCAGCATGTCCCTGTCTTATGAGTAAGTGTTCAAATAATTTTTATAGTACACACACACTGGGGAGTGGTAGACAACATTCTATCTGTATGTGTATGTGCCCCAATGTGTGACCTTGTAACGTCGGATTTTCAAAAACATGGCAAGAAAGAAAATGAGAACATTTTTAAAGTTCAGTTGATTTTGGGGACATGTTTGTGTTCATACGTTTGTGAAGGAGGCAGGGCGTAAGTCTGAGCTTGTTTCTTTCTTTAAACTATGTACAGGTGCATATTAAGGCTATACAGTGGGGATTTGGTATAAGTTGCAAAGATTCAGATTTAATCCATATAGCTTTATACATTTATAAACAGATGCCTTCAAACTTTTTTTAATGCAGTATCCTTAGGTGGGACATGAAAATCTAGTTGTTACTTGGCGTCTTATACCATCACCCGCAAAGAGGCTTTGTAATTAAAACTTTTCTCTCAGGTAGTGGGATAAGATAGATGAGAATCTTCAGAAAATCAGAGATGAAAAAATTAATCCTGGTAAAAAATGCTGGCAATTTTATCTTTACAGAAGGTGTGTAATAAGTGTCACTTTGATTAGAAATACAGAGAATGAGAACAATTGTTTTTTAATTTTTAATTTTTTTAAAGTGGGGAATATTGGGGAACAGTGTGTTTCTCCAGGGCCCCTCAGCTCCAAGTCCAGTTGCTATTTTCAACCCTAGTTGCAGGGGGCGCAGCCGACCATCCCATGCGGGAATTGAACTGGCCGCCCCACTGGCAGCTCAGCAGCAGCTCGTTGTCTTCAGTCTAGTTGCGGAGGGCGCAGCTCACTGGCCCATGTAGGAATCGAACCGGCAACCCTGTTGTTCACGCTCTAACCAACTGAGCCATCCAGCCGCCCCGAGAATGAGAACAAATTTTAAGAGCACAGACAGTGATGTGCTAAGTTCAAAGCACTCTGTGATGTAACATGGTCTCTGGGTAGGAATAGCAATATTTTTATTTCATCCAGAATAGCTGAATGATCAGTAAAATAATTTGTCAAGTAAAAGCTAGAATTAGAAATCAGGAATGGTGGAATATTAAACAAACAGTGGCATAGCTAGAAACATAGTGTCCCTTATCAGAAACTTCCCACCCTGGCGAAGATCCTTTGCTATTTGTCTACCAAGCACGATTTTCTGATTTATAGACAATCTTCTTTATTGCCAACAGGTCTCGCCACTTCACCTTCTCTCTGCCAGAGTAGTTTCAGCTGTCTGGGGTCTCGGTTCTTTGATAATTACTTCCATGTGCCTCAGGCTACAGGCTGAGTGGTTGAAGTTTCATTCTTAAATGATTTCAGTAGAGTAGAGCAATGGTTAAGACCATTGGCTCTAGAAACAAAATGCCTAAGTTCACATCTCAACTGTATCAATTATCCAGCTTTCTAACTTGGGAAAGTTACTTCTGTCCTTCATTTTCCTTGTTTGTAAAGTCGAGAGAATAATAATCTTATAGGGATGTTGGATTTAAGTGTGTGAATACATGCAGAGTGCTTGTTACAGTACTGCCACATGGTAAGCACTCAAACGTTAACTCCTATTAATACTGTTATTTTGCCCTGGCCTCACACGCACGTAGTTCACCTTCAGAGAAGTAGCCCTTCTGGGTGTCATTAATGAAGATAGCAACAGCCTCTTTGTACGTGACACAACTTCCTCATTCTCCGATGCCTTTGTGTCCCGTGGGGAATGGGAATTGGCCTAAACTCTCCAGAAAGAACTGCCTCTAACATCTGGTTGGTTGAGCTACGTGAAGGTTTGGTTAATACGGGAGGGGGGAGGACAGGAGGAAGAGGTGGAAGTCTCTAGGTGGGCTCCCCTGCGCGCCCACCGCCAGGTGTCTCAGAGCCCCTGGTCCGTCCGGATGGAGAGGACGGGGCCTGAAATGAAATATTCTCTGAATAAGGACAGACAGACTTGGGGGACCGGTGTGGAGCAAACTTTCGACATGGTGTAATGTAAATGGGAACAAAACCTGAGGTCTTATTTAGAAGCAGATTGTAGAAGACTTTATTTTAGAACTCAGAGGGACCTAAAATTGTGTATCTCCGAGGGAAAGTGAGGATGCAGAGAGGTTTAGTGACTTACTTAGCTGCCTCAGATCGCACAGCAGAGTAGTGATAGAATTGACACCGGATAAGGCCTGCTTAGCACAGACACTGGCTTTCTTGGTTTTCTGCTATTATCTAAACGGGTTCACTTAGGTCCGTTTTACCTTTCTTTTTCTTCATTTGTAAAATAATACCATCGTATTTCCTGGTTCTCATCGAGTGATTATTTTAGGCAAGAAAAACTATTTGACGTAAAATGTAAAATGATAGAAATGTACAGTAGTTCTCAAAGGGTGATTTTTGGTATATTACATTTTTTTAAATTGTGGTAAAATATATGTAACATGAAATTTGCCATTTTAACCATTTTTAAATGTACAATTCGGTGGCATTAATTACATTCACAGTGTTGTGCCACCATCACCAGTTCACCACTATTTCCAGAACTTGATTACCCCAAATAGAAATTCTGTAACCATAAAGCAGTTAACTCCCCATTCTTCCTACTCCCAGCCCCTAGTAACTGCTGATCTAATTACTGTCTCTATGAATTTGCCTGTTCTGGGTACCTCCTATCAGTGGAATCATACAATATGTAGCCTTTTGCGTCGGCCTATTTCACGTAGCATAATGTCTTCAATGCTGTAGTGTGTATTGGCGCTCCGCTCCGTTCCTTCTTATGGGTGAATATTATTCCATTGTATATGTACCACATTATGTTCACCCCTTTATCCAGTAATAGACATTTGGGATTGTTTCCACGTTTTGAGTATTGTGAAAAATGTTGTTAGGAACCTTGTTGTAAAAGTATCTGTTTGAGTCCCTGCTTTCAGTTCTTTCGGGGTTATACTTAGAAGTGGAATTACTGGATCACGTGGCAGTTCCATGTTAATTTTTTGAGGAATTGCCATCCTGTTTTCTACACAGGCTGCACCATTTTATGTAACCACCAGCAATGTGCAAGGGTTTCAGTTTCTCTACTTCCTTGCCAACGCTTGTTGTTTTGGTTTTTTGGTAACGGGCATCCTAATGGATGTGAAGTGGTGTTTCATTGTGGTTTTGATTTGCGTGTCCCTGATGACTAGTGATGCTGAGCATCTTTTCCTGTGCTCATTGGCCACTTGTATGTCTTCTTTGGAGAAATGTCTGTTTAAGTCCTTTGCCCACTTTTGAATTGGGTTGTTAATTTTGTTGTTGTTGAGTTGTAAGGGTTCTTTAATATATTCTAGATACTAATCCCTTATCAGATATGATTTGCAAATATTTTCTACCATTCTGTGGTTTGTCTTTTCACTCTCTTGACAGTATCCTTTGTACAAAAGTTTTTAATTCTGATGAAGTCCAATTTTTTCTGGTTTTTTTTGTGTGTTTTTTTTTGCTTTTGCTTTTGATGTCATGTCCAGAAATCTTTGCAAATCCAATGCTGTGAAGAGTATTGTTTTCTTCTAAGAATTTTATAGTTTTAGTTCTTACATTTTTAGGTCTATACGCTGTCTTGAGTTAATTTTTGTATTGGTGTAAGGGTCCAGCTTCATTCTTTCGTGTGTAGATATCTAGTTTTCCCTGCATCATTTGTTGAAAATGTACTTAATTTAAGTCTTATAGCCACATGTGGCTAGTAGCTACTGTATCAGACAGCGCAGCTCTAGACGATCATATACTTTTTCTCCTTTAATCTGTCAATATGAATTACATCAATAGATGGGAGTGGAAATTCTCAGAACTAGCTGTGCTTTTGCATTTGTGGCACATCATAATGGTTTGTTAAATACTTAACTTTTTTAGTCACTGTCTATGCTACCTTTCATATAAAATCAACTAAAATGGCGATAGAAATTGTTTAAAGATTGTGCGTTCTCAAAAAATGTCATTAAGCAGTGTGTCTCCTATTGGTCTACATCAAACCTTATTTTCATATTATAAAAATATATTGCTTTATTTAAATACGTTGTATTACCTTTGTTTCTTTTATAGATTGTCAATCATTATGGCAATCTGTAAAAGAAAAAAATAATTGCTAATTATTTTTTTATTGAGACAAAATTGATACGCCATACAATTCACCCCTTTAAAGTACACAATTCTTTGGTTTTTAGTATATTCACAAAGTTGTACAAACATTACCACTCCAGACATTCCAGAACATTTTCATTACCCCAAGGAAACCCAGAACACATTAGCAGTTATTCACCATCTCTCTTCCCTGCAGCTCCTGGCAACCACTAACCTACTTTCTGTCTATAGATTTGCTTATTCTGGACATTTCATATAAATGTAATCATACAGTGTGTGGCCTTTTGTAATTGGCTTTTTTCACTTAGCATTGTTTTCCCCTCCCTCCCTTCCTCTCCCTTCTTCCTTCCTTCCCTCTCTCCCTCCCTTTCTGAAAGCCAAAATCAGTTTATTCTCCGGGCCTGGGTCTTTTTAATAACACAAACCAGGCAGTATTTTACATGAGCAGGTGGAAGCTCCTTGCAAGTAGGGGTTTTGTTGCATGCACTGCAGAGGCTCTGGATAGGACTTACGGCCTCACTCTTCCAGGTGTGGTGCAGTGTCCAGTGGCACAGACTCTCAGGCTCGGCCACCCCAAACCAGCTAAATCAAAATCTGCATTTTAACGATGTCTCCACATGATTCGTGCTGTGGACCCTGGGAAGAAACATTCACTTGATGTGAACCCTGAGAAGGAATTTATCTGCTGCGATGGACTCCCCACGGTCAACCAAGGGCCCAGATTTTATAAATAATAAAAGCCTAGCAGCCATTTGCTGACAGGGGCTCCTCTGTCTATACTGTACACTATATATACCACAAAGGACCTCAGACTGAAGTCTTGGCTTCCTGCACTAAGCTCGCTTCAGGGAAACCCTGGCTTCATCTTTCTACCAACAGACTGAGACCTGCTCTGTCCAATCAGAACTGCACAATTTGGGAACCTGGGCGGGAACTTTCACTATAAAAGGCAGCCTCCTTGGGGTGGCCGGTTAGCTCAGTTGGTTAGAGCGTGGTGCTGATAACACCAAGGTTGCTGGTTTGATCCCCACATGGGCCACTGAGCTGCGCCCTCCTTAAAAAAAAAAAAAAAAAAAAAAAAAAAGGGCAGCCTCCCTTTGTCTCGGCGGGGACACAGTTTAGGTTGCTACTTGAATCTGTCTTTGGGGCTGCAGCTGCTTTTGCTCAAATAAATGCTTATTGTTCTTTGTTACAGTCTAAAATTAATTTTGGTTTACAGTGAGATCTATAGCCTCAGAGGCATGGACTGAACTGAAGCCACCTAACACTTCAAAGGCTTCTGTGACTGGCTTTTTTGACTTAGCATTGTGTTTTCAAAGTTCATCCATATTATTACATTGTATCAATACTTCACTTCCTTTTAATTGCTAAACTGTATTCCTATGTGTGGATATACTGTATTTATCCATTTGTCAGTTGATCTACCTTTGGGCTGGTTTTACCATTTGGCTATAATGAATAATGTTGCTATGAACAATTGTGTACAGGTTTATGTGTGGACATGTTTTCATTCTCTTGGATAGATACCTAGGAATGGAATTGCTGGGCTATATGGTAACTGTTTAACCCATCTGAGGAACTGCCGGACTGTTTTTCAAAGGGAAAAATGTACTATTCTACGTTCCCACCAGCTGTATGAGGGTTTCTCTTTCTCTACATCCTCATCAACGCTTATTATCTGCAGTAGGTGTGAAGTGGTATCTCATTGTGGTTTTGATTTGCATTTCCTTAATGACTAATGATGTTGTATTGGCCAGTTATATACCTTTGAGAAATACTCATTCAAATCCTTTGGCTATTTTTTATTATTACTACTACTACTACTAAATTGTAAGAGTTCTTTATATATTCTAGATACTAGATCATTACGAGATGTATGATTTGCAAATATTTTCTCCCATTCTGTGAGATTGCCTTTTACCTTTTTTGATAGTGTTTTTTGAAGCACAAAAAGTTTTAATTTTGAGGAAGCCCAATTGATCTACTATAGTTACTTAGGCATTTGGTGTCATATCTAAGAAACCATTGCCTAATCCAAAGTCATTAATACTCACACCACGTTTTCTTCTGAGAATTATTAGGTTGGTGCAAAAGTAATTGCAGGTTTTACAATTATATTTAATGTTTTAAACCGCAATTACTTTTGCACCAACCTAATATATAGTTTTAACCTTTACATGTAAGTCTTTGATCCATTTTACGTTAGTGTTTTGTTTTGTTTTTGTACATGGTATGAGGTAGAAGTCTAACTTCATTGTTTTGCATGTGGATATCCCATAGTCCCAGCACCATTTCTTGAATGCTCTTCCCATTGCATTATTTTAGCATCCTTGTTGAAAATCAGTTAACCATAAATGTAAACGTTTATTTCTGGATTCTCAGTTCTATTCTATTGATCTATATGTCTACGCTCATGCCAGCACCACAGTCTTGATTATTTTAACCTTATAGTACGTTTTGCAGTCAGGAAGTGTGAGTTATGCAACTTTGTACTTTTTCTAGATTGTTTTGTCTATTCTGGTTCCCTTGCATTTCCTGTGAATTTTGAAATAATTTTGTTAATTTAATTTAAAAAGCAGTTGGGATTTTGTTAGGGATTGTGTTGAATCTGTAGATAATTTGGGAAGTATTGCCATGTTACATAAATCTTCCAGGCCATGAACATGGGATGTCTTTTCATTTATTTAGATTTTCTTTACTTTCTTTCAACAATGTTATGGATTTTTCCAGTATTCAAGTCTTGGTTTTCTTTTGTTAAATTTATGCTTTAGTATTTTTTCTTCATGGTATTATAAGTGAAATTGTTTTCTTAATTTCATTTTTGGATTTTTCATTGCCAGTATATAGAAATACAATTGGTTTTATTAGCTCTAAAAGGTGTGTGTGTGTGTGTGTGTGTGTGTGTGAATAACTTACAGTTTTCTGTGTATAAGATCATGTCATTTGTAAATAGAGGAAGTTCTACTTTTTACTTTTAAAACTTGTATTTCTTTTTCTTGCCTAATTTCCCTGGCTAGAACCTCTAACACAATGTTACATAGAAGTGACAAGAGCAGATATCCTTGCCTTGTTAGTGAAAGACTGAAAACTTTCGGTCTTTTACTATTATGTGTGCTGTTAGCTTTGGGGTTTTGGTAGATGCCCGTATCAGCTGGAGGAAATTCCCTTCTATTCCTAATTTATTGAATGTCTTGTATCATGAAAGGTGACTAAATTTTGTCAAATGCTGTTTCCGTATCTGTTGAGATGATTGTATGGTTTTTGTCCTTTATTCTATTACATTACTTAAAAAAAAAAAAAAGTTAGGTGGAAAAAAGACAGCATGGGAACCTGAAGACCCATCGCATCTCACTGAAAGTTCAAGTGGGCCTGCCTTTAGGGTTTCTCTGCAGCAGATTGTGTTATTGCCCACTGATTTCCAGGTTACTGCGAAGATTGAATATGCCCCCTCTTTTCCGCCTCCCCCCACCCGGCCCACTCTGGTTCAAGCCGTTGTTTCTCAGTCTAGTTGTGTAGGACGCAGCTTCCTGGCCTGTGCTGGGATTCTGAGCCTTGCGCTCCCCCTGCTGAGGCTGTTGGTCGCCGGTCGTCAGTCGGCAGCTCACGGCAGCTCACGGCAGCTCTCGCCGGCTGCCGGCCGCTCACGTTGGCAGATGGCCGCTCCTGGCAGCACATGGCTGCCCACGGCAGCTCACGCCGACCTCTGGCTGCTCACGGTAGCTCAGCTCCAGGGAGAGCTGTTGTTCACAGTCTTAGCTGTAGAGGGCGCAGCACACTGGACCATGTGGGAATCGAACCAGCGACCTCGGCATTAGGAGCATGGAGCTCCAACCACCTGAACCACTGGGCCGGCCCGAATACGTTTTAAAAACACTTAGAGATTTGCTATAGATGTTTACTATTACCAGGGTTTACATTAAGATGGGGGAACGGGGATGGGGGTTCCTTTGGGGAGGACCCTTAACCTTGACTATGTTAAAACCGGCACAATAATTTTCACGTTAATGCTGACTTCCCAGTTGTAACAATCAAAAAGAAAACAAGAATTCAAATTCATTTTCCTGTTGTCTTTAAGAAGTGGGCATACCTTGGCTGGAACAAGAGCCTTCCCTATATCCTTATACTCTCCAAATTGAAAGTGCAAATGAAAGAAGGATTCTTTTTGAAATAAGAAAAGCATGTAAAAAGGAAGGAAGTACGGGGAACTTCTGGCTACCATGTTAGAAATGTTGGGATAATCAGGGTGATGGTGTCCTCCTGAATGAAGAAGAGTCAGTAATGGCAGACTTAGGAAAGTTTGAAAACACGACAGGGTTTTTTTGACAAGCATATTAGAACTTAGAGTGCAAATGAATACTTGTAAAAGTGATTATTTTGGGAAACTACATTTATTCTGATGGTATTGCCCTTGCTGTATGATATACTTGGAAATTGTTTTTGGAGTCCTCTTCAAAGACACATATACGAAGTAAGGTGAGGAAGAGAACAGAGTTGTCTTTCAAAAAAAACAAAACAAAAAACAAACTGTGTAAGAAATTGTCACTGAAAATACACACACCGGGCCGGCCCGGTGGCTCAGGCGGTTAGAACTCCATGCTCCTAACTCCGAAGGCTGCCGGTTCGATTCCCACATGGGCCAGTGGGCTCTCAACCACAAGGTTGCCGGTTTGACTCCTCGAGTCCCGCAAGGGATGGTGGGCTCTGCCCCCTGCAACTAAGGCTGAACACGGCACCTTGAGCTGAGCTGCCTCCCGGATGGCTCAGTTGGTTGGAGCATGGGCTCTCAACCACAAGGTTGCCGGTTCGACTCCCGCAAGGGATGGTGGGCTGTGCCCCCTGCAACTAGCAACGGCAACTGGACCTGGAGCTGAGCTGTGCCCTCCACAACTAAGACTGAAAGGACAACAACTTGAAGCTGAACAGTACCCTCCACAACTAAGATTGAAACTTGACTTGGAAAAAAAAGGCCTGGAAGTACACAGTGTTCCCCAGTAAAGTCCTGTTCCCCTTAAAAAAAAAAAAAAAAAGAAAAGAAAATACACACACCTCCAAATAAATGTACCTAAAAATGTTTTGAGCAGTGATGGCATTACTGTAGTACGTGAAAGGTCTATTAAAATTAAGTCTTTCGCCTCTTGAGTTGTGAGTTATGGCAGGAAAGATGCTAGGTAAGAGTGTTATAAGGCTTTTTGCTAAATATGGAAAAATATCAGGTGTCCCTCAGTGTTTCCACCTAAAACTGGTAAGTTGAATCTTGTTCTTCTCTGGTGTGTAATAGTCAATTTTGTTTAATTTTTATTTCTTGTGACTCATTTCTACCCTTTCCCTGACCCCCGTTCACTAAAAGACATACATTCAATGTACGTCTCATTTTCTTAGGTATTTATGTAAATTCAGGTGCTATGTAATCAATTTTAGATCATCAATATCTAACTTTAAATTCCAGTTTTGGTTGTTCTTAACACATACTAGGGCTGGGCTACTTTATCCTTGCACCTACCACTCCCACACCAATTGTCTCGTGTGTGTGTATTCAAGAAACTCAGCAAATTTTAATGCTAGCTAAAGGGAAAGATACCAAAAGGTTAATTTGCAGCATAAGCAATATGTTAATCCTTTTTAAAAAACAACAGTTTATGAAATATAATTCACATACCATAAAATTCACCCAATTTAAAGTGTATATACAAAGGGTGCCAAAAAAATATATACACATTTTAAGAAAGGAAAAAAAGCTATATTAATTGTAATACTCAGTATATACCGATAACAAAAGATGAATATAAGTCATGTTTGACTTCTGCAGTTACAAGAGGTGCTCAAAGTGGTTCCCATCAGTGTCCGGACACTTCTGATTATGGCCAACTACTGCATAGATAACATCTCTTAAAATGTGTATACATTTTTTTGGCACCCCTGATACATAACTCACTTGTTTTTAGTATAGTCACAGAGTTATGTAAATATCACCACTACCTAATTCCAGAACATTTTCGTCACTCCTGAAAGAAACCGTTAACGGTCACTACTTCTTTCTATTATTTTACTTAGAGAGTGGTAAGTTATCCTATAAATGAGAATGCCATCTACAAATTCTGATCCAAAATGTGGTTTACCACAAAATTTCATGTTGTTTCAGGGAAGGAAAAGCAATTAAAAGAGTTATAGGGGGTGACCGGTTGGCTCAGTTGGTTAGAGTGCAGAGCTCATAACACTAAGGTCACCAGTTCGATTCCCACATGGGCCACTGAGCTGCGCCCTCCACAACTAGATTGGAAACGACGACTTGACTTGGAGCTGATGGATCCTAGAAAGACACACTGTTCCCCAATATTCCCCAATTAAAACAAAAAAGAGTTGTAAAAAGAAAGAAAAAGAAAATACGGGAAAACATAATGAATCTAAGTTTCCCTTAAAAAACAATCCTTCAGGTGAAATGTAGTTGTTCTAATACATGCTTAACGACCATTATAGAAACCACATGGATTACCGTATGATACTTAAATAGTTATCAAGAAAATAGGAAAACTGCCCTTTAAGACAAAAATTAGATAATATTTTCACAGTGAAAGTTAGGCAAAGGGTTTTGGAAATTCTTAGAATGCTTCACTTTAAAAACTAATCCAGTAGTTCTGAATTACTTGTGTGTGTGATCACAGGTTGGTTTTATCTGTGAAAACCACATACAGTATTAAGTATTAGCACAAAACCAACAATTACATAGAGTATTGTACCAAAGGAAGATGGCTTTCTTGATGGCAAAATGACAGAGAAAGGTTAAACTAAGATTATACTGCATTGAAAGGGAGTCTACCATTATTCCCTCTGATTCATATCAACTGTCAAGAAGAAATCCTTCATGGTCACTTCGTATTCCTCCCTCTCCCCAGCCCCTGGCAAGCACTAATCTACTTACTGTCTATCTCTATGGATTTGCCTATTCTGGAAATTTCATGTAAATGGAATTATAAAATACATGGCCTTTTGTGTTTGACGTCTGTCACTTGGCATAGTGTTTTCAAGATTCTTCCATGTTGTAGCACATATCAGTACTTCATTCCTTTTTATGGCCAAATAATATTCCATTATGTAAATGTACCACATTTTGTTAACCCATTCATGAGTTGATTGACAAATGGCTTTTTCTACCTTTTGGGTATTATGAATAAGGCTGCTGTGAACACCCGTGTACAAGTTTTTGTATGGACATGCGGTTTTAAATTTTTTGATATATATACCTTGGAGTGGAATTGTTAGAACTGCCAAATTTTTCTAAAATAGCGGCACCATTTTACATTCCCATCAACAGTGTACGAGGGTTTCAGTTTCTCCACATTCTTGCCAACATTTGTTATTGTCCACTATTTTCATAATAGCCATCCTAGTGGGTGTGAAGTGTTACCTCATTGGAGTTTTAATGACTAATGATACTGAGCGTTTTCATGTGCTCATTGGCTACTTGTATATCTTCTTTGGGAAAACATTATCCTTAGAGCTAAATACTGATGGTCTGCTGTTTGGTATGCTGTTGTTTAGATTCACTTTCTTTATCTGATGTTAAAGAGTTTTTGCTTCATTAATTCAAATATTTTAGTCTATTCTTGAAGGTTGTTTTAGAAAGCTAATCTAGATACAGCTGTCCCCCTATGAAAAAATTATATTTTGTATCCTGGCCTGAAATGTCTATAAAGACAGTTTGTCCCCACTCTTATAAGCAATGATAGACAAATAAAATGTTTAGAAAAACCTGTTTGGTCAAATTTTTATTATAAGTTTATATTTCTAGGCTCAAAGAGTTAGCAGAGGGAGCAAGTCACAAGTAGGGAACCCAGTGGCTCATTAACGTTTTGTAATATTCCGTATGTTCTGAGAACACTAGCTGACCTTTAGTTGAGAGAAAGATCTGTAGGCAAGGAAAAATGATGCTTGACATGCAACTGAAGTTGAAAGGAACAGTTCGCACATGTCGGGGAAGCTGTGACCACTTTGAGCGAGGCATGGAAAAGTGCGTGATTTCATCCTTAATGACCCTCTCTCCCCAGCGTGGTACCATGCGTCGACGCTATGAAGATGATGGCATTTCAGATGATGAAATTGAAGGGAAAAGAACTTTTGACTTGGAAGAGAAACTCCACACCAACAAATATAATGCAAATTTTGTTACTTTTATGGAGGGAAAAGGTTAGTATCATTTTGGTTCATACCTGTAACCCCTAGATGTAGGAAGTCGTAGACTCTGGGAATTGCGGGCTCAGCATCTATGCAGCCAAAATATTGCCTGTTGGTGTTGTGATGCTGTTTGTTTTCTCTATTACACAGTGTCACTCACGCATCACCACCCCAAATCCTCCCACCCTGTGAGTCATTCTCTGCTGTACTAGAAGAAGCAAGCATTTATTTAGGGCAGGAATGGTGTTGGAATTATTCCCTAAAGTCGCCTTCCTTTTCTCCCATCCCTTGGTTTGGATTTAATTATGAATAGTATAATAAAAACCTTTTTATACATGTACCTGCCTCAGCAAAACTGAGGTGTGTGATTCCGTGTGTACCATGCAGCTTTGCTCCTTGGCAGACTGGCAGCAATGTCATGGCATGTGCTGCAGTGAACAGAATTAAATTTTTTTGACTATTAAGAGACAGGGTGATGATAATTTATAATTTCTGCCTACGATTTATGAGATGACTCATTAATAGTACTACCCCCCCTCCCCCTGTTGGTTAAATTATGAATTTACTATGGAAAATACCAACTTAGCAAACCCCTGAGCCCTGCTTGTCAGCTACCTTTTTCCAGCTTTTTCTACCACCTGCCTTTCTAACAATTATTTTCCTGTGGTGACAGATTTTAATGTAGAGTATATCCAGCGGGGTGGTTTAAGAGACCCTCTGATTTTCAAGAATTCCGATGGACTTGGAATAAAGTAAGTGTTTTCGGCCTGATTGGATATGGTTGTAAGGTGGCCCTGCTACACCTAGGGCTCTCATAATAGATACTGTAATTGAAAATAATTTCCCATTCAGTTTTAAAAGGGTGTATATTTCTGATTTTGTTACAAAAACAGTTAATGGTTGTTATAGGTAAATGAGAAAATACAGGTAAAATAAAAAGAAAATTTAAATCTCCTGACATCTACCACCCTGAGATAATCACTGTTAACAGTTTGGCATATATTCTTTTTTACTATGTTTATATATGTACATACATAATCATTTATATTTTTTAAATATATAATCAAATATATTTTTTAAACCTAAACAAAACAATTGATGTGCCTCAACTGGGGACTTCTTAGTACTTGAAGAAAAAACTCACTGACTAGATAAGTTACGCTTCCCATTTATCCTTACTGGTATTTGTTTCGTAGGATGCCAGATCCAGACTTCACTGTGAATGATGTCAAAATGTGTGTGGGTAAGTATTAAGTTTGTGGCCTTTTGTGTCTTCGAGGCAAAGATTTTAGATTTAGGACTGAGTCTTAAATCTGAGATTTGAAGGTTTATTAATTGAAGTATATATTTGATTAAAGTATATACTACTTGAAGTAGTTTATTGATTAGAAACTATTTAGCAACTGAGAATTTTGTCAGAGGAAGTTAAAATTGCTTCATTTAGAACTCATTAGACATAGAACACGTGAACCTCTACTTCTTTCCTACCTGCCATTTTTATCTCTGTGCATTCCCCCTTCTCCATGAAGAGCCTGCCTTCCAGGGCAACCTACCCAGGAAAATGAAATTTTGTATCTCTGAGCCAAGAATGAAGGTTCATTCATATCTGGGATTCTCTTTCTTTCCTTAAAAGCAGTAGAGACATTTCCAGGAAGTTTTTTTATCAATGCTACATTTGGTAACTTGGCCCAGGTTTGAAACTTTGTAAGCTGAGAAGTAGATACATTAAAATTCTCTTCATCAGTGACTGGTTAATTTGAGTCTTTAATCTGATTTATATTTTATTATATTCAAAATTTAGGAAAAGAAAGCAAATTAGGACAATCTAGTTAAAGAAGAAAACTTCTGGGGTCAGTAAAGGCTCAGGTCAGTATTCTGCAGACTGTTGTTCAGTGTGGCCCTGAGACACTCCAGGATCCTTCAGAATTCAGAGATGGTCACTGTCCTGTACACGATAATACAATAAAGTGGATTAAAATCTTACAGAAATGTTTCCAACAGGACATGAAACAGAAGTTTTCTGATGCTTTCCTCCTAACACTGCAACTTCCTGTAGACTGAATCCAGTCTCACGCTTTGGAAATTAAATATTGCAGTACTATCTCTTGGCCACTTGAGGGCCCTTTTTAGAGAGCTGGATAACTTTCCTGTTTATCCAAGAGGTGAAAGTCACAACCCAGGTAGAGGAAACTTCTCTAATTCCCTGTAGTTTTCACTCTCTCTTTCTGTGTTAGATTCCAGCCATCTGCTTGTCACTATGTATTTCCTAGTACCTAGCACTTTCTCTGGAGTATAGTAGGTGCTCAGTAAATTTGTTGAGTAATTAAAATAACCTACTGTTCACAAGGCAGGGTTTTCTCAGGCGGCCTCAGAAAATCTACTAAAGTAATATTGGTCTGTCACTTGACTTCTTTTCCTAATGGACCGCCAGGACAGTAATTCCTTGGCTCTGTAAGTTAATGGACCACCACAGCTTTTCTCTGTTGGTCAAGCATTCTTACGGGTTTGTGGTCCACCCATGACCTGCATCAGAATCATCCGTGATACTTGTTAAAAATACATACTTCTGGGTCTCATCAGAGACTTCCCAAATTTCTGAGCTATACAAATACAAGGACTTAATTGATCACTAGTCTCCTTTTGGATTTCTTCCCACTTTACCACTTTTTCATTTCCTCAATAATATGTTTACTGCTAATAATGATCTTTGGAAACCCTTCGTAACCTTGTGTTTTCCAAATAGATCTGCAAATGGTCACAGATATCTTTGCTGTCATTTTAAATAAAGCAGTGATTATATCTAACCCAACAGAACTTGACTCATCGAAACTTTCAACTGATACCCAACTTTACGTCCAAGTTGTTTAAAGTCCAGATGTTTTCCTCCCCTTGGATGACTAGCAGTTGTCAAAATGCAGTGAACAAAATAATGGTGATTACAGTAATCCATTATTACTACATGTACTTTGGCGAATCCAGTCCTATATTCTACCTAACAGAGCGTTCCGTATCCAGTGTCAGTTTATGTCCCCCAAAGAATACCATTCTGTTGTGTAAACTGCATGTGATGGGATATATTGGATGAACTGTCCAGGTTCAGTTCCCGGCTCTACTAATTACTAGCTGTGTAACTTGAGACAAGTTACTTAAATGTGAAGTGCTTCGAACAGTGGCACTTAGTATGTGCTCAATAATGTTAGCTGTTACTCTTATCAAAGTGCTCTGGTAGCGTTGGCAGAGTGGAACTGCTTTTGCTTTGATCTACATTCTTAAAGGAAAGATTCACTTTAATTTTTTAATTTTTTTATTGTAAAAAAACAGATAACAAAATTTACCAGTGTAATAATTTTAAAGTATATAACTCAGTGGCATCAGTATATTCACAGTGTGCAACCATCACTAATATCTAGTTCCAGAAGTTTTTTATCAGCTCCAAATGGAAACTCCGTACCCATTAAATAGTCACTCCTCATTCCCTCCTTCCCTCAGGTCCTGGCAACTACTAGTCTACTTTCTGTGGATTTGCCTATTCTGGATATTTCATATAAATGGAATAATAAAATATGTAGCCTTTTGTGTCTGGCTCCTTTTACTTAGCATAATGTTTTCGAGGTTTATCTATGTTGTAGTATGTAACAGTAGTTAATTCACTTTACACTTGGAAAATAGTCCATTAGATGGGTATGCCACATCTTATTAAGCCACTCGTCTATTGGTGGACGTTTGGGTTACTTCCGCCTTTTGGCTATTGGGAATAGAGCTGCTATGAACGTTCATGTAGAAGTTTTTGTTCGAACAACTGAGTTCGATTCTTTCAGATATACACCTAACAGTGGAATTGCTGCGTTATTTGGTCATTCTATGTTTAATTTATTGAGGAACCACCAGACTGTTTTCCATAGCAGCTGCTTTACATGCCTACCAGCAGCGTCTGAGGGTTCCAATTTCTCTGCATTCTTGCCAGCGCTCATTTTCCTTTTTTTTTAAATTATGGCCATCCTAATGGGAGTGTAGTAGTATTTCAAGGCAATTCTGATCTAGCATGTACTTTTTCTTCCAAATTATGAAGGGCAGTTTGGTCTGTTGCCTTACTTATCAGGTGTAGTTTTTAGGTGTATGCTGCTGTGTCTATTGCAGTGTGGCCATATTCTTGTCCTCTTGCCTTTATCTTTTGTCTCTAACTAGACTGTAAACTCCTTGAAGACAGGCCTAGGTCGTAACACTACTTGGTATATCTGCCAAGGCCTCGTATATAGTAGGTATTGGTTAGTTTCTTATAAGTTGAACAATATTCCTTTTTTTTTTAAATTTTCTTAAATTTATTGGGGTGACATTGATTAATAAAATTATTTAGGTTTCAAGTATACAGGTCTGTAATATATCACCTGTATGATGCATTGTGTGTTCACCACCCAAAGAACAATATTACATTTCCAACAGCAGCTTTTTATTTTCTCCCTTCCTTGACCACCGTTTTCTTAACTTCTTAGCTGTACTGCCCTCCATATCTTCTCTTATGCTGTTGCCTCTGTTTGGAATTCTCTCTGTTGAATCTTTCTTGCTGGAATTTTATTTATTCTTTAAGGCCCAACTCAAATATCTCTTCTTCTCTTTTACTTAAAAGCCTTCTCTGGCCAATCTAGTTATTTAAAAAAAAAAAAAAAAAGTATTTCCCTTTGCTTTTAACTGCGACTTGGGCACCTACTTTGTGTTAAACATTTCACTTCATTGACTAAATCCTCACAACCTCCCACAGGGGATAATATTCCCAAGTTATAGAAAGCAGTTAAATAACTTGCCCAAGTAGTGTGAGAGCTGAGGTTTTAACGTAGATCTCGTTGGCTTCAAAGCTATTGTTTTCTCCCCCTACTATTTTATGCTCCCCATGTGGCATTATGCCTTCTGTTGTAGTGGTTAATGTTGGTTGAGAATCTGATATAGAAAGATCTTTGTATCCATCATGGTATCTTTTTCATTTCATTCAAATATTTATGGAATGCTTGGGGGGGGTGTATTAGAAATACTTGACAGGTTTGGGAGCTAACCCTTTTAAACAAAAGAACAGACAGATTCAAATTTAATCTAGTACTCAGTAAATAGTGGGTCTTCTATTCAAATTGTGGGGTAGACTAGGTTTAGTTTCAAACCCGCGTCAAAGCAGTGTGGCCCCGTGGGTCAGCACGTGGAGTTGGCGCCCTGGGTTCTTGTCCTACGAGTTACCCAGCCCCTGTGCTCGCCTCTACAACATGGAGATCAGTACTTAGCAGTTAGAATTGTTAGGATTGAGTGAGATACCAGCGATCAGATTCATTGCCTGACCCCATAGTAAGCATGCCAAAGGGAGTGGTTGTGATTTTTAATACGAAACGTTGTCTTTCCCATTTTCTGTGATTTGATATTCTGTTGATTATCCATGTCAGGTCACAGCCATCTCCTTGTCTATTACTGCATACCCTAAATGAGAGAGGATAGTTTGTTTCCTTCTACTTGTATTTGCTGTTCTTAATACGTTTAAGGATGTTAGTGGCACAGTAGAGATGATGGGTGCATCTGTCGTGGCAGGGAGTCGTCGCATGGTGGATGTCATGGATGTGAACACACAGAAAGGCATTGAAATGACCATGGCTCAGTGGACACGCTACTATGAGACCCCGGAGGAGGAGCGAGAAAAACTCTATAATGTCATCAGCCTGGAGTTCAGCCACACCAGGCTGGAGAACATGGTGCAGAGGCCTTCCACGGTGAGCCCAGCCCTTTTCTCCGCACTGTCGTTCTCATCCGGAGGGGCGTTGATGTTCTGGGCGAAATGAGTACTTTTTGTGCGTACCAAGATGAAGATGAAGGGGAACAAGACAATTTGATAAGAATACCTTGTACTTTCAGGAGGTTCATCATTTTCCAAAATCACTTACTACTGTACAGGGAGGGGCCATTCTGATTTGCATCATCAATACCTTAACTTAGGACCATTGGCCTTTGCACATAATGGAGAAGAGACTGGAAATTCATAAGAACTGTCAATAGGAAGTTGGCCTAATAAATTTCTGACCTGTAGGTTTACGTTTGCTGAGAAACTTCGGAGAAAAGTGGTGTAGAGCCAGGTGATTGTTTTATGAGATGATTTCTTGAGTAGATTCTACTGGGTGACTAGTAGCAATGAATTGATACCCTGTCATAAGGGAAAGTTCGTTTTTGATCCTTAGCTCTCCTGAAGGTAGATACAGATTTTACCAATCTTTTGGCAAAGTAGCGGCTGCCTACAGGACCTTGAGAACAGTTATTGTCCTGAGGGAGATTAGTTACACTTTTGAAATATACCTGGTCATTTTGGACCATTTTTATTCATTTAATTCCTGACTCAGAACTCACTTTTGTCAAGTATTCCACCTGGAACAGCAGAAATTGGAATGTACTAATTATTTTTTTTAAAGGCAAGGTCTCAGTGTTTTATCCTATCTCCATTTAAATTATTTGAATTATACCCTTTGACTTTGAAAGTTTGAAATATGGTAATTGCTTGTAATATCACTATATATGTATATGTGTGTATATATACATATGTACACACACACATATGTACATACCTTCTGCTTACTAATAAATTGCATTATCACTAATAAATTGATATGTATAGACCAATGGGAAAATGTTCGTAGTATTTCATTATTATTTGAAGAGACAGTATAATTTTTTGTCATTGCTTCTTGTTACTGGAGATTCTATAACTAAATACAGAATTTCTCATTAAGGAAACTCCTCCCTCCCATGACAAAAATCCTCTTTATAATAACTATCATTTGGTTGGTCATGTGGAAATACAGGAAGACAAGAAATACAGGTGGCTAGAAGTTAGCCTTGTTATTAACCAAACATGGTCTACTTAGTAAATAAAGAATTCAGTAAGAGAGGGCTGTAATAATCACAATAACATTTTTTATAAGTGTATTCCTTAATATTTTTAGAACTTCAATTTAAAAATAATACTGTAGTTATAAAATTAAAACTTTCCCATTCTTAAAGTTTAGAAATGTTACTCACACATGAAGCCTTCTTTGTAACATCCTTAATTTATTCATTTTGTCCCTAGTTTTAATAATAAAAATGTTATGTCATTTTATAAAAATTATAAAAGTCCTGGGGGGTGGCTGGATGGCTCAGTTGGTTAGAGCACAAGCTCTGAACAACAAGGTTGTCGGTTCGATTCCCACATGAGATAGTGGGCTTTGCCCCGTGCAAGTAAGATTGAAACGACGACTGGACTTGGAGCTAAGCGGCGCCCTCTACAACTAGATTGAAGGACAACGACATGGAGCTGATGGGCCCTGGAGAAACACACTGTTCCCCAATATTCCCTAATAAAAATTAAAAAGAAAAAAGAATAGAAATAGCAACAACAAAATTTAGAAAAGTCCTGTACCATTAAATAGAGGAGTAGATCTGTAGGTCTCAGAAATAGAAAATTTTCTAGAGTACAAAGGACAATGCACAAGTATCTTTTAGGGACCTAAAGCATGACCGGAAAGATTGCGTGAGCTTTTAGCAAGGTCACCTCCTAAAAGCAAGCAAACTTTCTATGACCTTGCTATGTAAGAAGTAACATGCTTATTCTGCTGGGCTACTCTTTATTTATGGTCCCACTCCGCCCTGCCACAATGTATCCATTCATTTTTCTAGGTCTTTTCTAATATAGCTTCATAATGCTTTTTTTAAAACCAACTTTAGTGGGGTACAATTAGCATACAATAAAATGTATCCGTTTTAAATTTCAATGAGTTTTGACAAATGTATTCATTTGTGTAATGATCTTACATAAACTAGATAATCTCTTGTTCACCATGATCGTCACACCTTCAGAATTAGCTTATTAGTTTAAGTGCCTACCACGTGCTACACACTGTGCTTAGAGGTACCATGGAAAATAAGATAATTTTTATCCTCAGAATGCAGAGTCTTATAGGGAAGAATGACCAGAAAATAGGCATTTATATAAACTTCAATATGGTAAGTGCCTCAAGAGTGAATCAACACGGAGTGTGGTACGGCCAATGGGAAGGCCCCACCTAACTGAACTGGAGGAGAACTGGGGCAGCTGCTTGGAGGAAGTGATACCTAAGCTTGGCATGAAGGAAATAAATGAGGCAAAGAGAAGGAGGACTAGAATTTCAAGAAGGAATAGAATGTGTTAAAGTAGGTGCAGGGAGTGAGGTGGGCAACTTTTCAGTGCCCACTGAGGGTACTAGCATAAGGTGGGATTCTCTGGTGAGATGAGAGATCAGTTAGTGTCATGGAGATGTAGATAAAAATGACAACAGACAGTGTGCAAATTGGTTGGGTGATAGAAGGCCATGAGCTGTGTTTGCACAGTGTATGAGTACGTTAGGTCTCAGGTATTGGATTTGTTGCCTGTTGGGCCCTATGTTGGTGCAAACAGGTAGAAACGGGTGAGTATCCGTACTAGAGACTTATTCTCATGTGGATGAGGCTATTAGCAAAAGGCCTATCCAGAGTCTAAAGATTAACCTAAGAGAAAAGTATGACTACCTTACTGTAACATTCTCTTGGTAGTCATATGATACCTAATAATACCAAATAAAGGGAGGCCAGTGAAAAATTCTGGGCAGAGAAATTGAGCTTCCTCTGAATGAACACTGGGTGAAAACACTCATGTGTTTCTAACTTCTCTCCCCATCCAGACCCAAGAACTTAGTGTGTTGAGCAAGTATAGTTCTTAATTACTCTGAGAAGGGCTTCCCGAAGGATAATACCAGGCGATGGGAGGTGCTGGCCACTACATTAGAGAACAGAAAGTAGACTTTGATGGAGGGAAAGAAAGGAATCTGGGTCTCATTCACTGTCTAGGCCCAGTGGACACTTGGTTAAAACTGTTGTCTCCCTGAGCGGAAATGTTTTGAAATGGAGTAGCAAGTTAACCTTCATTGTTGCTCTTGGTCTTGCTTGTTTCAACTTGCATGTCATGGATGATCCCTTCCAAACACTCTCCTGCAGTTCACATCTGGATGTCCATGGGCACCCGCCTCGTGCTTATGCACAGATTATATGCATTTGTTTATATATTATAAAGAAATAAATGATCAAATGTATCAATGTTGTTATAAAGCTTACCAGATACATGTTTTTTTACAGCCGTAAGTTAGATATTTGCAACATCAGTGCTTCACTGGATTCATGGTGGTTTGGTTCACACTTGATCTACCTGAGACTGTTTCTTAGAGACCAGACGAGTTCCAGGGGCTCGCATATGATCTCGAGAAAACATGGCAGACCTGGAATTTCTGATTTGTAACCTAGTATATTCTGTAGCACATAGCAAGACTACAAAGCTCCACTGGATTTCTTTTTTTTTTTTCTTGTTTTCTTTTTTTCTTTTAACTTTTGGTAGCTAAGTTGCTCTGTGTTACACCTTTCAGTAAGTTTATAGGTGCTTTCCAGATATTGGGTCAAAAAAAATGCTGTTGATTATACTCGTACTGACACAGAAGAGAGGGCCTGGTTGGATACTACTGGATACTTTAGTGACTTCGTTTTGATTAGTGCTTGATGATCATGTTGTGGAACCATTAGTCTTTATTCTCATTGAATAATTCCTTTCAGGATGTTTGCCTGTTGACACTAAGTTTCAGCAGCAGATTGTTTTCGTTTGCTTATAATTAAATTATAGTGTGTATTTTGAGAAGTTCTGTTTTTTCTTGACTTTCCAATTCTCTTTAATCCCCACCCTTCCTTTGAAGCCTAAATGTTTCCTCCTCCTTTTTGAAGGTGGATTTCATTGACTGGGTGGACAACATGTGGCCGAGACATTTGAAGGAAAGTCAGACAGAATCAACAAACGCCATCTTGGAGATGCAGTACCCTAAAGTGCAGAAGTAAGTGGCTCAGCCTGTGTCTGCCCATGTGCTATGGGAGACCGGCCTGCCAGCAAGGGACGTTCCTCCCTTAGGAAGGAACGAGCCTCGTGCCGTGTCCTAAACGATCAAAACCATGAATGTTTAAAGAGTAGCCTTTGCAGTTCAAAGGGAAGAGTCTATGTAAGAGAACCATAGCCCATGATCACATAGTTTAAAAACCAACACACTTACCTTCTTATAATGCGATGACTTGAAATTGTATTCCTCTCACTGACTGGGAGTGGATTAGGCGGAAGGTAGAGGAAGTACACACGGGGAGAGGGTGGCATTGTGGTGGGGCAGGTTCTCTTTCTTGCCAGTGCACTAACCCTGCTGCCTTTTTTGGGTCAGGTACTGTCTAATGAGTGTTCGAGGCTGCTATACTGACTTCCATGTGGACTTTGGTGGTACCTCTGTTTGGTATCACATCCATCAAGGGGGAAAGGTACGGTACGGTCACAGTTGTGATGGGGTTGGAATCTGACGCTGGTTGTAGGACTTCGCTTCAGTTCATGCATGCTTAATACACCCTGGAAATGAACCTATTAGGACCTTGTCCCCACTCGTATCTAGCGAGAATCGTAGATTAAGTTCACCTTCTTGACCTTGACTAGAGTTCAGTAGGAATTAGTATTCATCTAGTCCACTGTTACTATGCCAACATGGGCACATCACTTAGTAACCCTCAACAGTCCTGTTTATAGAGCCCCAAAGCAGAATTCTCCAAATGAAGGCAAGGAAGTGTGTTTGGAAGACAAGGTAATTTCTCTACATGAAAGTGTAATAAGATAATAGAAGGGAACAGAAACTCTGGATAGATTCACAACGAAATCAGCAAATTGGGATCCAAACCACCTTTCCCTGTCTATGTGGAGGCATTGGTCTGAAAGGTGACCAAGAAAGCCTTTACGTCCTCTCTGAAGATATAAATAGACTTTGGAAGATTATCCTCATTCCTAAAGAACTGTATTCCAGCTTGTCCAAGAGCGTTTCTGAATGCTGTGAGAATGGAAATCTAGAAGTAATACCAGAGGCTTATAGAATTATACTCTTACTGATACACCTTTCCCCTTACTTAGAAGTGAATGCATTTGTAAGAGGAAAGTAAAACTGGAATGAAAACAGATAAAGCTTTTAAAATATGAAGTCCTAATCTAAAACAGCTGTACCTCCAAAGTCATTTTATTTACTTTGGATCCATTTAAGTGGTATCTTAAGTTTTATCCTTTTGGTCTTGGTTGCTACCTTGGAACAAAGCAACCCAGGCCTGTCTCTTGAAGATTTTGTACCTAACCAACTGTCCCCTTTAGCACTCTAGCGGCCAGACAGCCAGGGGCGAATAGGGGACTGTGTAAGTAACAAGCCGAATGCCTCACTTCTCTTTGAGTCCTGGATGAGTCCCCTGTTTTTCAGTCAAACCCCAGGGAAACCCTTGTGCTGTTTGATCAAGTGGAGAACGAAAAAAGATCTGTATCCTTGGGGCCCTTAGAATTTCCCAATTTTCAAGTTCTGTTGACTGGGAGAATTAATTGTTGGCCTCTCTTCTATCTGTTGGTCTCAACTTTGTGCCTGTTGATCAGTTGAGGGGGGCGACTGGGTCATGTCAATGGCTGTTAACAGACTGAAGTTTTTTAACTCACAGGTCTTCTGGCTCATCCCCCCTACAGCCCACAACCTGGAGCTGTACGAGAATTGGCTGCTGTCAGGGAAACAGGGAGACATCTTTCTGGGTGACCGGGTGTCAGATTGCCAGCGCATTGAGCTCAAGCAGGGCTATACCTTCGTCATTCCCTCAGGTAAGCAAGATGGGAAAAGTGGATTATCTACTCTAGCCACTTTCTTTTCTTAAAGAAAAAGGAATTGACGATTACTGCCAAGCATGATTATGATGCTGGGTTAGGTAGAAAACAAGGCTGTCCTTTCCCTTTGCTATGGAGCAGATGCTTAGATTTTCTTTTTAAGGTGGTGCTTTTCCACTAAAGGTACAATAGAGACTTTTTCGATCTACATGTTTGGGTCCCGCATTAGCCCTAGATATTCAGAATCTCTAGCGATAAGACCTGTTCTGCAGGTGATATACAACCCCTGGTTAAGAACTACCTACTCCTCTAAAGGATGGCTTTGAAGGCTAGAGAGAGTGCTGAATCAGTAATATGTTTGATCTGATCACTAGTTCCAAAATAAGTATTTAGAGAGCACAGATTTTGGAGTCACAAACCTGTATTAGAATTAAGACTATGCATTTACCTGCTAATACCACTGTGGTCAAGTATTGAAATCCCTTTCTTATTTTGTGAGAAGTACGTGAAAACACATGTAAACTCTCCTGTATTGAGCGTAGTTTGTAGTAGGTACTCCAGTAAATAGAAGCAGCATTTGTTAAAAGTTTGTTAGGGCGGCCAGATGGCTCAGTTGGTTAGAGCGCCAGCTCTTAGCAACAAGGTTGCCAGTTCAATTCCCACATGGGATGGTGGGCTGCACCCCCTGCAACTAAAGATTGTAAATGGTGACTGGACTTGGAGCTGAGCTGTGCCCAGCACAACTAGATTGAAGGACAACGACTTAATGTGGACTTGATGGGCCCTGGAGAAACACACTGTTCCCCAATATTCCCCAATAAAAATAAAAAAAATAAAAAATCTTACCACACATTGTGGCATCACTTTAAAAAAAAAAGTTTGTTAAATGCTAAACACTTTACATGCGTTTTCTCGTTTAATACTTAACAGCAACCATATAAAGTATAATTTATCCTGGTTTTATAGAGGGTAGTGAGGCTGCAAGAGGTTAAATAACTTAACCAACCACTACGAGGCAGAATCAGAGTAAAAAGTGTGATCTAGGAAGGAGTCTCCTACTGGTTCTCTCAGGGGCCATGCAATAATGTGTGCTCACAGCCACTGCCTTTCATTCCCTTTACTTCTAGGCTGGATTCATGCTGTGTATACTCCTACAGACACGTTAGTGTTTGGAGGCAATTTTTTGCATAGCTTCAATATCCCCATGCAGTTAAAAATATACAACATTGAAGATCGGACACGGGTAAGTAATTCTGTGTAACAATTAGATGTGAAGAGATTTATTCCATTTAAGACTGATGTTATAAGAGTTTAACTGATAACTTCTCTTTGGGTTAAATGCGGTGTTCACATTTTGGGAACACAAAGAAGTTTTAACAAGATACCTACATGCTTGGTTTTGGGGACTCCAAATCTTTGAGGTTTTTGATATCTTCAATTTTTATAGGGCCAGAGATGGACATTTGGTAATCTCTTGAACCACGTTTTTGTTTTTATGTTCTTAGAATAATTTGGTGTAATGAGATTTATCAACTCAAGATTCACAACTATAAATCTTTCTTTACTCTGATTACTATCTAACACTCAAAGTATTGTACTTTAATATATAAATCTGTATACTTCCTTTCTCAGCCGGGGTTCCATGAGAAAATTAAGCCCTGTAGAAAATGATTTCTGTCTTATTTTCTCAGTTTTTTTCTAGGGTGGTACATACCATGTTTCCCTGAAAATAAGACCTAGCCAGACCATCAGCTCTAATGCGTCTTTTAGAGCAAAAATTAATGTAAGACCCGGTCTTATATAAGACCAGGTATAATGTAATATATAATATAATATAATTATAATACTGGCTATAATGTAATATAATACTGGGTCTTATATTAATTTTTGCTCCAAAAGACGCATGAGAGCTAATGGTCCAGCTAGGTCTTATTTTTGGAGAAACACGGTAGATGTATAGGAAAAAGGTTAATTCATTACATGTAGTGAATACTTGAAGGCAAGATTTGGCAAACGATTTCTGTAAATGGCCAGATAGTAAATATTTTTAGCGTTGTGGGCCATAGAGTATCTGTTGTAAGTAGTTAACCTAACTAACTGCCTTCTAGAATGAAATACTTAAATGAATGAGCAGGGCTCAAATAAAATAAAATTTTATTCATGGACACTGAAATTTGAATTTCATATAATTTTCCTGTGTCACAAAATGCTCTTTTAGTTTGTTTTTTTTCCCCCAAGCCATTTAAAAATGTAAAATACACTCATAGTTCATAGACCTTACAAAAACAGGCAGCTAAACAAATTTTGCTGCTATTTCCTGGCTGACCCATGCCTTAGAGGAAACAGGGCTTAATCCTTTAGCAGACTGTATTTGGTAAGAGCTGAATTATATATAATTAAAGTGTAAATGGTATTGACATTAAACAGCAATTAGAGTATATTTAGAGTGTGCGATGTTCACAACTTGCTCTCAAGTTGTTCAGCAAAATAATAACAGTGTAAGTGAATAGAGATGAGCAAATGTGGGCAAATGTTACCAATTGGTGAATCTTGGAGAAGGCTCGGAAAGTGTTCATGGTACTGCTCTGGAAACTTTGGTGGATTTGAAAGTTTTCCAGATTAAAAAACAGCAATTAGTGAAGAATTCACACCTTTTAGAAGGAATGGTCATTGACCTGTTTGCTGTGAACATGGTCAGTTAACCGTTTTGGTGCCTCTTGAAATACTTATTTTGGTTAGGTGCTCCTCACTATCTCACACACGAGATCGGTGTCGGAGTTACAGGGATTGCCCTCTTAGTAGAATTAAAAGAAGATGTGCTTTCTAGATCAAACTTCTGTTGTTTCTTTTCCCTTTCTCGGCCATGCTGGGATTGAACCGGCAACCTTGGTGTTCTTAGCACCGCGCACTAACCAACTGAGCTAACCAGCCACCCCTCTAATGTGCTGCTTTTTAAATACATTTTATAAAAGTGACTTTGTGCTTGTTTGTTAAGAGTAATGCAGCCACAAAAGATAGTAAGGCATTTAGTAAGTTTGAAGTTATAAAAATAGTAAAAATAGTTTAAATGTTTCAAAAGAGAAAAATTGCATAATTTCAGAATAGAGTACTCTTATTTAACTCAAACGCATTCTAAGAGGTAATACCACCCAATTGCTGTAAGATTGAATTTGAAAATCAGTTTTTAGAAAGCATTCCCCTTTTTTGGCTAAAGATTACTGTTATACCCATGGTTTAATTGGTTGCTCAGTTTGCGGGAGCAAAGGGAGAATATGTTTTCAGTAGCATAGGTAAAGTGAGCACCTTCTCTCTGCATGAAAAGGTCCTGCAGACTCGTAATAACTGATGAATTATTACTGACTGGTACTAACTGCAGACTGGTTAAACTGGTAGTAACTGATTTTGATTTTATCTGTCTAATTTTACTAGACTTTATCAGAAAATGTCAAATTTCAGTATCTAACCACCATATTATTCCATTTTTCTAAGTATGGCTAAATTATTTTCTTCCAAATAAGGACCCCTTCTGTGTTACTATAAAATTTCATGGGGTTCCCTACATATATACACAGACAGTGGGGTGTCTTTTTTTTTGTTTGTTTGTTTTTACTTTTTACACCGACTTTTTATGTGCCAAATACCAGCCTGGCATTTGTTTACTGTGTTACTGACTTCTATAGACTTACAAAGTTTAATTTAAAAGAGAATGGATAGAGATGTTTTTACGAAAGAAATATAAAGTCTGTTGTAAATTTAAGGCAGTGCTTTGGTTACTTTTGCCATGCCAGTGTAGAAATATACTATTTAAACTCGAGTGTTAGTAATTATTCTACTGATAGTGCTTAAAGGCTCGATAATTTTGTAATGTGGGTTATAAAATTTTTTTAGAAAAAATTCAAACCCAGTCTTAGAAATTGTTATGCTCTGGGGTATCTGGCAGCATAGGTGAAATGTAATGGGGCAGGTTGGTGTGTGTCATCTTGGCTATTATTCATATAGCCTGAGGAGTTCCAAGTAAAAAAATCAGAAGTTTAATATCCTATTTTATATATTTTTTTACTATCGTTATTATCCAGCTCTAAACAGAGTCCTAGAGAGCTTTAGAATTTTAGGTTGTCCTGAACTTTTAATAAAGATCCTTCTAGAAATGTGTTAATACAATTAAAAGGCAGGCATAGAAGCCCAGTGTATTATATTTAATTTGGGGGGGCCTAGTATCTATTGATTCTTGTGACTCCCCCACCACCACCTTACCAGCAGGAAATTAATTTGACTTTTAAATAAGGGAGGAGAAACCTCCTTGTTGAGGCTGTAGCCACATGAGAGGCCCATACCCAGAGCCTGGCTTCTCTGTTGGAAAGCTACTGACATGTACGTGCCTCTCCTGCCTTGAGGAAAGTGATCTCATTCCACAGCGATACCCTGTGACCTGGTGAAGGGTTTTGAAAAGGGGCTCTTACCCAGATCTAGCAAGATGACTTGCTGACATAGAGCTTTGAAAAGGAGATGGGAACATTCTCAAGAGTTGCATAGTCAGAACAATCTTAACAGTGTTGTTTTGCTTATTCTTTTAAAAGGTGGCCTCTGTAAAGGAAGACAGCAAACAATATTTAGGATAGTCCCCCACCATTGGTCTTCCTCACTGGTTAATCCACAGATTTGCCTTTTCCTCGACTTTGCTACATCTAAAGGGCAAATCTTTTTATTATTATTCAGCTGGAATAATTTCATGCTGCTTTTGGGGAGAATGGAAAGAAAACTAAAGACATAGGTAATTAGACTATGTGGAGCAGTAATCTTGAGTTATGGACATACCATCTTGGCAAACCACAAAGTACAAGACAAGCAACCTGAGAACTGATAGTGGGGAAAATACTCAGTTTCATGTCCTAGACTGGCCATAGTTGGAGAATGAGTCTCTAATCATACTTTCATGGATGTAAGAACATAATAAAAACATGTAACTTCATCTTATGTCCTGTTTTCCCATTCGATTCTTTGTTCCATGGCCTTCTTATTCAGGATAAAACTTTAGTAAAGGCAAGAGTGCTTGGCATGCCTTTGTAGTCTAAGAACCCTAAAACAATTTTCTCAAGTATATCGTGTCTTACCCTCACATTTTACTCTTTGTCCCAGAGCTTCTTTTTGATGCTTTACTACTCCGCCAAGACAGCTTCTTAGTTGTTCGGAATGGTCTTTCCAAATACTTTCTATCTTTAGTGATTGTTTCCCAAGACCAACATTTTATAGGTTAACAGAACCTCTTAAATTCTTGGTCCAAACACAAGCCTAGGTTTGCAGATTGACTAGAGAGTTTTCCTAGGTTAATTAGTGCAGTGATTCAATTGTCTTACTCTCTTTCTTTGAAAATTGTTACCAGCTTGCTTTTCTCACTATTTTGCTCCTGTAGGTTCCAAATAAGTTTCGCTATCCATTCTACTATGAGATGTGTTGGTACGTGTTGGAGCGCTATGTGTACTGCATAACCAACCGCTCCCACCTAACTAAGGAGTTCCAGAAAGAGTCCCTCAGCATGGGTAAGTGTTCTGCCTGCATGAACCTTCAAGACACCCTGTAGGACCCAGGGTGAGGCCAGGAATATTCAGTAGGCTGTTGCTCAATAGTTTTGTTTTTGTTTTTTGTCTTTGTACTTATCTTCCTGGGGGTACCAAATTCATTCGTTGGAGCTGAATTCTGGTTACAGCTGATCTCCTACCCAGATGTGAATTACTAGGTTAAAGAAATTCTCTGGATCTCATCTTTGTATGAGTGTTAGTATTTCGCTGCTCAAGAAAGTGATCAGTTGTCTAATGTATTGTCGTATAAAAAATGGACTCGGGCACAATACAAACTAGGAATGTGTCATCATAGTAACTCTTACTATATTTGGGGCACTATACTAGCAGTTTATATACATTAAGTTACATATTATATACATTAAGTTACATAATAACATATTTGAGGTAGGTGTTATTTTTATTTTACAAATGGGAACATTAAGGTTGAAGGTGATTTAAAAACTTGTCTATGATCTTAGTTGATAAGTGATAAAGCTGCAGTTTGAACCAGGTTCATAAGACTCTAAAATCTGTATTCTTAATTTCTGTTTCCCCAACTTCTATCAAGAGAAATATTTTATTGGATATCAGAATAGTTTCAGTTATACATTTTTAGGCTGTTCCAAGCCTTGAAGAGGAGCCAATACTGTAATACCCTGTGGTCACATGTTTCATGGGATGTTGAGTCGAAGCAAGATAACTTTCTGCTTTAGCATTTTCCTCTGAGAATGTTCTATAATTCTCATTTGAAAATTTAAAATGCTCATTGAATACGTGAACGCAGGATATAGACTTGTATATACAGCATGATCCCAATTTTGTTTAAAATTCCATATTATCATAATCATGTCCATTTGCATAGAAAAAGATGGAAAGAAAATATAGCACACTGTTGAGTTGTTATCCAGGGGTGGCGGGATAAAGGATGACTTGTTTACTTCTTTGCACCTTCCTGTATTTTCTAAATTATTAATAGTAAACGTATTACTTTCATAATAAAAGACCAGTAAACATTCAAAAATTCTTCTTTCGTTAAACTTTTATTTTCGCTTTGTTGTTCACTGTGTTGCTAGGGTTTCGATTCCAGAGCTTAATATTATGAACAAAACTTTGAACAAAACTACTTTTTTTATGTATATATATTTTTTATTAAATTTACTGGGGTGAAATATAAGTTTCAAGTGTACAATTCTATTATAAATCACCTATATATTGCATTGTGTGTTCACCAACCAAAGTCTAGTCGTCCTTCCATCACCATGTATTTGACCCCTTTGCCCTCTTCATCCTCCCCTCACCTTTCTTCCCCTCTGCTAACCACCATGCTATTGTCTGTGTCTGCATTTGTCTCTTTCGTTTGTTGCTTTCTATGTTATATCCTACATGTGAGTGAAGTTACAGTTCTTGTCCTTTCCTGTCTGACTTATTTCACTTACCATGATACTCTCAAGATTGATTCGTGTTGTCACAAATGGTAGTATTTCATCCTTTCTTATGGCTGAGTAGTAGTCTATTGTGTATATATACCACGTCTTCTTTATCTAGTCATGTATCAGTGAACACACGTTGTTTCCATGTCTTAGCTGCAGTGAACATAGGGGTACATACATCTTTACGAAGAAATGTTTTCAATTTTTTCAGGTAGATACCCAGAAGAGGGATTGCTAGGTCATATAGCAGCTCAATTCTTAATTTACAAAACTATTTTTTAAATATATGTGCTTCATACTGTCTACTTTCAAAAAAGATAATGAACTCATAATTCCCAAATTTGAGTTTGAATTTGAAACTAATTTACAGCCACTTTTATAGGTCACTTATTTCCAACCTAAAAAAGAAAACTTGGCTCTTCCTAATCTTTTGAAAATCCAATTGACCATTACCTCAGTTGTCCTAGCAGCTTGGGATCCTATTTTACCTGTGACCGTGGTTTCATGATACATTGGGTTGGAATAAGGAGACACCGTTTTAAAAACACACCTGCAGGCCCTTCCGAGGCTGCCTGTTTCTCTCACTGACCACATGGCCAAATGGCATGTTCTTACTGCATGTTTCCTTCCTACTGGCAGATTTGGAGTTAAATGGGCTGGAATCCGGAAATGGGGAGGAGGAAGCGGTGGAGCGAGAACCCCGGCGCTTGAGCAACAGGCGTTCCGTCCTCACCAGCCCTGTAGCCAATGGGGTCGCCCTGGATTTTGAGGGGCTGGGCAAAACCTGCCGAAGTCTTCCAGGTCTGAAGAAAAGCTTGTCTGCAGACTCATCATCTGACTCGAGCCGGGGCTCCCACAATGGCCAGGTGTGGGATTCTCAGTGTAGCCCCCAAAAGGACAGGCAGGTGCATCTGACCCATTTTGAGCTCGAAGGCCTTCGCTGCCTTGTAGATAAGTTGGAGTCTCTGCCACTACACAAGAAATGTGTCCCTACAGGGATAGAAGACGAAGACGCTCTCATTGCTGACGTAAAGGTAAGCGTTGCTTATGTTGTGTGACAGCTACTGATCTGGCTAGGAGAGTCAGTTTCTGGAGTCCCAGAGAGCGAGTACAGGAATTGTGGCTACTTTCTGGTTCAACCACAGAGAAGTTAGTATGTGCCTGTGTATGTTTGTGCTGCACAAAACCTCTATGAGGAAAATACTAACATTTTGTATTTTTTGTTAGACCTTAAATTTAGTCTTAAAAACACAGATTTCAGCCTGACTCTAAAAATAAAGGGGAGGCTGAGAAAGTATTTATACTAAAAATGATTGCTTTAAACTTAAGTTACCCTCAGATAAAGTGGCCTGCCTATTTCAGAACAAAAGTGGCCAATAACAATTAGCATCTCACCTCAACAGAAGAGAAGTTGTTCTGCATCGGGTTATATTTAGTAGGTTTGGCGTGTTTAGTTTCAGATGCATCCAGTATTAAGACTTAAATATATTGGGGCAACTTCTGAGAAAAAGCATCATTTTAAACATAATGCATCCTTTTGCTATGTCAGCTTTCTCCATGTTGTATATTTTTCTTCTTTTTCAAGAGGTCTCCCAGTATTAGTACTCTTCAAAGCCTTTCCCACCCCTCATGTATTTGTCTCAAATGAGCTTATTTTTAAGGAATGCAGATTTGAGCTGTCTGCACTGGAGGGAGTTCTTTTCTCATATGTAACCATTAATATGAACGCCAAGAAGTGTCAAGTTGGGAATAATAATTTTCTTTTTAAATCAGTGTCTGGAACTATGGCTTGGATGCAGGGCATGGGTATGTGTATTAGAAAGCTATTTCACAATTTGTAATACGTGTTATTTTTAAAACCTGTCATATTATTTTAAGCCTCAGAATATACAGGGAATCATTTTATGTAACCTTCAGGAAGATGGGCTAAGTATCTCATAGTAGGTTTTTTCCATCCCTGACTCCTGATTCAAGTTTTTCGTTGGCCACCACTAACTAACCAGATGAAGTGCTCCCTACCTTCTGCCAGCCGCCTCAGGAAAGAATTCCAGATAGGACCTGAACTTTTTTTCTTTTTACGATTGACATTTTCATTCTGTCTCATGGTTTATGCATCAAGAAGAAGGTAAAAAATAGGCTAAGATGAGTCTAACCTGGTGAGGTCGGTCCTCTTCTGTGGTGATAGAAGCTGGAGAATTCGTTTTATAGTTTGGTTTTACAAGGTTTGCTCTAGAAGAGGCGGGTGGTACCATTGTGGCTTGTATTTAGGGGAGGAAATGACAAAGTTCCAGGTAGGTGTGGTCCTATTTCTATAATGATTAATTCACAGCATAACAGACTTAGCCATACTTTTCCAGACTCACAAACTAGATCCCAGACTCACTCCCCTCCCTTGGGTGAGCAAAGGACTCTTAAATTTTTTCTTTTCCATTGTGATAGGACATATATAATTACATTTTCCTGAGAATTTGAGTGTAACATCTTTCTTACTTTCCTCCAGAAGTTTTTATTATTATTATGATGTAGCTATTCTATCATGGATACATGTGGGAAACATTAAATTATGACTTTGGGGACTTATTAACTTGTATAAATTGCCTTTAGAAACCCTAAGAAGAAAGATTTCTGAGTTTATGTCTCACTAACATTCTTTTGGCCTAGGTATCTATGCCATGAAAAAGAAACATCTTTTCAGTCCTAAGGGATGTCTATAGATGGAGTTAACTCCATTGAATCCAGCTGTAGGAAGCCATATTGTAATCCACTAAAGTGTCATGCCAGAAATACGCAAACTCTCTTAACTAAAGTAGTTATTAGGGATATTTGAGGAGGCAGGTGGTAGGGGAAAATGTAGAAAGATTTGGGTCAAATATTAAGCAGAGTAGAAGGAAGCAGCAAGGCGAGGAATGAGTTAAGAGACATCTAAGGAGGACTCTGAAAGTGTCTAGAGAGAGTGCGTCCTTGTGTTTATCAGGAATCATGACAAACATGGCTGCCATCCCTGACTAGGATGAGTGGCACAGAGACCAGAGCATGAGGAACAGTGGCCAGGGGCATGACTGCATAGGCTAACAGGGTTTGAATTCTCCCTGCCGAGGCTTGTCCACACCTTCTCTTGTTTACCCAAAACCATAGTCAAAATGCAGCTGATATCAGAGAACAACAGATTTAGATCCCAGCTCTGCAGGTACTTTTACTTAAGATCAAATGGATTAATTATTCCTATAGTTAACTGGTTGTGTTCAATCGGACCTTGAGATAGTAGTGAGTCTAGAGCTTGACTCCTTTGGTAATCTGCACATCACCCAAAAGCGAAAAAGCATTGAATTGGGTAGGTGCCGAATCACTGCACAGCTGGAGACTCTGCAGTGCAGGAGCACTTAGTGTGAGCAGCGCAGAAGACTGCACTGCAGTGGAGGACGAAAGCAAGCTTAGCTTCCCCTTCCTTTCTTGTAGCCCTCACAAGTAACTGGCAGAAGAAATGAGAGGGAACGTGGTGAAATGAGATACTCATAATTACGTATTCTCTGGAAGAAAAGTCCATTTTAGTGATGTGGTAAAAGGGCTTTGAAGATTCTAAAACGTTAAGTTCTACAGTGTTGAACAAATCAGAGTTAAAATACAGAGTTGAAAGGGGATTAGATGAAAAATGGGACATTAAAAAGTATTGACTTACTGGTCAAGTTCAGGGGACAGTAATCAATGTGCGTAAAGTCCTGGTTAGGAGGGTAACCTTGAACCCTAAAAGTAGACTAAAGGTAGAATGGAGTTCTCTCCTGCTGTGGGATGTTCTTACATTTCTAAAACTGAGAAATTGTGTCCTCGATAGATGTTGAATAACGAGGCAGGACCTGAGCAGTATGTATAGTACAATCCCATTAATGTAAGAAAAAGAGTCTCTTTGTTTGTACGTACATTGTGGGGGGCCGGAGGCGGGCACATCAGCTGCTGACACGGTCCGGCAGGGTGGTGGGAGTCAGCTGGAAGACTGAGTTTTTAATCAGCCTTTTGTTTTGTGTTTATTTTGGTAATAAAGGAGCTCTTAATATATGTACCTAGGTACAAAGAAGCTTTTAACCTAGCAATGTATTTGCTTGCCCCAACTCAGTGAAACAAATTCAGTGTCATTAAATATTTTTCTACTTTTCCTGTTTGCTCTAAAAGATTTCAATAAGCTTGGCAAATGTGACTTTGGGACAAGATGCTGGATCTGTAAAACCTGTTTTCTCGTCAGTAAGACAGCATCTACCTCAGTGGGGTTGTTGTGGACATTGATGATAATGTTACTGAAGTATTTAACAAACAATACCATTATTATAGAAAAAAATTAGATGTTACACATCTATGAAATTCATTTATTCCACTACTGTGAATGACACCTGCCAACTCAGTGCCAGGAACCAGGCTTAGCATTGGGCGAAATATGCAAACATGCCACAGACTGAGCCCACTAGGGGCTTACAGCCCAGTGACATTGAAACTGGCTAAGAAAGCAAGTGCGTTGTAGGTTTACAGGCACTGTGCTTGGCATAGGGCACTGGTGGGCCAGCAGTAGATCTGTCCTGAGGGAAGGAGGTGCCAGTCTCCTTAATTCACCAGCTAATAAACTTTCCTGTTAGATGATACAACTGGGTTACTACAACATTATGTAAATGGTAAAAGCTCTCAATTTATAAATTTGAAAATTGCCCTTGGTGATGCATAAGGCTACTGCTGCCCTGATCTAAGATTCTAACATTATGTTTTGGAATTACGATCTAAAAATTTACACTGGACTGCATCCCAGGAGTATGATGGGACTGAAGCAGAAAGCTGTGGTAGCAAATAAATACAGAAGCACTCATCAGCCATTTTCTTCATCTGACACTAATAAAGAGAAGAACTGGTAGAGGACCCGGATAATTAGATCTTAACCCATTAAGCCAGCTTAGGAGAGGGAAAGAGCAACTTGTATAAATAAAACTTCATTGGTAATTTTTACTGACAAGATATTTGTAATAATTCACACATTCTTACTGAGTTCAGAAAGTTTTCATTTAATTCAGCTGCAAGGCATATAGTTAGGTTAAAATAGGCTTAATTCTTTGAACTGTTTTCATTCTATTCCTGTATTATGTAATGTCGTATTCTTACTAATTCTGATCTTCTTGCTTATCTTTTGTTCTGAATTAATAGGAGGGGAAAAAACAGGTCTTGTTGAAATGGTGATTTGGAAGCTTACTTGGGATGAGTTTCCCCGTGCTCTATCTGGTTTTGTCCCTTCCTGGTGGCCTCTCGAATTTGTACTTGCTACCACTTGAACTTGTATTTTGTTTCAGAGTAACATGTTTCTCTTAAGTATTAGTACTTTGTCATTCCTCTAGGTTAGATAGCACTAAGACCATAATAAACGTTTTCTAAGAAGACGCTCACACAGTTACAGAACGTTTGTCACACACAATACGCTGATTTATCTGAGTCTTTGAGTCCTAAGATAAAGTGCAAAAGTTTAGGATTAGAATGACCGTATGAACATTTCCTGGAAGAGCTCTGCCTAACAGCGCTCAAGTCCCTCCTTTCCTTGGTAAACTCCTATAACAATTAAGTGTGCAGCCAGACCCTGATAGCAAGGCCCCAGGCCCCAGATAATCTGTTAGGACTCAGCACTAGAAACTCACTGAAACAACTGCCCTGGAAGTAATGTTCCCAGTGGTGAGAGGTAGGTTCTTAGTGGCCTGAGATGTTTATTTCAAAGCAGCTTCTGTAATGTACAAAAAAGCCAAGTTACATGTGAGAGAGTCTAAAAATTACATAAATCTGGACCCAAAATACTGTCCACTGTAGCCTGAGAAAGTGCTTGTTCCGAGCTTCACACTGGCTGTGTGTGGCTCGGCTCAGTGCATGGAGAGTGGGTGACGCACGCCACTCAAGGGGCTGTCAGAAGCAGCATGGAGGTGTCTGACAGGATGCAGGGCTGGCAGCTTCATTCATCTAGGCAATATCAAGAATGAGGCAGGCAAAACCAGCCAGCAGGCCAGGAAGTGTGCAGGAGTGCTGTGTCCTGAGGGTGGGGGACTCTCAGGGGCAGAGTCAGCAGTCAGCTGCGGCCCCAGGAGACTGGCCGGTATGCAGTTGGCAGATGCGATCATGGCTCCCTGCACCTGGGTTCCCGGCAGGAGAGCAGAGTGCCTTGACCTGAGGTCTCACCTCAGCTGGTTTGACTTGGTCACGGCGGCTGAGCTGCTAGAAGAGCTGCCCAGGCTTGTCTCTGACTTGGTGGATCCCCATTCGGAGCCAGAGGCAGGCGTCTGCTGTGGAAGTTGTTGATGTTAAACAAACATATTGTATTGAATATCTCAGTATTGGTTGGAATGTGTCATTCCTGAAGGTTTTTCTGGAAACCTGTGTGCTGCTTCTGGGTTCTGGACAGGGAGAGTGGCAGTGAGGGCAGACGAAGCGGGCCGTGTGCGGGGAGAAAAAGTAACTCCTGAGGGGCTCGGTCCTCGCGCCTGCCTCATCCAGAGGCCGAACTTCGGGCCACTTGCTTCTGCCTGAGAGCGGGGAGAGAGTCGTGTGTGTGCAGAGAGAGCGCTGGCGTCACTAACAATAAGAGGTGACCCTGAGGGGAAGGGTGTGGACTGAGACAAGGACAAATGCAGGGCCAGATGCCGAACGGGTTAAAGCCTTCCCTCCCTCTGGCTGGCGCCTGCCAGCAGCACCCTCGGGGCGGCCGGGCTCTCCTATTGCAGTGGCGGTGGGAGGGAGCAGGCGGGCGCGGCCCCGCTCGCCTCCGGCAGGCTCTCCTCCAATGGCTGGGGAGAGAGCGCTTGCAGAGCACACCCCTCCCGACTCTGCAGCAGGCCGCCTGGGCCCTCTGCCGGCTGGCTCACTCGGCTCAGCTCCCCCTCCTGCCATCTTCCGTTGCAAAGCATTTCTGGGAGCTGCATGTGGGTGACGCAGCAGCATTGTTCGCAGGCACAGGAAGCCGCGGCTGAGCTGAAGGGCTCGAGAAGGAGCTCCGAGCGCTGCACGCTGCTCCCTCCGGGCAGCCTGGACTGCCCTGCCTCTGTACTCTGGGAGATTCCAGCGTTTTCAACTAAATCGGGATTTTCGTAGAGGCAGAAAACCTAACTCCTTCAGCACAACTTCCAATACAGAAAACAAAACAAAGACGCTGGGGAAACTTCCACCAAGAGCCTCGGCAGCTCCAGAGCGACGAGAAACGCAAGGTCAGGCGGGCGGGCGGCAAACCCTTCCTGGTTCGGGTTGTTGATCTCGGCAAAGAGGTGGACGGACTGCCCGCTGGGCGAGTCCAGGACAATGCTTAGGTTACTTCATGTTGGTGGCGCCGTCATTGCACTTGTCCCCTCGCCGAGTGGGATGTGCTTTTGAATTGGGTCGCTGGGCTTTTGGGAATCCTTTCCCCTTCTCTGCCCAGGCACCCTCTGTTCTCTTCCCTTTCCCGTGCTGTATGGGGTGTGGGCTTGGGTTTGAATGTTCTCCCGAAGCCAGGAGCCTAGATAGGCATTAGCCTTTCCGCACTCCACCCCCGCTGCCTGTCCCAAACCCCCACTGGGGAAGGGTGGTGGCTTCTTTATAAGGTTTCTTGAAGGGCCTCAGCCGGAGTCTGCCTTTTTTGATGAGAGCAGGGCGTGCTTCGTTGTATGGCCCCACCAAAATAAGGCTTGGACGGCAACCTGCATTTCCCTCCACACCCACACAGACCCCAGCAGCAGAGTCTGTATGTGTGAACAGCTGCCCCCCCACCCCCCCACACGAAGACACAGTTTCTCCACCCACCCTTCCTTGTCCCCCACACAAATCTTGCCGGTAGAACTAGACTGCTTTTGGTGAGCAGTTAGCTTCCTTTTCTACTCCGAAACAATCGCGGATCTTTCTGTGCAGTCTGTTTTGCTGAAAGTGGAAAGTCCCTGTTTGTGGACAGCTCAGTGCTTTCAGGCAGAGGAAATGGGCAGAGTCCTACTCCTCGGCTGTGCGAGGTGGGGGAGGGGAGCCGTGCAGTCACTCCCTAGCACACGTTTTAAATGGACCTGAATTTTTCACCCCCGGGAGATCAGAGCCTTGTCCCGCAAAGCACCGCACCCTGCCTCCTTACCCCCGCGCCGGTGCGGTGCTAACCCGAGGCTCCAGAATAGGATGCCATAGTAACTCAAAAGTAAATAAAACGGCTGCAAATGAAGTCAGTTTGGGGGAGGGTGAGAGGCATCTGGAGGCTTGGCAGAGGGGCTGTTCGCGGAGGAGCTTCATGGGTATGAGTCAGAGGGTCTTTCTGAGTCCTCACGCTGGGATTTGGAGCGTGACCCTCAGGTTCAGGACGACAATGTTTGGTAGGGAAATGCCTCGTTCTTCAAAAAGCCCTGGTCTCTAGGTAGGATTGTGGGAATGATTATTAAAGATGGCCTAAGCATGGTGACCTGTCTAGGATCAAAGTTTAGTTTTCTCTGAAACAGTTACTATCCTGTATTCACCTAAGGAATCGTGTAACTTGCATTCTGGATTTGTGTTCTTTTGCTGATGCCATTGCTTTAGGGCTCATGAGGGCAGAGGGCGAGGGGGTTCATTCTGCTGGGAATGGGATTCAGACATGTCTGCCTAAAACATAAGACATTTGTTTCAAAGTAATAACCAGTGTGATTCACTTAAGTGACAGTTTCTTACCATAGCATTGTTCCTGAAGGCATTCAAACTAGGTGGGTTAAAGCCATGAGAACGACTACTCCTAAGATTGTGCCTGCCCTATTTAGAGGAATAAAGGCTAATAATTGACCACGAGGGAGAGAGAGATTTGAGATTGAGATTTCTGTAATCAGCCTTAGAAGAACAGAGCCCTGGGTTGACTCAGACATTAAGACTCTGCTGTTCATATTATTAATTCAGTATTAGCCAATCTTTTTTTTTTTTTTTTTTTTTTTTGCCATTTTGCTGACATCTGCAAAATGAAGGCCATATTTAACTACCTGATAGTATTCATGAACTAGTATAGAAAAGTAAAGGGGCGAAGTAAAGTTTTACTGTCATATGTGGAATTGTGTGAAAGTAACCCTTGTCACCATGGTAGCTAGTTGCTTCAGTGAAAGTGTCAACAGGCCCGTACCGGTTGGGAGCAAAGGCACATTCGAAGTCTTGAGAGTACGTGCTAGCCTGAGTTTTCTCTTTCATTTTGATGTACTTTTTTGCGGTGTGTGTCTCTCTGTGAAGTGAAAATGCAGACAGTTGCTGTCCTGCCCTTCCCCTTGGTACTTGTGGGGACTGAGGCTTCAGTCTGGATTCTGTTGAGAGTGGTTGGCTCTTTGTTCACTGTGCCCTGCTTTTCTCCTACCCTTCCCTTAGATTTTGCTGGAAGAGCTTGCCAACAGCGATCCCAAGTTAGCCCTCACTGGAGTCCCTATAGTACAGTGGCCAAAAAGGGATAAGGTAAGAAACTATTCTTCTTGATCTTCAGGTTCTGAAGCATTTTGCTGTCTGACCGTGACCATTGTGGGAAGAAAAAGGGGGGTAATTGACTGTCTTTGGAGCTGACTCTTAACAGAACTATCAGACTAGGAGACCTTTCGCCATGTGTGCATTTGTTCACCAGAATGGAGCAGTTCCTGTCCTTCTGGCCCAGTGACTCAGTTATTTCCACAGATGTGACTTAAAAGTAGTTAAAATAATTACATATAGTTAAAAGGCTGGATTGGAGTGTTTCTATGTTGGAGTGAGACCACATTCGCAAGTTTCCCCTTAATTTGGACTTTTTTAGTTTCGCACTAAAAAGAGAAGAAAGGAATTACCCATTAGCTAGTAAATGGTCAGTTATGAATTTTTATGCTTCTTCAGTTAAGTCCTGTATAATTTGTTCTCATGTTGTCCTTTGTCAAGGTTATTAGATAAAAGTAAGTGATAGCATTCTAATTCTGGTCATGACTCTGGCAGATAAATTAAAATTCAGTTCTTCTTTGGTGTTCCCCAGCTGACACTTTCAGGGCCACCCCATTGCAGGCGTGTTCAGGCAGAATGGAAAGGTGAAAGATGCCTTTAAAGAAGCTCCTGCTCTTTCCTCGGTGCAGGAGTCCCACGTGGCCTCTGCTTGTCCACGTGGGACTCCTCCAAACAGTTTGTCATTTCTGGATTATTGGAGTATCTGCCATGTCCCAGGTTGTGTGCTTGGATTCGGAGTAATAAATGAGCAAGACCCGTCTCACCCTCAAGTAGTTTACTGCCTTCTTTAGGAGCATATTCTGAGTAGTAATGGTTAGCATAAGGAAATACTGGAGGGCCCCTGGAGTGACTGGTACATAGAAAGCTTCAAGGAGGGGCGGATCTTACAGCTCAGCAGAGTGAGAGGGATGTGGCTGAAGTAGCAGCCTGAAAGAGTTGGCAAACGTTTTCTGTAAAAGTGATATGTAGATAATAAAGATAATACAAAATAAATATTTTAGGCTTTGCAGACTATACAGTCTCTGTCGTAACTTCTCATTTCTGCCGTTGCACGTGAAAGCAGCCACAGACAATACATACACCAATGAGCATAGTTGTGTTCCAATAAAATTTTATTTACAAAACACAGGCAGCAGGCAGATTTGCCCACAGACCGTAGTTTGCCAAGCCATGTGATCTTCTACTCCTCCAGTCCTTAAAGCTACCTGATGTATTTGACCTCACTGCTTGCTCTTTCCAGCTTAAATTCCCCAGCCGGCCAAAGGTGCGGGTTCCCACCATCCCCATCACAAAGCCTCACACTATGAAACCAGCTCCACGGTTAACACCTGTGAGGCCAGCTGCTGCCTCCCCCATAGTGTCAGGAGCCAGGCGGAGACGAGTCCGATGTCGAAAATGCAAAGCCTGCGTGCAAGGAGAGTGTGGTGTCTGCCACTACTGCAGGGACATGAAGAAGTTCGGGGGCCCTGGTCGCATGAAGCAGTCCTGTGTCCTCCGGCAGTGCTTGGCAGTGAGTGATCTGCTGGGTAAAGAATTCGGGGGAGGGGTGGTGGTGCCAAAGGGACTGACATCCACCTAATAGAGTTACAGACTTCAGAGTTGGAAAGAACAAGTCCTGCACTCTTTCTGGCTTTCTTTGTTTTTTCCCTTTTCTGGGTCCCTGGGTTTAGAAGGAATGTATCCCATACTAAAAACGAGTTAATACACTCTTTCAACCTTACCCAATTTTCAAAGGAGAAACCAGCTTTTGAAGGGCAAATCACTGTCATCTGTCCCCTCTCTAAGTGGATTAGAAAGGAAGGGCCTGGGAGACCAAGGACAGTCTGGCTGACAATAAACTGATCTCTGTTGTCCTCTAGCTAGTTGATTCTCCCCATCATCTTCTTCGGCCATTTCTCCACCTGGTCTCTAAGCTCTCTGCGAATTTACTGGAGAATTACAGGAACCAGCTCACCCATCTCAGTTAAAGGGAAGCTGAAAACCATAAGGATCTAAGTCTGCTCTCTTTTTGGTTTCTATCTTTGTCCTCTTGTAGCCCAGACTGCCTCACTCTGTCACGTGTTCCCTCTGTGGAGAAGTGGATCAAAATGAGGAGACACAGGACTTTGAGAAGAAACTCATGGAATGCTGTATCTGCAATGAGATTGTTCATCCTGGATGCCTCCAGGTGAGGAGAGGCTGGAGGGGCCCCTGAGGTCTCAGCTGATGGAGTGTCTAAAGATACTGAGTGGAGCAGAAGAGACTGGGGCACATGCTATGAGAGGCTGCCAGCAGCTGTCCTGTGGGCCATCAGCTGTGGGTCAGGTAGTGAGCTAACATCTGCCCTGGATCCAGCTGTCTGTACTGTGTGTCAGGCACCGTGCTAGACCATGAGGGAAGATATACCAACCACAGAATATAGTACAGGCTTCTGCCCTTGTGGACTTACTGTCTGGCCCCTGGAGAGTGTGTTTGGAGTCAAGTCATTTTAATGTGCAGCTGGGGCGGAGAACCACTGTTTTACTTGATTCTCTTGTTTAATCTTTAAGGTGACCTTGTGAAGTGGGGTCTATCCCATTTCTTCATAGTTCTTTAAATCTAAAGGGCATTGGTGCTGGTACTTTTCTTGGTCTTCCCAAAGATGTCATGTTATGTCGTGACTGTTGCCTGGCTAATAGTGATTATAAGACACTGTTAATTGTGAGAAGCGGCCTAATTTCAGAGAGATTCAAATGTGAAAAGTATGCATCTTAGAATCTGTTAAAATAGGGTATTATCTCCATGATGATGATAATGGTTAATACAAAGCATTTACCTTTTAGTCTTCACCCCAGTTTTGTACAATGGGTATTGTTATTTATCCCCACTTTACATTGAGAACACTGAGTCACAGAGACTAGCTCACTAGTCTCTGAACCCAAGCAGTCGTAACTACTATGCCCCACTGTCAAGATCCGGTTTGACACCATGCCTGTGTGTTCAGTTCCCTTTGCAAAGTGGCACGTGACCCTCAGGAGAATACGTGTGTCCCGAGTAGACCCCAGATTGGCCCAGACTTTTCGGCATCTCCTCATGGAGCCTAACTTTGATCAAGTAACCAAGACTGAGGGTGGCCAGTCTCCCAGTGGCTGGAGTGGGACCAGGTGGCTCTCGTTTTTTTCTCTTGCGTGGACCAATGTGTTTAGGAATGAGTAAACGCTGCCAGGTGCTTCCCCACCGTGTGATATTTGGTAAAGGAGACTTGAGAGACAGGCTTTTTGGGGTTTTTTTTTTTTTTTGGGGGGGGGGTTGCCTTTTTTTTTTTCTTTTTTTTTTTCAATGAGACAGATGTTTAACATGCCTATCTGCCTATAGATGGATGGAGAGGGCTTGCTTAACGAGGAATTGCCAAATTGCTGGGAGTGTCCAAAGTGCTACCAGGAGGACAGCTCAGAGAAAGCCCAGGTAAGGGGACTTGATCCAGACTTACGCTGTGAGAAGAAAGGAAGTGTCAAGCTTCAGAGATGGCTGTACGGTTGCTTTTGCAACTTTAGTCACATGGTTTTTCTGACCCAGATAATATTTTTTTAATGTTGTTTTGTTTGATAGCGTTTTTTTCCTTTGGTTATTTTTTGGGGTTTTTTGAGTTTTTAATGTTTGGTTTTGGGGTGTTGAACCTTGTTCTGCTTGAGGTCTGCAAATTGCTGGGGTCCTTTTACATTCTGCGGCCCTAGGAAAAGAGGAACCATAGCTGGGCTGTTTGAAGAGGAAAATGAGGTGAGTAGGGTTGTTCCTGCAAAATGAAACTTGAGGGGAGGCAGTGACCTGAGGCAGCTGGTAAATGCAGCGGTGTACTGGAGTTTCCAGTTAAGCAGGTTCACATTTTTCCTTCTGCATCTTTACCTTTGTGCCTCACAGAAAGCCCTTCCCACGTGCCCAAATGTGTCCTACAGAGGCAGCCCCTCCCCCAGATAAGGCCAGGCCTATGACCTTGGCCCTGAGCAGCTGCGGTTGCTGGCCCAGTGGTCGCCAGTAATGTCAAAGGGCCAAAAGGACTCTGGTTACTCAGGCCAGCAAGACAAGACCTGCTAAGGGCGTATACAGAGGAGGCGGGGCCTGCTGTCAGTCACCCAGACCCCGTGGGCTCTGTATACTGTGCAGGAGTGGGGACAAGTTTCCTGGTCTCCTTCCTATTTCTTTCCCCTGGGGCAATTGAGTTAATTGGATTTTCAGTCTACTATCTTTGAGAGCAAGGATTTCTAGAGGCGATTAGTGCTAAACTTCTCTGTATTTATTCCAAGTTCTCATGCTAGTTCGTTTTACATTTGTCTTCACTAGGGGTGGTGGCTGCTTGCTACTCTGCTGTAGCAGATGGGTTAGCAGGTGCTGTATTATAGTTTTACCTTCTGACACATTGTAAAAGCCAGCACCCAAAAGGTGGTCATTCTCTCCCAACCATAGTGATCTAAGAATGCAAGGAGAAAAGGAACAGGTTTGTTACTTAGGGACAGAAAATGTTTCCTTAAGGAAAATCAACTACTGCTGCTGTGATACCTAGTGGAACACGACGATTAGGCTTCATCGGAACAGAACCACGGTGGGCTCCAGCAAGGGACAAGTGACGAGGCACAAGTGGCATAGGAGGAGGTGCCGGTTCTTTGTGGAAGGTTGGCCTCACCAAACCTGAATCCCTCCTTTTAATCCAGAGCACATTCTTCTGGGAATGGGGCGGTTTTTCACAGAGGTTCTCGTTCTCTGCTTGACCTCGTATGCAGTCGGTTTCTAGGGAGAGGGTGGGGTGCTGAGTGGAAGAAGCAGCCTGCAGAGGCGAGCTCAGACACTGGTGTTCGCTGCTGTCACGTGCTGCGTGGCAGTCCAAATGGTGTGCTTAGGCCGCTTTCCTTTCACCATTAGCATCTCTTTCTTCCACCAGACGCTGAAAGAAGCATCTCTTGGTGCTTTTCCCCCATAGAAAAACTGATCTGTCTTCTCTCTGGTCCCCTGAGAGCAACAGGGAGGCTCACCTTGTAAATTTAGAGCATTTTGAAGAAAAGAGGCATTGATGTGGCTTGGGGCCTGTTTTACAGAAGCGGAAGATGGAAGAGAGCGATGAAGAAGCCGTACAAGCCAAAGTCCTGCGGCCCCTGCGGAGCTGCGACGAGCCCCTCACGCCCCCGCCTCACTCACCCACTTCCATGCTCCAGCTCATCCATGACCCGGTCTCCCCCCGGGGTATGGTGACTCGGTCATCCCCTGGGGCTGGCCCCAGCGACCACCACAGTGCCAGCCGCGATGAGCGCTTCAAACGGCGGCAGTTGCTGCGGCTGCAGGCCACAGAGCGCACCATGGTACGGGAAAAGGAGAACAATCCCAGCGGCAAAAAGGAGCTGTCTGAAGTTGAGAAAGCCAAGATCCGGGGATCGTACCTCACTGTCACGCTGCAGAGGCCCACCAAAGAGCTCCACGGGACATCCATTGTGCCCAAGCTGCAGGCCATCACGGCCTCCTCTGCCAACCTTCGCCATTCCCCCCGCGTGCTAGTGCAGCACTGCCCAGCCCGAACCCCCCAGCGTGGGGATGAGGAGGGGCTGGGGGGAGAGGAGGAGGAAGAGGAGGAGGAGGAGGAGGAAGATGACAGTGCAGAGGAGGGGGGTGCGGCCAGGCTGAATGGCCGGGGCAGTTGGGCTCAGGATGGAGACGAAAGCTGGATGCAGCGGGAGGTCTGGATGTCTGTCTTCCGCTACCTCAGCCGCAGAGAACTTTGTGAATGTATGCGAGTGTGCAAGACGTGGTATAAATGGTGAGCAGGGATACAGGGATCAGGAATAGGGGTACGGGAGTCGGTGGCAGGTTGTCCATATGAGAAGAGCATACGTCTTGGATCTGGAGGCTTGTCAGATCCTAAAGGATTGAATCCCCCGAGTCTGTTCCCCAGGCTGGGGTCCTGCTAACAATGTGACCAGTCGTGCCTGCGAGTGGCCTGAGGGAAATTGGGCCTTTTGCCTCTCCCTGCTCCCTACTTTCCCATCTCTCTTTATTGGGCATAGGAAACTGATTTGGGGGATATATTTGTACAGTTCGTCCTAAAAGTTCAGAGTCGTAAGTTTCCCCCAAGTCAGCTGAACTCATCACTCATTTGTTGAGAGCCTGTGATGTGCCAATCACTCTCCTGGTGCTGGAGACAGATGAGTTCCAGTAAGCCCTCCTCCACCTCATGGGAGAGGTGGACATGCTTTTCCAAAAATTTGAAGGTGCTCACAATTTTCCAGTTTTAATTCTCATTCCCCAAACCTAAACTAGAATTGCTTTCTCCAACAAGCAAGATCCAATTTTAAAGCTTCCTGAGACTTAGTTGTCTATTTTAACAAGACCTACCATTCCTTCTCAAGTTAAACATTAAGACACTTGGGGGGGGAAAAATCCCAGAATGATGAACAGGGATTTTCACAGGTCATTGTTTTTCCTTAAGCTCCTGGACCCTAGGACATATCCTTTATATCTGGGTCAAACCTTATTTATAATAGTTCTCAGAGTGTAATGCCCAGACCAGTGGCATCACCTGGGACCTTGTTAGACATGCAGGTTCTCAGGCCCATCTCAGACCTCTCCAGAATTAGAACCTCTGGGGCTGGAGCCAGGCAGTCTGTTCTTAAATTCTCCAGGGGCTTCTGATACAAGTTCAAGTCTGAGATCCACTACTCTATTGTAAGCAGCTTGTTTCTGTTACAAGGTTTCCATGTGCCATTGGTGAAATCTTTAGTCTTTAAATAAAGACCCATTCTTCACAAACACAAGTTTATTTCCCAAATCTGAATTAATATGTGATCTACCCAAATTCTCCCAATATTTCTCTGTAGGGCTAGTAGGCCTGCCTGGCTCTGTCCCTCGGTTTCCAGGCCGAACCACATAAGACTCCCATTATGTACCGTCTCCCCTTCTCCCCTTCTCCCCTTCTGCCAGCCAGACTCTGAGCTGGGGGATGGGGCGGGGACTGTAAAATATTAAACAGAAGCCTGCATGTTGCAGCGCTATTTGTGGCCTGTGGACTTGTAACTTGTGGGAGGCCTCTCCCTTTCAGGTCTGGTCTGGACTGGCTAGAAAATGTCAATAGCACTGAGGCAGAAACCCAAGGGTGGGAAGGACTCTAGGCCTGATGATAAAGAGCCTCTTGGGGCTTGATGCAGTAACAGGCTCTCTCTAGAGCTTCAGGCAGGACGAGCTAACTGTGGGTGAGCCAAGTAGCAACCTGCATCTCAGGCAGCTGGGAGCGACTGGCCAGGGAGAGAGTGGAGGCCAGCTCCCCTCTCTGCACTTTGGTGGGAGCCAGACCATTTTAATGTGCAGGAGGGGTTATAGCATATTGCTTGCTGTGTGTCCCTAACAATTCTGCTGTGTTCTCAGTCTGTCCAAAATAAGTCAAGGGAACTGGTCAAGTTACCCAGTACGTAACCTGTAGGGTTGCCTTAGAGGACAAGCCCTATTCTCTGTGGCCAAAAACAACAGGCACGATCCTTGTATGCTTGTAGGAGAACCTACGGAGGGTGACCCACCAGAAGCCACCAGCAAGCCTGATGGGAGCTCCTCTGACAAGAGATGTCAGGTTACTGACAGCTAGTTCTCTTTCCTTCTGTCCCAGGTGCTGCGACAAGAGACTTTGGACAAAAATTGACTTGAGTAGGTGTAAGGCTATTGTACCGCAGGCTCTCAGCGGCATCATCAAGAGGCAGCCAGTCAGCCTCGACCTCAGTTGGACCAACGTCTCCAAGAAACAGCTGACATGGCTCGTCAATAGGCTGCCAGGTGAGCAGCCCCACCGCTGCCCTTCCAGGGCCCCAGGCACAGGCAGGGAAAGCTGCTTCGGTGGCCGTGCTTCTCAGAAACGCTTCCGGACAGTGGTCCTCGCCTTGCTGCTTAGTGAGAGATTTACCCAGGGCCACCCTAACTGCCAGTCCCCAAGGCACCACCCAGGACTGGCTGCCCAGTCACCGCACTAGACAACGGAGAGAGTGGGATCGGGTGCTGCTGCCAGCCCTGCAGTCTTCTCACCATGGCTGCTGAAGAGGAAATTTGAGGAAGAGGTTGCCTTGATCGCCCCCTTTTGTAAGGCCTTGTTCCCTTCAGCATTTTGAGGTCTTAGAAAGACAGGAAGTCACTCACACTTGCATTGCTCTGGCAGGCACTAGCGATTGGTTTTACCACCAAGCTAGCAGATGTCATATAGGAGGGTGCTCAGAGGAATCTGTAAACTGGGTTACTAGAGTAAGATAAGGACATAGTTCCTCTCTCCCATTAGACTGGGAATCCATTTGCCTTAGGTCAGCGGTAGCGAAGGTTTGGGATGTGCTGACGGAGCATATATTATTGCGTGTGTGTTTCCTTCTCTTGCAGGACTGAAAGACCTCCTCCTCGCAGGTTGTTCCTGGTCTGCAGTCTCTGCCCTCAGCACCTCCAGCTGCCCCCTTCTCAGGACCCTCGACCTTCGGTGGGCGGTAGGAATCAAGGACCCTCAAATTCGGGACTTGCTGACTCCACCGGCTGATAAACCGGGTACGCTCTGCGCCTGACTTCTCCGTGCTCCGCTCTCAACACATGTTGTGTGTAGCTTTGTCTTTCAACATACTGCATCCTCAGAAGCTAAGGTAGTTTTCAGGCATGGTGCTGTGCTAGTATCTAGAAGAGTGCGAATTGAGAGCAGCATGGACTCTGTACAAGTACAGGCTAACTATTTACAGCCAGATCACTGCCTACGAACACAGGCGTAAGTCCAGTTTGCGAGTCCAGTGGAGTTTGGGGTCCAGAGAGTATAAAGCCTGGGGAAGTCTGGAAGGCTTCCTGGTTGAGGTAGAACATTAAAAGCTATTTGCAGGATGGTCTAGACAAGTGCAGGAGTGTGGGAAGGGGAGGAGCATTCCGCACATACCCTTTTGCTGTGTGAGGCATAATCTAGCAGCTGGGAAGAAAGGAAACATGTCTGGTTTCCTGGAAACTGCCCCCACACACTGCTCACGCCCTGAAGGCCGGGCTGGGTTTGGGCAGTTCTGCTTAACCCTGCAAGGGGCCTGGCCAGCCAGGAGCTGAAGCTGCCTGCAGTGTGGGAGCTGGACTCAAGTGAAAAGTCTTAAGCTAGGCTCTTCTCACGCTTGTGCAGGTCAGGACAATCGCAGCAAGCTCCGGAACATGACCGACTTCCGGCTGGCAGGCCTTGACATCACAGATGCCACGCTTCGCCTCATCATTCGCCACATGCCCCTCCTGTCTCGACTTGACCTCAGTCACTGCAGCCACCTGACAGATCAGTCCTCCAATCTGCTTACCGCTGTCGGGTCTTCCACTCGTTACTCCCTCACGGAACTCAACATGGCAGGTACGCTGCTGAGTGTGTGATGCCCAGCGGTGTGCATGCTTCCCAGAGGCCCAGCCCTTCTTGGAGCTTGACTGGCACTGACTCATTTCTCACATCTGGACCAGGACATGGATTTCTCGCCCTTTTTTAACTGATGGGGCGCTGAGTCCTGCAGTCACTGTCACATGCCTGAGAGCGTGGCCAGCACCCGCTGCGGTTTGGTCATCAATGCGGGGAGTGAGGCAGCAGGGCCTTCAGAGGCCACAGTGCTGATGGCACTTCTGGTCTCTGAGCCATGTCGTAACGGGACAAAGAGGGCTTTTGTTCAGCACTCTGAGGGAAAGGGCTGGGGACTTGAGCGGCAGAGGCAAGCTCCTAGGGCCATGTGTACCTAGCCATGTCTTCGTGGTCACTTTCTCCACAGGTTGCAATAAATTGACAGACCAGACCCTGATCTACCTGCGGCGCATCGCCAATGTCACCTTGATCGACCTGCGAGGATGCAAGCAGATTACTCGGAAAGCCTGCGAGCACTTCATCTCAGACTTGTCCATCAACAGTCTCTACTGCCTGTCTGACGAGAAGCTAATACAGAAGATCAGCTAAGACACACCCGGGCCAGGCTGAACAGGAAACTGATCTTCCCCTGACTCCCCAGCCAGGAGAGCCTCTCTTCCCGACCCTGCACGGGCTCTGAGGCCAATGACACACTCCCTCTCTGCTCTCCTGTCCCTTGAGCCCTTCCCCCACAGGCAGGGCAGAGAGGTGGTGGATGCCAGGCTTACCTGCCTGCTCCTCTCCCTCCTGAGGAGAAGGGAGTAGCAGCCAGAGGGGAAAGCACAGGCTGTGTGCTGTCAAGGTGCCTGCTCGCCCGCCCGCCCGCCCGCCCGCCCGCCCGCCAGGAGGCCAGGCTCTCAGTTTGGGTTGTCTGCGCAGCTGTCATCTGTGCTGGGCCCTGGGGCCCTCCCCCCATCCGTGGTCCCCGCAGTGCCTGGTTCTGAGCAAACTCCCAGGGAAGAAAGTGGCCCCGTCTCGGTGGCCAGGTTCTCCTTGTGGTGTCCAGTGCGTGTCTCTCCTCTGTCACTCTCCCGGCTCACGCAGGAGGGGCCAGCAGCCCCAGCAATGCCAGACCCATGCCGATCACACCGGTGCTGTTGAGGTGTCGGAACCCTCTCGTCCACGTCCGTGCTCCCTCCTCTCCTCCCTTTAGCTCCATCCGATGCTCGTGTCATTCACATAATGAGGTTACCCCACCCCAGATTTGCCCGCTAGTCTCCATGAGGTCCTTGTTGCACTTACTGGGGTTGAAGCTCTTCAGAGGAGCTGGAACTGTGTATCCCAGGGACACCCCCATTGTATTGCTTCCTAAGCAGATTCTGAGACAGGCACCATCTCCTGTCCCCATCCCCCTCAGCCCCCCACTGCCCTTCCCACATGTCTCTATTCCTCCCTGAAGAGGGCTTTTTCCCACGAAGTGTGTCTTCAGAAGGAGCAGCCTGTCTTCCCCCAGCTGGGGAAACAGAGACCTGGACCAAGTCCCCACCTGCCTCCCAGCAGGCACCAGGCCTCCGGTGTAGTGTAGCCCCCAGAGCCCAGAACCAGGTCCAGCCCCAGCGGCTCCCTGATGTGGCCCCTTTGGGGGGTGAGGGAGAGTTCCTGCTTAGAAGCCAGTCACCTGCCCTCTACCTGCAGCTGTGGAAGGGGGTGTGCATGTGCCTCTGTGTGTGTGGCTGAGTGTAGTACGTGTGCGTGTAGGTGTGTGTGGAGGGAGGGAGGGAGGGGAGCGTGGTGCCTCCCACTCCACCGCCCTGTGTCAAGCCCCATCAGCTGCCCCCTTTTACTTTGCATTGAACGGCCTGTCCAAAGATCCTCTCTCTAGGGCAGCAGAGAGCTTTTTGCACTTTAAAAAAAAAAAAAAAAAAGAAAGGTCGGAATTTCTTTTGGGTCAATAGTGAAGTGTGTGAGGAGATGCTCAATCGCAAGAGCTTATAAGTGGTAGACGCCGATTTGCACTCTGCGCCCCTTGGGAAGGACAGTGATAGCACAACCTTGCCCCACTTCTTGTCCTGAAGCCCATCCCTCCCGCCCTGCCCCCTTTCCTGCAGCCCGGTCTCAGCTCTCCTCCTCCTGAAGCCCTACAGGGGGTGGCAAGGAGCCCAGACACCCTGAGGAGAGACGCCAACCGCACCCTTGCCACTTCCAAAGCAATAGAGGCAGAGGGGCCCCCTCTTTGCCACCTAGCCCAGCTTTGACCCTGGCATTGACTGGCCTCCTAAGCAAACTGGGTCCTGGTAGGAGGGGGTGACATTATGTCTGTTTCTTCCAATCTGCTGATTCTCTTGGCTGCACCTTCAAAGCAGCAGTCTGTTCCCGTGACCCTCTGCCCCCTTCCGTTGGTCTCCAGGCCCCAGCCACCTGGGGCTGAAACTTTGAGGAAATGCCAGTGACTTATTCCAGAGTGCCTCAGTTAGGGGAACTTCTCTGTAAAGAACCCTGGGTATTGAGCAAAAACCTTATTAATATTATTGTCAATGACCTATAATTGGAAGCTTCCTGCCTTTTTTTGGTTGCTCCTGTGGAAAATACTGAAAAGATTGTTTTGTTTTGTTGTCTTTTTATAAAAGGGGAGGTGGAGAGACCCCTTCAGAGCAGGGATTGTGCCGGGAGAGTGCCTCTGACTTTGGGACATTTCATCCACAGAAATTTCCAAGCTGATGGTTTGTTGTGGGTTTTGGTTTTTATTTTTGTTTGTTTTTGGTTTGGAAAAACAAGCATTTTTACCGTGCACGTAATTGGTCAGCAGGAAAGAGAGCCCAGGAGTGGTGGCAGATGGACCTATGCCCTTGCTGGGCTTTCCTATTCTCTGGGACTGTGATGGGGAAAATGGTTTTCAGAGGTGAGGGTTGGTCCATGTGGAGGAAAGAAATGTCTCTGGGGACAGAGGAACCCTGGAGTTCCATCGCATTTCCTGCAATCTGCTCTTAGATACAGCCTTGCCAGGAGAGCCTGCCCTCAGACCACAGGACCAGACACCCTGCCTCCATCTTTCCAAGCACCGGGGCGAAAAACCACAAAGGAAAGGAAGAAAATTTATATATATATACATATATATATATAATATAAAATCACTTGGTGATTAAAAAAAAATAACTGCTCCATAAATAAAACTCCTAAAGTCACTATGTTTAAAGGGTTTGGTTGTGTTTTTTGGGTTTTTTTGGTTTTTTGGTTTTGTTTTTTTGTTTTGTTTTGTTTTGGAGAAATATTGTAAATATATATTTTTTGTTGCTGATTTAGTCAATCTCCAATGTTGTGCTAAGAAATTTAAATTAAATGTAAGCATTAAGGGGCAAGTCACGCTCTCTCAGCTGACACATTAGGGTCACTTTGGGCCAGGGAAGGAGGGAAGCTAGTCGGACTTTTGTTTCCTAAACATTCTCCACTATCGGTTTTAGAAAGAGCAAGAACATCTTTCCTCTCACGTGGGAATGGGAGATATTTGTGTAATAAAATTTTTAAAAGACAAAAAAAGAGCCTCCAATGGGAAATATTTTGATTTGGGTTTTTTTTTTTTTTAATAAAAGATTTTAAAAACAAAAAAACAAAACCTTTTCTGCCTTGGTGTGTGTGTGTGTGTGTGCGCGCGTGTGTGTGCGCGTGCGCGCACGACAGAATGAGTCCGAGGTCTTGCAGGTTCTGCTGGAGACCAAGGCCAGGGGTTGCCTGCTTCATCCCTTTGAGCAGAAGCAGCTTCTAGAAACACCTCATTTTCCTTCACCGAACTTTTTAATGGACATGAAAAGTATGAGAATACCTAATCCCCTGCCCCCCACCCCACCAAGGCAGTGCTTGGAGCCGCCCTGCAGAGTCATGGGGAGAGCTGGAAAGGACCCTTGTGGTGTCCTGGGAACAGAAGCTGAGGTTTCTAGACTTGCTATTCCTGGAGAGCTGTTAGCCAAGGCCCACCTCCATCCTCTAAAGGGCAGTGCCTGCTTGGGTCACTGAACAAGGTCTGGGCTAGACAGACTCCGGGTGCCATTTGTCTCACCACATCCTGCTGTTTTATGTCACTTGACTTGTTGGGTACAAGCTTCTGGCCTTCAGACGTGTGCTGGGTGCTGCCGGAGACCACTTCCTCCCCCAACAGCAGCATTAGGAGAGCAGGGAGTGCCAGAGGAGGCTTTCACCTCCCTCAGCGGTGCTGGGGGATCCGCATACAGACAGTTATGGACCATCTCCAGTTCTGCACGTTCTAGAAAAGAATGGGCTCGGACAATGGACTACTCACACGATTGCTTCCTGAGGATGGAGATGGATGTGGCCGTTTGGTTTTTGCCAGAAAAGGAAGAGGGTCAGTTTTGCCTCCTAAATATCTCAGAAACCATCTGTCTCACAGTAACCTCTTCCCTGCGACCTTAGTTCAAGCCACCATTGTCCAGAACCTTGACCACAGCAAGAGCCCTGAGGCCTCTAGGCAAACTGTGTCCTCATGTTGGGAGCCAGAACATGTAAAAGAATTGACTATGCTGAAAACCCATCAGTACCGAATGTCTGTCTCAGGATAAAGTCCTCAAGCTTCCTCACCATTTGCCCATTTACTCCTCTCTACCCATAGCCAACTTTTTTTTTCAATTCTACCATCTCTGGGCCTTTACACATGCTGTTCCCTCTGCTGGTACACCTTCCTCAGTTTACATGTCACTTCCTCTAGGAAGCCGTCTCCCACCCTGCCCAAGACCGGATCACATGTTCCCACAGTACCCTCCTGGTTTTCAGAACTCCTTGAAATCCCGCTCACCGGGAAGCTCCACAAGGACAGAGGTCAGTCTGTGTTGCTCACCATGTTATCCCCAGCAGCTGGCACAGAGCTTGGCACATAATAGATGCCCAAGATATACTGTTGAGTGAGTGTTCCCAATAGGTTGGATACCCAGAGGCCCATCCCTCCCTGATACAGCCAATCTGTCGCCACTTTCTCCAAATTCACTTTCTGCTACCTCATACATCTTCCCGCTCGTTTCTTGTGCTAATGCTACCAGCCATTATTTTCTGGGGGCGTGGCTATTTCCAATCCTGCATTCAGCTGTGAACCTTCCTAAGGCACATAAAAACTTGCAGTAACCCTCCATGATCATGTCTAACTAACACACTCATCCTGCCACTGGCATCTGTAAAATTGGAAGCACTGTGGTGGGCACATAGTAGGCTCTTCTAAGGGGCTGAACTGGATACCTCTGAGCCCCAGGCGTGGCTGTGTTTAGGATGTGGTATGCCACTCTCACCACAACTCTGAAAAATCGATCCTTCCTTCAAACACCTCTTCCTCCAGAAGCCCTTCCCGTTTCCCCTCCAACCAGAAGTGATTAACCTGGACATCCTCTGTCTTCCTCAGCCAACGATAGTAGCAAAAACAGCTGGTGTCTGTCTAATGGGCCTCACTACGTGTTGGCCACTGTTGTAAACACTTCCATGTAACTCATATAGTCCTCACAGCAACACTACTACTATTATCCTCATTTTAAGGTGAGAAACTGAGTCATGGCCATTGAACAGGTGCCTGAAATGTCTTGGCTGGTAGAAACGACTCCGGCTCAAGTGGGGGCCCTATCCACCAGCTCCCTGGCCTTTCTACGTACACGTGATTGCATTTCTCGCTCACACCGCACCACGTGCACGTGTCCCATCTATAGATGACAAGCCAAGGCTCAGAGAGGTAAAGTGATGGTCCGGTGGCAGAGTTGGGACATATGTCAACACTGGGCTTGGGACTCCGGAACTTGAGCCTTTTCCCCAGCTGTCTCACTCCCTGCTGAGCGTCCAGGCTGGATGTGCCCACACCTCTCTCCTGTGGCACTTCACATTCCTTGAGAGGGGGGCTAGTCTTAGCTAGTTCTACCTCCCCCCTTATCTGCCCCAGGAGTGGGGGGAGTATGGAAATTTACTGAGTGTAATAAAAGGTGGGTGTATAAGACAGGGAGACAGGATCAATTTCACTGGTGAGTGACCCATGCAATCAAAAGGGCCCTGAACTCAGAAGGACCCCACGCTTAGTTTAAGGCTTGCTGTTGCCATCTTGAAATTCTTAATTTTTGAACAGGGGGCAGCATTTCGTGTGTAATGGGCCCAGCAAATGATGTAGCCAATCCAGGGGGGCGGACAATCCCAGCTCTCTCCTGCCCTTCCATGCCAGCAATGTGCTTAGTGCCATTTGAGTGGCCAGCAGTAGCCAAGCAGGCCAGGCACTTCCTGGCTGGGAAGACCTGTCCATCCACCACCTCTCCAGGTGCCCAGGCCCAGAAGGGAACTTCAATGCTGGACACCCATATGTGGGCAGGAAACAGTAAGAGCAGACACCTGAGGTTCAGGAGCACCTGGTTTTGTCCTTGGCCTGGCGCTGTCACCCAGCTTCTGCCTCTGCCACCCACCCCATTCCAGAGAGCTACAAAAGGCGGGAAGGTCCAGCTGCTAGTACCCCCAGAATGTGCCATGAGAGTGCTAGAGAGGCAAGACAGAGAGACAGAAGCAGACACAGACACATGGAGAGAAAACATCCTGAAAAACCCAGAAAAGGAAAGAGAAACAGAAGTAGAGAAAGGAGGAGGGGAGAAATGAAATGAGAGAAAAGGACCATGGAGGACTCCTAGAGGGAGACACAAGTGAGACCCAAGATACTCCACGTGTGACAGTGGCCACTCAGAAAGCCATCTCCCCCAGCCCAACAGTGTGCACATATCTCCGTTAGCCCTCAAAACAATCCAGTGAGGCCAGGCTGGGGACTCCCCTTGCACAGATGAAAAGGGCAAAGTTCAGATAAGTAACTTGTCTAGGACACCCAACTAGCAATACGAGGTGGCACTAGCATTTGACCCCGAATCTTGGCCACACACGTCCTCCAGTACCCCGACACAGCAAGTACCAGTGGCCACAGTAAGGGGCCGGTGGGGACTACGAGACCATGCCTCGGACACTCACAGGCGGCTGGGAATGTCAAGACACAAACGCGCGCCGCGTGAACACAGCACGTTCCGGCTCCAGGCTAAGACGAGGGTGCCTGGGTGCATGCGCGCTGGAGACGGCTCCGGGGCGGGGGCCGGGGGTAACGCACTGCAGAGGCCGAGATCGGCTGAGGCCGAGCGGGGCGGGGCCCGAGGCCGGAGCCAGAGGCGGGGCGGGGCCGGGGCAAGGGGCGGGGCCGGAGCCAGGGGCGGGGCTGGGCTGGGGCAGAGTTGGGGACCCGGCCATAGACCGGGAGGGGCGGGCCACAGGCTGGTGCCACGTCCGGACTAAGGCTCCGAAGCGGAAAAGGATACTGGGGCCCGGGGCAGTGCGGAGACTGTGTGACCTTCTGAAGGGTTCCAGGAAGAGGCGCCGCTCCCGGGAAGCGAGTTGGGCGGAGCCAGAGGTCTGGAAGCCCGGGCCAGAGTTGCGTGCAGCTCGTGTGTACTTGTCGAGGGGCCCCTGCAAGTTCTTAGACTGTGAGGGAGGGAGTCCTGGAGCTGAGGAAGCCTCCTGGATAACCAGGGCCTCCGCACTTGCTGTTCCACATGCCTGGAAAGCTCTTCCTGCCCCTAACAAAGCTGCTTCCTCCCATCCTTCTGGCTCTAGCAAAAAAGCCCTTCCTCAAACGGCTTCACACGAGGAGGCTCCTTGGCTTTTATAGTACCTTGTCACCTGCCCCATAAGGATGCTTTGAGCATTAAATGTGATCATCTGGGCTCTAGAAACAGTGCTCTGCCCATAGTGAGAACCCAATAAATGTCAGTGGTTGTTACTGTGTGCAGTTTGCCCGTAAGTTCACTGTGTCTCCCTATGTTGGATCCTCAAGGCCAAGCACCGGTATCTGGCATGTAGTAGAAGCTCAATAAACAGTGTCAGATGAGTGAGTGAGTGAATGAAGTGAAATCCCAGCATCCATACATCCCTGGTGAGGTCAGGGAAGCAGCCAAACTCATCCTCCTGAATCTTCAAAGCCCAGGATGGAGATGAAGAGGGGAGGCCCCGGCAGGAGGAAACCTGCATGTGCCAGTCCTCACTCCCAACCTCATTCACATTCACGTGCACACATGTCAAGTTCAAGACCTTCCCTGTCTCTCCCCTGCCCTCCCCAACTTTTCCACTGACCCTCCTGGACACCCCACCTCCTTGCATTATAGTTCTTGCCAGGTTAATTGGAGGTATGCATTTAGCGGTTTTCTTCCCCACTGGACTAAGCCACCACTGAATCCTGTTTCTCTTTGCGGCCCTAACTTTGTGCTGGGAGCCATGAGAGGTGCGTAAGGAAGGCAGCAGTAACCACAACAAACAGGGGCACTAAGGGAGAGCGCCCTGAGCAGGAAGCTTTCAGCCCAGGAGATGCAGGGTGAACAGGAGCCTGGTGTGCCGGGAAGGCAAGGAAGGGCACTCAAGGCAAGGGAAATTATAAAGACCCTTGAGGTAGAAATGGTAGAAGTGACCGTGGCTTGTTATAGTGACAAAAGGAAGACCAGAGAGACGAGACTAAGGGGATAGAATTGAATGAGAGAGATGGGCAGGCAGCCAGACGGTGCAGATCTTACAGGCCACGGAAAAGGGGTGGGTTTTATCCTTAGTGCAGGGCCAGTCATTGGAGGTGAGGTTTGATTTAGGCCTGTAAAAACTCTGGCTAGATGAGAGGCAGGATGTCCCGCGAGGAGCCTGGTGTGGACGGCAGCACCAGGTGGGAGGTGATGGGACTAGATCAGGTTCAGCAGGGCACAGTGGAAGGACTGGAAGAAGTGGGGGTATTCTTCAGGTAGTCCACAGGACAGGCTGGATGACAGTGTGTGTGTACATGGTGGCAGGGGCAGATGAGGGAAGAGAGGAATCTAGGATGACTCCTAGGTTTCTGGGAGATGGAGTAGCCATGACTGAGATGGGGAGGCGGCAGAGGAGCAGGCTGCACAGGGGCTGCGTGGTGGAAGCAAGGGCTCAGTGTGGGATGTTTTAAGTTTGCAACACCTATTAGTCATCCAGGGGAGATGCCAGGTAATGATGTGTCTGCAGATCTGCCAGCTGGACAGAGATGGGGTTCCCCTCCTCTTTTACTGCCAGCATCCCATCCAGAGGTTGGCACAGTCTGGGCAGGAGACAAAAGTTTGTGGAGAGAATGACTGAAGAAAGTTTACAATCCACCTTCCCTCAACCACCAGAGGGCAGCACCACCCCAAAAAATAGCCTTCCCCGGACCAGAAACTCGCCCAGGCCAGGAACCCAACACCATCCTCTTCCCAGCCAGGGCTTCTAGAAAGGAGCCGCTTTCCACTGCCCATGAACCAACGAAGGGCAGCCTGGAGACTGGCTCTCTCGAAGGACCCCAGCTTCAGGCCTGCTGGGGCTGCAGATTGGGCTGTGGGTGGGAGGGGCAGTCGGTTTTCAGGTGGTGGGGGGAGGGGAGGACCATTTCCTGAAGCAGGATGGCTGGCATTTGAGAACCACCAGGGACTCTGGTCTGACAAGTTCATCAGGAAGAATTTTTTAAATCGAGGCTGCTCCAGACAACCCAGGCCAGCGTGTGGCTGTAGTCAGAGTCCCGAAGAGCTGGGGAGGGGTGGGAGGAGGGGACGTTAGTCCTTCTGCTGTGGCATCCTGTGTGCCTCTGACCCTATTCTTCCCCAAACTCCATGTGGCACCTTCGGCTGAGGAGCTCATTCACTCATCAAACATTGACTAGGCTGTTCTGCGTCTGGTCCTGTGGTGGGCACTGGGGGCAAGGGATAAACTGTAGCATCAGTTACAGTTGGAGATGGTATGTACCTTTTTTTCTCTCCATAATTAGCACTTCCAACATCAGGATGCATTTTCCAATTGATGCAAACGTTGAATAAAGCTTCATCCCATCCCACTGTCAAAAACATGACATGAGGCATCTTACAATTGATGATGTTCAAAATCAAGGAACTGGGTGGTAAGTGCAGAATCAGAGATGTACACAGTGGGTGGGAGGTTGGGGAAGGTTACCGGCAGGAAGTGGGTCTTAAGGGATGAGCAGGACCCTTGAGGGATGAGGACACACAAAGGGCTTCCAGGCACAGGGAAGAGCAAAGTCACAGAGGTGAGAATGGATGGGTGGCCTGGCAGAGGGACCCCAGGTGCAGAGGGTGGTGGCAACACAAGCTGGGGAGGGGAGCCGGGCACAGTCATCCAACCTTGACTTACAGGTTAAGGAACTTGTTCACTTGATCTGCTTTGGGCAGAGTAGGTGGGGCCTGGAGCGCCCTCTGGCCTGGAGCTCTGCTCGTCCCTGCTAAGCAGCGGTAACTCCATCAGATCTTAATTTGACAGAGGTATCTCTAGTCAGGGGCCGCAGCAGGGCAGCAGCCATAGGGATCCTGAGAAGCAGACAGGTTCAAGAAGATTCTCAGACAGAAGGGTGTGGCGCCAGTAGATTAGGGCAGGGGAACAGGGAGGAGACAAGACTGATGCCTGGAGTCCTAGTATCTCAGCCCACTGAGAGGGACCTTGCCAGCTCTGATGTGCTCTGGTTTCAAGCTCTGCAGAGGCTATTCTCAGAAGGTAGTCTGAGAAGTGCACAGGGAAGGGCTTCCTGCTTTGTAAAAGGGTCCTCGTTCCTGACTCACAAATTGGCAGGAGGCTTGCGCTCCCTGTGCCCAAGACTGGAAGGGAACTTTGTCACCTTGGAAAGCAGAAGCTCTAGAGAAGGGCATGTTGAGATAGGGGGTACTGCTTTGAAACACATGGATTTCCCCTATACACAACCCCGTGGGCTCTCACCAGAGTGATTTTCCCTTGCCAGGCAGCACTGAGACAGACCCCTGTGCCCTACCAGGATGAGAGAGATTGGATCTCACGTTGTGGAATTATGATGATTCCATCATGATTCAACAGTTGGGTTGTTGGGATGCAAGCCAGGGGCCTGGGTCTACAGCTGGTCTAGGGAGGGCAGGGGTTGTTGGTACAAGGTCCTTGGTCCTGCGTGGGAGTCCTGGGGCCAGGGTTGGGTCTTGAGCAGGATTGGGGGTGGGGTAAGCCTGGAGTCTGACTACAGTTGTCAGGTCCCAGGTTCATGGCAATCTGTTAGGGGTTCTAGGTCCAGTCTGGGTCGTAATTGGATGTCCTGGTTCTGAGCCCATTTCCACACTTCCTGGTGTTGGGTCTAGGACCCTGGTCTAGCGTTGACAGTCCAAGACCAGATCTGGGCCCCGCCCCCATGTTCAGGGTTTAGGGTCATGATAGTGGTCTGGGTTCGGGGTTAGAATCAAGGTCTGGGATCAGTAACCAGGATGGGATTGACGTTATGATCAGTGTTTGAGGTCATAGTCCAAAGTCTGGATGTGGGGTCCTGTTGGGGGTCTGGGGTCAGGTTCAAGGTCTGGGTGGAGTCGGGGACTCATGGTTGTGATCCAAGGTCATGGTCAGATAAGAGGTGTCCAAGGTTTGGGTCTGGGGTCCTGTTTGGAGTATGGGGTCATGAATGGTATTCAGGTCTGGTGTCAGGTCCTCGACTGCGTCCAAGATCCGGGAGTCAGGGGTTGTAGTCAGGGCCTGAGACCCAAGTCCCTGGAATCGTGCTCTGAAGTGCCAGCCTGGGGTCAGGACGTGGTCTATTGCGGAGTCTGGCATCCGAGTTGTGATCCGAGTTGGGGTCAAGGTGGTGACCCCGGCCCGGGGTCGGGGTCCGGGATGGGTCTGAGATGGGGTCTGGGTGGCCTCTGGGGTCAGGCCAAGTCCAGCCCGCGCGGCCTCCAGGGGGCGCCGCCGCCCGCCCGCCCGGCCCCTCGCGGGCTCGCTGGCGCTGTGCGCGGCAGGCGGGGCCGGAGGCGGCGGCGGCTCCGGGGCGCGGGCGGCGGCGGCCTGACTGCAGTCCCGGCGGGAGCGGAGCGAGCCGCGGCCGGGCCGAGCCGGCGCCATGGGGCGGCGCCGCCTGTGAGCCGCGGCGAGTGGAGCCGCGGGCGCCGAGCGGGGCCGGCGGGCGGCGGCGCCCGAGGCCGACGGAGCGGCCGGACCGGGCCAAGCGCGCCAGCCGAGCGGAGCGGAGCGGAGCCGAGCTGAGCGGCGGGAGAGGCCGCCGCCGCCGCCAAGATGGCGGACCTGGAGGCGGTGCTGGCCGACGTGAGCTACCTGATGGCCATGGAGAAGAGCAAGGCCACGCCGGCCGCGCGCGCCAGCAAGAAGATCCTGCTGCCCGAGCCCAGGTGAGGCGGCCGCCGGCCCCTTGGCCCCGCTCCCTGTCGGGTGTGGCGAGCGCCCAGCCCCGACCCCGCAGCCGCAGACGCCGGGGCACTGCCCCGTGACCCCTTCTGCCCCAGCCGCCGCTCCAGGTCCCGCGGCGCTGACCGAGCCCTGCTCACCAGGCCCTGTGCTCCTGAACCCGAGTGCCCCGGCGCCAAGGCTTTCCAGCCACTGGCTCCCCACCCGACTCGGTGCCCCCTGCTCCGCTCGGCCTCCCTTTCCCTTCGTGCGCTCTGCGGGGCCCTCATCTCTGCCTTCTCCCACGGGGCCCCACTCCCCTTCGTCCGGCAACCCTTGGTCTCCTCCACCCTCCCCATGGGGTCCCCTCCTCCGCCTCTCAGCATCTACCTGGCCTGACTGTATCGCTCATCCTTTTGCTGCCTCTACTCCCAGTCCCCCCCCCACCCCCCACCCCGTCTTCTGGTCAGCACTGTGTGAGGTTTGGGGGAGACAATAAGTCTTCTCCACGCCCAGGTGGGTCACTGGCTTGGGGTGGCAATTGAGAGTGCTTTGGTGGTCGGGGTGGGGTGGGGGAAGCAGGGTGTGGTGTGTGCCCCTCCCAGTGGGGGAGACACCCACTGCCTCTCACCCCTTGTATTCCTCCTCTGGCCGGCCCTACATATGGTGCCCTATGGGTGCTGTTTGCTGGGGGACATTCTAGCACCACTGCAGCAGCTGGACCACGGCTGCCACCTCTCTGTGAGACAACTGATGTCATTGCACCTGGTGTCAAAGTTGAAACGGTGCAGGATGTAGGTGCAGAAGTATACAGGTACAGACGAGAGCCGAGGCTTGTCCGGCATTTTACGGTTTCTAGAGTATTTTCCCATCGTTTGAGCCTCGAGGCCACCCATGGGCAGATAGGACAGGTATGGTTTTGTCCCCAGGGAACAGGTGGGAAGCTGAAGTCCCAGAGGTGAGTGGCCTGCCCAGTGTCACAGGTAATCCAGGGTGGTGCCCAGCCACCAGATCAGGGCTTCCGGCTTCTAGTTCCACATCGCGTCCACCACTCTGGCCTGAGCCGGGGCCTGGCCATTCCGTATCTACAAGAGCTGTGTGCCCACTACAATTCTTTGGGTCACGTGGTGAGGCCTGTCCCAGCAACTCTTCCATACCTGCCTGAGAGCTGGCATGCTGGTTCCCGGCCAGCCCTGGAGGCTGGGCCTGTCCTAGCTGTTATGGTCTTATCATGTGACTTTGGGCAAGTCCCTTCCCATTTCTGGGCCTCGGTATTCTCATCTGTGAAATGTGGATGGTGTGAAATGAGGTTGTGACTATGTGGTGTCCTGAGTCTTTGAAGCGAGTCCCAAAGCTGCGAGGGGTGCCATGCCGTTATCTCCCGTGCCCTCCTCGGGGCCTGTTCACTGGGTTTCGGATTGACTGAACACTAGGCCTTGGAGAGGAAAATTGGTCTGCATTTTGAAAAGGCCGTTAGGGCCCTTTTTTTCTAAGACATTTGCAATCAGATTTCTCAAAACAGGAACCAGACTGACTCTCAGCTGGGGGCTGTCCAGGGAGCAGTGACAGTTAGAACAAAAACGAGTTCAGAAATGACAAAGCCACGAGGGAGGAAACGGGGGAGTCAGCCTCTGGGGCTTGTAACGGCTCTCCTTGGTGGCCAAGCCCTCGAGACTCTCCTGTAGGTTGGAGTTCTGCAAAAGGGTGAGGTGGGGCCTTTTCTGGAACTCTCTGCGTTTGGGTAATCTCTCCCCAGAATGCATTGCTCCTGATGGGGCCCCGCCTTGGGCCGGCTCTGCAGGTGTTAGCACCCCGAGAAACGAGATGTTCCTCTTTTCCTGTCTGCTTTACTATCTGTGGTAATGATGGTGGTGATGGGAATGATGGTGGAAATTATGATAATTTATTATTTATTTTGACACCTGTCGTCTCAGTTGATCCAAAAACCAACAAGGCCGTGCCTTGCGTGTAGAGTTGCTCAAGCACTGTCAGCACTGTGTGATGTCTGAAACCAGGTAGGCTGTTAGTTTAGGGGAACACCTGGGCTGAGAGCCAGGTGTTACAGGTTCTCGTGTAGGGTCACCATCTGGCAATGACTCACATCTGTGAGATGGATTGGAGGCTCTAAGCAGTGACCGACGTTGGTGAGCTAAGGCCGGGGAAGGGCCAGAGCTGCTCTGGGCAGCAGGCCTGGGCTGCCCCTAGGAGTCCAGGCCTCTTGCATCAGAGGACATGCTAGCCTTTGCTTTATGCTTCACACAGCCAGTGTCAGCTGCCTCCTACCCTCGGAGGCACTCCCCAGTTTGCAAAGTGTTTTTACTCCATTTATCCTTTTCACAACTCTGGCACAGCAGGTGGAATGCTCCCATTTAATAGTTGGAGTAACTGAGGCTCAGAGAGGGAGACTTGGTCACGGGGGAAGCTGGAATCTTAACCTGGGTCCCTGGGCTCCCTGCTGTGCTTCATATCCTCTGCACAGCCCTCCACACCTCTGCTCTCATCTGTCCATGTTTTGTGGAATGTACCAGCTGGCACCCCTTGTCCGGGGAGCCATGGATCTGGGGAGGTAGCCTGGCAGCAGGGCAGCCCCCAGCACCGTCAGCTGTCCTAGTTCATAAGGCCCAGCCCCCTCCTCGTTGGCTGGGACAGAACTGGGCTGCCCCGGCAACGCTGGTGCCTAGAGGAGGCAGCTCCACGCCTGGGGGGTCACATCATCCCTCACCCACAAGGTCAGGGTCAAGGAGAAAGGCTTTGGTTTGTCCATGACAAGGTGCCATTTGGAGTTGCTTCCACCTTGGGGTGGTCCATCTTGGCAGCCTCCCTTTGGCTGGTGCCCAGGCTGTGGCTTGGCCGAGTCCTGGGGCTGGCATCACAGCTCTGACTCCTCAGGGCTGGGGTAGGGAGCTGTTGGGCACAGGGCCGAGTTGAGTTGGCTCAGGGGCCTCCCCTTCTGTCACCCTATAGAATCTGAGGAAACAGACCCATTTCTCCACCTTCTCATGGAAGGAAGCAGAGCTGTGTAGCTGAATCCTGCCCCGATACCAGCTCACATGGGACCCAGGCACGTCCCTTATCCTGGCAGAGACAGCCTCAGTGTTCACATCGGTAAACCGAGAGGGCTGCCCCTTCACCAGTGACCTCTCAGGGTCTGTGGTCTGAGCCTCTCCCCAAAGGAGCCACTGTTTCCCTTTCCAGCAGCAGCCCTGTAACCATCGCCATTTGCTTAATATGACCATGGAGGCCTCGTGTAATTAATCTCTGGGCTCCTGGCTGAGGAGCCGGCTTGGGCGGTCCCAGGAGGTGCCCCTGCTGTCCCCAGTGACAGTGGCAGCCCCAGCAGCAGATTGTTGGAGCCGGGTGCCTCTTGCAGCCTTCCATTTTCTCGGTTCTTTCCTGGTCCCTCCCCCACCATAGATTTCCTTCTTCCTGCCCTCTGCTGGCTTCCCAGTCTCCCAGACCGGCCACTCTTCCTCTGCTGCTTCTTCGTTCCTGTTAACTCTTTGCCTCCAGAACTTCCTGCCCTTATTTGTGGGGGGAAGGGGTGCAAGGGAACATTGCGTCCCTTCCTCCTCCCTCCACTCCTTCATCACTAGCCTTTATCCCTTCCCCAGAACTTTCCACTCCAGTATCATCGTCCTCCCCGCTCCTGCCGCTGAAAACAAGACGATCCTGCCAGCAGTCCTTCCCTCTGGGCCTTTGAAGCCCCTGCATGCCCCAGGAATGGGTCTCTGGGACACCTTTTCCCATCTGTTCTCTTTTTCTGAGCACCAGGTTTCACATTTTTTGTCATGAAAGTTGCTCACCCGCCTGTTTACTGTGGGATTTGAGCGGGCAAGCATGAGCATCACAGACTGGAATCTGTGCAGGGGAATCTGGGCTCTGTCAACCCAAATCCAGGAATAATGGGTCCTATTAATGGACGATCAATTCCTAATAGTAAATCCCTGTGAGGTCAGCTGTAGGCGCACTTCTGCAGCCTGCGTTTGCTCCCCCACCCCGGGTAGGCACCCAGGTCAGCTTTGCAGAGGTACTGAGCTCTTGGGGCCCAAGGAGTTCAGGCTGCGTGTATATGGCTGGGGCTTCCGGGATATGATGCTCCCGCCTGGGGACAAACAGAAGCCATGAGCGTGAGAGTCTTTGGGGAATGCACAGCCTCCATCACACCTGCCCTGTCTTCCTGTGGTCCCGAGGGGCCCTGTGTCCTCCGTGGTCACATAAGAAAGACGACGGTACACTCAAGTTACCGCTAAGCTGTTTCAAACTAAGAGAAACTAAAAATGAGGGGTTGGGCGGCAGCTTTTTTCTCACACAATAACAAGCTCTCTATGCATCACTGCTTACCACGAAGGCTAGCGTCTACACAGGCAGAAAAGCAGGGTTTCACAGTGGGTTTCCTGGTGTAAACGCGGTAGCAGCTCTGTTCTCTGAGGGGAAGTTCTCTGACTCTGGGAGCCATCCTGGGTCTGGGGTGGGGGACAGCCCCTCCTGTCCCCCAGGGGCACAGAGCCCTGGAAGTTTGTTCTTGAGGTGTTCTAATGCGATGGCAGTAAATTGCCGGGTGTGGTGCTTGTGTCATATTCATATAGAAGCCAGGACATGTGACAAGGCCGCCAGAGTCCTTCTTCCTATAGATCCTACAAGGAGCCCCTTTGTGGCCACCATGCCGTTGGGAACCTGGGTTGCAGCGGACATTCTCGGTGGTGGTCTTGTGTGTGTGGTGCCCAGTGGGTGTCATTTTCTCCCTGGCCAGGGCTTGTTCCGTAGTTAGCTGTTTGGGTTGGTCTTTCCTATTTGGTTTGTGGCCCTGTCCTCGAGCTCTGAGCACATTGTCAGCCCCAGGGAGAGTCATTGAGAAATACTAATAAGCCCCAGGGGACTTCCTCCTACCGCTGCCACCTCAGTGCCAGGTTTCCTGGAAATGCCACAGAAGAGTGCCTTAGCTGCGACCACAGCCTCCACTCTGCTGGATTGTTAACTGTCACCTCCCAGAGCGTGGCATTTCCGGCATGGCTGCACCGGACCCGTAGCCCCCGTGCCACCTTGCACCGTCCTGGGATTTCATGTTTCTGACATCCCTGTCACATGGCCACAGGGACAGACATGGCCCCTGGCCTGCCAGTTGCCAGCCAAGGCTGCCCCCAGCTTGATGGGCTCCCAGGAGAGATGCCACCTGCTGTCTTCAGCCACTAGCAGGTGGAGGGGAAGGCAGCTGGGGCACAAGCTGGAGTCCCCTGAGATCTTGCTCTTCTACGGAGGTTAAGGGGAGGCCCCTCCCTGGTGGGAGGCCCTTTATTAGGGAAAATTGGACCTTTGCTTGACACTAATTCCGTGTGGGACTTGGGGAGCTACTCAGCTTCTAGCTTTGATGTCCTCACCATCAAAAGGAGTGTGTCTGCCTCTGACCCCTGCAGTCCCACCCAGTCCACGTGTACGGTCCGTAGCCCTGCGTGGGAGTCATCTGGGAGGGCCCAGACCACCCTGCCAGGCCACACTATGCCACAGAGCGAGAGACTTTGCTTTTCCTCTGAACCACGTGGTGCCGGAAGGTACCTGCAGTTCTCCCCCACAGCCCTCACTCCCTCCCTGCCTCCTGTCCTGTCACCCCCAACCTGTACTCTGGGCCGAGAGGGAGGAAATGCTCCCCCTGCCCCCACCAGGTCAGTCTGGGCCTGCTCCTCGGAGCACCTGGAGCCGGTGGGAACAGCCATGGCTGCAGGTGGCAGTGCCAGGCAGTGGGGCCAGGCAGCTCCGTGCCATGGTGGGGCGGGCCTCCTGCCAAGGGGCTCTCGATACTTTGGCAGGGCAGGTATGGGGCTCTGCCCCCCAGGCTGAGCAGCACGATACGTGAGGCTGGTCTGGGCAGAGTGGCGTTGCAGCCACTCAGCTGGCAAAGGCAGTGTTCCTGGGCCTGGGCCTGGCCCTGCTCAGGGCTCACCTGTCAGGATGGCCACAGGCCCCACGCCCCGGGAACATGGCAGGTGTGGAAGAGAACCAAACAAGACTGTGTAGCTTTAGTCACATTCTAGAAGGAGGACAGACTGTGGGATCCTGGCGGGAGGGCTTCTTCTAGGAGGGACGTCAGCCGACGCCCTCACAGTGAGACTAGCATCTTAGGAGAGCTCGCCTTCTGTTTTGTCCTCTCAGGCTTTTTAAATGCCAGCGCTGTGGTGACAATTCAGCATTTTGTTGACATCCTCATTTTACAAATGAGGAAACTGGACATTAAAGTTAGTGACTTGGCGTGGCCTCCGGAGAGGAAGGTGGGGAGAGCCATTTGGAATGCAGGCCTGAGCGCCCCTCCAACCATGAGAGCACAGGGTGCCCCAAGGCCCTTTCCGCAGAGGGACTGGGAGCCTTAGGGTCCTTCTGGGAGGGAAGATGCAGCCACTTGGCTCTCTTGACAACCTACAGTTGGTCTGGGAGCCACATGCTCCTGGATATTGGGGTTGTTGACCTGGGTGGGGGCTGGAATGCTGCTCTGGGCTTCCCGCCACTCCAGACCGCCAGTATCAGGGAACGGGTGTTAGAGACGGAGGTGACCCAGCCCAGGAGGCTGCCATTACCTCCTGTGCCAGGCTATACTTGCCACTCTGGCGGGAGTGTCCCCCATGACACATTTTTCTGACCTGCCAGCTCCCTTGGCCACCAGCCCTGTGGGAATGGACAGGAAACCCTGATGCTGCCACTTTGGGGGCCATCCCTTCAAGGGCGCTGCTCAAATCTAACCTTGTGTTTGGTTGGGGGGGGGTGTTTATTTTATTTAGAAAACATTTTTTTTCTTTTTATGGAAGAAAGTGAAGTGCTGTGGGCTGGGAAGAATGCTGCGGCCGTCCCATGCAGGCTTCTGGGGGGGGAGGGGGCGGGGTCTGGCTGCCGAGGCAGCTCGGAGCCGTCTGCCTTCTGCTGTCCCTGGGCTGAGGCCACAACAGAGCCACCAGGCAGGGAAAGGCTGTGCCGCCTGCAGCCTGGCCTCCCTGCTGGGCAGGCCCTCAGAGAGTGTGTTTCCCAGCGGAGACCTTGGCGTGTCCAGTTCTTCGCTGTTCCGCAGGGCCACCGAGTCACGTGGCAGGAAGTGGTGGTGCTGCTCCCTGACTCCCGGGGGGCATTCCCATTGCGTCGCTTTTGCTGAGCTGGCACCAGTCTTGCTGGTTCCCAGGAAGTGGGTTTGGGGCTCAGTGACTATCGCAGGGAACATGGTGGGGTCATCCCAGACAGGCTGGAGTCACGCTGCCTGCCATCTGCATTACCTGTCTGGACATTGCACCTGACCACACCTGATCACCATCAGACTGTCCACCTCTGTGGAGAATGGACATTTTGTGATGTTTTCCCTCGATTGCTTTTTCTCATCCCCTGCCATAGGATTGGAGTGCAGATGCTGAGAGCCCAGAGCTGAGCCAAGCGCTGGTGAGGGCCCTGCCTTCCTGGTCCCCCTCGCGGGAGAAATCCAGGCACCTGGCCCTTGTGGGGTTCCCGGGCTCTGTGCCCCTAAGTCTCGGCCACCTACTCTTGCTGCCCTGCTGAGCCTTTGCTGCCTCCAACCAGGCCCTTCCAGCTGTGCTGTGCCCGAGCACACCCAGGCTTGTCCCAGTGTCTGAACAGGAGGTCCCCTCGCAGAGCTGGGAGCCCTAAGAGCTCAGCCTAGACTGTGCCCCAGTCCTCCTGGGCTCCCGTCTCTAGTCTCAGGCCCCAAGATAGGAATGTGTCTTAGATTCACAGATTTTTCAAGTTCCTGCTGTGATGTAAGTGCACTGGGACTTGGTATCTGGCCTTGGCCCCTGAGTCCCTGTCAGTGCCGTCGGGCTGGGGAGATGTGTCCTTGATGGTGGTGGCTGGTGTGTGGCCCCAGGATGGGCAGGTGTGCGTGCTGGTTGCAGAAGGTGTCCTCGCTTTCCCAGAAGGAACCAGCTCTGAAGTGGTAGTGCAGGGCCACCAGGCCACTGGCCCTCAGCTGGGGATCTTGTCAGTTGGAGTCACAGGATGGGGACACGACAACAATCCTGGTCATCGGCACCCTCCTTCCTGTTGGAGACAGTTTTCAGAGGCTGTCTCCCAGAATCCAAGGGTGGGGAGGGAGAGGAGGGGGTCGTGGCTTCAGGATTGTGCTTATGACAGCTCTGTACGCTCCCTGAGTGAGGACCTGGGCTTCCACCCAGACAATCTCAGAAGGAAAGTGCTAAGCGGAAAAGGGTTGGAGTCCCCTTCCTTCGAGCCCAGGCCCAGAGGCTCAGGCCCAGGGTCCACTTACCACACTGGCCCTGCCTGGAGCCTCCTCGCCCGGCCTTGCTCTGACAGAGTCCAAAGCCTCGAAACTTTGCAGGTTTGGCTTGCCTTCCAGCTGGCCTTACCAACTTTCCTTCCATCCGTCTGGCAGCCCAGGCCTTCTTCTACCCACCCTGTTTCTTTCCCTCACTCCTGGTTCAGTGTCATCAGATACCTCCCCTAGTGGGTGCCTCCAGCAGTCTATCCACTCAGCTCTCCGCCCTGGACCAAGCTTTCTAAGTGCCCCCTGCCAAGCCTCCTCCCTGACCCATGGCTTCTTGCTCATCCCTGGCCGGGCCTTTCCTGCCTACTGCCTATCCCTATGTCCACTCACCTGCCCTAGGCTTCACCACCTGTTGACATCCTGTTTGCACTTGAGGAACCCAGTGCAGTTCCGCCTTCTCCACACAGCCTCTCCCGGGGCCCAGAACACTTCCTTTCTCGAGGCTCCTGGAACTGACTGGGTTCCACTCAGGCTTTGGCACACTCTGTTTAATGTCACAGACCCAGGACTTGTGCTGTAGGAGGGCCTGCCTGGAGGACAGGGATGCAGGGCTCCTTCCAGTAGACGATGGGCAGCAGGCACCAGGGCCCCATGCTGGGCTTTCAGATGGGGCGCAGGGATGCAGCGAGGTCAGGACACAGAGCCCGGGCTTTCTAATCAGCGTTCTCCAGCTGCAGCCCCTTCATCAGTGGCCCGCTGGTGACCCCACATACCTAAGGGCCATATGAGCATTGCATGGGCTCAGGTGTGACTGCAGTATGGCCTGCAGTACAGGCAGCTAAGAGTGTTCCTTAGGACCCCTGCTTAGTGAGGGCCAGACATGACCAACAGCTGACTATGATGACAGGCCAGCAGGTGGCCCAGGAGAGGGACAAGGGGACAGAAAGGTGCATCTGAGGCCTGAAGGATAGCCCGGTGTTGCTTTCCCAGACTACTTGGAATTGGGGGTGAGCTAACCAGGCGGAAGCCTGGGCCTGGGCCTCCTGTCAGAGTGACCAGCCCCTCCCCTGCCGCCTCCCAGCAACCCAAGGGCAAGTATTAGGAGCACGGGAACTGAGGCTTTTTTTTTTTTTTAACTATTTTTTAAAATTCAGATATAATTCACATAACATAAAATCCATCGTTTTAAAGTGTACAGTCCAGTGGGTTTTAGTACATTCATCATGTTGTGTAACCTTCACCACTACCTAATTCCAGAACACTTCCGTCTCCCCCAAAAGAAACCCCATTAGCAGTCACTCCCCTTTCCTCCCCCAGGCTCTGGCAACCACTAATCTGCTTTCTGTCTCTGAAGATTTGCCTGTTCTGGATGTTTCATATAAATGGAATCATATAATGTGTGGCCTTCTGTGACTTTCTCTTTGCACTTAGCACAATGCTTTCAGGGTTCATCATATTGTGACATATATATATATATACATCACTGCTGTATTCCATTTTAAGGTCGAGCAGTATTCCATCGTAAGGACAGACCACATTTCGGTTATCCATCATGTGCTGGTGGGTGAGGCCTGACTTTGGACGTTTGGCCAAGTTCCTAAAGCCAGCACAAGGCAGGGCTGGGACCAAACTTCTGAGCAGCCACCTGCTGGCCACCCTCGCATTTGGGGACAGAGCCTTGGGGGGCAGGCACAGACTTCCTCTGGTCTTTCTGGTGTGGACCCGACCTATGGTCGGGTCCTCCGGGGTGGCGTGCCTTCCTGCAGGGAGCAGTGACAGCCCCCAGCAGTGAGAGCCCTCCACTCTGGATTCTGGGGCAGGAGGCACTGGCCTTCTGCCTTCTGGGGAAGCAGGGCCAGGAGGCCTGACGGGCTCTGGGTCACCATGTCCCTGTCTTTCAGCATCCGCAGTGTCATGCAGAAGTACCTGGAGGACCGGGGTGAGGTGACCTTTGAGAAGATCTTCTCCCAGAAGCTGGGTGAGTACAGTGGGGGTGCTGCCAGCCTCAAGGACTTCCCACCTCTGGCCCAGCTGCCCAGGCCTGGGGCATGGGGGCAGGAGGATCCTGAGGCCCCCACCCCAACTAGCTCCCAGGAGGTTTGGCCTCCCTTCCACTGGGGCAGGGCAGCCCGCAAGCCTCTGAGTGGCAGTAGGGCTGTGACCTGTTGTGCCTCCCAGCCCCTGGCTGTGGGCCTAGGTTGCCCTGTGAAGGGGGTGGCGGCCCAGCAGTCTTCCAGGGCCGCCCGGGGAAGTTCCTCCTTTGGGGTTTTTGTTTTTGTGAGTTGCAGCTTCCCCTTGGCCCAGGCACAGCTGCTCAGGGCCGTTGGTAGAACTGACAGGAAGGGGCGGGGCCCTTCCTGTGGCGCCTGCCGTGCTGTGGTCGGCCCACCCCCACCCCAACCCACCCCCACCCCCACTGGCCCTCTTTGTGAGCAACCTGCTTTGGGCAGGCTTGGTCCTCCATTCCTTTTCCTCCAGTGCCTGGTGCCTCTTGTCAGAGTGGGGACATGGCCCATAGGGCAGGGTTGGGACAGGTCTCAGGGAAGCCGGCTGTAGCGACACACGGTCTGATTTGGGCTCCATTTGGCCTTACGGAGAATAGGAGCTCAGCTCTGAAGTGGGAATGGCCTGGCCTGGCCTGCTGGGATCAGGTTTTGGAGGTCAGATTTAGGGAGTTAGTGTGTCAGGAAGCACACAGCTTGGGTCCTCCCTTGCCTGTGCTGTGTGACCTTGGGCACGTTGCTTTACCTCTGAGCCTGCTGGTGAATCACCTGGGAACTAGGACTCAGGCCTGTTGGAGGACCAGGTGACACGGTGCCAGTGAAAGCCCCTTGTCTACTCGGAAGCCCTGGTCATGAGTTACTCAAAGGCACAATATTGAAGGGCCAGGCCTCCGTTACCGGAAGTGATGGCTGCGAGCTCTGGCAGAAGTGCCCAGGCAGTGATGACAGTGCCCCAAAGAGGCACGGAAAGCCACCCAACATAAACTGGTCACCCAAGTTGGGCTGGAGGGCTCAGGGACCGCCCTTACTTCTGCTTTGCCCTCTAGGGCTGCTCTGGGGCTAGGCCTCAGGCCTCCCTGGGAGGAGTGAGGCCTGGCCTATCTGGGGTGTCCTGTGAGCCCTTCCCATAGCCTGTCTCACTTCTTCCCTTCCCCAGTGGCCCATGCCCTTCAAGGGCCCACTCCCCGGCCTGTCCTTCCCAGGACCTGCCACTGGGTAGAAGAGCCCCATGTTCTCATGCCTGCCACATACTGCCTGCCTAGAGGCCTCCCTGAGCCTCAGTTTCCCCAACTGGACCTGCCCTCCCTGTCTCCCTGTTTCTCAGGGCTGCTGAGAGAATCAGCCAGATGATGAGGTTGTGTGGTCCAGGGAGAGGGGCGTTGCTCCGTTGGAAGCTGCCTTCCTCCCCATGCTGTAGCTCTGGCCTGGCCCAGTGGATCTCACTACACCTGCACAGCCCGCTTGGTGGGGTGTCACCCTCTCAGGACGTGCAGGCCCCAGACTGCAGTGAGAGGGTAGCGAGCCCAGGCCTCTACCGTCATTTTCCAGCCACCATCTGAGGAAGCAGATTCTGGGAGGGGTAGAAACTGGGTGCCCTGACCCTGAATCCAAGAATCTTCAGTTGGTGGCAGCCTGTGAGGCCACCTTGCCCAGCCCCCGCCTGGGTCAGAGACCACCTCTGCCACCTCCTTGGCCAGTTCGGCCTGGGGAGCCGCAAGCCCACACCACCCACCATGACAGCAAGGCCTCGAGGTGTGGCTCAGTGCAACTCAATGCTTGCTTTCAGGGTACCTGCTCTTCCGCGATTTCTGCCTGAAACACCTGGAGGAGGCTAAGCCCTTGGTGGAGTTCTATGAGGAGGTAAGGCCGGTCCTTGCTCTGCCTGGAGAAAGGTAGGAGGTTGGGGCTGCTTCTGTTGAATCTACAAGATGCCTGGCATTGGCACCCCCAGACCCTGCTGGGAGGAAGGTTACCTGTGGGGATCTCGTCCTCTAGATCAAGAAATACGAGAAGCTGGAGACGGAGGAGGAGCGTGTGACCTACAGCAAAGAGATCTTCGACACCTACATCATGAAGGAGCTGCTGGCCTGCTCGCACGTGAGTGTCCCGGACCCGCCTGCCAGCCCAGAGCCACCTGGGCATAGGGAAGGGAGGATGGCGCCCTGCGGAGAGCTCACAGCCACCTCTGTCTTCCCTAGCCCTTCTCGAAAAGTGCCACTGAACATGTCCAGGGCCACCTGATGAAGAGGCAGGTGCCTCCAGATCTCTTCCAGGTGTGTGCTGAGCTTATTCCCCACTGCCTCCCGGCCCAGCCAGGGTCACCTTCGGCCCTGGTCAAGGAGTCTGGTTGGCTCCCACTCTGGCGCAGTCACCAACCCCTACCTTCCTCCCTTAGCCGTACATCGAAGAGATTTGTCAAAACCTCCGAGGGGATGTGTTCCAGAAATTCATCGAGAGGTGAGAGCAGGGTGCAAGCAGGAAAGGTGGGGGAGGCAGAGGCCGTCCTGGGGAGGGGTATGGATGGTGGAGGTGCTTTAGGCCCTGGGCAGGGGGCACCCGGGCTTGTCTGCTCCTCAGGCAGGAACTCCTGAGAGGTTAGGCAGGCCCAGTCATCCCCTCCTCCACACTCCCGCTCCAACCTTCTGAGTACCGGGCACCTACAAGCCTGTCCCCGCTGATTCTCCAGGGAACAAGGGACCTATGCACCTTTCCCTCCCATAGACTGTCTAGCATCTTGCTGGGCCCACCTGGGCTGAGAAGTGTCAGGGGGTGGTAGGGGCGGGCACAAGAGGACACACTGCCCCCTCTTCAGGCCCTCATGGCCAGAGCCCACCTGGTTGGGTGGGGGTTGTAGACAGATTTCAGCCTGATGGAAGGAACAGCTTTCTTGGGGTCCCAGCTCCCTAGCCATGGCGTGGGAGTTTTCACAGGGAGTGAGTGCTGTGTCACTGGAGGTATGCAAGCAGGGATGAGACGAGCATTGTCAAGAATATGGCAGCAGCAATTGTAGGTCAGCCTGGAAGACGAACTCTCTAAGCTTATCTGATTTCAGCAGGAACCCAAAGATCAGTGGCCAGGGCCTGCTCAGGCCAGTGTTCAGGGTAGGGTCCCAGCTCCGGATGGCACTGTTCCTGGGCAGTCCCAGAAGAGCACACCGAGGCCTAGGATCCCCGGGAATGGCCGTGGGGTGGGGCAGGCTCCCGCCCAGCATCATTCCACTTACTTTCTAAGGCTCATCTGAGCCCGGGTTCTCCTCTTACAGTGAAAAATTCACACGATTTTGCCAATGGAAGAACGTGGAGCTCAACATCCATGTGAGTGGGCTGGGTGGGCACGGAGAGCTGGGCTCCCTGCTGTTGCTCCCCAGGGAGCTGGCCCCGGGCTTGGCCAGGGCTGGAGAGGTCCGGAGAGTCTGCCCTCCACCCCTGGTGCGGCAGCTGTGGGGTCAGTGCCAGGATCCCCGTGGGGGTGGCTCCGGGCATGTAAGCATGAGGTGAGGGTGGCCCTGCATAAGAGGCCCAGGCCGCCTGCAGTGACCCCACTTGTTGCCGCCCCCACAGCTGACCATGAACGACTTCAGCGTGCATCGCATCATCGGGCGAGGGGGCTTTGGCGAGGTCTATGGGTGCCGGAAGGCCGACACGGGCAAGATGTGAGCACCTGCTCAGCCGGCAGCGTTGGGTGGGATGCCTGAGGGAAGGGAGGGCCTCTGAGGGTGCCTTGAAGGCATGGACGTCCATGGGAGAATGGTGAGGGGGACCAGGGGCCCAGGAGCCAGGTGGCAGGGGCCTGAAAGGGCTGTTCTCTGCAAAGGGCCGTGTGCCCACCATTCACTTCCCACCACTGTCTCACTGCCCCCCCCCCCCCCGTCTTTCTTGTGCTATTACACCCCGCCCCTAGAGCCCCCAACCCGCCAGCACTTTCTCCTGCCCTCTCTCTGTCTCAGTGTGTCATAAGTTTGTCGTGGTGTCTTCCCAAAAAGACCCCTGGGGACCCCCGACCCTGGGCCCCAGAGCAGCCCTGGGCTCTGCACTGCAGGTGCCAGTGGACTGACTGACTGACTGACCGCCCCCCCCCCCCCAGGTACGCCATGAAGTGTCTGGACAAAAAGCGCATCAAGATGAAGCAGGGGGAGACCCTGGCCCTCAACGAGCGCATCATGCTGTCCCTCGTCAGCACCGGGGTGAGCTGGGCGGGCGGGCTGGCCCCCGGAGCAGCCTCTGGCTCTGGAACATTGGGCAGCCTCTGCTGACCTCCCTTCTGTCGCCTCCCAGGACTGCCCGTTCATCGTCTGCATGTCCTACGCATTCCACACTCCCGACAAGCTCAGCTTCATCCTCGATCTCATGAACGGTGAGTGTGTGGCCTGGCCCCCGGTGGACCACGGGGCTGGGGGCGGGGCTGGGGCGGGGCTGGAGGCAGGGGGCTGAGTGCCCCGCGGGGCTGCCTCCCTCAGGCGGGGACCTGCACTACCACCTGTCCCAGCACGGGGTCTTCTCCGAGGCCGACATGCGCTTCTACGCAGCGGAGATCATTCTGGGCCTAGAGCACATGCACAGCCGCTTCGTTGTCTACAGGGACCTGAAGGTGAGGTGTGAAGGCCTGTCCCTCCTCTCCCACGGGAGTGGTGTTCCCTGGACAGGGCCAGCCGGCTCCCACTGCTCCCTCCTTCCCACTGAGCCATTTTCTGGATTCAGGCTGATTGGCGGGGGGTGGGTGGGTGGGGGTGATCAATGCCTGGGGCCTTGTCCCTGGACACCTGTAACCCTCTAGAGTGAAGGCAGTGACCCACCTGGCATCTTGCCTGACTGGGCCCTGTCCCGAGCCACCCCGGGGGGCAGCTCACTGGGCTTCCTCCACAGCCAGCCAATATCCTGCTGGACGAGCATGGCCACGTGCGCATCTCAGACCTGGGCCTAGCCTGCGACTTCTCCAAGAAGAAGCCCCACGCCAGCGTGTGAGTGCCTCAGCCCCCACCCTCCCTTCCAGAACCCTCTGCCAAACCTGCTCATGGCTTCCTTGCTTCCACAGGGGCACCCACGGGTACATGGCCCCTGAGGTTCTGCAGAAGGGCGTGGCCTATGACAGCAGTGCCGACTGGTTTTCCCTGGGCTGCATGCTCTTCAAGCTGCTGCGGGGGTGAGTGGCTGTCCCAGGAGGGCTGGTAGGACAGGACAAAGCAGCTCTTTCCCAGACTAGGTTGGAGCCTGGGGGAGGAGCCTACAGCTGCCTGGGTATTATAGTGGCACCACACCTGGCTTTGGACAAGGGTCATCCATGTGGCCTGCCTCAGTTTCCTGATTCCTGTCCTCTGACCTTGGCCTCTCTTGCCTAGGCACAGCCCCTTCCGGCAGCACAAGACCAAAGACAAGCATGAGATTGACCGCATGACATTGACAATGGTAAGTGTAGGCTTCCAGCCCAGGGATGCTGGGTGGAGTCCGTGGGGAGCCACAGTGGGGCTGGGGTCTCCTGTGGGTTTCAGGGTCACGGACTCTTGGTTCTCGCCAACTAGCAGTGATCTTGGGCGGCTCATCCCCACTCTGGCCTCCTGCCCCGTAGGCTCCCCCTCCCTGTGTTGTCAGAGCAAACATGCCTGTTTGGGTGACTTAGGAAGCTGGGCCCTGTGTCTCCTGCCGGGGGCTGGCCATCCCCCTCCCACCACCCCAAGCAGCCTCAGGAGCCCCAGAGCTATGATGGGGCCAGGGGCCCTTCCTTGGCCCCTGCCAACGTCTCCCTCCTTCCTGCAGGCCGTGGAGCTGCCTGACTCCTTCTCCCCCGAGCTTCGTTCCTTGCTGGAGGGGCTACTGCAGAGGGACGTCAACCGGAGACTGGGCTGCCTGGGCCGAGGGTGAGTGCCTGGGACCGGGGCCACTGTCCCAGGCCTTGCCTCCCAGCCAGGCCCTGGGCCCTCGGGCGTGCTGCAGTGTCCAGGCCTCTGCCTGTGCCCCCCTGAGGACAATCACGGAAACTCCCTCCATGGTCCCAGCCTCCTTTGAGGAGCTCACAGGTTGGGGCACAGCCAGCCCCGTCCAGTGTCCTCAGGGTGTAGCTATTGGAGTCGGCTGGGGACTGGCTTCCGGAGGGGCCATTGTAGCCAGTATGGTGATGACAATGATGAAAGAAGCTTTTTATGTTTATGAAAAATTTACTAAGTGCCAGGCATGATGTTGCAAGATTTACAATGTTAAAACTCACAACAGCCCTACGACATGGGAATTGCAGTTCTCCCCATTTTAGAGATGAGGAAACTGAGCTCAGGTTTAAGGAACTTGCCCAAGGTCACAGAGCCAGAGAGTGGCTAAACCAGCAGTTAGCTTGCGCCACCTGCCCCACGGCCCAGACTAAGCCCCAGCCTGGATGACCTGCATCTCTCTCCAGGGCCCAGGAGGTGAAGGAGAGCCCTTTCTTCCGCTCCCTGGACTGGCAGATGGTCTTCCTGCAGAAGGTAACTGTGGGGACCAGGGCTGGTGGGGCGTCCTGCAGCCCTGGCCCCGTGCTGATGCCCAGCCCGTTCTGCCACAGTACCCTCCCCCGCTGATCCCCCCACGAGGAGAGGTGAACGCCGCCGATGCCTTTGACATTGGCTCCTTTGATGAGGAGGACACAAAAGGAATCAAGGTGCTGGGCCTTTCCTGGCCTCCCCCACCTGAGCCCTGAGCTCGTCCTGGGGGTGTCCTCGTCCCTTCTCTGCCTCTTTGAGATCCTTCACCAGCCATATCAGCTGCTGGGCCTCAGGTTTCTTCTCCCCAAATGTTCCCGGGGGAGGTGGGGGTTGGACCAGACCACCCTGCTGGGGGCCCTGGGGCCACACAGGCTTGTGGTGACGAATGTCCCTGCCCCATTCCCACATTCCCACGGTGCAGTTACTGGACAGCGACCAGGAGCTCTACCGTAACTTCCCCCTCACCATCTCCGAGCGGTGGCAGCAGGAGGTGGCAGAGACCGTCTTTGACACCATCAATGCTGAGACGGACCGGCTGGAGACCCGCAAGAAAACCAAAAACAAGCAGCTGGGCCATGAGGAAGGTGAGCGTCCTTGGCTGCTGTGGGAGCACACTGTCCGCTTTAGAGATGAGAAACAGGCTTGGGTTTCAGGAACCCAGCCAAGGTCACGGCCAGAGAGCAGCCGAACCAGGATTCAAACCCTTGGCGGGGTCTCTCTTGCTCTCTTGCGGCAGACTACGCCCTGGGCAAGGACTGCATCATGCACGGCTACATGTCCAAGATGGGCAACCCCTTCCTGACCCAGTGGCAGCGGCGGTACTTCTATCTGTTCCCCAACCGGCTCGAGTGGCGGGGCGAGGGCGAGGCCCCGGTAAGGAGGGGGCCGGGGCATGGGGCTGGGCCAGCTGGCAGGGCCTGTCCAGTGTCCTCACGGCCCCTGCCTGCCCCTCCCTGCCCTGCAGCAGAGCCTGCTGACCATGGAGGAGATCCAGTCGGTGGAGGAGACGCAGATCAAGGAGCGCAAGTGCCTCCTTCTCAAGATCCGAGGCGGTAAACAGTTCGTCCTGCAGTGCGACGTGAGTGGGGGCCTGGGGGGCCTGCAGGCAGGGGCGGTGTGGGGACAGAGTGGCCTTTGGGGCACCCAGGCCCCACCTAACAGACCCCGCGACGTGTGCAGAGCGACCCAGAGCTGGTGCAGTGGAAGAAGGAGCTGCGTGACGCGTACCGCGAGGCCCAGCAGCTGGTACAGCGGGTGCCCAAGATGAAAAACAAGGCGCGCTCGCCCGTGGTGGAGCTCAGCAAGGTGCCGCTGGTCCAGCGCGGCAGCGCCAACGGCCTCTGACCCCCCCACCTGCCCGCCCGCCTTTTATAAACCTCTAATTTATTTTGTCGAATTTTTATTATTTGTTTTCCCGCAAAGCGGAAAAGGTTTTATTTTGTAATTATTGTGATTTCCTGTGGCCCCAGCCCCCACTTGCCTTGGCTCCTGCTGCCACCAACCTAGCCACTGTCCAGCCCCTCTCAGCCCTGACCCCCTCAGGGTCACCCGCTCCCAGTGTCTTCCTGTGGGGGGAGAGCAGCAGCCCCCCCGCCCCTTCCCGGGGATGATGCCACCTCCGGCCCTATGGGCTGTGCTCTGTCCCCACGGCACAGCTGGGTGGCCCAGCATCCCTCACCGCAGGGGAGGCCGCAGCATGGGAATACTACCTGAATTTTCCCACCACGACCCCTCCTGTGACAGGGACATAACCCTGCACTGTCCTGCCTCCAGCCAGTTGGTGAAGAAGGAGCCCATTGTCTCCTTGACCCCAGGACCTCCCGTGGTGACTTAGACTCCTGCACCCTCACTTGGGAAGAGTCCTTGTGTCACTAGCTGCCTCCATTCTCACCTTCCGTGGACACTGTGGGGCTCGGCCAGGAGGGTGGCGTTGGCAGTAGGTGCTGCTGCCATCACTGCAGCCCCCCTCTTCCACCCAAGCACCCGGGCTCAGAGACCACAGAAAGGCAACTTCGGGTTGTGCCACATGCTAGCCTGCCCTGAGGTCCCCAGGCTCCTGGACTGGGCAAGGCCTTGTCTGCCCAGGACTGCAGGGGCCAGTCGGGGTGGGCTGGCAGCACAGTGAGAGGGGCCAGGGGGGCCAGCCCTAGCCACTCCAGGCCAGTCAGTGTGCCCCTCGGGCTATCCAGCCCCAGTCCCACGTCCCGTCAGTGCCACCACCCACAGGGCGCCACCTCGCCCACCGCATGCCCCCTCGTGCCAGTCGCGCTGCCGTGTGGTGTCGCACCCTCTCCCCCTGGGGCTGGGTTCGCATACCCTCCCCTCCCATCTACTCACTCCCCGGGGCGTTTCTTTGCCGATTTTTGAATGTGATTTTAAAGAGTGGAAAATGAGACTATGCGTTTTTATAAAAAAAATGGTGCCTGACTCCTTGGCTGTGTCAGACTCTTTTGTGTCCAATGACCATTTTCAGCCACTGTTGGGCTAGGGCCTCAGGGGCGAGGGTCTTGGTGGCGCCAGCTCCCCTCCACCAACACAGCAGGCATCCAGGGCCAGCCTCTCCAGGGTGGGGTGGGGGGAGCCCACTCCCCGTCTCCTACCCCACCACTTCTTCCTCCTACCTGGGGGGCAGGGGCAGAGGAGTCTTCTGTCCACTGCCCAAGGGAGCAGGAGGAGGTGCCTTCAGTTTGGTGCTTGGTATCACATTTGCACTGAGCACCCTGGCTTGCCAGGCACATGAGGACACCACACATGGACAGTTAGGTCTCTGCCCTCAGGGCCATAGTGAGCCTTTGGGCCCTTAGGCTGTCTCTGGCTTTGGCCTCCCCTCTGCTCCCCCAGTAGGAGGCCTGAGGGAGTCCCCAGATCAGGCCTCTCATACCCAGAGACTCTGGTCTACTTCCTTTTTCCCTTATCCCTGCCCTGTAGACCCCTTGGGTGGTGTCCATTGCGACCCCATGTAGGGCTCTGCTGGGCAGGGCTGAGGGGCTCACAGCCAAAGCACCGTGTGGCAAATGGAGAAGGAAGGCTGCTGGGGGTGGAGGCTAAGGAGTCTTGGAGGAAAAGGCCTTCGAACTGGGCCTCTAGCATTGGGAGGGGGAGGTGGGGATGTTTCTGATGCAGGGAAGGGCCAGGCAGTCAGGAGTGGCTCAGGTTGGCAGGAGCACTGGGAAGGAGCCAGGCCTGGGAGTCCCGGAATGCCAGGCTCCACTTGGCCCAGGGCCCAGTGCTCACTTAGTGCAGAATGAAGATGGGAGTGGACGTGAAGACTGAACTTGGATAGGCTCTGGGGAGGTTCTTGAAGGCTCTGGACAGGCTGAGAGCTGGCTGTAGAACAAGTTGCTGATTACTAAGTGCAGAATGTGTGGAGGAAGGTGGAGAGTAGGAGGCAGGGAGACAGCTTCGGGGCCACTGTTTCTGTCCAGGGAAGCAGATGTCATAATGACGGTGGTAGAGGAAGAGATGCAAAGAGGCCAGATGGGAAGAACCCAGCCCACCAGCAAAGGGTGGGACTTGGGGACGAGAAAGAGATGGGAGTCCAAGATGGCACCTGGGAAAGTCGGTGGTACCATTCAGAATCACAACCAGAGCTGGCCTGAGGGGAAGAGGGTGAGCGTGGCCGGATCTGTTTTTGGACATGCTGATGGGATAACATGGGACACGGTGCAGAGATGTCCCAAGGGAAGCTGAAATGGGTCGTGGAGGTGGCATCAGGGTCGACGGTGGAAACAGATAGGCTTTCAACCAGGAAGAAGCTCGACTTGGGGAGGGAGAGAGTCCCTGGAAAAGGGGTGAGAAGACAATGGAATTAGAAATCTAAGGCCAGTGAGGAGTTGTGTTCATAACTAGAAATCAGGAGAGGCTGGGCCTGAGATTCCTGTTAAATGGGTGAAGAGGGTGTGGGGGAAAGGGCAGCCCCTTTAAGACATGGTGGCGGCTAGCAACAGCTGCAGCAGTGGCAGCCAGCAGGGCCTGACTGTAGAGTTGTGGCTATTCAGAGGCCTTTGAGCTGCTATTAAACCCAAGGATATTACAATGCCCTGATAACACCGCAGGGTGGGGTGGCAAAGTGATCCCAGATAGCATAGGCGTTACACGGCCACAGTGAGAGGGCAGGGTGAAAATGACAACCAGCCTCCCAGCCCAGAGACTCAACTCAAACTTCTAGATCAAACTATCTGGTCGTTTTGCAAATACGAGATCAGAGGGTCAGCTTTGGCCAAGCCTCATGGCTGCCTCATTACCCAACAAAACCAGGACCAGACTCCAGGTTAAGGCCAGGGCAACAACACCAGCGCTCAGCCAGCGAGGCCTGCACCCTGGTTCCTGTGTGGGTGGAGAGGCCGGCCCTGATTTCGAAAGTCTCCTTCCTTTCCTGACACTGGCAGCAAAGTGCAGCCTCTGCAAAAGGAATCCACGCGGTGGGTGAAAGCCCTTCACGATGGCCTCCTCCACCAGGAAAGGTCTAGAGCCAGCCAGGCCTGCTCCCTACACTCCCCAATACTCCTGTCCCTGACTCCAGGGCCCTTGGGGGGCGGCCTCCCCGCATGGCTGAGCCCAGACAACGACCCAGGTCCCTGGGGAGGGTGCTTCATGATTTGCTGGCCAGGCGTCTCGAAGTGATGGGGAGGGAGCCAGCTCCTACCACCTCACCCGCACACACAGGCATAGTCGGTACCCGCGGGGCCCAGGGTAGGAAGACCGGGGGATGGGCAGGACCGCTGAGGAAACAGAGAAACCTAGGAACAGCAAAACGTCGGCCCGCTGCGCGCACGCACGCGCACACGCGCGCGCAGGTCCCGGAGGCCCAGTCCCCGCCCCTCGCCAAGCCGCCCCGCCCCGGGACCCCCTCCTTCCCCTGTTGGACCGCCTCAAGGAGGGGTCTGCGCTGGTCTTGGGGCGCCCCCTGCAGGCCGCGGACAGAGCTGTAATCAGGTCCCTCCCTCTGGACCGCCCCCAGGCGACCCTTGTCCGACCGAGACCAAGCGGAGACCGGGTCCTAGCTTCTCCCCTGGTGCGCGTGGTTGCCATGGAGGCTGGGCAGAGCCCCACGCCCACCCTCAGCGCGCGCAGGCCCGGTTGCGGTTGCCATGACTGCGGGAGGCGAGGGGGCACGCGGCCCGAAGCCCCGCCCCGGCGCTGCCCCGCCCTCCCGACCTGCCCTCCCTGCCGCCTGCGCCGCGGCCGCTGCAGCTACTGCGGCGGCGGCGCGGGGGTTCCCGGGCTGCGGTGGGCACAGCTCCGGCGCGGCGCGGACTGGAGGCGAGGGGGCCGCGGCAGGCCCCAAGCTGAGGCGGGACCGGGGCACCCCCGCCACGCCTGCCCGGGATGCGGCGCTGAGGCCCAGCATGGCCGGCCCGGGCCCCACCTTCCCGCTGCACCGGCTCGTCTGGGCGAACCGGCACCGCGAACTGGAGGCCGCGCTGCACAGCCGCCAGGTGAGGCTCGCCGGGTACCAGGGCCGTCCTCCGGGCCCCTCACCCAAAGCTGTGGCCTCCATCCTAGAGCCCTCCTACACCTGCTCAGCGCCGCAGCCGCTTGCGTGTTCATCCTTCCCTGCGGGATCCGAAGCCTAGGTGACCTGCCCCTCGCGCTTGAGCCTTTGACTTGGCTCCCAGCGCTGGGCATCGCCCATCTCCCCACTTCACCTCTGATCTCGCTCCGCACCACCCTTGAGCCAGGCTGAAAACAGGCAGCCCGGTCCTAGTCCCCAGGCTGGTCCAAACTCTTGACATCTGCCTGACCAGGCCCCACCACCGGGCCCCCAGCTCTGACGCTAGCAGAGCACAGGCCAGGTGGACAGGCCCTTCCCACCAGACCCCTTCCCATCCCTGCAGGGACAACCAGGCCTCCCTCTGCCATTTCCACCGCCTGTCTGCCTTACTTATTTCCCCCAGTGGTTCCCAACCTTGCTCAGCCCAGTGGTCTTGCCTCTTCCTCTCCTTAACTGTCCCATTTCCCTCAGCACGACATTGAACAGGAAGACCCCCGGGGGCGCACTCCCCTGGAACTGGCTGTGTCCCTGGGGAACCTGGAGTCTGTGAGAGTCCTCCTTCGACACAATGCCAACGTGGGCAAAGAGAGCTGCCAGGGCTGGGCAGGTACTGCAGAGGGCAGAGGGACTCCCCTGAGGCTAGCAGTGTGGTTTGTGAGTGGCCAGGCCTGGGGACATCGATAGAGTGCCCCTCAGCAGCCTGGTGCCCCCAGTCCTGCAGGAGGCAGTCAGCACTGGGGACCCTGAGATGGTGCAGCTGGTGCTCCAGTATCGGGACTACCAGAGGGCCACACAGAGGCTAGCTGGCATTCCGGAATTGCTCAACAAACTTCGTCAGGTACAGCAGGGCACAGAGGTGTGGCCAGTAAGAGGGGTGGAGGCCATGGCAGGGGGCCATGACAGACTGTGTGGGGGTCACCGTGGTCACCCATGCCAGGCCTGTCCTTGGAAGGGCACCCAGCCTGTGCAGCATGCTTTCCTGACACTGTCAGTGAGATCCCTCTCTTATGACTCTAGCCCAGGGTCACGTAGGCAAGAGGGGAGTGAAGGCCCACAGGGATCAGAGTGGGCCCTTTGGGAGGAAAGCCTTTGCCGGCATCGAGGGGCCCCCAGTGCCAGAAATCTCAACAGAGCTTTAGACCATGAGTCTCCTGGTGAACGCAGGCATTCAGGAATGCTGGATTTTCTGGAGGGAGGATTTCATCTGACTCCAGAGATGTGGCCTGGATCCCTGGAATACCTGTTCACCCTTCTCAAAGCACGTGGAGGGGAGGCAGCTGGGAGAGAACACTACATCCTGCCCCCCACCCCAGGGGCAGGCCCAGAGGGGGCCCTGGTGCCCCCTTTACAGATGAGGACTCTGGGACCCTGAGTGGGCAGGAGCCCCCAGGGCTCCCCAGCAGGCCAGTGGTCGGGTTGAGACGCTCCCAGGCCTCCAGATGTGTATAGCCTGATCACTTGACGACCTCTTTAGGGTTCCTCTTGGCCCAGCGTTTCCTGAGTGGGGTTTCATTGTGGTGGGAGTATAGCAGGGCCATGGCAGCCATCAGGGCTTGCTGAAGGATGGGCTCCCCGCAGAGGGGCTGAGACAAGGAGCTCCCCAGGCCCACTGGCTCCCAGCCCCAGGCAGGGCCCTGACAAGCGCTCTGGTCTATCCCAGGCCCCCGATTTCTACGTGGAAATGAAGTGGGAGTTCACCAGCTGGGGTGAGTGGGTACTGCTCGGCTCCCAGGGGCCTGGGGTGGGGCCTTTGGGAAAGAACCCTAGTGACTTCTGTGCCCCCGTCAGTGCCCCTTGTGTCCAAGATGTGCCCGAGCGACGTGTACCGTGTGTGGAAGCGGGGTGAGAGCCTGCGGGTGGACACCAGTCTCCTGGGCTTCGAGCACATGACCTGGCAGCGCGGCCGGAGAAGCTTCATCTTCAAGGGCCAGGGTAAGCTCTGGGGTCTCCCTGTGGGCTCCAGAGGTTCTCCTGTGGCTTGTGAAGACCATGCTGTTCTTTCTCTCCACTCTCTAGATGTGGAAACAGGTTGGGGCGGAGGGGACTAAGACGGCACAGGGGCTAAGACGGCACAGGGGCTAAGACGGCACACACTGAGCGGCAGGTGGCTGAGGGCACTGTGATGGCCCTCCACCCACTGCCTGGGGCCTCACACTGATTTGCCCCCATCACCCCTCCACCCCCACCCCCCGCCGACTGGCAGAGGCTGGAGCCCTGGTGATGGAAGTAGACCACGACCGGCAGGTGGTGCACACAGAGACTCTGGGGCTCGCCCTGCGTGAGCCCGAAGTGCTGCTGGCAGCCATGCGGCCCAGTGAGGAGCACGTGGCCAGTCGCCTCACCTCTCCCATCGTCTCCACCCACCTGGACACTCGCAATGTGGCCTTCGAGAGGTCAGCTGGGGCCTGATCACACTGCGGGCGGTGCCCTTGAAGCTCCTGGTTCAGGCGTCGGGGAAGCTGAGCCACTGCCAGAGGCTGTCAGATGGGGAGGGGGTCACTGCCGGCCCAGCATGTCACCCAGACTGCCTGCACATCCTGTGGCAACCTTGGAGCCCCCCATGCCCGTCTGTACTGGCAGCTGTCTTCCTGGGGAAGAGGCAAGGTCAGGGTGTCCCATTTCTTGACTTCTGACCTCACATGTTTTCCCATAAAAACAAGGATTTAGGCTATGATTCAGGGCAGCTGTTTCCACCGAAGTTGGCTCCTCAGCATGGCTGTGTCTGGGCCAGAGTCCTTTGTGGGTAGCCTGGGAACCTGACCCCTCCTGCCAGAGTGTTACTTGTGTGACAACATATGCCCCAGTTCCAATAACAGGCTTCAGAAACAGTTTTTTAAAAAAAGCTTTATTGAGATATGATTTCATATACCATATTTAAAGTGTACAATTCAATGATTTTTAGTACATTCACAGATAGGCAGCCAACCATTACCGCAGTCACTTGTAGGTTAATTTCATCACCTCAAAAAGATACCGTGTATCCTTTGACTGTCAACTCCCCTCCCCTCATCCTGTCCCCCAGCTCTAAACAACTACTTACCTGCTTTCTGTCTCTATAGATTTCCTTGTTCTGGATATTTCCTATAGCTGGTAGCATATCATATGTGGTCTTTTGTAACTGGTTTCTTTCACTTAGCAGAACGTTTTCAAGGTTCATCCAAAAGGTGGCATATAACTACTTCATTCCTTTTTTTTTTTTTTTTTAAAGATTTTATTGGGGAAGGGGAACAGAACTTTATTGGGGAATAGTGTGTACTTCCGGGACTTTTTTCCAAGTCAAGTTGTTGTCCTTTCAGTCTTAGTTATGGAGGGCGCAGCTCAGCTCCAGGTCCAGTTGCCATTGCTAATTGCAGGGGGCACAGCCCACCATCCCTTGCGGGACTTGAGGAATCGAACTGGCAACCTTGTGGTTGAGAGCCCACTGGCCCATGTGGGAACCGAACCGGCAGCCTTCGGAGTTAGGAGCATGGAGCTCTAACCGCCTGAGCTACCAGGCCGGCCCTTCATTCTTTTTTATGGCTGAATCCTTCGTATGAATAGACCACATTTGTTTATCCATTCATCCATTGATGGACATTTGGCTTTTTCTACCTTTTGACTATTATGAGTAATGCTGCTATAAACACTATGTGCAAATTTTTGTGTGGACATATGTTTTCATTTCTCTTGGGTAGAAACTTAGGAGTGGAATTGCTGGGTCATGTGGTAACTGGAAATTTAATTGTTTGAAGAACTGCCAGGCTGTTTACCAAAGGGGCTCTAGCATTTTCTGTCCCTACCAACAGTGTATGAGGGTTCCACTTTCTCCACATCCTCACCAACACTCATTGTTCACTTATTTGTTTATTTCTTGGATTATAGCCATCTTATTGGGTGTAAAGTGGTATCTCATTGTGGTTTTGATTTGCATTTCCCTAATGACTAATGATGTTGAACGTCTTTTCACGTGCTTATTGGCCATTTATTTATTTTCTTTGGGGAAGTATCTATTCCGATCTTTCGCCCATTTAAAAAATTGGGTTATCTTTGTATTATTGAGTTATAAGAGTTCTTTATAAGTTCTTATCAGATGTATGATTTGCAAATATTTTCTCCCATTCTGCGGTTGTCTTCATTTTCTTGATGGTGTCCTTTGAAGCATAAAAGTTTTTAATTTTTGTGAGGTCCAGTTTATTTTTTCTTTTATTGCTTGTGCTTTTAGTTTTCTATCTAACAATACTTTGCCAAATCCAAAGTCATGCAGATTTTCCCCCTATGTTTTCTTCTAAAGGTTTTATACTTTCAGCTCTTATATTTAGGCTTTTGATCCATTTTGATCAAAAAAGTTGTGGTGGGATTCATTGGTGAAGCTATCTGGGCCTGGGCTTTTCTTTGTGGGTAGATTTTTATTTTATTACCACTTCAATCTCTACTTGTTACAGTCTATTAGATTATTTCTTCTTGAGTTTGTTTTGGTAGTTTTTGTCTCTTTAGGATTTGTCCATTTCACCTAAATTATCTAATTTGTTTGGGTAGAGTTGTTCATTGTATTCTTTTACAATCCTTTTTATTTGTATATGGTGGAGGTAAGGGTTCAACTCCATTCTTTTACACGTGACTATCTAGTTGTCCAACCACAATTTGTTAAAAATACTGTTATTTTTCCATTGAATGGTTGTGGCACCCAGGTGGAAAATCAATTGACCATAGATGTATGGGTTTATTTTTGGACTCTCAATTCTATTCCATTGATCTGTATGTCTAACTCTGTGTCAGTACTAGTCTATCTTAATTAGTGTTGCTTTGTAGTAAGTTTTGAAATCGGAAAGAGTGAGTCTTCTGACTTTGCTCTTCTGTCTCAGGATTATTTTGGGTATGCTGGGTACCTTGCAATTTCTACAAAGAAAGCTGATTCGAATTCCCAACCACAGATTCCTAACTGCTGTTGATGGAATTCGTGGATGCAAAGGGCTGATTGTAGTTAAGTTTTGAGGGAGTCAAAAGTTACACGGATTTTTCAATTGCATGGGGGTCAGCACTGCTAACCCCCGCCTTGTTCGAGGGTCAACTATGTAAGTTTTGTGCTTCTTTTGATGCATTTATTCTAAGTATTTTATTGTTCTTAATGCTATTATAAATGCAATTATTTTCTTTATTACATTTTTGAATTGTTTGTGGAAAATCTGTAAAAATATAATTGATTTTTGTATATTGATGTTATAGCCTGCAACTTGTTAAACTAAAAAACTCATTTTTTAATTCTAATGGCTTTTTAGTGGATTTCTTGTGATTTTTTATATATGAGAACATGTCATCTGTTAATAGAGATAGTATTACTTCTTTCTTTCCAGTCTGGATGCCTTTTATTTCTTTTTCTTGGCTAGAACCTGAAGTAGAATGTTGAATAGAACTGGCAAGAGCAGACATCTTTGTCTTGTTCCTGACCTTAGGGAAAAAGTATTTAGTCTTTGATCATTAAGTATGATGTTAGTTGTGGTGCCCTTTATCTGATTGAGGAAGTTCCCTTCTATTCCTAGTTTTTTTAAGTGTTTTTATCATGAAAGGGTTTGGATTTTGTGAGATGTTTTTTCTCTGTCTATTGATATGATCATGTGACTTTTATTTTTATTGTATTAATATGTTATATCAATTGATTTTCAGATGTTGAGCTAACCTTGTATTCCTGGGATAAATTCCACGTGATCATGGTGTATGATTCTTTTCATACGTTACTAGGTTTGGTTGGCTAGTATTTTGTGTTCCTATTAATAAGGGATATTAGTCTGTAGTTTTCTTTTGATGTCTTTGTCTGCTTTTAGTATCTGGGCAATACCTCACAGGATGAGTTAAACAGTGTCACCTCCTTGTCAATTTTTTACAAAAGTTTACAAGTAATTGGTATTAATTCTTTTCTAAATGTTTGGTGGGATTCATTGGTGAAGCTCTCTGGGCCTGGGCTTTTCTTTGTGGGTAGTTTTTTATTTTATTACCACTTCAATCTCTACTTGTTACAGTCTATTAGATTATTTCTTCTTGAGTTTGTTTTGGTAGTTTTTGTCTCTTTAGGATTTGTCCATTTCACCTAAATTGTCTAATTTGTTTGGGTAGAGTTGTTCATTGTATTCTTTTACAATCCTTTTTATTCTGTAATACCAGTAGTAATTCCCCCTCTTTCATTTCTGATTCTAGTAATTTGAGTCTTGTCTTTTCTTGGCGAATCTAACTAAAGGTTTGTCAATTTTGTTGATCTTTTCAAAGAACCAGCATTGATTTAATTGATTTTCTCTATTTTTCTATTCTGTATTTTATTAATTCTTCACTCTCGCATTTATTATTTCCTTCCTTCTGCTTGCTGTGGTTTTAGTGTGCTCTTTTCTTAGTGTCTTAATATGGAAAGTTAGGTTATTGATTTGAGATCTTTCTTCTTCTTTTTTTTTTTTTTGCTTTTATTAGTTTCAGGTGTGCAAAGAAACATAATAGACATTTAAACCCCTCATAAGGTGATAAACCACCCGGCAAGCTACTACCCCTCTGACATCATGTATAGCTGTTATAGTACCATCAACTATCTTCCCTACGTTGTGCTCCACATCCCGTGACTATGTGTACCTTTATACTTAGTTATAGTTGACATTCAGTATTATTCTACTTCTGCTCTTCAGGTGTATAGCGCATTGGTCAGGCATCTACACAGTCTACGGCGTGATCCCCCGATAAGTCCAGTGCTCATCTGGCACCTTATATGATCTTTACAACATTGTTGATCCTATTCCCCATACTGTATTAACTATCAGTTTATATTTCTTAATGCCTTCACATTTTTCACCCTGACCCCAACCCATTCCCATCCATCACCCTGACAGATCTAGTACCTATCTGACACCATACCTAGTTATTACAATATTATTGACTATATTCTTTATGCTATGCCCTACACCCCCACAACTACTGTATAACACCCAATTTGTTCTTCTTAATCCCTTCCCCTTTCACCTATCCTTAACCCTCCTCCCATCTTAAAGAAATCCCTGTAAGAGTCCTTGTAATACTGGTTTGGTGGTGATGGACTCCTTCAGCTTTTTCTTGTCTGGGAAGCTCCTTATCTGTCCTTTAATTCTAAATGACAGCCTTGCTGAGTAGCGCAATCTTAGTTGTATGTCGTTGCTTTTCATCACTTGGAATATTTCCTGCCACTCCCTTCTTGCCTACAAAGTTTCTGTTGAGAAATCAGCTGACTGACAGTCTTTTGGGGGCTCCCTTGTAGGTAACTAACTGGTTTTCTCTTGCTGTTTTTAAGATTCTCTCTTTGTATTTAAACTTTGGCATTTTAATTATGATCTGTCTTGGTGTTGGTCTCTTTGGGTTTATCTTGTTGGGACTCTCTGTGCTTCCTGGGCTTGTACCTTGTTTCCCCGAAAATAAGACCTAGCTGGACAATCAGCTCTAATGCGTCTTTTGGAGCAAAAATTAATATAAGTCCTGGTCTTATTTTACTATAAGACCGTGTATGATATGATATGATATGACATGATATGATATGATAAACACCGGGTCTGGTATAATATAATATAAAATAATGTAATATAATATAATACCAGGTCTTATATGAATTTTTGCTCCAAAAGACGCATTAGAGCTGATTGTCCGGCTAGGTCTTATTTTCAGGGAAACACAGTATGTCCCTTTTCTTCCCCAGGTTAGGGAAGTTTTCTGCCATTATTTCTTCAAATAGGTTTTCAATTCCTTGCTCTCTCTCTTCTCCTTCTGGTACACCTATAATGTGAATGTTGGTATGCTTCATATTGTCCCAGAGGCCCCATAAACTCTCCTCAATTTTTTGGATTCGTTTTTCTTTTTGCTGTACTGCTTAGGTGTTTTCTGCTACCTTATCTTCTACATCGCTGGTTAGATCCTCTGCTTCATCTAATTTACTGTTGATTCCCTGTAATATATTCTTCGTTTCCATTATTGTATCCTTTATTTCTGACTTGTACTTTTTTATGGTTTCCGTCTCCATTTTTATGAGATCATTGAGCATTCTTTTTTTTTTTTTAATTTTTATTGGGGAATATTGGGAAACAATGTGTTTTTCCAGGACCCATCAAATCCAAATCAAGTCATTGTTTTCAATTTAGTTGTGGAGGGCGCAGCTCAGCTCCAAGTCAAGCCATTGTTTTCACTCTGGTTGTGGAGGATGCAGGTCACTGGCCCATGTGGAAATCGAACTGGTGATGTTGGTGTTATGAGCACTGCGCTCTAACCAACTGCGGCAACCACCCACCCTGAGCGTACTCATAACCAGTGTTTGGAACTCTGCATCTGATAGAAACTAAGTTTCACTTAGTTTTTTTCTGGAGCTTTGTTCTGTTCTTTCATTTGGGACGTGTTTCTTTGTCTCCCCATTTTGGCTGCATCCCTGTGTTGATTTCTACATATTATGTAGGGCTGCTATGTCTTCCGGCCTTAGTAGCGTGGCCTTACATAGTAGGTGTGTTGTGGGGTTCAGTGGCACAGTCTTTCTGGTCACCTGAGCCATGCGCTCCAGGTGCATCCCTTGTGTGGGTTGTGTGTGCCCTCCTCTTGTAGTTGAGCCTTGCTTGATAATTGCACATCAGTGGGAGGGACTGACCCTTGGGCTTACCGGTTGTGAGGACTGCCCTTGACTACAGTGGAAGGGTTGTTGTGCAGGGGCTGATCCTACAGAGCAGCATCTGCCTCAGCAGGACTCTGGTGCCTGCTCAATCCATCCCTTGGGTGTGTCATACTTGGAGACAACTGGATGATGCTCCAGCTCATTTTGAAGCTGGCCACTGGTGACACCAGCCCAGGACCACCTTGGAGGGGATCCACTGTAGGTCTACTTCAGCCACAGCCCATGCCCCACCCAGGGTCACCTAGCGGGAGCCAGAAAGAAATCTGAAGATGGCTGCCACCCATGTTGTGCTTGGAAGGGCCTTGAGACGCCAAGCTGTGAACCAAAGCCAGCTGCTACTAGTGCCAGTTTAGGGCTGCTGAGCCAGAGGTACAAGACACGCTCAAGCCAGATGCTGCTTGTCTGGGTTACGCGAACCTTTAAGATACCCTAGGAAAGTATAACTTGTGCCAAGGCAGGCAGTCTACATGAAAAAGCCATTGCAAGCAGCCTGGGTGTGCCAGAAAGTTGGGCAGGGCCAGGTCTCTAATCACCAGGGCGTGGCAAATGAACGGTGGAGACTCAGAAATGGCAGCCACCTGTGTTCAAATGCTGGGAACGGGGAGGGCTCAACAAAGAAACAATGGCCTCCACTAGCTCTTCCATCTAAGAGAAAGCTGACTCTCCAGCCCCCGTCCCAAGCCAGACAACTCAATTCCCCACCATTTGTCCCTGCCATCTTTCTAGCTGTTGCCCCAGTGCTGGAGCTCAAAACAAGTGATTCCACTGGTGGGTAAGTCCGTGCATGGTCCCTTTAAGAGGAGCGCCTGTGAGTGCAGCCGCACTCAGACCCACTCAGTCACAATCTCCGCTGGTTTTCACAACCAAAAATTATGGGGACCTCTCTCCCTGGCACTGGAACCCTGGGCTGGGGTGGGGCTGGGATCTCTCACTCCTTTAGGGGATGGGGGGACCCATACAGCCAAAATAGCCATCCCGATCTTTAATGGTCACATGCAGGTATGGGACCAACCCATGCCATGTCTCTTACCTTCCTACCAGTCTGGAGATGGCTTCTTCTGCAAGATCTTGGTTGAAAGGCTTCAATTTAGCTTGATTTTAGGCGATTCTTAGTAATGGTTGTTTTGTAAATTAGTTGTTAATTTTGATGTGGTTGTGAGAGAAGGTAAACACAGCGTTTACCTACTGCGCCATCTTGGTTATCCCTCTTCTTTCTTAATATAGTCATTTACAGCTATGAATTTCTCTCTGAGCACTGCTTTAGCTGTGTCCCATAAAAGTTTTGATATGTTGTGTCATTTCCATTCATCTCAAAGTACATTCTGATTTCCCTTTTGATTTATTCTTTGATCTTTTGGTTGTTTAGTAGTGTGTTGTTTACTTTCAACATATTTGTGAGTTTCCCAAATCTTTTTTCCTTTATTGACTTCTAATTTCATTCCATTGTGATTAGAGAACATACATCATATGATTTCTCTCCTTTAAATTTTATCGAGGCTTCTTTTATGGCGTAGCATAGAATGTGTGTTCCGTTGTCGTTAGGTGGAGTAGTCTAAAGAAGTCTATTAAGTCTAGTTTATAGTGTTGTTCAAGTCTTCTATTTCCTTGTTGATCTTCTGGCTACCCATTCTACCCACTATTGAAAGTGGGGTATTGACGTCTCCAACTATTATTATTGAATCAGACATACTTTTATTTTTAACTTTTTATTATGGAAAATTTCAAACATACATGAAAGGAGAAAGAATAGTATAATGTACTCATTACCCAACTTCCACATTTATCAACATTTTGCCCATCTTGTTGAACTTATCCTTCCTTGCCGTTTTTCTTTTTTCCTGTATTGTTTTTAAAGCACATCCCAGATGTCCTATCATTTCAACAGTAAACGCTTCTGCACGTGACTCTTCACAGATTAGGCTGTTTTACAACCCAGCCCCAACACCATTATCACACCTAACAAAATTAACGGTAATTCCTCAGTATTTTCTAATCCCCAGTCCTTGGTCAGTTGCCCCAGCTGCCCAGGCATCCTCTTCAAGGCCCCCGTGTGTTTCATAGTGAGAATGCTAGTTGGAGGGGGTCTTCGGAGGAGAAGGCTTTGGCCAGGGTTGGGGGTGTATGTCCTCATGAGCTCCTGTTTGGTCTATTTCAGGAACAAATGTGGTATCTGGGGCTGGCGGTCTGAGAAGATGGAAACTGTTAGCGGCTACGAGGCCAAGGTAGGAGACGGTGGTGGGGGCAGGGGTAGGCGACAAGGCCCAGGAACTCTGCTCCTTATTCCCAGCTACCCATGTGGAGAGAGAGACAGAGTAGCCTGTGGGCTCTGGAAGCCCTGTGCAGCCATGGGAACTCAGTGGGGCCTGAGCACCCAGCCCTTGCTGAACACGTAGGGATCTCCCTCAGCACGGACCCCCAGCATGGGCTCCCCGCCCAAGGTACTGAGATGAAACGAAGACCATTTTCCTTTCGTTAGTGACTCCCCAGGGTTCAGACGCTACCACCTCCTCCACTGTGGGGAGTGAGATCTCATCTGTTCCTCACAGGAGGACTTGTGTCCTGTGCTGGGGAGGCTGAGTGTGGGGAACAGACTGAGCCCCACCTCCTGTATCTCCCCTGCTCCCCAGGTATACAGTGCCACCAATGTGGAGCTGGTGACACGCACACGCACGGAGCACCTGTCTGATCAGGACAAGTCACGGAACAAAGGTAAAGCCAGGTGCGCCTGCCAGCTGCCTAGTCACGTCATATGGTGGGGTCACTCGGGTCTGGGGGGCAGAGTGTCTGGGACACGTTGGGAGGCCGCCCCATTCCTATCTACTCCGTCTCCCCACTGACAGGAGGCTCCCAGGGTGGAGGGGGTGCATCTGGGGGCAGTGGCCCAAAGGCCCCTCACAGGCTCCCACCCTTCTCCGTAGGGGGGAAGACTCCGTTCCAGTCCTTCCTCGGGATGGCCCAGCAGCACTCCTCACACAATGGGGTGAGCCAGGGCTGGGGGGCAGGGGCTGGGGACCACTGGGCAGGGCCAGGCAGGTGCCGCCCTGAGCTCTAAGCGGGTCCTGGGGCCCACCCAGGCTCCTGTGCAGCAGGCAGCCAGCCCCACCAACCCCACAGCCATTTCCCCCGATGAATACTTTGACCCCAACTTCAGCCTGGAGTCACGGAACATCGGCCGCCCCATTGAGATGTCCAGCAAAGTACAGAGGTGAGGTGTGGGGGCTGGCTGGGGACTTCCCTCAAGGACAGGGACCCTGCCTGGTTTGCTGAGCCCTAGCAGACTCCTTTCACACATGGGCCCCACCAGAATGGGGGCCCCACTCACCCAGCTGGCTGCCCTCTAGACTCCACTCCTTGGGGGCAGGAGCCAGGTCTGTCTTATCCATGGTCCTCAGCACCCAGCTCAGGGCTGGGCCCAGAGGGCTGCTCACTCTTCTTTGGTGAATGAATGAATGGGCAGCACCAGCCATGTGTGACTCTATTCATTAGGCACTTGCTGGGGGCCAGCTTGGAGCAGAGTGGGAAGGGCCCACAGCTCTACCACCTCCTGGCTTTGTGGCCTAAGGAAATGTCTTCCCCTGGGAGAGTCTAGTCTCCTCGGTCACACTGAGCCACCTGCTCACGAGGGCGCCATCAGGGTCTGATGGGCTGTGACACAGAGCTTACAATGGGCCCAGCGCCGTCCCAGGGACCTCATGTGGACTCTGTCGGCCTCCCAGTGGATTCGAAGCCCAGCACTGCTGACCCCTGGGTTGTGCTGGACCCCAAAGTAGGGCAAAGTGGGAGGCGCTGACCAGCTGTGGGTTGAAGAGGACGCGCTGTGGACGAGGCCCAGATTGAAGCCGCAGCCTAGATGTAGCTCCAGCCTGGGCCCAGGGTCTGGGGGTAGCAGGGGCCGTAGGTGGGAAGGACACATGCTCCTGGGGGAGGCAGGCCGGGGCAGCTGAGCAGAGAGAAAGGTGCCCCGGGCCAGGTGGAGGGCATGAGTAAAGGCAGGTGTCCAGAGTGGGTGGGCCTTAGCACGGAGGCCACCAGAGGTTCTGCGACCCACGTCCTGTGGTCGGCCGGGCAGGTTCAAGGCAACACTATGGCTGAGCGAGGAGCACCCGCTCTCCCTGGGGAACCAGGTGACGCCCATCATCGACCTAATGGCCATCAGCAACGCTCACTTTGCCAAGCTGCGTGACTTCATCACCCTGCGCCTCCCACCTGGCTTCCCGGTCAAGATTGGTGAGAGGGTGGTGGGGCAGCAGGGGGGCCTCAGGCAGCGCTAGGGGCCAGGCACGGGTGGGTCTCTGGCCAGCAGCTCAGGTTGCGCTGTCTCCTCAGAGATTCCCCTTTTCCACGTGCTCAACGCCCGCATCACCTTCAGCAACCTGTGTGGCTGTGACGAGCCCCTGAGCTCAGTGTGGGTGTCAGCCCCTGGCTCTGCGGTCGAAGCTTCAGGTACCACTGCAGGAGGGAGGGGGCTGCACAGCGTGCTGGCCTCTGGGTCCTGGAGGCTGAGCTTGGCCCGTCTGCCGTCCCAGGGTGCCCTTTCCCATGTGAGGTGGACCCCGCTGTGTTCGAGGTGCCCGAGGGGTACAGCGTGCTGGGTGCGGAGCGCAGCGAGCCCCTCCGGGACGAGGATGACGACCTGCTGCAGTTCGCCATCCAGCAGAGCCTGCTCGAGGCGGGCACAGAGGCCGAGCAGGTGGGGCGCGGGCAGGGCGGGGCCCTGGCTATGGGCAGGGGTGGCAGAAGTGACAGCTCTGGGCTCTGGCTGCCGCAGGTAACTGTCTGGGAAGCCCTGACCAACACCCGGCCTGGCGCCCGCCCACCTCCCCAAGTCGCGGTGTATGAGGAGCAGCTTCAGCTGGAGCGGTGAGGCCGTCTGGGGCCTATTAGGCCCATGCTCAGCCCTGTCCTGCCTCTGGGGTCTGCCAGCCAGGGGTCCATAGCAGGTAGGGGTGGGTAGCAGGCAGGTGCTGGTCCTAGGACCCCTGCCGTCTTCAGGGTCACCCGCCATCAGCATTGCTGCCCACCCCTGAAGGTGGCATGTGGGAAGAGGAGAGAAGACCCCACCTTCTCTCTGGTCTCCCAGGTCCCAGCCACCCTGTCCTTGCCCCCCAAAGTCAAGTCCCAGCCCTTGGCCTCTTCCCCCAGCCTTGGTGCTCACCGGTCTGCTCTCTCTCTCATGCCTTGCCGGGAAGGGCCCTCCAGGAAAGCCTGCGGATGTCCACAGAGCCCAGGGGTCCGGGATCCCCTCATAGGACGCCCCCGGCCCCAGCTCCCCCAAGCTTTGAGGAGCAGCTTCGCCTGGCCCTGGAGTTGTCCTCACGGGAACAAGAGGAGCGGGAGCGCCGAGGGCAGCAGGAGGAGGAAGACCTACAGCGGATCCTGCGGCTCTCGCTCACAGAGCACTGAGCACCAAGCACTCAAGCACCCTGGGAGGGCTGTCCGGGCCACGCCCCCATCCGCTTTTGTAACTTATTTATTTATAAACTGTCTGCTGCTGAGTCCCAGGCCTGGAGCCCTAGGGGTGGGCTTGCATTAGAGACCAAGATGGAAATAAAGAGACCTTCAGCGGCTGGGTTTCTCTGCTCAATGGGGGAGAAGTCCAGGGGTGCTAAGGGGAGACACCGTGGGTGATGGCCTCAGACCTGGGTTTGAATCCTGGCCATGGGTCCCTTAGCTTCTCTGAGCCTCAGTTTCCTTGGCTGTAAAACAAGACCACATCCCAACCCCAGGGCCTCTGGGAGGGTAAAATGAGCCAACATGTATCCAGTGCCCGTACAGAGTAGGTGTTCCATAAACATCAATTCCCCTGAACTCTCCCACCTACTGAGGACCCAGGTTTCTCTTGCTACCTATTCTGGCTTTCCCAGAACCCACTCATACTCCTTCCTATCAGGGAGGGAGAAAGGCTGGACCTTCAGACTACTTACAGCCAGTGCCCCTTCCCTGCACGCCAGGCCTGAGTTGCTGCTCTGACTCTGGCATAGTCTATCCGAGTGGTGTTAGGCAAGTCACTTCCCTCTGCTGCAGCTGTGAACCTGCTCTTCTCTGCCCTGCCCTCTGCACCTCCAAGGTGGCCCTGAGGCTGTCCTAGGAGCTTCAGGGTTTAGTTCTAAATCCCAGCTGATTTCCCCTGAAGCTTTGCATGTCTCCCAGTGATTCACGTGGAGAGTGGAAGCATGAGGGCCAACCGGCATGGATAAACATGTTTGCGGTGCCCCCCTTAAAATCCACTGTGTCTGATCCTAAGACCTGTGTCCCCAGTCCTGCCTCCCTAGGTCCCATATCTGCTGGCTAATAGAACGGTTGAGGCCCAAAGCAGAGCTCAGGTGACCTAACTGGGCGGGGCAGGGAGGGCAGGGACAGGGGTGCTTCCTGGGAGGAGGGACCGAACCCCGAGCGAAGGTAGAAAACTGCCGGACCTCCCGCCCCCTTCCCCGCCGGTCGCCCGGCTCTGCACCTGCGCCCCGCCCCCGGCTCCGCCCCCAACGTGTTTGCGGGGCGGGGGCGAGGCGGGCAGAACACCGGGAGACGCAAGGGGAGGGGAGCGCAGCCGCTCGGTGCGGGCTTGGCAGGCCGGGCTGGACGGGAGTCTGGCCCTTTAAGGGCCGTCCCCGAGGAGGTGCCAGGCCGTGGTGGCTCCGATCTCTTCTTCCTGGTCCTGCGGGGCAGCGACTGTCCGTGTGGCTGTGGGAGGGCTCCCCGTCCGGTGCCGGCCCAGGTGCCCCCAGCCTGGCCCCATGGCCCTGGTCACAGTGAGCCGCTCGCCCCCGGCCAGCGGCTACTCCACGCCTGTGGGACCCACGGTGAGTCTGGCTTTGCTGTGGTCCTGCCCACGCAGTTGGCTTCCAGCTGGGCCCGGGGGAGCGCGTCCTGCCCACGGGCAGCCTCCCCTCAAGACTGGGGGTGTGCGGAGGGGGACCCCTCGTCTCAGGCTGGAGGGGTTGGGGGGGTCTTGAGGCTCCCAGGAACTCGGACTATGGTAAAACCCAGAGCCCTGAGCGTCAGCCCAGCCTGCGGAGGCCCTACCCCCTTCCTGCCCCGGATCTGGGCCAAACTACAGCACCCCACCCACCTTTACCCCTCTGCTGCCCTACCTGGACCTGGGCCCGGCTCCCCCACTGCCTCCAGTGGGGAGTAGGCTGGTGTGGGAAGAGTATTTGGCATCTTTTCTGGTTCCACTGGAGGGGAGGCAATTCCCCCACCCCAGCGTTCCTGAGAGGGGAGAGCATAGTCCTTCCCCGCCTCACTCTGCACTGGGGACCCCTTTCTCAGCAGGACCAAGCCTCGAAGCGGAGAAGCCGGCTCCAGCGAAGGTGAGTACCTCCCCACAACAGACACAACCGCTCAGCCGCTGAGCCTGGCCACTGCCATCCTGGAGGGCTCACAGCCAAAGCCAACTACTGGATACGTAGGACTGTGTTGGCAGCGGGAATGGCTGGTGGGCACGGCTGGCTTGCAGCACCAACCTGGCTGCCCTTGCTTTCATCTTCCCCTGGGTCAGTTGGGCAAGCTCCTTCACCCACTATGCTAGACCCTGACTCAGGCCAGTGGTCACAAGCCAAAGGGCAGGATGGGACAAGGCCTGAGGATTCCTGGGTCCCCACCAAGTTTACAGCATCTGCTGGATTAGGCAGGCAGGTGGGAGGGGCAAAGGAGCAACCACCAGCCCCTCAGACAAGAACAGATGGGCTGGGGGCTTGAGAGGCATGGCTCTTAGTGTGGTGGCCGCACACCTGGGAACTGGTTGGAAATGCACATTCTCAGGCCCCCACTCCAGACCTACTGACTCTGTGCCTGGGGCCCGACACCTGCTTTAACAGACCCTCCTCCTGGTGACTCTGATGTACCCGTCCCGAGAGGTATGACGGGCCATAACAGTTGCCCACTGCCTTGCCAGGCAGAGCTTTGCAGTGCTCCACGGAGCTGTCCTGGGGCTGCAGGATGGAGGGGACAATGGAGAGGCAGCTGAGCCCAGCCCTGAGCCAGCAGAGGAACCCCCAGGCGAAGAGCAACTCCATGGGCACCAGACAGACAACGGGCATGGGCCCCAGAGTCCCCAGAAGCTGGAGCAGAGTCAGCACCTCCACCTCATGGTGGAGCTGCTCAGGCCACAGGACGACATCCGCCTGGTGAGGGCCCATCCAGAGCCTTGGAGGAGGAAGACAGCTCCCCTGGGGTGGGGGTAGGAGAGGGCAGAACTGAGCCAGGGTGTGTCTGGGGAGCAGTGGTGTGAAGGCAGGGGGCACCCTGGGGAGTGAAGGGGTTACCCAAACCCCTACAACCCTGCTGTCTCAGCTGGAGTTGTTTTAACAGGGGGAGGTCCTGTTTTCAGGTCTCTAGAGGGCTGGGAAAGGACGGAGGTTTGTCCTGCGTGAGTCCATAGGGCCCAGTTAGGTCCAAGAGCTGGGGTTACACAGGGGTATTTCTGTGTAATCACAGCAAGACCTTCCTGACAGTGGGAGTTGTCCATTAAAGGACCTGTGTTCAGGGGGCCCACTGAGCACCCACTGGGAGCTGGTACGAGGGGAGGGGCCCTTGTGGAGGCTGGGACACAGGTGGGAAAAGGAAGACCAGTTCCCAGATGCCTGTGGGACATCTCACTGTCTGCAAAATGCTTTTGCAAAGCTACATTTATTCCTCAGAAGCACTGTCTTTTATTGAAATTGTGTCCTTAGTGTTTCTTTGGTGACAAACGTTTATTGAATGAAATGATAGCAAGGCAAATGAAGGGTTTTTTTAAACCTCCTTCCTAGGCAGAAATAAAACATGGGCAATCTGTGTCAGGCCCATTCTCCCATTTTTTCCACACACATCCCCTTTTAAACATTTTGTTGGACCATGAAATCCGAAATTCGGGAACCACTGGAATGTAATCGCTCATCTGGTATCTGGGGAGAAAGCGGATGGGTGTGAGGGAGCAGGCGGCAGGTCTGTTCTAGGCCCAGGTGTGTGTCCAGGCGGCGGAAGCAGGGTCCTTGGGCCCCTGGGAGCCTGGGCTTCTGTCTCCCTGTCTTCCCAGGCAGCCCAGCTGGAGGCAGCACGGCCCCCCCGGCTCCGCTACCTGCTGGTCGTTTCCACAAGAGAACGTGTGAGCCAGGATGAGACAGTGCTCCTGGGCGTGGACTTCCCTGACAGCAGGTTGGGAGCAGGGAGAGCAAGGGAGGGGGACAAGAAAGGGAGGCGCTGGGCAACAATGGCTTTCCCTCTGTGTCCTGCCAGCTCCCACCACTGCACCCTGGGCCTGGTCTTGCCTCTCTGGAGTGACACCCAGGTGTACCTAGATGGAGATGGGTAAGAGGTGGCAACTGGAGGGAGGGGAAGGGAGAGAAGAGGGGCCAGGAGGTGGAATAACCAACTGTGATGTATACGATGGTGGGGCAGTCACTGGGGACCAGCTGCAGAACTCCAAGCTGGGTGTCTGGAGCATGGGCCCACTCTCCGCTCTACTTCGGATTCGCTGTGTGGTCCTGGGAAGGTCACCTAACTTCTCTGGGCCTCAGCCTCCTCTATCTGGCAAAACGGGCTTATTTTGAAGCTCAGGTGAGGTGTACATATTCTGAGGACCAGCCTCATGAGGTCGCTAGTGAGTGGGCCTCTCAGGGGCTCTGTCCCAGAGCCTGGAGTGGGGTTTCACCCACACCTGGTCTCCGGCAGGGGCTTCAGCGTGACATCTGGTGGGCAGAGCCGCATCTTCAAGCCAATCTCCATCCAGACTATGTGGTGAGTAAGGGCTGGGGTGGGCCAGCCTCCTCTCCTCGGAGACGGCTGCGGGTCTGGGTAAGGAAAGCAGGGAGAGCAGTGTGGCCCAGTCTCTCTTCTGTTCCAGGGCCACGCTCCAGGTGTTGCACCAGGCATGTGAGGCGGCTCTCGGCAGTGGTCTTGTGCCAGGGGGCAGTGCCCTCACCTGGGCCAGCCACTATGAGGACAGACTGAGCTCTGACCAGAGCTGCATCAATGAGTGGATGGCCATGGCCGACCTGGAGTCTCTGCGGCCTCCCAGCGCTGAGGCTGGCCGGTCAGTGCCGGGAGGGGAGGAAAGAAGGGGTTGCCACCGTAGAGTAGGGAAGGGGCCCCCCGGACTGATGGGCTCGGCTCTCAGGCCCTCGGAACAGGAGCAGATGGAGCAGGCGATCCGGGCTGAACTGTGGAAGGTGTTGGACACCAGTGACCTGGAAAATATCACTTCCAAGGAGGTGGGCAGGGAGCATGCCGGGGCCAAGGAGGGGGCGGGGGCCAGGTGGGGTTGGGGAGCCTCCAGCTGGCGGCCAGAGGTTTCCTCTCCTGGGAGCCTCTCCACCGGAATCTCCTCCTGTCGTGAACCCTTTCCTGACGCTTGGCCTCAGCTCCTCTCTCCAGACGGGACAGGCTGTGGTCCTGAGGCCCCCGGGAAGGGTGGAACCGCTGGAACCTTGAGCCCCTGAGCCGCCCTCTGCCCCTTGCCTGCAGATCCGCCAGGCCCTGGAGCTGCGCCTGGGGTGCCCTCTCCAGCAGTACCGCGACTTCCTCGATAACCAGATGCTGCTGCTCATGGCCCAGCAAGACCGGGCCTCCCGAATCTTCCCGCACCTTTACCTGGTGAGCTCCAGGGTGAGGGGCGGGAGACTGGTGGCGCAGCTGGGCAGGGAGAGTGAGGCTTCTCTCCTTGTCGCAGGGCTCCGAGTGGAATGCGGCGAACCTGGAGGAGCTGCAGAGAAACAGGTAGGGTTCCGAGCCCCCTCAGGACTGCCCACCCTCTGTCTGTCCCCTTTGCTTGGCCTCTCCTTAAGGGCCACATGGCCAGGAACCCCCCCAGCACCCCCCTCAGCAGCTGCTAGCTCTGCTTCCCACAGGAGAACAGCCACCTTGCGACCTGCTGGCAGCTCCTGGGCCTGCTCTTCCCCACACTGTAAAGGGGAGATGGACGAGCTCCTCTCCCAGGGGGACCTGGCTGCCTGCTCCCATAGGTTCCTGTCACTTGTCCACCATGGGCTTCTGGAGAAACCTGCTGTGGTACCTGTCAGCCCGCTGCTGCAGACCCACCCAATCTCAGCTGAGCTCAGAAGTTGTTCTCGAACTGACTTCTGAGAATAGCAGAAGGGTCAGTGTTGTAGTAACCCCAGCAGCCACCTGGACTAGACGGGAAACAAGCCCCGTGGGCTGAAGTGATTGGCTCACGGTCACAGTCATCTCCTCCCACCATAACTGTGCCGCCCCCACCTGACTCGGAGACAAGAACTAAACAGAAGTGCCCCCCCCCGGCCAGCCGAGTCCGCTGGCCACAGGCCCGGGGCCCCTGGCCACGTCAGCCTGGCCTCGCACCCCCCATTGCAGGGTCAGCCACATCCTGAATATGGCCCGTGAGATCGACAACTTCTACCCCGACCGCTTCATCTACCACAATGTGCGCCTGTGGGACGAGGAGTCCGCCCAGCTGCTGCCCCACTGGAAGGAGACGCACAGCTTCGTGGAAGCCGCCAGGTCGGGCTGTCCCACCCCTTCTGCCCACCCCACCTCAGCTTCAAGAGGTCCCCTGCCCTCCTCCTGGCCACTCTGGCCCTCGGGGTCCTTCCTGCCTGGGTGAGCCTGCTGCCTGCCCTGCCCCCACCCTGCAGGGCCCCTCCCAGCGAGAGGCCAGGAATGGGGAGAGAGACTGACCATGTCTTGCCTCCACAGAGCGCAGGGCACCCGGGTACTAGTCCACTGCAAGATGGGTGTCAGCCGCTCGGCGGCCACCGTGGTAGCTTATGCCATGAAGCAGTACGGCTGGAGCCTGGAGCAGGCCCTGCGCCACGTCCAGGAGCTCCGGCCCATCGCCCGCCCCAACCCCGGCTTCCTGCGCCAGCTGCAGACCTACCAGGGCATCCTGACTGCCAGGTTCAGAGAGGGGACCAGGGGACAGGGCTGGTGGCGTGGGCGCTGCGGGGGCTGCTGGGTCACTCAGAGCTGACTCAGGGCCACCTCCTCACAGCCGGCAGAGCCATGTCTGGGAGCAGAAAGTGGGTGCGGCCACGCCAGAGGAGCCCCTGACCCCCGAGGTCTCTACACCATTCCCACCTGTTCCGCCAGAACCGGGGGGAAGTGGGGAGGTGATGGCTATGGGGTTGGAGGAGAGCCAAGCAGCCCACCAAGAGGAGCCTGGGCCACGGCCCCGCATCAACCTCCGTGGGATCATGAGGTCCATCAGCCTCCTGGAGCCCCCCGCCGAGCTGGAGAGTGCCTCGGGCGCCGGTGAGCTGCCAGAGGTGAGGCTGGGGCCAGGTGGGAGCCCAGAGGGAGGGGCAGATGGTGGGAGGATGGAGAAAGACCAGGACTGGGGTTTCAGCCCTAAGCAGGGGCACCTGAGCGTGCGCACCAGTCCCTGGGCAGCTCCCTCTTGTCCCCTCAGAGCAGCTAAGGAGACCTAGTGAGGGCAGGTGAGTGGTGCTTTTCATGGGAGCTGGAGAGCCGTCGTGGGACCAGGGGCATCGAGGGGGCTCCTTGGGAGCCTGCCCCGGGCTGAAGGCTGCAGGCAGCTCTCAGCCTGACGAGAGGACTTGCTTCCTGAGGGGCAGGGCTGCCCAGCCGTGCAATGAGCATCCTCCAGGCGAGGAGGTGGGCACCAACTGCTGATCTTGGCAGCCCGTCCCCAATCTTAGAGGCAACACATCAAGGGATGGGGTGCAGAGGGGTCATAGCACTCACACAACCAAAGTCCTGGCTGATCTCAGAGGGAGGGAACACTGGGGACAGCCTTCCTGGAGGAGGCAGCACTGGGTGTGGAAGGATGCGGAGGAACAGACGGTTGATGGATGGATGTGGGTGCTCCTAAAGGCGGGGTGTCCTCCCTCGGAGCCAGCTCAGGGCCCGGCACCCGGAAGGTGTTTCGCATGTGGCTCACAGGACTGCCTGTTCAAACGCAGAGGGGGCCAGAGGGGGAGGAGAGGGCCTCAGGGACATGGCAGGGAAGCTACGGAGGGCTTCTGGGGCCAGAAGGAAGCTGCAGACAGGTGAGGGCCGAGGCGCAGGGGTAGGAGGGCTGGGGTGCTGTCCCTCCTAGGGAACTGGGACCCACGAGCTGCTTAGCTTTCTTGTATTCCTTCAGTTAAGTTTGCACCTGCCTCCTCCAGGCTCTGTGCTCCATGCCCCTGCCCTGGAAAGACCCCTGTGACTCTGCTTCCTTATGCTTCCACCTTCCAGGTTTTCTCCTCAAATGAGTCCTCAGATGAAGACCCTCCGCAGCCCTCCCCTCAGCTCGCAAAGGCTAAGAGAGGCCGGCGGGGCCGCAAGGGGCCTTGGCCTGCCCTGAAGTCCCGCCAGTCTGTGGTCGCCCTCAACAGTGCCGCCCTGGTGGCCAGCCGGACCCAGGCCTTCCAGCAGCAGGAGCAGGGGGAGGCGGGCTGTTCCTCCACACCCAGGCTCCGGAAAGTGGTGAGGCAGGCCAGCGTGGATGGCAGCGGGGAGGAGGGCGAGGCCTGAGGCCTCACACGCCCATGCCCCCTAGACACAAATAGAGGTGCCTGAACACAGCTCCTGGGACGAGCACCCCTCACTCCCATCAGCCTGTCTGCACTACTCTTAGCTCCTCCCCCGGAGGCCCCTGACCCCATCACTACAGCCTCAGCTCCCACAGCCTTAAGTCTCAGACCCACGTCCACCTGTCCAAGGGCTCAAGACTTTCTCTGTAATTGGGAATGTGGTGGAGACTGAGGCGCTTCGGGGGCCAATAGCACACTAGCTTCATGCGCCACTGCTGCCTGAAACACTTGCAGCCTCGGAATAAAGCACAGTTTCCCAGTGCAGAAAGGCTCGTGCTCCCTCCCTCCCCTACTCTGTCTGTCTCAGCCCTGCCCCCTTTCTTTCCTGGGACCCTCCATGCCAGAGAACCAGTGGCCCCCAAAGTCCTCAGTCCCCAGTCCTGGGAGGCTCTGAGGGGAGTGGCAGGTGGGCCTCCCTCACACACCTTACAGCCTGCCCGAGTCTCTTGCTGCTGCCCCAGCACACACACCTGCCCCCCCCCCCCAGCCTCCCTGCCCCCTACAATGGCACTGCCCTGGGCCACAGGGCACCAAGCCAAAGAGTCTTTTTGTTCTTCACAGCCTCTGGCCAGTTTTTCATAATAGTATCTGGCTTTGTACTTAGAAACAAAAAAAATTTTCATATTATTTTCAATTTTATGATAAAGCCATCTATCTACCCATCAGTCTGCTTCTTCTCTGGTTACACGAAGAGTTTGGCCTCACCTTACCCCCTCCAGTCTCCTCATGGTTCCCAGGTGTCTGGGGATAGGCCTGTTTGGGGTGGGGTGGGAGGAAGAATGGGGAACGGGGAGGCCAGTGCAATCTCCCTCATCTTCTAGGGCAGGGCCTGGGTAAATGTTAGCTGCCCACACCCCCTCGGGCAGGTCGGCGGGGAAACAAGTCTGCACCGGGTAACAGGTGCTTAGCTCTGTTGGGACAGCTGAAGGGAGTTACCTAGGAGGAAATGGAAGCTGCCAATGCCTGTCTGGACAGGGCCAAGCCTGTTCCAGAAGCTAGGCTCCTTTTGGACACTTGCTGCTAGTTATTGAATACACTTTGGGTCCCAAGAATCCTTTGCTGCTATAGCGCACGAGAGGCTGATTTTCCGAGCCAGCCCACGTCTGCCAGGGAAGAAGGACTCTTGATGGACCCTTCCCTTCTGCCTAGGTGTTCATTCTGCTCAGTTTCATGTTAAAAAAGAGTGTCTCCATCTTTGTCACTTCTAGCCCTCTTCCCAAGTTCACATTTTCTGCCCTATAACACACTATTTGGTTGTGGGGTGGGTATGTAAGTCCTTGCCTCGAAGCAGGCCTCAGAGGTAAGAGCTGGCACCAAATATTCTCATTGACTGAGACCTCACACCCAGTTTTAAGAATGAATCTCTCACTCACACCCTGGTGCTATAACCCTCGAGTCTTGAGATGCAGGAAACTTGGGTTCTAGCCCCGGCTTCACCATTTACAAGTTGTTTTCACCTTGAGTTTCTGATTCTTTCTGTAAAACAAAGGGATTAGACCAGGAAATCCCTAAGCGCCCCCCTCCCAGTTTGATATTTTAACAATACACATCATTATACATTGATAGAATTCAGCCTCAACATGCTCTCTAGAAGAATCATTTGTACCTGTCTGTGGTTGGGCCTAGGGTCCCAAGGTGGGGTACAGAGAAGCTAGTTCCAATTCTTGATCCGCTTGGCTGGTCCCCTCAGCCTGCCATCCTACAGCCAACCATGAATCCCACCCAGACTGCCCTTTCCATAGGCCTAGGCTGGGGCTGGGGGCAGGTGGGGTGACGGTCAGGAGGGAAGCCAAGGCCAGGCCCTGCCCTCCTGCAGCCTGTGCAGCTAGGAAGGCAAGGGCCAGTCATGAACTTGGAGCTGTGGGGCCCACTGAAGTGTATGGAGGACTCTTGAAAAGAATTCAGCACATGGCGGGGGGAAAAACTGGAGGGGAAACTGCATCAAAAATGCAGACAAATGATTAAGAACTACGTGTATATACAAACACATTGCTAACGGGGCAAAAAACAGTTTTAAAATATGTATATAAAATGAAAAGTATGTCTCCCTCAGATCCTGCCCTCCAGTCCTTCACAGGCAACCACTGTGACCAGCTTCTTGAGTCCCTCCAAAAACATTCCATGCTTACGTCATCAAATACATATTTGTGTATTCTTTTTTAAAATATAGCATATTAACATACCATTCTGAACTTTGAAAATGTTTTTCGTATCATGAAGAATTGCACACCAGTACACAAAGCTCTGCTTTATTTTTTTAAAGAATAAAAAGCATTTATTGGAGCAAAGGGAGCTGCTGCTCTGCCTTATTTTTAAAATAATCACACACATTCTATTCTGAGGAATCCATCATTTACTTCAGTGATCATCTACCAATGAACATTTAGGCTGTTTATAGTTTTTTTCCCCATTCCAAGTAACTTACCCTTGTACACGTGTGCTTTCTTGTGCACACACGGCCACTAAATCTGTAGGACATATTTCTAGAATTGCTGAAGCAAAGGCAATGAGCATTTTTAATTTTGAAAGGCCTTGCCTAATTTCCTTCCAAGAAGTCGCACTAATATACAGCGAATGGAAATGGCTGTTTATGTTCGTAAAGGACTATCCAGCCTACACATCAATGTCTCCTAGGAACCTTGCAACCCTCCCAGAGGAGAAAGGGCAGGCATTATAATTACCACTGTTTTAGAAATAAGGAAACAGAGGCCCACAAAAGTAACTGCGACTCTGATAGAACCTGAATCAGATCCTAGGTTTCTAGACCTCAGTCCAGGTGTAGTCGGAGGTCACACACAGGGACCTAACTCGGGAGAGGAGGGGGCGGTTAGGGGCAGTCAACGCACTGAATGCACAGTTCTGCGCAAGACAGGCCGAGGGTCTGGAAGCGCTGGGAGCTCCCGGGAGGAAGGGTCTGGACGACCCCTGCTCACGGAATCCCAATTCAACTCCCGCCTGATACAGAAGCTTCTCAGGAGCCGGAGCCGGAGCCCAGCCCCGACTTGAACACCTGTGCGACGAGGAGCTCGCGTCCCTCGTGCAGCCGGACCGTCCTGGTTTAGCTCCCACCTTCAAAACGTTCTCCCTCCCTCGGACTCGGCTCCGCTCGGGCTGGGTCGGACCCGGAGCCAGGGCGGCCCCTCGTCAGGACAAGTTTTCAAAAGGCAAAACTGAACGCGCCAAAGAGACCGCGCCCCTACCTCTGCACCCTGCACCCCAGACGCCTCAGAGCCGCGGCTGCCAAGAGAAACCACCTTTCAGGCCTCCCTGGCCTCTCCTACGCCGGCGCGGCCCGGAAACGCGCCCGGTGGCCGGGGAACCCAGCGACTCTGAACCCACCGCGACGCTGGGGCGCCATCTTGCGTCCGTTCCTCTCGCCTCCCGGGAACAACCAGGAAACTACATTTCCCAGAGTGCCTAGCGCGTCCGCACAGGCGCAAAGAGCCCCCTGTCGTTTCCATGGGAACCTCGCCCCCAGCGTCCCCGCCGCTTGAGTTGAGCGCGAAGCTGTCGCTCCCTTTCAGGTGCTCTGGAGTTAGGACGGGGTCTGCAGCCGGTTGAGGGGCAAAGTAGGGGGCTTGAAGGGAGGAGGCCAGGCGACCCTGCTTTCCGGGACCCGCGCTCCCAAATTCTCTTCGGCGTCCGGCGTACGCGCGCACCTGGGGCCTCCGCGTTCTGAGGCGGAGGGGCCCCGCGAGGCTAGGCCAGTGTCTGTCTCTGGCCGGTGCAGCCCCGCTCGCTCCGCGTCAGCGCCTTGTCACCCCCGGCCGAGGGCCTGCGCGCCTCTGACAGGTACTCCCCGGGCCGGGGGCGGGGCCGGGCGCCACAGCCCGCGGGATGGTTGGCGCCGCAGGTGAACGTGCAGGTAGCGCCAGGCCCGGCAAGAAGCGCGCCCGGGGTTGGATCCCGCTGTGCCTCTGATGGCTCGGAGACCCGGCGCTCACCCTTCCGGGCTTCAGTTTCCTCTCTTGTAAAATGGGGCTTGGGCTGGAATTTTAGTGCACTTTGTAATTATGTTGCAGAGCAGCGCCTGGCTGTGTGTGACCCGAGGGACAAGTCCCTCTACATCTCTGAGCCTAAGTTTCCTTTTTTCTCAAGTAAGGCTGTTGAAGCAGATGACCCCTAAGGTGTCGTCTAGCGGATATGGGATCATTGCCTTTCATTGCACACTCAGTGCAAGAAGCAAGAAAGAGAACTGGATGGTCTGAGCGAGAATCTCAGCTCTGGATCTAGAGTCAGAGAAACTTGGCTGGTGACTTTGGGCAAAGTTATTACATCTCTTGAGCTTCAGTTTCCTCATTTGCAAAACCGGGGGTAATAATAGTACCACCTCAGGTTTTTGAAAATCAGATGAGACAATTCATATGTAAGTTAAGCCGGAGACCTGCACATAGTAAGCACTATCCCAAGACTCAGCCGTCATTTCTGATACTTTAAAAATCATCCCGTAGTCACCGTGAGACCTGTTCCTAATTTTGAGAGTCATTTCTTTTATTGCTGGGCAAATGCATTCTCCTAGGCAGGATGGTTTTGTAGGCTGAGTCTGATGGGGAAGCCTGAGTCTTCTTACCCAAGACTGGACGCGTCTGGCTAGTGAGTCTGTACCCCCTTCATCCGTCCTCTGGGTTTTAACATTACCACACAGCATCTAAGGAGGGTGCAAAGCCCAATGCCATTGGTGCAGAAGGTACTTTCCCTTCCTTAACATTCTTAGAGGATGTGAGCACTTACATATTATGTTGCAGAAACAGCTGAATACTGCATTACAGTCTTTACATACTATTATAGCATAATGTAAGTGGATACAAACAGTTAAAAGAAATATGTAAGAATCCTATGCTACTTGCATTGAGTTTAATTTTTGTGTTAATTGGGAAAATCCTAACAAGGAGTTTTAAATTAGTGATAAAAAGAAATGTTTTGTGTTAATCTGGGAACTCCCAGCAGCTCTACAAACCTTCACTCTTCCAACAAGCATCCTTATGTGGAAGTATGAGTATTTGTTTGAGCACCTATTATGTACATGGTACTGTGTGAGGTACTCTGAGGGATACAAAGGTGGATAAGACAATCTTTGCCCTCAAGAAACATAGAGTCTGGGGGCGGCTGGTTAGCTCAGGTGGTTAGAGCGCAGCGCTCTTAACAACAAGATTGCCGGTTCTGTCCCCACATGGGCCAGTGTGAGCTGCACCCTCCATAACTAGATTGAAACAACTACTTGACTTGAAGCTGATGGGTCCTGAAAAAACAAACTTAAAAATAAATAAAAGATTAAAAAATATCTAAACCTAAAGGCCTCTGTCTTTAATAAAGATATTCTATCTATTAAAAAGAAAAAAATATATATATATATATAAAGAAACATAGAATCTAGAAGGGAAGACCAATTATGCATACAGAACACATCTAAAACAAGCAGAAAGTGATGTGTCCATGAGAGCAGTACAGGTAACTGCTGTGAACATCTAAAGGCAGGAGCGACCACTGCTCAGTGGCTATATAACGAGACCATCAAGGAGGAAACAGCATTTGAGCCAGGCCTTGAAGGATGTGGAAAATGTGGCTATTCCACGAAGTAGGGAACAGATATTCTCAGCATGCTTCTCAGAGCCCTGGGACCTGGAGGAGCAATGTCTGTAGCCCCTACTACATGGTGAGCGCCTACAAGGCAGAGACTGGGTTTTGGTCCCAGCTTGGCACATGGATGGCACACAGTAAATATTAGTGAAGGGATAGGGCCTACGAGTTTCCTGCAGAGAGGAACGGAGATGTGCTCTCTACATTACCCTGAGGCCCTTTTATTAAGCTTATGTGCCCTGTCACAGGCACTCTTCTAGGGGAAGAATGTGAACAGGCAGATGATGGGGTAAGGGCCATATTGTTGGCTTATTTAGTGCAGTACCAGCCAACTGGGAGAAGACTTAACAGGGTCTTGTGAATGGGCCGGAGGGTTTGGGAGCCTCTTTCCCTGGAAATGAGCTGCACAACCACAAGGGGAGGCACGGCCACTCGGGATCACGAAGCAGTCTTGGGACCAGTGATGGGTATTCATTCCTTTGCCTCTTGTGGCATTTGTGTCTATTCTTGGCTCTTCCTTTTTTTTTTTCTTAATTTTTATTTATGTGTTTTAAGTGTGTTTTTCCAGGACCCATCAGCTCCAAGTTAAGTAATTGCTTCAGTCTAGTTGTGCAGGGCACAGCTCACAGTGGCCCACGCGGGGATCGAACCAGCAACCTTATTGCCAAGGGCACCACACTCTAACCGAATGAGCTAACCGGCCGCCCCTTGGCTCTTCTTTTTCTATGGCTCACTCCTTCCCAGAGACATTTTTCTCCTATCTTTGACCCACCTGGAGTGGGAAACTGTCCACTGTGCCAACAGATTGTCAAGACCTGCAGTTGCCACAAAGGAAAAAAGTGGGCTTCAGCAGCACCATCTGCAGGATGACTTCTGGGCCTTGCCCTTCTTCCTGTCCTGCCTAGGGCTGAACCTGAGCTAGGATCTGGTGCTGACACAGACCACTCAGAGTAGCTGTCCAATGACCCCGGGAGTGGAGAACTTCCTTAGGACCTGGGGTGGACATGTCGCTTGAGGAGGGCAAAGCAGAGTGGATTGAAAGGAGAATGGCTTGAAGGACAAGAAGAACCCTCCTAAGTCCTGTTTAGACTTCCCCGGGGACCCTCTGCTGCCCACAGAGGGTGCAATATCCTGAGAATGAGGAAGCTGGGGGAAAAGTTAAGTGGGTACAACCAAAGAAGGGATGGGGCACAACAGACTGTCAATTTTTTCCCCAGATAGGAGATGGTGCGGGACTTCCAGGGACCACAGAAGCACCTTTTCCTGGCGATGCAATCCAAGGTGAGCTGTTTCACCATCTTCCTGACAGTTTGCTCCCACCACATAGCCCGGCTCTTCCTCTCCGTCCTGTCTCTCCGGTTGCTCCCACACCACTAGCTGCCTGTAAGTGCCTGCCGGCAAGTGCCTGTGTCAAGATCCCTGTGTAGCTAAGTGCCAAGTGATGCCTTAATCACTCCACACCTGGTGCTGAGAGGTGGCTACGGCAGCTCAGCGTCTGCCATGGAGGCCTGCGTCAGCCTCCTTCAGCAGGTGACGCTCCTTTACAATTCACAACAGCTGGAAAGTCTTGTATTACAACTTTCACTTTTCCATGGAGGCATCTGAGTTCTTAGGTTGTAAGTCAAAGAGCCAAACAGTGGCTGGCATGGAGACCAGTGACCTTCCCACTGCCTCGGCTGTCACTGAAGGGGTGCCATCTGCCTGCCGCTGAGGCCACAGGCTAACCTGAAGTTACACCAAGACTCGCCTTCCTTCCCTTTTCAGCAGAATTTCCTGCCCGTTTTCCTCAGTTCTCCAGCCCCGTCCAGCTCCTCTCTGTCATTAGACATATTTGGCCAGAGCCTCCGTCTCAAGCGTTTGCTAGACACTGACTGTGCCTGTGGTGGCAGATGGCATTAGAGAGCTGATACTCCTCCCCTTGCTCTGCCAGGTTGGCCCACTCCCAGGCAGCTACCCTGGCTAGCCAGGACATGTTAGGGGGCTCTGTATCTGGGCTAGAGAACCAACAATATGAAAGCTGTTCTCCCCCTGGGTAGGGAGGCAAGTTGGCCAAATTTGCCCGGTAGGACTCTCGGCCTGGGTAGTAATGCCAACCCCCACCCCACTGGCATGCCTGGCAGCAGCTCAGTGAGCCGCAGAGGTAAAGGTGGGGATGTGGGTGTGGCAGGGAGGGGTACATGGAAAAGCCCAAAGTAAAGCAAGGCCCCACATACCGGCCTGGCTCAAACTAGACGTCATGGTGGGGGTGGGCAGCAGGCTGGGATGGCCCTGGAGGCTGGCGTGAGAAGACAGAGCTGCTTATAATTTATATACATAATTTATCTTCATGTGGCCTGAGAAGGCTTGGAGCTGGGCCGCTGTGCCCGGGACCGCAACCACCTATGCAGCTCATCTCAGTCTGGCGGACTGACTCCCATCCTGTGAGCGTCTCACGAGACCTTCTCCGCAGCCTCCACCCTCCCTGTTGGCTCAGCTGGATGCCCCCTCCAGCCCTGTCCACCACCTGACTGTCTCAGTGGCCCACATGTTCCTGTGCGAGGCTGACCTGCCTCATCAGAAGGGCCGCACTCCTGCCAACCTCCAGCTCTTATTTTCTACACAGAAATGGGAAACTGGGAGAGGGAGGCTGAGTGCCATGGGGACAAAGTGGTTTGGGGCAACAGATGGGATTATTCTGGGGTCCGTGGGATGCTGGTAAGCAGAGATTCCCCCCACCCCCAGTACTGCTGGATATCCTGTGTGGCCAGTGGGGCTGGCTGGAGCATGGCCAGACGCTCTCCTGCTACCAGGTCTGCTGTCCCTGCCGCCCCACCCACCATCCTGCTGCGGCCTCCCCTCCCCCCAGCCCTGCTTGTTCATCCCTTCCCCCTCTCCCTCCACCCCTGCGCAGATACCTCTGATTCCTGTCCTTTTACAAAGGAAAAAGGACTCAGATAAGAGAGGAGGTTATGGCAAGAAGGCAGAACTACGCGTGGGCTAAGTGGGAAGGAAATGGGTGGAAGGGACATTACCGGAGAGGAATGGAGGTGCCATTTAGGTCTGAGGGCCTGCTGGTCCTTGGGGGATGGGTCGTGGGGCCAGGCGACGTTGGTCTGATGGACACGCTGTCCTTGGAAAGAGAATTCTGTGTCTAGTCGGACCCTGTTTGACAGCCTGAGAGCCTGTGAAGGATCCATTTGATAGGAAGGACGTGGAAAAACTCAACCCGTTCTTCTTTCTTACACTTCATGGCTCTGAGTCCTGAGCTGCAAACCAGCCTGTCTTGCTGACTTTCCCACGTCCCCTGTTCTCCTACCCCAGGTGTAAACATCTCACTTTCCACATTTAATCAGTTATCAAATTCTGGCGGTCCTTCACAAAACAGTTGCCTTTTATTCCCACTTGCTCCCTCTGGCCCACGTCCCTGCCCCCGAGCCTGGGTTACTGTAATAGCCTCCTCGCTGCTTACATCCTCTAGCCTGTCCAGAATGTCATGACTCCATTCATCTTCGGAAGTACTGCCCTCATTTCTCATGTTCCTCCCAGTTGACTGCCTTCTGTGGTGCTGCCCTTACCTGCCAAGCGCGGCAGACTCAGTTCTTTTGCTCAGGGTCTTTCCCGAGCTGGCACCAGCCTTCTCGCTTGATCTCCCAGAATCTCCTAGTGGGCACCTTTCACCCAGATCAAGCGAGGCTGCTGGCTCGTCCTTGAAAACCCTTTCCCCACCTCTTCACCTCCACTCGTGCTCTTCTCTCTATCCAAGAGGTTCCTCTTTCGCATTTATTAACTTTAAAAATATTTGTTGAACACCTTTTTATTTGGAAAGTTTGCAGACCTACAGAAAGTTGGAAGACTAGTACAACGAGCACATATATACCCTGTAGCTACCTGGATTCACCAGTTGTTAGCCTTTTGCCACATTTCTCTCTCTTTTTTTTTCTGGGCCCATTGAAAATAAGATGTGGGCATTAAGACACTTCACCCCTAAATATTTTGGCCCCTATCTCTTAATAATAAGGGCATCATCCTATATAACCAAAATAACCTTTTTAAAAACGATTATGGTAAAATATACATAACATGAAATTTACTATTGTAAACATTTTAAGTGTATAATTGTGGCATTAAGTACATTCACAGCTTTGTGCAACCATCACACCACTATCCATTTCCAGAACTTTTCATCATCATAAATGGAAACTCTGTAGACATGAAGTATCCCTCTATTCTGCTTTCTGTCTGTATGAATTTGTCTCTTCTAGGTACCTCCTATAAGTGGCATCATACAATATTTGTCCTTTTGTGTCTGGCTTATTTCACTTAGCATAAGGTTTTTGAGGTTTATCCATGTTCATACATGTAGCGAGGATCAGAATTTCACTCCTTTTTCAGGCTGAATAATATTCCATCGTATGTGTATGTCACATTTTGTGTAGCCATTTGTCTATCGATGGACCCTTGGGTTGTTTCCACTTTTTGGCAATGGTGAGCGACGCTGCTATGCCCATGAGTGTAGACGCATCTGGTTGAGTCCCTGCTTTCAGTTCTTTTGGGGACGTACCTAAAAGTGAAACTGCTGGATCATATGGTAAGTCTGTGTTTAACTTTCTGAGGAACCGCCAAACTTTTCCATAGCGACCAAGAAATTTCACAATGATGCAGTATTGTTATCTAGACTACAGACCTATAATTACATTTCTCCAAAATACCCCTAAACTTTCCATTACAGCGTCTTAAAAAAATTTGACTCCAGATCCACTCAGAGATCACAGGCGGTACTTGGCTGTCATGTCTCTTGGTTCTTCTTGAACGTGGAATAGTCCTCCCGCCTTTTTGTTTATCCTGACATTGACATTTCCGAAGAATCCAAGCTGGTTGTATTGTAGGCGATCTCTCAGTTTGGATTAGTTTGAATGTTTCCTCACAATTAAATTTAGGTTAAACATTTTGTAAGTGTACTACGTAAGGGACATGTTCTTTCTGTTGGATTACTTCGGCCATTTAATACTGCTTTATCCTATTATTGTTGATGCGGAATTTGAGTGCTTGGTTCAGATGGTATCTGCTAGATCCCGCCATTGTCAAGGAACCCTTTTCCTTCCGAGGTCATAACTAGTCTGTTGGGTGGGCAGCTGAGACCATGTGACTATCCTGTCTCTGACAATCTGTCAATCATTAGTTTCAGCATCAAGTAATCATCTTTGCCTAAGTGATCTCATTGTGTTTTTAAAGTTACATCATTTTTCCTACATTTGGTATGCATTTAAGGAGCTATTATTCTTCAGGAAAGAAGAATTTCCCTTTGTCCTCTTTCTCAGTATCACTGTAGACTAATGTATTATTTTTTTATTCTGTGTGTTATAAGCCATTAGCATCATTGTTTTAGATGCTCAAATTTTCCTGTATTTGGCCAATGAGAGCTCCTCCAAGCTGGCCCAAGTCCTTTGGTCATGTTCCTACTCGGTTGCTTTCTACCATATAACGTTCCTAGCATTTTCATTGACAGCTTTGATGCACCTAGTATTTTCCCTGTCCTAACTATGGAATCAGCCACTTGTCCAAAGATCTCTAGTTTCTGTAAGTGGGGAAAGATATTTAGAAACTGAGATCTAGGTTCTAGGTATGCTCATTGCTACTAGGGTTTTAGTGCTTCTAGGCCTTTTCAATGGGCGGAGAATGAAATTTATTTTGTAATCATTGAATTTTCGAACTCGCTTCTGACCATGTCAGAGCCTTCCCATTATAAACATATATATATATATGGCAACTATTCTTAGTCTTTGAACTGTAAGCAGGACTGGGAGCATTGAGAGGAGGAAAACACTTGCGCTGGCCCCTGACAATGTGTAGCCCACAGCACAGAGGGGGAGCCCATGCAGACAGCACAACAGTTCCCTGAGCTGATAAAGCAGAGATCAGAGTTGAGGGCAGGTGTCAGAGAGGGGGCAGCTGTGCGGAGTGGGGCGTACCCAGGAGTTCGTGCGTGGGTTCTCTGTGGCTCCTTCGCTGAGGGCTGGGCTGCACACGTGTACGGTGAGGCCTCATGAAGCCTGGCGGAGAGCCGCTGCTGTGGAGTTGGCAGCAGAATGGAGATACTAATGATGACACAGTGCTGGGGGATTGGGGCTCCGGCCCAGCCAGAGCGCAAATGTGTGCTTCACTGATACCCTGGGTACTGGGCTGCACCGGAAAGGCCATGGCCTGGAGAAGGGGTAGCAAGCTACATACAGCCCGCCCAAATCTTGCCCACCGCGGGCCACCTACAGCCATGCCTGCCCCTTTGTTTACACATTGCCCGTGGCCGATTTCACACTGCAGTGGCAGAGCTGAGGGGTTATGTAAGTGAATCTTTGGGGTAAATTTCCAAAAGTGGGATGGCTGGGCCTAAGGGTGAATGCTATGTCACCTTATTAGCACTGCCAGATTCCCCTCCATAGAGGCTTCTACGTGTTTCCCCAAGCCTTGCCAGCAGAGTGCGTGGTGCACGTGCTTTAGCTTTTGCCAGTCTTACTTAGAGTGAAACTGGGCGTCTTTCCATACACGTAAGTGTGAACTGAACACTCTTCAAGGCTGGGGACCCAGGCTGTATAGCCCACATACGCCTTACACCAACAGGTGGCCCGTAGGCACTTGATCAACGAATAAAGGCATGAACTGGTCGGACTTACACTGAAACCTGTCGCCATGACAATGTGGGTAATGCTAGGTGCCTGGCAGAGATCTTGTGAAAGAAGAGATGAACTTTCTAAAGAGAATAAGCCCTAGACCTCTCCATGCCAGGACCCCCATAAGGACGGGTGGGAGGAGCCCCTAGTCTCTCAGTGGAATGGAGTGTCACGAGTCCAGGGACATCCACAAAGCCACTGCCACACGTGACACCGTGACCCTTCTACCCTAGTGGAATTGTTTCTGTTATTTTTCACATTTTGTTAAATACATCAACATGAACACGATAAGACTTATTTCTTATTGATTGATTGATTACAAGGATAATATAGTTACGTAGTGCAAAATTCAAAAGTACTTATTCAGTGAACAATTTCCCCTCATTCCTATTTCCAAGCTGCCAAGTTACCTTCCTCTCAAAGGCAACTAATGCTACCAGTTGCTTGGGTATCCTTTCAGAGACACATAGGCTTAATACAAGTGGGTACTCACGCAGTGTTACCCAAACTGTAGCATATCAAATCCTCCCCCACCCCACCTACCTGTATATGTTAGAGGTCATCCTGTCTAGACCAATACATAAAGAGCTTCCTCGCGCTTGTTCACAGACGGTATCCCCTGTGTACTATCCTTTCTTCTACTGGTCCCTTATTGATAGGCTTCAAGGCCATTTGCAGTCTTTGCTATTACAAACAGTGCGGTGATAAATAACCTGATATATGTTATCTTACACATACACGTGTATGTGTCGGATGAATTTCTAGATATGGACTGAAAGGGATATCTGCATTTGTCGTTTTGATCAAGAATGCCAAGTCAGCACCGCGTCACTGTGGGACTGTGACAGCAGGAGCCTGGGCAGCCATGCTCCCAGAGCGTGTGGAGAAGTGGGCCAGGTGGTTCTCGGCACTCCAGATGCAATGACCCGTGTCTGCGCTGCATCTGAGAGAACCTCAGTGGAGCGAGCGGTCAGCAGGCTGGCCCGGGGCGGGCCACAGGCTCTGGCCCAGGAAGTGACAAGGAGCTGCTTCTGAAATTGACAGCTCTGATGCCTTCCTTGCCGAGAAGGCTCTAGGGACAGGTGGCTCCTGCTACCAAGGCCCAACCACCCCCAGGAGAACTGATATAGACAGAGACCAAATTTTGGTGGAGTTTAGGACTGGCCATCATCACTGGCACATAAAGGATTGTCACAGGCTGGACAGGACTGACAGACCAAACAGTAGGTGTGAGCGAAGTGGGAAAGTTCTGTCAGCTTCGAGTACACAGCTGACTGTGTAGCTGGCCCTGTGCTCAGTACACATGGACAAGGAGAAAATACTGTCTAGCAGTGGAGCCAGTGGCATGTGTTACTGCAGCAATGGGGTATGCGAGAATGAAATGCAAATGGGTTACCACGGGAGCAGAGGAGGAATCCTTCACTCTTCTTTGGGAAGGTGACACCGAGAGAAACAGCGTGAAATCAAGGCTAGGGCTTGCAGGACTAAGTGCCATCAGAACCTCCAGGTGAGGAGACAGAGGCATCCACCCCAGAGGAGGTTTCTAGAAAATGTCTTTGCCTTCAAGAGACAAAGGACCAAAGGAGGGCTCAAGAAGGATGCAGGACTGAACACGTGGTCCACCATCACTTGTCCGCCTTGCGGGGAACCCCTACTCACCCTTAAAGGGCCGTGTTCAGGAATCTGAGTTCCCACAGTGTCAGGTTCACATCTGCCATGGGGCACTGTTTGAAATTCACTCGCACGTCTTTCCTCTCTTTCCCACTCCAGTGAGCTCTTAGAGCTTAGGAACTGGGCTTCTAATCGTTTGCGTTTGCCACGACTAGCACAAAGTTGTCATTTTCTAGTTTAGGACGAAAGTGGATGAACTGGAGGCCTACCTATGTGCAGAGAAAACTAGCAATGTTCTAGAGGTGGTGTCAACCCAAATTCGCCTCAAGTGGCACTGCTGTGGCTTTGATGTACTTCTAGACTGGTTCAGAAATGCGTTCCCTTCCCTTGTTTACTTGAGTTTCTTGCTAAATTAGCTCCTTAAGCCTTCATGCTACTTAGAGAGTTTGTCTGAGTTTGAGGGTGGATAAATGTTACCACACCTGAGTCAATAAAGAATGAATCAGTGTGGCCCTCATTGATGGGCGTGGCACTGGTAGTTACTATGACAGCTGGAGTGCCAGAGAGAACAAAACAGGGACAGAGGGAAGCAGGAAATGTGGAGACCGAATCAGAGCAAGCCATCCCGTAGCATTTCCATCATCCGTAATGATATCTGCTTTGAATCGCGGCAGCGTCACACCAGCCAGGACCACTTGTGAAGTTCTCGGGAAACTCCCCAACTCTGCTCTGCCTGGACTCTCCTGCCACTCTCCCCTCTCATTTGCCGGTCTTCCACCTTCTAGAGAGAGGTTTCCCAAGTGCCATATTTGGTCCTGTCTTTGCAGCCTCTCCCTGTCTTTCTTAACTCTGAAAGAACTCATCCATGCTCCTGGGCTCAAGTGTCAGTTCTATGCAGGGGACTGACTCCCCGCTAGCCCCAGACCTCGCTGCTAGACTTGACCTCTGGGCCTCCATTGCCTACGAGATGTTTCCATTTGGACGTCCTGTCATCATCTCAAACTAAACATGCACGAAATCGAGCCTCCTGGTTTCCATTTCTCTGCCCATGGCATCAGCATTCTCTCACCCACCCCAGCTCAAAACCTGACTCATGTTTGACGCCTCCTCCCCACTCTTCCCAAACACAAGTCTTGCCAACTTCCTTTGCAACATTTCTTATAAGCTCTTTGTCCTTTCCATTCTGACGCTAATCCAGGGCCTCAGCACCCATGTCTTGAATATTTCATAGCTTCCCACTTAGTCTTCCTGCCTGCAGTTTCTTCCCCCTTTAGTTTTTCTTTCATCCCTAGACAGACAGATTTTTCTGGAATGATTATTTTGATCCTGTCTTTCTCCTGCTCAAAAACTTTCAGGAGCTCTCATCAGCGTAGATAAGTCCAGACTCCTCAAGCCCCAAACCCTGTGTTTGGTCCCAGCCCATCTCACTTGCATTATCCTACATGCTACGACTGCAGGCTGTGAAGCTGGACTCTGGGATCATATCCCATTCCTGACCCTTACGTGCTGTGTGACCCTAGGCAAGTGCTTAACCTCTCTGTGCCTGACTTTCCTCTTTAAAATCGCTTTATAAAAGATGTATAATTGTTTCTAGGGTTGCTGTGAGGACAAAAGACAGTTAGAACAGTGCTGGATACATAGTGAGCACTGAACTGCTAGCTTTTGATTGTGCTGACTTTTATAGTGTGAGTGCCACAGTCGCACGCCCCCGAGTGCACACATCCACCCCTCCTTGTCACCTCTGCTCAGCCCAGCCCCTCCGTCTAGAATGCTCCTCTCTGCTAGCCGACTCTACTCACCCTCCCATGGCCACTTACTTCCCATTTCCTTCCGGGAAACACTGTGGGGTGCTTTCTGCAGTGCTGCTCAGCCTGGGCTGGGTGGTGGTGGGCGTGTCACGGTACGTGCAGCCAGCCCTAGGCCACACCTGGCACATCTGCCTGAAGGATTCATTCATTGGATAAGTGAGTTCATTCATTTTTATGTCCAGACATATCATGGAGTAGAATGCAAAACTGACCAGAGCTTTTTAAGATCAAACACACAACTACTAAGAATATTCAGAGTGGAGGTGTCTTGGGCCACCACCACCCCCCAGCCCTAGTGGGGAGTCTGCATTCATTTTGCAGTGGGAAGGTCTGAGAAGCAGGGGCGTGGTGAGAAGGGGGTAATGCCAGTTCAGCGGAGGTGGCAGTCCCTGTGCTCAGGGCCCCTGCAGGGAGGGTCCCTTTCACACATGGTGCTCTCTCCGGCCTGAGAACGCATGTCTACACCACTCCTAGTTGGCCTGAGGTAGCGCTTGTGTCACTCCGTTTTCTTAGCTTTCCGCACAGGTAGGCCTGATCCCTTCAGCACCATGGTAAGCACCTACGCACAGGTGCAGGCAGGAGTGCAGGTGCAGGGTAACAGAGTGGGCAGCAGACCTGCGTGTGGTGGGGCCTGGTGTTTCCTGATTGAGCAAGTCCCTTTTCCTCTCAGCCTTAGTTTCCTTACCTGTGAATACCACTTACCAATGAGGTTGCTCTAGGAGTCAAGGAGCTAACACATGTGCAGCAGTCAGCACAGCAGATGACACGGTGGCAGTGAGTAAACATCCCTCCCTCCCTCCCAGCCATACCAGGCTCTCAGCAAATAGCTGATGCTCGCATGTCCCCACTCCCAGCTGTACCCCACTAGCTGCCTCCCTTCCTGTCACAGGGGGTGCTCCGATCCAAGGCCATCCTCTTCCTCGTGTGCTGGTCCTGGCCCTTCTCCCCTTCACCTTCTCTCCCTCATGACCTTGCTCATACATCTGCCACCTCCTCGTCCCTCCGTAAGGGATCACTCTCTTCACCATGTAACTATGCTGAAATCACTCCATCGAAAACAAAAGACAAAACAAAACAACACATAAAAACCACTGCTTTGGTCCCACCTCCCCTCGAGTTACCATTCTATATTTCTGCTCCCTCCACAGTCCAAAGTCCCTGAAAGAATCGGCATGCTCCCTGGTGGCACTTCTGCCATGCCCTCTGAGCCCACCCCAGGCAGGCACACTGTTCCCCCATCAGTCCACGGGAGCTACTCGTTGCCAGTGACCGCTGCATTGCCAAGTCCAGCGAGCTGTTCTCAGGCTTCATTTTACCGTCTGAGACCTTGAAACACCTTGTGCCCAGGCCTCCCAGGCCCTACCCTCTCCTGATTTTCCTCCAGTCTTGCCACTCCTTAGTCTCCTTTGCTAAATGCCCTTTTCTCCCTCTCCTCCAAGCATACCAGGCCCCAGGACTGTCCTCGGACCATTTCTTGTCTCTATTTGTACTCAGGTAATCTCATTCACACGACTTTAAATGCCGTCTAAAGTTGGATGCCCAAAGTTGGATCTCAAATCCAGAGCTGTCCCCAGAACTCCAGACTTGCATATCTACTGCCTCCTCTCTGTCTCCCCTTGGATGTGTCACAGACATCAAATCCGAACTCTTGATTCCTACCCTACCCCACCCTTTCCACAATCTTTCCCATCTTAGTAATGGGAACTCTGTCCTTCCAGTTGCTCAAGCCAAAACCTTTGGAGTTACCCTTGGCTCATCTCTCTCTCTCTCTCTCTCTCTCTCTCTCTCTTTCTCTCTCTCCCTTAAACCCCACAGCCAACCGATCAGCGAGTCCTGTCAATCAGTCCTCCCTTCCAAACACCGAAGGCATCTGGCCACTTCTTACCACCTCCGTCTTCCCACGCCAGTCGCAATCACCATCACCTCTCATGAGGCCGAGCCCGATAGCCTCCTGAGTGGTTTTGCCTCTTCTTCCCCCAACCCCACCATCTGTTCTCCAACAGCCAGAGTAATGTTTTCAAAACATGTCTTATTACGTCATTAATTGGCTTCAAACGCACCAATGTCTTCCTCTCCCTCAGAGTACAATCCAGAATCCTATCCTGGCCTGCAAGGCCCTGTGGGACCTACCTGCTGCCTCTCTGGCCTCATTTCCCACCACACTCCCCTCACTCCCTGGCCCTGAGCCACACTGGCCTCCGTGCTGGTTCTTGACCAGGCTGGAAACACTGACTCCCTCCTTGCGGAGGGTTTGCTGGTGGTTCCTTCTGTCTGGAGCACTCACATTGGTGCCAGGCTCACTCCCGTACTTCCTTCAGCTCCCCGCTTAAAGGCCACCCTGTCAAGCCTCCCCTGACCAGCCTCTCTGGCACTCTCTGGCCTCTACCCCTAATTTTGCTTACCACGGACCACCACCTGACAGAACAGTTACATGTTTGTTTTGGTCCATCTCCTCACAACTAATAACACCCGAGAGGACCTCTAGAGCCGGCGTATACAGGTGCTCAGCAGATGGGCAGGGCACGGGATACAGGCATGGACCCAGCCTCTGCACCACCATGGCCACGCCGGGGCTGTCGGGAAACTTTACACAACCTTCCCAGGCTTTAGTTTCCCTCTCTGTAAAATCTAACCTTGAAGGCTTTTCAGGGAGTTTAGAGATAAAACATTTGAAGTCCTTGAGGCATGATCAGGGCTCAATAAAATAGGGGCTAAAAAGACCACTTGGCCGCTCTCTAGGCCTGTTTGCAAGGAGTTCAGAGCGCTGTCTGTCTCTGTGCCCCAGGATGGAGAGCTGATCGAGCATATGAGGGTGACACCATGTGAGGAGTACTGATACCCTTTGTCAGGGAGTATTGTCCCAAGGTTCCCTAAGCACTGTTTCTGGCTCCAGCCAGTTCTCCTCCACCCCCAGCACCATCCAGTTCCCTACCAAAGCCCCTGAAGATGGCTGTCTCTGAGCAGGTCCTGTGGGTTAAAACTCTCCCCGAACCCCACTTTGGAACCCCTTGTGGGAAGCAGAGGTGCTTGCTGGGAGTGGGTAAGTCTGTTTGGACTTTCTGATCCAGGGACCCCATGGATCCTCCTCTGACAAAGGACCCATTTCCGTGAGGTGAACACTGGGCAGGCTTGGTGGCTGGTCTGGTAGGTTTTCTCTGGCTGGTCAGTGCAGGTGACTAAAGAGTAGTTTCCCTGTGCACCACCAGGGGGCGCCAGAGGTTACTTAGCTCTTGTGAGGACTTGACCGTTGGTTTTAGGTGTCTTTGCTCCCTCTTTGCTCTAAAATTAGGCAGCGGAAGAGGCACATGCACCTGGTAAAAAAGTGTGCTGCTGGCTCTCTCCCACTTATCAACTTGCTGGGTGCTGCCAGCCTAAACAGGGCCACAGTAAGGGACAGGAGGTCAGGCTTCCAGGCTGTTCTTTATTGATAAGCATTAGTGACCCTCTTGCCCTGCGAGCTCTGCCAGTTCTGCCCTCATATTCCCAGGCTTAGGGGAGCAGTACATCTGCCTGAGTCTGTCGGGCAGACTGTGCCGGAGTTGCTATACCATCCCGAGGGCCACAGTCTTTAGGTCAGGGAGGCGGGTGGTAGGCGTCAGAAGGCCAGATCCTTTTCCTCAGGGACCATCTCCCATGGAGCAGGTGGTCGTCGGCACTCAGAGGGCTCTGGGAGCCTGCTGGTTAGATGGAGGGCTGATCGCGGAGACCACATTCAGCCTCCTTCCTTCCCTGTGAGACTTCTTCCTGCCAAACGTTCTTCACCACAGAGCCGAGCTTAGGGGCAGCAATGGCTCTCCCTGTGTCCTGAGGTTCTCGGGTGTGGGCAGGAGGTCTTCGGTGGTGCCTCAGAGGGGATAGAAATGCCAGAGGCTGTGCAGGGGGCGGTGGGGGGGAGAAACCAGAGAAAGTCAGTCCGTGAAGTCCCTTGATCTGATTTCACCAGCACCAGTTCTTGGCCAACCGCTCAGTACTAAATAGACAGTCCCTTGGGCCCTGGGTACACCCTTCCCCCACCATTAGCTCAGAGATACGAATTATTAAAGCAACCTTCTGCCCTCTTGAGCCAGACACCTTGTAGAATTTTCTTGCCTGCTCAGCAAGGGACCCCAAGCCTGCATCCATTTCTCCCTCAGGTCAGGGCAGCCCCCGCCCCGGGCCAGCAGGCCCGTGGTGTCTGGAGAAGGCCCTGGTTGGCCTGAAAGCCCTCCCTGGCCTGTCTCTGACCTGCACTGGAAGCGGGGATCTCCGGGGTGGGTTTGCAGCACCTGACGCACTTCTGGGGGAGGCTCCAAGCCCATCTGCTCTGCCCGATGCCAGCGCTGCAGCCGAGTGATCCCTGCCAAGGTGGGAAGAAGACAATGGGGTCTCACAGGGGGTGGAGAAGAGTGCAGACTAGAGACTGTGTGTGGAGCGGCGTGTGGGGACCTCTGCACTCCCATCTCGGGAGACAGTGCTTGAGAGCATCAGGCAGGGGCTTCTGTTGCTTCAGACGTGTGGGTGACAGGACTGGCTCTGGGATGTGCCCCTGAGGCCGGAAGGGGTTCTCACCTGTGCAGGGCCCATACTGCCAGGCCAGGTCAAACTGCCTCAGCAGCTCCAGCTCGGCTTCATCCACGCTCAAGGGCTGGGGCTCTTCCTCTGCAATGACAAGCTGCTCCTCAGGCCTGCCCGGGCCTGTGCCCTGCAGGACTGGTCCCCTGCCCCATGCCTCACAGCTGTCCTACTGCTCGCTGCCCTCACCACCCCCTCTGCCTCTGCCTTCCGAGACCAGGCCTGGTGTAGGAAGTAGAGGACATACTTCACTTCCCCTTTATGGCCCACGTCCCATGTCCCTCGGCGTCCACTCCTCCCGCCCCACCCCACACCTCAGAGACCTAGCTCTGATGCCAGCTCCCCCTTGCTGTGTCCAGTAGGGCTCTCCCTCCTCTTTACTACAGGATAGGAGTCAGTGATGAGCCGCTTCCGGCTCATGGTGGCCACCCAGGCAGGCAGAGAAGGAGACGACTGCGGAGAGAGACAGGCCAGCGGGCACGAGAGAGACAGCTGCTGAGAGAGAGAGAGAGTGAGAGAGGGCTGGGGCCAGAGAGTGAGCCTGGGGCCAGCGACCGGCAGACAGGATGACCCAGACAAACAGAGAGGAAGTCCGCAGTTTCCAGGGGATGACGCATCTCTCTCTACCCTCAAGCATACAAACATCGAAGATCTAAGCCAATGGCAGGCCGCCTCTGTGGGGCGGTGCTTGACTCCAACCAATGGCAGGTGGCACAGGCAGAGGGGGCGGGGCAGCTGCTACAGCTGTGTTCCGGAGGAGAAGGGGTGATGCTGGGGTGTGGGACCTGTCAAAATGCCCCGTAGAACACCACCTCTTCCTAACCGCCCCCCCCCCAATAGCCTGCAGTGAGTCTCAGGGGACTTACAGAGCGTTATCCTCAGCCTCTCACTTCCCGTTTTCCCTTCCTAGGCAAATGTTCTTTTCAGCCTCACTAATCCCCGTGGCCGGTTTGTAACTCCCCAGAGCCCAGCTGGAGCCTTCCACTCCCCACCTCCCCACCCTCCTTGGCCCACAGAACATTGTGGGGGCAGGTCTAGAGGTCCGAAGAGAGTTGGGGTTAATCCAGCCCTCTTCCCTGCTCCCACCCCACCCCCCTGGCCCCAGGAGAGCTGTCTGGAGAAGCCCCATGGGTTGGGAAAGCTCCTTTCTCACAGTCTGCGCCCAAAGATACTGCCCACTCTTAGTCCAGGCAGGCATTTGCCTTGTGGGCTCTCCTGGGGTCCCACAGCCGGCTCCTGCCTGCCCTACTAGTCAGGAAGATTCCACAGTGAGTGGGAAGCCAGAGTGGGTTTGGATCCCCTGTTCTTCATAGCAAACTCTTGCCTGTCTCACACTAATACGGGAATGTGAGCAGAAAATACCAACAATAAACCTGACACTTCTGTGGCACTTACAGTGTGCCAAATACTGTTCTAAGCACTTTCCCACAGATTCACTCAACTGAAATAGATGTAAAATGGTTCCTGAAAGTCGGAAGTGCTGGTAGTCACAGACTTGTGGGGCCCCAGTTAAACCACAGCCTCTCCGTGACCCCCAGGAGCTCACAGGCTAACTGGGACCTACAAGTTATCAATGCAAGGATAAAATTACTAACAATTGGGAGAAGGGGGAAGGGTGGGTCAGAGATGGGTTGGACCACAGGGCTGGCTTAAGACTGGAAGACCTCCTGGAGGAGGCAGGCTGAGTAAACAGTGTCTCTCCATTCTCCACCCATGACCTTTGTCCCTTGGGCTCCTGTCATCGCTGACTCACTCCTACACCCGCCTCCCCCTCACCAACTTCCTGGCAGCAGGCAAAAATTCTGGCCAGTGGGAGTCTGGGAATCTGCACTGGGACGGCCCAGCGCTAATCACCCTCTAGAGATCCCATCCAGTTCTTCCTTCCAGGGGAGCGAGGGTCTACTCAGAGGCCGCTGCCTTCCCCCTCTCCCACTGCTCTGGAGTCTGGGTGTTCTGGGTGGGAGAGGAGGAGGGTGGGCACAAGGAAGGAAAACACTCTGGAGAGCGGACCCCCCAAAGGGAGGAGCAGGAGCAGGCCACATCTTCAGGGGCCTCCTCCCGTCCGGCTCCCCCCATCTGCTTCCTTGAGGAGAGCTGAGTGGAGGAGTGAGAGCTCCAGGGTGCGCTGCACAGAGCTGGGGGGGCCCGTCTCTGCTTTATTGTTTGAGCTGGGCCTGATCTAATCCCCCCATCTGCCTCATGGACTAAGTGGGGCCCACACTGAGGGAGACAGGGGCCCTGGTCCTTTGGAGAGGGAAGCAGGGAGGCCCTGTCCTCCAGGCCTGGGAAGGGCTTAGGTGTGGGGTCCTAGCAGGCCCTGAACACTCTGGAGGGATGGTGGCCAGACTCTGTAGGACTGACCACGCCCTCTCCAGAGGGCGTTCCCAGAGGCCTGTGGCACCCAACGCCTGAGCCCACAAAGCCCTGAGGGAGTAGGGAGTCATGGGTGGGGCAGACCCCTCCTCATTCCTGGTCCCTCCCACCCCTGAAAGCTGATAGCCGTGGGGCCCTGCCACCGCCCAGGGAGCGTGAAATGGGGTGTGCCTCTGGGCGGCCACAGTGGCTCCCACTGCCGCCTGAGCCTATTCTCTCTTCCCTCTGGCACCCTGACCTGCTGTGTGGGCACTGTCTGGACTGCCCCTGCCAGCTGCCCCCAGATTTGCCTGGCCCAGGCCCTACTAGCCTCTCCCACCCAGCCTGGAAGATGTCACCCTTAGCCTTTAGCTTTCCCCAGCCCTAAGAAAGAGAATCAGGGCAGTCAGCTATATGCCGGCACCTGAGGGCTGGCCTTCTGGCCGGGAGTTGCAGGAACTCTGCACTGGCAGCATTGCCCTCCTCTCCTAGTCAGGCCACAGTGGCATCGAGTCCCAAGGCTCAAAGGAGTTGGCATCCAGGAATTTGGAACCATCCCTGTCCAATTGGCATCCTTCCCTTACTTGGCATCTGGCTCCTGAAGGTGTGCTAGCAACTAGACCGGACTTCAGCCTGCCCATCCTTCGTCTTTTCCGTCTATACGTCCCCAACCTTGCCTGCCCCTTATCACCTTCCTTCCTGGAACCCCTATCCTGCTCAGACAGCCTCCTGATCCATCCCCAAAACTGTTGTCCCAGGGTCTGTCACAGTTCAGGCTTCAGGCTAGAGGGCCAGGCCAGAGGCCTGAGTTGGGGGCTAACTTCTCTCCCCTTCAGGGAATTTCCTGAGACCCAGGCCTGGGTTCCTGTGTCAGCCCTGAGCCTCAGACGTTGGTGATGGGACTAGCAGGAGTGACCTTTGCACTTTGGCCTGGGAACACTCAAAGCCCTTTATTCATGGCCAAGACCAAACTCTTAGGGGAACCCAAGAAAAAAGGAGAGAGAACTGGAACAGGAGCTGAGAACCTTCCTGAAGGCTGAGACCTACTGTGGACTGCTCCAAAGGGAAGGGGCATTAGGCCTGGCTTAGCTCCGACACTGGCAGGATGGCCCTCAGCTCTGCACATGTGCCCTAAGAGCCCCTTTCCCTCCCCCAGCTCATGATGGAGCTTGTGGGGAGAGCCAGCTGAGCTAGGAAGGTGGGGACAGGTGGAGGGAGTGAAGCAGCTGCCTGGGGCCCAGCAGGCTGTGGGACGTTGCTGCTCTCCTTCCCTCTCCCCAGCACCCCCCTTCCTCAGTCCCTCAGCCCTGCCACCCACCCTGAGCTGGAGATTCTGGGCAGCCAGACTCACACCCTGGGCCCCATTCCCCACCCTGTGGACCAAAATTCTTTCCGGTAGCTCCTCCTAGTCCCTCAAGACCCTCCCAGATACCCCACTTCTCTCTGGCCTCGTGGGCTTAAGGAGCAGGGGCCTGGTGGAAGGCAAAGCTTCCTGTGGGTCTGAGTTTTTATACCACTGGATGTCTCTTTTGTCCTGTCCCAACCACCCCCTCCAAACTTCCTCCCATCACCTCCCCTTTCACCTTGGCCCTCCGGGTTCTGTGAAGTTCTGGGGAGATTTGAAAAGGAGCCCTTCTGGCCATTCCTCACCTTGGCCACCAGGTGTCAGACTTTGTCCAGCTGGAAGGAAAGTCCTAGTTTCTACCCTATCAGTTCTGGGCAAGTTGGGGAGGGGCCTAGAGGTGACCTCTGAACTAGGGAGGCTGAGGGACCCTGAATGCTGAGAAGAGGAAAGGGCTGAATGTGTGGTTCTGAAGCTCACAGTTACTGTCTTACTGTCCCCACCCCCACCCTACTGACAAGGGCTTTGTCCGCTGCTGGGAAATTGGGGGAACCGGGCTGAGTCAGGGAGCTCAAGCACTGAAGGGACAAAGGCAAGGACAGTTATGGCTCCAGAGAAGAAGGGGGAGCTGAGAGGGAGTCTCCCATCAGAGCACTCAGCCAGGCCTGGGTCACTGGTCTTTGCCCCCTAGGTTAAGGGGGACAGGGCCTCCCTTGGCCCTTCCCCATCTGGGGTAGCTGTGGTGAGAGAGAGAGAGGGAGAGGGAGAGGGAGAGGGAGAGGGAGAGAGGGAGAGAGAGAGAGAGAGAGAGAGAGAGAGAGAGAGAGAGAGAGTAAGATGACTACTTGAATGAGTCTGCGCACATACCAAGGGGCCCTAATTCCGGGACGTTGGGTCAGTCTTTGCCAACGCAGGCAGCTGGCACAGTGTGACAACCCTTTTGCCTCCCTGCAGCAGAACCTCTTCTGTACCCACTCCTACACCCCTGGAAGTGACTCCCCTAAGTGACAGTTCTGTATCTCAAACACAGGCGCGTGTCCAGTGAGATTTCTAATCCGCTCCTTGCTGCCTGGAGATGGCCGGGAGGAGGGCCTTCTCTCCCTCGTTCCACTCTCCCCAGCCTTCCTATGAACAGAAGGATTTCTGAAGACCACCCCCCCACCCCCCCACCCCCATGACACTGCAGGGCCTCAGGAATTCCAAGCTCTTAGGTTGACCTCTGGATACCTGGGCCCCTGACTCTAAGACCAAACTTAAGAGGTGGAACCTAAGATAACCGAGGAAAACGCATCCTCTCTCCTGGAACAGCTGTGGATGGAGAAGCAATGACAAACTCACCCTCAGACAAGCCTGATGACCTGTCATTTGCCAGGAGCTACCTGCCCAGAGGTCCACACTGCTAAAACCCACAGGAGGGGCTCACACCACCAACACCATCAGTAGGGGGCTATCTGGGAGAGAGTTCAAGAACTCAGACTCTGAAATGCCCTCTCTGACCGGGCTCTCCTCTTCGCGCCCCCCTACCCCTTGCTCCTTAGCATGCACCTTCTGCATCCTTAGCTGGAGCGAATCCCCAGCTCGCCCAGCTTTGTCCTGGTCACTCCCATTTCTGACTGCTCCCCACCTGCCCACACACCACTGCGCGGCTGACTGCCACTCAACAGTACAATTCCTAGCCCTCCAGAGTCTCTCGCCCCCTGATTCGCTGCCATTCCTGCCTTCCCAGTCTTCAGCCTGGGGCAGTGCCCTTTCTCCACTCTGCCCCCCCCCCCCATCTCTGGCTTGCTAGGGTCACAAATGGGTCGGTGGACAACAGAATTGTGTTGGCTGATCTCACCTGGTTCCGTGTGGCTGCCCAGCAACCCTTTTGATTCTCTTCTGCTTGTCCCGGATCCCTTTCCCCAGTCTCTCCATTCTCCAGCCGCCATCCCTTGCGCAGCCATGACATTTAAATCTCTTCCATTTAAAACAACAACAGCAAACCTACCAACCAAACAAAAAATGTTCCGTGCCCACGCCACCCCCTCTAGGTATTCATTCCCTTTGGCACCAAAATCCTGCGGGAACATATTTACCCCTTCTACTTTCTTCCACCGTCTCCTTCTTTAGTCTCACTGTTGGGCATCTGCCTCTCAACTGCTCTCACAGAGGTCACCTGGGACATCCTGATTACCAAAGCAGTGGATTTTCCCTGTGTTCTTCTCTCAGTTCTTCTGGGGCGTCTGACACTGGGGCAGGCGATCAGCTGCCTCCTTAAAACTCTCCTCTCTTGACTTCTAATACGCTGTTGTCTTGACACACTTTAAATCAGTTAAAATCGAATTATCGAGAACCTTATTCTGCTAACATGCTGTAGGGATGCAAAGATGAATAAATCACGGAGGCTGCCCGCAGATGCTACCTGCTTAAAAGGGGGACAGACACACTTAACTCTCCCTTGCCTGCCCATCTTCCAAGAATGGTGTGAAATCCCACCTTGTGCGTTTATGCCAAAGCACTCACTGTGTGCAAGGCACTGGAAATACTCGGTGACTTCAGACAAAGGTCACTGCCTCCCCTTTAGGGCTCACAGACCAGCAGAGCCCTCACCCAACTGGAGGCAGCCGCTCCTTCCCTGACTCCCACAGTAGTTTCCCTGGGTCGTTCTACACTTCATCATATTCTACCTTGGATTCTAGAATTTGGGGCAAGGGGGACCCTCGTCCCTTTTCCAGATTATTTTGTTCAACACACTAATTAAACACCTTTTGCCTGGAGCCTGAGCTGGGTGCTGAGCTAGGCAGATGGGGAAGACTCAGAAGCTGCCCTGCGAGAAGCTCACAGTACAACAGTGTGGGACATGCTTTCCTCCTCCCGGCATGCCATGCAGCCCTTTGCGTGGCGCCTTACATATAACAGGCTGCTCCTCATTTGGGCCCAGATGCCCTCTCCTTTCTGTCTCGTTAGGTAGGAGGCAGAGCCTGCAGGTGCCCCTGGCCATGTCTGGGCAGATGTCTCTGCCTGAAGAAGAGCCTGGACCCCTCAGGGTGGGCATGTGCCCTCCAACTTGGGCCAGGTGACTCAGGGACACTCAGCAGAGCCTGGCTTGCCCCACCCACAAGCAAGTCCAATAGCTTCTGCACCTACACTCCAGCCTCTCCCTTCTCCCGTGGCTCAGGCACTTGCCGGTACCTCCCAATGCACATCACACGTGTAGTTCCTTAGCACTCAGGTTCATTTGTCTTCTCTTCCTACGCAGATCGCAGGCTCCACAAGGGCAGCAGCCATGTTGGGTTGGGTCTTGGACTTCTTCTTCTTTTTTTTTTTTTTTTTTTAAGATTTTTATTGGGGAAGGGGAACAGCACTTTATTGGGGAACAGTGTGTACTTCCAGGACTTTTTCCAAGTCAAGTTGTTGACCTTTCAATCTTAGTTGTGAAGGGCGCAGCTCAGCTCCAGGTCCAGTTGCCGTTGTTAGTTGTGGGGAGGAGTCCCTTGGGGGAGTCAAATGGGCAACCTTGTGGTTGAGAGCCCGCACTCCAACCAACTGAGCCATGGGGGGGGGGGAGCTCAGCGGCAGCTCAGCTCAAGGTGCCGTGTTCAATCTCAGTTGCAGGGAGCGCTGCCCACCATCCCTTGCGGGATTCGAGGAGTCAAACTGGCAACCTTGTGGTTGAGAGCCCACTGGCCCATATGGGAATCGAACCGGCAGCCTTCAGCATTAGGAGTAGGGAGCTCCAACCACCTGAGCCACCAGGCCGGCCTCCTAGGTCTTGCACTTCTTGTATCTTTCCGACACCAGTTAGCACGGTGATGGGCAGGTCATTAGATGGATCAACATCATCATCACTTGTTACTGCCTTCACTTAGGGCACGGTCTCCAGGAGCCCCTTGTGTTATAATAAAGCATCCATGTATTCCCTGGGAGCAGTTACCCCGTTCATTCACCCAGCAGCTCTTCCCTAGTGTCATGACACGCCAGATGTCCTGAGGAATCTAGTTATGAATCACCGCTGCAGCCAAGTGTCTTACCTTTATTGTGTCTCTTGTCCTTTCCAACAACCGTGTAAGGGAATTTAATATCCCCATTTTACAGATGGGGACTGGAGACTAGAGCTTTAAATAATTTGTCCGAGGTCATTCAGCTAATAGATTATGAAACTGGGATTTGAATTAGGTCACCCCTCGAATAACATCTTTCCCGCTCACTTGCAGTCCAATATGAGTTTTTCTCTTTCCCAGAAATGTGCCGTCTTACATTGGAGGGAAAGTAGTAGTCACAGCTGAGACTCGTAACTTGGCCGCAGTCCGTCGCCCGTCTTAGGAGATGAAGGGCATTGAGAAGGTGAGGGTCACTGCTGGGGAGGAGGGGGCTGTAGGCAGCCACAGGTAGGGGTTCTGGGGAAACTGAGGACTGAATGCCTGGGCTAACCACTGGAGGGCACCAGAGGGGCAGGTAAAACTGCTTTGCAGAGACACAGACCTGAGACCATGAAAGTAATCCAGAGAGGCGAGGTAGACTGAGCAGAGGCTGGGAGAAGGAAGATAGGCCACAGCGGAGGCGTTTGGGAGGATTACCGAGCAGCACGGCATTGAAGGCGGGAGCTGGAGTGAAGTCCGCTCTGTACACACCTTCCCCGGTGGACAGAATGGGGAGAACCTCTTCCCCAAGCTCTTTGCGTTTCCTGAGGTAGCTCTGGGGCTTCCAGGCTCTCCCAGGGGAGGGGAAGGGCCAGGAGAATGAGTGATAAGAGCCAGGAGGAGGAGCAAGGCCACGCCAAGAGAAGCTTCTGGGGCAAGCATTTTATTTGTTAATACAAGAATAGAAATTCTGCAATAAATATAATCTAATAAATAACATCTCCAAATAAATAAATATTAATACAACAAACAGTCATGAGTGGTTGGGGCTGGAGGGCAGGGCCTGGGGGAGCTGCCCCCCCACACCCCGAAATGCTACTGCAATGTAAACTTTCAGGAAATCCTGTGGCTGTGGCTATGGTTGCCCTCCCCAGGCTGGGCAACCCACAGATACCCTGGAAAAGGGGGCGGAGAAGGGCACCATGATGCTGGCAAGAAAATTCGAGGCACGATCCTTTGGTTGCTAGCCTGTGCCACAGTTGCCTTCGTGACCCCTGGGTCTGGTCTGTCCCTGCCCCTCTGCTTTCAGTATTACCTCCAATGCAGACCCCACCTCTTCCATTCTTAATCCTATCTCTTCCTGTTTGGACTTGCCACTGCGTTTGTTTCCTGAATTGGATGTATGGAGTTAATGGGGGTAGGGGAGCAACACCCATCTAAGGAGAGTGGGGCAGTCAAAGGGCTTCACCCCAGAAAGGCACGTGCTGTGGTGGCCCCCTTCCTGCCCTACAGGCATGCTTCCTGGAAGTGCCACTTGAGGGGCTGGTTGGGCACTGGCAGGTGATGGGCAGGAAGCAGGAGAGAGAGCCTTTGCACAGACTCGAACCACTTCGGGCTCCCTTGAGCATTACTTCCTGTGGAAATGGGACGCGGCCTATTGCACCTCTTCCCCAGACCTGCAGAACTTTGGGAAGTGGGAGGAGATGGGCCTTATTGCATCACGCCCTCCTCCAAGTCCGGGAAGGGCCAGAGGCTCACCGCTTCTGTCTCCTGGCTCAACAAGTGTGGGCATACAGGTTTCTCCTCCCAGGTGGGAGCAGGGTTGGAGGGAGAAGGGAAAGAGGAGGTGGTAAAGGTCAGAGATCAGAAGCCATGGGCCTCCAGGTGCAGGGTGACTGCAGCTGCTGGAGGCTGTATCTTCTTCTTGAGCCGGTTGAAGTCCTTGGCTGAGCGCCACAGCCAGGTCTGCAGCTCCTTCAGCAGCCAGAAGTCGTCCATCTTCTGGAGGAAGTCGCTGTGGGCGGGCCCAGGGGCCCAGGTGGGCTGCGTCCCGGGCAGAGGCTGGGGCAGCGGGTAGCCCAGAGCCGCCATGACACCCGCAATGCTGCCCAGCAGGCCCTGGACACTGGTGCAGAAGTGGGCCAGGCTGCGGCGCAGCTCGGCCGCTGCCGCCTGCCGGTTAAGGCCACGCAAGTGGCACAGAAGGTGGCTGTAGGCCTCGTAGTTCTGGGTCAGCCGCAGTTTGTCATTGAGGCTTCGCCATACTTCCAAGTTGACAGTGGCCCTGGGCAGAGTCTCTGCCCCCAGCCGAGGTGGGTTGAAGTCGGGCTCGTTGAAAGGGGGGCCCAGGTAGTTCAGCTGCAGAAAGGAGAGGGTGATGGGGAAGGGAAAGAAGGAGGGGGGCAAGCAGCCAGCTCGCAGCCCAGGAGATACCTGCCCCCGAAGCTTCTGCTTCCCGTGTCCCCTGACACTGGCCCTATCAATGCACTTGCTGGGCCTCTGTTCACAGGCCTCCCCTAAGTTTCTCCGGGGATGTCACCTGTATGGAGGTGATAGTTGAAGCAATGGGGGTGCTGAGCTCTCCTATGGAGAGAGGTGCAGGAAGAGAAAAAGTGAGCAGCAGATCCTGGGGAGGACTCGCTGGTTTGCCTGGCTGTGTTTGCAAGCCTCCGGGGAGCACCGACCTGGGGGCGGGGCAAAGAGGAAGAGGAGCCAGGAGGCCCCAGGAGGCCAGGCCGCAGAGGTAGGAGGTGGACCAGGAGAGTGCGGAGCCAAGAAGAGTTCAAGAAGGCAGCAGCGCTCAGCAGCGTGGCTGTAAAACAGAGCAGAAGGAGCCTTAGGAAGTGCCGTTGGGTTTGGCAAGAAGGAGATGCCTGACAACCTTGGAGAGAACCGTGTCGGTGGCCTGGAAGCCAGATTGCAGGGGGTTAAGGAGTGAGTGGGTGGAGAGGAAGTGGAGGCAGAGGGTGTAGACCACTCCTTCGAGAAATTTGGCAGGGAAAGCCAGGAGAGAAAAAGGGTCGGGAACTAGAGGGGGTAGCAGAGTCAAGCAAAGGTTTTCTGGACAGGGAAACCAGAGAGGGGAAAGCGGGGGGAAAGGCAGAGGGGCCCGTGGGCATCGGAGCTCCATTTGCCTCTTGACATGTCTGGTCCTAGCAGCTGAAGGGCTGGGGACAGAAGGTACTCACTAAGCCCCAAGGAAGGGCTCAGCCCATCGGAGCGGGGCTGCGGAAGGAAGCAACTGAGGCAGTGGCAAGAGTGGGGCAGGAGGAAGGGTATGGAAGCCAGTCTAGTGAAGAAGACAGAGCCTTGCCAACCCCCCGGGGGAGAAGCCTGGGGCCCAGGGAAAGGGCTGAGGGAGACAGTTCAGCTGGGGAGAGAAAGGGAGAGGAGAGGGGCGAGGCCTGGGACAGGCAAGGGCCCAGGGGGAGGTTCACACGCTGACAAGCATAGAGACAAACTAATTTCCTCGGTGTATCCTGGGGCTGGAGCCAGCTCCCCCACTGCCCTCCTCCCCTTTCTTTCCCTGGCTCCAAAGTAGGGTCTGGGATGTGGAAGAGGAACACGGGAAGAGGGGGCCGGTTCCCAGTGGTCCTCGCTAACTCTGACCCTCCTTCCTCCTCTCCTGGGCTCTCAGAACACCTCTGAGCCGCCCCACATCCTTATGGCAGAACTTCATCCGCACCCTGCGTCCCCTGCCACCACTGGCCTGGGTTCCCTGCAGCCCCCTTCCCACCAGTCCCCTCTAGGAGGCCCAACTAGGATGGGAGAGGCAGACAGAAGGGAGGCCCATGGGTCCAGAGCAGCAGGGCCCCAGGTCTGGGGCAGAGGCGAGCTGGAACACAGGCATGGGAGGTGGGGCCCCTCCATCCCCACCCAGCCCCGCCCGTGCAAGAGACACCACAACACGGTGTAAACAGAGGAGACTTCCCCGGCCCCCAGGGGGAGGCGGGCGGCTGGGCCGGCAGCCAGTGGGGCAATGGGCCAAGGCGGGTGCGAGGCCTGCCCACATGCCTAGTCCTGGGGCCAGGGATGGGGAGGAGGGGGCACCTAAGAGGGAAGGGCAGGAGAGAGGCCAGACACAGAGACTGCTTGGAGCCAAAGGGCCCCTCCTTATCACCCCACATTCATCAGGACCCCTCCACCATTCTGTCTCTCTTGCCCCAATTCCTCTTCCATTCCTCACCCAAATCCCAGACCCCTAAACTGCCCTGGATACTCACGTAGGTCCCAGCCAAGCTGCGGAGTTGGTGCTCCAGGTAGCGGGTGAGGTCATAGGTTTTCTGGATGGAGGGGCCAGGCCCTGGGTCCCCTGTGCGATTGAGGGCTGGCACAGCAGGGAGGTGCCAGAGCACGGTGCACAGGCAAGCTAGCATCCCCCACGAGTCCCCTGCAGACAGGATGGGCAAGAAGCATGAGGGCGGGCCTGGCCCGGAGAGGAAGCAGCTGGCAGCCCCTCAGGTGTCTGTCCCCACCTTGGGCTGGGAGGGGGGGTGAGGGTGGGACGCCAGATGGGAGACAGGGGGTATGGAGGAGGGGAGCATTCCTGGTCCAAGAAAGTGTGTGTGTGTGTGTGTGTAGGCATGTATGTTGCGGGTGTGTGTCTACCAGTAGCTATTGGAGCGTATATTTGTGTGTCAGCTATAAAAGTCACTGTGTATGTGCTGACATGTGTGTGTAAGGGCCGGGGCCAGGCCTAGGGACATGGATCAGTATGCCCGGGTTCCAGGTGTACCTCAGCCTCCTTCCCCAGCCTCCCAGCCCCTCTGTAGTTTGCGGGGAGCCAAGGGATGGGAAACAGCACATGTCAGAGCTGCCAGCTAAGAGCAGTCAGCCCTGGGAAGGGTGCAAAGGAGAGGCTGCCCCCCAAAACAAAGGAGGCCCCATGAAGCTCCAGGAGGCAAGGTACAGGGTCAGGCCACCAGGCGGGGTCAAGGAGGACGACACAGGGCTGACTCCTGTGGTCAGTGGTGGGACCATTCTAGGATTTGGTCCTTGCCGTGCAAGTGTAGGATGGCATTAAAATAAAGGAGATTTGGTGTTCACTCTCGGGGACTGCCTGCTGTGTGGAGGTTTGCCCTATTCTGATCTACGGTTTTGGATGGGGAACAGTTTGACCTGAATGAGGCCTTTCAATTAGCCTGCAATGGAGAGAGAGGAAGGGGAAGGGGAAGAGAGAGAATGATGGATTTGATGAATGGGTTTATCAGCTGAGGGTGCTAGGGAGTTTGGGCATCCCCGGATGCCAGAGGCCAGGGGTCAATGCTGTGTGGACATAGGCAGTTGGGAAACATGATTTCCCCAGCTTTTAGGTGAGGTCCAAGGTCAAGAGCACTGAGCTAGGATTCAGTGAGCATTGGGACTTGGGAAAGGCAGCTTGGGTTAGGACAGGATAAGGCTGTAATTGGCACTGAGCTAGGTTAGCTTTAAGGACTGGATTACTTTGAAAGTTTCAGGTTAGTTTATTGGAATTTGGCCGAGTGAGTGTGGCTGAGGTTTGAGTCCAGCTGGGGGATGTGGTGAGGTTTGGGCAGGCAGAGGGTTGGCAGGGACTCAGGTCTGTGAATGTGTTGATTCAAATGTCAGATGGGGTGATGCACGCATGTCACTAAGAGTAGGGCTAGTATGGATTTTGAGCTTGGGGAGATGTGAGATCATGAGTGGTTTCTGCTAGTTTATATTTTATACTTCCAAAATTTCTGCAATGACATATGTTGTTTTGATAGTTAAAAATAAGTTGGATATGGGTTTAATATCCAACTTGACTGTACTTAGAGTTAGGATAGGTTTGGTGTTAAGAATTAAACTAGGTTAAGTTTACAATTAGTCCTAACACTGGGTCAAGGTTTGAGAGAGGGTATAAACCTGGAAGGGTTTAGGATTCGAATTGTATAGAATGTCTTACGGGGTGTAAGGCTCAGCTGGGGACTTTTGCAGTGGCCCAACTGGTCAGTCTTGACTCTTTCAGATGCTTGACTGGCTGGCTTTACCAATGGAATGTGGGAGTAGGGGGGCTGCTAGGTCAGGGACCCGGCCCTCTTGGAGGAAAGGCTCTTAGTTTGAGGGGGTGTGTGTGCCCACGCACATGTATGTTTTAGGACAGTGAGCAGGGTCAGGGAGCACATAGCTGCTCCCTGAGGAGCCAGGCGCCCCTTTTCCTCTTTGCCGTCTGCAGCCTATGCCTTCCCTCCTGAGTCTTCCTTTCCTCATTCTTTCTTTTCATCCGAACTCATGCTGATGCTGAGTTCCTTTCTATTTCCTGTTCTTCACAACCCAAGACAACTCCAGGCCCTTCTCTGCACGAAACCTCGGGCTACCCTCAGCCTGGTATCTGGCTGAATCACCTCTAAGGTCCTACAAGGTGGGGTTAGTTTTGGAGGTTGGAGACCTGCTGAGGTGGGCAGTGGCCCTTCCAGCCTTGAGGAAGCTTTCAGGATTGAGTCTAGCATCACTCACAGTTAGTGGCAATGCTGAGGGTCCTTACTGAAGCAGTAATTGGGAGCTGGGTTTGCCTCTTTACCCACCCTGCTTTGGTCAGCCGTGCCAGCCAGAGTTCTGGGACGGGGCTGTGCCTATCCCATGGAGAGGGGTGGGGGCACTCATGAACCCCTTCTGGGCCCTGTGGGACATCTCTGGGGAGCACTGGCTCCCTACACAGGGACAGCAGGGGAGAAGCCTTTGGATAAACAAGAGCTAAGTCATCTGGGCAGAAAAACGGCTCATGAAATTAACCAGACAAGGCCGGTGTTTCCAGGAATATTTCAGTTCTGAGGTAACTGTCACTGCAGGCTGGGGTGGGGGGGGAGGGGGCGGGCAGGAGAGAGAGCAGAAGGATCCAACTGACCGATCCATGGAGACCCAGAAAGAGGGAAGGAGTCTCAAATCCAGAGGGAGAGGCTAGGAGAGGAGAAAGGGGACAGGGCTATACCCTCTGTTATTACAAATTCCACTCTGGGCAAAATGTCCGCATAGCTCAGGCAGCAAAACTGAAAGCGTCTGGGGCTGAGAACACCTGTGGTTTGGTTTTAAGCAGCCTGCAGCTAGCCTGTGTCCCCCAGAAGGGAGAGTGCAGTGGGCATCCTGGAGCCCTCACCCATCCTCCTCTCCAGGCTCTTGGTGTGCAGGTGGACCTGGCCACTGGGGGCTGTGCCCTGGGCCCCCTCCCCCAGTCCTGGCCCCCAGCCCAGCCCCCGCCCCAGCTCTGCCTCTGGCTGCTGCCCACTGATTGTTTACATCCCGTCTTCCCCTGTGTTTATAAATCTGCCTGAGCACGTGAGGAGCTAATGAGTGCAGCTCACGTTTCCTGCTACAGCCCCCCCACCCCCATCCTGGCCCCCGCCTGGGCCAGCCCCTAATTCCATCCAGATCCCTGGGCCCTGGGAACCGAGGCCCCCCTCATGAACGAACACACATACACACACACACACACCCAGCCACGCAAGTGCATGGCCACTCGGACATGCAGCACACTCGGGTATGCATGTCATTAGCCAGCTACCCTTCGGTCCCTGGCCTGTCCCCGAGGCTGATCTCACTTAGTGAGGGTGACGGGGCTCAGCGATACACACAATACAGATGTCCCAGTGTGGCCGGGGTGGGTGGGACAAGTCAGCAGGGAGACTCTGCCCCTGGGATTGGTGGCTAAGAGCTAGCGGATAACGTAGGAGACAGGGAGGCATCGCAGAGCTCGAGAGGTGCTGGGCTAAATGTAGGAGCCAGAAGGAAAAGCCCTGCCCCTCAGGCCAGACCAGGACAAAATCCTAGTGGCCTTAGAGGGGTCTGTTGAGGGGGATGAAGCAGTTTAGTGGGTGGTGTGTCCACTGTGGTGTGAGACCCAGGCATTGAGACTGTAGGAAAGGGCCCTTGGGGGAGCTTCCCAACCTGCCTTCGCAGGGAAAGGCCCACAGAAACAGCGGGACCTCCTGTGTCCTCTGCCTTCCCCTCCCTTCCATCCTTCCCTATCCCCCAGGCCACTGAGCAGTGGCTTAGTGAGTGGGGACACATGGGCCCAGAAATCAGGAGACCTTGGGGCTGCACTATGCGTGTCAAGTTCCTCAGCAAACCACGTGGGGCTCCATGTCTGCGGTCTTCTTCAGCAGCCCCCTCCCTGCCCTTCTCTTCCACTTAAATGACAGAAGAAACCCAGGCCCGGGAGAGAAGCAGCCAGGTGGGCCAGCCGCTTTGCCTTGTGAAGTCAGTGTGGTCACAGAAGTTGGGCTTTCGTCGGAGTGAGAGGGTTCCGGAGTGCGCTGCAAAAGGACCCTTGAACGTGCTGGGAGAGAGCAGGGGGAAGCCAGGGGAGCTGGGCCGCCCGCTGAACGTGAGGCACCGAGACCAAGCAAAGGAAATAGTCGGGGCAAGTGTGTGGGTGAGTTTGAAAGGGGTGTTGTTATCCGGAGGGCGGGAGGGGCTCCAAGGGAGCGGGCAGGACCCAGGGTGTGAACAAGCAGGTGGGAGTGTAGGGAGGAATGTGAAGTGTCACTAATAGAGTAGCTGGTGTGGCAGGGTGGTGTGCAGAAGTGCGGGGCTCTGTGAGGGGGAGAGGGAGCCATTACACCAGTCAGGAGACACTTCTGGGGCTGTTGGGTGACAGTTGCTGCAATCTCTGCCTGGTGCCCGTTTGTGCCCCTGGTTGAGTGCGTGGCTCCAGGGCAGCCAATGTGTCTGAGCCAGTGGTGGGAGCAGGTCTAGTCTCTCAGGGAATTGTGTCCCGAGGGAGGGGTAATGTGTGCTGGGATGCGGGGCAGGGGTCTGTCTGGACACTGAGAGCAGGAGATGTCCCTCTGGGTCAGGGTCAGGGAGCGCCTACAGGAGTGTGTCCAGTGCCGCCACCCACCGCCTCTCTCCAGGGTTTGGACTGCTCCTGCCATGCCGGACCGCCAGCCACCCCTCCATTCCTGGCAGCCCCCTCATACCCCAGGGGGAAAGGCCAGGCCGGGCGCAGGAGGAAACTGGGACGGGGTCCTCTGGGATTGGGGATCCCTGGGTAGGGCTTCTGGAGCGCAGTGTGGAGTTGCTGGGAAGGAAGGTAGGGAGAGCAGAGATGAGAGGACTCTGCAAAGCCGGGGGGACAAGGTTTCCCTCGAGGGACTCGGCCCAATAACTGTGCGGCGGCGGCCGCTCGCTAGCCCTCCCCCCTCAGTGGTGACCTCTCGCTCTCGGCCCCCTCCCGGTGGCGGCGGCGCCTTCCCCTTGTGTGGCCCGGGCGTCCCGGGCCCCACCCCCGGCCCGCTCCCGCCCGGTCGCTCCCTTCCCGTCGGCGGGGGCGGGGGCGGGGTCCCGGGCGTCGGGCTCCCCGGCTCGGCCCGGCCGCTGCCCCTTCCCGCGCGTCAACTCTCTGCCCGGCCCGCCCGCCTCCCGCGGGCCGCGAATGCCGAGCGGCCACTGCCGCTGCTCCCCGACCGGTGACGGACTTTTTCCTGCCCGGTCCGGCTGGGCTGCGCCCGCCCCCCGCTCTAATCACTCCCAGGCCACGGCGGGCCGGGAGTGGGGCTCGGTGCCGCCGCCCCTCCCGCCACCCTGCCCCTACCTGCCGCCGGCTCCCCGGCCGCGGGCAGCATGGTGGGCTCCGGCCGCGCCGCGCGCAGCGAGGAAGCCGCGAGTCCCGCCCGCGGCCCGGCCCGGCCCAGCCAGGCTCCGCTCAGCCCTCCGCCGCCTCTCCCCTCTCTCCCGCCTTCCTTTCCGCCCTCCCCTCCCGCCGGGCCGGGGAGGGAGAGCTGCGCGGCCCGAGGTGTCGGCCTCCCCTCGCCTCCCACCGGCCCGGCCCCGGGCTCCCCTCTGCCTCCCTCCCTCCCTCCCACCTCCTTCTTCCTCTCCCGGCCCCCACCTCCCCGCGTGCCGCGTCTCCCTCCCGCAGCCCCGCTCCCGCCTCGGACTCTCCGACTTTTGCGCGGGGCTCTGTCCATTGGGATCTGCGGGACCCCGCCTCGCTGGGGCTCCAGGTGGCCGCCTCCCCAGGTCTGCGGGTCGCTGGGGCTCCCTGCCGCGCCCCGGGCCACCTCCTGGCCCCTCCGAGCGGAATCCAGGAATGCCGCGTCCCTGCCGGGCCGCTCTCGAGGGCGCCCAGCTGTGCCTCCCCCGGCCTGAGCGCCGCTGGCGGGGGCAGCTCCTGGCTCCCCAGCCCGGCTCCGGCTGGGGCTCCCGGGGGAAGGACGGAACCGGATCTCGCGGCTCCTGGGCGGGGGCGGGGGCCGGGGCCTCGGACGCCTGGCTCCTACCTGCTCGGAAGTCCATGGGGCTGGGGGCCGGGCCGGCCGGGCGCGGCTCCTCTCCCGGAGGCTGGCGGAGTGGGAGGGCGAGCCGCGGCTCCGGCGAAGCTTTAATAATCCCATCCGCCAGGCCCACTCGCAGGTTTTTTTCGCTCGGTTTCGGATTTTTTTTTTTTTCGGTGTGGGACATTCTGCAAACTTTTTTTTTTTTTTCTGACGTGTAAAGCTGTAACCACAAATTGTAGCGGCCCTCCCCGGGGTGGGGGGAGGAGGGGGGGAGGAGAGAAGGGAGGGCTTCTGGGGCTCCTCTCCCTCCCACAACACCGAGGGGGGGTGAGGTGAGGCGAGGCTGCGGCGGTACCACCCTGGGCCTCCTGGGGGAGGGGGCAGGGAGGGCATCAGTCCGTCTGCAAACTCGGAGAGTTCTGGGAGGGAGCCGCCCGCTCCTTTCCCTCGCCCTTGGTGTCGGCCTGGGGCACTGCCCGCTGCCCGGCGCGGGTCCCGCTCACACCCTACCTCTGCCTCCTCATCTCTAACCTTCCCCCCCACACCCAATAAATGCAATGACACATTCTCCCAAATGCCAGCGAGCTGGCCTCCAAGCAAGTGATGGTGTTTTTCCTGCTGCCCTTTGTCTGGGCTGACCGCCCCTCTTGCCTATTGTCCCGCCGCCTGTCCCGTTTCCAAAAGCTGGGGCTAAGAGAGGCGTTCGGCCGGGGCAGGTGACTAACCGGCTCACAATGCCCCCTGCGGGGGAGGAAGAGGGCACCACAGGCCTCTGCCCGGCTCGCAGGAAAGAAGAAGGCACTTGGCGGAGGGCTTTTCCCTCAAGTTCACAAGGTTCTTCATTCTTCTCAGTGGCTAGGAGCGTGCACACGGGTGGGGGATTTTAATTCATTAATCAGCACGAGGCACCGGGACCAGTTTCCACACTAGGGCTTCACCCATGACTCAGCGAGAATGCTCCCATTGAAGGCGAGGGACAGACCCCATTTGTGAAATGCTTCCCCATAAAGACGTTGGCTTCCTCCTGCCTTTGGGGTTTGGGGTTGTTGGTTTTTTCCGGTGGTGGGGTAGGGGTGGTTTGGCTGTGGAGTGCTCTCCTCCCTTCCCTCAGGCCTGGGGGGGAATTGCTGGGCGGGATACCCAGGGGACCCGTAAACCTAGACCCTCCAGGTCTCCCTTCCTCTACAGAGGGCTGCCAGGGAGAGTGCAGAGGAAACCGCTCTCATCTGGGGTGGTGCAGAAAGCCCCACTTCGAGACTTTTCTTGGGGCACAGTCATTTGGTCTCCAAGGCTTGAGTGCTCTAGAACAAGCCCAGCAATGAAATCATTTGGTAATGAGTTGTTTTTGTTGTTGTTTCTTTGTTGTTCCAAAGAGGGAGAAGCAGTGGTGGGCCAGATCTGGAAGGTGATTCCTCTGCTACAGCATCAGAGCTGTGCTCCCCATTCCTCCCCTGCCGACCCAGAGAAAGGTGGACATCCTGCCAGCCCTGCCACAGCCCCTCCAGCCTGCAGGTCAGAGCAGGCGGCAGGGGCATGACCAGAATTGGGTTCCCAGGGCAGCTCTTCCCTTTTCTGCACTTCTAGAACTGGGGTGGGGGGGTGGGGGGGTGGGGAAGAAGTTTGTTTTCAATTACCTCACTGGAGTGGGACAGACTTTGTTGTTGAGTTTTTTTCCCTCTTCTTTCTTTTTTTTTTTTTTCCCTGAGAAAAAGAACTGGGAAAGGGGAGCTGGCCTGGGGTGGGGGGCAGGGGACTTTCTGGGGCATCAGCAACAGCTCTGATGAAACCTACCTTGGAGGGGCCCTTTCAAAAAGTTCCCCCCTGCCCCCTCCCCCCGCCTGAATGCTGGAATTTCAATGACATTCTTGACTGGTGAACCCAATGATCTCTGATGCCCATGCCACGGTCAGAAGGCAGATAGATGCCCAGTGGGTGATTGACACAGGCCAGCCAGGAGGTCCCCTAGCAGCCATTCTGTCAGAGGGAAGGAACCACGGAGGGGAGGGAGCGGCTCAAGTCCTCCCCTGGTTTGCAGCCTGCTGCTTGTGGAGAGTATCTGTACAGACAATGTGGTTTGGATTTGGCTGAGCCCCCTCAGCACCTTATAAAGCACCTTGCTGAGTCAGGGAGAAAGCAGCCCCACCGCAGGAGAGGAGGAAGGGGCCAGGAGAGAAAGGGGAAAGGGGGAGAGGGGAGCTGAAGGAGGAGGGTGGGGGCTGAGGGAAGAGGAGGGGGAGAAGAGAAGGGACAGGGCAGGAAAGAGGAGACACAAAGAGGCAAATAAGTGGGTGGGGGTGGGAAGGAGGGGAGGAGGCGGGAGCCCAAGGAGGAAGAGGAGCAGATTGCAGTGTGTGTGTGTGTGTGTGGGGGGGGGCGCTTACCATGTGGCCCCTGCCTCCAGCAAGTGTTCACCTCAGGAGTCTAGAAAGCTTTGGTTTACAGGAACCCAGGGCTGCAACTCTGAGATGGGGACCCAGGCCAGGTGGGTACAGGGACAATTGGCTTTACACACAGCCCCTGGGCTTGGTGCTGTGACCCCACAAACGGGGGAAGTCATGTTCTGCCTCTGCTTCTTGTCTGGACTTGCATCCCTACCCTATCCCCTCACCGGGGTGGGGGGGCAAGTCTTTCCCCTCCCCCTCTGCCCCACTGCCAAAGGGAAAATCAACTCCATCTCCAAGCTGCCAGTGCCCCTCTGCCATGTCTGGGCAAAGGCAGCAGGCTAGGAGCTGCCAATTGGGTTGGGGTGGGGGCTGGAATAAAGACTGTGCTTTTATTCTGCCAAATCCCAAATGGGAGTGGGCTGCTGGGATCGGGGGAGAAGCTGAGTAGCAATAGCCCCTCCAGGGTTTCTGTGGGGTGGCAGGGCACAGGTGGCTGCCCTCTGATTTCCAGCTGGGGACCTCAGGAAAGTTCCTGCTCTGCCTGCTGGTGGGGGCAGGGCAGAGGTTAGAGGAGGCACCGCCCCCCCTGAGTTCCAGATCCATCTGTCCCATGGTGTGTTGTGCAGGCATTTCCTGAGCCCCTGCTGGGTGCTAGGCCCTATAAAGGACCGAGGGAAGAGGAAAACCCACCCCTGCCTTCAAGAATTTCACAGTCTTGTGACAAGGGACACTCATTAAACTGTCTGAGATCAGAGGATGGAGAGGGAAGGAGAGCTCTGGGAGGAGGTGGAGCTTCAGGGTGGAAATGTGGCTGGATGGCCAGAGGGGCAGCGGCAAGGCAACCAAAGGCTGAGGCACCACGGAGGTAGCCCTGGGCATAGTCCGCAGGGCTCCCTGCACTCGGCAGAGGGCCAGGCTGGGAGTCCCAGCGGCAGGCTCCCAATTGACCAGTGTGACCTTGGGACAAACCCATCACTTTTCTGTGGAATGGAATATGACCACCTCTGCCCTCCTGCCCCACAGGACGCTGGGAGTGTCAGTGAGCTGAAGAGGAAGACACTGCTTTGCTGCCTGCTGGCCTAGACTCCAGGCTTTACCATCCACGGTTGGGTGGCAGGTAAGGCCCAGGGGTGTGGCTGGGTAGGGGGCAGGGCTAGCTGGCACCAGGTGATGACTGAGCTGCCCTCCAAGGGGTGGGTGTGAGTCATTGTTGGCTCAAGGACAGGCTAGGGTCCCCCCTCTCCCTCCCACCTTCCCCCATAACTGGCATCGCCTCTCCAGATGCCCCAAAACACCATGTTCCAGGCAGCAGCAGAATTGGCATTGGAGGGCCCCTGGCTCCTGCGTGTCCTAGATTCCTGCACTAGAGAGGCTTCTGGTCTGGTCACCTGTGATGGGTGAGCAGGAGCGTGGTGGTGGAGAAGCCCACAGAGGTGAGTAAGGACATTCACCAATTCATTCATTCGTTCACCAAACACTCCAGGAGAATCGACTCCATGCCACGCGCCATAGACACAGAGAGGAGCCCTAAGGAGCCGTGGGGAAGAGGGAAGGACGCTGACCCGTGTGCAGGCAGGAGACCCGGGCTCTGCCATGGCGACTCTGCCAGCCTCCTGCACTGCCTGGCTTTTCTAGGTGACGTGTTACTCCCTTGGGCCTCTAGTTTAAATGTACTGAACTCTTACCACGAATCAGGTCCTATACTGAGGCACTATGTGAACAATTTTATCTCGTTCTTACTATAACCATATAAAATAGGAACTGTTATTTCCCCATTTTATATATGAAGAAACTGCGACTTGGTAAGATGAAGTCACTCGTCTGAGGTCACACAAGCGGCAGAACCAGGACTGGAGCCCAGAGCTGTCTGCCATCGACGCCATGCCCTTTTAGCTACACCATGCAGGTGCAAACCTGGGGCGGGGCGGGGAGAGGGGGACACTGAGGCAGGGGACTCTTCAAAGGAGAAGAGGCTGAATGCTGAGAGCGGCTCCAGAGACCGCAGTACTTGCCCAGCGCCCCCAGGCTATAAGGTACCTAACCCGGGTTATGCCTGGTCTTTTCAGGACAGTAAGAAGTTCCTTGGGACAGAAAAAGGCCCTGTTTGCCTGGAACAGAGACCTGGGCTCCCCTGCCGACCAACCATCACCCACTATATGACTTGACCGTGTAATGCTGGGCCGCACCCCATATCGCCCTCCTGGGTCAGTGACAGGCGCCACCCCAAGAGTGCTCTAATCCCCTCAGCTAGAGTTACAGTTTCCAGGAATGGAGAGTTTGAACCATGGATTGAGCAAAGGACCACCTACCTGCCTGCAGAAACCAGGGCCAGGGGACTCGTGCTGCCTGAGGGCCAGACTGTATGGCTTGCACAGGGAGGGCCTAGGGGGCCCCCTGGGATCCACCCCTGGGAGGAGTGCCTCGCCACTACCGCACCAGCACATCCAGTGTGAATGTACAGGCCCGGGGGCCACTGAGGGCAGGAGGGTACGGAAAGGCACAGGTGTGCACTTCCCCTTTCCCTCCACTGGGCAGGAGCCCAGAGGGCCCTGCCTCACCCTGAGTTGGCCATGATGTCAGCGGAAACCCCGGGGCCTCCTCCTACCTCAGCAAGGGCCCTACCCTGCCTTGCGTCCCCCACCCATACCTGGACTAGCTCAGGCCTCCCCGAGGACACCGCACCCACCTGCCTCCCCGTGAAGCCAAGACGAACCAGGCCCTGCTGGTGGCCACTCTCTGCCCTAGCGGGGCTTGAGCTGCCAGTCTGCAAGGATAGTGGGGTGGTAGGTGTGTGAGGAGGACAGGGGCAAAGGGATACCCCCTGTGCTCAACTCCTCCCTTGCCCGCCTGGAGCTTTCCCTGCATTCTCCCAGGATGTTCCATTGCCCTGGCAAACCCATGCCTCGGGCTCCGTGACTCCGTCTCCCCTGGCAGAGGAGTGGGGTTACCTCTCCCTGGGCTGGAAGATCGTTATCCTCCCCTGCTGAGTCACTGCCGGCTCCTCCCGCTCTGTCCCCTCCCTCCCCACGACGCCTCCCTTCAGGCTTCCTGGGGCTTCCTCCAGACTGTCTGGGCTTCTCAGGGGCTGGGGTCAGAGCACACAGCACCTCCCTGGGGCCATCCCATGTGGCAGAGAAGGGAGTCCCACCCCCAGTGCCTGCGCTGATGGGAGACTGACACTGGTGAGGGTGACCGCTCCCCTTTTACTAGGTGTGTGACTTTGGACAAGTCACTTAACCCCTCTGCACCTCAGTTTTCTCTTGCATAAAACAGGGGTGATGCTAGTGGTACTTTCCTCAGAGTATGGGACAATTGAGTTAATACAAGGCCAGTCTCTGGCACGTCACTCAATGATGTTAAATAGGATTATCCTGTTTCCCCGAAAATAAGACTTAGCCAGACAATCAACTCTAATGCGTCTTTTGAAGCAAAAATTAATAAAAGACCCGGTCTTATTTTATATTATATTATATAAGACCAGGTCTTATGTTAATTTTTGCTCCAAAGGCGCATTAGAGCTGATGGTCCAGCTAGGTCTTATTAGGGGGAAACCCAGTATCATCTGCCTCATATGCCATCTTCCTGCCTCTGCTAGTGATGCCACCGGCCCCTTGCAAGCCCCCATGTCTACGTGTCTGCACCTTCTCTGTTCTTTTGACCCTGCTTCCTGGAGACTGTTCCCGTCATCCCCACTCTGATTCCCCATGCAGGGTACAGACACAGAACTCTAGAGAGTTCTAGAATTGGGCCATTGCTCAACTCCCCAATGATGAGTGATTCTTGAGCATTTGACTTGGCGTCCCAGACAGTCTCCCGGAGGGGTTCAGTGTGTTGGAGGAGGAAGGGAGACACTCGGGGTACAGTGAGCTCGGAAGGGACGAGAGGGACCCGCCCGTCCTGGCTGTGCCGGGTGCCAGCCCCATTCTGGGCTTTCAGGCTGTCTGTCTGCCAGACCTGGGTGGTTTGGGTCTCTGAGGAGCTCACCCCTCCCAGCCCCAAAGGCACCTTTCTGAGGTCACCTTGTGGCCCTCAAAAGAGTGCTCTGAGCACACGTCAGTTTCAGCCACTGCCTGCTACAAAATTTGTTAAACGGACTCAAGATCTCAAGGTGTACAAAGGACTGTGGTATAGAGAAAGGAGAGGTCAGCAGAAGGAAATGTCAGGGGAGAATTTGAGTGGAAAACATACGAAAGCCACACCTGGCCTGGTACTGGTTCCAGGGCTGGCACACAGAACTCGGGGGTCCAACTGTCCCCCAGAACTTTTGGAAGCACCTTCTCTATGTGTCCCCACGGAATAATGTGGACCTATAGACACCCACGCCTGCCAGCCAGGGGCTCAGCCGTCTCCTGGGACAGAGGGCAAGATGGCCCTGGCCCCAGAGCTGCCCTGCTGTTAATTAGTGGCCTTCTCCCTGCCCTGCCCCCAGTTTCCTGAAGTCTGTGCCCCTGGCCCTGTAGTAAGCTCATCTCAGCCCCTCCCTCCTCACATGTCTAGCACAGCGTGGGCACCGAGCTGGGACCCAGGGGCGCTTGCTTGCCTTGTGGAGGCCAAGTCGCCTGGCTCTATTCTGGGAGCTGGGACTGGACACGGTGTCTGTCTCCCTCTGCTGGTCCCTTAGGGGACAGCTCGGCCAGGACGCTTTATCAGAGTTGGTGGTGCTCTTATCTCCCCAAACAACGCATGGCAAGTGTTAAGGGTTGGGGGTGGAGGCAGAAACCCGTAGATTCAGGCTCTAGCCTGCAGGGACACTGACGCTGCCCCCTGGGGTCCCTGTGGCCTGAAGTCTGCTGCCAACTGGGTCCCATGGGCAGCTCTTAGGGAGGCCAGGTTGCAGCCCTGGGGCCTTCCCCACAGGCCAGCAGGCCCCAAACAGCTTCCTTCCCCTTCTAACCCATGAACGGAGCTGTCATCCATGGATTTATCTAAACCTTTTGTGAAGCTATTTATATTCCCAGCTGAGACCACATCTTGGGGTAATGAGTTCCATCGGTATCCTCCCCTGCTGGGTGAAGCACGCTGCCTTTGATTTGTCCTAAACTTACCTCACTTGCGCTCCAAGGGGGCCCTGTAACTCCAGCGTGCTGGGGTTTTGGTGAACAAGACTGCACTTCCCCCTTCCCATCCCCGCTGTGGATTTAAAAAATCCCATCCCATCTCCCTTCCGCCTCCCACCCTGCAGACTGGAGAGACCTGGTCTCATCTGTGTACCACGCCTGGTAGTGCGGGGAGTCACTGCCTCATGCCCGCCTCCGGCAGCTTGAGGACATAGCACTCACCTTCTCCTAACGAGGCAGAGGGCACAGGGTGCAGAATCAAGGGGCAGCTTCAGGGCAACAGCTAACTCCCGAATCCTCTCCAGTCCCTGTCCCCGCCAACCCCCATCCCGCCTTTGCTCTGATCCGGGGGTGGGGGGGGTGGATTCCCCCCCCTTCCTAGTGTGGATTTGCCCTGGCTTCCTTCACAATGATGATTTATTTTGTTCTTGGTCCTGACCCTAGAATGCTGTGAGGGCGCACTCAAGATGGAGGCGGTCGGACAGCAATAATCATCCTAGCAACATGACAGAGTGTATGTACTAAGAGCTTTGTAAGCATTGACTAAATTAATCCTCCAACAGCCCTTTCAGGTGCGGACCGTTATTACCCTCCCCCCATTTACAGATGAGGAAACAGGTTCAGAATATAAGCAATGTATGCATTTGCACACAACCTGAAAGGGATGGACCCAGGACTCCGACCTAGGCGGGCTGGTGCCTAGAACCCCATCATCCACCTCAACAGACAACCTGGGTTCAAGTCCTGTAAGCTCTGAATCCTGTCATTCAACATACTATGTGCCGAGCCTGCGCTGGTTGCTGGAAGCCATGCCGGGAACAAGAAAGGCCCAGGCAGGGCTTGCCTACGGGCGTGTGCCGCCAAGTTACAGTGGACAAGTACTGCCCTGCCAGCTCAGCCCCAGCAGCTCAGAGCAGCCTTGCCCTCTTGGTTACCCCAGAGTAACCACACATATCATCTTCTGTGTGCACAGCCCAGCCTTGGCACAGGCCGTCCCCCCTCGTCTCTCTCCCCAGCGGAGTGGAGGCCCAGCAGAGCAGGAGTTTGTGTTCTGTACTCTCTCCTGAACCTAGAAAAGCATGTCTAATATGTGTTCAATGAATGAATTACTAAGCTCTGGGGATTCCTGCGACTTCACACCTAACCAGTTGGGTGAGATGTGAAGAAATTTCCCGACAGATAATATTTGAAAAGTTTGAAATGGTAAGCACGTTTCTTGCCCCCCCCCATTCCCACATACTTACATACTTACGTACTTGTAGGAGGCCACCTTTAATGTGGGGTATGGTGAAGACTCTAAGAATCGGGGGTTTGAAACGATCCTGAGAAGGTATCTCGTCCAACCACCCTATTTGATCAAGGAGGAAACTGAGGCCCAGAGAAGGCCTTGACTTGCTTGAGGCTATCTGTGAAGAGGACTGGAACGCCCCCCCAGGCCTCCCGACTTCTGGCACAAACCCCTATCATCTGCATCCCTATCCCCACCCCCTGCCCAACACAAAGGTGTCCTGACAATTTTGAGGCCCTCCTGCCCACGTGCATTCTCCCTTCTCGGCCCGAGAGGAGTTAGTGGCTGTGCCAATGGCAAACCTGGAGAGGCCACCTGGCCTCCCGCTGGAGGACTCCTTTCCAGCCCCACAGCCTGGGGGAAGCAATATGGCCAATTACAGCTGCTCTCTCGAGTCGTGGCCAGATGAGGCACAGGGAAGCCAGAGGGACCTCAGTGAGCATCTCATGCCACCGACAGCTGCAGAGACAGGGAGGACCTTGCAAAAAGTCACATAGCAAGTCCATATTGAAGCACAGACTAGAAATCCAGGCCTCCTGACTCCCAGCTCGAGGCTCCTTTCCAGGGTCTGAGCCCTTGAGAAGGGCTGGGTGATTCTGATTGTTGACAAGTGTGCGTGTGTGTGTGTGTGTGTGTGTGCGTGTGTGTCTGAAGAAAGACTCATTAAAAGTCCCAAAGAATCTGTCTCCCTCTCCCCCGGGCCTTGCTCCAAAGACCTCAAGGCCACAGGACCCTACAGCCCATAGGGATCAGGGGCAGACATGACTGCGGTTATTCACAGCTGCCCCTCCTGGCCTTCCAGGGAGCTCTGACGTCTGTCTCCTGTTCCAGGTGGGCTGCTCAGGTAATGGTGTGGGGCAGAGCTAGAGAAGCTGTGAGGCTACGCTGCCTTACACTGGTGTACAAGAGGGAGAGGCCCAGCCAGGAGGAAGGTAAGGAAGAGAAGGCTGTGCTAGGTTCTTTTGTTCCTCTGACAGAATGTGGGGGGCAGCTCTCGTCCAGGGAAGGGAGGAGCTGTGGGTACAGGGCTGGAAGTCAGATTTGTTCCTTTCACCACAGCATGTGCTAAAAGTGACTCAGAGGCAGCTCAGCTTCACACATTTTCCACTGAACACGTATTTATTGATCACCTACTGAGGGCCAGGCCCTCTGTGAGGCACAGGAATACAGCAACAAGCAAAACAGACGTGGTCCCTGAGCTCACGGGCTGACTAACATACCAGTGGGGAAGACGGCCGGTAATAAATGCACCCACACGTGTGGAATAATGTTGAGTTGTGCCAAGTGCTGTTGGATAACCGAGCAAGGACTTAGCTAGAGAGTAGGTGGGGACCGGGAAGAGAAGCCCAATCGAGGATGGGCAACTGAAGCTGAGCCCTAGGAAGAGGAGCCAGCTTGTGAGAAGGGGCAAGAGCAGTCCAAGTAGTGGAAACAGCCCATGCAGAGAGCCCGAGGTGGAAAAGGGTGTGGTGGGTTCAGAGTGATGGGCTAGCTGGCTGCGGAGGACGGCCAGAGATGGGTGAAGACGGCTGGGGCCAGCTCCTGCAGGTTCGGGGTAAGCTGTTGGGCTTTTATGGCACGTGTAGTAGTTGGCAACCACTGGAAGGTCTAAACAAGGGAGAGGCGTGACATGATCGACATATTAGGAAGGTCACTTTGGCGCTGTATGGACACTGAACTGGAGGAGACAGGGGACCACTCAAAGAGCTCCTACCGTCATCCACGTGAGAGATGACGGTGGCCTGAGCCAGGATGGCCCTGGAGATGGAAGAGGAAGCCAAAACTGTCATCTGTTTGGGAGGTGGAGCAGTCAGGACTTGCTGAAGAATTGTATAATATGTGGGGTGAAGGGAGGGTGGGGTCAAAGATGACTCCCTAAATTTAGCTCAGCTTGCTGACCTAAATGCCTGGGTAGAGGTGGTACCATTTATACTGATCCCCCTGGAAGGCAAGAATAACCTCCCCAGCACTCTAAGGAAGCCTGGTGAGGGAAGGGAACTGAGGGCAAGGAGAGGGAGAAACGGGTCCAGAATTGCAGGCCAGGAACTGCAGAGCGAGGGGCCTGCAGACATATATTCTCCTCACTGCAGACAGTACCAGGGGTGCAAGGCCCACCCCGCCCCAAAGGAACGCAGGGAGGCCCAGGGTCCGTCACAACACCACGGAACTTTGATGCTACCGGCAACTAGAGGTCAGCGAGTTCCCCCAGGATTTCCCTTCCACATTACACACACTACACACTGCGGGGCCAGGGTAGACCTCCCTGGCTGATGAAACCCCCCTTTTATACACTCCGTGGTCTTTTTAAAATGACCACATAAGCATGATTCTACTCTCGTAAAACGTTTCCAGTGCTTCCCATAGTGTCCCCTGTCATTTGGCAGCCCCCAGCCCCTGCGAGGCTCACAGACCACTTACCTCCCCACAGGGCAAAGCCCCACGCACCGCTAAGCCTTTCCTCTCGCTTCCCCTGCTAGGTACACCCTTCCACCCCTTTCTGCCAGGAGAATCTTCTGTTCTTCATCGATCAATGAAGGAGCCTCCAAACCAGAATGAACAGCCACCTCCCACCCTCGGATCCTGCCGCAATTGTTTTCATCTCTTTTTCGCCCGGGTGGTTGCCGCCAGTGTCCGAGACCCCCGCCCGGATTGGGCGCGGACGGTCTCGCTTCGACCCCGTATCCCCGACAGACACCCAGGAAATCTGTACTAAATTAGTGACCCTGGGACCGCGTATTCTGCGCTCCTCGCGCTAAGGTGCGCAGCCACCTTGAGTCCCGCCGAGCGGCCCGGCTCGGGAGGGGCGACAGGGGCCGGGGGTGGGCTGGCGCGGGAGAAGCCACCAACCAGGCCCACCCGCTCACGTGACCAGGGCCCGCCCCAGAACGGACTTCATCACGTGACTGCGGAGCCGGCGAACGTTTTTCTCACGTGACGGAGGCGCGGGTGTGTGGACCAATGAGGAGGCGGGGGCGGGGCTGTCAGGGGCGGTGCGCGCGAAGCGAGCCCCGGGCCTCCGCCGCGGGGGAAACCCGGAGGGGAGCCGCGCAAGCCGTGACCCGACTGGGGTCCCGCCGCCGGCCAGCCGCCAGTCTTAGCCGGGTCGCAGGCCAGGCCCGGCCTCCGTGCTCGGGGCAGTATGAAGTGTCTAGTCACGGGCGGCAACGTGAAGGGTGAGCTGAGGCTAGCCAGGGGCGGGGGCACGTGGGACGGCCCGAGGCGCCGGACTAACCACCGATTTTCCTGTCCCCTTGCAGTGCTCGGCAAGGCGGTCCACTCTCTATCCCGTATCGGGGACGAGCTCTACCTGGAGCCCCTGGAAGACGGGGTGAGGGACTGGAACCTGTGGGTGGGTGGGATTCCAACAGGGAGTCCTGTTTTGGGCTTGAGTCTCGTCTCCACCCGGCAGGATGCCCGTGGACAGATTTGTCAGCTGAGTTTCAGTTTCTAACTCCCCAGTGCTGGGGCGTCAGTTTGGGCTCTGTCATCGTCCCAGGCCTGTGTGTGAATTGAGAGCAGTTGCCCTCCCTGGAGTTCCTGGTGGCGGGTGGGGGGTGACTAGGGGAAAAGACAGTGTGCTGACAGCAGTGTAGGGCCCTTGGCTGTGGGAGCAGTGCTGAGGCCAACTCAGCGAAGGCTTCGTGGAGAGAGGGAGGGTTTCAACAGGTGATGGAGGTGGAGGACATTAGGGCAAGAGCAGGCCAAAGGACTGGGCCTGTCGCTGCCCCTAACCTCATCATCCCTCTCCCTGCTTTTTCTGGCCCAGCTCTCGCTCCGGACTGTGAACTCCTCTCGCTCCGCCTATGCCTGCTTCCTCTTTGCCCCACTCTTCTTCCAGCTGTACCAGGCGGCCACCCCTGGTCAGGACCCACTGCGCTGTAAGATCCTGATGAAGGTGAGGCCCTTCCCTCAGCAGTGGCACTGCACCCCTCCAGGAACCTCTGCCAGCAGTGCCTCTGCTCAGGGGCACTCAGATGCTACCTGGGGAGAGAGGTGTTGCAGGAGCGATCTAGTGCAGTGCAGTGAGAGGCATAGTGAAGACGTCCCCGGAGGGAATGGCAGACGTGGAGAGGGTGATTGATCCTGCCAGGGACCTGGAGTGTGGTGACATTCCAGATTGGTAAATGTCCAATAGGTTGTGAGAGCTCCTTTCCTGCCCACGATGGGCCAGGGCCTACAGGGGACATGAAAGCTGGTCGGTGGAGGTGCAGTGCTGGCCTGATGTTTTCCCCCTACTCAGTCGTTCCTGTCCGTCTTCCGCTCGCTGGTGATGCTGGAGAAGACAGTGGAGAAATGCTGCATCTCCCTAAATGGCAGGAGCAGCCTCCTGGTGGTCCAGCTGCACTGCAAATACGGTGAGTGGGCAGCTGGCCTGGCAGGGGATCCCCGAGGTGTGGGGGTAGAGGTTGGTGATGCCCACTGAGACCCTGTCTGCCCATCCAGGGGTGAGGAAGACTCACAACCTGTCCTTCCAGGACTGCGAGTCCCTGCAGGCTGTCTTTGACCCAGCCTCATGCCCCCACATGCTCCGGGCCCCAGCAAAGTAAGTATACCCCCTGCCCAAAAGCTGAGCCCTAGGTCCCTGTCTTCCTTCTTTGGGGTCAGGGTGTCTGTGACCCTCAGCGTTCACCCAGCCTAGTCTGCTCTCAAATTCTTGTCTGGCCCTTTAAGGGCAGAGGCTAAGTGGAGGAGGGGCAGGGAGCTCCCTTGCCCTGTGTTGTTCCTCAATGTCTTCAGGAGCCTGTATTCTCCACCTCAAGGTTCCAGCTTGGCTTTCTGGCCAGTCAGACTCATTCTGAGCTCTCTTCTAGAGTACAGGTCTCTGGGCTGAGCAACCTTGGAGGTCTGTCTTGAAGCTTTGTGGCTGAGGGGCTCAAAGCCCTTTTTTAGCTCAGTCATCCTTCTGACGGTGTTCCCCATTCAAGGGCAGCCCCTCTCCCTGGCTGTGCAGGCTCTAGCCTTGAGGAGTCCCCAGGCCAAGGCAGGAGGCTGGGTGGAGAGGCTGTCATCCAGGAGGGCTGCCTGAACAAGCAGCTGTGGGGCTGGGGCCATTCTGGGCAATCTGAACATGCAGGGGCTGTGCCCGGCCCGGACCTGGGGACTCCAGAGGCACAGGTCCCTGGAGAAGACCAGCGCAGAAGCAAGTGGCTCCCCTCATGCCCATGCTGGCCGCTCTTGGCATTGGAGTAGCCCAAGGTCTTCATTTCTTTTGATAGCCATAGGACATGGTAATTTGAAGGTCCCTTTCGGTCCCAACAGTGGTTTTCTGAGTTTTGTTGATCGCGCTGCTCACATATCCTTTGGGTAGAAAAAGGGAAGGCTGTCACCTCTGGCTTGGATTTTGAGGCTATTTCTCTTTTCATTTATTTTTTTAAATTTTTTTAATTTTTAATTTTTTTTTTTTTTTTTAAAGATTTTATTAGGGAAGGGGAACAGGACTTTATTGGGGAACAGTGTGTACTTCCAGGACTTTTTTCCAAGTCAAGTTGTCCTTTCAGTCTTAGTTGTGGAGGGTGCAGTTCAGCTTCAAGTTGTCCTTTCAATCTTAGTTGTGGAGGGCGCAGCTCAGCTCCAGGTCCAGTTGCCGTTGCTAGTTACAGGGGGTGCAGTCCACCATCCCTTGTGGGAGTCGAACCGGCAACATTGTGGTTGAAAGGATGCACTCCAACCAACTGAGCCATCCAGGAGCTCAGTGGCAGCTCAGCTCAAGGTGCCGTGTTCAATCTTAGTTGCAGGGGGCGCTGCCCACCATCCCTTGAGGGACTCGAGGAATTGAACTGGCAACCTGTGGTTGAGAGCCCACTGGCCCATGTGCCTTCTGAGTTAGGAGCACGGAGCTCCAACCGCCTGAGCCACCGGCCGGTCCCTCTCTTCCTTTTTATAATGAACAATCATTTCTCATTTTTTTGTAGACAAGTTCAAATACATATAAAGGCAGATGCCAGTTCCTGCCTGATCATCTTGAAGCAAATTCTAGATGTTATTTCATTTGTAAATATGTATCACCATGTATCCCTGACAGGCCGATTTTATAGGGACAGCACGAGACTGGTTGGTGCAGTGCAAACAGCCCATCCTTCCTGCTGCCTTCTCTGGGCTCTGCTCGTCGTCCCTGTCCCTTGCAGTGGACTGCTCTCCCACCGCAGCCTGGAAGCTTTTGATGGCGCAGGGACCTTGTCTTGCCCACCCTGACCTCCTTCCCCGGGGCATGCTAGGCCTGGCCCATGGCAGTTCCCCTTCAGTGCCGGTGCACATGTCACTGCCCTGCCTCAGGTCCTCTGAGCAAAAACACTGGGCGAGATCGAGCCTTGAGTATAATGCTGTGCCCTCCCCACAGGGTTCTGGGAGAGGCTATTCTGCCCTTCCCCCTTGCACTGGCCGAAGTGACTCTGGGCATTGGCCATGGCCACAGGGTCATCCTGCGCAGCTACCAGGAGGAAGAGGCAGGTGAGGGTGCTGGACGTTGCCTGGGATGGGGAGCAGAGCTGGGGTGGGAGGGGGCGGGATTCATGGGCCCAGGTTCATCCTGTTCCTGCCCTCAGACAGCACCGTCAAAGCCATGGTGACTGAGATGAGCATTGGGGAGGAAGACTTCCAGCAGTTGCAGGCCCAAGAAGGGGTGGCCATCACTTTCTGCCTTAAAGAATTCCGGGTGAGCTTCCTCCCGTGCCTTCACTACCCTGTCCTCCCTGCCCTGCCCTGGGCGTCACTGCTGTCTCTCCCCTCCTAGGGGCTTCTGAGCTTCGCAGAGTCAGCAAACTTGTCTCTTAGCATTCACTTCGATGCTCCAGGCAGGTAATTCTCAGCCTCAGGACAGGGAGGGGAGGGCTCTGGGGTGCCAGGAGCCAAAGGACCCTGACCTTGTCCGGGACCCATCACCTGCCAGGCCAGCCATCTTCACCATCACGGACTCTCTGCTGGACGCCCACTTTGTCCTGGCCACACTCTCGGAGCCATCCCCGAACTCCCAGGACCTGCGTTCCCCAGAGCTCTGCCGGCAAGCGCCTCAGCTCCAGGCTCACAGGTGAGGGTTCCCATCGACCCACACCTTCCTCCTCACCTCTGCATCCCGGCCTGAGCCTGCTGCTTCCAGCTTTTGGACCTCTCCCCTCCTCCCCGCACAGACACTTCCTGTAGGCCCCAGCCCCACACGCTCAGCCTTCCTGGTCAGCTGTGCTAGATCCTTCCCACCCAGGGAAGTGTCCCCAAGGTTGGGCTCGCTTCCTTTTCTGGCTGAGGCCTCCCCTCTGAGCCTCTGCCCAGGCCAACGAGGGAAAGGGGGTTGCTGGAGGCAGAGGGCTGCCTGGGGTGGGAAGCAGGTGGCTGGAAGGGCAGGTGGGTTGGGGAGGATGGGCCCAGTGTAGTTGAAGCAGAGGAAGTTTGGTCTGGCCCCCCGCCCAGCAGGTCCCTGGGCTCCAGTGCTCTCCAGCTCCTGTCCCTTGGGAAGGTGGGGGCTCAGGCCCCAGGTGGCCTAGCTCACAGGACTTGCTGCTCCCCCCCACCCTGAGCTAAACTGGCCCCAAGGATGCCTCCCTTAGGCCCCTACCTGAACTCTGATCAAATGATTCCAGGCCCACCCCCTCCAGGAAGCCACCACTTAACCCTGTATCCTCTCTTCTCCACCCAAATAGAAAGTAATACAAAATAAAACTAAGAGATCACCAGTGGTCACGAGGCCCCCACAGCCCCCGCCCCCCAGTCTTCCAAGGTGGCTCTGCCTCTGTACCCCATCTTCTTTCCCCGTTTCTCACTGACACCATCTCTACTTGTAGCACACCCCACCTGGACGACTTTGCCAATGACGACATTGACTCTTACATGATCGCCATGGAAACCACGGTGGGCAGCGAGGGTTCACGGACACTCCCCTCCATCTCCCTCTCACCCGGCCTCCAGCCCCCCTGTAACTCTGGCCCCCACTCGGAGGAAGAAGATGAAGCTGAGCCCAGTACAGTACCTGGGACCCCCCCACCGAAGAAGGTACGGTCTGAATGTGGAGGCAGGAAATGGGAGGCCAGGTGGGAGCAGCCCCCAGAACTCACTCAGCTTCCTATCATTCCAGTTCCGGTCACTGTTCTTTGGCTCCATCCTGGCCCCGGCACACTCGCCCCAGGGCCCCAGCCCTGTGCTGGCTGAAGACAGTGAGGGTGAAGGCTGAACTGAGAACTGTCTGTGTCCACAGGCTCTGGAGGAGTTGAAGCACAGCCTCCCCCTTTTCCCAGCACCAGCCAGGGGCAGGGCTGGATCTCCACTTGAGCAGGTGGGAAAGGTGGGCTGTGTTGGAGCTGAGCCAGCTGGAACTGCTGCATCCCCAGGCCTCAGCTGGTTAGTGGTAACTGGTCTGGGTCCTGTCAGCTCCCCCCGACACCAAGCCGTCATGTCAATGTCCAGGCTGCTGCAGAGGGGAGGGCCACCTGATGGGAGGTCCCTCACCTCTTACTCCAACCATGTGGCCAGGGCTGGACACCCACCTCCCCCAAGGGGAAAAAAAAATCACAGTGGGGCTGCTGGTCCCTCTGATCCACCTCTTCTGCCAATCATGCCATCTCACCCTCAAATCCTGGGCACACCTCTGGGATCCCCTGTGGCTAACAGACTCTTGTTCTTGCTTTCTCGATACTCTCTGGCCCTGGCTTGGAATTCTAGAAGCCCCTATGACCTTAACGTGTGGCTGGGTTGCCCTGGCTGAGGCCCCATGTCTGGCAAGCCTGCCCTCCCTGTGCAAAAGGATGCCAGGCCCAGTGTTTGGGACAAGGGAGACAGAGGCCAGGGTGAGAATCCAGCTTTGACCTTTATTCAAGAGACCAGATGGGTTGCCCAGGATCCAGCTGCCAGCCCTGAGGCCAAGCAAGGCTGGAGACCCACAACCTGGCCCTGCTTTGCCCTGAGCTGCAGCCTCAGCCCCAGGATCCTGCTTGCAGCCACTGAGGCACAGGCAGGGGGAGCCCTGGGGGATTGGACGCTGCTACTGATTCATTAAAAAAAAAAAAGAAAAATACACCAAGGCTCCGTGTTCCCTTGATGGGTGGGCCCAGGGGCCAGTGTGACCCCCACGGCTGTGAGATTGCTGTACAGTCCACCATCTGGGGCAGACGGCGGGCACGCGCAGGCTATTTCTTGGCTTTGGCGGAGTTGCGGGGTGGGGTGATGGGCCGGCCACCAGGGTTCAGGCCACTGAACTGCCCATATTTCCCCTTGTTCTTGTCGGCGGGCTTGAGGATCTAAGAGAGAGAACTGGTCAGGCTCCCGGGGCTGAGCCACGGGCCACCAGCCCCTTCCTTCCCCGCCCCTACCTGGAAGGAGCACATGAGCGTCTCGTCCACACTCATCATGGCGCCTGCGTTGTCAAACTCGCCACAGTAGTTGGGAGCTGAGAAGAGTGTCACCAGCTGCCGCTTGGCAAAGAACTCGTAGCCATCTTCTACCACCTGGATGAGGACAGCGGCAGTTAGTTCAGCAGGTGCTGGCTGCCCAGGCCCCACGGCCCCACTCCCACCTGGACCAGAGCTCCCAGCCCACCTGGTGTGCCCGGCAGATGAGGTCCAAGTCGTGCTTGTGCAGGAACTTGGCCACCACCTCAGCCCCGAAGGTAAAGGAGACACCACGGTCGTTCTCGCCCCAGCCCTGCACGTCCTTGTCAGGGTCAGACCACAGCAGGTCACATAACAGCCCCTGGTCAGGCACATCTGTGGGCCGCATGATACGCCTAATCTGCTCCATAGACTGCAGATCCGGGGAGAGACCTGAGGGACACAGGGCAGGTCACTTCCTCAAACACGCTCAAAACAAGGGCCCCCCTCCTCCAGAAAGTCTTGACCAATTAGCTTCTGCCTCCCCCCACGACCACCTGGCCCTCTCCTGGACTCCTGGAAGCCCAGGAAGGCAGAACTCACCGCCTTAGCCTGTTCAAGTCCCTGCCCTCTAGGAGCGCAGAGCTCCCTAGAGAAAGGAAACTTCTAAGTTCCATGCACAATGCTGAGGCCACAACAGCAGACAGTACAGCCTAACACTGGCGAGTGGGGGGGACATCCAAGCCCAGACCCCAGGGAAAGCTGTTCCAGGTGACTGGGAACACGTCCTCCAGCAAACACCTTCACCCCAAGGTCCCCAGCGATGTGGCTGGGCTTTTCCCAGAGCCGTCCTCACCTCCGTGGCAGCAAAAGATCTTCTCGTCCACAATGGCAGCGATGGGCAGGCAGTTGAAGCAGTCGGTGAAGGTTTTCCAGAGTTTAATGTTGTAGCGCCTCTTGCCTGCCCAGAGGGAGGAGATGGCTTGTGAGGCGGCCTGTCCATCCAACCCACAACCGGGTCTCTGGGCCCCGCAAGGCCGCCCAGACACAGCTGGGAGGAGAGCGTGAAACGCAAGGGAAACCCACTGCCTGCCAGTTTTCCAGGAGGAACCCCCGAGTTCCAATCCGGAACGTCAGGGTTGGCACCCACCTCCACCCTGTGAGCAGGGCCAGGCCAAGACCAGATCTGGTTTATCTCAGCTTCTGGCCAGCAGAGTCCAGTCCACATAGGCATCCTAAGTGCTTAAATAACGGATGTGCTAGAGGGAATGTTACCAGACAGGACCCTGTATTACAGTGTGGTCAGCCCTTTGGTCAGCAACCATTCACCAGACCCTTCCTGAGGGCCAGGCCCATGGCAGCAGAGCAGGAGAGCAGTAGGGCAGGGCCCTGCCTTAACCAGGCTCACAGTCTAGCAGGTTGTCTGTCAGATGTGGATACTCCTACCACCAAGTCAACGTAAGGGTCCCACCAAATAGTGGGGAGAGAACTTCAGGCCTCTGGCAGCCCCAGGCTCGCAGCCCACTCACACTCATCATAGAAGCCGTAGATGCGGTTGATGCTGGCACACTCATGGTTCCCACGGAGCAGGAAGAAGTTTTCGGGGTACTTGATCTTATAGGCCAGCAGCAGGCAGATGGTCTCCAGCGACTGCTTGCCCCGGTCTACGTAGTCCCCCAGGAAGAGGTAGTTGCTCTCCGGAGGGAAGCCACCATACTCAAACAGCCGCAGAAGATCATAGTACTGGCCATGGATGTCACCTGTGACCCAGGGAAGCAGGTCAGCACTAGTTGTGGGGTCTAGACTTGAACCCAGGGCCAGGGTCGGGCTCAACAGAAGAGGGATCCAGGGATTGGGGGAGGGGGGCGAGGACACCTTCAGGAAGCAAAAGGGCCTGGGCAGGGATCTCACCGCAGATTTTGAGGGGTGCCTCCAGCTCCAAAAGAATGGGCTGGCTCAGGAAAATCTCCCGGGATTTGAGGCACAGACCACGGATCTCATTCTCTGTCAACTGTACATTCTTGCCAGGCCGCGAACCCTGCACTGGAGGCGGAATGGAGCGTCAGGACCCTGGTTCCTCAGACAGGAGAAGGGTGGGTGGCACAGGTGCCCCATGGGCACTTCTAGCGGCGCCTGGGCCTCCTGGGCCCCTCCTTGCCCCGGGAAGCTGTTGCTGCTAAGACTGCCAAGACGGGACCCCAATTACCCTTAAGGTGCTCGAGGGGATTGCTGTGCGCAAGGGCCGAAACCCCCCAACACAGGACCCCTTTCCGGGGGTGGGGGGGATAGGCTTCTTAGATTTTTCCCTCACCCCAAGAGCCCAGGCCAACTGGTGCGTCCCCGGTCCAGAGGAGGGGGCTGCTCCCCGCCCGAGGGGCCCCAGACGCTCCCAAGGTGCGCCGCGAGTGGGGGGGCGGCTGCGGCCGCGGAACCTCGCGGCCCGTCCCCGCCCAGTCTAAGCTGGCCCTGGGAGGGGCAGGCCCGCCCGCGCGCAACTTCCGGGCCGGGCCGGGGGTTAGGGCGCAGCGGACGCTGACCTCCCACACCCCAGCCAACCTTCCAGTAGGCGCCCGATGATAGAGTCCAGGTTGAGCTTCTCGCTGTCGGACATGGCGGCTCTGCCGCTCCGGCCCAGCAGCTCCGGGCCCGCTCCTTCCTCCCGCCCTCCGATGCCTCCTTCCGGCCTGTCGCTCCTTCCGCCCGCCCCGGCCCGCCTCCTCGGCCGCCCGCCCCGCCCCGCCCCGCCCCACCCCGCTGGCTTCCCGTGCCCGCCGCCCCAGCTCTCTAGCGCCTCCGCTGGACGCCATGAGGGAGGCGGGGGCTCGGTGACGGGGCGGGACTTTGTGTGCCTGGGGCGGGACCTGGTCGGTGGGCGTGGCTTTGTGGGGTGAGGTTGAGTCTGGTTCCGCCCCTGAGGAATTACTCAGCCCCTTTCTGAGAATATGGGACCGGAAATACTGTGGAAGTTGTTTTTCTCTTTCACAGGCTGAACAGCCGAACTTCCCGCTTGGCGTGAGCACGTTAATAATCGCTTCCCCAAACACTGTGGATTAAGTCCTCAAAGGACAGAAAAGGAAACTGAGGCTCAGAGATAACAAGGGGCTGGTCCAATATCCGGCCTCACATTCACAGAGGACCTCTACCTCCTGAGTCTTTGTGGCCCCCGAGGTGACTGACCAAACCCAGACAGCTTCCACAGAACTCCGAGCCCATTTTGGCTCATACTGCCTGTGGTGCAATCTAAATTAATTTTTTTAATAAATCCCATCCTTGCCTGCCTTTGAGTAGCATAACCTGCATTGTGAGCATGTTAAAAGTATTACTTTCTAAAGAGCAAACATTAAATAAACCATAATTCTCATTGAAACCCTGAATTGAGTGTTTCATATGCCAGTATCCTCAACACGGGGCAGCCTGGCCTCTACCTCCAGCAGTCCCTGGCCCCATCAAGCCCCGCACAGGAACCCAGGGTACAGGGTTGGGTTGGTGGGAGGAGCCCACAGCCCAGGGGCACTGGGGCAGGCCGGAAAAGCCTCAGAGAGGAAGGGGTAACCCCCACACACACACTGGGGAGGGGCCCCCCCAGTGGGTAGCTGAAGCTGTGTCTGAGGAGGAAGTGAGAGGAGGAGGTGAGGTGCTTCTGGGAGGTAAGCTAGGGTGGTGGGGCAGGGGCTGGGTCTCTGAACAGAGGCCTGGCCTTTCTGCCACTTCAGGGTCTAACCCCCTCCCACCAATAGGAGTGGGGACACAAGGGGCTTGTTGAGATACCCTGAAACCTCCTCCCTCCAACCCCACAGCCAGGACCTGAGGCTGAGGACTGGTTGCATGGGAGGCCAGGCCAGGAGCTGCCTCTCTCACAGCTTCTCCCATCTTGCAGCCTCTTTGTTGCATCAAGGGTCTGGGGCACCATGGCCCAGGCCCTGGGTGAGGACCTGGTGCAGGCTTGTGAGCTGCAGGATGATTCCAGCTCTTTGGGGTCTGACTCAGAGCTGAGTGGGCCCGGCCCATATCGCCGGGCCGACCGTTATGGCTTCATTGGAGGCAGCGCAGCAGAGCCAGGGTAAGTGGGGAAGGAATGGGGGTGGGGGAGGTGCCAGGATTGAGGATAGGGGCTGAGAGCTGAATGCTACCGCGAGGCCCAACCTCAAGGGTCCTGGGTGGGTCTGGGGACTTAGCAAGTGTCACCCCTCCTAAGGCTGGCAGGACTGGGCCCAGGTGTCCTTGTCTCTTTACCCCCAACCTCCAAGGGTTTGGACCCACCTTGGGAACTGAACATCCTTTCCCTTGTAACCTCTGGCCCAGGAATCCCAAACCCAAATCACAGAACCCACACTTCTTTCTCCACCCTTCCCCTTTCCCAATATACAGACAGGATAAAAAGTCCAGAGACATGAAGGAACTTGCCTGAGGTCACACAGCAGATCAGAGACTGAACCAGTCTCAAACTCAGTACTCCTGGATTCTAGTCCAAGGCTCTGTCCACACAGCTTCCCCTATGAGTTGTCTGTGTCCCTATTGTGGGGGACAGCCAATCAGCCCCTCTCCCAATGCACACCTACACACCCCTTTCTGTCTTTCCTGCTTTCACCCACATTGGAGCCACATCCTTTCCTGTCCCCATGACAACCACTGGCAACTCTTGGGTGACAGGTCACCCCCAGGGGCTCACTCAGGTTGCATGAGGGTGGCAGATGTGGGCTGTAGGTAACAGCTGCCTGGCGCCTGGATGTCTATGCCATGTGCTCCCAGGCCTGGTCACCCTTCTGCAGACCTTATCCGTCAACGTGAGATGAAGTGGGTGGAGATGACTTCACACTGGGAGAAAACCATGTCTCGGCGGTACAAGAAGGTGAGGGGAGAATGGCCTGCCCCAGGCTGTCTTGGCTTATTCTTCTTTGCCTCAGCCCAGGCCCTGGCAGAATTTAGTCCTCTCCTGTGTCCAGTCTTTTCTCCCTCCCACCCAAAGTGGCCCTTGCTTGATGCTAAGTTGTGTTTGGGGCCTGCCAGCAGGAGCAGGGGAGGCTGGCCCTGCTGGCCTAATGGGGTGCCTTGGCCTCCCCACAGGTAAAGATGCAGTGCCGGAAAGGCATCCCCTCAGCCCTGCGTGCCCGGTGCTGGCCCCTGCTGTGTGGGGCCCATGTGTGTCAGAAGAACAGCCCTGGGACCTATCAGGTACAAGAGTTGGCAGGGGACCCCCCCTTTCCAGAGCCCCTCGCCACTTTGAGCCCTCCCACCTACCTTCCTGTAACCACAGGAACTGGCTGAGGCTCCGGGAGACCCACAGTGGATGGAGACCATTGGCAGGGACCTGCACCGCCAGTTCCCCCTACACGAGATGTTTGTGTCTCCCCAAGGTCACGGGTACGAGGCCAGTGATGCCCAGGGTCCCTCAGCCTCACAACCCCAGGCGTTTGGGCCCAGCGCCCCCTCCCCCACCCCAGCTTTATGTCCTTGCATCTCAGGGGCGCCAGCAAGGCTGGGGGTGGTGAGGCGTGGGCAGAGGCTGCAGAGAGGGGAAAGGGCTGCCCGGAGGACAGATCCCTAATGGGGTCTTCTGACACAGGCAGCAGGGACTCCTGCAGGTACTCAAGGCCTACACCCTGTATCGGCCGGAGCAGGGCTACTGCCAGGCACAGGGTCCTGTGGCTGCCGTGCTGCTCATGCATCTGCCCCCAGAGGTGAGTGCCCTCAACCCTGTGCTAGGGGCCCGAGACCCTGACCCCCCCAACCCCAGTGACCCGTGACTCCCAACCCCAGGGACTCTGAATTCAGGTACCTGGGACGCTTGACCCGCAACCCTAGTGACCTACTGACCTAGTAATCCTGTGCCCTAGGCCCATGACCCTTAACCCCAGGAACTCTGATGTCAGGAACCTGGGATCTTTGACCCCAGATCCTGTCCTAGTGACCCAGGGCTTCATGACTGCCAACCTCAGTGACTTTGAAGCCCAATGACCTGGACTGCAGGAACCTGGGACCCTTTACCCTTGACCCTTGCCCCAGTGAATAGGAGTCTGCATGTTATCACCTTGACCTCCTGACTCCTGGTTCTGAACCCTGTCACCATGATCCCTAAACCAATGGCCCCAAGAACCCAGGACTTGAGCTTTGGGAGCCTCCCAACCTTTGACCAGTGAGCCTCGATTCTGTGACTCTCAAATTCAACACCCTGAGCCCTGTGACCCATGAGCAGGGGAGGCTTTTGGTAAGAGCCCCCCCAGGTCTGAGTCCAGGCACCTAGCTCCAGAGTCACCGCAGATGGTATCCAGGCCCTCCCCTGCACCCCTGCCCCCTGCCCTGCTGCCCCCCTTGTAGCCCCTCCATGGTGGGCACTCATGGCCTGTGCCCCACCCCCAGGAGGCCTTCTGGTGCCTGGTGCAGATCTGTGAGCTTTACCTGCCAGGCTACTACGGGCCCCACATGGTAAGTCTGGGATGGGGCCAGAGGGCACAGGGGAGGGGCTGCGTGGGTGGGTGGGTGGAGGCCTGGGGACTGAGGGGGGCAGAGCCTGCTGGGCTTTGGGAGTGGAGGTGCTGACGGACGTGGCTGCAGGAGGCTGTGCAGCTGGATGCTGAGGTGTTCATGGCCCTGCTGCGGCGGCTGCTCCCACGTGTGCACAAACACCTGCAGCAGGTGGGCGTCGGGCCCCTGCTCTACCTGCCCGAGTGGTTCCTGTGCCTCTTCGCCCGCTCCCTGCCCTTCCCCACAGTGCTGCGCGTCTGGGACGCCTTTCTCAGTGAGGGTAAGTGGGCAGCCTCCAGCGGGCGGGGGGCTGGGCTGGAGCTCTGGGGTGTTCGGTGTGCACAGGGAATGAGCCCCACAGCTCTGCTCTGCCCTGCCCGCCACTGCCAATCCTGGCCCTGGGTCTAGGTGCCTGGCTGTGCTGAGGGTGGTGCCATCCTGCCGGCTCTGGGGAAACAGCCCAGCCCCAAGCCACACACCACCAGCGTAATGCATGGTAGCCCGTCCCCTGTGATACCACCATAGGCAGGGCAGCCTCTGCCTGGGGGAGGGCTGGTGCCAGGGAACCTTCCTGAGGTAGATGGGGCAGGAGTTGGGGAGGTGACTGCAGTGAAGCGGCTCAGGGACTGGCGCAGTGGGGACATGGCCAGCGGTAGAAGCGCTCATCACACAGCCCACAGGCACTTGGTGAACTCTCACTGGTGCCAAGCGCTGCTCTGGACACTGGGCCCACCTGAGTGTGTGGGCCTGCATTCTGGTGGGGGTGGAGATGGAAGGAGACAGTTATCAAACTAACGACATATCTATAGATTGTCATAAGTGCCATGAAAAAAATAAAGCAAGGGACATGACCGAGTGTTAGGGCAGTGGCAGGAGAGAGTGCTGCTTTTAAAGATGCTTGTGGCTGCTTCCTGACGGAGGCAGTCTTGCAGGGGCAGTGTGGAGGCTGGGAGCCCAGGCAGGACACTGTCCTCAGGGTCCAGGCTGCAGATGACCTGAGGCTGCGGGAGTGGAGAGAGGTGAAGCCAGAGAGGTGGATCCCTGAGCCAGGTGAAGAGTGGGGGAGTCAGGGCAGAGCTGTGGGGACTCTGCCTCGGTTCTCCCATCAGTAACCGCCTGCACTCTGTTCTATACGGTTGTCCAGCAGTTGCACCTAAAAAATGGTAGAAATCAATAAGCTTATATATTGAGCACCTGCTCTGTGCCCAGTTGGCGCCAGGATGGCTTAGAACTCTGGCCCCTGGTGTCCAAGTCACCATCTATGCGTCTCCTCCTCTCTAGCCTCAGGTTTCCAGGATGGGCCAGGGCAGGGCCCTGTCAGTGTGGCTGAGTTATCGTTGCCCTCTCTACTGAGAACAAGCACAGCCGCAGGCTCCCTTTTATAAAGACGGCATTAGTAGTCACTCACATCCCTTTACGAGTCACAATTGTCACTAGGCCTCGCTGGTCCCCTGACTGCTCTTCATAGCAGACCCCAGCCTACCTGGAAGGGATTCTGAGGCTCTGGGGATGGCCCAAGGTCACACCTGTGTGCTATCATGTGAGCACACGCATGTGTGTGCAATGCTGTTGGTTTAGGAGTGAGGAGCTCCAGCTAGAATCTCTCTGGAATCAGAAGGTCACAGCTCCTAGCGGAAAGGGCTTTAATGGGCAACCCCCAACCCCGCCCCCGGCCCTTCCTTGTAGGGACAGGGAGTTGAAAGAGGGCTTGGTGTCAGGTTATCCATCACCCCTGGTCCCCGGAAAGCTGCCCTGCCCACCAGTGTCTGTGGCTGCTGAGACATTCGCAATGCCCCCCCACGCTGCATTCTTCTCTCAGTCCTTGCTCCTGGCCTGGGTTGTGGCTGCAGAGCTACAGGGGGCTGGAAGGACTCCAGCCAAGAGCACAAGTTCAGGTGCAGACCTGAGGAGGGGCAGGGCTGACCCCCACTGAGCGAGCTCCCCACCTGCAGGTGTGAAGGTGCTGTTCCGTGTGGGGCTAACGCTGGTGCGCCTGGCATTGGGCACCACAGAACAGCGCCTGGCCTGCCCAGGGCTCCTGGAGACACTCGGTGCCCTTCGAGCCATCCCCCCCAGCCAACTGCAGGAAGACGTCTTCATGTCCCAGGTGGGTGCTCCCTGCCCGTCCTCCCCTGATGCATAGTTGGGGAAACTAAGTCCCAGAGCCGGAAGTCAGAATGAGAACTGGTACTCAGTTCCTGTCCTCTGAGCAGCAGAGAATGTGAAAACCCCAGGCCTCAAGTGCCTTTCTATGGCTCCCTTAGCAAGGCTGTCAGCCCCTCAACCCTCAGCCACTTCCTGGGGCTGTGTACTGCCCGCCCTGTGGGGACTTCATGGTTTCCTGCCCTCCCCCAGTCCAGGCAGACTCAGTAACAACCACTCCCCACAGGTGCACAGCGTGGCCCTGTCCGAGCAGGAACTGCAGCGAGAGATCAAGGCCCAACTGGCCCGGCTGCCAGAGTCAACGTCTGGGCCTCCCCCACGGCCCAAGGCCCGCCTGGCTGGGGCCCAAGCCATCTTTGAGGCCCAGCAGCTGGCAGTTGCGCGGGGAGGCACCAGGCCTGAGGTGCCCCGCATTGTGGTCCAGCCCCCCGAAGAGCCCAGGCCACCACGGCGCAAGCCCCAGACCCGAGGCAAGACTTTCCACGGGCTCCTGACTCGGTCCAGGGGCCCCCCTATTGAGGGCCCCCCCAGGTCCCATCGAAGCTCCACCTCCTTCCTGGACACCCGATTCTGATGGTCCCACTTCTAGGGTACCATGGATTCAGTGCCCCCCAACCCCAGTTGCCTGAACGGCTGATGCCATCCTCACAAACGGGCACCGCACTTTATGCCTGGGATTTGGTGACTCCGTTTCCTTTCCACTGTTGACCGAAGGTAAATGACCAGGCGGCATTAGCCAGAAATTAATGATTGCGATTTATTCGAAGGTCTCAGGGTTTGCAAACTGGAAACACGACTAGGCACTGTCCAGAGTGTCCTGAAGAAGAAAGAAAAGCTGAGGGTTATTCTAGTAAAACGCACATTCTTGAGCAGAATCAGCCCTGCATTCTTAGGCGCTGGGTTGATTGGAGATGGTGAACTTCCAGATGTCAGGCAGTCTGCACACATGAACATTCTTTCCTAAGTTCTTCATTTTTTCCGAAGTCCTATCTATAGGAATTTCTAAATCTCCAGGCATTGACGCACAACTGAAAAGTTCAAAAGTTTAAGGCCTCAGGCTAGTCAAAGTCAAATAAAATCGTTTTCTCATGCTTTAGCCCGTTTGGTCTGAACCAGTTGTGTCAGCTTAACTATATAGACTCCATCTTGAGTCAGCCTAGCTATAATGACTTCATCTTGTTTTCTTCACTCATCCTCACCATGAACTATGTCAAGCACAGGATGAAGGAAGGTCACAGAGGGGGATTTCGGGGGCCCAGGCCCACCATCCACCCACAGAGCTGTCCTGGTGCCTGGGCCTTTGCAAGCATGGAGGCAGCGCTGAAGGAAAAGGGGGGTAAGGGTAGTTGGCTGGGCTAGGTACCCCAAAGGACTCCTGGGGAGGCCTGGAATAAAGTCTTTCTGAGCAGAAGCCTGGCTCAAGTTGGATGCGTGCCCTCACCCCCAACCTTAGGCCAGCTGCCCTTCCCCTCCCGCCCTCACTCCCGCCCTGCCTCTCCTAGTCGGGCCTTGGTTCCACCAGACACACTAAGGCTGCCCATTGGCTGCTGGAAGGTGTTTACCAGCAACATGAGCCAATGGTAAGCCGTCTTGCCCAGCCTCCTGGGGGCAGGTAAGGCTCCACACCTGTGAGAGGAGGACTCCCCAAGTGGACGCTGGGCCCAGAAGTGGGGCTCTTTCCCTTATTCTGCCCCTCCCCCAAGGCTAGTTCAGGACGGGGTGGGGGGATCTAAACCAAGGTCCCACACACACACCCATGGTCCTGGTCTTGTTTTCAGAGAGAACCAGCGGGAACAAAGGCCTAGTGTGCCCAGGACAAAGGAGAAAGGTCCCGCCGGCCCTTGTCCCCTCCTGAAGCCCCACTGCACCCCCACGGGACTGCTACCATGGAAACCCCCTCCCACACTCACTAATTGCCCCCATGGGTGCCTGGGGCGCCTGGGACATGAGCCATTGCCAGGACAACAGGGCTGGTTCTGATGCACGCTTGCCTCCCTGTGGTGCCCATTTCCAGGTGCCCTGTCTCCCTGGGCACCCTCCCCTGCAGGATGGAAGGTGGAGGGTGGGGGGCATGGCAGGACTCGGGAGTACGGGGAGAAAGCATCTGGAATCCTGCTTAAAGGGTGGAATCACCCGTCTGCCCGTCCCAATGGCTGTGCTGGAACATTGGCATAGCCACGCATCAGACGCTGATTCTGAATGTGACAGGGCCACAGGCTGCGGGAATGCACTCACTCTACACGTGTTTGTGTGGTACTTATTACGCGCCTGGCCATGCCCAGGGTCCAGAGCAGACCAACCCACCCCCAAGGAGCCTGGAAGAGGCATCACAGAGGTCCAGGTCCAGATCTGCAGTTTCCTGAGGGAAACTGAGGCTCAAGAGCAGACCTCAGGTTTACCCCTACCCCCACAAGGGCAGCTATGAACCTGCCCCTCACCACTGGGCACTCACCTCAGTCTGCCCTGGGGTGCTCTGTGTCCTGCTCTCACCCACTCCCCAGCCTGGGTCCCAGCCCCTCTGACTGTGCAGCAGCAGCTGGGCCACAAGAGTTAAGAGAGCTTCCCAAGCCGACCCTGCCACCTGCCCGGGGAAGCTGCATGAATAATAACCCACTCATCTGCAGGTCACAGACCCTTCCCCACACACCCTCTCTCTGCAGGTGACACTGACGGCCTCTTTAGAGCAAGGGGGAAATGGAGGCTGGGGAAGTGGGGCGGCCCAGTACCCAGTCCAAGGGGGCAGAGTGGCTGGAGTGCAGATCTCTGTGCCTTCTAGATGATGCGTTGGCCTCAGAGCGGGGTAGCAAATGGAATCTCAGGCACTGCAGCAGTCAGGGTGGGGGGACTTGCCCCTGGAGTTCCGACCCCCAAACTCCCTGCCCTGCGTGGGCTCAGCTCTTCTGGGAGAGTAGGGGAACAGGAAAGGAACAGCCTTGGCCTAGGTGGGGCAGCCATCATGAGGCTGGGAGAGGGCCACAGTGACAGTGGGTCCCCCTGGATATAGACCTGAGGGGCAGGCGGTCTCCAGCAGGGCCCCTCCAGCTGGGGCTGAGTCACCACCTTTTTTACTCAGAAGCACTTTCTGGGCAGGTGTCTTATCAACCATCTTCATGGGGAGTCTGAGCCGAGGGGACAGACTAGAAGAGGACCAGCTCCCTTCTCGGGAGAACGCTTTTCTACACATGCTATCCCCACCCCACAAGGCTGTGCTAGCCCCTACAGCGCCTGTGCGCTAGCCGGGAAAAGATGCCTCTCCTCTAGGCACATGCAGCCCTGCCTGGCAGAAGGGAAGTGACCACTCACCTGGGTACCTTTGTGCAGTGAGCAACCTATACAACCATACTCAGTGAACCTGGCACACCCAGCTCCCTACAGACCTGTCTGGAAAAGGGCTCAGAGAAGGAAAGCCATCCCCCTGAGAGCACTCAGCCTGTGGGGACTGAAGCTGGGGTGGCACTCAGTGATATCTGTTGGCCTGGGTCAGCCCAGGAGACAGGAGTGGGAGGGAGGGTAAGTAAAGAAGCGGAAGGGCAAGTGGATCCTGCCTTGGTGGTGGGGAGAGCCCATGGTCTCCATCTGCACTGCTACCTACCCCAGAGGGCTCCCCTATCCCCACACTGTCCCAGGCTCTTAGAGGTCAGATTTGGACGGCCTGCAAGGTCTCTGCGTGGGAAAGACCCTCTCACTTTTCTCTGAGCTTCGGTTTTCTCTTACACATAATGCGATAATAATTGCCCCCACCCAGTCCCAAGAGGGCTCTATCCACCTCATTATTATGATTATTGTTCAGTCAAGCTTGGCAGCCGCCCAGCCTCTGATGATGTCCAGGCACGGCAGCAGACAAAGCAGAGCTTCCCCGTCAGCCTGCTTGCCCCAGGTTCCAGAGCCCTGCATCTGAACTGCAGCTACCTTACCCTGGTTTTCCTCCCTGCACCCACAAGGCAAACACCACCACACTCACTGCTGAGCTAGGGCAATCTGGGAGTGGGCACAGAACCTCACTGATCTCTGCGCATGTATGCGTGCACTCTGGCAGAGGGAAGAGCCCAGTTCCACAGCTCATGGCTGTGTGACCTTGGGCCAGTCACACCACCTCTCTGAGCCTCACTTTTCCTCCTCTGTAAAAGGCAGAGAATCGTAACTGCTACCTCACAGGGTTAAGTGAGATACAGCACATAGCGCCCTCCACCCAGTACCTGGGACAAGGTCAGGAAACGCTTGCTGACACTGATCCTGGGTGCTTACCTGCCTCCAGGCACCCCTTGCCCAGCCAAGCCTAGGCTAAAGTGTACATTCTAATTGCCATTTGAGGATGAGAAGATGAGTCCACAGAGGCTGCATAGCTTGTGTTACAAACAAGACAAAAAACAAGACAACAGGCGCAAAATGGAGTTGTTTATGCTAAACCTCATGTCACCAAACTGACTTAATTACAGCTTCAGCTCTCCCTTGGAATCTTAGACCAGTCAATTAGGAGTCGCCTGGTCAACACTAGTTAGACCCCTGCCATCCCCTAAAGGAAAGTGACCGCAGTAACCAACCTGGTTTTTTGCCTAGTAAACTTCCTTGCTCCCGCTCCCTTCTGCCCAGAAAGTCTTTCATTTTGCACAGCTCCTCCGGGCTCCTTTCTATCCGCGAGATTGGATGCTGCAATTTACGAATTGTTGAATAAAGCCAATAAAATCTTTAAAATTTACTCAGTTGAATTTCGATTTTTAATACTTGTTAAGTGGCAAAGCTCGTGCTCTTTGACGACTTCTGTGCCCCCACCCTGCTCCCACCGGTCGGATCAGTAGAGCTCAAGCTACCCAAACTGCAAGAGACTGGACTTTCTAGGGTGGCCGCACCTCATTCCAGGACCCTGGGTCTGTGGACCTGGAGCCAGGAGAGCCCTGAGCAGCCAGTACTGGAAAGCTGTGTGGAAAATGTGAGCTGGGCGGCAGGAACCTGGCTAAGTCACTTCTCCCTTCCAAGTTGGTAGACAGGGATGGGTCCTCACAGGCTGCTCTGGAAACAGCTGCAGAAAGGACCCAAAACTGCCACCCTTGTCCCAAGTGCCACGGGCCCCTCGGTACTCTCCACAGCCCAGGAGGTTCTTGAGGACAGCCAGGAGAGGGTCTGAGTTTGGGGACGTGAGGTGGAGGAATTGTAAGAATAGCCTTCATTTGCTGGGTGCTGGCACATGGGAATCCTCAAAGCCCTGTGAGATGGGAAATAGCCCCATTTTTGGTGGGAAGAAAGCGAGGTTCAGATCAGAAAGGGGCGGTGCTCAGGTCCCACCCTGGAGCGAGAACTGGAACCCACCTGGTAGGACACACACCTGAGCAGAGGGTGTGAGTCTCCGGGTATGTTCTTGGGGTGAATTCGTGCCTGTGATCAGGATCTCTTGGGGTGTGCTTCCGTGGGTGCACTTGGGTGTAAGGATGTGTGTCTTGGGGAGACTGCACGGGTCCAGCTGCCCTGGGTGTTGACAGGCAGAGCAGACCCTGTAGACGGCCCTCTTCCCTGCTCAGACCCACTGGAACCTGCCAGCCTGGAATGTCGCACCCTTTCCTTTTGGACATGTAGGGCAGAGGGTGTCCGACATCCCTGTGGGGGAATCTTTCTGAGTGGTCACTACTCTGATAGGGGCCAGGAAAGGTGAGGAGGGGACCCCACCTACATCCAGGGACCCCAGCCTAAGAGAGCCTTTCCAGGAGATTCTGCCATAGGGCAGCTGAGTGCTCATGGCTGGGACAGCTGCTGGCCGGTGTGCTGGGCAGCTCAGGACAGCCATCCAAGGGCAGGGCTCCGGACTGTGTGCCCCAGGCCTCTCCTGGCCACCCCCCACCCAAGGGCGGGTTGGGTCGTAGTACCAGTCTCTGTCAGCTCTGCTCTCCCCTCCCCCATCCTCTCTCCTCTTTTCGTTTCTTCCACTATGGGACATTCTCTCTCTCTGTCCCTGTCCTCATCTCTTTCTTTACAACAATCCTCTCTGATGTTCCCTGTCCATTGGTACCTGGTCCTCTGATTTGGTCTGTGTCTCCGAGGATTCCGTCTGTCTCTCTGTCTCTCCCTGGCCCTCCCGGTGCCCTGCTTCTTGCCGGTCCAACCCCGGGACTGCGGATCTCCTGACGGGTGGCGGGTTTCCGCGGGAGGGGCGGGGCGGGTCCCCTGGGCCCACGCTGCCGTCCAGGCACTGGGCATGTCGCTGGCGCTTCTATATAAAGCAGTGCTGCCTCAGCCCAATGCTGTGTTGCTGCCGTCGCCGAGTTCCCACCCGGTCCGTGCTGCCCGCCGAGCCCCGCCGAGCCTCTGCCGCCCGCCAGGTACCCCGGCTCCTGCCCGCGCCCCGGGGAGAGCCAGGGAGGGGGGCTGCAGAGCCAGAGGCTGCTGGCACGGGGACCTTGAAAGCCCTCGCCCCCCAGCAGGACCTGCGACACCACCTCCCCCCACATACCCACGCGGGTACCCAGCACGACCCCTGCTGGAAAGGCTGAGTACCCCCAGAGCTGCGGGGCTGGAGTTCACACATTCCTGAGTGATGTGTGAGCTCTTGGTGCAGGATCCACGGGTTGGGGCAGAAATCCCTCTGGCCTCCATGGGATGGGGTGGGGCAGCCTTCGACACTTCCTGGCAGGAACAAGAGGCCTGTGCTGGTCATCTCTCCGCCCCCAAAGTCTCTGGGGCTGGGCAGTGAGGTAGCAACCCTGCTGCCCTGACTCCCTCTTTTCTTTCTCTCTCTGTCTCTGCCATCAGGCTTTCAGTCTCTCCACCTGTAAGATGGTGAGTCTCCTCTGGTCCATCCCCCAAAATGCCCAAGTCCCCCACCAGGAGAGGGCCCAGAGGGCAGTGTCTGGCACCCAGAGCCTAACTCTGGGGGCTGCCCTGTGCACCCAGCTCAGACCCATAGCCAGCTGCACATGCCCCCCCCTCAGCTCCCTGCTCTGGGCCATGGGACAAGCATCTACTATGTGCCAGGCACTCGTCTCTCCTCATCAGCCCTGGGAGGTGGGCACTGCTGGTCTCCTTTGGCATTCATTCATGCTGCAACATTTATTGAGCACCTACTATGCATCCGGCACCATTCTAGGTTTGGGGTCACGGCAGTGAACACAATCTGGGCTCTCAGGGAACTGGCCTTCTAAGGTCAGCCACCAAGGCTCAGGGATAGGCACTGACAAGCCGGGATTCAAGCCCAGTCTGAGGCTCAGACCTCTGCCCTTCCGGCAGCGTACAGCATACCATCCCCCAGTGACCGAGGTGATTCTCTTGGTCCAAGCCTCATCAGCACCCAAGGGTGGGACAGACAAGTACCCAGCACCCATAAGGCCCAAAGAAACCTCACAATGTGTCCAAGGTGGCCCAACCTGCCCCCCAGAGGACAGGCCCACCTGTGTTCATACTGAGCCTCTAAACAGCCCCATGTGGGAGTCAGCCAGGCTCAGAGAGGAGCAGGGGTATAAGATTTCATCCAAAGAAAGCATTGCTGGGACTCAGGACATCTGAAAAGAAGGGCATCAGCTTTTCCCCTACCAATGCCTAGTACGGGCCTGGCCACACAGTAGGTCTTCGAGGCCGAACTGGGGATGACAGGGAACAGATTCACCTACATATTCAGGTCGCAGCAGAGCTCCATAGTGATAGATGGGTCATCGAGGCCAGAGAGAAAAGAGCAGCAGCCCAAGAGTGACATTCATTCATTTATTCTTCTGTCAACAAACATTTACGGAGCAGCTACAGAGTGCCAGGCATTGTTTTAGGTGCCAGCGTGCCTCAAAGAACAAAACAGACAAAAACCTCTGCCCCTGTAAACCAAGCTAGGACAGACCCTAGCACAGAGGGGGGCGGCAGTGGTCCAGACAGCAGCACACAGCTTTCTGCCCCCACCCCCGGGGCACTGGACATACTGTTTACAAAGCACTCCCACTTATGTGTTCCCGGTCTTCGCTCCCCAATCCAACCTCGTCCTCTCCTGTCTGCCCTGAACTTAACCCCAGGTTAGGAGAGTGGGGGCTTATACCCTTGGGTGACTGAATGTGCCACTTTCCCATCCTGCCCAACAACCACCACTCTGCTCCCCCACCCCCAGCTCTCCCTGGATCCGCTGGGTCTCGAGTGGGACTGCCCCCTGGGCTCCAAGAACCTGGAGGAAGAGGAGGGCCCAAGGGTAGAAGGCTCTGGCCTGCCGCCCCCAGGCTACTTCCCTGGCTCCTGGAGCCAGGACGTGGGCCTGGATTGCAAGGGCTCCCCCGAAGGGGCGGAGGCCCGGGCCTGGACTGTCTACTACTACAGCCTCCTGCAGAGCTGTCTGCAGCAAGCTGGCCTTCCGGAGACCCAGGACCGCAGCCAGGCGCCCCGCACAGGTGCCTGAGGGCTCCACGGAGGGGACCCCCTGGGGGGAGCGGGGGGGCCCCTCCGCAGCTCAGCCTGCTTCCCATCCCTGTCAAGGTTGGCCCCTTCCCCCAGGCTCTGGCTAGGTCTGAAGCCCGGGAGGCAAGCCAGTCAGCTTTGGGCAGGCAGGCATTGTTTCCAAGGGCCCCTGGCACCAGTCAAGTTAGAGAGCAAGGCTTCCCTCCACCCCCATAAGATCCAGCCCTGGAATTCGCAACCCTCGTTCTCTGGAGCCAAAGCTTCCATAGAAGTGTCTCAGGAGCTGCTGTAGAGACAGCCAGCAGTGGGCACCCAAGATCCCTCCTTTGCTTTACCTGTTTTACATAATCAAGTGGCTACTAAAGAGTGTGTGGATGGAGAATTCACAGCTAACATACATGAAAAAAAAGAATTATCACAGCCCTGGTTCCATTGTACAGACTGGAAAACTGAGGCACAGAGACTCCTCCCACTGTACAGGGGCCAAGGGTCCCACAGAAAGTCAGTGGCAGAGCTCAGGCTAGAACCCAGGTCTCTGGTCATCCAGCCTCCAGTGCCTTCTGGACCAGTTGCAGAGAAGGAAGCCCGCCTCACAGGGTGGGGATGGGCAGCAGCTTCCCCTCTGTCCCCTTTACTCTTCTCATCCAGACCTGGAATGAGAAGGGCCATGGGGGTCAGGAAAGGTGGGCAGAAACACAGAAAGGGGAACCCCTCCTGAGTTTGGTGATGTTCTCTTCCCCCAAGGCTGCCCTGGGGCAGAGGTGACCTTGTGCATTCTGGGATCCCCCAGCACCTTTCTGTCTGTGCTGCTGGAGGGTGGGGTCCAGAGTCCGGGTGAGTGTGTGCCCAAGTTCCCCCACCCCTTCCTACAGAAAGGGCAGCCCTGCCCTGGCCCAGCCATATCCCAAAATACCCGCCAACCCTGGCAACTGCCTGCATTCCACTTGACCAGTTGCCATGCTCTAAGTGGGGATGGGTTTAGGGAGCGGCTGCACCCCACTACCCAGGGGCCTGGGCTGGAGATGGAGGGCATGGGGGCAGGAAGCCTATCCTGGCCAGCAACCCTCCCCCCTCTGCCCACAGGAAACATGCTTCTTTGCCTGTCCCCTGCTTGGCTGACGAAGGTGCCAGCACCAGGGCAGCCAGGCGAGGCCGCCCTGCTGGTCTCTAAAGCAGTGAGCTTCCACCCAGGGGGACTGACATTCCTGGATGACTTTGTCCCTCCACGCCGTGTCACCTACTTCCTGGCGGGCCTGGGACTGGGGCCTGGCCAGGGTCGGGAGGCAGCTGAGCTCGCCCGCGACCTCACCTGCCCCACAGGAGCCTCAGCAGAGCTGGCCCGGCTACTGGAGGACCGGCTGCTGACAAGGCGATTGCTGGCCCAGCAGGGTGGTGTGGCTGTGCCAGCTACCCTGGCTTTCACCTACAAGCTGCCAGCACTACTGCAGGGAAGGGATGCCAGCCCGGGACTGAGGCTGGTGGAGTTGAGTGGCAAAGAGGGCCAGGAGACACTGGTGAAGGACGAAGTTGGGGCCTTTCTGCACTCTGAGGCCCTGGGGGATGCCCTGCAGGTAACAGGCTCCTGCCCCTGAGGTCGGTGCAGGGGCCCGAAGATGGGATCCATGGATGGTTACCAAGCCCTGCTGCTGCCCCATCCCTCTGTGGCAACCCCCTGCCTTCTTGCCTGTTTACTCATTGCTCCTATGGTATGACATCCCATCCTGCAGGTACATGGGGTGGTGAGGAGGTCCCCTTCTTCTTCCTGTTGCAGGTGGCCATCAAGCTCAGCGGCTGGCGCTGGCGGGGGCGGCAGGTATTGCGTCTGCACCCACGAGCAGAGGTGGACACAGTGGCGGACACAGTGCTAGCGTTGCTGGAGAAACTGGAGGAGGAGGAGAGTGTCCTTGTGGAGGCTGTGTGCCCACCTGCCCGGCTGTCCTTCCCAGGTGAGAGCCATCTGGGCCGGCCAGGGATGGGAGTTTGACTTGGCCTCCTGGCATCTCCGTGCCGGGCTCAGGCCTCACCGTCCTCCCCCAGGCAGTCCCCAACCTGGCCCTGCGCTGGCTGTGCGTATCTGTGCTGTGGTGTGTCGGACACAGGGTGACAGGCCCCTGTTGAGCAAGGTGAGCACGGCCCAGGTTAGGTCATGACCCTGATGCCACACTCCAGTCCCGCGCCATGCGGATGATGAGCATTCCTAGGCAGAGAGCAGTCTTTGAGGGGGCATCTTAGTCGCCTCTGCGAGGACTCCTGGGCCTGACACTTTTCCCTCCCCTCCAACCTTTCCTGCACCCCCCCACCCGCCTCCCTCAGGGGCCCTGGGGCCTAAGGCCTGGTGCGAATCTTCTTCCCAGGGAGATCTTGCCCACATAAGAGACTGACGCAGGGTCCCTGATACCAAGCTGGGGAGCTCGGAGAGTCTTGGGGACCCTTGTCAGCGCACAGCTCTGGGCGGGCGGAGCTGAGGGGGAGACTCAACTCAGCACTCAGGGAGTTCCACAGCTGGGACACACCAGGGTGGCACAGGTCCCAAGGGCTGCAGGAGCTAGGAGCAAGTGTGCTTGGAGCCCTCAGGGAGCTGAGACCCTAGCCAGGCCTGGAAGCCTAGGTAGAATCCCCAGGGATCTAGGGACCAGATGGGCAGTGGCAGGGGATGTGGTTTGTGCAGTGTAAGTCACATTGGAGAAGAGGCTTCTTGAACGTCCAGAGGGGTCTGGAGGTGTGCATGAGTGGTGGGGGCGGGTTAGTAGTCATGGGAGGGCTCCTGCTGGGCCAGGCCCCTGAGCTGCACCCTGCCCAGGTGGTATGCGCCGTGGGCCGTGGGGACCATCCTTTGCGGCACCAGAGCTCTTTGCCGCGGACACTGGAGGTGGCACTGGCCCAGTGCGGTCTGGGCGAGGCAGCGCAGGTGGCGGTCGTGCGGCGGAGCGTCAAGGCGGCGGCCGAGGCTGCGCTAGCCGCTGTGCTGGCTCTGGAGGCCGATCTGAGCGTTGAGCAGCGCGGCGGGCGCCAGGCCTGCACTGACTTCCTCGGTGAGTGCGGGAGGCTCGGGATGGAGGCTGGGGGCCGGGAGGCAAGGCCCGAGGGCGGCCCGCGCTGAGCCCGCGCCCCTCCCCCACGACCCCCGGCCCAGGCGTAGACTTCGCGCTGACAGTGGCGGGTGGCGCGCTGACCCCCGTGGCCTTGGAGCTGAACCGAGGCCTGTGCCTGGAGGCGTGCGGCGCGCTCGAGGGGCTCTGGGCCTCCCCGCGCTCGGGGCCGGTGGCCGAGGAGGCGGCGGCAGCCGCGCCACTCGTGGAAACCATGCTGCGGCGTTCCGCGCGCTGCCTCATGGAGGGAAAGCAGCTGCTGGTGATCGGCGGGGGCGGCTTCAGCAAGAAGTTCGTGTGGGAGGCGGCGCGCGACTACGGGCTCAAGGTGGGCGGGGCCGGGCTCAAAGCCCAGGCCTGAGGTGGAGGCGGGGCCCGGGTGCAGGGGTGGGTGGGCTTTGGGGCGGGGCCAGCACCACTGGGGCGGGGCCTTCGCCGGGAGGTCTCCCTGGAGGCACTAGATCCCAGGAGTAGGGACGGGGCCCGCCGCCTGGCCCATGTTAGAAGTCTTAACTCCGGCCTCTCGCTCAGTTCTGTCCCCGCCAGGTGTAAGAGAAGCCCAGGGTAGACGGGCCGGAGGGGCGGGAGCGGCGTTCAGGGTTAGTGGCAGACCAGGGCTTTGAATGCCAGGCTAATCCTGCAGAAAGGGCAGGTCCTTCCTTTGAGGTTGAATTCCTGAGGGCGTGAGGAGGGTGCTGGGGAGCAGCTTACAGATCCTGAATCAAGTTCACAGCAGTGAGCTCACATTACAGAATCTGGAGCCACGTAAGCACAGCAGACATTCTTATCCCCATTGAACAGTAAGAAAACAGATGCCAGATATCTAGGCTCTTCCTGGTCCCAATCTACCACAGTGGCCTCCTCTCCCCTCTCCCATAATACAACACTCCTTGGCAACCCTCCCCTCCAGCCATTCCTGTGTCTCTTCACTCCCTGCCTTGCACACTGTATTCTCTACCTGGAATGTCTCTTCATTCCTCACGCTGCCAAGTATTTACAGTGCAGACAGCCACCTTCCCTACCCTTTTCAGGGGCTGCCTCTGCCCTAGGTACCAACTGCTTTGTATCTGTGTTCCCCCTGCAGGCAGTGAGCTTTGGGGGTATGGGCCCCCACTGGGTTCCTCTGTGGGCACCTCCCAGTGTGAACACATTGGGTGAATGACAACCAAGAGCATAATGTTCAGACACCAGACCACCTGCCCCCAGCCCCAATCCTTTGGCCCTGGCCAGAGGCCAAAGGCAAAGTGAGGCTGCCTTTGAGAATGATCCCACCCACCTGCCTCACCCCTCCACTCTGCCCTCTTCCTCCTGCAGCCATCTTTCCCCTGGCTGGCTCTTATTCAGCTCCCAGCTTAAGCATTGCCTCCTCTTCTAGGATGCCTTCCCTCCCCTCCAGGCTGGGTTAGGGGTCCCACTTCTGCACCTTTCATGTATTCAGTCATCAACAAATATTGCTTTCAGCACCCAGTGTTGGTGAACCTCTGAGGGCCAAGACCACCTTCTAGGCCCCGTCCTAGGTCCCCAGCGGCCAGCACGGGCTGATCTGTATGTCTTGCCCTTCTGTGGTTTCTGCAGCTGCACCTGGTAGAGTCAGACCCCAACCACTTTGCATCCCAGCTGGTGCAGACCTTCATCCACTTTGATGTGACAGAGCACCGGAGGGACGAGGACAATGCACGGCTGCTGGCGGAGCTGGTGCGGGCACGGGGCCTGCAGCTAGATGGCTGCTTCTCCTACTGGGATGACTGCCTGGTGCTCACAGCCTTGCTCTGCCAGGAGCTGGGTCTGCCCTGCAGCTCCCCAACCGCCATGCGCCTGGCCAAGCAGAAGAGCCACACCCAGCTGCACCTGTTGTGCCGCCAAGGCCCCCCCTGGCCCTCGCCCTCCCTCCATGCTGTGCCTTGCTGCCCACTGGAGAGTGAGGCCGACGTGGAGAGGGCTGTCCACCAGGTACCCCTGCCCGGTGTTATGAAGCTGGAGTTTGGGGCAGGTGCGGTGGGCGTGCGGCTGGTGGAGGATGCACCACAGTGCCATGAGCACTTTTCCCGGATTGCCCGAGATCTGCAGGGTGAAGCTGACCACCCCGGCATCGGGCTGGGCTGGGGCAATGCCATGCTCCTCATGGAGTTCATTGAGGGCACCGAGCACGATGTGGACCTGGTGTTGTTTGGCGGGCGACTGCTGGCTGCCTTTGTCTCCGACAATGGCCCCACGCGTCTGCCTGGCTTCACTGAGACAGCAGCCTGCATGCCTACTGGGCTGGCACCGGAGCAGGAGGCGCAGCTGGTGCAGGCAGCCTTCCGCTGCTGCCTGGGCTGCGGGCTGCTGGATGGCGTCTTCAACGTGGAGCTCAAGCTGACCGGGTCTGGGCCACGGCTCATTGAGATCAATCCCCGCATGGGTGGCTTCTACCTGCGGGACTGGATCCTGGAGCTCTACGGTGTGGACCTGTTGCTTGCTGCAGCTATGGTGGCCTGTGGCCTGCGGCCTGCCTTGCCCGCCCACCCACGGGCTCGTGGCCACCTGGTAGGTGTCATGTGCCTGGTGTCCCAGCACCTGCAGGTACTGAATTCCACTGCTAGCCAGGAGGCCCTGCAGGCTCTTCATGACCGGGGCCTGCTGCGCTTCAATCTGTTTCTGTCTTCAGAAGAGGCCCTGGTGCCTAGTGAGTACGAGGAGCCTTACTGTAGTGTGGCCTGTGCTGGGTCCAGCCTGGCCGAGGCCCGCCTCCGCTTGCTGGGCCTCTGCCAGGGCCTGGGCATCGATGGGCCCCACTACCCGGTTGCCCACTTCCTGTCCCACTTCAAATAGCACTGGGGCCAGGGGGCAGGGGCAAAGTGCTGGGGTGGGGGGGGCTGTGGTGCCTTCTGCTACCCGATGCTCTCCCTGCCTCTTTTCCCATAGCCCTGCCCCAGCCCCCCTCACCCAGCCCATTGCAAGGCTTCAGGTCTGTTCCAGAGTGGCAGGGCCATTTTTACATCACGCCTCCCGGGCTTGAGGACCACAAAAGAAAGTATTTGGGGGGGGCCATTGGGCCCTCTTGCCCTCCCTAAGGCCCCAGTCCAGCCCTCAGCTGCCCCGGGATTCTAGCCATGGAGAAGCGACAACAGCTGCACATAAACACACACATCTCCCCACCCCACCTCCAGGGAGGTAGGAATGGGCCCAAACCCAGCCCACCCTCCCCACCCTTCCAAGTGTTTCTCTTTTCCTGCCATCTATGGGAAAAGAGAACCTGGCGGGCTCCTGGCATTGGACAAATCCCAAGAAAACCTGAGACTAAACCCCATCATTTAACAAATTCCAGGATAGTTCCAGAGCCTGCCGACAACTTTTGACAATACATCATTTGGCCTGAGCAGTAGAAGCTGGTGACCTGGGGTCAGGAGTAACCATCTCCCCGGCAGGTAGTCATGATTGCCCCATTCTACAGATGAGGAAACAGGCTCAAAGAGAAAAATCCACTGCCTCAAGGTCATATCACAGTGGAAGGAAGGTCGAGGGACAAGATGTAGAGTCCAGGTTTCTGCTTTTACTAAGTCTTACATGCCCACTCAGCTTCTAGGTCCTGCTCATCTGCCTGCCCTCATTCATATGTGGCTGAGACATGTGAACACCCCCCACCCATGCACAATGTATCTTTTCCAACAAGCTTCGGTGCTTTGGCCTCTGGCACCCCTAACTAGCATTGACAGAGGAGAGTCTACACTCCCTTCCTAAATCAGGGGAGGCTGCTTTAAGAACTCCTGCCTCTGCACAGCAGAGGAGCTGTGGTCATCTCCACAAGCATCCCTCTCCAAATAAAGGCTTAAGGAACTACTGAAATGTCCAGGGTCTGGGATAGGTTCTTGTGACTCGGACAACACCTCTCAGGCTCAGCTAGATGCGGGGCGGGGAAGGGAGGAGGGAGAAGTGGCTAGGGGATACCTGTAGAATCTGGAGCTAAGTTGACTGGGGCTGGGCCATGGCTCAGTCTTTTGGGTTGATCTTCAGTGGGGACCTGCCAGGGGCACGCACACCAGGACCCAAACCTGAGGGTCTCCTGAGGATGGAATTACAACCAGAGGGCCACATCCAACCAGATAACCTTGGTCCAGCCTGGAGACCTCTGAGGTCTCTCCATCGGAGTTCATATCTACTCATCCAGAGCCTGATCTGGCCCAAATTCACCCCGCAGAGCCCCATCTAACAAGAATCCATGCCCAAATCTAAAGTCACCGACCAGGTTTGGTGTGTTCATTCATTTATTCTTTTAATGAAGTTTTATTAAGCGTAGCTGGATTAAGATAGCCGGATTACTAAATGTGCTTAAATTGGCAACGGAGCAAACTCCAGCATAAGCCCATATTTACAGATGGATCAATGAGACACAAATCCCTTCTGGCAGGAACCTGGCAGCAATGCCTGGAAGTAAGCTGGGCACGGAGCAGTCACCCAGTAAATGCTCAGACCTGCAGGTCCTCGAGCATGGAGGCACATTAGAGAGACCCTGATGCAGCTGCCTCCTTTTCAGGGGCGAACAGAGAGGAGAAGACGCCACCTGCCTCTCGCCACCCAGTCAGCCTGTCAGCGCACGACTCAACAGGGCTGCGAATTCCATCTACGTTCATACCTGTATGCGCTTCCTACTCTGCCCCATCCAAACTCACTCTCCCCAGAGCTAAGATGGGCTCCTCCCAGGCAGCCCCGTCCTGTGCCGCTCCCCGGGAGCTGTACTGGGAAGACAGGGCTCAGCCAAAGACTGCAGATTTTGGCACCCGGGCACCCAACTACAATTCCCGAGAAGCCTTGCGACGGACGCCATATTTTCTCCCAGGGCGGGGTCAATGCCTCTTGCGTCATCGGAGCGCGGGGCCGCCGTCGCGGAATGCTAACGTAGAGGCCTCGGCCCGGGCTGTCAGTCACTGCGCGGCCAGGTACGGGCCGAGGGGCCCTGAGGGCCGGCGCCGCTATGGCGGCGGTATTTGACCTGGACCTGGAGACGGAGGAAGGCAGCGAGGGCGAGGGCGAGGGCGAACCAGAATTCAGCCCTGCGGTGAGTGGTCCTCCCGTGCGCGGCTCGATCCCGGAGCCGATCCCATCACCCTGGCGATGAGCTCGCCTCCGCTACCCCCACGGAGAGTGGGCTCCGTTCCTACAGACCCGATCTTTCTCAGATCCCAGCCCCTAGTAAGCTCTGACCTCACCCTCACCCCAACCTGTCTTTCGAGACCCTAGCCCTTCCCCTGAGTCTCCCTTTTCTGCCCTCCCTCCTCCCCAGTCCTGGCCCATAGCCTGCCCGCTCCCATTCCTGACCCCCTCCTCTCCTGGGCCAAGCAGTCCAGCTTGGGGGGGAGGGATCCTGGCACCTCCCTTGCCTCTTACCCCTCGGTTTCTCACAGGACGTGTGTCCCCTTGCCGAGTTGAGGGCAGCTGGCCCGGAGTGAGTGAGGGTCGTGTTGTGGGAGGAGGGAATGGGCTGGGAAGGGGACCTGGGGAGTATGGAGCCTTGCCCCCATTAACTTCCTGTGTCCACAGGCCTGTGGGACACTATGAGGAGGTAGAGCTGACTGAGACCAGTGTGAACCTGGGCCCAGAGCGCATCGGGCCCCACTGCTTTGAGCTGCTGCGTGTGCTGGGCAAGGGAGGTTATGGCAAGGTACTGGCCCCACCTCCTTCCTTACTGGCCTCACAGCCTCAATCTTGCTGTAGCAAAGGGTTCTCAAAACAAATTAGACTTGTAAATCAGCAGAGCTTTCGGTAGAATTCAGAAGTGAAAACAAAGGGGGGGAAGGGCAAATACCCTCTGAATCAGACTTGAAATCTTTACTGTCCCACCCTTGGGTGGGGCTTTTTGAAGATAGGATGTGGAGAGGGAAGTTGATCCTGTCTCCCCTGCCCTACAGGTGTTCCAGGTGCGGAAGGTACAGGGCACCAACTTGGGCAAAATATATGCCATGAAAGTCCTGAGGAAGGTGAGTCATTTGCTCAGCCAACAAATCGTCACTGAGTGGCTGCTATTCCCAGTGCACTACACTAGGCTTTGGGAAGACAGCAGCAAACATGATGGAGGAGATGGGCGCTGTCTCGGGCATTTCTGTTTGTTGTCAATTGTGATTATAGTCATGCTCTGCTTAACCGTGGCATCTTTTCTTAGAAATGCATTGTGAGGCGGTTATGTCATTGTGCAAACATCACAGTGCACTTACGCAAACCTAGATGGTGTAGCCTGCTACACACCTAGGCTACGCAATATAGCCTATTGCTCCCAGGCCACAAGCCTACACAGCATGTTGCTGTACAAAACAACACGAGATTAAATCAGGAACAAGAGAAATTGATGCAACCAAGAGATACGGTAAACACGAGAAGTATGAAGCTGCTGCTGGTGTCACAGCATAGTTTTATAGCAAACTTTGTTATATATATTTTTTAAGATTTTATTGGGGAAGAGGAACAGGACTTTATTGGGGAACAGTGTGTACTTCCAGGACTTTTTCCCAAGTCAAGTTGTTGTCCTTTCAATCTTAGTTGTGGAGGGTGCCGTTCAGCTACAGGTCCAGTTGCCGTTTCTAACCCCTTGCGGGAGTTGAACTGGCAACCTTTGTTGTTGAGAGCCCGCGCTCCAACCAACTGAGCCATCCAGGAGCTCAGCGGCAGCTCAGCTCAAGGTGCCGTGTTCAATCTTAGTTGCAGAGGGCGCTGCCCACCATCCCTTGCTGGACTCGAGGAGTTGAACCGGCAACCTTGTGGTTGAGAGCCCACTAGCCCATGTGGGAATCAAACCGGCAGCCTTCGGAGTTAGGAGCATGGAGCTCTAACCACCTGAGCCACCAGGCCTATCTCAGCAAACTTTATTTTTAAGTAGAAAGAGTATACACTCAAGTAGAGATAAAAAGTATAGTAAAGTATATACATAAGCCAGTAACATAGTCATTTGTTATCATTAGCAAGTATTATGTACTCTACATAATGGTGTGTGCTACCCTTTTTTACGACTGGCAGTGCAGTTGGTTTGTTTACACCAGCATCACCACAGACACGTGAGGGATGATGCTGTAGCACTTTATGTTGTCACTAGATGATAGGAATTTTCAGCTCCGTTATAATCTTAGAAACCACCATCGTATATGCGGTGTATTGTTGATCGAAAGTCATTACGTGGCATATGACTATACATTATTTTGCCGTAATTCTCAACCATGGGCAGTTTTGCCTCCCAGTGGACAATTGGCAATGTCTGCATACATTTTTGAGTCACGACTAGAGAGGGATGCTACTGGGATCCGGTGTGTAGAGGCCAGGACTACTGCTAACCATCCTGCAATGCACAGGACGCCCCCCCACAACCAAGAATTATCTGCCCAGGATGTCAGCAGTACAAAGGTTGGGAAACACTGTGCTAGAGGACAAATCAGTACCCGACAAGAACGATTGCTTATCGCAGCAGAATTGTGGAGAAATGCGCTGGCGTGGTAGAGGGTGGCCGAAGGATAGTGGCTGGAGGGACTGAGTGCCTACCTTCTAACCGATCCCTGCCTTTCCAGGCCAAAATTGTGCGTAACGCCAAGGACACGGCACACACTCAGGCTGAGCGGAACATTCTAGAGTCAGTGAAGCACCCCTTCATTGTGGAACTGGCCTATGCCTTCCAGACTGGCGGCAAACTCTACCTCATCCTTGAGTGCCTCAGTGGTATGCATGTGGGCCCAGCCAGGGGCGTGGGCAGGGCCAAGGAACCAGCACAGGAAGCCCTGGGGTCCTGGGGGAAGCCTGGAGAGAGGGGGCGTGTAGAATGGCTAGGGGACTCCCATACCCATCTGTTCGTCTGTTCATTCATTCATTCATTCATTCATTCATTCATTCATTCAGCAAACATCCATCCAGCGCCTATTTGTGTCTCTTGCCTGTACTGGGGGTGGATGGGAATGGTGGGAGTTTGCACGGAAGTCTAGAGGATTGTTTTGTCCATTTCCACTGCCCCTTCATGTTGTTCCCCTCTCCTCTGTGCCCTGCATCCAGTCAGGTCCCAAATACAGTTGGGTCATTGTCTGCAGTGTCCTCCATCCTCTCCACCCTCTCAGGGGAGGGGGAGGCACAGTTGTTTCTTAACTCCTGCTCATCGTCTCCTAGTGTCCCCACTCCCTCCCAGGGACTCAGAGCACAGCATTGTTCCCAACGCTCCACCTCCGAATTCATGGCTCCCTGTAACTGCCCGGATAAAGCCTGGCCTCCTGTTCACCATGGAGTGGTCCAGGCTTGCTTTGCCTACTCCCACATCTGTACAGATGAGCCCTGAGCGCGCCCTCCCCTGGGTTCCACCTCGGCATGCCCTTGGAAGTCCCACTGCTACTTTCTGTCCCCTCACTTCGGGATTCATTTTGTCCTCCTTCATCTCTTCTGTGAGATTTTTTTTGGGTTAAGCTCTTGGAGCTATTGTCTCAATCTGGCCTATAAGAGCCGTCGTGTGCATGTCTGTCTTCCCATTAGACTGAGCACCCTGAGGGCAATGGCTGGGTCTCTTCATCTGTGTCCCCAGCTTCACCCAGCACAGGGCCAGGCACCGAGTAGGCGTCGGTAGATGTTTGCTGAATTTGAATTGAAACCCCACGGCAGCTCTGTGAGGCAGGTAGGGCGGGAATTACAAGCCCCACTCTCCCCAAGAAGAAACCAAGACTCGGAGAGCAAAGGATCTTGGTCCTAGCACACAGCTGCTGACATGTTTGTGTCGCAGGCGGTGAGCTCTTCACACATCTGGAGCGAGAGGGCATCTTCCTGGAAGACACGGCCTGGTGGGTGTTACTTCCTGCCTCTCCTGGGGGGGTTCCCGGGCTCCTCCAGGCCCTGGCTCCCCCACCCTTGCCTTCACCCTGTCCTGTCTCTGCAGTTTCTACCTGGCAGAGATCACACTGGCCCTGGGCCATCTTCACTTCCAAGGCATCATCTACAGGGACCTTAAACCGGAGAACATTATGCTCAGCAGCCAGGGTGCGCATGTGTGCACGTTACACAGGCAGCTGCGTCTCCGGGTCAGAAGCTGCAGGGAGGGCTGAGGGTCCCCCTAGGGTGGCCTGGGGCCCTGACCACCCCCTCCAACATTCTCCCTCAGGCCACATCAAACTGACAGACTTTGGACTCTGCAAGGAGTCGATTCACGAGGGCGCTGTCACCCACACCTTCTGTGGCACCGTCGAGTACATGTAAGGGGCAGCTGGCTGGGCCCAGGGGTCAGGAGGACAGCCAGGCAGGGTCTGGCCCAACTGACGGTCCCACCCGGCTCCCAGGGCCCCTGAGATTCTGGTGCGCAGCGGCCACAACCGCGCGGTGGACTGGTGGAGCCTCGGGGCCTTGATGTACGACATGCTCACTGGATCGGCAAGTCCAGCCTCCCGGGGAGGGCAGGCGTGGGGGCAGGAGGAGGCCCCCGGGCAGGGCCGGGCCTGGTGGGAGGCCCACAAGGCTCCTCTCACCCTCCGCCTCTTCCAGCCGCCCTTCACTGCAGAGAACCGGAAGAAAACCATGGACAAGATCATCAAAGGGAAGCTGGTGCTGCCCCCCTACCTCACCCCCGATGCCCGAGACCTTGTCAAAAAGGTGGGCTCCCTCCTGCCCCTGGTCTGGCTCCCATCGCTTTTCCCAGGCCCTGCATGGCTTCCTGCGTGTCTCTGGACTGTGGGGAGCTGGAGCCACCCTGCCTTTGGGATGGAGGAGCACTGGCTTTGGGGTCCCAGACATTGAGCTTGGGGTTTAGCTCTGAAGCAGAGCAGCTGCTACCCTGGACAGCTCCTTGTCTGAGTCCCAATCTGCAAACTGTTCATGATCGGCAGGGGCACAGAGGGGGAGGGTAGGCACCCAACCCGATTTGGAGTTGGATCCCCACCAAGACAGCCTGGGGTGATGCCAGCAGCCACATGCCTCGGCGAAGGCTTTGTGGAGAAGGGGCCATCGGACCAAACCTTGGCAGTCCCGAGGGTGTCAGTAGGGGGAGACCACACTCCAGAAACCTTCTCCCTGGTCTCCCCTTCACCTGAGCCAGCCCCTAGAACATGGGGGACACACGAGCAATACCTCTCCCCCGGACCCTCACTCTGCCCTTGTCCTAGTTTCTGAAGCGGAATCCCAGCCAACGGATGGGGGGAGGCCCAGGGGACGCTGCTGATGTACAGGTGGGCCTGGGACCACTACGAGGCGGTGGGGCGGTGGGGTAGAGTTACTGAAGGAGCCGAGGGGGTGAACTGTTGGCATGTTTGGGGGTGCTCTACCCACAGAGGCACCCCTTTTTTCGGCACATTAATTGGGACGACCTCCTGGCCCGCCGTGTGGACCCCCCTTTCAGGCCCTGTCTGGTGAGTGGAGGTCCCACTGGCTCAGTGGTGGGTGGAAGACCCCTGGCCTGGCCACCCCCTGACCCCGCCCCACTCGGGTCTGCCCACAGCAGTCAGAGGAGGACGTGAGCCAGTTTGACACTCGCTTCACACGGCAGACGCCAGTGGACAGTCCAGATGACACGGCCCTCAGTGAGAGCGCCAACCAAGCCTTCCTGGTGAGGTCTGGGGGGCCTAAGAGTTCTGGGGACACGGGCAGGGGTTGTGGCTAAGGCATGGTGGACACTGAATGTCGCCCGGCCCTGCCTCCACCCCAGGGCTTCACATACGTGGCACCCTCCGTCCTGGACAGCATCAAGGAGGGCTTCTCCTTCCAGCCCAAGCTGCGCTCCCCCCGGCGCCTCAACAGCAGCCCCCGGACCCCCATCAGGTATCTGGGCTGCGGGGGGCGTGTAACGGGCAGGAGACCAGCTCTAGCTCTGGCTCTGCCGTCAACCCCAGGGCTGCCCTGGCCGAGCCTCTTAGCTGGCTGTAGCCTCCGTTTCCCGTCTACCACGGGGACCCTTTGTGGCAGGGGCTGCCCGGATGGGCACTTGACCTCACAGCTGTGCACCCAGGCAGGTGGGGAAGTCGGCCCTCCTGCCCTGGTGCCAGGTGCCAGTAGGCGAAGCCTCTGCCTTGGTTTCCCCTGCAGCCCCCTGAAGTTCTCACCCTTTGAGGGGTTCCGGCCCAGCCCTGGACCCCCACCGGAGCCCATGGAGCCCCCTCTACCTCCTCTCTTGCCACCGCCTCCACCACTACCCTCGAGCACGGCTCCTCTCCCCATCCGACCTCCCTCAGGGACCAAGAAGTCCAAGAGGGGCCGTGGGCGTCCAGGGCGCTAGGAGACGGCCGGGATAAGGACAGCTGTCGGGGCCCCTCCCTGCAGGCTGTGAGGACAGCGGGACCCTTGGCCAGTTTCAGAGACCTGGGGGGTGTCTAGGGGTGCTGGAGTGAGTGTGTGAGAGTGTATGTCTCTGTTGGGAGTGGCTGTGCCCCTGAATCATGAGCATGAAGGGCTGCCGGCCACGGATGCCAGTGGAGGGCCCCCTACAGCTGAGCTGTGCCCTTGCACAATTAAAGTATCAAATCATGGCGCTGACCTGGCTCTTCCTTTGGCCTTCTGGGGGCAGGAGCGGGTGGGGTCGTCTCCTGCTTAGGGACGGAAGGGTCACCACAGGACCACAGCACTGCAGGGCCGGAAGGGTTTTATTTCTGATGGCTGACCAATGCCCCTGGGAGTGTGTGGGGATGCATAGCACTGGGGACAACTGGGGGGCAGAGTGACAGTCTGAGGCTCTGTGTGGGGGTGGGAGTGACAGTGGGTCCAGGGTCCAGGGCAGGCTGTGTCCAGTCACGGCAGCTGGGGAAGTAGAGGCAGTCACCCCAGGGCTGGCCCTACAGTGCGGTGACATGGAGGCCCTGGCCTCCAGCGGCCCCAGAGCTGTCGTCCCAGGCCGCGCTGCCAGCAAAGGCATGCAGATCGCTCAGCAGGGCCTCGGCACTGCCCGCTGCGCCCTCTAGCCCCTGGGAGCCGAGGCCCAGGCCCCCTTTGGCATCACCGTCACGGTCATGTGCTTCCTGCTTGGGCTCTGGCTCCTGCTGTAGGCTGGACCGCTCGCTACACCGCTGCTCCTTGTCCTGGGGTTTAGCCTCCTCCTGGCCACCATCCCAGTAGTAGTCGTCCGCGTCCTGCTCCTCCTCCTGCCTCTCTGGGTCTTCATCTGGCGACCCCAGCTCAGCCCGGGCCTGGAGCCAGCGGCCCGGCGGGCTGGCCCAGAGCAAACGGCGGGTGTGGTCCCATAGTGCGGCGCCCAGGCGGGCCGGGTGGTAGTAGCCCCCCGAGTCACGACTGAGGCGGCGCCAGGCCAGGGCCAGGCCAGTGGCCAGTAGTAGGAGCAGCAGCAGCAGCAGGATAACAGTGACAGAGCTGGAGCCCGCACTGTCCTTGGCACCACCTGACCCCAGGACCCCTGGCAGGGCCAGCAGTGTCCCGAGCCCTAGGGCGCAGGACAGGTCCTGTGGGGAGACAGGCAGGGGCTCGTCACCTGGACTGGGGGCCGGGCCGTGGCAGGCTGAATGACTGGGACTTTAGTTGCCTTTGGGGCAAATGGGGACAGTCACGCAGAAAGCCCGTCTTTACTCAGTCCATAAAGCCCTGGCCCTGTGAGAGCTGGCGACCTCCCTCCCTCCCACTGCACCTTAGAAGCCTGCTTGAGCAGTGAGGGCCCTCTGCCTAGAATGTTCCATCCCGCCTCCCCTTCCCCTAGCCACATGCTCACTTGCTTACCTTAGCTCAGAGTTCCTCCACGAGGTCTAACCTGACCTGCGTCCCCACGCTGACCTTACCCCGAAGCCCAGCCCAGCCCTACTTTCCTTCCTCTGCCATTCCTAACCCAGTAGGTAACACTGCTTGGTGATTAGGTTTATTGTCTTAACTCCTCCACCAGAATCAGCTGCAGGAAGACAGGGATCTTTTTGGTTCAAGCACCTAAACAATTCCTGGAACACAGTAGGTGCTCAATAAATATTGGTTGACTGTCAAGAGTCTGCCCACTGTAGGGGGAGAGGAATGGAAAGGAGAGAGGGAGCCTGCAAGGCTGGTGCTGGGGATGGCTCTTCCTGAGCCTGGGATGGAGGCACCAACCCCAAGGCAAGTGTTGACCTCCCACTTGGTTAGGTCCCAGGAAGGGGGTCTGTGAGACTCTTCTTCCTCCCTCCCAGCCCCTCGGGACTGCCTCACTACTGCCCCAGCTGCAGTGTTTCCGTTCAGTTCAAGTCTGTGTCCCTGGGGGCCTCGGGCTGGGGGAGGCGGGTGCAGCTGCCAGAGGAAGCCTGCGGTTGGAACAAGGCAGGTGGGGGCGGGGGGGGAGGGGTGCCGAGGTACAAGCAAGACTCCCCTCACAGGCTGTCTGCCTAGGCTCCAGGGCTGCAAGTAGGGGCTGTGCCTGAGTCCCAGCTCAAGAGCACAGCAGGTGAGGGTCTATCCGGGGTCTTGAAGGGGGACTGGACCTGGAGTGTGGTGCTGGGGCCACATCCTGAGTCCCAGGGAGGCCCAGCTCTGAGATGAGGTGAGAGAAACGCTCAGCTTCTGTCCCATGCCCATCCTGGCCTCTGCCCCAACTGATGCTTTTGCCCTGGGCCCCAGGAAGGGGAATCCTTCCTTAGTTCCCAGGCCCAGACATTTCAGCCCTGACTTCCTGTTGCCCTCACCCCAAGGACCCAGCGGGCTCCAACACTCACCATCAGTCCGCGGGCCTCAGTGCTGGCTGCCCACCTCCAGCTCTGGCTGTGTGGAGGGAGAAGTGAGCTCTGGCACGCAAATGCAGCCAGGGGTTACTTGAGCTTCCGCTTCCTGCCTATAACACTCCACCCAGCCCTCCGTGCCACAGGCCCCTGAGGGGCCCTGGGCCTCTGGGAATCACTCTGACCCACACCAGATCGTCACAGGTCTCACTGGGCAAGGGTAGGGTTCTGGGGCCTGTTACCAAGCCTCCAAAAAGAGGAACTGGGCACCCAGCTCAAAGCAGGACGTGGGCCTAGAGGTTTCCACGTCTCCTGCCTCAGTTTCCCTACGTGGCAGAGTTCAGCGACACTATGACTGGGGGATACTCGTGGCCCCCAGAGCTTTCTCACAGGCCTCATCTGTCCCCATTTCCAGACTTCCTTTCCCAGCCCCACCCTTGCAGCAGAATGGCAAACCTGGCTTTTAGAAAGCGAATTTTATTTGGATGAAAATATAGAGCCCTTCCTCCCACTCCTCTGGGAGGGAGCAGGGGGCTGGGGTGGGGGTGGGGAGATGGTCCCTCAGAGTATAAGTCTGCCTTGGTACAAAAATGCTCCACAGTAACAAAGCCAAAGCCAGGTGGCTCCTGCCTGGCCTACAAGTGGGTCAGGATGTGGACTGGCCCCTGAACCTGCCCCAGAGGCCCTCAGCAGGGGGGCAGTGTGACCTGCCAGCAGAGGCTGAGTGAGAAGGGGGTGGGGTGCGGGGAGTGGCATCCATTGGGTCTGTGGTCCTTCCTATGCGTCCCCATTCTCCATGCGGCCCAGCTGCTCCTCCAGGCGGCCAATGCGCTCCCCTTGCTCTTTGACCAGCGCTCTTAGTGCCCGCAGCTCCTGCATCACCTCCTCCAGCTTCCCAGCTTCCTGCAGTGACATGGGGGGCCGTCAGGGTCATGGAGCTGCAGCCCTCCCCAAATCTACTTCCAGGTAAGGCAATGGCCTGAGGCGCAGAGACGGGCAGCAAATGGTTCAGGCACACACAGCACACCAGGGCTTCCCAACACCACCCCAGACTGCAGGGCACATACCACAGCTCTGGGGATGCTGCTGCTGGAGGTGGTCGTATTGGTGGAGGCAGCAGGTGTGGAGGCCCCGGGGCGAGCAGAGCCAGGGCCCACAGCAGGCCGACTGTCAGATAACACGTTGCGCCGGCTGACCTTCAGGTCCCGGTGTTTGCTGGGCACGTAGGCCTCCCGCAGGGAGATGAGGATGGGGTCGGCGTCCCGTCCGCTCACCCACTCCTCTGCCTCCAGGGCTGCCTCAGGCCCGGCTGTGTCAGGGTACAAATCATCCTGGAAGAGGTCCGACTGGGTGGGGGGTGGAGGGTTCTGGATCAGCTGGGGGCCCACTGTCAGGGTCCCCTCATCTGGGACCTAGGTGACTACCTCCTCATCACTCTCCAGGCCTGCACTCTGTTGCCCTGTCACCCCATCCTCTAACAGTCTGGTCCCAAGTCACCTTTCTGAGCCCAAATCTGTCCCTTCACTTCGCTTCTGGACACCGCTGACAGCTCCCTCTGAAGCCTTCCCTAACCTTCCTAAGCAGGGCCAGCTATGGGGCCTGGGGGGATTCTGGGAGCCATTGCTGTGCCCAGGGACTGAGTGCCCGGGACAACCCCTCAGCCTTGTTCACAGCTTGGCTCCCTGGACGTGCTTGGCACAGTGAATGGTGCATTCAACAAATGCTGGCTAGTAAGAACCCAGCACGTCCAAGGCTCTTGGCTGGGCATCCGAGGCCCAGCCATATGTGGCCTGATCTCATGGGGGCCTCCACTGCAGCCAGACTCCTGTCCCTCTCTCCATTCCCAACTCTGTGCCCCTCACCTAGCCTACTGCCCACCACTGGAGGGCCCTGCCCCAGCCGTGTTGTCAGTTCAGCCTCCTACAGGGAGACCTCCGTAGCTGTCTCCTGTGGCTCATCCAGGGCAGCGCCTCAGCTCACACTGCGTCTTATCCCCAGCTTACCCCCTGCCCAGAACAGCCCAACACCTGGGGACACGCTGGTATTTGTCCAGCCCAGCCCACAGACCACAGCCATACTTAGCCATGTCCCATTCATAGGCTTCATCCGGTCACCCCTGACTGGCCTGTGTGCTAGAGAATGGATGGACAGGGGAACTGGGTGGCCTCACCTTTCTTGGCACAGTCATGACAATGGGCTCACACTTGCGCTCATGCAGTTTGTAGAACCTGGGAAAGGGAGGGGAGGGAGGAGCCGTGGGTGGAACCTCCCCCTACCTGCTCTCCTGCCCCCTCTACTCTCCACTTCCAGTCCTCACTCAGCCCCTCCCATACTGACTCCTTGGTAATCTGGGTGCCACTGCCTGGGCCCTGCCCCCAGGCACCCCCATAGCCGCTGCCTCGGTGCCCTCTCACCTTGCGATCTCGCACTTGCTGACCTCCAGGCCCCTCTTGGGCATGAAGCCCATACCCCTCTGGGGCTCTTTGCTGGTGAATGTGTTCAGGAAGTGGATGTAGGGGGACTCATCTGTGATCTCAAAGTACCGGATGCTGGAGTCGCCCTATGGGGCAGATAGGGGCAGGTTTAAGAGCTCAGACATCCCTCTTCCCTGCCCCACCAGCCCTGCCCAGCCCCACCTTGCCGCAGACGTAGACCACGTTGGTGTCAGAGTCGTAAAAGGGCAGCAGGGCCCCGTTGCTCGAGTCCAGCTCCTGCAGGGCCATGGGTTCCTCGAGGTTTTCCTGGCACGTGGGGTAGGGAGTAGTCAGGCCAGACCAGACCCTCCTTCTCCCCTCACTGTCTCAACCTTCTATCAGGACTGCCTCAGCCAGCCTCACATGCCAGCCGGCATTGCCCCTACCAAGCTGGTGGGTTCTCGCCCACCTCTAAACCTTTGGCCATGCGGTGTGCCCTGTCAGGCCCTCCTGGCTCCCCTCTGCTCGCTGAGTCCCACTTTCCCAGCCTATTCCAGGCCTTTCGACTACGTCTAGGCCACTGAGCAACAGCTGAGAGTCCCCACCACATGGAAGCTGGGGGAGTCAGGGGCCCCTGAAGGTCACAATACAGAAGTGTAGGGCTGTGGACACAGCACTTCAGGGGAAGGGCTGGGAGGCTTCCTGGAGGAGGGGGCCTCTGCACTGGGCCTCGAAGGGCAGCTCAGTGGGAACAGGCAAGCAAAGGAGGGATGGGCCTTTCAGTTGGTAAGAACACCGTGGACAAAGACTCCTAGGTAGACAGAGGCAGTGGGGGAGGCTAGCGAGCAGGCGGCAGGGAGAGGAGAGGTTGCCGAAGCTCCAGATCGTGACAGCCTCAGTTGCCAGGCTGAGAATGTGGGAACCACAGGTCTCCACAGGGTGACCTCTACCCTCCTCACTCAGGGTGGAGACTAAGTTTTGAGCCTGCCCCCTCAGGCCAGCCACAGCCACTCACCGGGTCCCAGAGTGCCAGCTGCCGCTCGCTCATGCGGCTGAAGCCTGTAGTGAACACCTTGCCATCTGCCAGGAAGATGGCCCGCATTGGCCGGGCCCCCTCGTGAGCCTTTTCCCGTTCCTGTCAGGGGTCAGAGTGGTCAGTGCAGTGCCCCAATAGAGTCCCTTGCCCTGTCCACTGCCATCCTCGCCCTCCAGGGCCACGTACTGCCACCAGGGTGCCCCGGCGGGGGTCGATGATGCGCACGCTCTTGTCCTTGCACGCGGAGCAGAAAAGGCTGCCATTTCGGTTCCAGCTGACGTTGTAGATGAGGTCAGGGTGCAGGCTGTCCAGGCGGTACAGCTCCTCCGCCGTGCCCACATTCCAGATGAGCACCACATTGTCACAGCCTACCAGGTGGGGGTCCATCAGCCCACCAGCCTCCCTTTGACCACCCTCCTGGGGCCAGACCTCCTAGCCTCTCTACTGCTATGGGCCTCAGCTTTCCCATCTGTCAAATGGGCCTGGGAAAGGATGTGGGAGGTTCCAGAGCTGTACATGGAGAGGGGTGGGGGCGCGGTGCAGACCTGCACTGAGCAGCACGTTGCGGGCCGTTGGGTGCCAGGTGACGATGCCCACTCGCTTGGTGTGCCCCTCCAGCACCACCACCGGGTCTGTCAGTGGGGAGGTCAGCCCGTTCTCTGGGATCTGCCACACCTGTGGGAGGGTGAGGCTGCCAGCTGAGGCCTCTGCTTGGCCCTGTTTCCAGCGACCTCGAACCACACCTGCAATCTAGGCCCCACCAGAGCCCCACGCCTCACCATGACTGTGCAGTCCTCTGAGCCGCTGGCGATGACTTCGTCGTTGTGGGGACACCAGTCGATGTCTAGGACAGGTCCCGTGTGTCCACACACCGTCGGGTAGGCCTTGTCAATGCGGCCCATCTGCAGGCATGAGGGGGGCAATCAAGGGGGACCCAAGGCCCCCAAACTCCACCCCTCCCAGAGCTTCAGTCTTCCCCTCCATGGAGTGGGAATGATGCACCTGGCCTGGCCCACTGGGCGCCCAGATGTGACTCTGCCTCTTCCTGGCTCACCTCTGCCTCCTGGGCATCACCAGGTGAGCAGGAAGTATTGGTGGCCTCTGACTCTGACTCCGTGGCAATAAAAGGCTTTATCTGTGCTAACACCTTTCGGGCAGTAAATCTGGATTATGACACCTGCCCAGCAGTGTGGGGATGGGCAAGACATGGGAGTGAGTGACAGGCCTGGCAGGAGTGGCCAAGGCCACCTCCACTCCTTCCGCCAGCCCTGACGGGCCCCACCTTGCTTAGGGGGAGCACCAGGAAGGCACCCCCACCGCTGGCTTCCACAATCACCGCCAGGAACTTGGGATTGACTGCGCAGAAGGTGCTGTCCCAGGTGACACGGGACACTCGAATGTCCTCATAGCACTGGTCATTCTTGACCGGCTGCCCAAACACATGCCGGAATTTGCTCTGCCGAACCACTTTTCGGAAGGACATGTCTGCAAATGGAGAGGCCTGGTCAGCTTCCCACCCAGCCCAATGACCCCCAACCTCCCAGGGCTACCTGGAAGGAAGGGGGGAGGATGCCTGGTCATTATAACCCGCCTCACTCTGTTTCCCCTTAGAGAATGGGGTCACAGGTGCAGACCCTGGCTGCCTCCCCGCCAGGGTGAATGGGGAAATGTCCACACTGCTGAGTCCTGAGGGGCATTGCAGGACTCTCCCTGGGTCCCCTCCTGGCTCTGGTATGTGTGTGAGGGGAGAAGGTGGGAGGGGCTGAAGCCAGAGCAAGCTTAGCTCCTCTGTGGGTCCCAGTTAGTTCCCACCAGGCTCCTTTTTGCCCAGGAACTGGAGGCTGGGTGATGAGGACCGACAGAGGAGGCAGGGACCGTCTCCGCTGTGTGGCCGCGCTAGGGCCCAGTTCTGAGTCGCAGAAAATGTGCAATGCCTACAGGAATGTGCAAGGAGCCCCAGGCCAGTCCAGGGGGCCTGGCAGGACTGGGCGGGGGTCCGGGCGCCGCTCACAGCCGCAGAGCATCCCAGAGCCGCATCGGAGCGGGGAGCCCAACTTCCAGGGACCCCGGCCCAGTAGGGGAGAGGCTGTGTAACCAAGGGGAGTTGGGACTGAGGGTGGGGCGCCACGGAAGGGAAGGGCTCCTCAGACTCGCGACCCACCACCCCGACCCCCGGGGGCTCCGTCCCCGCAGCCCCGCCCGTCCCGCGCCTGCACCCCCAGCCTCAGCCCGCCGCGCTCACCGGGGGCGCCGGGGACTGCGGCACCGGACTCGGGCGGCTCCGGATCCCGGCCTCTGGGAAGCAGGAAGCGGGAATCAGGAAGTGACAGAGGAGCGGGGGGGTAGGGGGCGGGGGGCGGGGCGGGGGCTCGCGGGGGCGGGGCCGAGGTCACGCGCGGAGGGGCGGGGCGGGATGCTGCGAACTGAGCCTGGAAGCCCCGAGCGTGGGGGCGCCAGGGGCGCGGGGACAGAACCTGGGCGGGACCTGGGGAGCCCCGCCCCACAGACTCCTTAGTCCCTCTGGGGCAAACAGGCTGAGGCTGAAGTAGCACCACGGGTAGGGCTGGGGCTCGAGGGCCCGCCGATGCAGGCTACAGCCTCGCCTTAGACCCTTGCCCTGATCCTCATGGTGGCATCTTCAGGAGTCGTCAGGAGTCGGTGTCGCCCCGCTCTCCCAATCCCCCACCTCAATGCATACGTTAGGGTTCCCCAGTCCACCCCTGACTTCAAAATACATTAACTACTCCTGACAGTCCACGTATGAATGTGCCTTTTTTTTTTTTCAAGCAGGGCGCAGCTCAAGGTGGCTCGTGTGGGGATCGAATCCGCAACCTTGGTGCTACCAGCACCACGCTCTAAACAACTGAGCTAACCGGCCACCCCTGTGCCTCATTTTAAGTTACAAAAGTACACACTGTTGGTTAACAAGGTAAATAAAACAGTGACGTTTTAAGGAGCGAGTGGAAGGGCCCCAGCCAACCAATTCTTCCCTACCAACACCCCTGAGTCCTGCTGGGCCTCCTCCTTATTTGAAGTAGAAATGGGGCCATGACCCCTGGGTCCCTCACACCTTCCAGGCTTTCCTTGATCTACCATCTCCCACCGAGACAGGGAGCTCAGTCCGCAGAACTCTCCCTCCCTCTAGCCAGCTCCTGTGACAGGAAAGGCTTAAGTGTCCCTGTAGGTCTCACAGGCAGTCTGCCCCTTCCACCTGGGGCTGGTGTCCCTCGGGCACTAGCCACCTCCCTCCTTCCTTCTCTGAGCATCTACTGACCTGGGTGACCAAGGGGTGATGGGTGATGTCCCTTTCTCAGGAAGAGAGGGGTGCAAGGAAGGGGACTAGCTTTCTTGGGCTGCGCAAAGTCCCCTGTATGTCCCAGGTGGGCTGGGGCTTGCGCCCCCTCATTCCTCTCACCACACCCTGTTGAGGAAACAGCTCAGAAAAGGGGTGCCTGCTTCAGGTCATCCTTCCAGGACTCAGTCTCCATTTGTTTGGTTCCAGAGTCCTTGCTTTCCCCACTGCCCCATAAACCCTGGGACAGGAATGTGGGTAGCTTGGAAGAGGGAAGGCAGCCATAAAAACTCCCTCTCATTGTGTCTAAAGCCCAAAACTGATCCCCTACTCTGGACCCTCCCTTGGCTCCTGGAAGCCACACTTGAAATAACATCCACAGTGACTGCCCACCCCCACCCACTGCCTGTCTGACCTCTCCCTGCCCTCCCTCGTTACCTACTACTGTCCTTTCCTTGCATGTGGCCTTGTGACACTGACCCTGCTATCCCTGAAACGCACCACCTTCCTTCCTACTTCAGGGCCTTGGCATATCTTGTCCCCTCCATCTGGAAACTCTTCCCCCAGATCTTGTTAAGTCTCCATCCCTCATTACTCCAGGTCTCTGTTCAAATGTCACCTCCTCTGAGGACACTTCCTGAGCACCCCACCCCCCATCACTCTGGCCCTTACTTGGCCCCCCGCATCTCAATCACTACCTGGTGTTACCTTCTATAATTATTTGTGTATTTGGTTTTTGTCTGCCTCACTCGTGAGGGTATCAGCAAACTGAGGATAGCACTTTGTCTCATTTCCCACTGGATCCCAGCACTCAGAACAAGAAGACCTAGCATGCAGTATGTACTCAATTAATGTGCATTGAATGAATGAATGAACAGCAGCCCCAAATATTGAATTGAAAAATATTCATGTTCACAACTCTCAAAATCAATGTCTGGTCCCCCCATGAGGAAGAGGGAGGGGTATCTCTCACCTGGGGAACAACTGGGGGAGTCCTCCAGGAGGCAACAGGAGCCCAGCCCCATGGGGTGTGCTAGGGGTGAGGTTGAGGAGCTATGTAATGTCAGGGTGAGCCCCTGACATTCATCCCCTCTGGCCCTGGGTGTGCATGTTTTCTCCAACACAAGACCCTCCTCTGTAGGTCATCTTTATCCCTCAAAACCCTTCATGGCACTGCTCTTTCTCCTGGGTAGCAGTCACCCATTATGGGTGGGATCCCCTTGGAGACCTTGGAGGTAGGGATGGCCCCCTCTCCAAGAGGCAGGGGTTGGAGTATGGACCAGAGTTGAAGGCAAGTGGCTGGCACTGAGGTTTCAGTCCCTGATCTGCCTGCCGTGTTGAAAGGCTTTGGGACTCCTTGAAAAGGCTAGGAGAAGGGGAGGGGCTCTGCAGAGTGCCCCAAGGGGGACATAAGTCCAGATCTTATCCTCAGGGAGTGTGCACTGCAACAAGGTGGGGGAATGTGAAAGCATTTCTGGTGGAGGAGGAGGCAGTATGGTGAAGGGGACAATGCCTGGTGGGCAGGATGGCTGGCCCATGCGCCAGTGCTGGCCCTAGGCCTGGGTGAGGCCTGGAGGTGCCCACTGATATAATCAAAGGAATGGCTAACAGTTATTAAGCATTTACTCTGTGCCAGACAAGGATCTAAGCACTTCATAGGGATTAACACTCCCAGGAAATGGGAGCCATTATGACCCCAATTTACAGGTGAGGAAACTGAGTCCCAAAGAGGCCAAAAGCCTTGCTAAAGATCACATAGCTGCTGAGTGGAGGAGCCAGGATTCAAACAACCCGTGGGGGCACCAGAGGCCACGTCCTTAAACCCACCCACGTGTCTCCAAAATGGGAGGCTGTCTGGAAAGTTACGTAACAAGTACTTGCTGAACGAATGAGTTCAACCAGTTTGTGCCTGTCCAGAAATCTCTCTCCCACCAGCTCCTGTGTCCACAATTCCATCACTAGGAAGTGCTATGATTATGCTGCTAGTAGTAGTACCACCCAGGGTGCTTTGGTCCTCGGGCACAGTAAATGATCACAACAGACAACCTTGTAAGGAGAATGTTATCACCCCATTTTACAGAGGAGAAAACTGAGGCAAAGAGGAAGCTAGGAACCAGAACCCAGATCTGACTGCATCACTCCAGACTGCAGAGCCTGCTGCCTTTTTGAAATGCAATCACCACTGGGAAGAGTAAAGGTCACAATGCTGAGCTAATGGGAAAGGATTGGGCGGGGGAGCGGTGAAAAGGGGCAAGAGGGCATAGTTTTGGAACACTAGGGGTTGAGAAAAAGCTGGGAGGGGCGGGTGCCAGAAGAGAGTGATGGGTGTGAAAGGGAAGTGGGGTGGGGTCAGAAAATAGATCTTCAGCACTTCCTAGTTTTTCTTGCAGTGTCTGTAAGTTGAGAGGGAAGAGATTGGCTCTGCCCCAGAGACGCTGTGTGACCTCTGGGGACGTGTGCCCTTTCTGGAGCCCCTGGTCCTCAAAGCTCTCTGCTTGGACATACTCTCATCTCTGGTAGGCCCAGGGCACTCTGTACCTGCAGCTCCCATCACGGTGGGCGGGGGGCAGGTAGACATTCGTTGAACCCTTAAATGGAGCAGACCTTGAAGTCCTCTGGAGCCGCCCATGTCACAGAGGCGGACCCATGCTCTCTGAGGCCATCTGGGTGTCTGCGATCCAGAACTGCTTAAGGGCACAGCTGATCTGCCCCGAAGCTCACAGGATCCCAGATACTCAGGCCCGGTGATGGTGCCTCCTTCCATCCGTCCCCAGTCCCTGCAGGGACAACTCTGAACGCCAGTGAAGGAAGAACATCTGCTCTCTGTGCCCCTACTGTGTGCCACAGGATCTTGCTAGGTGCCTCACACACTTTCTCATTTAATCCTCACAAAGGCAGATGAAACGAGCTCAAGGTGAAGCGGCTTGGGCAAGGTCACCCAGAACTGGATTTGAATCCAAGCTTGGCAGCTATTGCCTCTTCTCCTGCCGCCTTGTTGAGGGAAGTCCTTCCCCAGCTTCACAACTTGTGGGCTCCTAGGGCCCGGACTCCCGCTGGCTCCTGAATGCCTCCCTCCTCTGCAGGGACTTCCTCCTTTGGCCTCCTAGTGCCCAGGTTAGAGAATGGAACAGGGAAGAGGGGAGGGAGGGAAGGATGGAAGGGAGTCTGATCCAGCCCTGGGAAGTCCCCTGCTGTCTTTCTCCTGTAGGACCCAGGCTAAGGGGAAAACTGTCAGTGCGAGCTGGGGTTATTAGAGGACAGAGCCCAGGATCTCATCAGCTGTGACAGCTCAGGGAGCCGATGGGCCACTGTGTGATGAGGGCAAGCATGAAAGAGCTTGGTGGGACCCGGACAGGGACGTGACGCTCACAACAAATTGTCTGGGACTTTTGGCCACTTCATTCTTAGTTCCCCAAGTCCTCCTGCCAGGCCCAAGGGACTTGGTGGGGGTTTTTCCATGATGACGTCTTCTGCAGTGCCTGTCCTCTCTGACTGGCTGGTTCTTCCATCTCCCTCTTGTTCCCCCACTGCCCTGGTGGGCCTGGGCTTTCCTGGACCCTCATGTGAGGCCTGCGCCGGGAGCCGCCTCTGAGAGGGCACCGCTGGGGCTTCCTCCCTCAGAGGCAGCAGGCGTGTCTGGGTTCTCAGGGACCTCTGGGGTGGGATCCATGGATGGGGAAGAGGAGGCTTCATGATCGGGACTGGGGTCTGAGCTGGCAGCAGGTCCAGGGGCCTGGGCCTCAGGGCTGTCCTGTGGCTGGGTCACAGAGTCCATCTGTGGCTGGGCCCCACAGCTCTCCTGTGGCGGGGTCACAGAGTCCAACTGTGGCTGGGCCTCAGGGCTCTCCTGTGGCTGGGCCATGGAGTTCACCTGAGGCTGGATGACAGAATCTGCCTGTGACTGGGCCACGGAATCCAACCGTGGCTGGGCTGTGGGGTTTGTAGGGGGCTGTGTCATGATGTTTTCCTGTGGCTGGGTCTCAGCAGTTGGCTCTGGCAGAGTCTGCCCCAGAGAGTCCACCTGGGTTTGTGGCTCGGCCGGCGTGAAGCTGCCTGGCCGTTCCTCACAGAGTGCTGCCGCGAAGGAGGAGAGCATCGTGTGCGCCAGGGCCCGGAGGTCGGCGCTGGCCAGGAGGCAGAGGAAGGGACTGAGGCAGCTGTTGAGCAGGATCAGGTAGTCAGAGTAGACCAGCGCCTCCCAGAGCAGATAGCCCGGGTAGATGTCCCACAGGAAGGCCAGGTACAGCAGCTGCGCCAGCTGGTAGGGCAGCCGCAGGATCACGTAGGCTGACAAAATGGTCTTGGCCACACGGGCAAAGCCACGGCAGGCTGTGGGCCTCGGCTGGCGGCAGCAGGAGGTCCTGCAGGTGGCAGCCTGGGTGAGCACGTGGCAGACAAGCAGCAGGAGGAAAGACAGGAAGCCCCCCAGGATTTCCAGCATCCTCAGTGGCAGCTCCTCGCTGTCCCAGAAGTCCAGGCAGATGACTAGGTCGTACCACCAGACGACGGCCTCGGGGAAGACCAGCCAGGGCACACTGAACAGCGTGGCCAGCACCCAGACCCCGGCGCAGACCCAGAGGGGCAGGCGGATTGGGCGGTGCCCAGGGTACCAGCGTGGGCAGAGTGCAAGCAGGCAGCGGTCCAGGCTGAGGGCTGCCAGCAGGAAGAGGCCAGAGGAGTAGGACACACCCCACAGGAAGTAGTAGAAGCGGCAGGCTGCCGTCCCCAGAGGCCAGTGCCCCCCATGCTGGATCTCCAGGATCTGGAAGACAGCTGCCGCCAGGAACAAAAAGTCAGAGAGGGCCAGGCTGAGCAGGAGCAGAGCCAGCCGCGTGCCCGCTCCCTGCCGGGCCTGCAAGCCAGCCAACCATGCCATGAGCCCATTGGCTGGCAGCCCCAGGAGCAGCAGGACCACCAGGAAGACCGTGTCCCAGACACCCTGCGGGTAGTAGTCTTCGTCGTCCAGCTCTGTGCGGGGTCTGAGGCCAGCGACACCCAGGTTGGCTTCCATAGCGGTGTCCATCTGAGGTCCCCAGTGTACCACTGGACATGGAGTGGGCACCTGGTAAATCAATGAAGACTTGAATGACGGTATGAGAGAGAGGGCTGAGCATCTCCAGGCGAGTCACTGTTCCTCTCTGCGCCATCATCATGACCTGCTGGGTAGTTACCCTGTGCCAGGGACTTTACTACATTAGCTCTCTTGGTCCTCATGCAACCCATTTTGCAGGTGAGGAGAGGAAGGTTCAGAGGATCAGTGACTTGCCCAAGGTCAGAGATAGGAAGGGAGGCGCCAGCCCTCGAACTCTGATCTCACCGTTCTGCCACACAGAACCCCAGTAGGCCCAAGTAGGCTAAGTCAGAGACTTTTGAACATATTTTTAAAGCCGGTGAATCTTTTCTTTAAATAAAATATTATACTGGAGCTCCTATGAACGAAAAGGGGGTGCTCAGATGAAGGGAAGGGAGAGCTCCTCCAAGGTCCCAGGGAACACAGTTTGAAAACCACTTGGTCAGATCATTGCAGGCCCCTCCGTGTCTGGTATCCTGGGGTTCAAGTGTTGAAAATTCCAAGAAGGGAGGGCTCAGGTCATGGGCACAGGAATCCCCAGGGGACAGGGAATCTGGGGCCGAGGAGGCCCCTCCTTACAGTGAGTACAAGTCATATCCTCGGGGTGAGGTCTATAGCTCAGGGACTGGGGCCAGGAGGGCTATCCTGGGAGCAACTTGAGTCTTTCCATCGTCCTCCAGCCCCACTGTGGCCCTCTCCCCAGTCTCACAGCTCAGGGAGAAGGTGGCCCCACCTGTCCTCTGCGGCTACTGAACAGAGAAGGGGGCTCGGCAGTGTGATGAGAATGAGTGTGGCCGCTACCCCTCACTTCTCTTGCTGGTGGAGTGAGTTTCCCTCTAGGGACAGAGAAAGCGCTGATGGCAGTGCACAGTGAGGGGAGGAAGCAGAGTCCCCAGAAAGGCTGGATCCGGCCTGTGGCCCACAGCTCCAGCCATTTGGCCTTTAGCCCGGTGGCCTCCCGCGTCCCCCCAGGGCTCTTCCTCAGGCAGACCCCACTTTGTAAGCTCCAGCCCCTACTGGATTAGAGCCCTGGGCTCCCCGGGTGACCGCTGAAGCTTGGCTTACCTGTGAGACGCAGGCTGCTGGCCGGAAGGAGCAGGGCGTGCCTACCTGCCCAGCGATCCAGCCGTCCGTCCGCAGGGCCCCACGCCGGGGCCTGCTGCATGGCGCCCGGCGGCACTAAGGCGGCCGGCATGAAACCCAAGCTGAGAGGACATCAATCATTCATGGGGCTGCTTGCTGGGAAACCCTAACCCCCGTCCAGTAGGGCCAAGTGACCAGCCAGGCCCCCCAATCCTCAAAAATGCCAGATGGCTGAAACCCCCTCACCCTGGGCCCCCCCAGGTCAGTGCAGGCTCTGGGTCCCTTCAGGATCCACCTCCTCTCACTTCACCCCATGCCGCTCAGTCTGGCATTCAAGACCTCTGTGATCTGGCCTGTCTTCCTCAATTTCACATATCCTCTGATCCAGCCAGGAAGTCACCCATGAGGCCGCTGTGGGCAACTCTTTCTATCCTTGTTCACCTCCCAGCCTTTGCCCACATTCTTCCTCCTGCCCGAGATGCCTTCCCTTGTCCTCTCTTAGCTAAGTCCTGCCCATGTCACACAACTGGGTTGAGTCCGCCACTCTTCAGCAATATTGCCCCCATTTAATAGATGAGACAACTGAGGCTTAGAGAAGTGAATTTGCTGGGTCTTCCAGTTCATAAATGGCAGAGCTGGAGTCCGTAGCTCACTGCAGCCACTGTGTCCTCATGCCCCTTGCTGCTGAGGACAGTGCTCTTGACGCATCTGGGGCAGAGGGCCTGGATTAGGGCCTGTGCTGCCGGCCTCACTTACCCTAATCCCCCTCAGGGCCCAATCCCAGGCCATCAGCTCTCCGGGTGCATAAGCAGATTTATGGGTCCTGAGAGCCAAGGGTGCTCCCTGGTGCTGCATTTCTGAGCCTTGTCTCCCCTCTCCACATGGCCACAGAACAGGTAAGCGGGCACCATGGACCAGACCCAGCCCCTCGCCCCCAGAAGCCCTCTGTGGGGGTTGTGGCTCCCACGAGTGGTGCTGAGGGGCAACCCTTGACCAGGAGGAGGAGCAAGAGGGAGAAGGGGCTCCGAGGGTCCCAGAAAGGTGCTGGCAACTCTTGGGAACAGACCCCCATCCAGGGCCCTGAGGCTCCAGGGAGCAGCAAGAACCCCTCCAAGCCAGGAGAAGGTCAGGAGGAGGCAGCCCCTGTGCCAGCCTCTCGTCGGCGCCAGTCCCACCGGCACTGTCCCGCTCCCCACCACGCTGCTCAGAAGATATATGGGCCCCTGCTCAACCGCATCTTCGGGAAGGTCAGGTGGGGCCTGGGAGACCCGAGGGTGGGGGTGGGGACTCATGACCTCAGGCCCAGCCCACCCTGCCCTTAGAACTCAGGCCTCCTGCCACTTCTGCTCTAGATTCTAGAGCCTGGTTTGTGGGGCAGGGTTACTGGAGTTTGGGGAAGGGCAGCTCTTGGACAGCTCTGGGCAGTGTGGGTGGAGCTAGACCTTAAACCCAGGCTTCCTTGAACGCTCAGCGCCCCAGGAGCAGAAAGGGAAGTGGTCTCTTTTTCTGGGGTCCACTGGACTTCAGTTGCTTTCTCCTACCCTTGTGGGACTGGCCGAGCCCAGGCCAGTGTGGGCGGGGGCTGGAGGAGGAAGGATGGCCAGCGCCCTGGCTGGCCCTGGGGACATGCTGGACTATGCTCGTGCAGGACCGCGAACTGGGCCCGGAGGAGCTGGATGGTGAGTGAGCCTGGCTTGTGGCAGCGTGTGGGAGGTGCCCCCGAGCCTGGAGCGGAGCCTAACCTCCCTCCCCTGCAGAGCTTCATGCTGCCTTTGAGGAGTTTGACACTGACCATGATGGCTACATTGGCTACCGGGATCTGGGCACCTGCATGAGGACACTGGGCTACATGCCCACGGAAATGGAGCTCATCGAGGTCTCACAGCACGTCAAAATGCGAAGTCAGTGCCTGAGCCCCCACGCTCCCGGGATGGCTCTGGGAGTGCAGCACGGGTGATGGGAGACAGGGAGATGACAGTTTCCAGGGCAGTTTGACAGTTTGACATTGCCCCCGTCAGATGCAGGGCTGGGGGTAGGGTAGGGGGAAGGAGCGGGCTAAGGAAGGCACTGGGGATCCGAGAGAGGCTCTTGGGGCTTATTTCGGGCTCAGGTTGAGGAACCTCGCCCCAACCTTGTGAGAAAGTGTTCCCTGCTCATACTAGCCAACTTGCTCTCTGTCTCTGTCACTCTTTCTGAGGCTCCTGAAAAGAGCCTCCTGAGGTTCAGGGAGGCCTAGCGTGACAGAACCCTGGCCTTCCTTGTGATTAGATGTCAGATGGGCACGTACTGTGTGATTATCCTTAGCTGATTTGTCAAATATCAGATTCCCTTGGTTCTAGGACACCTGCCTTTGTTTTCTCTTTACAGTTTCAAAATGGGGTGTGATTTACAATTGATGTGAACATTTTGTGTCATGCTTCTTTTTCTTTCCCCAAAGCTGTTATTTGATTACTGAACTTTTTTATAATTGATGGCATCTTAGAACCGAGGGACGGCATGGGTCCACTTCTTTCAGGGCATTTATTGCTGCCCACGGGGTCCATGCATGTGACAGTCATGAACTCCAACCCCAATAGCACCCCAGGAGTAGATGCTCCTGTCGCCAGCCTAGGATGAGGAATGCGGTTTAGTCGGTCACCCAAGGCCACTCAGCAGCAGCAGCAGCGGAGCCAGCATTGCACCCGGGGCTGTCTGGGTCCAAAGCCTGAGCTCTTTCCCCCACACCTGGGTGCTTCACTGAGCGTACCCCCAGCTGAAAGTGGGGCTCCTGTTTCCTAACCCCCTGCGGGCATGGATGCGGGGTGTTCCTTCCTGGATGCAGAGTTGGGGAGGGGCTGACCCTCGCGCTGTCCCTTCTTGGGCCCCAGCCCTCCGTTGTGACACTCTGTCTGGCTCCGCAGTGGGTGGCCGCGTGGACTTTGAGGAATTTGTGGAACTGATGGGCCCAAAGCTGAAGGAGGAGACGGCGCACATGTTGGGGGTGCGAGAGCTGTACATCGCCTTTCGCGAGGTGTGGGGCGAGGCCTGGTGTGGGAGATGGGTGGGCGGCTGCAGAGCATCCTTGCTGGCCTCCCTTCCAGGCCAGGGGAGCCTTAGCCTCTGGAGGCCCAGAGCCCTGCAGACGGTGGGACAGGGCCAGGGAATGGTGGGAGGGGGTTTGGCTGACCCTATCTGGGGGATCCACCCCTGGAGACTTCCTGGTGTGGGTGGGGGGTTGGCGGTTTAGACCATTGAAGGCCGGGGGGGGGGGGGGGGGTGTCCAAGCACAGCACGTGCTAAGGTGGAGATGGTGCCACCGCGGTGGGAGGGGCTGAGCTCCGCCGGGATCCTAGTTTGACAGGGACAGGGATGGACGAATCACAGTGGCAGAGCTGCGACAGGCAGCACCGGCTTTGCTGGGGGAGCCTCTGGTGGGCCCTGAATTGGAGGAGATGCTCAGAGATGTGGACCTCAATGGGGACGGCGCTGTGGACTTCGAGGGTGAGCCTCCTTCCCAGGCAACCCCCAACCCCAGCCTTCCAGCTCCCAGGTGGAGCCCAGCATCTGGGATCCCCAACCTGGACTATCACAAGCTCCATCCTCTTCTCTCCCGCAGAGTTTGTGATGATGCTTTCCACCCACTGAGGCTCCAGAAGGGAGACTGCATTGCCCCTCTGGCCCCAGACTAGCAGGGTTCATGCTGCATACCCTCCCAACAAGGCCCCAGGATGGGAGAGACCAGGCTTCTTCTGCCCCTGACAACACCTGGCCGGAGAGTTGGCTTGTGATGTCACCTGCCCACCCTCATCTTCACCTCCCTCCCATCCAAGCTGCCCGGAGAAAACCTGCCCATCACTCCCCAGTGTGAGCAAGGTTTGGCTCTCTCCAGCCCCTTGGGAGGTAGGGAGCTCCCTGGCACTGGCAGCATTCAAAGATGGGGCAGTTTTGGGAGTTGATTAAGAGGGCGACTGGATGTCTCCCACGACTTATGTGTAGAAATTAAAAAAAAAAAAAAAAAAAAAACACGCTGAATTTGAAAGAAAGAAAGGGATGACCTAGGTACCAAAGACAAAGAGGGAGCTCCAAGCTGGATGATGGTGGGGAGCAGACACAGTGGAGGCTTCAGACCTGCAGGTTTAAGAGCCTGGGCTCTGACACCAGGAGTGACAAAAGACCTGTAAGAGGGTGGGGAGCAAGACATGACCCTGAGTACATTCCAGGGTCTCAAGGGGTACCCTGTTCTTGGAAAGGGAACCAAAATATAACTCCACCTACCAGCCTGAGGAATTGGCAAGGATACAGCTATCCAGGGCCTTGAGTGATAAAAGTTACCCTAGAGAACCAAAAACTCAGGCCTGCACATCAAGCAAGAGTGAGATCTATCTCCATGGTATGAAAAGCTGGAGAAATAAGAAAAACCTGTTGAGAAGGGCACTCTTTCAAACCAGGGCACATGGGACTTACACACACACACACACACACACACACACACACACACCCCTGTCACTTCTGAAGATGAACTCATGACAAACAAATCACAAATCACATAAGGAAACAAGTCACTCTGAGAGAGAGTAGGCAAATGCAACAAACAGGAGAATTGGCACCCCAAAGTGTAAATAATAGAACCATCTAAAAGAGACCATAAAGTAAACGCAAAAAAAAAAAAAAAAAGAATGACATAAAAGAAGAAAGAGAGACCAAGGATGGTATTAAAATTGAACAGGGAGATTAAAAAAAAAGTAGCACAACGCAACTTCTAAAAATAAAGGAAATAGCCATTGGAATGAAAAATATCCATGGATAATTTAAACAGCAGATTAGAAATAATGTAAGAGAAGATTAATAAACTGGAAGCTATTATCTGAGAAATCACCCATAAGGTAGCAATGAGGGATAAAAAGATGGAAAATATTAAAGGGTAGTTAAAAGTCATTAGGATTCTCAGAAGGAGAAAATATAGAGAATGGACATGAGGCCATATTTAAAGAGATGATGGCAAAAATTTTCCCCAAAGACGTCCATAAAGACAAGTGCCCAGACTGAAGGGGCACGTTGGAGCCAGAGAAAGATAAATAAAAATAAATGTATATCTAGATGCATCCCAGTGAAACTGCAGAATACAAAAGGAAAGTGAAAGGGTTTCCCACACAGTCTTGTTGAAAGGATGGCTTCAGTAAGAAGGAAATTCAATCCAGAATGAAGTCAGAGTATGTACTAAATAATAGTCAGGAAAGAAACCAGTAAGCACATTGGTAGATCTAAAGAAGCATTTAATGTAAAAAAAAAAAAAATTAATTTGGGGGATTTTAAAAATAAGTAGGGACTAAAATAATAGACAAAAACAAAATGAAGGTAGGAGGGGTTGCTTTAGACATACTGAAATCTTTTTTTCTTGTTTTTCCTAGAGGATGATAGATGAGTCGATTAACTTTAGACTTTTAAAAACTATTTAAGGGTAACTACTAATATAATATAAATAGAGAGACTATTCCATTTAATAGTGAAATCAATAGAAGAAGAAAAGGGGGAAGTGAAGAATTCTTGGTTAAGCCAGTAGAAGGCTGGCAAAGACGGGGAAAAAGCAAAGAAAAGCAAAGGCCATAGAAAACATTAAAACAGAAGGTAGAAGTAATCCTAAAAAAACCAAAAATTACAATAAATATAAACAGATTAAGTTTTTCAGTTAAAAGTCTGAGTCTCAGTCCCCGAAGAAAGTATCAATATTAGATAGGGTGCCTTGTGAGTGACAGAGATGCAAAATAATACCTTAAACTGAATAGAACTTTATTTCCCCCACAGGAAGTCTTAGGTTCTTAGGTGAAATCCAGCTGTACGGTCTTCAGGGACCCAGGCTCCTTCTACTGTATTCTTTGCCATTCCTAGAGTATGCCCACATTTTTTTTTGTTTTCCAGGAGGCAGGATGGAGGCAGGAACAAAGGAGAAAGGGGGCAAAGAGCATGAGCCACATAATCATACCCCATTGGCAGGGCTCCTTGCCTGGCACACCTAGCTGCAAAGGATGCTAGGAAATGCAATCCTTATTTTGGGTCGCCATGTGCCCAGTGAAAAACCAGAGGTTCTACAACTACAAGGGCAGAGGGCAGATACCAAAGGGCAACTATCAGCCTCTTCCCCACCGCTGAGTGCAGGATATGAGTCATGCTCAAAGCATAATGACAATGGAAAGGCTGCAAGTGATGGCTTGAAAAAAAGATTTACTAGGAGAAATGTAACCAAAAGAAAGCTATGAGCTGTGAGGCAAACAGCATTAGAGTCACAAGTCACTAAGGAAATCTAATGTTCCTAATGTATGCGACTATTAATGTGTTTTCCAACTATAAACAAATTATATTTAGAGTTTAGATATTCATTAATTCCCTGAGTATAGTGTTGCTGTCAATCCAACTTGGGTGCCATAGATTAAGCAGCAAAATCAATCACAGTAAAACTTTAAACATTTCGATTCAGGGTTCTGTCAAAGTATAGATAGCCCAAGTGTTGGCAAATGTTTCCTGTAAAGGGCGGTAAAGATTTCAGGCTCTGATGACCATATGTTCTCTACTGCAGCTGTGTAGTTTGTGTCTCCAAGAAGCCGGGGTCAACATGTAAACAATGGGTCTGGCTGTGTTGGAACTTTAATAAAGAAGAATGAATTAAACTTGATTTATTGACACTGAAGTTTGAATTTTATAAACTTTCATGTGTCACAAAATCTTACTATTCTTTGACTTTTCCCAACCATTACTAAAATGTAAAAACTATTCTTAGCTTGGGGGCCCTGTTGGGCCTGTGGGTGATGGCTTGCTGACTCCCGATAGTCTTGTAATAGGGAGAGTCACAACTTCTGGGATCACTGTTAAGATTGTTGAATGACAAAGTTACCAGCATAGTAGCAAATCTGGGTATTCATTTGCCAATTTGCTCACTTTCAATGAATGGTTTTCATAATTTTTCTTTTTTTCCTGTGTGTTCTGATTACTGAAACATAATTTTATGTCTGATTAATCTGGTAATACAAACTGTGGGCCTGATTCTGTATATCTTTGTTTTTTATTCCACCTTTCTGGTTTGTATTTTCTTACAAAAGTATTGGTCCACGATGGATGAGAGAACTGGTCCCTTATCACAGCTCATTTGAGAACTACTGATTTAGGAGTCCCTGCATGCAAGAGGTGTCCCCAAAAGTGCCTTAACTAGGAGGCTGAGGGTGGGAAGTCTGGGTGGGCCAGGAGAGTGGAAGTGAGAGCAGGGATCTGGGTGTTCATTTTTATCAACAAAGTCACAGAACTCCAAAGGCCCTGCATACACAGTGGAGGCCAGGCCAAGTTCCTTCTTAAAGGCACATTTTACTGAGGGAGACAGACTGTAATTACAAGAACAGGGTCTGCTCGGCGCACACATGTTCATCCAGCCCCTCCGTTGGCCGGTTAGTTACCACTAGCTCAGTATGTCTCCCTTCCCCACCGGTGTTCAGGAAGCCCTGGATTATGTTCTTAACTCTGCTCTCTGGGCCTCGGTGGTTTCATCTGTAAAATGGGGCTGAGGTGGTGAGGACCAGAAATAACCTGTGTTAGCACTTACCTAGCACAGGACCTGGTGCCTTCTAAGGATTAAAATAAAATGGTAGCTAATGTGACCTCAAATTTCAGGGATCTCAAAGATTTTGTTTCCTGGTTCTTAAGATTCTGAGATGCTCAGATATCCCCAAATTCTGAGATGACTTGTTACCAGTGATTTGTGGTTCTGAGTCTTTGATCACTGAGGCCCTGCTTCCCATGTCTTTTGTCCCCTGTGGCTCCCAACCCTTGCACCTCGGAAGTAGGGCAGTGGGTGGAGGGGGCTGGGCCACTGCCTTGTCATGGCCCACATTCTGAGCTGGCTGTGGCAGCCCAGGGCCCCAGAGCCAGGCTGGAACAGGATAGCAGCCTCCAGGTCCCAGGCCTGCGTCATCTGAATGCCCTTGGCCAGGGTAGGCACCAGTGCGGCTCTTCTAGGTAAAGACAGGGCAGGGAGGACTCTACTAGGGGCTGGGGCAGCGGGGATGCTGAAGGGGCTCCTCCAGGTTTGCAGGGCAGACGGCCCAGGCCCTGCCCCTTAAGGAGCTGCCTCTGGCAAGTCTTGGGAGCATCAGGGCTGTGCTGTGTACAATGGGAAGATGTATGGTCCTGGCGCACCTCAGCCCCAGGGTCAATCTTTTGCTCAGCCTTTGAGGGAGGGGGCTGTGGCCAGGCTGTGGCAGAGCTGGAGGGAAAGAAAGAGCATTGTCTCTGCTGGCCATAAGTACCCATTTATTAGCACAAGACACTACCAACCCAGAAGCCTCAGGGCCTGAGCATAAGTTAAGGCACAGAGCAGGTGAGGGGTGGTCTTTCCCAGGTCCAGGTAGTGGACCGGGGGCCCGCGGGTCCCAAGCTTCCTGAGCAAATTCCAGACCCGGCTGGAGGTTCCAGGGTCCTGAAGGGACTTTTCCGTTGATATGAAGGACCGGACCGGAGCGGCGCGGGCCGAGGAGCGCCCTCTGGGGACACGAGGAGGCTGCACAGGTCGCCAGGGCAGACGTGGATCCCGGCTGTCTGCTGTCAGTTCACTTCTCGAAGTAGGGCAGGTAGAAGAACTGGAAGCCTCGGTGGCCCTTGACCGCACAGTAGATGAAGATCACGTGGTAGACTGTGGGGCGGGGCCAGTCAGTGGCTAAGCCCCGCCCCGCCCCACCCCCGGCTCCGCTCCACCCAACTCCCACCCGGCGCCTGCTCGCACCTCCCGGGACCAACAGGAGAAAGCCAGGCACGAAGAAGATGGCGCTGGAGACACCTGCAAGGGGAGAGGAGGGACTGGGTCAGGGAGCGGGCCGAGGGGGGGGGGTGTCACTGCTTGGGCACAAGAGGGGAGTGAGCGCTGCCTGCGGAGGTAGGAGGGGGCACTCACCTGGCGAGGGGGCCACCTCCAGTCCCACGCCGATCAGGATCAGCACTGCACACAGATGGAGCCGCGAGGGTGAGGGAGGAAGCAGGGGGCAGGAGCTGGCGCAGGGCGGGGACCTCCACCCGCAACCCCCAGCAGGGCTTAGGTCTGAAGAACGGTGTCCCCCACCTGAGCTGAAGGTCCCCTGGGCAGAGACCCTCCCGAGGAAGCTCACCAAGCTCTGTTTTCTGAACAGGCCACTGACAGGCCCTGGGAAATGAGAGATTTTTGTCTGCTCCTTGGTGTGGCCTTTCAGTCAATCAACATTTATGGAGCACTGCTGTGCGCCTGGTCCTGGGACTCGTGGGGAAAGGCAGATGAGGTCCCTGCCCTCATGGCCCTTCCCTCGTGGAGCAACCAACAAGAACCTCCAAGCTACAGCCCTGGTGGGGGGAAGATCAGACAGCATGGGAGCTTGGGGGATCAGAGAGGGAGTGCAGGGGTCGCAGCAGCAATAGCAGTTAACATTTAGTGACCACTTTCCAGGTGCTGGCAGACACCGGGCTAAGCATGTTACATGCACTGCCTTATTCAACTGTCACCTTGACCATTAATGAGACAGGTATTACCACCCCCATTTCACAGAAGAGGAAACTGAGGCACAGAGAGGGAAAGTAACTTGCTCAGGGCTACATTTGGAAGGTGGAGGCAATTGACTCCAGAGGCTTTGTTACGGGCATCGTGCAGGCAGTGAGGGAAAGGAGTACTCCACACAGAGGGAAGAGCACAGCGAAGACCAGTGTGGAGGGAATTTGGGGCTTTCTAGGAGCTTCTAGCTTTTGGTGAGACTGGAGAGATAAGAGCCCATGCTTGAGCCTGACAGGGCCTGTAGGCCGCAGGGAGGGATGTGGACTGTGGCTGAGGACAGTGGGCATTGGGGAAGGTAGGAGAGTGTCTGGATCAACTTGTCAGACCCAGAGAGTCCCGGGTCCCTAGTTAGAGGATGGGATGGGGAGAAGGTTGGGAGCTGGGCTCTGCAGCAAGTGGGGCAATACAGCACGGAGGCTTGAGGGGCCACCATGGACTGTTATGTGGTTTGTACCCTGCACAGAACACCTCAAAAAGGATATAATGGGAGCTGAAACTCACTCCCTGCTCCCTGGCTTAGGGCTGTGGGCTCTGCCCATTCAGAGGCATCTTTTTCTAATTCCTGTAAAGGCCCCTTATGGGTCTATGGTGGCCCCCAGGTCTGGCAGTGTCACTGATGTGGGTTTAAATCCCATCTCCTCTGGGCTGCGGGAATTGGCATTTCCCTGAGCACCTGCTCGTACACACAGGTTCTGGGCCGCTGTGTAGCCTCTGTAAGGCAAGGAAAATAACCTTGTCCTACACCTGGCTCAAAGCAGACACAGAATAAATGGTAGCTATTACTCTTCTGTTCCCTAATGTATTAAATAGGCTAAGTTAAAAAAAAAAAAAAAAAGACAAATGTTTGGAGCACTGTACCAGGTTCCATTTTCAACAGCGTGTGATTTCCTGGCTGTGTGACCAGGAGGCTGGGTCTGCCCCTGTAAGGCATCAGTTTCCTCACCTGTAGAACGGGGGTGGGGTGATGGCAGCCAGCTGCCTCCTCAGGATGCTGGGAGGCTCAGTGTGGCAAGGGGGATGCAGAGCCAGCAGCAGAGGGCAGACCCCTGAATGGGGGCTCTTAGGGACACTCACCGAGCCCCAGCAGCAGCAGCAGGAAGGAGGCCAGCACTACCCTGCGGTTCTTCTGGATCAAAGGGTGTTGAGTCCAACTGAATGGCAGGAGAGCAGGATGGGTGTGAAAATGGGGATAGGAGGCCCACCCCCTCCTTTCACTCTCCCTCACCCAGAGGGCTGAGGGGAATAGCCAGGGCTGCCTGTAACTGAGGCATGGGCCACAGGTGGCTCCAGGTGGGCAGGGTCTCACCTGCAGCAGGCATTGTAGGAGCGCTGTGTGCTGTTGCTGATGGTGCTAAAGGACCACTGCGAGCTGCGGATGGATGTTCGGCAGGAATCCCTGCAGGACAGGTGCACCCAGTGAGGGAGCAGAGGGAGGCACAGAAGGGGTCCCTTCAGAATAGCAACCATGACGATGTGGTGGGGGAGGGTACAGGGACTAGGGCTGGGTGCTCCTGTAGGATAGGAGGCACTGAGAGGGGACGGGGTGAAGCGGAATTCAAGGCTGGGGGATTCTGCAGGACTGGGCTGGAGGAAGGCTGGGAATTCGAGCTAGGGATTCCTGCAGGACAGGTGACGTGTGGGAAGGTAAGGGTCAGACCAGGCTGGGGGTTTCTGCAGGATAGAGCCTGGTGGGCATGGGTGGGTGAGGCTGGCACTAAGGTAGGGTGACCCTGCAAGACCAGAACCCACAAAAAGAGTGGGGGTCAGGCTAGGAATCCTTGTAGGACAGGATGAGAGAGCTGAGGTGAGGTGGGGGACTGGAAAGGGACCTGGAGATAGCAGCCAGAGGCATGGGGATAGGGGTACAGGGTGGGTCCCCACCTGGCCCTGACCTGATGCTGACTCCTCCATCTGGCTCTGGAGAGGCCTGGGCTCCATCCTCATCGTTCTCCAGGTTCTATTCCAGAACACAGGGCTCAGGGGTTACTGGGCTCCAGCTTTCCTCATTACCCTCTCAGGGAGAGGAGGAAAGTAAGCCCACACAGCTGTTTGCCTGGCTGCTTCACAGCTGCTCACCTGGCCCTCCACCCGCCCTGCAGAACAGGTTTGATGATTCATAGAAACCGAAACCCCGATAGTAGGTGGGAGCTGGGGGCACTGGGGGGCAGGAGCAGCAGAGGCGCTGGTTGATGGCTCCCAGCATGGGTCCCAGGGCCAGGAGATCCCCCAGGTTTGGGAGTCAGGGTGGAGCACTCAGGATGGTATTTCAGGGGCCCAATATGGAGGCTCTGGATTTGGCGTGCTAGGGAAGGGCAGGCCTATGATTTCCAGGTTTGGGGCACAGGAATCACACACATCTCCAGGAAGAGGATTCTAGAGTTGGTGGAGGTCCTCTGGGAAAATAGGGATTTCCAGTTTAGTGGGAGTCTAGGTGTGGGCAAGAACCCATCCTGTGAAAAGGGGCCCCTGGCTCTGGGGAGAAAGATGGAGTGGGAACTTCCAGAAGAGGGGGTGCAGGTTCCTTTAAGACCATCTGGCCTGGAGCTCAGGGGGCTGCTCCTGAATGGGGAAGTTCTGGTCCAGCCCAGCAGAGGAGAGAGGAGAGGAGCAGTACCCAGGATGGGTGAGGACTCCAGATGGGATCTCCAGCTGGGGGTTGGAGACAAGCTCCTGGTTCCGGGCTCTGGGCTCTCAAGTGGTGGCTGGGGACCGAAATCAGAGCTGACAGGGTCTGGGCAGGGCTATCGATCAGTGGCCACGTTCGGGGGTGGTCTCCCGTTCCGGCTAGGGCCTCTAGACAGATTCTCCCCTGACTTAGGGTTCGCCAGGGTGCGGCCTGGGGTCCCGCTCGGAGCTGGGCGCGGGGTGAGGTGGGCCGGGCCGGTCACCTGGTAGCGCAGCCGGGACTGCTTGTCCTCATCGGCCACCTCGAACCGGGCCCGGCGCTCGAAGTGAAGCGGCCCGAAGCGGGAGACCCCGCTGGATTCGGGCACAGGGCCCGCGTCCTCCAGGGACAGTTCGAAGGCGTCATCGATGCTGAACTGGGGCCGGGCGGTGCTCATGGCCCCAGCTAAGTCAGGGATCGTGCGCGGCCGCCATCCATGCCCGCCTGCCCGGAGTCGCCGCGGCCCCGCCCCCGCGCGTAGGCCCCCGCCCCGTGCCGTCGCCTTGGGAGCTCGACTTCCGGCGCCCAGGCTGAGGCCCCGCCCTCACGTAACGGCCCCGCCCCTCGCCCCGCCCTCAGCAGGCCACTGCTGCCGAGCGCCGAGCTGACTAGTGGGTGGGGCCTCCTCTTGTTCGGACCGCTGAGCCCCCTGCGCCGCCCAGCGGCCGCCTCAGCGAGCGACTGCCGATACCGCGCTTGGGTGCAATCCCCAGGTCTGTATCGAGGGCTTGGAGGGGCTGCCTGCCGCGCGCCATCGAACCAGGCTCGAGACTCGGCCTTCTGCATTCCAGACCGCTCCTCCAGTGTCAAGGAAATTCCTGGGAACTGTTTTCCCACCCTTACTCACCAGGGCCCTGCACCGGAAGGGCATTCTCACTACCTTGCAGATGTGCAAACTCAGAGTTTGTGTTGCTTCCACTCTCTTCCAATCTATTCTCCACCCAGTATCCAAAGTGAGCTTTTAAAACATATCTGATCTTTTTTTCTATGTATTATTCTTAAATAAAACTTTTTTTTTTTTTAAGTTTGCTGCTAAATCTTTCCTCTGTATAAAACTGTCCCTTGGTTTTCCGTTGTAGTTAGTACTAAGGCCCACAACGCTCTGAAAGCTCTGGTCTCTGCCTGCCTCCCAATCTGAAGACCCCTCTGCCCCTCTTCACCCCTCTCAGCCACACAGGCCAAGTTTACTCCCACTTCAGGGGCTTTGCACGTGCAGTTACCTATACCTGGAAAGGACTTAACCACCTCTCAGAGAAGTTATTCTTTTTTTTTTTTTTAAAGATTTTTATTGGGGAAGGAGAACAGGACTTCACTGGGGAACAGTGTGCACTTCCAGGACGCTTCTCCAAGTCAAGTTGTTGTCCCCCCAATCCTAGCTGTGGAGGGTGCCGCCCAGCCTCAAGTTGTCCCTTCAGTCCCAGCGGTGGAGGGCACAGCTCAGCTCCAGGTCCAGCCACTGCTAGCTGCAGGGGCCGCAGCCCACCATCCCCCGCGGGAGTCGATCCAGCAACCTTGTGGTTGAGAGGACACGCTCCAACCAACAGCCATCCAGGAGCTCAGCGGCAGCTCAGCTCAAGGTGCCTGAGCTGCCGTGCTCTATTCTAGTTGCAGGGGGTGCCGCCCACCATCCCTTGCGGACCAGGACCAGAGGAACCGAACTGGCAACCTTGTGGTGGAGAGCCCACTGGCCCATGTGGGAATCAAACCGGCAGCCCTCAGAGTCAGGAGCATGGAGCTCCAACCGCCTGAGGCACCCGGCCGGCCCCAGAGAAGCTATTCATGACTATGCAATCTAAAGTCGGTTTCACACCACACAGCACTTACGTAAAATTATCTTTACAGTTTTATTCACCACTGTGTCTACAGTGCCTACAACAGTGTTTGTCACTAAGTACATGCTCAATAAATATCTGTGGAAGAAATGAATGAGTGTTTTGTCAAAATCCCAAATGCTTAAAAGTGGAAGAACTGGGATTTGGACCCAGGTCCACCTAGCTCCGGAAATGCTCATTTTCCTCCACCCACCCTTCTTCATTTTATGAACTCATGTCCAGAGTTGACTCAACCTGCCTCTCAGTTTGTAACATCATCACTATGCACAATTTCCCTCCTCTCCCAACTCTTCCATCGAGCCCCATATCAGTGCGCTCAGTCTGCTTCCTTGAATCCTGCCTGGTCCTCTACTACACAAGGCATTGGCTCCTTTGTGGACGTGTTTGAGATTTACAAACATGGTGTCATGTATAAAACTCTTTCTGTTATTTACATTTGTACATTTTTACACTCAACACTAATGTTCTCCACATGCATCTCATTTGTTGCTTCTACTGGCTGTATGTGGTATACCATGTCCAGCATCAGCAGTTGTATTATTCTGCTCGCCCCCCTACCCCCCACCCCAGTGATGCACACTCAGCTTAGCCTCAGGCCCCCATCAAGTCACATACATCATTGCTGTGGATATCTTCACACTGTCCCCTTGTGGACTGTGAGAGAATTCTTGAAGTAGAACTTCCAGGCCATAAAGTACATGTACCCTTGACTTTACAAAGTACCCTGGGGGCTCTCCTGAGTGGCTGTATGAATTTACACACTCCCAATGAGGGTTCCGGCTATCTTTTAGCACTCGGTATTCCGCTTTCTAATGGTTTGCCAATCTGAGGAGTCTAAAGTGGTGCCTTATTTTCATCTGGGGTCTCTCACAACTGGAGAATTTGAACAGCTCTTCATGCACACCAATCATGGTGATTCTCTCTTCTGTGAATTGTCTGTCCACATCCTTTGTCTTTTCTTTTGTTGGGTTTCTAGACTTTTTTCTGATAATTTGTATGTCTGTACATATCTAAGTATTAATCCCTTGCTGGGTTTTGATGTTGCACATATCTCCTCCCAAGCTGTCTCTGTTTCCTTACTTTGTCTAAGGTGCCCTGAGTTAAAAAACAATTCTCATTTTTATATAGTCAAATCCATCAGGTTTGTGCTCTTTGAGTCTTGTTTGAAGTGTTTCCTCACCCCAAGGTGACAAAGATTTTCTCCAACATCTTATTCTACTGGCCTGATAGTTGTACATACTATCTAGGAAGTGTTGCAACAAGATAGTTCACTGACTCTGGAGCCAAACTGTCTGCACTGAGATTCCAGTCTTCTCCTTACTTGCTTTGGGATCTTGGCAGGCTAGGATTAGGGTGAAACCAAAAAACTCAGTGAGCAAGATAGTAATATTTTAATACATTGTTTTAAAAAATCAAATTTAAGGCAAATATACATGATAAGCAAAATATCAAAATTTTAAATACAGGATTTGACCTTGCATGACTCATCTCACCCTAGTCCTGACCTTACCTTGAACCAGTTACATAACCTCTCTGTGCCTCAGTTCCCTCATTTGTCATATGGAGGTAACAATAGTGTTTCTCTCATAGCATTAATTTAGGAAAAAATGAGTTAATACACAGTCAGGAGCATAGCACAGTGCCTGGCACACAGAAACACTCAATCAATGTTAGGTATTAGTACAATTCACACTATGGTCCCTAACTCTATGGATTTTAATACCATTGAATGTTGTACAAGGAGGGATCCAGATTTATTTCAATGTAGAGCGAGACAGTTTTCCTAGCACCACCTATCAAACAATCAGTGCTTTCTCCCTCTGAATTGTGGTGCCACTTTTGTCATACATCAAGTACAGTATATAGTGGTTAACATATATGAGTAGATCTATTTCAACCTCTGTCTTTGGTTCCTTTGGTCCCCTTGACTAATTCTTAACCAGTATTAGATGCTTTTTATTACTATGGTTTGCAGTGTGGTTTAATATGGCAGGGCAAGTGTCCCCTAACACACACATACTTTGGTCATTTTCAAACTTCACCTAGCTTTTCATGGACTTTTATTCTTCTATAGAAATATGACAAAAATATTTTCCGAGTTCTTCAAAAATCCTCCCCATTGTCACTGATATTTTATTGAATTTCTAGATTAATTTCAGAAGAAATCACAGCCTTAAATGTTGAACTGTTCTATTCATTAACAAGGTATGTTAATTCATTAACACTTCAGTTATTCATATTTTCTTTTATATTCTTAAACTTTTTTTTTTTCTCCAAAAAGTTCTGGGCTGTGGTTTCTATTTGCTAACTACTTTCTGAGTTTTATTGCTGTTGTTCATGATACCTTATTTTCTATTATGTTTTTGAGTGGGTTATTGATGGTATGAAGTGTTATTCATTTTGGGGATAGCTTATTTTATCTCTGTAACACTGCTGAACTCTCTACTTGTTAACAGTTTGTCTGTAGATTGTTGGATTTTCTCTGTAAATATAATCACTCTTATTTCTTTTTCTTGGTTTATTGCTTTGGTCAGGACTTCTAATACTGTGCTAAACAGCATCATTGATAGAGAGCACTCCTTGTCTCGTTCCTGATCTTGAAGGGAATGTGAATATTTATTCCATTATCCTTAACTGAATATGGCTTTAAACAACCTGAGAGAGTTCCTTCATTTTTCCTGTTAGTTTTTTTATCATAAATGGTCATAGAACTTCATCAAATACTTTTTCTGCATATTTTGAGATAACCATATGAGTTTTCTTCTTTAGTTCACTGATGTAATAATGAATTACACTAATAATGTTTCTAATAGTAAACCATTCGTACATTCTTGGAATGAGCCCTACATGATCTTGATGCTTTTTAAAAAAATTTTTAATTGTGGTAAAATAACGTAATATTTACTATCTTAAACATTTTTAAGTTCACGGTTCAGTTGTATTTAGTATATTTACATTGTACAATGTTCAGGACTTTTTCATCTTGCAAAACGGAAACTTTATACTATACTCATTAAACAAATCTTTATTTTCCCCTCCCCACAACCAACCACCATTCAACTTTGACTTTATGAATTTGACCACTCTAGGCATCTCATGTAAATGAAATCGTATAGTATCCATCTTTTCGTGAATAACATTCATTTAGCATATGATGCATTTTTATATACACTAGTGTATTCAATTAGCTTACTATTTCATTTACAATTTTTCATATCTATATTCATCAGTAAAATGGTGTATATTTTTTTTGCATGATGGTATACCTATCCGGTTTAGGAATCAAGATTAAAGTAGTCTTTATAAAATATGTCAGTTGGCTTTCCCTCTTTTTCTATTTTCTGTAACAATTTGTATAAGATACAGACTACTATTACTTCAAAATTTGGCAGAACTTGCCTGTAAAACTTCCTGCGTTGGTAAAAAAAACAAAAACAAACAAACAAAACATGTTTCCCTTTCACCTCAGAGGTCCCGACTCAGGGGACTTCTTGTCCAAAATGATCCAGTGTAAATATCTGAAGCATTTAACACCTGGGTCGTAGCGGACTGAAATAATCCTCCGCAGTTGTGAGGATGGCATGAAGACAGTGCACAGGCCGGAAGACATTCCCCTTACCCGCAACCTAAACCTTGAAGGTGGGAGAAGACTCTTACTGCTATTGTTTTTAGCCCCAAAATACATCCTTTTATTATTTATGTATTCCCTTATATTTATCGGGCACCTACTTTGTGCCGGACACTGTGGATTCAATGGTGATGACACACCCACTACCGACCCCACGCGCGGCTCCCTGTCTCTTGGCGAACTTACAGTAAGCTCCACAGGGATACGGAAACCCTCCTTCCCCTCACTCCTGGTTTTGTTTTTCATTTTTGAAAGAAAAGTCAAGACTATTGTGCAAAAAGAAAAGAAAAGACCAGAAGGGAATACACAAAAAGAGTTTTTGGGGTGGAGTAACGGAAGGGCTTCACCTCCCCCATTCTCCTCTCCTACCCTGTTTCCCCGAAAATAAGACCGAGCTGGACAATCAGCTCTAATGCGTCTTTTGGAGCAAAAATTAATATAAGACTCGGTATTATATTATATAAGACCCAGTTTTATATTATAGTAAAATAAGACCGGGTCTTATATTAATTTTTGCTCCAAAAGACGCATTAGAGCTGATTGTCCAGCTGGGTCTTATTTTCGGGGAAACAGGGAAGTAGCTCTGTAATGCTGTCACAGTATGCATTTCTACAACTTTAAATGGAGTGGCACAAGGCCCAGTGGGAGACTCGCAGTCCTAATCAATTCAAGGACCAGATTGCTAGGGACGCCCCCGCCCCACCCCGCCTGTAGATTCTGGCCCCGCCTTCCTGACAGGCCCGGGTCACTCCCCACTACAGTCTCAGGCCCCGCCCCGGATCAGAACGGCGCACTCTGCACAGAGAACCAATCACCGTCCGTTTCCCCGTTCAGTCCCTTTTTGACGTCTGCCCTCAGCCAAAGTGGCGGCACCTCGGAAGTTGCCGAAGCGCTAGAAGTTGCCGAAGCAGGTCCGGAAGCTGCCGAGCGAGTCCGGAAGTTACCGAAAGAGAGCAGCGGGTAAGGAGGATGGCGGATGTCATCGCAAGACTCGAGGAGGACGGGATCCATAAGCGTGTGATACAGGATGGCCGAGGAGAGCTCTCTGACTTTAAGGATGGAACCAAGGTTAGTATCTTACCCCCTCCCCTCAACCCCTCTGCGGCGCGGTGCGCATGCGAGGCGGGAGGAGGCCTTAGGCGAGAGGTTGCGCATGCCCAGATAGCGGAGGCCGGTGACCCTACCACTTACAAGTGGAGCTCGATGCTAATTGGTCTGAATTTAAGTAGGGGGTGAATTTCGACGCGTCTGCCCCGCCCCCGGGGCTTGGCCGTGTGGCTGCATTGGTTGGAGAGACCGTCAGTCATCATAAACAGGTTTGTAGGGGTTTGATCTCAGTGCTTGCACAGACCCTACGCTGGAGAAGACCCTGAACTGGAGATCCAAGATCTAGGAGTGACCCTGGCACTGGGGAGGAGCCCCGGGGCCTCTGGGTTGCAAGGTTCAAGATCTTTTATAGATGGAAGAGTTTTCTTAAAATACTTAGACCAGCTCCCATTGTTTAGCTGGGAAAACGGAGGCCCTGGGATGCACAAACCCAAGAGAACAGGCTCAGAGGTCAGGTCTGCCAGATCAGAACCCTTTGGCAGCTTTCTGACTGTTCTACCTGGCATTGCTTGGGAAGTAAAGAGTCACCTACCTTCCTCCTTTGTACATCCAGGCCCCCAGCTCCAGCTTCTCCGGTCCCCTCCCCCGAAAAACCTACATCTCCAGGCTTCCTTGCATCTGCTCATGCAATTCCCTCCTCCTGGAGTGCCTTTCCCAGTTGCTACTTGTCTGTAAAGTAAGGAACTTCCCAGGGGCAGCCCCTGTGCCCAGAGAGCAGTCATGCAGGACAGGCATATTACACGAATGACTACAGATCCTGGCTGAGTCTGGGGACTGAATCAGCACATGCTCCCTGACCAGCGCTGTGCAAAGGTCAGGCAGGTAAAGACCTCAGTCTGGCCCAATGTGAGTCCTCTGAGAGCAGAGAGGAGCTGCATAGTTCTAGTGATCATTTATACGAAGAGGGATCTTTTCCCAGACGAGAGAAGGGGTGTGCGTGTGGCTGCATGTCCCCATGGGCTGGGGATTAGTGGCTTTAAAGAAGGTCCTGGCAGGGGAGATCCTGGATGGAACAGACACCAGAAGGAGAGAACATTGTAAAGGTAGTGAAGATCTATGAACAATGACACTGAAAGAACAGGGACAAGTGATATTCATAATCAAGCACCAGCACTGAGTGAGTGCTCAGTATGTGAGCACCATGCTGAATACTTCACAATTTAGTTCCTTTCATTTCCACAATGTGGAGTAGGCGGTATTGTTGACTCCTTTTTACTGATGTGGAAACCGAGCTCAGAGAAGCAGCATGGAGTGGTGGTGGAGAGTATTGGCTCCTCTAATCATATCCTGTTGAATGCATTCAGTCTTTAGACCGCTTCCCCTCTTCTCTCTGCACTCACCCCCAGATGATTTCATCCAATCTCATCTCTTAAAACAAACTCCTTGCCTGGACTAACCCCAAATGTATATCTCCAGCCTTACCTGTCCCTTAAACTATTTCTAGCTCCCTACTCACCACCTCCACTTGGATGTCTGGTTGGCAACTCAGACTTGACTTGTCCACCCATGCCTTCCCCATCTTGATAAAAGTTACATCCAGTTGCTCAGCTCCCAAACCTCCCAGTCTCCATGGCTCCTCCTGTTCTCTCATGTCCCACAGCAAATCCTCAAAATACACCCAGGATCTGACCACTTCTTACCACTTCTGCCATTACCACTCTGGTCCAGGCAGCCGTTGTCTCCCCCTGGGTCATTGCAGTAACTTCCTAACTCTCCTTCCTGCTTCTGCTCTCACCACTCTACAACCTGTTCTCATCCCAGCAGCAGCAGAACCCACGTCAGATCAGGTCCCTCCTCTGCTTGGAGCCACCGAGGGGTTTCCATCTGAGTGAAAAACAACATCTTCACCACACTCGGCCTGCAGGCCCTGTGGGCTCCATCCTTGCTGACCTGGTGACCCCATGGTGCACCCCTCCCCCTCAATCACTCTGCTTCTGCCAGAGTGGCCCTGCTGCTTCTTGAATTCACCACACACTGTCCCTCTGCAAGGCTTTTGCACTGCTATTCTTTTTGCCTAGATAGTTCACATCGCCTTCACCTGCCTGGCTTGCTTCTCCCCTACTCCCTTCAGATCTCAGCTTAAAGGTTGCATCCTTGCCCCCCCCCCCCCACACCGTATAAACTCCCCCTGCCTTACCTGCTGCTCTTTGTTTTTTAATCTATAGTACTTAGCTCCACCTTCCATAGCACATTGTTTTGCTTGCGGCCCATCTCTTTCCTCTAGATCAGGAGTGTCCAAACTTTTTTCAACGTTTTTTACCAAGAGCCATATGCGGTAAAATACACAAACAGCCGGGCCACTCACTCGAGGTGAAGTACGTATTGCCTCACCTGGTTTATTTAAGTAAACTAAATATATTTTTGGAATTTGCTGCAGGCCAATTAACAATGGATTGCAGGCTGCAGTTGGCCCACAGGCCGCAGTTTGGACACCCCTGCTCTAGATGGTCCATGTGAGCTCCATGGGGGCAGGGACTTTTGTCTGTTTTGTTCACTGCTGTGCTGTATCTGGCACAGAGCTCAGGTACTTAGTAGGTGCCCCATAAATATTTGTTGGAAGAATGATTGCAGCCAGGATGCTGGGCTCCCTCTCAGCCCATCCACGCATGAGCCATGTACTTGGGCCCCTTCCCTCTCTTTGACTTAGTTTCCTCACCTGGGTGGTGGGGTAAAAGTCAGATGGTGACCCCTGGGTGAGCCCTATCCCTTGTGCCGTCTGCAGGCAGGGAACTGGCCTTGTCCTTGGGGGCTGGGTGAGAGTTTGTGCCCTTGCCTGATCCCACATGTGGCCTGCAGGCCACATTCCACTACCGGACTCTGCACAGTGACCAGGAGGGTGTGGTCCTGGATGACAGCCGGGTGCGTGGCAAGCCCATGGAGCTCATCATTGGCAAGAAGTTCAAGCTGCCCGTGTGGGAGACCATCGTGTGCACCATGCGTGAGGGGGAGATTGCCCAGTTCCGCTGCGATGTCAAGGTAACTGGTGTCCCTCCCTTCACCCCCCTCAAAAAAGGTAAATGGTGTCCCGCATCTGCCTGTGGAGTCTGTCCAGTTATCCCTGTTGTCCATCCCAGGGCCTCTGCCCTGGCTAGGCCACTACCAACTCCCTCCAGGGCACTAGACCACCAGGATATGGGTGTCCGGGCCTCAATTCTGCCTTCGCCTCTCCATTAGCCAGATTACAGCCAGGGGATTGGTTCTCAAATGCAAATGATCCGTATAACTCCTTGCCTCAGACCTCTCTGCCTCCCGTCACCATCAGGCTAGAGCGTAAGCTATAGCTGCTCACACAGCCCTGCAGAGTCTGGCCCCTGCCATTCTTCCCCTCCCACTCACCTCCCTGCCTTTCCTTTCTATCCTCTTCTTGGCCAAACTCCTCCTTCATTCTCCACAGTGAATTCCTGGGTCACCACCCCCAGGAAGCCCTCCTTGATTGCTGGTGGTGGCGTGAACCCCTCCTCTGGGTCCTCCAACCCCTCTTGCCCTGCATGGCCAGGATATGGTCCTCTGCCTGGGTCTCAGCTACTGCAGGGCAGGGATCGGACCTGTTTACCTCCAGCTTAAAAATGCCCCATGTGAGCCAGCCCAGAGCCAAGACTCAGGAGACTCTGCAGGCTGCATGCAGACCGCAGGGGCACTGAGAGGAGCTGCTTATACTGGGGTAGGGGTAGTTTGGTTCCCGTCATCCCAGCAGCTGTTCCTAGTGCAAAGTCAAAGGCTGGGTCCCCTATGCCTGAGGGTCTCCCCCAAGGGTTGTGAAGTTGCTGCCCTGAGCTCAGATCTGAGGTAGGCCCTGAATGGAGTGGAGGTGGGGCAGAAGAGAAGGTAGAGGCTCTGGGAACAGAATGTGGAGGGCCCCCAGTAATGGTGAGTCCAGCCTGTGTGCTCCGCCCTTAAGGGGGGAGGAAGAGGCAGAGGAGGAGGAGGAGGGAAAGGAGGGGGAGGAGGAGGGGAAAAGAATTCCACTGGGCCAGTAAGGATGGAGACAGGTTGACAGGGGGAGTGTGTGTGTGGGAGGGGGTTGGGGAGAAAGTGCTTGGTTTCGTTTGGTGGTCAGAGTGTGTGGCAGGAGCTGGGGTCTTCACTGGGAGAGAGGGCTGGGAGACCGGAGTCCTGAGGGGAAAGCCCTCCTGCATTTGAGTGGAGTGGGGCCTGAGGCAGTTGCGTCCCTTCTGGGGCCTCAGTATCCTTTCTCAGTTGGTGATGGGACAGGGGGCTGGGCTTCTTGGGCCACACTGACAGAGCCCCTAGTGCCCACTCACTCCCCTGCAGCATGTGGTCCTCTATCCACTGGTGGCCAAAAGTCTACGCAACATCGCAGCCGGCAAGGACCCCCTGGAGGGCCAGCGCCACTGCTGTGGCATCGCCCAGATGCATGAGCACAGTTCCCTGGGCCACGCCGACCTGGATGCCCTGCAGCAGAACCCCCAGCCTCTCATCTTCCACATTGAGATGCTTAAGGTGAGGGGCCGCCAAGGCCCAGGCGCCTCTCCAAACCGCCGTTGTGCAGCCTCAGAGCTGGTGCCAGCCCTGCTGCCTGCCCAGGGCTCGTGGGCTCCGTGGGTGGAATGTTGGGAGCTAGGGCAGGGTAGGTACAAGAACACCTGTGTGGGACCCCTGGCTGTCCCCATGGGGTCCCTCCTGGGGCCGCGATCTTCACCGTCTTGTTCACTATTCTGTTTCTAGAACCTGGCACAGTGCTGGGCACATAGGAGATGCTACGTAGATGTTTGTTGAATGGTCAGTGAAGGATCTAGTGATTCTGCTTCTGGTGTCCATTGTCTGGAGGCTGGTCACGGCTGCAGCTGCAGCAGCTGGGGTGCCCCTGGGGTTCCCCTTGACTTGGCCCATGCCCCGACAGGTGGAGAACCCTGGCTCATACCAGCAGGACCCGTGGGCAATGACAGATGAGGAGAAGGCAAAGGCAGTGCCGGTCATCCACCAGGAGGGCAACCAGTTGTACCGTGAGGGTCACGTGAAGGAGGCCGCGGCCAAGTACTACGACGCCATCGCCTGCCTCAAGAACCTGCAGATGAAGGTGCTGCCCGGCGGGTGGAGGGGGTGAGGTGGAGCCAGCGGCCCTGGTCTCAGCAGCGTTTCCCCTCTCCTTGCCCCAATGCCTCCAGGAACAGCCCGGCTCTCCTGACTGGATCGAGCTGGATCACCAGATCACCCCGCTGCTGCTCAACTACTGTCAGTGCAAGCTGGTGGCCCAAGAGTATTATGAGGTGCTGGACCACTGTTCCTCCATCCTCAACAAGTACGAAGGTGAGCGTGGGTGGGGCTGCCAGGGCAGGCGGGGAGGGGGGCAGGCGAGCAGCCTCCTTCTGCCTATCACCAATAGGCACTGGGGTGCAAGACTGAGCCTTTGACACCACCCCCATTCTGAGCTACCACAGGGGCTCAACCAAATACCCCGACCCAGGCATGGCCATGGGTCCCGTTGTGCCAGTGAGGTCTGAATGAGGGTCGGGAGGGCTCTGTCCCACGATGGGCCCATGGTACCAGAAGGCAGACTGGGCAGCTGGCTGGGTCCCCCCTCATGCCCTTGTGTGCTGACTGCCCACTGGTACCCCCTGCAGACAATGTCAAGGCCTACTTCAAGCGGGGCAAGGCGCACGCGGCTGTGTGGAATGCCCAGGAGGCCCAGGCTGACTTTGCCAAGGTACTAGAGCTGGACCCCGCCCTGGCACCCATTGTAAGCCGGGAGCTGCGGGCCCTGGAGGCACGGATCCGGCAGAAGGATGAGGAGGACAAGGCCCGCTTCCGGGGCATCTTCTCCCAATGACGGGGCCCTTCTCAGCCTGCCCAGCCCACTGCTGCCACTGCCAGCCCACCCACCCCCACTATATCATGCTTCTCTGTACATAAAGGCCTTATTTATCTCTCTCTGGGCCTACTGAGCTAATCCATTGGGAGACCCAGCTGGTACATGGGTGGTCTGGGGGTGGGGGGTGTCAAAGGATCAGGGTTCTAATCTCAGCACCCATTGCCCAGCTCTGAGACCTCTCTGGGTCTCAGTGTCCCTGACAGAGCAATGAGGATGTTCTCTGCCAAAAGGAAGTGTTTCTCGCCAGCCAGGGCTGGGGTGGCCAGGAACCTTCAGTCTAGAGGGGGAGACAAAGCTTGTGCCCGAGTGAGATGGTCTTCCTCCTTCCCACCTCCAGCCTCTGATCCAGTGGTCCCTTGGTCTCAGCTTCTGGAGGCAGAGGTTTTAGTGAGAAGCCAGGTCTGGGCTGAGGATGGCCCCTGTGAACGAAAAGGCTGGCCCAGGATGGGGGGCTGGTGGGTGGAGTCCAGGAAAAGGCCTTAGGGAGGATAGAACCATCTATGAAAACTTTGGGGCCCAGGCCCTCCTCTGCTCTGCTGTAGACTCTGGGCACATCCTGGCCCCTTCTGCCCCTCAGTGTCCCCACTGAACTGGAAACCATGGGCTTGGCTGCTCTGTGAGGCCAGGCAGGTGGGCAATCAGGTAGGATGCAGGTGGTGTTTATTTTCATGGATTTACATACTGGAAAAGCCTTTGGGTCCTTTCCACTCTGTCCTCCCTCCCCCCTGGGCTGGATCCCCCCACGTAAAAGGGAAGTAACACTGAGGGGCAGGCAAAGATGCAGGGTGTGGGGCTGGGGAGCCAGGGCTGGGGCCAGAGGTCTGGGCCTGCCGCCTCCCACACATGGCCACTTGGGCCCCTCGAATGTGTGAATAAATAACCCAGGTCCAGCCACAGTTTGGGTCTCACTCTTCACAGTCCAACTTGAGGCTGATGCTTCGGGCCTTGCCCCGTGCCAGGGTGGTGGGCGGTGTCCCTGAGCCCTCGCGCTCCACCTGGCTGGGACCCCTTGCGCGAAGCAGCTGGCTCTGTTTGCGGAGGAAGTCCACGGGGGCAGCCCCGCCATAGCTGCTCTTGGCCAGGGTGGCCCTCGAGGGTCCCGTGGGGGCATGAGGGTGGGAGCCAGCCTCCAGTTGGCCCAGGTGGGCCACGTAGCCATCTGACAGGAACTGTGGGCAGAGGGGGGCAGGGATGAGGGAATGTTGGTCTGAGGCCCACACGCTGCCCTCCCCTGTCCTCTCCAGGCTCATGGGGAGTGCTGGCTGCATTCTAGGCCCGGCATAGCCTGATCGTGAGTCTTCTCTCAGGAAGAAGGAACGTCAGGCTGGGAGCCAGGCCACCTTGGCTTTACTCCTAGCTCTGTACCTCTCTGGGCCTAAGTTTCTTCATCTGTAAAATGGGATTCTTGTGTGTGGGGGGAGTAATACCACCTAACATTTAGTGAACACTTTCGTGTCCAGCCCTCTGCACACTAATGTGCAGTAAATCATATGATCTTCATGATAATTGTAGAGGTCGGTGCCATTTTATCATTTCGATTTTACAGACAGGAAATTGGGGTTTAGAAAGATCAAGGTCCATGCCCAAGACAATGCCAGAGTGGAGCCAGCACTCAAGGTCTTGAGCACACTCCAGCCTGAGTTATCAATCCCGGTCTGCCTGGCAGCTTCGAGTTGTTCATTACCCCTGTCCTAGGAGGAGACCAGGTCCCCTGAGGCCAGCCAGCCTCTCGTAGATGCCTCCCTCAGGCGCTTAACACAGGTAATCCTTAGGGCCTCAGGCCTAGGCTCCTAGCCCCGCCTTCACTTGGCCCTCACCTGGCACTGTGCTTGCAGTTTCCGTACGGCGCGGCCCACGATATAAGTCTGGCTCGCGGGCAGTCCCAGCGCCGCGTATACAGCCACGTCTTTGGGGGACCCATAGCCCGCCACAATGTTCAGTTCCACCTGTGGGGGGGAGACGCCAGTCAGCCGCACCAAGGGCGGGGCCATGGGGCTGGGGGCGGGGTCTGGTGGGAGTCCAGGGTCAGAAGTTTAGGGAGTTCTGCTAGTCGAGTCCTGCATCACCAGGCCCCCAGGAGGGCGGAACCAAAGGGTTCTCTCTAGTTGGCCCCAAGGACTGGGGCCTCTAGGAGCACGAGGACCATAAGGGGCCTCTCCCATCGTTGATTAGGGTCCGGAGGGTGATGGGGGTGGGACCAGATGGGCCGTCCTATGGCCCAGGGCCGGGGCGAGGGTGGAGGTGGGACTCTCCCCAGCCGCACCTCCTGCACCAGGCTCTGCAGAAACATCGCCTTCTGGCGCAGCGGGTCATGGGTGAGGCCGTCGCAGAAGGAGACAACGCCGTGGGGGAAGTTGTGCTGTGACAGCCAGGCCACCACCCGGTGCTTCTGCATATCCGGTCGGCCGGTTACGTATACGATCAGGTAGCCTGCATCCTGCCAGTGCCTGCGGGGTAGGGCTGTGGTGAACTCCAAGCACCAGTGGTGGGGGCAGGTCTGCACGGTGAGCCAGGCGGCGGCTGCTCCTACCTGACCACGTCCACTGCGCCGGCGCGCACCTTGGGGTCGCTGCCCATGATGGAGACGCTGGCGGTAAAGGAGCCGTCGATGCTGAAGACCACGGCCTCGGTTCCTCGGGCCACCACAGTCAGGCAGCACTCAGCGTACGTGTGGTCGCCCCTGCGGTCCGCAGGCGGCGTAAGCAGCATTGGGGCAAGACCCAGAGTCCCGCCCCACAGAAGCTCGACCCGCCCCACGCTCACCTGACCATCATGCGCACAGGGTAGACGCCAATGCTCAGCGCACGCTCGGGGGGCACCGGGAAGGTGAGGCGGCCCGAGCTGTTGGTGACCTCGGTACCAAAGTGGATCCACTTGCCCGACAGCGGCTGCGTCATGACGTAGACGTCCACCTGGTGGGGAGAGGGTCCATGGGGCGGAGACCCTGGGCACCCCGTGACTTTGAGTGGAGGAGAGCAGAGACCGGCCTGTTACGGGGGTGGCTGGAGCTGGGCGCTCAACCTGGCCAGGCCGCGAGCTGGAGGCAGGACCAGGACAGGGACGGGTCTACGCTGGGCCAAGGCCGCTGGGTTCTGACCTTCTCTCCGGTGAGCGTGACCACGTCCAAGGGCCCGTACATGAAGCGTCCATTCAGCACCTGGGGGCGGCCCTCACACACCACCGTGTCGTTCGCCCGGTGGTTGGAAGTGACGTTCTGGTGGGAGGAGACGGTGTGAGCCCGCAACCAGATGTTGGGGATGCCGGGGAGCTGAGGCGCGGGACCATAGCCCAGGCAGGGGCGGAGGCTGGAGGAGGCGGGGCTGATGTGGTAGAGGGGCGAGGCCTGAAGGGTGGGCGCTTTTGCCAACCCAGAGCTGAGGTCCTGAGTGCGTGTGTGCGTGTGTGTGTGTGTGTGTGTGTGTGTGTGTGGACTGCGGTTCCGGTTCCGAGGGGGTGGAGCCATGAAAGGACAGGATGCAGAGGATGAGGCGGGATGGGTGAGCGGCCATCCTTGACCTGACTTGGCAGGGGTTGGGGAAGAAACTAGTGGAGTTCCCAGAGGCAGGGCGGAGGCATGAGGAGGTGGGTCCAGAACCCTGGGGGCAGGGCGGGACCCGGGAAGGCCGTGGGGGCGGGGATGGGGGAAGGAGGCAGGGCCTCGCTTTTGAGGGTGCGAGGGACCGTGCACATACTCGGATCTTGACTTGGGTACGTTTGCGCTGCCACTTCTCCCTCGGGAAGGCCGGGCTGTAGATGGACGCCTCTTCGCACTCGGCCAGCTGTGGCCGTTCCTTCTCGATCACCTGCCCAGGACCAGGCAAGGTCACGTGAACAGGGTCCTGGGGCTGCCTTTCCCCGGCCCGCTCGACTCCCCATCCATCTCCCACCCCGTATCCCCGGGCCCACCTGGCGCAGGATGAAGGCCACCACATCGGCTGACTCCCAGTAGCTGGCGTGGAAGAGGTGGGGCAGCGTGACGGTGGGAAAGGCAGTGAGCGCCTCGGGGCAGTACAGCGAGTAGTCAATCCGCTTGGTCCCCCACCATCGCTCCAGGACTGCACAGCCATGGCGGGCAGTGAGTCAGGGTGGCCTCCCACCCCGTGCCTACTTGCCTGGCCCCTGGATACTCTTCCCTCCCTCCTTTCCTGTAAGCCTGCTTTGCTGGGTGCTGGGAGAGGGAGTTTCCAGAGCAGATGCGAGGGGCAGGGGTGTTTCAGCTGGGCGTTGGAAGTGGAATTAAGGCCCCCTCCCCAGGCTGGGTGTCTGGCTGACTTACTCTTAACCACCTCACTGGCCGTGCTGGGGGCAGCTGGCTGGGTCTGCGGCTCGGTGCCCAGCTCACTGCCCTTCCAGAAGGCACCGCTGGCAGAGGTGGGTGTTGAGGGCACCAACATCTCCAGCTCCTCCAGGAAGAGGCCTGAGTGGGTCTGCAGAGTGTCAGCTGGGGGAGGAGGGGCAACCTCAGCAGCAGGTTGGGCCAGGCTGCCCTCCTGTCTTCCCACCTAGGGGTTCCAGGACAGCTCAGCCCTCACACCTCTGCCATCTTCCCTGCCAGCCCTCCCTGGTCAGGTCTTGGCTGAGGCTGAACTGCCCCACATCTGGGTGGAAGGGAAGAGTGGGGAACATTCTCCCCTCTTAGCTCACGCCAACAGCCTGCTGCATTCTTGCCAGAATGCCTGCCTCCACCACCCGAACACAGCTCCATTTGTCTCATGGGGCCAAATGGGTCCCCACTTGCATGCATACACATACATGCCCCATACTGATACATGAACACAAATGCATATGGGGACACAATGCACCCGTAACACAGACACAGCAGACCCCCCTGCCCCCCACTGGTGGCTGCTTTCAAACACTGGCACACCAGTGTCACCTGACTTCCTCTCTCTAGCCCAGTCATCACCACGGCCCTCCACTCCTGGGCAGAGAATGTCACAGGGTCTTGGGGACGCAGACCTCCCAAGGGGCTGGAGTAGGGCTCCCTGTCCCGGGAGTGGTGACCCGAGAGGTTATCAGCGATGTGGGAACTACTTCATGTTTTCTTGGGTGAGAGGATCCATCCTTGTCTCTCCCTTTTGGTGCCCTCCTTCTCCCCTTTATCTTGGTTGGGGACATACCCAGCAGCAGGGATGAGCCGTCTCCCAGAGGGAACTTCTGATAGCGGGGTACGGCCAGTGGGGCGATGGCCTGGAACTTGGGGGCCAGCAGGGGCTCAAGACGGCAGGCACAGGGGTCGGCCGCATGGAAGAGGTTGTAGATCTGCTCACAGGCTGGACGCATTTGAGCCACTGGTACCCAGAAGATAAAGTAGGGAAGGGGTTCACCTGGGCATTCTGGGAGGCAAGGGGTGTGGGAAGCAGCCCCCTGACATGCTGTGTAACCCTGAGCCAGCGCTTCCCAAACTGCACTCCCTGGGAGGTCACCAGGGTCTTGCTTAGTGAGACAGAACTTCTGCCTCTTTAAGAAGAGATCAGATTTGATTTGTTCAGATGGTTCAGGATCAAGTGGTTCTATGCCTGTTGGACCCTTTCTCACACAGAGCATCTGTGGGTGTGAGTTCCTCCTGGTGCTCCTTGGGAAATTCAGCCTTGGCTAGTCCCTTTTTTCTGGGCCACAGGTTGCCCTTCTTTAGCCATAGCCAGGCCATTTAATTTGTACAGTGAGGGATGGCAATAAGGCCAGCATCTCAGGTGAGACAAATTCAGAGATGGGGGAGGGGCAGATGAAGGTAGTGTGAGGCCCCCACCCCCATCCTGAGGGCTCACCCTCCAAGGCAGGCATCACGGTTTTGCGCAGAGCCAGCACCAGGCCCAGCGGGGAGCCGAAGAGGAAGAAGCCAGAGACCTTGAAGTCCAGGCGGGCAGCGCCAATGGGGACGTCAGGAGCCTCGGAGGTGGCAGTGGGTGGACAGGAGGCTGTGCTTGCCCGCCTGGGCTCCCCGGAGGAGGAGGCAGTTGTGGGGGCCACCTGCAGGCTGTGGAGGAGGGGTGCTCAGTGCTGCTGCCTTTACAGGCCAGCACGAGCCCAGGGTGGGAGTGATAGGGCAGGAATGTCACCTGTTCTGAGAGCCCTCAGCCTCAGGACTGGCCATGTCGTTGGGGGTGCGCTGGGTGGGCAGGACTGAGGGGTCTGGGCTGGCCCCGCCTAGACCCTCTGCCCCATCTGCCAGGGGGTCCCGTACTGGGCCAACCTCCGGGGAGAGTAGCTCATTGTTCTAGAAGGAACAGGACAGACACATCCTTAGGACTGGAGACAAAGTGATTTCCACTTATTTGAAAGAGAGGAGAGAGACTTGGAGGTTGGGCAGGGACTCAAAGAAAGTAGGTGGGCAGAGCCCCAGGGAGGACAGAACGAGGCAGCAGAGGACTTGCCCGCAGAGAGGTCGCCTTCCAGGACCAGAGCCCTAGACATGAAAAGACACCACCCTCCTGAGGACGCAGAGTCCAGCCACACTGACCATGCTCCCTCGGCGGCTGCTGCCCCGACTCCCTGTGCCCGCGTTGGCACTGTGACAGAGTGCGTCAAAGCCCAGGATTCCACCGACGCCATCCCCAATCAGCACCACCTAGGGGAGAGGGTGGCGCCATCAGGAGGGGCTGCAGTGGAGGTGCCATCAGGAGGGGCTGCATAGCAAGCACCCCAGGAACATCCTAGTTACTGACCTGCCCACAGAAGCCGGTGCCCTCAGAGGAGCGCAGGAAGGCGGCATAGGCCTGGTTGGTGCGGGCAATGACAGTAGCCACAGCGCCCTGGTATCGGGACGATGAGGTGGCCAACAGTGGCAGGGCAGCCAGTGGAATGTGGTCCTGGGAGCGGGACAGGCTGTCACCGTCATGGCTGTAGGGGCTCAGGCTGGAGGAGGAGGAGGTGTGGTGGGTGGGTGCTTGCAGCCCCTCCACTGCCCCCTCCAAGTCTCCTTGGCCTGCTGGTAAGTCTTAGTGCTGTGGGCCTTTGTGGGAGTGTCAGCACCCTAGAGGCTTTGTGATGGAGCCATTACTAGAAACTGAGGTCCAGCCATGTGGCTGACTGGCCCAGGTGTCGGGCTTCCCGGCCTCCTCCTCCACCCTCCATGGGGCCTTCCTGGTCCCACGTGCCCCCAGGTGGATGTCTGCACCTTGGGGACCCTGTGTATCCCCCACCCTTCCACCCCTGACCAGTACTTGGAGACAAGGGCATAGGCGGCAGCACAGATGGGTGGGCAGGGCACCAGGCGCAGTGCCACGTGGCCTAGGGCCTCAGGGAAGTGGATGCGGGTGACGGCCTCGAAGGCCAGGCTCAGCGTCTGCACATCTGCCTGCTTGGAGTTGGTGTCTCCAGGGCCGGAGTCCAGGATGTTGCCGCTATGCAGGATGAGGAAGAGGGCGTGGACCGCGCATGCCTCGGCCCCCAGCTCCCCAGCTCCGTCTGGACCCTGTGGAGCACAGTGGGGTGCCAGGGGTGTCAGAACCGTGGCCTGGCAGGCAGGTGGGCACAACTGTGACATGGGTGGCTGATCCTACTCACCTCCGAGTCCCTGGGTGCTCGGTCCCCGTCCCTGATATCTTTGGTGGCCTCGGCTCCAGGGTCTATAGGACAGGGGATACCGAATGGAGGAGACTGAGGAGTCTGTGGGGGTCCCTTCATCGGACACTTCAGATACTCCTGCTCTGCTTCTGCCTGAGCAGCACCCCCAACCCCCACTTTCCTCTGACCTTTTCTTCTCACTTGACTCTCCCAGGTCATTTTACTTTTCTCTGCTGGTCCTGCTACTGTCAGGGACGCCCTTCCCCACAGTGCTTGTTTGCCTGGAACATTCCTTCTACTCCTGCTCTGTCCAATGTGGTAGCCACTATCCACATGTGCCTATTTAAATTGAAACAAATGAAAATATGAAACAGTACAAAATTCAGTGCCTTAATCACACTAGACACATTTCAGGTGCTTGATAGCCACATGTGCCTGGTGGCTAGGACATTTCCATCATCACAGAAAGTTCTGTTGGACACAGCTGGTCCCATCCTTCAAAACCCAGTTTAGACGGCAGCTCCCATGTAAATCTTCCTAGATCCCAGATAAATAAATTCCTCCTTTCTTTGTGCTATGGCTGCACCCCGAAAATACTCCAGCCACCCCTCCATCCACTCATTATTCATCTGTGTGTTTAATGAGCACCCTCTCTGGATTGACATTCATCTTAGGACCCCATTAAGCTTAGGACTGACTTGTTCTCCGAGTCCCTGCTGCATATGGGGTGCTGGCAATCTGGTTCCGGATCTTTACCTGGCACACCCTCTGCCTCCGTTGGGGAGGCGAAGGCGTCGATAAAGTCATTGGAGTTCCACTTGGTCATCTCCTTGGGGAAGACCTCGTCACTGTCAGAGAAGCCTTCTGAAGGGACAAGGAGCTGTGTCATTGGGTGGGAGGAGCTCCTCAGGGACACCCCCACCTCCACCAGGGCCCACTGTGCTGACCATGGGCATCAAAGAACTCCTCTTCAGAGCTGTTCTCAGAGTCACGGGCAATGTTCTGCATGCGCCACTCGGACAAGGTCTGGGGAGACACGCCCCCTGCAGGGCCACATCAGCCTCAGCCTGGGAATCCAGCGTGAGGGTCACTCCCTCCCTTCCCTGTGCCTCAGCCTCACCTCCATGCTGGGATGAGTAGGAGGAACGGGAGGATGACGACCACTGTTTGCCAAAGCTGGCATCAGGTGAGGCATCAGGGCCAAGGGGGGCTTCGGGCCCATCAGAGGTGCTAACATGGCTGGTCCCAACCCCTGCCTCAGTGCATGGCTTCCCTGGGGGCTCGGCCTCGGCCCCCTCACTGCCCATGTTGCACTTGGCCATGCGCTGGGCTAGCATGCGAGCAGTCTCCTCTTCCAGTGCCCGGATGTCGGCCATGCTCAGATCTGTCCACTCGTCCTGCCAGCACCAGGCCTGCCGGTGGGCTCGCAGCATCACCCGACGCAAACCTGTAGGTGCCCAGGCATCAGAACAATGCCCCCCAACCTGAGTTTCCCTGCCACAACAGCCACACGCCCAGTCCTTGAGGTTGGGTATTGGCTCCCCTGGGCACAGCACCCACCCAGAGCCACAGAGGAGGGCAGGGCGAGTGCTATCCAAGGGATGGGAGTGGAAACCAGGGCATCTGTCTTCCTGCCCCACCTCCCTCCCTGCCCACTGCTTTTTCCATCCCTCTGGACAGCCAGACTCTGAGCACTGACCCCACCCCCACCCCCACCCCCCAGGAAGCTGCTTGTTCTTCTCTTTCATTTGGCTTCCTGCTGATTTCTTCAGAGGAGTTAACAATTAAGGCATTAACAGTTAATGAAATTGTTGATGGTTAATGAAGGTGTTAACAGTTAATGGAAGTGTTGGCACTTAATGAAGGTTGTTGTGAAAGATGATACCCATTCTGGGATATTTTCATCTTAAGCGGAGGAATAGTTAGAAACCTCAATATCTAGGAAATAAAGTAATAATGATTGAATTATAAACTTCTGGAAGGAAATATATCAAATCTTAATAGTGGTTATATGTGGGTGACTTTTATTTTCTTATTTGTGCCTTTTGGTATCTTTCCAAATGCAAGACAAGGAGCCTGTATTACTCTCCAGGCAAATTTCCTCATCTGTAAAATGGGAATAATAATAGTCTTTCCCTTGGGGGTGTTGTGGGTGTCAAAGGAGATCTTGCATGGAAAGTGATTAGCAAAGGATTTCTGATCAACATTGGCTTTTAATATCTGGCCCAACCTCCTCGTTTACAGAAGGGAAAATTAAGGTGCAGAGATGGGAAGTGGCTCACTGGAGGTTCCATGAGAGTCCGCAGTAGAGTGGAACCCAGGCCCCTGGACGTCCCTATCCAGGAATCCTTCTACCAGCAGGTGGCCCACCTTTAGACCTGGGAGGTGGGGCAGGGCTGAGCTGCAGGATCGGTGGAGTTGGTTTACAGTGGCGTGAAACATGGGCTCCTGGATACTAGGGCCAGAGGACGGGACTGTGGGAGTTGAGCGTGGGAGGGACCCTGAGAGAATGACATCCGAGTCACAGCAGCCTTAGCCTGCATTCCTCAGCATGTTGCCAGTTAGGGCTGATGACCCTCCGGAGAGTCTCTAAGTCCCACTTGATTCACAGAACATTTTAGAATCTTAGACCTGAAGACCATGTCGCCAACTTCTTGTCCTCCTGACTCTTACCTGTACCTTAAGGCTAGTCTCCCCTGACCCCCAGCCAGGCTGTGTTGCTTCCCTCTGCGCCTCAGCGCTCACCATATCAAACAGCAATAGGGCTTTATGCTCGTGTGTCTCCTGTAGCCTGGGAGCATCCTGGCTCACACACAGGGCCTGGTGCATGCTGGGTAAACAGACTGTCCTGCAGCTGGGTGCTCACCGACATCGTGGATGAACTGCTCAATCTTGGCTTGCATGCCCCAGTAGCGGAACTCCACTTTGCACAGCTTGTAGGCGCACATGAGGGGCCCCGATTGGGCTGCCGTGCGTGCCCAGTCATCAGCCAGTGGTCCTCGGCCCGTCTTAACTGAGCGGTACAGCCGGGGGTCCTCTTCTGCTTTGTACTCGCCCGGGGCCACTGCATCCTTCACGATGTCGATGGTGTCTGAGGGGGTTCCAGCAGCACTGAGCACCACCAGCCCCCTCCAGCCCTCACCACCCCTTCCCTGCCTTGGGACTGGAGGGCAGCCTTTTGAAGACTGGAAGCCAAGGCCCAGAGAGAGCCTGAGACTTGTCAGCGGCTGCCCATGGAGGATTCAGGTGGCCTGAGGTCTCCAGGGTCCCCCTACTGGCTCCAGGCCTCACCCAGGATGCGCTGTCTCTTCTCAGCCCCACTCAGGTTAAAGACGTTTGGCTGCTGTCCGCCATCGGGCAGATAATAGGTCTCTATTTCAATGGAGAATTTCTCCACAAAGGGGCAGGTATACCTAGGCAGAGCACAGGGGCAAGGGTCACTATTGCACCTATGAAGGCCGTTCCCCGTGTGGCCCCACGTCCAACCCACCCACTCACCGGGTTCGGGTATAGGGATAAGCGTTCCAGGATTCCTCCTCCACCTGCAGGGCGGCCTTGGGCAGCAGTGCCCGGAACCAGCCTGGGATGTGAGAGCCCACATGGTACACCTTGTGTGTGTACTGCCCACTGCCGCCGGGCCCATCTGTGTAGGGCCGGTTGGCCAGGATCTCCACGCCACTGCCCTCGCCACTTGACTCCTCCCGGCTCTTTTTCTGTAGTCCAGGGCAGAGCAGAATGCACAGCTCAGGCTCAGCTCGCGGGATTCCCCAGCTTGGCCTGGCCTCTCACACAGCTGTGGGGGAGGGTGGGGGCTCTAGTCCTAGTTTTTCCAACTCCTTGAAACTTGACCCTGGCCCCCGGCAGCTCCTGGGATCAGAATCACAGCTGCTGTCCAGTCCCCCACAGGGTTGAGTGTCTGCTTTATTCTAGGCATTGTTTGGGATTATATTAATTAGGATCTGTTGATAAACAAAGACTCCTGCCCTTACAGAATTTATGTTCTAATGGAGGGAGACAGACACAGAAAAACAAATTATAAGGTGGTAAGTTTTATGGGAAAAAGAAAGCATAGATGAGAATAAGGGGGATTGAGTTGGGTATTGCAATTTCCATAGATGGTCAGAGAAGGCCTCACAGGAAGATAACATGACTACGATTTGAACATGACTTGAAGGGAGGGAGGGTACTGATTGGATGTGGGGTGGGTGGAAGTGTTCAAGGCAGAGGGGAAGCCAGTGCAAGCTTCTGAGGTGACAGCATGCTGCATGTACCCCAGGGGCGGCAAGGAGGCCAGGGTGGGTGGGCTGGGAGAACTGAGGAGAGTAAAAGGGACCCCATTTCTCTGAGGACCTGACCTTGGTCCCCTCCGTGGGACCCCAAGATGGGCTTCTGCCACAACCCCTCATAATTTGAGAGCACTCAAATCCTGCCCTTTTATAGCTCTGGAGTCCAAACTTGGCCCACTCTGCCCCCTGAGGCTGGATCCTGGCCCTCTTGTCTCTGCAGACTGATCCTATCCTCTGGGAACACATCTGGAACAGGCCTCCCTGAGGGCCTGTACCAACTCTCCCTGAGTGAGAGCCTGCCCTGGCCCATTTTCCTCACAGCCCAAGCCCAGACCCCTACATCCTTTCTCTTAGCCCAGACCTCTTCCCTTATCCTCTGGGGTCTCTGTCTGCCCCTCTGGGGTCTCTGTCTGCCCCTCTATGTCAGTTTGGGGGCCTAATCCTCCTCCATCCAGGCTTCCTGACCTGGGCTTGCCAGGATCCTGCATCCTCTGGGGGCCCCCTTCCAGCCTTCTCTACCACCTAGGACCCCTCCTCACTGTGTGCCTCTCACTCTTGCCTCCTCATGCATTCCTTTCCCTATCCCCATGGGATTACATATTGGAAGGAAAATTAAAGATCAGACATGGGCTGAGCACCCAGCACGGGTTGGGTACTTGGGGGGTGGGGAGGCACGGCTGTGCCTTTCTGCCCCCTTTCCCACAGCCCTTCCCCCTTCTCCCCCATCCAAAGGGTGACCTCTCTCTCCTCCTCTGGCCTCAGAGCCCTTTCAAGCCCCGGAGCAGCAGTGGCCGGGGTTGAGCTGGGCCCAACCCTCTTCCCCAAGTGCGGCCTGCATGCTCCTGCCCTTACCCCATCATGATGTTGGTCCCCATTGGTCTCCGCTTCCCACCGCCCTCACCTGTATCATGTAGAGCTGGGCCACCTGGTACTCGTCCAGGCTCATGGGCAGCAGAATGTGGTACTCCTTGATGAGCATCCTGAAAGTGTTCGGCCGGCCGCACTCGGCCTCCGCTCCGCCTGGCGCAGGGCACCGCACGGCCGTCAGTGCGGGGCGGCGGCGCGCGGCTCCGAGCCCTGCGCCCAGGCCGAGGGGCTCGGGCCACAGGACCCCATGCCCGGGCCCGCCACGGGGGAGGCAGAGGCGAACCCAGCGCCGCCTGGGGCCGGGAGCAGCAGCGAGACTGAACGCTGACCTCTTTTCCGCGCAGCCCCCGTCCCCCACCCGCCCGTTGCCATGGCAACCGCGCGCTGACGCGGGCCCCCCGGAGCGGCAGCGCGAGCCGGCCAGCCTCTCCTTTCCCTCGGCGTCCAGAGCCCCCTCGAAACAGCATCCCTCTAGGACCCGCGCCCTGGAGCCCCCGGACCCCTCCTTCCGGTCCTGCCTTCCACAACCCGCCCCTCAGGGCCGCCCTTTACGATCCCTTTCCCAGAGTCGGTAGGGTCCCGTGTCCCCCCACTCCCGGCGTCTACTTAAAGCCTTGTCCCCCACGGTGTCTCTGCACCGAGCAGTTCGGTGCGCCCTCCTCTTAGCATGTCAGTGTTCCCCACACCCCCGCACCTGAACCTTTTTTCCAGGACCAGGTAAATAACCCCTCCAGCCCTCAGACCCGCCTTCCCCACCCTGGCCGGCAGCCCAGGGCTCCACTCCCCCCCTCGCCACCCTCCTTCCTGAACCCCCGGCACTTGCCTATGCAGCCACCCCATCGTCCTTCCTAGGGGTTGACCCTCTCTTCGGGCAGAGGCAAGAGTGGCTCCACTTGGTATCCTAAGGGCCCGGCCCTGAGAGACCCGCTCAGCGCCCCCGCGTTCCGTTGCAGGCATCCATCCTACCCCACCACCTCGCACCCAGCGAGCAGGCGACAGGCCCCACTGTCCCCACTTCCCTCTGCTCCCCGGCGTCCCCGTGCCCCGCCGTGCTCTTGGCCCATCCACTGACGTCCCGGCTCACCTCTAGTTGAGGGCGGGCGCCCCTCACTGGGTACTGGCGGGGGCGGACGGGCTGTGGGGGGAAGCCCCGAGCGCCCCCAGCCCCGGCCTCGGATTCCAGCAGTGGCCGGACCCTCTGGAGGCGCAGCGTCGGCCCATGGCCCCGACCTTTCTCCCCATCCGCCTGCCGGCGCCCTGCCGTCCCTCCCTGCCGCCCGTCGCGTCACTGCGGCCGCTCCGCCCCCTTCCTGGGCTCGGCGGGCCCTCCCCACCTCTACGGGGTCCGGCAGCCCCGCCCGCGGCGGAGGAGGGCGGCCCCTGCCTTCCTTCCCCAACGCAGCAGGGGAAGAGGCCGGCGCTTTTTACTCCCTCTGTGCTCGTTGGGATCCCCAAAGCACTCTTGGTTTCTATCTCCACCCTAGTCCAGCCTTTCTATGTGCTAGGAAAAAATGGCAGGGTCCCAGCCCCATCGTCCCTAACCCCTCAAACCTGAGACAGATCCAGGGTAGGGGACATGCCTCCCCCCACCAAAGTCTGGCCAGAAGCTGGTCTCTGACTTGCCTCTGCCTATTCCAGCGCCCCAGACACCTAGGGTCTCTCAGCTACACACCCAGGCAGAGGCCCGCAGTCACTCGGAATCCTAGGACTAGCCTCTCAGTGGGGCCCCACCTACATCTTTCGGGTTCACAAGTCTGGCCAACCAGCCACCAGACCCTGGGCAAAGGCTGAGACACCTGAGGGCTGGGATTGTGGGACCACACCCAGTTTGCTAAAGGCACTGGGACAGTGGATGGCAGCACAGAGCTGGGTCTCAACCATGTCGGAAGCTTGCCCTCTCCCCTTTGCCTCTGCTTCGCAAAGGGGTGTGGGTGGGTGGGGTCCGGGGGGTTAGGAGGGGAAGCCACAGCGTGCCTTCTCCTCTCTGCAGAGTCAGAGATGGTGTGTATTCAGAATCTCCAGGGCTGATTCACTTTAGGATGTGAGGGCATTAAGGCATGTGAGGGCGTGGCTTAAGTGAACTGGCATTTCCACCCTGCCAAGCATCACTGCTAATCCAGAGGTAGAGCCCTCTAGGCCCAGGCTGGTGACATTGCCCTCCAGCTGTGGACGAGGCCAAGGCCTTGTGCTGCCCCCTGGTGGCACCATGTGAAGGAGGGCAGGGTTTCAGCTACTGGAGCTCAACTCTTAAACTACTTACACCTGGGAAGGCTGATGACGGACAGGGGCAGAGTCCCTCCCAAACTAAACTGGACAAAGGGGTAGTGGGGTAGGGTGCAAGGCTGGGCTAGGCCCAGTCCACCTGTCTCCCAACCCTTCGAGTCTTCTCTTTCCCTCTTTCTTCCCAGACCACCCAGGCTTAGTAGAAGTACCAGACTCAGAAAGACTAAGAGCTGAGAGAACAACTCCAAATTATCTTTTATTTATACAAAAAGGGCATGTTTAGCAAAAGACACACTGAGAAAAGAGTGGCTATGGCCCAGGAGACAAGGCAGGGAGGTGACAGGCCTTCTGAGGCCCCACTGGGGGAGAAGGGGTCTGGGACAAAGTGGTGAGAAGTCCTGGGTAAGTGCTGAGTGGTGGGGCCCACAGAAAGGAGAAAGTTCCAGTTGGATCAACACCATTGGCAGGTCATGGGTGGGACTCACAGTGACCTTGCTGCTGACTATGGCAGGGGTCCCAGTTAGTGCTGCCGACTGGAGTGAACCACCCCTGGTTTCTGGAGGGCACCCACCAAGGGACACAGGACAGGAAGTGCAACTCGGGATGAAGGCCAGGGAGAAGCAGGTGACCTGCAGTGGCCGGAAAAGGTCCAGACTTGGAGGCGGAGGCGCGTCCTGTTACGTGCGGGCGTTCCGCTCTGTCTCTGCCAGGCACTCTCTGACTAGGGCCCGGGCATGGATGATGCCTGGGGTGGGGGTGAGGGTGGGGATGGGGAAGTAACATACAGGGTCTCAGCGACCCTCCACAGTCCCACCCTCACCCTCCAGAGGAAGACCCCTCCCTCCCCACCCCCATTCCTTTCAGTAAGAGGGACTATAATCAAATGAAGGGCTGGATGAGATTAGAGGTTTAGCTAATCCTCAAATCTGCCCCGTTTAAATACAAATTCCCTGGTTCTTCCCTGGAAAAAGACTCAGTTTCAATTCAATTCAGTACAACACCTCTGGATAGTGATCTTGGCCCAGTCTAGGTTTGGCTTAGGTGGCCTCCAGATGTCCTTCCTTTCTGGGGGAGCAGGATGGCATGAGGGGGTGGGCGAACCTGGTGTCACTCACCTCTCTTCAGGCGCTCCATGGCGCTCTTGCTGCCAGCATAGGTGGGCCGGATCTCTTTGCCCATCTCCTCGATGACAGACAGCAGATCCGTGTAGGTGCTCTGGGAACCCTGAGCGCCGGGGGGCTTCATTGCCTATGTCAAAAGAGAACAGGGAGGTGAGCTCAGGCCCCATGGGGCCTCCAGTCCCCGATCATAGGCAATTCCCTAGGTCCCACTCACCTGCACATAGCCCATGGAGGGCGGTCCAAAGTCGTTAAACAGTGGTCTGAAAGGGGCAGCGGCTCCCGGCACCGAGCCCGACGGCGATGGGACACTTCCGGCTGCAACATGCGCGAGTTAAGAGGTCAGCGCGGGACAGGGACGCCTCCTCCCAGCGCTCCAAGCCCCCGACCGGATTCACCCGATTCCTTCCAAAGAGATTCTTCATGCCAGGCTGCTCAACTTCAGGGACAAACCCCTCCCCCTGCACCCCATCAGGCCCTTACACGACCACGCCCACTTCACATGCCAGCAAAGTGAGGCTCAGGGAGGATAGGCGGCAGGCCCAGTACTGCAGAACTCAGGCCATCTTCTCTTCGAGACCTCGAACGCCCGGGCACGCGAGCAGTGGTGGAACTGGATCCTCACCTGTAGGGACTGGGGTGCCAGGCCCAGGGGTGCTGGAGCCCGGGGTGCTGGTGGGGGCGGGGGCGATGGGTTTGTAGGACATCCCCAACTCCTGGGTGCGGGGGACACCGGCCGGCCGCTCCTCCGGGGTTGGCTGACTGGCCACTCAGCCGCGCTCTGATTGGCAGGCGGGATGCACGCCCCTGGTAAATAGAGCTAAGGCCGGAAGGGCGGGCGGGCACAAGCGCTCCCTCACTCCCGATTGGTGAGCGAAGATGTCACTCGGGCCTCCTCAATGGTCGAGAACGACTCCAACAGGTCGCAACCGCTGCTGATTGGTCTCCGCCTTCCGGACCTCGCACCTGTCTGCTCCGGATTGGGCGGTGGCCGACGCCCTCCGCAATTGGCGAGTTCGCGGCCAGGGCCCGCGCGCTCTCTATCCGATTAGTCCCAAGGCCCGAGAGGCGGGGCCTCGGAATCCCGGACCTGGGTCTGGTACGCCGCGGTTTGTGCGGAGGAGGTCTTCACGGGCGCGGGCACCGCCCTCACGCCTCGCTCGCGCTGCTTCGCGCGTCAGCTCCGTGTCGCTGGGTCTTGGTTCAGCTGAGGCTGCTGCCGCCGCTGCGCAGCGCGCCTTTCCTCTGCTCCGGATGTCGGAGGACGCTGGGCTTTGACGTTCGGAGCCCTGCGCCCCACCCCGTGCGCTTTTACGTCACCTTTCGCCGGTTCAACAACCTGTGCCCGATCTGCGCATGCGCCTTCCTAAAGCCTTCGTTTGTTCCCATGGCAACGGGTACCTCATCAACGCCACCGCTGCACCTCTTCCTCCAACTTGTTTCGTTCTCCGGTCTACGCTGGCGTTAGGTCCAAGGGCGACTTCAGAGATTCCTCTCAACGTGCTCCCCCAAGGTCCCACGCCTATGCCTCATAATGACAGTAGCAGGAAGAGCAAATCTTCATTAAATACTGCATGCCAGGCCCTATAGCAAGTGGACCATGGACAAGAGTACCTACTGGAGACAGACTAACGGTTTAAATCTCACACCATCCCCACTAGCAATCTTCCCTTGGGTAAGTTGCTCACCTCAATATGACTCAGTTTCTCCATCTGTAAAATGGGGATGGTAATAACTATCAGAGTTGTTGTGTGGATTAAATAAATATTCATAAAGTGCTTATTATTTCATTCTTTTCTGTCCCACTCCAGTGTCTCAAAATCTTTCCATTTCTCCACCCAGACCCCCCGTCAAATCTCATTCCTCACTACCCTAGAGTTTACACTCTCCTCCAAACACTAACCCTTTCTCCCAGGCTACTTCTCCCCAGACTTCTCCGGCCTTGTGTGCCCTTCATGCTCCCCCAAGTCTGTAGATTTTTCTCATCCCTAGGTCATTCATTCATTCAACAGACATGTTCTGATTCCATCCTCTATCTCAGGCTTTGTGCTGGACACTGATACTGATATGGAAATGAGTGGCCATGGCTTCTATCCTCAAGGAACTCCTAGTCCCAAGGGAGACACAGGGAGGTAAAGGCACACAGTACGGTAAGAAAATGTGGAGACTGAGAAAAGTGCATTGGAACTTAGAGGAGGGGGCCTGCCTGGTGATATCAAACGAAGTCTTCCCAGAGGAGGTGGACTTCAACAGGTGAATGGACAAATAAACTGATATGTCTATACAATGGACTATTCAGCAATAATACCTATCTAGCCAAGAAGCGACACAGATAGGCATATTGTTACATGAAAGAAGCCAGCCTGGAAAAGCCACATACTGTATGATTCCAACATGTCTGGAAAAGGCAAACTTATACAGAAGGTAAACAAATTACTGCTTGCCAGTGTGCTGAGGGGTAGAATTGAATAGATGAAGCACAGGGGACTTTTTTTTAGGGCAGTGAAATTTCTGTATGATACTGTAATGATGAATGCCAGACATTAACCATTTGTCAAAGAGCAAACTTTAATGTGTGCATTTTTTATTTTTATTTTTTAAGGACGACACAGTTCCCAGTGGCCCATGCAGGGATAGAACCAGCAACCTTGGTGCTACCAGCACCACGCTCTAACCAACTAAGCTAACTGGCCACCCCCAAATGTGTGCAAATTTTAAAAATATCATTTAGGTTGTCAGGGATCCCAGAGTGGGATGCAGAATATGACAAAAGAATTTGTGTGACAAATGTATGAAACAGTCTCTCCAAAGGGGTAGGGGAATAAAGTGCTAGACTGGAAATGAGTGGAGTCTGTAAGAATAAAGGCAAAAGGAACTGCACGTAACACTGTACTATATAGTTTGATACAGTGGTTTCCCATGGGGGTATGGGTTAACAGTTGTGAAACCACTACACACGTACACTAGAATTGAAAATTAAGTAGATGTAGGATGGATTATTTCTCACTGCAGGAATGAGACGTTACAGCTAAAGCTGGTCCCCGTGGTAGTGAATTGAAATTGGAGACATTAATATGAACTCATGTTTAGCTTCATACAGATACAATTGGTTACATCCAGAAACATTTATAAATGTATATACCCACAGGTTACTGTACACACATACCTCCTTACTGTATTGGCTGAGAGGGCCTAGCTAGCCTCCAGATCTTGGTTTCTAACACCATTCTCCAATTAAATGAAACAGAGTTCCTTGCAGAAATAGCTGCTTCTAGCACTGGGGCAGGAAATGTACAAGATGATCCTGGAGCATCTTGTAGTGAAGAAAGTAAGAAAATCCTCAAAACAGAAACAAAACCCCCACAATGATGAGGGTATGTCAAAGAGAGACAGGAAACCATAAAAGAGCCAAAGCTGGGACTATTTGAACAATAAAATAAAATAGTATTGGATTAGAACTTAAAGTATAAAATAAATGCCTATGAGCCCATATGGATATAAATATATCATTGATTGACTAAACAAATAAGTGGGGAGAAGAGACAAATCTCCCGTACAGAAGAATTCCAAGAAATTTATGTCGACACTCTGCCCCTAAGTGTGGGCTGTGCATAGTAACTTCCTTCCGGAGAGTATAGTACGTAAAAGGAGTCGTTTTATACTATAGAAATCTGATAAGCACTGCCTCAGGCCAGGTGATCAAGACGAACAGCAGTAGCGATGCCATGTTGATGCTACGATGCACCCTTGATACGATGGCATGAGAACGTCACCTTACCTCTGTGGTCTTCTACCCCCAAGCCCATCACTCCAGACTAATCATGAAGAAAACATCAGACAAATTCCCAAATTAGGGACATTATATGAAGTACCTGAGCAGTCCCCAACACTGTCAAGATCATTGAAAGAAAGAAAGAAGGAAGGAAGGAAGGAAGGAAGGAAGGAAGGAAGGAAGGAAGGAAGGAAGGGAAGGAAGGAAGGAAGGACAAAAAAGAGAAAGAAAGACTGAGAAACCATCACAGCCAAGAGTAAGGAGACATGATTCCTAATGTAATGCAGTATCCTGGGTGGCATTCTAAAACAGAAAAAGGACACTCAGGGAAAAGCTGATGAAAGCTGCATAAAATGTGGACTTCAGTTAATAACATATCCGTATAAGTTCATGAACCGTGACCAATGTACCATTCTAATGTAAGATATTAATAATGGAATGATGGTTAATTTTATGTCAACTTGACAGGGTCACGGGGTTCCCAGACATTTGGTCAAACATGATTCTGAATGTGTCTGTGAGGGTGTTTCTGGATAAGATTAACAGCTGTTGAATCAGTGCACTAAGTGAAGCAGATTGCTCTTCCCAATGGGGTGGGCCTCATCCAATCAGTTGAAAATCTAAATAGAACAAAAAGGCTGAGTAAGTGGAAACTTTGCCTGCCTGCTGACCTGGAACATTTGTGTTCTCCTGCCCTCAAACTGGAACTTACACCGTCAACTTTCCTGGTTTTCAGGCCTTGGGATGCATTGGAGCTACACCACGGGCTCTCCTGGGTCTCCAGTTTGCTGACTGCAGGTCTTGGGACTGCTCAGCCCCCATAAGCACCTGAGCCAATTCCTTATAATAAGTATCTTTACACACACACACACACACACACACACATACACACACCTATTGGTTCTGTTTCTCTGGAGAATCTTGCCTAACACATAAGAGAAGCTGGATGTAGGGTATACAGGAATTTACTGTACTATCCTCGAAATAATTCTGTAAACCTAGAACTGTTCTAAAGTACATGGATGTAATATCTCAATGGTTACCTGGGTGCTTACACAGGTAAGAATTCATTGAGCTGCACACAAGGTTTACATGCCTTACTGAATGTATGTTATATTAAAACTATTTAAAGTAGATTTAATGTAAAAGCCTGGTTCGCTTGGGAAATCAGATCTCGTGGCTCTGGCTTGCTCTGGCTGGCCACAGCTGGTGGAGCAGGTGGTAGGTGTCCCTTTTAGGTGAGGAAGGGGCTCTCAGCTCAGCACAGGCTTGGCCTGCCCACTGTTCCTTTCTGGCCCTGGCCTCTGCTCCAGCTTGTTGTCTGTTGGGACCTTCTGGGCTAGCAGCCATTTTGAGATGGTGGTGGGGGGAGATGTGGTCACTTCTGGTGCCAGCAGACACACTGTAGACGATGAAGCCCATCCCAGCAACCCCCTCAAGCCCCTAACTGCAGAGCCTGCCAGGCTGGGGAGGCTGACTGAGCGGGGTTCTGGTGTTGCCCTGGCACATGTTCATCACTCCTCCCGCCCCTGCAAAGAGGACCAACAGCCAGGCAGCAAAGCCATCTGTACCAACGGTGCAGGGCTGTGGGAAGGAAGTCGGGCCATGGCTCCCAGCGAAGCTGCAAGCCGGGGACAGCAATTCCTGATCCCCAGGCCTGCCAGACTGGCTGGCAGGAGAGATCTCCTAATTGAGGATTAAGGATTAATTGGGATCTTCCAGGAGAGTGGCACTGAAGCTGCTGCAGCCAGCCCTAGCAACTCAGTGTCCAGGCCCAGGCTGGGCAAGGACCGGTGGTTGCATACCCGCTCTGTCCCAGGGCCATCTTGGCAGCAGAGATGGTGAGGACCAGGCACGGGGCTGGACGCTCCCACCCCTTCCCAGCCAGGAAGTCAGGGCTTGTCAGCCCTCCCAGCAGGCAGCGGCAGTGGCCCGTCAGGACTTTGCTGCAGCTAGAAGAGGCCGAGGCCCATCCTGGGTCCAGTCCGACCCTGAGGCACCCTCTCTCGTTGGCACTGTGATTTTCGAGTCCCCAGGCCTGAGGGCAAGTCCCACCTCCGCTTCATCGTAATTGTGTGGGACTTTGTGCTAGTCCCTCGTCTTCCAGGAGCTTTCTGGTGCCAGGCGAAGGGGCTGGCTTCACCTGGGACCATGGGTAACCATGGCCAGTTCCTGAACAGAGTGTCGCAAAACGCAGCTGGAGTTTAGCAAGAGTAATCCGGCGGCATGTGCTGCACGGACTGTTGGGGAGTGGTGGCCATGGGGCTGTGTGACCTCTAACAAGTCACGTAAACTGGGCCTCTCGGGTTCCTCAACCTGGAAAATGGGGCTATGAAGACCAGGGCAGGATTGGAGCGAGGAGACATGCGATTCGGGTCCCCTAGGAAGCAGACGCTGAGATGAAGTTAGGAATACAAGCTAGAAAAGGCGAGAAAGTGGGATTGGCAGGAGGGCTTCTGAGCTGAGACTGGCCTGACCATGCCTCGGCTAACGTAAGGGGAGTTGAGGCAGTGACCACCGGGGAGAGGAGCCTCAAGTCAAGCAGAAATGTGCATGTCCTAGCTCCCATCATGCTGGGTCAGTGGCTGGCGGTTCCAGGAATAACTAGATGGCAGCCTAGGAGCTGAGTTATATCCCGAAGGGACCAATAGCCAGAGCCTGACAGCTAACTCACTCCTTCCAGCTGAGAATTAAAGCTGGGAAGGACTAAACTTCTTTCTCAAAGGACTCTGAACAGCACCCCTCCAAGAGTAAATGAAACGGAGCTTGGGAAAAGCCCTCACACACTTGCCCCACCCTCTAATCCTGGACCAGACAGGGGTCATTCACAGGATGAGGGGCCAACATACATCCAGTTCTGAGAGAAGCAGTTTGGGTTTACTCCTCCAGGTCTGTTTCCCAATGCTTGCTGTGGGCCGGGTCCAGGATCCAGAGAGGACTGCTGCCCAGCCAGAGCACACAATCGAGGCAGCTTATGGCCCAGGACGGAACTTTTGGGGACCAAACACTGAGTCCTCCAGGGTGAGGAAGTGAGGTGGAAGCCATCTCCCCAGGTATGAAGGTACTTTATTGTCAGACAAACAGATGGACAAGGGGCTTGGTGGAGGAGTAGGGATGGGGGTGAGGGCAGGCAAGGGCATTGCACACAGGCAGAGGGTGGGGAGGAGAGAGGGAGGGGGCTAACTAGAAGCTATGGGCTCCCGGGAACACACTGGTGGGCAGTGGCTGTGGCCCCAAATCCTCTCTGCTGCCTCCAGCTTCCGTGCAGGCTCAGCGAGACATCATTCGCACAAACTCTGCCAGGACAAAGCCAAAGTTTCGGGTCTGCTCTCTGGACCCCACTAAGGGTGGGATCAATATATTGGCCTTGAGGTGGGAAGGAGTTCGGTCAAGGGCAGGGCCTGCAAGGGAGTCCCCTGGATCTGATAGGGAATAGGGTTCTGGGCTAGGAAGAGGGGCTTCAGTTACATCTTATAACTGAACCTGTTTTCCTCTTTGCTTTGGCCACTAGGAAGCTCAGGACCAATTTGGGGGCCTACATCAGAGAATTCCTACATACTGATTTTCCTTGGCTTCCTATGATTATTTAATCCTTGTTTCCCTCTGTGGGAATGCAAAGTAGAGGAAGAGCTGGGTTCTGGATCAGGCTGCCTGGACTCAAATCTTGGTTCCATCCACTTCCTTTTGCTGAACACCCACAGTTCCCTAAGTACTGACTTTCTTTTCCTGCTTCTGGGGATGATACTAGTTCATTCCCTCTGGGAGAGGACTCAGGCATGCTTAGCAGAGGGCCTGGCACACAGTGATAGTGCTGCCTTTATTGTTCTTTATCTGTTAGAAACCTTCCAGGGTGTGGTGGCAGGTGGTACCTTCAAAGTCGACCAGGCCGTCCCCGTTGAGGTCCATGTCGTGGAGGATCTCATCCACATCCCGCTGGCTGAGGCGCTCCCCCAGCAGGGTCTTGAGGGCTACACGGAGCTCACCCAAGCTGATGCGGCCATCCCCGTTGGTGTCGAACTGTGGCAGCGTTGGTCATGGAGTTGGGTCACCAACCGGATCATGCATTCACTCAGCCCCTCACTCACAGCAGACACGCAGGCCCTGCCCGCCCTCAGCCCCAGTGGCCGCACCTCTCGGAAGGCGTCCCGCAGCTCCCTGACGCCGATCATGTCTGCCGTCTCTGCCAGCAGCTTGGGGCCCATCAGTTCCACAAAGTCGTCAAAGTCCACCTTCCCACCACCTGGGGGCGGCCATGTTCATCAGAGACCCTTGGCCAGCCCTGGCCCTCCTCTGCTCTCTGCCCTCTCCTTCTGGCTCGTGTCCCCTCTCCCCTGCTGCACTACATGTGCCCTTCGCTCCCTATGGGCCCCGCGGGCTGGACCATCTGTGTTTTTTTATGGCTTTCCTTAATTTTCATGACAAGTTTGTTTGGGTTCAAGTCCTAGCTCCAAGGATCTAGCTGTGTGATCTTAGGTAAGTCACTTAACCTTTCAGATACTCAGTTTGCTCATCTAAAAAATGGGGATGTCATAGGGGATGGTGAGATTCTCTGGAGGCAGAGTCCTTGCCTTAAGAATGACCCAGGTCCAGGCTCTGAGAGCCAACCTGTGCAAGCATCTCTGTGGCGGGGCTGCCTAGCCACCCTGGCCCTGGCCTCTGCAGAACTGGGGGTGGGGCAGGTCTGAGGCACATACTGATTTGCTGTGAAATCTCGATGAGCTCCATTTCAGTGGGCATGAAACCCAGTGTCCGCATGCAGGCTCCCAGCTCCTGGTAGCCGATGTAGCCGTCCTGGTCTCGGTCAAACTCCTGGAAGGCGACCTGCAGCTCTGCCAGGCAGGACAGGGGCAGTTTTTTCCCTGCTGTCCCTTGGATCCCAGCTTGGCTCAGCTCACCCTTCTCCCTTTGGTCCAATCACTCCCTTCTTCTAAACATCAGTTTATTTTTGCTGCCTCAGGGCATTTGCACATGCTATTCCTATAATTCATTCTTTCAGCAAATATTTAAGAAGCATCTACTATGTGTTAAGCTCTGCTCTAGGATTACAGTGGAGGGGGGGGGTGAGGAGGAGAGGGGAGGGGAGGAGAGGAGAGAAGAAAAGGAAGAAAGGGAAGGAAGGAAGGAAGGAAGGAAGGAAGGAAGGAAGGAAGGAAGGAAGGAAGGAAGGGGGAAGGAAGGAAGGAAGGAAGGAAGGAAAGAAGAAAGGAAGGAAGGAAGGGAGGGAGAGAGGGAGGGAGGGAGGGAGGGAGGGAGGAAGGAAACCCCAGACCTCATGGAGCTGACATTCTGGAACACGCTCCTCTCCTCTCTGGTCCTTATGTCACCTATTCAAGGAAGTCTTCCCTCTAAACTCAGTCTTCTCCAGCCCATTTGTTCATTTCCTTGAAAGCACTTAGCACCACTTGTACTTGTAGTTGACTTATTGATGTCTCTCTCCAGAGGACACCGGCCATATCTGTCCATTTGAACATGTTTCCCAGTGCTCAGCACAGGGCCAGGCACACAGTGAGCACCCAGGAAATGTTTGCTGAATGAACAAATACAAAAGTGGCCCATGACCCATCCAGCAAATGAGAACAGGCAACTGACAGCTGGGGGTTCTGTCAACCCCTCCCTGTTCAGTTTTGTCCCCAGTCTCCTCGCACGGGTCTCCTGCAGCCTTCTTCTTGCTCCTAGTTCCTTCTGGGAGGCCCCCAGTTTGGGGTGAGGCCCAGGTGGGGATAAGGCCCCCCACCCGATGCCCCCTCCCCTGTGAGCACCCCCCATACCCACCCTTCCGGAAACTATTTCTTTCCCAAACCCTTTACCTTCAATCTCCTCCGGCCGCAGCTCCCGGTCCTGAGGGGGCACAGAGGGGTTAGGAATTCCCTGCACCCCTTCTTTCCTGTTCTTTGGGGCTCCCCACTCAGCCCCCCATAACATACATGCACAGGGCCTGTGTCTGTCTGACACTGCCCAGACCGGGTTCCTCCCACCCATTCCTGCTGACTGGCCTGGGGGTCTTGGGTCGCCCCCTTCCCTGCTACCGGCCCAGGCCTCTTCCAGGGCCTCCCCCGACCCACTGCCACCCTCCTCTAGGGCACAGAGCCCCGTTTGCCAGAGGTGAATCCGGGGTTGAGCAGAACCTCAGGTTTGGCCTGGTGGGGCCTCAATGTCACGGTCTCTTGTTCTCTCTATCCCTCTCCTGGGGACCCTGCCACCTGCCTGCCCATCCCCTGGGTGGCTGTCTCTGATGTTTCTCTGGGTCTCTTTCTGCCCACCTCCCCAGACCTTTGTGCCTTTGCACCGACCTCCCCACTCAATCCTCGCCCCCCCTACGTAAGGAGAGGCAAAGAGGGGGCAAGGGCAGCGGGCGGGCGGGTGGCCGTACATACAAGCTGAGTGGCAGCGACGCTGGGCCGCAGGAAAATGCAGGTGGGCCCCACCAGGCTGCTGAGCACCGAGTAGCCCTGGACGCCAGGCCCAGGGCTCCCCTCCTCCTCAGGGCTGAGGCTGGGGCCCAGGCTGTGGCCAGAGTCCCCTGGGGGGGAACTGGGCCACTGCCATCTGTCCTGAAGCAAAGCCAGCCATGAGCTGGGGCACTGGGACCTCTCCACCTGCACACAGCAGCTTCTCCTGTCTTTGGCAGCCAGCACAGGAGAATGGAGGCCCTCACCTATTGGAGCTGGAAGGGTCCACCCTTTACTGTGCAGTTGGGCAAACTGAGGCACAGAAAAGACAAGGGATTTAGCCATGGTCACTCAGAGAGCCAGTGACAGAGGAAGACCTTGAGCTCAAACTCTGTGTCCCCTAGGTCAGGACTGGCTAACAGAGAGCAGGGATGGGCAGCTGGGGGGCCTGATGAGCTTGGCGGGGGAGGCCCAGTGGTCCACAAGAGCCAAGACCAGGGGGACAGAGTCCAGGGACTCCCAGGGAAAACTTCAGTCTAGGGCAGTGTGAACCAACGCCTCCTTCCCCCTTCTGTGCCCCCCTCTAACCCTTGCGCCGCCCTCACACAGGCCCCTGCCCTCCCACAGGGTCTAGTCCCGGCTCCTGGCTTTGGCTTCTCCCCCTTGACCCTCCTACCTTAGGTCCCCGGTGTCTGGGCCGCTTGGCACAGTTTCCCATGGGCCCCTGAACCATGACAAGCCTCAGATGCTGTGGGCTCCCGTCAGCCCCCAGCTGCTTCCAGTGCGAGTCTGGCAGCACTGCTGGGGATTTTCCTAGGGTTTTGTGGGGAAGATCGGGGCGGGTGGGCAGGCGGGGAGCCCTGGACACGGGGGCTTCAGTCCTAATCCGGGATTATCTCTGAGCATCTCTGCTGTGAGGGGGGCCCTCTGGAATGCCCCGCCTCTCCGTGCTCACTTCTGAGGGTCTTCCAGATGCCCTCTCTCCAGCATCCCTCTTCCCCCAACCCCTTCCCCTAATCTCTCCCAATCAGGAAACTTAATGTCTTCAGAAGAAGGGCCTCAACCTGGGAGGAGGAAGCCATGTGCCCAGTGTGCCAGGGCGGGCTGGGGCATCTCTCCCGTCAGAATGGCAGATGATACCAGGTGGTATGAACTCTGCAGAGCCTGGCCCCATGCCTGTTCAGAGAGGAGCATCCTCGGCCCAGGAAACCCCTGCCCCTTCCTGCCAGGTCCCTGGCTTTCACCTCAGAGCACTTGCCCAGCCAGACTGCTCTTGGCACCTCTGCCTCGACCAGTGCCCTGACCTTTGTACTTGGACAAGGAGCTGAAGGGAGCCGACCCTGGGTGCCATGGGCTGACCACAGGGCTCAGTGAGGGCAGAGATGGAGAGGGACGTCAGCTGACCAAACGACTGATCCTCCATCAACACACATGTCTGGGGTTTCCTCCTGGGCTCGGTCCTGAGTCTGTCCTACAGGGCCCCAGTTGGGGTGTGGGGTTCCCGCTGTCCCTTCCTGGTCCCCTCAGTTGAAGGCAGACCCACATCCCTGCCCACTTTACCTGCCCATAGGCTGCCTGCACCTGGGCCTCAAGCTCCTGCAGGAGTACGCGCCGCCTGGTGGCTGCTGGACTGGCAGGGGCCTGGCTGGGCCCTGCAGTGTCCTGAGAAGGCCTGGGGTCCCCCGTGGGGAGGTTGTCACCTTCTGGGCCCTGGGGAAGGGCCATGGAGACGAGGGCTTGGCACCGCCTGCTGGCCGAGGGACACGGCCCCACTCCAGTCCCCCTGGTCCTGCTTTAGTGGGGGGGTTGCTTAGTGAGCACCTGTGGGTGTTGTCCCCATAGGGTCCCTGCTGCTGTCTTCCTCCTTGTTCCTGGCTCCATGGGCTGGTAGGGCTCCGGGATATCTTTCCTGGCCCCCCTTTCCCTTCACACGGCCTCTCCCCATAATCCTAGCCTTCCCCCACCCCACCACCTTCCACGCTTCATGCTGGCCACGGACGGCACCTGGGGTTCCACAGGACCGTCTGTACAGACACTGGGCCACCCAGCCTCTCTGGCTCCTCGTTTCTGAATCTCCCTGAACTCCCTTCTCTGTTTCTGTCCTGTTCTCTGCCCCTCTCTGCCCCCCTCCTTTGGTGTCTCTCTCTGTCTGTCTGACCTGCAGCCCCTCACTCCACCCCCCGCCCCCTGCTGACGTTTGTTCTGTGGTATCTGTGGGTCTCTCTGACCACTCAGGCCTGTCTCTCTGTCCCTTCCCGCCCTCTGTGGTGTGGGGATCTTTCTCGCATTGGTCTGTCCATCCTTAATCTTCTATTCTCCCCACCATCCTCCCCCCAGGATGGCTCCTGGATTCTGGAAAGACAGGCTCCCCTCCCAGACCTTCTCCCTCCTCCCCACCGCAGGGTGCCTCTGTGCTTCCCCACCTCCCCACTCCTGCCAGCACCTCCCTCCTAACTTCTGCTGACCTCCAACCTCCTGCTTTTCAGGGAAAACAGTGGGTCTGGGCCAGGCAGTCCCCGCTGGCCTCTTGTGCCCCCTTGTTATGTCCCCAGCCCACTTACCACCTAGCTGCCTGCTCCTCACCTCCCAGAATGAGGTCAGTTGTCCTGTCCCGGCTCTGCTCCAGGCCCCTCATGATTTATTTACCTGCCCCCTGCACCAGCTTTTGTCCGAGGGAACTAGATCCTGCCTGACACCTGCCATCTGAGCTGCTGGTTCTGGCTGTTCTCGGCCACGCACGGCCATCCATTCACATATTCCTTTTGCAAACATCCGAGGCCGGCTGCGACCCAGACCCTGGCCAGCTGCTAGGGCCACATGACAGACCCCATCTGCCCGAGGGCCCTGCTCTCAGGCATTCCTAACTCAGAAAGGGGTGAACAGGCCATCTCCACATGCTCGGGGCACGGATGCAGCCATCGGGGGGCTTCATGGAGCAGATGAGGGATGGGGCAACATGCTGGCGTTGCCCACCCGTGTTTAACCTGGTTCTGGCCCTGGGGCAGCGCTGGGATCAGCTGTGGACTTATCGACAGGGTATGTTGGGTAGAGACCCTCAGGAAGGAGGCAGGGGTCAGTAGCCTCTGGAAAGGGTATGGGTGGCAAGAGGTTGGGAAAGATTTCAGAGGGCCTGAATCTTCAGCAAATGTTTGTGGAGCAACTGCTATGTGCCCTCCTTGGTGCTAGAACTCGGTCCCTGACTCCTGGTACCTTCCATCTGATGGAAGATGCACATTCAACACACCCAGAATGACAGTGGAGGAGTAAGTGCAGGGGAAGGGTCCAGTAGGCTGTTGAGATGGAGGAGAGTGGGGACCTTGCTGTGACTGGGGGTGGAGACTTGCGAGCCAAGACCAGACGGATGGTGGGAATGACGTCGTGAAGGGAGGGGTGGCCACGCAGGCAGAGGGAACAGCTGCCACATAGCCCTGAGCAGGTCTGAGGATCTGAGGAAAGGCCATGTTTCAGAGGAGAGTGACACTGGCCAAGGGGTCAACGGAGGGAAGGGCTCATGGTGACCATTCTTGTTGATGATTTGGGGCTCAGCTTTCAGCATCCCTCTGCACCAGGGTCACAGCTCCCCCCAGAGGCCAGGAGTCCAATGCTTCCCAGGCAGAATGGCAGACGTCCCTCAGAGACGGGACTTCTCCCATTTTCTGCAAGGTCATAGGAAAGGCCTGCAGAGTGGGGCTCCTCATACATTCGCTGTGTGACTCAGGCAAGGTATTTCATCTTGCCAAGCCTCAGTTTCCTTATCTGAAAAATGGGGTTGACCTAGTATCTGCCTCATGGTGCCTTGGTGAAAATTAAATGATAAAGAAGGACTTAGTAGGTTCCTGGCACATAGGACGGACTCAAAACACGATGGATGCCACATGTGATGAGTGACTTCCTGTCCAGATAACCACCTAAGAAGATGGGAAGTGGTGAGACATGTGTGTCCCAAAGTATAAGCCAAAATAGTGGGGGCTATATCTGGTCAGAATATAGTGAGTAGAAGCGTTTGTGATCAAGGAGAAAAGCCACTGTGTCTAGGTGAACAAAGCCTGGCTTGGAAATCTTTCCTGGCTTGTGTTCAATGAACAGCATCTTAGGGCATTCATCTTGGTGCCCTTGACTTGCCCATCCTGACTTAGCCAAGCTGGGGGCCCTGTTCCAGTGTCCAGGATGTCCAGGCGGATTAGTGGTTGACATACCCTGTTTCCCCAAAAATAAGACCTAGCCGGACAATTAGCTCTAATGCGTCTTTTGGAGCAAAAATTAATATAAGACCCGGTCTTATTTTACTATAAGACCGGGTCTTATATAATATATAATAATATAATATGATATATAATATAATACTGGGTCTTATATTAATTTTTGCTCCAAAAGATGCATTAGAGCTGATTGTCTGGCTAGGTCTTATTTTCAGGGAAACACGGTATAAGTGGATGGGTGGGTGGATGGATGGATGGATGGATGGATGGATGGATGGATGGATGGATGGACAGGTGGGTGACTGACTGGATAGAAGGATGGGTAGATGGTTTGATGGATGAGTGGTTAAATGCTTGGTAAATGAATGGATGCACAATTACATAGATAGAAGGTTGGGTGGATGGTTGAATAGATGGATATATAAATGGGTAAAAAAATGGATGGAGAGATGGGTTTATTGGGTGGGTAGTTGGATGAATGAGTGGATAAATGGATGGTGGATGTTTTGATGGACTGCTGGTTGAATGTTTGGTTGTTGGATGGATGGATGATTAGCTAGACGGATGTAGAGATGAACCTACAGACAGATGGACTGCCAGTGACAACCTTATATGCTTTGTTAAAAGAGTCCATTAGGGTAGAGATAGGTCAGATATGGATCTTACTTATTTCGGTGTCTCCTGTGATGTCTAGCCCACTCGTTGCCTGATACAGAGTAATCAATGTGTGCATGAAGACTTGTGTCTGTCTAGCTCCCCCCACTCTGAGCTGTAATTCCTCTGACGGCAAAGATGACGGCTCCTTCTCTACCCTGGTCCTCACAAGCCAAACCCAGGCTTGGCACCTGGTAAGCACCATGCCCAGAGCCACGTTGAGATACCACTTCACACTTACTGGGATAGCTAAAGGAAAAAAGACAGAGAATAACAATGGTTGGGGAGGATGTGAGGTTGGAACCTTTCTATGCTGCTGTTGGGTTTATAACGTGGTGCAGCTACTTTGGAAGAGTTTGGCAGTTCCTCAAAACGAGTTACCATATGACTTAGAGATTCCACTCGTACATGCTACCACAGGGATGAACCTTGAAAACATGATGGTGAGTGAAGGCAGCCAGACACAAAAGGCCGCATACTGTATGGTTTCCTTTATAAGAAATGTCCACAATAGGCAAATCCATAGCAACGAAATAGACTAGTGGTTGCCAGGGGATGCGGGGAGCGGGGATGAGGAGTGGCTCCTAATGGGCACAGGGTTTCTTTTTGTGGTGAGGAAAATGTTCTGGAATTAGATAGTGGTGATGATTGCACAACACTGAATATACTAAAAACCACAGAATGTACCCTTTACAAGGGTGAATTTTATGTAGCAATAAATCAGTTTGTATCTATTTTAAAACCCACCAAAGACAGGTACTGATGTATACAGCCAGGAGGTGGGGACTGGACACAGGGAGGTGCCTAACCAGTTGGGCTGGGAAAGCACTGCTTCTGGGCCCCAAATCACCAGGCCCCAGGGTGGCCACAGAGCTAGACCACAGGCTGGGCTTGTGGAGCCAGAAGACTGTGGGTAAAAGCACTACCTGGAACACCACAGCATAATGCCAAGTCATCCTGGGTGGCAGACTGCCCAGGGGACCTGAGCGTGATGGCTGGAGGCTGTGAGCTGCACTGGATGCAGGGGGTCTTCCATTCTCCCAGGTCTATGATGCTTGTGCACAAAGAGGGGGTGTGCACACTCCAGGCCAGAGCAGGTGAATGAACCTCTCTGAGCCTTGGTGTCCTGGTCTGTATAATGGGAACAAGATTCCCTCCCTACCAGGGTATTGTGGAGATGAAATGAGACCATTTATACAAAAGCTCTTTGTAAGGGGCTGAGTGCTGGACAGATGTTGCTCCAGCTGTGAATCAGGGATAAAACAGCTCTGGCACCCCTGCCCCAATCCCTCCTGCCCCAGGCAGCTGTGGGCTCCAATGAGGCTAAAGGTTGCTGGTGATTAGCCGTGCTTTGGGTGTGTACTTCTACACAGGATACCTTCCTCTCCTTGTGGTTCTATCAGGAAAACCAGGCTGAGATGCCTGGCTCTGTCAGGCCCAGTTCCCAAGGAAGTCTGCCACACCCAATGAGAGCCTCCCTCACACGCCTGCCTTGGGAAGTGGCAGCCAGGAGAACTGGGCTACCAGATGGGTGCCAAATGGGTCTCAGGGAGGCAGGCACTGGGCTCTGCCTGGAAAGACACAGCCCTCTGAGGTCCACGAGGTTCTGTTCATTCTAGTGTTTCTGCTTTTCTATCCAACCACATCCCCGGTTTCAGCCTGTATTAGACTCAGTCAAAAAAGGTTGGAAGGGGCGGCGGATAGCTCAGTTGGTTAGAGCGCGAGCTCTGAACAATAGGGTTGTTGGTTCCACATGGGATGGTGGGCTATGCCCCCTGCAACTAAAGATTGAAAATGGCGACTGGACTTGGAGCTGAGCTGTGCCCTCCATAACTAGATTGAAAGAACAACTACTTGGAGCTGATGGGCCCTGGAGAAACACACTGTTCCCCAATATTCCCCGATAAAATTAAAAAAAAGAAAAAGAAAAAGCTCCTAATGAATATTAAAAAAAAAAAAAAAAGTTGGGAGACAATAGACCTTGCAGAAGAAAGAATGAGGGTTAAAAGTGAGGCCCCTGAAGCCAGCCAGATCTGGGTTTAAATCCTGTTTACTAGCTGTGTGACCCTGGGAAAGTCACTTAACTTCTCTGTGCTTCGGTTCCATCTGTAAGACGAGGATCAGAACAGTCTAAGGGTTGTAATATTTGTAAAGTTCTCAACACAGTCAGCCCCTAAGGGTTTGCTATTATTACTGTCATGGGGGGAGGATGTGTAAATGGATACGTCTAATTGCATTCATGCATGCAACAAGCATTTATTGAGCACCTACTGTATGCTGGCTCTGGGGACCCAGCAGTGAGCAAGGTATTCAATCCTGGCCTCTGTGGTCCCTGAGGAGTTACGTGTGTTTAGGTATGGCGGGGGGGGGGGGGGGGAATAGTGGCTGTGTGATGCCAAGGGTGGGTGCCTCTTGTACAGACACTGCCCTGCAGGCAGGGTACACCCATGTAGAGGAGCAGGCCGGTCTGTCGGGCCCTGCCCCCACCACAGAGATTTGCCTGGGACCAAGATACATTCCTGGGTGAGGTGGGGCCAGAAGTAAATATAAGGCCTCTGTTCCTTCCTGCTTCCTGCTGCACTTGTATATCACCTCCGGCCAGTGAGTACAGTCTGGACCCGGTAGGGAGTGGGCCCAGGCTGAGCCACCCTCTCTCTAGGGGGTCTGACTCTAAGGCTGCCTGCCCTTGGGCCCTGCAGCCAGGCGGGAAGTCCTTCATCGTCCTGTCTTGTCTCTCCTAGTGCCGCCCTACACCATCGTCTACTTCCCTGCCCAAGGTGCTACCTCTGCTCCTTCTGGAGGGCCCAGGCCGGACACTCAGGCTGCTCCCTGGACTTGGGGCAGGATCGCGGGGGCAGGGCCGCGCGACTTTCCCCTCTTTTCCTCTGCTTTTCTTTCCTGGGGCACTGTGGGGCTGGGTGTCCTCCCCTCCTCCCCATCCCCGTCTCCAAGACACTTGGGGCCATGGTCTCCATTCTTCCTCTGAGGTCCATCCTCTCAGAGGCTCCCAAAGCTAGGGTTTCTTTCCTGTCCCTCTGTCCTTTCCACCTACTCCTGACCCCTCCCCAGGACTCTGTGAACCTGGGGCTCTCCCTGTCCCCATACTCTTGTCTCCCCACCCGCAGGGCGCTGTGAGGCCACACGCATGCTGCTGGCTGACCAGGGCCAGACCTGGAAGGAGGAGGTGGTGACCAAGGAGGCCTGGATGCAGGGCTCTCTCAAGGCCTCCTGTGTGAGTGCTCGTGCCCAGTGGGGTCCGGGGCTGGGCCTTGGGGGACAACACTACTGGGGGGGCAGCCAAGCTCAGCACCTCTGACAGAGCTGTGCCACCCCCCAGCTGTACGGGCAGCTCCCCAAGTTCCAGGACGGAGACCTCACCCTGTACCAGTCTAATGCCATCCTGCGCCACCTGGGCCGCTCCCTCGGTGAGTCCTGAGGTCACAGGCCGCCGGGTCCAGAAAAGTACCTGAGGGGTCCCAGCAGGATGTTCCCGGGCCTGAGCAGGTGTGCTTGCAGCCACCAGAGTCCTGCCTGGCTGAAGGGCAGGTCTGATGGCCCTAGAGGAAGGGTCAGGGCCAGGGTTAGGAGGGCTCTGGGTTATGGGGCTGGCATGGCCAGTCCACTTGGGCCCAGGGGCAGTATGGTCAGCCCCCAGCCAGACGGTGCCAAATGGCTTCACTCTGCCTATTTCCTGGACGACAGCTCACAGGAGGCCGTCGGCAACCATATGTGTGCTGGGGCAGGCTAGAGGTCACTGCAGCTATGGCCAGGGGCTTTCAAGTGGATCTCCTGCCCGTTTCTTCCTGTTCTGGCCTCATCTGAATCTGGAAAACTCATGGTTACAGAGGACAGACCTATGGCCCTGTTTCAAGGGTGGCAGGAACATGGCTTAAGGAGGTGGCTGCCTTTTTATTGGCCAGCCTGGGGTGGTAGTGCAGAAAAGCCCTGGGTTCCAGGAGGATGAGACAACTAGGGAAGGAGGCAGACGAGCATTGGGAACAGCCAGGCCCAGACTCACCCTAACTTTTGCAGGACCCAGGGTGAGGATAGAGGCTTTTACTGCAGTCTGTCAGGTCCTTTACCTGCCCCTATGCTGTCTTGCACTGCATATGGATACATCCGCCCACACAGTCAAGTTCTGTCCAGCCCCACAAATAGCCATCCTTAGTCCTAGGGAGGCACGTATGAGGGGCTTGGTCTATCCTTGTGGCCGAAATATTTGGGGGCGGGGGCTTGGGGCCATTTGGGCAGGGAACTCCTGAGTCTCGGCCACCTAGGGTGTGGCCTAAAAGGCCGGTGTGGGCTTCAGCTGGGTGTATCCCCTTGGACTCAGAGATGGGAGCAGCAGAGTTGGGCAGAGCGGGGCCTCCAAAGCAAGGGACTGGGTGGCCCAGGCCTGAGACCTGTGTGCTTTTTGGGGCGAGGAGAGCAGTATGGCACCAGCCTGAACAGAACCTGACCCGTTGCCTGGCCACTGACGCAGGGCTATACGGCAAAGACCAGCGGGAGGCGGCGCTGGTGGACATGGTGAACGACGGTCTAGAGGACTTCCGCAATCTCTGTGCCCACCTCGTCCGCCACAACTATGTGAGTAGGGGCCTCAGCTGGTGCTCAGGCCTGGGGGGCTAGGGAGGTCATCTGGCCAGGCATGTTGCATGCCGCCCCTGGGATCACTCTGGTTCACAGGAAGAGGGCAAAGCCCAGTATGTTCAGGAACTGCCCAGGCACCTGAAACCTTTTGAGACCCTGCTGTCCCAGAACCAGGGGGGCCAGGCCTTCATCGTGGGCGACCAGGTGAGTGCTGGATCCAACCCATTGCGGGTCCATTTCTCAGATGGGCAAAAGGAGGCCCAGAGTAGGGGCCATGACTGGTTTGTTGGAGCAGCTAGAGTTCTGGCCCCAGCAGCTGTTCTCTCCTGACCCCACTCAAACCACCCCGGCCCCTGACCTGCAGATTTCCTTCGCGGACTACAACCTGCTGGACTTGCTGCTGAAGCACCAGGTCCTGGCCCCCGGCTGCCTGGACTCCTTCCCCCTGCTCTCGGCCTACGTGGCTCGCCTTAGCGCCCGGCCCAAGCTCAAGGCCTTCCTGGCCTCCCCCGAGCACGTGAACCGCCCCATCTTTGGAGCCCGCAAGATATGAGCCCGCTCGGCCTCCCCTGGGAGAGTGGCTGCCCTTGGGAGTCAATAAACACGGTGAGAGGAAAGCTGTGCTGTAGTCACTGAGGACCTGGGTGTGCACAGGGGACCTTCTGCCCCTTCCTAGGCGGCCTCGGGGAGGGGAGGGCCGGGCTGGGCATTAGGACCTGGAGCTGCCTGGAGACAGAGGAGGATGAGCCTCCCCACCTCAGGGATGCACCTGGAGGGCTTCCTAGGGAAGGAGTTGTCCTCCACGGAGACACTCGTGATTATAGCAACCTGGGGAATCATCCCCATCTGAGAGAAGGGCAGTTGGCTGTGACAGTCCCGGCCGGCTGTGTGATGGGCACACAATCCGAGGCTGTGCACACGGGGAGTGACACACCCTTGGGTGTTTTACACGTGCATCGATGTTGCCTGTTCTCATGTGTTACCCACGGTCACCCCAGGTGGTGCGGCAAGTGGCCAGCAAAGCCAGGTGTGTGGCTCAAGGCAGTCTTGGACCGAGTGGGGGGCTGAGGGCCTCCCTCAGCTTCAGGGAGCTTCTGTCGGCCCCGGTGGGCGTGCCCCACAATCTGCCCTGTCCCAGCACATCTCTCCCTCCTGAAAGGCTGGGGTCACCTCCTGCCTGGCTCCCTCAGCCTGCCTGGCACTTCCTGCTGGTCCTCGTGCAGTGTGGAGTCGGACACTCCAGAATGCCAGGCACGCCCAGTGCATATCTGTTCGTGGCTCCTCGTTGGCCTCTGGGTGAAGTCCACAGCCTGGTGAGCCTGCCTGGCGCTCCTTCATGTGAACCCTGCTCTCCAGAACGTTCTCCGCCCTCCATGCCCTGTTCACTCTTAGAGCCACACTGTGCTTCTCTCAGCTCTCCAGACAGGCCTGCTCTGCTCATCTTGCCTTGTGTCTGGATCTCCTCTGCCCAAACTTTCCCACCCCGCCCGCCCACCATCATGCCATTTCAGCACTCAGTTTGCTGCCTCTCCAGCAGCGGCCCAGGTGCCCTGACACTTCTGCCTCTCCCTCAACTCCACTCTGTGGGCTCCTCGCCTGCCCAGCTGTCTCCCCTGGAACCCTCCTCCTGTGCAGTCAGAGGCCAGATCTGGTTCATTTCTGTGTCCTCTGCCTCTGGTGGGATAGCTGACTCACCTTCACTGTCAGGAAATGGGTGTGCGAACACCAGCAAGAGCTGACTTTTTTTTTTTTTAATACTTGAAAAGTTTATTTCTGTTTTAACTAGCCCACGGACCCAACTCTTTGAGAGCTGATTTCCTCATGGTCAACGGACCCTGCTCATGGTGACTTTCTCTCTACCCCCTTCCAAAAAAGTCAGCACCTTCCATCATGGTGCACATTTTCAGTTAAAATTGTCAACACAGCCCTCAACGTGCCAGTGTCTTGAATAAAGCTGCGAGAGCAGTAAGCAGGCGAAAAATACATCCACCTAAGTAAAAAATGCACGTATTCACCAAGTTAAGTGCTCACATGCAGAAGTTCTTGCACAGGAAAATGTTGGAGTGTTTGGATGCTGTCTAATGCCGAAGCAGTGACCTCCGTATCCATGAAAGAACATATTACTACTGGTTCTCTTGTAAATCGCTCACATAGACCACGGTAGTAGATACAACTATGGTTCACCTGCTTATGTGTTGCCTCCCACCGTGTGCGATTTTGTTTCTTTTGTTAAGAGCTGACTCTTTTTGTCCCACGGTACTACCTCCGCGGGGAGGCTGCGGGATCTCAGTCGCTCACTCTCTCTCTCTCATCAGCTGAGTCTGTTTTACGTGAGTCTCTGATCAGAGGCCTGTCCGAGTTCACAGGCCTGGTGCCCCCACTCTGTGCTGGCCCTTAGATGGTTACCTAACCCCTTCAACGGAGAAAGCTAAAAGTCAGAGAGGTGAGGCAACTTGTCCTAGGCCACACAGCTCGTAAACGGGAGAGCTGGAATTCAAACCCAGGTCTGAATGGCTCCAGGCTTTGTCATGGGTGGTCCTCAGAAAGGGAAGAAGGGAGGAGGTTGGAGGCCAGAGGAGAGAGCAGGAGACCAGTCTCAGGGGTAGGACAGGCCTGGGCATGGGCAGGTAGCAGAGGCTCTTTGGGGTGGAGTGGCAGGGGCACTGGTATCACTGTCGTGGCTTTTTCTGCCAGGCTAAGGACTTGGAATGACTTCCAGGGAACTGGGAGCCACCAGAGGCTTTGGAGCAGGAAAGATGGCATGGAAATGGACTTTTAGGAGTCTTGGCCTACGAGTACAAAGGTCTCCGGCATCACCTAACTCAACACCTTTACCTTACAGATAGGGAAACTGAGGCCCAGAGAGGGGAATGGACTTCTCACGCCCACATCTGGGTCGGCTGCTCCCGGGCTGGAGGCCTGGTTGCCCCTTAAAGGAGCCTCTGCCCGACAGACTTCAAATAGGCCCTGTGAGGAGCTGCACTGGGTCTGGGTCGCTGATCAGCAGTTTTGGTTTCTGGAGGCGGAGAATTGACCTTTCTGGATGAGAATGCCCCAGGGAGGGACCATTAGTCCTGAGGGGAAAGTGGTGGGGCCCTGAGGCAATGATTGCCACGTGGGGTGGGAGATCCGCTGTCCTGGTGGGTTTCATAATTCTTCCCCAGGGAGGCTGCAGGGCACAGGGGACGCCTGCAGCCCCACGGCCTGTTGAAGCTGCAAGAACATTGCTCCATTCTTTCCAGCCTCTCTTCCTGCCTCCACTACCTTCTCTGTCAAGGTCTTGGATGGCTCTGGCTTGGGCCCCATCCCCCCATTTCCCTGACCCCCAAGGCTCCCTTGTAAGCTGTTGGAGGGCTCTCTTCCCTTCCCTGGTATGGGACCCTGAGATTGGAGGTCGGGATTCCCATCTGCCCTCCCTGGCTGTATAGTCTTGGACAAATGGCTGATCCTCTCTGAGCTTGTTTGTGACATCCTGGGTGGTCATAAAGTGTTTATCGAGCACCTCCTATGTGCTAGACACTTAGCAGGTCTTAAGACCTCATTATACAGATGAGAAAACTGAGGTCAGAGCTGGAATTTACACCCAGTCAGGCTGACTACCCAGTCTATGTTTTTTCCCAAACAGCCCCAGAAAATGCTTTTAAATGTGCTGTGGATGAATGACGTAGTAATGAAGTGGTTATTTAAAATGTTAAACATCCTGGTTGAAATCAAGTCAGAGCCATGGGGAATTTTAGAAACAAGAGCATAGGTCTGCTTTGCTGTTTGCTGTCACCAGTTCTGCAAACATGTGGGGACAAGGTGTCAAGATGAAGTTGGGGTAAGTGTGTGCCCCTGAGGCTCCTCTCACTGAACCGGGTAGATGATTACCCCAAAGAACTGCTGAGTATTCGTCTGGGAGGTGTTTTGGGCAACTAAACCACACTTGGGCTCCACACTTTCCCGTTGGAAGACTTTGGACAGGGTAACGGGGGAGCCTTTGTGTCTCCAGATGGGACAAGGTCAGAAAAAGATCCATATGTCCTGAGGGCATGTGCTTTGTTTGCAGCCCCTTCAACTTATTTTCATGAACCTTATTCTTTTTATTTATTTATTTATTTTTATTGGGGAACAGTGTGTTTCTCCAGGGCCCATCAGCTCCAAGTCAAGGCATCCTTCAGTCTAGTTGTGGAGGGCGCAGCTCAGCTCCAAATCCAGTTGCTGTTTTCAATCTTTAATTGCAGGGGGCGCAGCCCACCATCCCATGTGGGAATTGAACTGGCAACCTTGCTGTTAAGAGCTCGCGCTCTAACCAACTGAGCCATCCACCGCCCCTCATGAATCTTATTCTTCTTCTTTTTTTAAAAGATTTTATTGGGGAAGGGGATCAGGACTTTATTGGGGAACAGTGTGTATTTCCAGGATTTTTTCCAAGTCAAACTGTTGTCCTTTCAGTCTTAGTTGTGGAGGGCGCAGCTCAGCTCCAGGTCCAGTTGCTATTGTTAGTGGCAGGGGATGCTGCTCACCATCCCTTTCAGGAGTCGAACCAGCAACCTTGTGGTTGAGAGGAGGCACTCCAACTAACAGCCATTCGGGAGCTCAGCAGCAGCTCAGCTCAAGGTGCCACGTTCAATCTTAGTTGCAGGGGGCGGAACCCACCATCTCTTGCAGGAGTCCTGGAGTTAAATTGGCAGCCTTGTGGTTGAGAGCCCACTGGCCCATGTGGGACTCGAACTGGCAGCCTTCGGCATTAGGAGTATGGAGCTCCAACTGCCTGAGCCCCCGGGTCGGTCATGAACCTTATTCTTAAGAGTGGCACCCAGGAGAGAAAATAAGACGAGGACATTCAGCCTACTTATCTGCTGTGTCCACAACTGGATTCTGGCTCAAGAGTGTGTCACAATGAGAAGGGGATAGCCTCTCAGAGATTCAGTCTTAGTACGCTTACGTCTTCAAATAGACCCAGTGATTAGGCCACACCTGTAGAAAGTTACCATTTTGAGAGTTTAAAGTAGTTGTTTTTTTCCCATATTCCAAAACTAGAGACTGTGACTTTGGCTCATAAATCCAGACATGGCAGAGTGGCACACACAAGTGGGATGGTCACTCAGCTGGAACCTGGCAACCCCCACCAGACTCCCTCATCCCCTGCTGGTACCAGGTCTTGTCCTTCAGACACATGGGACCCAAGCCCAGCCACTCACTGAGGGCCAGCCCCAAGCACGGCAGTGGTCCAAGCAGTGAGCTCATGCACAAAGCTGGGTCTGTCAGAATCCTCCACTGACCCATCCCACACAGCAGCTGGCCAGGTGTCAGGAGCGCCCTCTGTGATGTGATCTTTCTTTTCTGTTCAAGAGACTGTGAATTCAGACAGACTGTGGGGTTGGTTTAGCTGAGAGAGTGGAGCCCATGTACAGAGAAAAGTGTGTGTGTGTGTGTGTGTGTGTGTGTGTGTGTGAAAGAGAGAGAGAGAGAGAGAGTTGTTTGGTGTTTTCCTTAGGTCATGACTGCAGTCTTTGAAAAGGCAGTTGCACTCTGTCCTTCCCCTGGTTTGTTCCAATGAGCCCATAAGTGCTCCCCTTTTTGGAATTGATTTTCTACGACTTCAGCTGAAAAAGACTGTGATAGTTTCAAACATGTTCACAAATCCTTCGACAATTTTCACCTTAAACTTTGGAACTGAATGCCCTACCCGTTGAGTGCGGCTGGACGTCGTGATGGGCTGCTAACTCACAGGTGTGGTGGAAGTGATGGCACACGACGCCCAAGGCTGGGTCACAAAAGGCCCCGTGGCTTGCTCCTTGCTCCCTCTCTTGGATCACGTGCTCTGGGGGAAGCCAGCTGCCATGTCATGAGGACACTCCAGCAGCACTGTGGAGAGGTTCAGGTGATGAAGAACGGAGGCTTCCTGCTAAAGCCAGCATGAAATCACTGTCCACGCCGCCATCTTGAAAGGGAACCTTCTAGCCCCAGTCAAGCCATCGGATGGCTGCAGCCCCAGCCACCATGCTGACTGCAACCTCACGAGAGACTGTATTAACCACGTCTTTTATTTCCTGTAGTCTGATGCTTTGACATCTGGGGCCTTGCTGACCTGGAGGGATGACCCCTCCCAGGGGTAACTAATCTCTAGAAATGGTAAACAGCTTGCCTTTCAGATACAAACCCACTGCTTCAGAGCCCACACTCCCAACTACCTCCTTTATGGAGCTCTCACACATTGGGCCACTATCCCTGCCCTGCCCACCCCAAGGCCAGGTGCCAGACAACCAGGGGCAGTCCCCATGCCCCAAAGTCCGCTGAAATTATCCAACTAGCCTTCTCACCCTGCCTGGCCCGTTCCTTTCCTTGACTGTGGAAACCACAATAAAGGCTCTTGCTCACAGTTCCCCGTCTCCCTCTGCTTCCTGGCGGCCTTGGTACTTCCCCATGTGGCTTGGTGTGCCCCGTGCTCTTGGGATCTGTGAGTTATAAACTTTCCTTTTAATGGCAGTTTCCTCCTGATCTGTTGGCCTTGCCACCCCTGAACAATAACAAAACCTGTATTTAAAACAGAGACCCTGCACAACAACCACCCGGCCAAAGCCCTCCCAAATTTCTGACTCAGAAACGGAGATAATAAATGCCTGTTGTTTTAAGTGGCTAAACTTTGAGGTGATTTGTCAGGCAACAACAGGTAACTATACAGAGTCATAACCAAGCCAACGCCATCTGTCTGCAGTGTGGGACGGAGGGGGAGCAGATTGCAAGGCTCACAAGGCAAGACAGGTGCTCTGAGGTTTAATGAGCTATTTTCCAGAGGTTTCCTGTTTCCTCTGGGTGAGGTTTGAGGTCCCTGAGGTTGCTCAGCAGAAGTGAGGGTCTGTGCTTGGAACAGAGACAAATCCTTCAAACAGGAGTCTTTCCTTTGATGATCCTGGTTTCTGATTGTGGACCCAGCACGTTCCAATAATTAGTTTTTCCAGTGTAGCTCATTTACGTTGAAGAGGTGGGAGGCCATGGGGGCCATGAGAGCAGGTGATGAACTTGACTTCACGTCCCAACTCTGTCCTGTACTTGCTGTGTGATCTTGAGCTAGAGACCCAAACAAGGTGACGTCTAAAACATTTAGCAGAGTGCCCGCACATAATAAGTGCTCAGCATATGGCTGAAAACAATTTTTGTAAAAACCCAGCTTTGCAGATATAGTCACCATCAGCTTTGGTGCTATGGCAACGTTTTGAGAAAGCCACACTTCCTCCTTGTCCACATTTTGTATAAATAACCAACGGAGCAAGAGAAAAAGATAGATGGGGAGTTGACCTCTAGCAAAACCTAAAGTTTGACATTTTCAGCCAAGTGGCCACTTGGGCACTTGAGTCCAGAACAAAACAAATAAATACTATGTTGTGATTTTCTCTCCCAGTAAAGTTTTTTAAACCAAGTTTTTATTGTTCAATTTCTAAAATCAACACATTATTTTAGAATGAAAACCAAGTTGATTGTTCTAATTACAACAGGTTGAAAAGTTACTTTCTCAGAGACAGATTTGATACGTGATTCTTCTGCTTAAAGAGTGTATTAGTCAGTGTTCTCCAGAGAAACAGGACCAATAGGACATATTTTTCGAGCAAGCCTTGATCTCACGCAGGCACTCACTAAAGGAAAGCTAGTGCATCTACGTTAATACCAAGCCAACAGCCCTTTAAAGCAAAAGATAAACTCAAAATTTAAAAACTAAAAAAATATAGAAGGAATTTTGTTAATGTAAAAAGTTCAATAAAAATTCTAAATTTGTATGCATCTAATACCATGGCTTCAAACTACATGAAGGAAAACATGCTGGAATTACAATGAGAAACAGACAAAACTACAGCCGTGTGTGTGTGTGTGTGTGTGTGTGTGTATTTGCCAATCTTGTTTCATTTACGTTTTCTCCCAGTCTACAGTGGGATAGTTTAACACACTTCTATTAGTAATTGAGAGAACAGGCAGAAAAAACAACCAGAATAATATAGAAAATTTGAACAACTGCAGAATGCACTTGTTTTCCAAGCACATGTGGAACATACACAAATCGATCCTAGAAAGGGCCAGATATGTCAACACATTGCAACGGGTCGAAATAGTAGAGTACGTTTTTTGCACACAATGCAGGTGAGCTAGAAACCAATTCTAAAAAGAGAACTTGAGTCTTTGTGACTCAACTATCAGGAGCCTGTGCAGACCCTCATGTGTTCCAGAATCATCGAACCACAAGTGTTGTGGAGAATCATTGCTTCACAGAAAGCAAACCAACACACAGAATGTCAAACAGAGAAAAATGTGCCTCAGCTGCCTTTTTTTTTAATTTTAGAGATTTGATTTTTAAAAATTTTTGTTGATGAGGTATTATATTATATACGAGCATGTACTGTAAAGTGCTTTCTTAAGTGGACTTTTCAGTGAATTTGCATACGTGTACATCCTGATGCAGCCATCACCAGCTCAACGGGACTTTGTCTCATTCCCAGCTGAAATCTCAGTGCCCGGAACAGCTCCTGGCACTTGGTAGGTGCTCAAGAAACATTTGTTGAAGGAGGGGTTGTCCTGCTGTTCTTGGCGGGATCCCCTGGTTGGCTCTCTGAGCCCTTTCTTCCTGGGCTCAGCCCTCTGCGCCACTGCACTGCTTGGTTTCGCCTCCGGAGTGTGCCAGAACCTTGGCGTCAGGTTTGGGGGCCACCAGGACTGGGTCTGGAGTGGTTCTCCTCACTGCTCTGGGACCTGACAGGTCCTTAGCTGGAGGGCTGGGAGTAGGAGTGTCAGGAGGGGGAAAGGAAAAACCTCATCTGGACCTGAGTCCTGACCCCACTTCTTTTCCCACAGTGGCTGCAGCTCAACAGCCCCCTGGTAGGTGTGGAGATGGCTGTGTGTGTGTGTGTGTGTGTGTGTGTGTGTGTGTGTGTTTCCTCCCTGGAGCCACCTTAGGGAGCAGGGATCCTGGGAGCAGCAAGGACATCTGGGAATATCCCAGGGGAGACGGAGACACCCAGCGGTATGAGTCCTAAGCCAGGACAGTGGGCTCTGACCCCCTTCCCTCTGCGAGGCTGGTTGGGTGGGAGGAGAGAAGCTGTGGCTCAGCCTGCGGCGGGGGCCCCGGGGTGTGTGGAGGGGCTTAGTGTCCTCTGCAGGACCAGGCAGGCAGAGCATGAACAACTGCTGGCATTTACTGAGTGCTGGCTAGGCGCCAAGTGTCATCTCATTCAGCCCTTCCTATGCAAGTGAGGAACAGGAGGGTCTAAGTAGCAGGGCCAAGGTCCCTGAGAGTACAGAGGAGCTGGGACTTGAACCCAGGCCCTGATGCCCCAAGCGGGAAACTAAAGAGTGCCATGAGGGCAGCACATGGCAGGCTGGTGGGCACAGTGTCACACTGGATCCAGCCCAAGAAGGGGACAGAATCCAAGGGCTTTCACCTGCATCAGCATAAAGTGAGGCTCCTGGCCCTGAAACGGGCCCTTATTGACAACTGTCAGTGAAGCGTGAGCCCATCCCTGAGGTCTGCGGGTGACTGTGGAAGTCCCAGGAATAGGCCAGTCCTCAGTGAGGCCCCTGGGCTCCCCTCCCTTTGCCCCCCTGCAGGACGCTGAGCCCACTCCAGGAAGGCTCACAGGACAATTTGTGGCTCTCGTGGATTTGAAGGTGCCCCTGAGGGAGTGGCACTGATTTGGGGGCTACCACCCCCAAAACTCCCTGAGGTCCTGCCAGTGGAGGTATCAGCCCCATGGTGCTGGGTCACTTTGGTGGAGCAGGGAGGCCCAGGTCTTCTCCTTTCTTGCTTCGCTCTCTCGTTTGGCTGCAGCAAAACCTCACATGAATTCCTAAGAAAGAAGGTGTGGAACGTATCTTTCCTGAGACCATCATATCTAAAGAGTCTCTGTCTTCGCACCTGGCTCACAGTTTGACTGAACGCACATGGGTGGATGAGAATCTTTCTCCTGACCTGGATGGCCATGGCTTTGTGGTCTTCCCCTTACAGCTCAGTCTGATTTCCCTGTTTTGCTTGCAGCCTGTTTTTTTTCCTCTTTAAGGAAGCTCTGTATTCTTGGTGTTCTAAAACTTCTCAGCCGTGGGTATAGGTGTGGGCCTTTTTTCTCTTCAGTTTTCTGGATGCTTGAGGTCTCCATCTGGAGATGTCTGTCCTTGAGCTCACAAAATTCTCTCACATGAGCTCCTTGATAATTTCATGTCCAACCTCTTGGTTTCATTTTCCATGTCTCTTGTCTTCTTTCCTTTATTTTTACCTCTTTTAAAAAATATGATAAAATGTCTCTTTATAGTCCAATGCTGCAGTCAGATTTTTTTATTTTGGCAATTCATTTTTTGAATTTCCAAGAATTCTTTCTTGTTCTGTTTTTCAGTTTTCCTAGCTGAGAACCACTCCCTTCTTAATGGACACTTACTCCCCAGCCCCTGAGCTGTTAGCCCTCTTTGGACTTAACGGCCTTGGAAGACATTCCTGCGGTCATGCCCCCTTCCCCAGGTAGCCCACATCTAGGGACTGGTTTGACAAATGAGTAAAAGGCCCAACCATCGTCCCAAGTCAGGACAATCCTCCAGAACCACCCAGCTTCCATGCTTTCCGTGGGGTTGGCCGAGGCCGTCATTGCTACTGCACTGCAGCCCAATTTCCGCCTGCACCCAATCATGCTTCCTTCCTTTTCTCCCATAGGGGTTGACTCCCAAGAACTGTCCCTAGTAAACATCCCACATGCTGAGCTCTGTCATAGAGTCTGCTTTCTGGGGACCCCAAGCTATGACAGGTGGTACCAAAGTGACCCAAGAAAGCAGACACTCAATAGGAGTTTGGAGCAGGGTCACCCATCACTTAGCAGCAAGGAGGACCTGTCACTGGTGGCAGGTGGCACACAGAGCTCCTGGCAAAAGGTAGCAGAATGATTGCTACTCTTTAACTGAGGAAGGGAGAGGGGGCTAAATGGGATGCCAGTGGAAAGGAAAGACAGGCACTAGCTGGCGAGATGGATCAGGGATGTGGGAAATATGAAGGAAATTGTGGACTTAGGAGTCAGTTGCTAAGCTCAACTGACACTTTGGAAAATGAAAGACCGAGAGTGATGAACTGGCATGGAAAGCTCGGTAGTGTGATGGAGGGTAGCTAGCCTTCCCCCTCCTGCAGCTTCAGGACAGAACACAAAGCCCAAGCCTGGGGCACGATCCTGAGTGTGGCTGAGCTCTAAAGAAGGTGAAGTTGCTAATGGAGACAGCTCTGCCACGCCCAGGTCAAGGGACCCTTCCAACGGCAAGGCAACAGCTGAGCTGACACCCCCCAAACCTTGACAGAAGTGGAGCAGTTGTTGTAAAAAATGGCAGATTCAGAGTGGCGGCCACAGGTCCTGACCAGGGAGAGTTGTGGAGATGATTGATAGAACTCAGTGCCCCTAGGGGCAAAACAGATGGTCAACAACACGATTAGTGCCCCATCTGGACCAAACACATCAAGTGTAGGTGACCAGGGGGCTGTGGGCAGTCAGCCCAACAAAGTCATGACACCTACTCCAGTTTGCAGACCCAAATTCGATGGTGAAGGAGAGATCAGGTGCCCAGACCCTGAGTAGAACACTCAGTGAGGCTCACCCAGGCTTTTAGGATACGGTCTGGAAGTCTTGATTTTCAGGGGGAACCCTGGCTGTTCTGGGAGTTCTGAGTAATGGGATAGTAAAACCAGCTTCTTGTCTCAGCTGTGGCTGGTCCAAATATTGGGAATTATACTATGCTAGCCAAGTACCCCACATCTGAGTGAGGTGTCAGACCATCCACTTGCTGAGAGGCCGACTAACCTACTTGGCCACCATTAACTCATCACCCGTCTCAAGGATATAAAGTTGTTGAGGTAAAAGAGACAGAGTGAGACATTCTTTGGAGAATGTCCTCTGACTCCTAAACCTGACCCTTGGAGGGATGATTGGAGAGAAGCTGGAGCAATGCAGAGAAGGTCACCCCCTCCCAATCCAAGCTCCCTAACCCCAGCTGGGGGAGAGAGAAGCTCCAAATTGGATAAGAGCTTTCAATGGCACCGGAACTTTCCATGATCTCAAAGTGCCTGGAAGAGGTTCTGTGACTTTAGTGCAATTGATTAAACTATGGGATATGCCCTTGATATCCTCTGGGGGAGAGAAGGGCTCCTCTAACGGAACACATTTAACGAGAAGGGTGGGAGGGATAAAGCTGTGTGTGTGGCACCCAGTGAAGTACAGCTAGCTCCATAGCAGGGACCATCTGCTCTGAGGGAACTGCACAGGGTGCCAAGCTCACCCGCAGGCCATGTTCCAGGAGCTCTCAGTGGCTCCCACACTGGACTGGAATCACCCACTAGTACGAGGGAAGGGCTGGGTATTTGCAGGATGACAGGGCGTTGCCAGGCAGGGCTCCATAGCAAATCTCTTGGCGAAGACAAAATCAATGACACTGGAAGTCATAAGAGAAAAAAGGGGGAAAAGTTTCCCAGAAAATTTAACGAGTCTACTGAAATTCGGATTTCGAAAACCAGATAGAGACAAAACAAAGAAAGAAAATGACACGCCCACTTCACTTGGGAACCTAGATCTTAAAGTCCTAAACAAAATATACAAAAGCGTATCAAAAATAATACATCATGATGATGTAGGGCTTATTCCAGGAAGCCATCAGAAAATGTATCAATGTAATTTCCCACACGAAGAAAGGTAAAGCAGAAACAGCATGTGAGAACATCAAGCAAACTAGAAAAAGCATTTCATAAGGTTTGTTCCTTAATTATGATACAAATTCTTACTAAACTAGGGATAGAAGGGAACTTGTCGAACTTGATGGAGGTTTCATGACAAAAATCTACATAAAGCATTATTCATAATGGCCCTTAGCCCCCCAGCACAGACACCCTGACCAAAGGTGGTCAGCCTGAACCATGAGAGTTGGGGATGTGGGTACAGGCACCCCCTTTCTTCATTCATGCCCATAATGTCCCTTTAAGATCAGAAGCAAGCTACCACGATTTAATATAATTCCGGAGTCCTGGTCAATGTGATGAAGAAAGAAAAAGAAATACAAGGTGTGAGGGTTGGCAGGGAGGAGATAGAATTTTCATTATTTGCAGATGGTGTGCTCATTTATCTAGAAGGACCGCAGGAATCAACACCCCAACTAACTGTTAGAATCAATCAGAGATTTCAGCCGCATTGCTAGACAAAACCGACAAAACCAATAGAATTCTGGTATTTCTCTACATCTCCAATATCAGCACCAAACTGAAAAATAAGAGAGTATTCACAGCAGCGAGCTACAAAGTACCTAGAACATATACGAATATGTAAGATCTCTTGGTAGAAAACTTGAATAAAGGGTATAGAAAGGAATCTGAATGAATAAACAGATCATAACGAGGGTAGAATGACAAAGCTCTACAGATGTGAGCTCTCTCCAAATTCATCTTTACATGAATACAGTCTTAATCAAAATTAGATTTTTTGGAGAAATTTGATAAATGTACGATAGCATTTTCATAGATGAATAAAGATCCACAAACAGCTAAGAAAACTTTTTTTTTTTAAAGATTTTATTGGGGAAGGGGAACAGGATTTTATTGGGGAACAGTGTGTACTTCCAGGACTTTTTTCCAAGTCAAGTTGTTGTCCTTTCAATCTTAGTTGTGGAGGGCGCAGCTCAGCTCCAGGTCCAGTTGCCATTGCTAGTTGCAGGGGGGGCAGCCCACCATTCCTTGCGGGACTCGAACCGGCAACCTTGTGGTTGAGAGCCCACTGGCCCATGTGGGAATCGAACCAGCAGCCATCGGAGTTAGGAGCTCTAACCGCCTGAGCCACTGGACCGGCCCTAAGAAAACTTTTTTTAAAACAAGCTGGAGGGTGTGCTTTTCCCTACCAGTTTTACAAGACCATAGTAATAATTAAAAAATTGTGGCACTGGCACATGGAACAGATGAATAGACAATGCCAGAGACAGAGAACCGACAGGCAGACCCAGTGCCTGCAGGAGCTTGACTTATGATGAATCAGATTGTCCAGTAGATGGTGTTGAGGGGGCTGGATTCCTACCTAACAGCCCATTCAAGCAAGCAAGGTGGTCTCTAGACGGATTAATGTGTAAATGTAAAAGTAACTCGACAAAGTAAATAGGAGACAACATAGCAGAATATAGTCCTGGTCTAGGGCAGTAATAAAAGACTTTTAAATCAAGTTTCAAAAGCACACATCATAAGCACCCTTTCCCCCCCCAAAAAAAAACTCCTGATGAATTTGATTACACTAAAATTAAGGAGTTGTGTTCAATAAGAGACACTTTGGACAGGGTTGAGAGTTGACAGAATGTGAGAAGGTATTTGTAATATCTAAAGCCAAGCTATTAATATCTGGAATAAACGAGGAACTCCTGCAAATCAACAGTGAGTTGGCAGCAGATCAAATAGAAAACGGCCAGGATGCAAAGGGGCAATTTCCAGAAGAGGAAAACGAAATCCAATGAGCATATGAAGAGCGATCGAAATCCTTAGCAATGAAAGACGTGTAACTTAAAACGGCACACCACTTTACACCTACTGGCCTGGTGCGCACTGCAGAGCTGCTCCTGTCGCGTGTTGGAGGGCTCCTGGGGCTGCAGTGAGCAGCCTGGAGGGCAGAGCGGGCTGGCGCAGCCATTTGGGAGCTGGTGCAGCCTGGCTCTACTTATGCATATCAGGTAGTCACATACCTGGGATGCAGCAGTTCCACTTCTGGGCACACATCCCAACAGTTTCACCCGCAGGAAATGGGAGTGGAATGTGAAGATAAAGGGAACACATAAATACATACATACAAATGGCAGGGGGAGAGCCAGCACAGGCTAACAATAATAATGCTCTAGGAATTGAGGAACACACAGTTACACACACACACACACACACACACACTCACACACACACACACACACACACACACACACACACACACACCCTGTGGTCCAGCATGGCAGGAACAACACAGGACTGCCCTGTGACCCCACTGTGGGAGGGAAGAGGGACTGGACAAGTTAAAATGAACCCCAGAAATCTCTAAGGTCCACAGGGCACAGGGATGGAGGGGTAGGTAAATGCTTCTGCGCACCCCAAGGCAAACAGGGAGGTTGGGTTAGGCTCAGAGAGAGAGGTGGGAAGGACACAGAGACCTGGGGCTGGGGCAGGAGGGGTGGGGAGAAGCGTCCATCATGGCCACCCCCATTCCCATCTCTGCTTTAATAGCCCAGATCCAGTCCCCTACCTACACAGGTAGACCCTGAGGTCTGGTTGTCCCTGTCAGGCCCTGGAGGGGTCTCTGTGCTGTCTACTGATATTCTGGTCCCTGTGAGGGGTGTGTGTGTGTGTGTGTGAGAGAGAGAGAGAGAGAGAGAGAGAGAGAAAGCGTTGTGTGAGTGTGGGTGTGAGTGTGTTTTTGGAGATGGGGGAGTGTCTGACAGGGCTGTGGAGTTCGCCCAAAGAAGAATGTAGCAGAAAGGGAACTGTTCATACTGTTTCAGATATAAAATAGCAAGTTTCTTTGCTTTGTTGCTTCTTTCCTTTTTGTAACTCATTGAATCCCAGGTATGCAGGACTATGGAAAGCAAGTTCGAGGGTGATTTTAACACAAGTCAAATGACCAAATCAAGTTCTTCTAGGAGAAAAAGAACAGAGTTTTGTATAATGTTGCCTGGTAAAATAATTCTCCAGATAATCCACCAAAAGAAAATGGTTTATTTGGGAAGTATAAAAAGAAAACGGAACCGTCAAGAGAAGGCACGCACACCTGCACTCAGGGAGGGCAGAACTCTGTGGCCCGGAAAAAGAGAGGGGCTGAGCTCCACATGGGTCCCTCCTATATTGACCCTCCTCCCCGCTGGAGGTTACCACAGAGTTCAACAGGAAGTTAAGACTAGAGAGTCAGCAAGGGGCCCAACTCCACTCACAATCCTCCCATCTCCATGGTTAAGCATCCCAAGGTGTTAGTTTACTTGCAACAGTATTAAGGGATAAAGGGGTGCTGGTGAGACCTCAGGAAGGAAGTTCATGATGGGTGGGGAGGGACAGAGACCCTAAGCCCAGACCCGTGGGCTGGATCCTGGAGTGTGTTGTAAGGCCCGGGGTGCTGATGGTGAGTTGGCCCTGCCCTCCACGAGCCACAACTGTCTGCCACAGAACAGCGCCTGACCCTGCCTGTACCACCTCTGGCTGGGCCAGTCCTGGAGGGTGCCACCCCTGCACTCCCTCTGCCCGGGGCGGCGGGGGGGAGGGGGGTTAAGGAAATGATTGTTTTATTGTCCACGTATAAAGTTACCTTATATCATGATGGTGTTTTCAAGCTTCTTGCTGGTCCCTGAAGAATTACTGCTCTGGGCAGGAAGAGCCATCAATGATGAAAGAGTTTCCTGGCCCTCGGGCAGGAAACCACTTCTCCTGACTCAATCCCATGACTCTGCTGAGGTTTTGTCTGGGTTTTCTTTCTGCCTCCTAGGGACCAGCCTCCCACCCCCCAATCCCACTGATGCCTGGACTCACTAGGCCCAGCAGGGAACACAGTGTGGTTGCCTCTCCTCCTGAGTCCCCATCTCAGGGAAAGAGGGACCCCCTCAGTCTTCCTTGAAGCCTCGCTCCCCAACAATCACCAAGTCTGAAAGCTTCCACTTGGATGTGTTTGGAGAACCTGCTCAGCACCCAGCCGAGGCCAGCCTCCACCTGGGGCTCAGCTGCAGCCTCAGCCCACCTGGCCAGCTCTGCAGGATGGGTCTTTATGAAACACGGCCAGCAGCGCTGTCCCTTATGGCCACCTTGGGGTCCCAGAGTAGGGCCTGAACCTCCAGAAAGGGGTTCCAAGGCAGACAGATGGGGTTAAACAGCATTGCATCTCTCATCCTGGAACCCTCTGCAATTGTCCTTGTCATGCAGCGTCTCTGGTCCTGCTCCCAGCAGGTGAACACAGGAGATGTGGAGGCTAAAAAGGAACAACCACCATACCTTGCTTGCTGCACCAGGTGTCATGCAGGGACTCAGCTCCCGCTCCCTGCACAAGAACGCAGGATATGGTGAGGTCAAAATTGAACAACGGAGCCACAGATGGGGGTTCATACACTATAGTCTCGATGGCGGCCGGGCGAGACACAGGAAGTAGCATCAACACGATCCGCAATCTACAATCTGTTTGTTAACCGCACTTTCTAGCTGCAATCTGCCGTCCATTTCTCTGCCAACCAACCAACCCCTAGCGTAGCCACGGCAGTTATATTAGTGGCTAATGGCTAACCGGTAACAGCAGATGGCCATCTGATTACAGCTGATGGCCATCTACTACCCGAGCCAGCACCTTTCCACGTGAGGCCAAGAGCCTGGACACTGCTCTCTGGGACTCTGTCCCCACAGTCCTCAATCCTGATGCCACAGAGCGGCACAGCTGTTTGGTGCTACTGTGCCAGAGACACCTCGCTAATGTTACTTTGGAAAATGGAGGGTCCAGTGTCCCCTTGTCCAGACAGATTCTTAAAATGTGCTGTTCTCGTGATTATTCTTAGTGACCTTCACTTATAACCAGAGGTGTGGGTTTCCAATTAGGAGTGAAACAGGTTCCATTTTTCAACAGGCGCATTTGAGTCAAAGTGAGGTAGTTTAGGGGAAAATGGTAAGGAGGTAGCACCCGGATACATAGCATGACAAGAACCATGAAGGTGGCATTCAAATGACAGATGGGGATGCAAAGCCCAGCCTGGAGTGTGGTTTATGTGAATACACGTGTGTCTGTCCGTCTGTGTGCAACGTCTGTCCCGTCTTTTGTCTGTGGGAACAAATGTTTACATGCATGCGCTTGTGCCTCTGAGGTCTGCGAGCCAAACAGGGAAAGTGGCGGGACAGGCAAAGCGAGCGCCTCTGGAAGATTCTGGAACCCGTACGCCAGCCCTTACCGTGAGCCCACTAGCCCCAGGCGGATGTTGGACAAACCCTCCCAGGGCGCAGGGTCGTGCAGTGCGGACTGGGCAAGGCTCCGCTGCGGGGGTGCAGGGGCGGGGGCCGCAGGCGGGCAGTCCAGGTTGGGCAGCGGAAGGACGGGCCAGCGCCGTGACTCAGCGCTGGGGGTGGAGCGGGGCGGGCCGGGGCGGGACGACCCTTATAAGGCTCGAGGCCTCCAGGCGTGCTTGAGTGCCGTCGCCGCCGTCGCCACCGTTGCTTTTGTCTACACAGCAACCAGTGAGTCCATGCTGCGTCTCCGAGGGCCTTGGGGCGAGCGGGGCTCCCAGGGGGCTTGGAGCGCACCGGAACGCGGCCCGGATCCCCGCTTCGGGCCGGAGCTCCTAGGAGGCCCTGCCTCCCCACCCACCTCCACAAAACCGGCCGGGGATCCAGGGCACCCGCGCTGGGTTGGGGTTTTCCGGTTTTCCGGGGGGCCCAGCACCCCCGGCGCAGAGACCAACCCTTAGGGAGCCCGGAGCACCCAGAGCAGGGGGCGGGACCCCAGGGGGGATGGGGGGTGAGCGGCCCTTTATAACGCCCTTCACGGGACTCTAACAAACTTCTCTGTCCCCTCTAGTGCCACCCTACACCATCGTCTACTTCCCAGTTCGAGGTAGGGGCCTGTGACTGGGAGGGAGGGAGGGGGGAAGAGGTTGGGGGCTGCAGCCCATGGCCCATCAACCACCTAGGGGAGATCCCCAACTCTTTCTTATCCCTCCTCAGGTGGCTACTAGCCAGGACATCCTTTTCCATGTCCCTGAGCTCCCAAGCTGGAGTATCCTACGTCCCCACCCCCATGAACTCTCCCCAGGGCTCTGTGAGGCTGGGGCTCTGCCTGTCCCTACACTCTTGTCTCCCCACCCGCAGGGCGCTGTGAGGCCACGCGCATGCTGCTGGCTGACCAGGGCCAGACCTGGAAGGAGGAGGTGGTGACCAAGGAGGCCTGGATGCAGGGCTCTCTCAAGGCCTCCTGTGTGAGTGCTCGTGCCCAGTGGGGTCAGGGGCTGGGCCTTGGGGGACAAAACTACTGTGGGGGGCAGCCAAGCTCAGCACCTCTGACAGAGCTGTGCCACCCCCTAGCTGTACGGGCAGCTCCCCAAGTTCCAGGACGGAGACCTCACCCTGTACCAGTCTAATGCCATCCTGCGCCACCTGGGCCGCTCCCTCGGTGAGTCCTGAGGTCACAGGCCGCCCGGTCCTGGGCAGGGGGGGTGAGCACCCACCATTGTTCCTGAGCACCTGCTCAGTGCCAGTCTTCTGAGCCTCTTCCATTTAAGTCGAGCCCGCCAAGCACACCTGCGGAGTGGAGGAAACGGAGGCACGAGGAGGTTATATAACTTGCCCAGGGTCAAACTCAGGTCTGCCTACAATCCTAGCCCTATGCCAGGCTGCCTCCCACTGAGTTCTGAGCACCTACTATGGGTCAGGACTGTCCCTTCCAGCCGCACCCTCCTCCCTGGCTGTGGCCCGCAGGCAGCCACGTGGTCTGTGGACAGATCAGCCGGCAGTTGTGTGTCAGGCACCCAGTCATGCTGTCTCCTCTTCCGCGCCCCAGGGCTGTACGGGAAGAACCAGCAGGAGGCCGCCATGGTGGACGTGGTGAATGACGGCGTGGAGGATCTCCGCTGCAAGTACGGCACCCTCATCTACACCAACTACGTGAGTACAGGCGCCCGGGCAGGCATGGGGGAACCAATAGGGAAAGGGGCTTCCTGTACTCTACCCCACACCGCACGCGTCATGTGGCTGTGGGTGGGCTCTCCCTGGGTCAGGGGGCCTGGGCTGGGTCGGGCTCCCTGCTGGGGGCCAGAAGCCATTATGGACAAGCCACAACCCTCAGCCTCACTGCCTAGGGGATGGACCCAGTCAAGTGATGGGTAATGGAGGAACAGTGCAGAGACAGGAGACATCGAGCCAGGGGTGGTTCCTGATTGCCTCAGCTAGGCAGGTCAGATGGGCATCCTGGAGTAGGTGGAGGAGAAAGAGGCCCTATAGCCAGATTCTGGAAGGGGGTGCTGGCACTCGCAAGTGCACAAAGAATGCAGACACTGAGCAAGTTCAGGGACCTGAGACCAGTTTAGCAGAGGCAGGGCATGTGTGTGCTTATGTGTGAGGAGGTAGAGCTGGAGGGGCAGCAGGCCCAGGTGCTGAAGGTCTGAGCTGCCTATCTTGGACGCTCTCCTGCTGGTAGTAGGGAGCCATCGAGCTGTCTAAGCAGGGTGGTGTCCAAATGTACGGTCTAGAAGGAGCCTCCAAGGCTTTTGCAGTAGTCTGGTGAGAAACCACAGCAGGCCTGTTAAGGCTGGAATGGAGTAGACAAGAAAAGAATTGGCTGCTGAAATGGACAGGATGTGACAGTGGCCCGGGGTTGGGTTGTGAGCAGAAGAGCATTGGGCTCTAGGTGAGTGTTGGTTCCCTGAGATGGGGGCCAGCAGTAGGGGGCCTGTCCAGGCCAGGGCAGGGGTGGCCAGCAGTGTGAAGGTCAGGAGGGTGATATGCAGGGGTGCCTTTCCCACAGGAGGCGGGCAAGAAAGACTATGTGAAGGAGCTGCCGGGGCGCCTGAAGCCTTTTGAGACCCTGCTGTCCCAGAACCAGGGGGGCCAGGCCTTCATCGTGGGCGACCAGGTGAGTGACTGTCCCTGTCCTGCCCCTACCAAGCCACCCTCTTCTTACAGACGGGCACAGGTGTAGAGAAGAGAACACATGAGCCATTCATTACTGGGCAGACCTAGGGAACGGCTCAGGCTCGCAGGCTCTGGGTTCCCCACCTCCCCCCACCCCCTGGCCTGCCAACATGCTGAGTCCCGGCCCCCTGCCCTGCAGATTTCCTTCGCGGACTACAACCTGCTGGACTTGCTGCTGAATCACCAGGTCCTGGCCCCCGGCTGCCTGGACTCCTTCCCCCTGCTCTCGGCCTACGTGGCTCGCCTCAGCGCCCGGCCCAAGCTCAAGGCCTTCCTGGACTCCCCCGAGCACGTGAACCGCCCCATCAATGGTAACGGGAAACAGTGAGGGCTTGTAGTACCTGCAACAGCAGGGAGGGCCTGTCTGTCTCCCTGGCCCCAGGACCAATAAAATTTCCATGAGATAAATAGTGCTGTGAGCATTGTGTTTCCTGGGGATGGGGCTGTGGGCCCCTCACCTGTCAGACTCAGGGGAGGTGGCAGCCACCTAGGTTACTTGAAATCCTAAAGCACAGAGTGTCTTCCTGGAACCCTCAACCTAGTCTGTTTACTGAACTCCAGAAACAGGAAGAGGGAAAAGCAACAGAAAGAGAATTAATTGTGGTCCCTGCCCTGGAGATGCCCACAATCTTGAGAGAAAAGGCGCACTCATGGAAGCATGTTTCTAGTGCCAGCAGGCCACCTGCCAGAGGACTTGAGTCTGGCACAGCAGAAGCTGAGGCCCCTGGCGGGGAGGGGTATAGGCAGGAGCTGAGGAGCTCAGAGCAGCCTAAGCTGGGTCTGTGGGAAGCTCAGTCACTCTTGTGTTCAGGTGGGGCTCTCCTGGCTTCCTGGGGCATGGAGGGCACAGTTGTCCAGGTCCAGGTGGCTCTCCCATGGTCTCCTGTCACCGTCCAGGTTGCTAAAGGATGGAGCCTGGCACAGAGAACAGTGCAGCCTGGGTGAGCTGGTGGGGCATGTCCATGTGGTGAGAGGCCCTGGCAAAGCAGAGGCGTTGGGGTGTGATTGGTTCAGCGCTCTGGGCTCCAAGGGAGGAGCCACGGGAAGGCCCCCCCCCCCCCCCGCCGTGCAACCTGGAGTTGCTGACCCTTATGTCCGGAGCCTGGCCCAACGTTAGGGCCTCCTGCCACCAGCCCAAAGGGGTTCCCCACAGAGGGGAGCCATTCAGGATGTCACCGCTCTCATTTCTGAGAGAACTCAGTGGGTTTAAGACCTTCCAGGAATTGTCACTCGAGCATCAGAGAGGAGGCATTCTGCCTGCATGCTGCAGAGGTGGGTCAGCAAAGGAACTCCTGCCCCCCTCCCACAACTTCGAGACCCCACTTGGGAGCCATTGGTGGCTCGAGCATCAGAGCGGGATGCCTGAGCACTGTGAGGGAGCCCTGGGCGTACAAAGCAACTGAGAGCAGCACCAGGCACACCCTGGGCGTCACACAGGAGGCTGAGGAAATGGGTTAGAGGCTGGAACAGACGTTGCCAGTGCGAGGACTTTGGATCCAAACTGAAAAGGCATGTGTCTTTGAACCACCTACAGCTGCACTTGCAAATAATAATAATAGTTGCTAACGCTTATTGAATGCTGGATCCATGCCAGGCGTTATGCTACAGGTTTAGTATATTATCGTCCATAAATAGGGATACGAGTATCCCTGTTTATAGATGAGGATACTGAGTCCCAGAAAGTTTAAGTAATTCGCTGATGTGTGAACTGAGGCACAAACAAGGATATTCATCTTATGATCACAACAGATTGAAACAGCACAAATGCCCATCAAGAGGAGATGGGCTCAGTACATTAGGTGGTCACACACAGTGGATTTTGCTGTTGTAAAGAACAGGGGGGGTTAGATCAGGCTGTTTAGGAGCGCAGGGTGCTGAGGCAACTGAGTGCATCCCTTTTTACAAGAGAATTTTTCCTATTCACCTGTGACATGGGAAAGTGGGACTTCCCCGTCCGTCCCTCCTCCTTGCCGTTGGGAGGGGCCACATGACATGTTCAAGTCTGGGCTGTGGGTGGAGAGGGTGGGTGAATGATTTCTGGGCCACAGCATGTAATTGCCAGTGTAAGGAACCCCAGTACTATCTTCCCCCTGCCACCACGATCGGTGACGGCTTGGATGGTAGAGACTCTGGCAGCCTGGAGTGAGGATGACGTAGCAGATTCCCTGCTCGTGTGTTGATGGACTTGTGGGGTGGTTGAGCAGTGTCCATGTGGTTCTACAAGGCTGGAAATTTAGTTGTTACTGTAGCATAACCTGACCCATCCTGTCCGATCATCCCTTGCGCTTTGCTCAAGCTAAGGGAGTCCAGTCACCTCCCACCTTTGTCCTGTCTCCGAAGGTGATTGGGGAAGGGGATGAGAGACAGAGAGGGCTATGATTTGGGGGTATTCTCCCCTCTCCAAGACGAGGCCCCTCTGCCTCCCTCAGACCAGGCCCTGAATGCAGTCAGTGGTGGGGAACAGAAAAATTCCTCCTTTTGGATGTTGGAAGACACCAGGCTGAAGGAGGTGATCAGAGACAGAGTAAAGGGCACAGCCCTCTCATTGGCATGCACATTTGGCTGCAAGGCTGGGGAAAGTGGAACAGACCAATGGGATCCTGGCCAGGTATTGGGTGCCCTATCCAAGGACGGTGGGCACAACTGGTGCTGCTTCTGGAGACAGCACCTGGGCCTGGAGACCCTGGCTGGCTGACTGACCACCGGGGAGAGCAAAGGGTGGTATCCGAGCTAGGCTGGGCCTGCTCCTTCTGGCCTGAGGAGTAAGTTGCAGATGTCCACCTTGTCCCTGCATCCCAAAGGCCCAGCCCCATGGACTGCTGAAGACTTTGCTCTGCCCTCCATCTTCTTCCCACATCAGCACCTCCCTCATCTCTCTTCTGGAAACTACTTCCCTCAGAGCTGGTTCTACCATGTTTCCCTGAAAAAAAGACCTAGCCGGACAATCAGCTCTAATGTGTCTTTTGGAGCAAAAATTTATATAAGACCTGGTCTTATTTTACTATATGACCAGGTATTATATTATATCATATATCATATCACATTTATTATATTATATTAGACCCGGACTTATATTAATTTTTGCTCCAAAAGACGCATTTTTGCTGATTGCCTGGCTAGGTCTTATTTTCGGGGAAACAGGGTAGCTGCTTCTGTGAAAGTAAACAAAGACCAATAAATGAGATAAAGTGCTGTTGACTCAGCTTGCTACAGCAAGGGGGATCGGCCACCGTCACTTGAATTGGCAGAGACGCAAAGGCAGGCAGGAAGGGGAGAGCTTTATGGGGGAACGTGGAGACTTCGGGGTGCCTGCATGGGAGGTTGTCGGCCTGGGGAGGCTGGGGGCGGGCTCACTGGCAGTGGGTGTGTTGCGAGCGCCTGTAAGGGCAGTGCTACATTTCCGTCTCTTCCGGAAAGTCAAGGGGACATTAACCCCTTGGCAGGGTCCTACGTCCCTGCGTGGTAGTTGTGGCACGAGTGGGGAACAAAGTCCCAGCACACAGGTTCAGGTAGAGTGAGTAACAGCTTTATGTGGGAACCAATGTCCCAAAAGAGCACTTTCAATGCTCTGGTAAGCACAGAAAATTATACAGAATGGAACAGAATTTAATAATGAACCAAATCCCAGAGTTAATCGGGATGGAGAAGGTCCCTGGTCCGGGAGAGGAGACTGGACCCATGATGGTCTTGCAAGGAAGAACTTTGGAGAGTCCTGGTATCGCGGCTTGCACCTTGCAGAGGACTCTTTGGATTGTCCAGACAAACATCCCGGAGGATTGTTCCGGAGTGTCTCGCTCAGCGTCTCGCAGAGGGTCTTAGCCGGAGCGCCCATTGGGACTACTCATGGCATTGCTCTTGGGTTCTGCTTTTATCCTCTTTACCTTGGACTTGTTTACCTCTGAGGTGATAACCAGAAGTTGTTTTGGTGAACGTGTTTGTCACTCAATTTTGTTATGCTCAGTTTCCCACAAAAACATGTTTTTTACCTCACTCTTATCAGTCTCACACTTGTGCGGCCGTAGTCCTGTCCCTACCAGTAAACAGCTTGTTTTGCAAACCTCAATCCAACATATATAATGCATTTTATATGCTCTATACAGGCTGTCCTACCTCATGGCTAGGGGAGCAGATTGTCTTTCTCTGATTGGTCCTAAGTTGGAAAAGGGATAAAAATTAAGGAAGCTGTCAGTTATAAATCAAGTCCCACCCATTTTGGGCAATTGTTACAGGCGCTATTGTTGGGCTTCTGGGATTATTCTAGGGAGCAATCTGACTTCCTGTGAGTCTGACAGCACGCCGGCCTCCTGGCTGATTGTTGTAGATGAGGTTGGTTTCGTGCACAGGTGGCTTCAGGTCGTGGGTCAGAGTTCTGTTTTCATACATGGTCTGGCTAGTGTGCATTTGTGCATTCAGTCTCTCGCCTCTGGAGAATTGAGACCCCAGGCACCCCAACGAGAAGCCTTTTCCTCAGACACTTGAAACTGGAGCGGAGAAGTGTCCCACAGGGAGAAAGCAGGAGCCCAAGCCTTCTCCTTTCAAAAAACATCTCCTGTCTTCATTTCTGGGCTCTGGGGACACTTGATCAAGGGACACCAGAAGACTAGTCTGAGTTGTCCATCAGAACGCCAGATACAGAGATAGTGTGCCAACTGGCACTGCCTGTATGGCACATGGTTACTGCCACACCTGCTGAGCAGGCCCTGAAACCCCGGGAAACCGCAGGAGCCTCTGGTTAGTGTCACCAGTGGACCTGCACCTGCCACACCTCAGCCTCCAGGACCCTGGGGGCAAACCCCAAGAGCGTGGCTTCCCCAGGGCCCTGCACAGCATGGCTAGCTGGCTCTGACGGGGTGAGCAGCCCTGAGGGACCCTGGAGAAGGAGGCTCTCCCCGGGCAGAACTCGAGTGGCACCTTTCACTGTCTACTCTGCCAGGAAAAAGAGAAGCCCAAATGTCAGCATCCTTAGGCCTGGGCAGAGGCCAGAGGCCAGACTCCAGGAACTTGGAAGAGGAAACAGTGGGGGACTGGCGCTGGGGTTGTTAAGGGGGTGGCCCATGCATACCATCAGTGCATGTCCCATGGGAATGCTTATCCAGATGACTCTGCTGCAGAAAGAAGCTGCAAACAATCGGGGTAATGATTCCTAGGGGGCTGTCGCTGAGTTGTCCTTACCCAGCTGACCCAGTGCCTACTCAATGGGTTTTCAGGCACCTATCGCTACATAACAAACTTGGTGGCGTCACTCTCCATCAGGAATTCAGCAGGGCACAGCATGCCCAGTCTTCTTCACATGGCAGCATTCAGTGGGTGGGGTGGGGACGCCTGCAGGGAGAGTCCAAACGCTCAACACAGAGACACCCCTCTAGTCCTCTAGCCCAGCCTCCGGAGCATGCACAGAAATGCCCATACACAGGCTGTAGAGCAGTGGAAACTGACATCGGGGGTCCCCAACAACCAGGTCTGAGTTAGATAAAGCTGCCCTGAAGTTTACAAGCCCCTTTCTCACCCAGGACATCTGTCAACTTTCCTGCTCACTCCTAACACTACAAATATCAATGGACAACAAATAATTGCCAGGTATTTGAGAGAAATCTCTAACATAAAAGAGATAATAAACAAGAAAATAAAAGGAACTCAGAGAAGATAGAGACCATGAAGTTTGCGTAAGAAAACTTCAAATAAACTTTAATCTTTCACTCCAGGGTGATAACAAAGAAAAAAAAACACACCAAAGCATTACATCCAGAAGATAAGAAAAGGAGACGACCGTAAAGAATGTTCAGAAAAAAAGGAGCTCTTGGAACTTCAAAATATGATAGCAGAAATGAAAAATCTCAGAAGATAAAGTTGAAAAATACATATGAGAAATAGGACAAAAAGATAAAAGCATGGAAAGATAAGAAAAATAGAGTATTACTTGAGAAGGTCTAGAGAGAAGGAGAGAGGGGAGGGTTTGAAAAAAAAACAGGAAGCAGATGATAAAATGAATACAGTAAAACTTCCCAGGACTGAAAAAGATGTGCTTTCAGGTTGAAAGGCACAATGAGTGTCGAGCATGTTGAATGAACAAAGAACCACAGACTGATACAAAAACAGGTCATGAAATTAAAGGGCCCCCAGAAAGAAAGTGAAGACCCTGCAATCTTCCAGAGAGAGAGAGAAAAACAAATACCCTGCACAGGGCAGAAGGAATTTGGAATTGCATCAGTGTTCTTGTGGGGATTTTAAAACATGCCCACGAATCCTTTGATGCTTGGTGGCTCTGTCCTCCAGTGGAAACTGAGCAGAACCTGTGGCTGTCTTGATGAGAACGCAGCAGAAGTAACACTGTGGGCCCCCCAGGCTAAAGGAGAAAAGGTCACACAGCTTTGCACTTTCAGTCATTGTGCAAAAGTTCTAGCTGCCCTGAAGAACTGCCTGCGTGTACCCATTCAACCCTCAGATTCATACCTTGATGAGGTGCAAGGGGGCTCTGTGTCCAGGAAGAGGAAATGAGTTTGTGATATCTAGTCAGTGTCTACTACCTACAACAATGGATCCATACATATACAGGAACTTGGTATGTCGTAGTTGTGGCATCCTAAATAAGTTTGAAAAGAAGAGTTATTTAGTTTTAGTAAATCTGATTCACAATATTGAGAAAAATTACTGGATCCTTACCTCACGCCATATACAACAATAAACAACTACATCAGTGGTTCTCAGGTAGGGGTGAATTTGTCCCCCTAATTACACTTGGCAATGTCTGGAGACATTTTCATTGTCGAAACTTGTGGGGTGCTACTGGACTTAGGGGTGCTGCTGAAGACCCTACAACGCACAAGACGGCCCCCACAACAAAGAATGATACAGTCCCAAATGTCTAGTGTTGAGACTGAGAAACCCTACAGTAGGGATTACTTACACGTGAAAGAGAAAAATACAATACTAACAGAAAAAAAAATGTAAGAGCTTCCTTTATGACCTCGGGCTGGGGATGAATTTCTTAAACAAGGTCCCCAAATGAATAAACTTGACTATGCACCCAGACTAAGGATTTCTCTCGTATAATGATGGTTATTCCTTGTCAGATGATCAGATAGATGGTAAACTCAAAGGAAATATTTGCAACATTTAATGAGTACCTGTGGTTTATAATATTGGAGTTGGTGTTCCAATTAATCTTTCAGAATCTCCCCCCAAAGCCACAAAAACCATGAAAAAAACAAAACACACACTCCATCTCTCATAAAGCAAGAGAAATCTGATGTGGTTACAGTCATGAGCGTCTATGCATCCAAACCCCCACATTTATAAAGCGAAAGCTAATGGCAAGACAAGGATTTTGACAGCTGGAAACAACAGACTTCAAACTCTACAATAGAAAAAAAGAGAAGGCACCATCCTTTCAATTGCTCTTGGGACATTTACTATAATAACTACCTATTATGCTTCAAATAAAGTTCTAGAACATTCCATAGAGAGAGAGAAATAGTCCAGACAATAGTCTCTCATTATAAGACTATAAAACAAAAAAATAACAGAACCAGGAAACAAAAATATCCTAATATCTATAGTTATAATATTATATTATAAGTATATTTATAAATCTCTCTCAAACTGACTCACGTCAAAGGAGAAATCAAAACCAATATTGCAGAACTAGCAAATTATGATAAAGAAGCACCACATACCGGAAGCAATGGTCTGCTTGTCTCTAGTTTGGTAATTTCTCTTGCTATCTGACAGGACATGTCCCTCCCTGCCGCCCACCTTGTTCTTCAAAATTGGCTTGGCCGTTCTTGACCTTCTGGTTTTATATCTATATTTTACCATCAGTTTTCCCAACTGCATGAACATGAAAAGCCTTGATGGGATTTTGATTGGCATTTGCAGTGAGTTTAGAGATTAATTTGGAGAGACATGACATCTTTATGATATTAAGTCTCCCCACCTGGTGAGGTGCCCTGAGAGGTGCTGGTTGGAGGCGAAAGGAGTGTCCGATTTGTGAAGGAGGAAGGAAGTCATAAATACTGGCTATGCAATCATGAGCTGTTACAGCAATGGAATCCCCTCCATATGTGCTTTGTGGATCTGAGTTTTGTATATTGAGAGGAAATTGTCTTTGTAAGGTGCAAAGCGGTCATGGGAGGAAGGTCATGTGACAGAAGATAAACAGCTCAACCTGTTTCTAATAATAAACATTCAGCAGTTGTCATTTTTCTGTGTTTTTTTTCTTTTTTTCTTTTTGCTGATTTACAAGCTTGGGCCTGGCATTTCTAAAAACTGAACTCCTGAGGGATGGGGAAGATGAGTCTCACATTTTCACAGTTTGGGATTAGTCAAGAGGTGTATGAGCTCTTTCTGTGTCCATCATCCCAAATAGCCATCAAGGGCTACATTGGACGAAAAAGAATAGATTAGAGCTTTTGTGTTAGGGGACAAAGGGAATGTAAGCAGGACTCAAGTGATGACTTGGGAATGGGCAAAGGACAAGCATGGAGACACTTCAGATACCTAGTCCTGATCTGCTGAGTGTCTGAACGTGGGTCTGCTATCAGGGAGGTGATAGGATGGGTGGGCCAAGGGGACAGTACTGGTACCTGGGACCTGTGCCCAACTGAAACCTCACAGGTCCTCTCTGATGGAGACTGCTGACAGCGTCCAGTGCTTCAGGGCCAGTGTAAGCCAAGGAGGGACCTTGAGACACTGGAAGTCTAACAGAGAGTGGTTCTCCTGCCAGGACTAGAGAGTCTGCAGAGCTGGAGTGCTGGAGAGAAGAGAGGGAGACCTGGCCACATTCGTCGTTGTGTGACATCCCCAAACATGGTCACCTTGTCCTGTGTGTACCCCACCAACCACAGCTGATCGACTTTACTTTCTCCAGGTTAAATTAATGGGGGGGGGGGGAAGAGGGAGATTTCCAGTTCACGACAGCAGAGTACAATCTGAAATGCACCTTGTCCTCCTCTAACACATCAAAATCTGAGAAGAAGAAACTGATAATAATGAAATCTCAGTCACACAGGAAAAAAAAAAAAAGAATTCTATGTAGACTTGAAATAAGCTTCTCTCTGAAGGAAAGAAAGAGGAAGAAACCCACAGCCTGGGGTGGGAGCTGAAGTCTTGTGTCTTAGCCAGGAAGCAGGAACACAGCCAGGTTGAATGTGCAGGGCTTGGGGCCAGGTCCCCAGTCTGTGCCCAGCTCTGAAGAGCAACGCTAAGGGCCCCCTGTGACTGAGGCTAGGTCTCCTCCACCAGCAGCCTGAAGCAGGGGCCAGAAATGCCTTCCCTGTCAGGTCACAAACAGAGCCAACTCAGAAAGCAGAGTTTGGGAGGGAAGGAAGTCCAAAGGGAGAAGTATATACTCTGTGTTTGGTTTTGTTTCATATTCAGCAGGAGGATAGACATATTAATTCATTTTTGCTGGGAAAAGAAATTTAGGTATGATGTTTAAAAATGTAAGCCACTAAAAATAAAATGTATAACTTCCGAACTAATAGTGGAAGAGAAGGGAAAAGCACAAAGAAAACTCAATTAATTTAATAGAAGACAGGAAGATAGAGGAAAAAAGAACTAAGGAGAAAGAATACTAAATGGAAAGCAATATAACATGGCAGATATAAGTCCTAGTGGCAATACAATAAATGTAAATGGGTCAAAATATCTCTTTTAACAAGACAGACACTGGTTGGATTAAAATAAGACAAAAATGAAATTTCATTGGATGTTGTTTTTAAGAGGTATTCCTAAAACAAGAGAAAGATTGAAAATAAAAAGACAGAAAAAAACACACGAAATATGAATTTTTAAAAAAGCTTGTGTAACAATAGTAATATCAAAGAACCTGGAACCTCAAGGCAAGTTTGTCAGAAGAGATGCAGAGAAATATTTCACATTAGAAAAAAGAACAATCCATCAAGAAAACATTGTTTAAAGTATAGGTGTTCGAAATTGTCTCAAGGAAATAAACAAATAATCATTAAAAAAGTGGAAACAGTGATCACTCCACAGCTGAGGCCCAGCTCCAGGTGGTCTTACAGGGAGTTCTAGTCATGCTTCAGGAAACAACCATTTCTACTCTCCTGCAATGTCTAGGAAAAAGTGAAAAGTGGCCCACCTCATTTTAACAAAACTGGACAAGATCCCCTGGAGAAAAGCAAACTATAGGGTCGTGGGGACAGAGCCAGGAGTGCAGTTTCCAGGCTCTCGGCCTCATGTGGAAAGGTGCTGGCTCAGGTAGTAAATGGCCATCAACTGTGATTGGATGGCCATCAGCTGTGGCTAGTTGGTTGTCAGCTGTAACCAGTGAGCCATTGGCCACTAATATAATTGCCATGGCTATGCTAGCAGAAAATGGGGGCTAGCAAGAAGATGGTGGCTGAGCTAGCAAGCGTGGATTGCAGTTAGCACGGCAGATTGCAGCTAGCAAGTGGGGTTGGTTGCCAGAGAGAAGTGGACAGCAGGTTGCGGATAGTGTGGCTCCTGCTTCCTGTGTCTCCAACTCAGCTGCTAGCGAGAATATAGTGGTATGATTCCCCTACCTATGGCTCCATGGGTGTTCCTTTTTGGCCTCACCATATCCTGCATTCTTATGCGGGAACGGGACCAGAGACCCCACATGCCACTGTACTTGACAAGGCTACCCTACTTATGAGCACTGATGTACAAATCAATCCTGCAGTACAATGAACGAATGACCAAAAGGTCTGTCCCTGGAATAATAAAAAATGAGAACAGCAAACACTTACCTAGCACTGTGTGCCGGGCCCTTACAGAGATTAAAATGTGGCAATGATGCCATGAGGCACAGAAAGGTCATGGAACTTGCCCTTTAGCTGCCGCATAGCTGGTAAGTGGTACAGCCCAAGATTTAGTCCCAACTGGCTTTACTCTGTTCTCTTAGCTGCCTCACTCTATTGCCCCTTGAGGTCAACAATGGTTCAATAGATCATAAAAAAGATGGATGTTATTAAGAAGAAAGAAAAAAACCAATATGACCTTCTCTGACATAGAAAATGCATTCAATGAAATGGAGCAACCCTTCATGATAAAACCGTGCCTTGGAAGGGAGTTTCCTCAATTTAACCAAGGCCTCAGCAAACTTCATACTCAAAGGTTGCCATGATAACACATATACATTGTTTTAAGATAAGAAATAGGCCAGAGTCCTCAGTGAATTTTACCTTCACGCCTCCTTACATGAAGGGGCCCATTTCTGAAGTGCCTCTGGGCAACCAATCAAGCCACACCTGGATCAGGCAAGATGGTTCCAATTTTAGTGTCCACAACAGAACCAGGGATCCCCACATGTGGGGACGGAGTCCCAGAGAGCTGTTTCCAGGCTCTCGGCCTCACGTGGAAAGGTGCTGGCTCGGGTAGCAGATGGCCATCAGCTGTGATTGGATGGCCATCTGCTGTTACCAGTTAGCCATTAGCCACTGATATAACTGTCGTGGCTACGCCTAGCAAGCACGGATCGCGGTTAGCAAGTGGATTGTGGATTGGGATTACGTTCATCCTACTTCCTGTGTCTTGCCTGGCCGCCAGCGAGACTGGGGTGCAGGAAGACCCCTCATTGGGGTACTGGCGGATGTTTGCTTTTGTGTTTCGACCAGCCGCCAGAATATAGTGGTATGAACCCCTTATCCATGGCTCACGTCGGTGCTCCTTTTTGGCCTCACCATATTCTGTGTCCACCTGCCGAGAGCGGTACCAGAGACCCTGCATTACACCACAGTACGTGGAGGCTAATGGTACAGTCTCCAGGGATGCGGCAGATGCCATGAAAGATACCTCTGACTGAAGGGGAAAGAAGACGTTCTGTGGCAGAACAAGGCAAGAAAGGACGTTGTAGAAGACTAAGACAGATACTCTTGTAAATGTCCCTAGTCTCTAGTTTTATCTAAAAAGTTTCTAAGGTGTTATTGTTTAGAATTCCGTCTCCTTTTGCACCCATTTCAAAGGTTCTTTTCTGAAGTTACTCTGTGTTTATTTTCACAAGCAGCTACTGCTAAATTAGGGGGAAATAGACACCCATTTGCAGGAATTCCATTTCTGAGGGCCAGTGAAAAACAGCCTATGGAAACCTGAAGGCAGATGAAATGAAAAGGAGAAACCAAAGTTCTAACACGTGGAATTGTGGGCTTTAATATTAAGCCTTTACACAGTTCCATTAAATCATACCCCATAGGAAGCTCCCTACTGTCACCACTATTTAACCTTATTCCAAAGCTCTTAGTTGGTGCAATACGATAAGAAAAAGAAACGAGACACCTGACGTTAGAAAGGAAGAGACTCGACTCTCAAGACTTCTTAACAATATGATCGTCAGCATAGAAAATAGAAAAGCTTCAATGGACACACTTTTATAACAGGGGAGTCCATTAAGGGATCCAGATACAAAATCAATATAGGCAAAGTAATAGCTTTCTATTTACAATCAATAGTCAATTAGAATATGTTATCAGAATAGAGAGCACAAAAACATAGAAACACAAACATCACATAAAATTCCTATATTAAAAAAAGGGGCAGAATTTTTTATAGGAAACATTCTAAATGTTTAGTGAAGGACCTAAAAGATCTGAAAAAATGAGGAGTGATACCACATTCGTGGGTGGGAAAGCTAAATACTGGAAAGATGTGGAGGGTGTCATGAGGGGTCTCCGGTCCCGCAGGACATGGTGAGGCCAAAAAGGAACACCCACGGAGCCATAGATAGGGGAGTCATACCACTATATTCTTGCTGGTGGCTGGGTTGGAGACACAGGAAGCAGGAACCACACTATCCGCAACCTGCCGTCCACTTCTCTCTGGCAACCAACCTCACTTGCTAGCTGCAATCCGCCGTGCTCACTGCAATCCGCACTTGCAGGTTCAGCCACCATTTTCTTGCTAGCCCCCATTTGCTGCTAGCGTAGCCGCGGCAGTTATATTAGTGGCCAGTGGCTCACTGGCTACAGCTGATGGCCAACTAGCCACAGCTGATGGCCATCCAATCACAGTTGATGGTCATTTACTACCTGAGGTAGCACCTTTCCACGTGAGGACGAGAGCCTGGAAACTGCACTCCTGGCTCTGTCCCCACAGTGGGTCTTCTCCAAGTTAATCAACAATTCAGCTCATTCAGTCCAACATTCTTTGGGCATTTGCTGTGTGTCAGGCACTGCTCACTTACTGTTCTCAACCCTAACAGATGCTCCTTTAGGGTATATGTTATCCCCATTTTCCACAAGACGAAACTGAGGCACAGGTCATAAAGTCCTATAGGTAGTAAGTGTGGGAGCAGGATTTTGAATCCAGGCCCTTAACCTTGAAGCTCTGTTGCCACCTATAGATAATCATGTTTCTAAATCTATTTGTATCAACATGGACTAATCACAAAAACATAGTGCTGAAGGAAAAAAGCAAGGTGAAGAATCGTGTTATAGCAAGACGCCATTACTACAAATCAAAAGCACCAAACACTCATCTTTTCCTGTGGGTAAGCATATATACAAGAAAGGTATTTTTAAAAAGCATTAGACAACAATATCGAATTTAACAGCATTTGGCTCTGGGGCAGAGAGACTTCAGTGTTTTCCTGTTAAGGTCTAAATTTTTAAGGCTCATTCATATGCTACTGTGAAATGTTTTTTAAATCCCCTAAAAAATAGAGTGGAAACAAGTAAGCAAAACGAATATGGGGGTTTAAATCAGTGTGGTGAAAACATGTTACTACTTTCTTTTTGCTTTTCTGAATTTCTTAAATTGCCAACAAAGGAAAAACATAGATATTTTTCATTGTCCAAATATGAAATTAGATTATATTACATAAGCACCTCCCTTGAGAAGCTCTGTGTTGGGTGTCAGAGAAGAGAGAAGATACGATCATGTGGTAGTCACACTGGACCTGTGGCAATAGTTGTTCAAGACAGTTGTATAGAGTGGTGGAGGAAAGCTTTCTGGAGAGGTGACATCCGAGGGCTCCTCAGGAGGAGGAGAGGGAGGGGGAGGAAGATGGCTCCTATGGTTCCAACCTTGCTTGTGTGGGCAGAGCCATTTGAACTGGAGCTGACCTTGAATGCCAGGTCAAGGGGCTGGGGCTTTGTCCTGAGGACACTGGGGAACCATGAAGCATCTTAGGCAGGGGAGGGACAATATGGATCTGAGGTTTCAAACAGCTCCAGGGTGCAAAGAGAAAATTGGAGGGGACGAGAGTCTGGGCAACCTCAAGGAGGCTTTGCAAAATTCCAGGTGAAAGCTGAGGGGCCATCACCAAGGGACAGGCCTGAAGGCACAGGATCAGGGAGTTCAGAAGGCAGAATTGGCAGGATGCAATGGATCTGGGGACAAGGGATCTTGACACCTCCCACTTCTGGCCTGGAGGCAGATACAACTTAGGATGGGACAGGCACAGAGGGACAGCTGAGAACACCGCAGAGAAGGAAGGTGACACTGAGTGGAGCCTGGCAAGCAGGTGCTCTAGGTGGGTGCTGATGGAGTGTCAGGAGACCTCAAGCCAAGTTCCGGCAGCTGTGCTGTCCTGGGCAGGCCACTCAGGGTCAATGATACAATCTATCCTCTTATGAAAACGGGCTCACCATCACTCCTATGCCCCAGGTGGCAGGAGGATTAAGCAGCTAACACATGGCAGGTTCTCGGCACCAAGGCTGGCACTGATGTTCAGGAGATCCTGCCCCTCACTCTCCATTTCCCACCACCATGCCCAGCCATCTCCGGTCCACAGCATCCCCAGGTTGCCTTCTCCTCCCAGCCTTCTGCTCCCTTGACCCAGTTAGAGAGGATGAGGAAGGAACCCATCCTCTGGCTCCACTGCCCCCCTTCTCCTGCCCCAAAGGCAGGGATCCATGGACTCAGGTCTGAGCCCGGGATTAGCTGTGTAATCCGCAGCTGTGTCTGGGCAATCTCTTTCCCCACCAAGGAGAGAGGGCTGGGGCTGGGAGCCAGAACTGCTGGGCCCTGGGCCCGGTACTGCCCTACCCATCTGTGAGACCTCAGACAAGGTGCGGATGCTTTTGGCGCCTCTTTTGGAAACACCACTGACATCCCACAATGACTGTCACACGTGTGTCAATTGTTCTGTGGGTTTGCTGTGGCGGGGAGTGGGGGGCACTCTCGGAAGGAAGGCAGGCCTGGGTTTGAGTCCAGCTCTACCCCTGAGCAGCACTAAATGGATGCCCATGGACTAGGGATGAAATCTCCACGGGCCTCAATTTATTTCATGTATAAAATGGAATGAACACCATCTAGGGCTCCTGTGGGGAGTATATGAGAAAATAAAGGCAAATGAGCTTTGTAAAGAGCACATTTTGTGAGAGATAAGAAAGGATGACGACAGGACAAGAGAACAGAGGAGCTGGGAAGAGAAAACCAAAAATGACACACTTATCTCAGAGCAGGGCAGTCTCTGAGACAAAGGGTTTCAGAGGACTGAAGAAGACAAGAGCTGATCAGGCTTCCAAGACTTCCAGAGAAGGCAAAGAACAGAGGACTTCCTCAGGTTAGGGGAGTGCACACTCCGGGGGAGGGCAGCCACACAAACGCCCTAAAGCCCCATGATAAAGGGGTCCTGAGCAGAGGGGACGTGACATGGTCTGGGCCGGAAGACCCTGGAAGGGAGGGGCCGAGTCCCTAAATGCCGGGCCCGGGCCCCACTGAGAAAGTAGTAGAAGCCACTGCGGGATTTCGAGCAGAAGCGCCAAGTGCTGGACTCTCCGGACACGGGCTGAGGAGGGGATGGTTGGGAGAGCTTCACAGCACCAGCAAAAGGATACGCCACCCACTGCCCATCTCCATCCTCTCGACCTCACCCAACATCTCTTCTTGGAAGACCCCCGCCATCAACCCCTGCATACCTCTGGAGCTGGGGCGGGGGAAAATCACAGTCTAGGAGGGCTTGGACTGGGATAGAATAATTACAACATAGTTACAAGGGACTGGGATAGAATAATTACAACATAGTTACAAGGGTCAAGCTGTAACGGGCCTGATTTGTCCTTCCCCCTGCCCCCCCTATACTTGTGCATACAGCAGGTGCACACTAAATGCAGAACCTGTAGAAAGTGATAAACACCAGAACCCGGCAGAAGGTAACATGCGAAGTTTGTTTACTTGAGGTTTGAAAGGCTAGGGGACCGGAAGCGAATGCGAAGAAGCCGAGCGGGCAAATGGTTGTGCCAGTGAGCAAGGGCTTGCCAGCCAGGTGGCGGAAGGAAGGCAAGGGCGATGCTGGCGGGACTACATCTCCCAGCAGCCTCAGCGCTGACGCAACTTCCGGTCCATCTGCCCTCCCCTGAGGAGGCGGAATCTAGGGCGAGGTGGGAGAGGCGCAGGGATGCCTGGGCGCGGGACGCGGGACGTACTTCCTGTGCGCCGTCTAGCGTCTCAGTCGCTCCGGTTCCTCTTGCCTTAGAACGTGAAGGTGACAGCGAGAGGTGACCGGGCTGGTTTCCGCGATGCTGGCGGCACGGAGGCTGCTCGGCGGGTCGCTCCCCGCGCGGGTGTCTGTCCGCTTCAGCAGCGACACGGTGAATCCCGGGCTGGCTCGATTCAGGGGTATTCGCGGGCGGGTCTGGCTGCCGCGCCTGTGCGCGCGCTGTCTCTCGGGTCTGTAGTGCGTCCTGGAGAACCCTCCTCATCTTCTCAGCCCTGCGGGAAGGTTACTTCTCTGGGCTTGGTGTAGAAGGGCGGGGAACGGGTCCCCACGGGAGTCTGACTCCATCACCCCCACCAGCGCTCCGGCTCCTTGGTTTCCCTTATTTCACTGTCCCGCGGCCTAGCGGGAGATTGTGCAGGTGGCGAAGGATCCGAGTCTTATTCCTTCCGTGCCGTAGACTTGTCGGGCGTGACTATATCGTTGTCCCATTTTACAGATGCAGAAAACAGTTTTGGAGAGGGATGTGTGCCTCCCCATTCCCGGTCCGGAGCTCTGCTCCCTGTAGTGCCTTTTAAGGGGATGGAAGTCTGGAAGCCAGTTCCCCATAGTCCTCAGCTGGGATGCTCACCACCGGGTTATGTGGCGTTCCAGACCCCACCTCTTCTCATCAGTGTTATCCCAAATGGGTCTCCCTCCATCACCTGGGTCCCAGCCCTAGTGAGGCATTTCTTTCCCATAACTAAACGCATTTTGCTTCCAACAGAGTTAGTAATAGAAGGCCCTGGCATACCTAAGTCTTGGTCCAGTAGGACAGCCAGACCAGTAAATGGACACGACATCACACTGGGACCAGGGAGGTGCTGTGGTCCAGATGTGGGCTTTGGCCACAGGCAGACCTGAGCTCAGACTCCACCTGCTGCTTTTGGCTGTATGCCCATCCATATATTCATTTTGCTCTCAGCCTCAGTTTTCTCCTCTGTAAAATCATTCCTGTCTCAGGGTTATGAGGATTTTGGATTTTGGCAGTGAGATTTTGGATGTAAAATGCTTACTCTAGCGTGTGTTGAACAGGAAGTGCTTACTAAGCGGTGGTGGTAGCTACCTTGCTACAAAGGGTTCTGTGGTTAGGCCCCTACCATCTCCCCAGCCCAGCCCCCTCTAATCAGGAGGACCCAAGAATCTGTAGCTTCTGGCCTGGCCCTTCATGACCCAGAGCTCTGCTGGGTCTCCTGACCTTCTGTGTCCCCCCAGACAGCACCCAAGAAAACCTCATTTGGCTCACTGAAGGATGAAGACCGGATCTTCACCAACCTGTATGGCCGCCATGACTGGAGGTGAGATGGGGCCCTTCGCCGGGTGGGTCCCGGTGCAGGGCCTCCTCTTTACTGCCTTCCCTACTCTGTTCAGGCTAAAAGGTGCCCAGAGTCGAGGTGACTGGTACAAGACAAAGGAGATCCTGCTGAAGGGGCCTGACTGGATCCTGGGTGAGGTGAAGACGTCGGGCTTGCGGGGCCGTGGAGGCGCTGGCTTCCCCACTGGCCTCAAGTGGAGCTTCATGAATAAGCCCTCAGATGGCAGGTGTGTGTGGGCAGGCAGAGGTGGGGGTGCAGGAGAAGCCTCAGGGTGGCATGGCTTACCCACAGTGGTTTCCTTGGAGTGAATAAAGGGGGAGGAAGTTACCGGAGCTTCAGTAGGTGCGACTCAGTTCTCTGGTCTTCCTCAGGGGAGACTTGAAGGGTAGCAGAATCAAAACAAGACTTTGACTCACACAAACTTAATTGGTCAATTCTTAGCTCTACCTTCTAATCGTATAGCTGTGGGCAGTGCCCTGGCCTTTATGAACCTCAGTGTTCTTTTGTATAAATGGGTATTACATTGGGCAGGGATTAAAGAGATAAGGTTCGTATAGCTTTTGGCCCACACGTTGGTCAGCACGTAGGAAACAAATGATAAACGTCAGCTACTTTACCTTTTGGCCCCAGAGATATGGCGGAGGTTCAGGAAGGCTCTATGTGACCAGAGCAGAGTTTGGGCTCCCGGGAAAGCACAAGGAGAGACATTTGGACTGAGCAGAACGAAGACCTTTCCTGTGGTAATAGACACCCAAAGGTGGAATAGGCAGTGAGCTCCTTGTCGTTGGTGATGAGCAAGCAGAGCCCCTGGGAACCTGTTGGGAGGGCAGAGAACTGACTGTCAGAGGAGGCATCTTTGAGGCTTCCCTGGGTAGAGTGGGGGTTGAAAGCCCAGTGCTGGTGGCCCTGTAGTCTAACTGACCTGCTGGTCCCGACAGGCCCAAGTACCTGGTAGTAAACGCAGATGAAGGGGAGCCCGGCACGTGCAAGGACCGGGAGATCATGCGGCACGACCCCCACAAGCTGGTGGAAGGCTGCCTAGTGGGGGGCCGAGCCATGGGCGCCCGTGCGGCCTACATCTACATCCGTGGGGAATTCTACAATGAGGCCTCCAATCTGCAGGTGGGCCAGAGAGGGCACTCACACGTCTCCTTACCTGGCGTAGTTGTTCTTAGGTTTTAGCGCCTGAGCTGTCTGGGGTAGAACTGGGAGAGTGGTGGTCACTCCTGCGTGCATTGTGAATGGGGCATAGACCCCAAAGCCTTCCCTGGGCTCTTCCTCTGTGCTCCAAAGCCTTCCAGGGCTCCACTAGTCCTAGGGGAGCTCAGAATGAGGGCATGTTTCCTGCAGCAGGGTCAAGGGGTCATTTCAGTAATTAACTCGGTGAGGTCTATAGTGACTGGTGCAGGGCCAGAGTCACGCCTTTCTGTTAGGTTCCTGCACAGCAAGCTGAGGGATACGGGAATAGCACCTGGAACAGTGCCTTAGCACATAATTGCATTGTGTATAAGAGTTATTATGATATATTTTAAGATAAACGTCTAGGGTCTTTTCCTCTACTGCAGAAGTAGTACTGACTCATTATAAAAACAGGAAATCACACGCACAAGAGAAGAATCTCCCACCTAGAGAAACTACTTGCTAAATTTTCATTATTTCCTAAAATCTTTCCTTTAAACACACATAGTTGGAGAATCTTTAAGTGTTGTTATAATAGCACACACACTGTAGAAGTCCCCACCCTCGCCCAACGTGTCCTCCATTCATGCCCAAAGGGAGCTTTTGCCCTGAATTTGGTGATAGACTCACAGGGCCTCTACCCCTTCCCCCCATATGCCATGTTCCTGGACTCTCGGGGACCATCCCTCATCCCCCTGTCCCACAGGTGGCCATCCAAGAGGCCTATGAGGCTGGTCTGATCGGCAAGAACGCCTGTGGCTCCGGCTATGATTTTGACGTGTTCGTGATACGGGGGGCTGGCGCCTACATCTGCGGGGAGGAAACGGCGCTCATCGAGTCCATTGAGGGCAAGCAGGGCAAGCCCCGCCTGAAGCCACCCTTCCCCGCAGATGTGGGTAAGACACAGCCCATTACTGAGTCTTCGTCTGTGGCATCCGCGATCTGGCTTCAGGTCCCCCCGGTCATTCTTAGAGTATTTCTGAGTTTCTTCTGCACTGGGGGCCGGATACAGAAAGTAGGGGGGCAACAACAGAGGCTGCACCAGTTCGCCCACCTCAGCCCGCCTCAGCCCCCACAGGAGACACCGAAGTCCCCTGCAGCCCTCTGGGAGCGAAGGACAGGGTGGTGAACAAGGTGCTGCAGCTCCTGCCGGAATTTGGGTTCCACTGGGGATGAGTGATAAAGTGGTGGGGAGGGCACTCTCTGCCACAGAAGCAGGACCCCGGGACAGATCCCATTGCCAGGAAACCTGTCCTCACCCCTGGCAGCTACCAGTCTCTTATCCCATTTCCCCACAGGAGTGTTTGGCTGCCCCACAACTGTGGCCAATGTGGAGACAGTGTCTGTGTCCCCCACCATCTGCCGCCGTGGGGGTGCCTGGTTTGCCAGCTTTGGTCGCGAGCGCAACTCAGGCACCAAACTGTTCAACATTTCTGGCCACGTCAACCACCCTTGCACCGTGGAGGAGGAGATGTCTGTGCCATTGAAGGAACTGATTGAAAAGCATGCCGGTGAGGCCGGGGGCCACACGGGGGGACGGGGCAGGGTGTCCTTGAAGAACAAGGGCTGGAAGGGCCTTGGGGTGGGCGTGGGGGCTGACAGGACTGGGCTCAGGACTGGGCAGGTGTGCCGGCCCCAGCCCTGACCATCCTTTTGGGGACTGACGGGGGCTTCAGGGGGAGTCACGGGCGGCTGGGACAATCTCCTTGCTGTGATCCCCGGCGGCTCGTCCACCCCACTGATCCCCAAGTCCGTGTGCGAGACGGTGCTGATGGACTTCGACGGACTAGTGCAGGCGCAGACGGGCCTGGGCACAGCCGCGGTGATCGTCATGGACCGCTCGGTAAGGGCTGGCCCGCGCGCCCCACGTGGCCCTGCCTTGTGCCAGTCTGCCTAGGACCCCTCCCCGGGCTGCTCTCAGAACGTTTGCCAATTCTCGGGTCCCCGTTCCTGTAGCCCGAGATACAGTGAGGTGGGGGAGAAGGGAGCAAGGCAGCTGTGGGGGAGGGTACCCCTGGAGTGGGCAGTATGGGGAGGGTCGGGGAGGCCACTCCTGGCCTTGGGTGCCTGCTCACTGTCCCTTGTCTCTCCAGACAGACATTGTGAAAGCCATCGCCCGCCTCATTGAGTTCTACAAGCACGAGAGCTGTGGCCAGTGCACCCCATGCCGCGAGGGTGAGCGCCCCAGGCAGGGTGGGGGCTTTTTCTATGGCTCACCCTGGGCCTGTGTTGGGCATATGACAAAGGTGGGGTGCGCTCCGAACCCTGAATTAACAAATGCTGCCTCCCGGCCTGCTGTGGCTTCTCTTAGTCCCCACCCGCTGTGACCTGTACCCCCTCAAGTGCCATCCCCCACAGCCTGGCTAGAGGGGCCCACCAAGCTCTCTTGCTGCCGTGGCTGCAGGTGTGGACTGGATGAATAAGGTGATGGCCCGCTTTGTGCGGGGGGATGCCCGGCCGGCCGAGATCGACTCGCTGTGGGAGATCAGCAAGCAGATCGAGGGCCACACCATTTGTGCCTTGGGCGACGGGGCCGCCTGGCCCGTGCAGGTACTCACTGCCCAGCTACATGGCACTAGGGTGGGGTGCCGGGAGCCCAGGGCAGTGGGCGATTTTAGACCCCAGCTCACACAGTGCCCCTCCCCCTCGCAGGGCCTGATCCGCCACTTCCGGCCGGAGCTTGAGGAGCGGATGCAGCAGTTTGCCCTGCAGCACCAGGCCAGGCAAGCCGCCTCCTGAGCCCAACCCTGGCTGGCGTCCATCTGTCTGGACCACTGGACAATAAAGCGAGTGCTGCCCACTCTCCTGTTGCAGCTGCTCTGCGGCCTTGCTCTTTACCCTGCCACCTGCAGCCCATTACTCTGAGAGGCCTGTTTCCCAGACAGAGGTGGAGGCTTGGGAGGGATAGGTCAGCTCAAGGTCATGTCACTAATGTACACCTTGGCCTCTTGTGGGTCAGTGAGTCTCCTAGACCATCCTGAGCGCCAGCCCTCGGTGTAGGAAGCAGCGGTGGGGAGAGGGGCTCTCCCTGGTGGGTGAGGGGAAAGCTGTGGCCTGGGGTCTAGACCTGGGCCTCTAGAGGGTGGGGCAAGGAAAGCAGGGCCCAGACTGCCCTAGGAGGCGATGGGCAGGGAAAGAACAGGCTCGGTCTGGTCTGGTTTGGACAAAAGGTTTATTCTTGCTTCCTGGTTTGGCAGTGGGCAGATTTGAAAGATCAAGGGAGGAAACAGTTTGACTAGGGGCTGGGCACAGTAGGTGAGGCAGTGCCAGGTCCTCGCAGCTCTGTGGAGACGTCCGTGGGTCAGTTTGGGGGAGAAGCGGTGAGCAGGGTCAGGGCAGGTGCCCTGCTAGGCGCTGAGCTGGAAGGGCGCGCTGTCCAGTGCATGCCACAGCTCCAGCCTGCGGTCGCTGTGGGTCAGGCACTCGCACCAGTGCCGCTGGCGCTCCCCACTGGCTCGGCTACTCAGCTGCACCCCACCTGGGTTGGAGGATAGGGCTCAGGAGCTGTGTGGGAGCCCATTGGGCCCCCTCCCCCCGCCCAGCTCCCCTGCACCCCCACTCACCAATGAAGTCGTTGGCTGTGCCCAGGTCATAGTCCCACACAGACACCAGCAGTGTCTTCTGGGCCAGCTCCTCCCTCAGGCCAGCGTAGAAGAACTCCTGCAGGGAGGGGGACCAAGGCAGGAAGGATGTGGCCTCAGAAGCAGGCTCAGGCGGTGAGTGGCTCAGCTTAGCTGGGACCTGCGCTGTCTGACTGAGGCAGGATGCTGATGCCCCCCACCCCCCCGCCAAAGCAGCCAGGAGTGTCCTGGCCCAGCCCTGACCTACCTCATTGAACTCGGGGTTCAGGGTCTTCTTCCGAACGCTGGTCTTGTATTTAGATTTCTTTCCCACATTTGGATGCAGGAAACTGGGGAGGATGGGGTCAGGTTGGGTGTGGTCCTGCAGAGGTGAGCCCCAGAGGGTCTCTGAGGAACCCCCATGCCCTCCTGTCTACCCCTGTTCACACTCACAGGCGGACGAAGGGGTCTGAGTAGCCATTGGCATCCATGGGGGCGAGGTGGGCGCAGCGCAGCACACCCACCAGCAGGCCACCCCGCTGAGAGCTGTAGCACAGCGACAGCAGGACGCGCCCGCGCTCCTCCCCGGCCACCTCTGCCTCCACCTCCTGCGGGGTAGGCTGGGGTCAGCCCCTGGGTGGCCCAGAGCCCACCCACCCACCAGTGGTGGCCAGGATGTGAGGATTCAAACTGGCTGCAAAGAAATTGGCCAGTGACTTGACTTCATGATTCAATTTCCAGAAAGAGCCACTGACCTGGTGCCCTGGAAGGGGACTTAATGAGCCAACTGTGCCCTCGAGGGCCTAAGAAGGGGAGGGAATTGCCCAGGCAGGTCAGCTCAGTGCGTCTTTGTCCTGGAGAGGAAGGACACTGATGGCGCCGAGTGCGGCAGACATGCTAAGAGCTGCCTAAATGGCCTCCCACTATGCGCTCATTGCCCCCTCCTGCAGGGCAAGCCCTGCCTCTGACGCAGCTCTGAGAGGCTGTCTCCACCAGGGACACACCGGTCTTTTCAGTGACAAAACCCACCTTCTTTCCCCACCACCCTGGGGACCAGGTGCTGAATGTCTTTTGCCACACTTGGCCCCTGGTGCTTCCAAAGGACTCGGGAGGATGTCTGGGAAGAACGTGCTTCTCCCACACTTAGCATAGGATTCAATTAGGAGAAACCCAACCACCGTGCCGTATTCGGTTCTCAGGAAGTGCTCCGCGAGCACCCGTGCACCGTGGCACTGCTGTGTGGGGTCTGGGACAGCACGTGGGCGGTACAGGGTGCCTGCCCCACCTTTGGACTAGCCTGGCCATGGTTTGGCAGTAGCTGTAGTAACTCCGGCCCTTCCATCTGAGGGACTTCGGCCAGCCCTGCCACAGCCTGGCAGGTGCCCATCCCTGCCAGGCAAAAGGGGATCTGGCCTAGTCTCTCGGGCCCCCTGCAGTCACTGTCACTGCCTCTTGACAAGGGCCTGTCTAGGGCTACCAGCCCCAGGAGTGGCACCCACACTACCCCAGGGGCCATCCTGGCAGTCAGGAAACCTCACCTGGTCCAGTACCCCTGCCCTCTCAGCTCATTGGGCCACGGACAAATCCCATCTCTGCTTCAATGTGGCCTGGGTCTCTGCCCCCTGAGGGCTGCTCTAGCACGGACGTCGCTGTCCCCCAAGGCTCCGAGCACTCACAGATCCTATGAGACGGCCTCAGTCTCTCCAAGCCCACCTCGGCCCCTGCCTCATGCACTTCAGCCTGGGCCACCCCAGGCCCGTCCCTTCCATATCCCTGCTCACCTGCTGTCCTACCCACCTCCTCATACAGGGACATGCCACGGGCTGTATCCAGGCTCTTGGGTCTCTTGGTCTGAAAGCATAGAGCTGTCACCTTGACTGGACACTGTCCAGGTGCCCTTCCCTGCCCCTCCCCTCTCTAGCTTCCCCATCACAGCTTCCTGGGCCACGGAGCCCCACCCCGTGCACCAGCCCCACTCACCAGCCTCCGCTTCTCCAGACACACATCGAAGCTGCTGGCTCGGTTGGGCACCAGCTTCCTCAGGGGCACCCGCAGCTCCCCCAGGGGAGGCGCCTGCCGCCGTCGCCGCAGCCATGGGTCCTCACACACACACAGCCTGGTGGCCACCAAAGTCACCCCTGGCCAGGCAAGCCCCCACCCCGCCCTGCTCCCTCAGGGCCCAGGCCCAATGCTCACCGCAGGGTCTTGCGCCCAGCGTCCTGGCAGGTGAAGCCGTGATAGGTAAGTGTCTCTTCCCAGACAGGTCCCCTTGTACCCCGAACCGTGCGTGTCCGCAGCTGGCTGGCCTGGGGGCCAGGCAGCGTGGGTCAGGGCTTCTTCAGCTCCCAGGGTCCCACCCTCCTGATGGGATCCCCAGTTGCACATTCCAGCAATGGGGAGCTCCAAGCTGGGTGTGTGGCCAAGGGCAGCAGTAGGGGCCTCACCTTGCTGGCCCCTGGAAGCAGATTGGCTTTGACATAGGTGTCCACGGAGCCTGAGGCTGGTGGCTTGAGGCCCTGAGAAGAGACTGGATGTGGGGCAGGCCTGTGGCTCAGGCCCATGGCCCGGGGACCCCCATCCCCATCCTTACCTTGGCACGGTGAGCTGTGCAATGCAGGGCACTATTGTCCGCATCGAAAAGAAGCGTGAACTCAAGGGTGCCCAAGGCAGCTAAGGGCAGGTGGCAGGCAGGGTCAGTTCCTACCTGAACCCCTCCAGCTCCTGCCCCCCCCCCCCCCACACACACGGCGTCATGCCTCCTGCCTTGCCCCTCTCCGTCCTCAGATGCATGGGATGCCCATACCGCACCCTGGCTGTGCTGAGCCTAGGGCGTCCCCCTTGTCCCCTGCTCCACTCACTGCTGTCATCTGAGTCTCCCTCTGGCTCTGGGTCCGGCTGCAGCTGGGGTGCAGAACTGATGGTAGGGGCCACTGCAGGGTGCAGGTCTGGGGTGCGCAGGGCAGGCTCAGAAAATGGGTAGAAGTGCGGGAAGTAGTCAGAAATGAGGTGGATAGGCCGGATGGGGCCTGGGCTCACGTCGATGGCCATGTGCTCCTGCATGCTTACCCGCTGTGGCCGCCTCCTGCTTGCTGCTGCCGCCGTGCCCGCCATGGGGGCTCAGGCATCGGGCGGATTCAGAGAAGCCCTGCAGACTGGGGATGAGGGGACTGCACAGGGCCAAAGAGACAGGGCGAAGACACATCACTGAAGGTGCTGGGGCTGGAGTCCTGGGGTGGCAGCCAGGATCTGAGGACAATGCAAGGTCAAAGCAGGTGGGGTGGGGGAGAAGTGGGGGGCTCCAGCCTTGGGGGGGGTGACCAGAGCGCAGGCAGTCTGGCGGGCTGGGCTACTTACGCCTCTGAGAGCTCCTCCATCTGGTTTGGTTCACTGCTGGCGCTGCATGTGCGCCTGACTGAGATGCCCGTGAGAGCAAGTGTGACTAAGGGCCTCCCGGTACCCATGGGGGAGGGGCTGGGGCTCAGGACCCACCTCCAGAGCTCAGGAGATAGCACCTCCCTGGCCTCCCTTCTCCTCCCTCACCACTCCCCCCCAACCCCCCATTCACATGCTGTCAGAGTTATTTTTACCACCATCATGAGGCCCTGCTCCGGGGTAAGGCTGGAGAGCCAGAGGTGACACACGGGGTGAGGGACAATGAGAGGTGTGTGGGGAGGAGGTAGGTGAGATGGGAGCAGCGCAGGAGGAGAGAGCATGTGGGAAGGTGTATGGGAAGGGGGGGGAGTGCGGGGCACTTTGGGAGGTGTGGAGGGAGTGCTTGGGAAGGTGAGGTGGGAGGGCTTCTATGGAGGGGGCGGGGCACCGGGGGAGGAGGGGGGCACCCGGGAAGAGGGCTTCTGCAATCTGGTCCCTTTGCAGCTCAAGCTTTTTATAACATAGATCACTTCAACACCTCTCCCCTCTCTGGTCTTGGAATAAAATCCTAACCCATCACTGAGCATTGTCCCCTTGGCTCCGCAGGGGTCCCCTAGGTGGGGTCGCCCCGCCCCTGCATCTACAATTTACTCTTCTTGGTTTCCTCAAACACCCCAAGCTTTGCGCATGTGCTGCTCCTTCTGCCCCGCCTTCCCTCCCCTGCCCTTTAACCCAGCCCATTCCTGCTCACTTTTGGTTTCAAGGTCACTCTGAAGGAGAACTTGGCTGGCTTTTGCCTGCTCAACCTTCCCTCTTCCCAGTGGTCCTTTGGAGGCCACCCCTTCCCTACTCTCAGTCCAGGAGGCTCATCCTCGGGATTCCCCAGACTTTGCCCCAGACTCTGCCAATCAATGAATTCCAAAGCCAGCAGGCCACATGACAGGCTCAGGGAAGGGCATGTGACCCAAGGCAGGCCAATACAGTGCAATTCTGGGTTAGACTGGCTGAGAAAGAGAAGCTGTGCTTTCCGTTGAGGGAACACTGGTGCTGTGCCATCCTAGAGCTGTTGCCCTCTCCTCACCTCTCATCCCTGTGGATTGGAGAAAGCTCCTGAGAGTGAGGCCAACACAGTGGGAAGCACAGAGAAAGAGCCCTGGATCCAGCCATGCCTGAAGCTAGTGATCTCTGGAGTTCGTAATCACCATCTCTCTTTTGGCAAAGTCAGTTAGTAGATGGAATTTTCTATCGCCTGTCCTGGCTACTACTGCCCACCACCATGTCACGGTCAGACCACCGACCCCCTCAACTCTCACAGAACCCTGGTCTACATAATCGATGTATAATTCCACTATTATCTGCGATCAATTACTGTGCAATCACATGATTATCTGTATGATCTGGTCTAAGGTCTACCGCAGAGGCCAGGCCACATCTGGCTGGTCTGCAGATGTGGCCCCAGCACAGCAGCTGGTGCATGGTGGGCACTGGCAGTAACATGCAAGGCTCCCCTCCAGACACCTGCAGCCCGGCATGGAGGAGGGAACAGTACAGCAGCCAAGAGTTTGGGCTTGAGTCAGAGAGGGCCTGGTTCGAATCCCAGCTTGGGGTAACATTGGGCAAGGTGTCTCTCGTCCCTGCGCCCCCGTCTCGCCAGCCAGGGAGTGTTGGCCCCACCGCATAGGGCTGTGGTGAGGGTGAAATGAGAGATGATGCCAAGTACCTAGCACACACTAAGTGCCCACTGAGGTGGATGACAGTGTGATTGGACAGAGGCACCCAAACCAGGCGACCAGCTGCCCTGTGGGGTTTGCCCGAGGGAAGGGCCCCGACGCAGAAGATATAAGTGCCACAGAGTTGGTAAAGGCTCTTTATTCAGTCCTGGAGTGGAGCTGGTCTGGCAGGGGGAAGGCAGGGTCCACGGAGGGCCAGGTCTTCAGCCCCTGGACAGCCCAGGGAAGAACAGGCGGGGCTGGTAGGCACCAGGTGCCAACAACTGCAGGGTGAACTCGGTGATGATAGCTGTGAGCCCCCAGACACGGTGTGGCCCATGGAGGAAGACAGGTAGTGTGTAGCGGAAGTGGCCACCCTGGCAGAAGTGGGTATAGCCCTGGTTCTGCGCCTGCAGCAGGTGGGCTAGGGGCAGTGCAAACACGTCATCCACCTGTGAGTAGGAGGCAGTGAGAGGGTGGACGGAGGACTGGCCACTGCTGCTGTCCCCCATTGGGACAACCCAGTTCCTCAGCTGCCCCCCCAACTCACCTCCTCGGGGTTGGGCTTGAGGCTTTGGGGATCCAGTGGGCCCACACCGGCAAGCACGGGCACCACCGTGGCCTTCCTCTGGTGCAAGAAGGCAGACAGTCAGGGGAGACATGGCCTTGGCAGGGCTTTGGGACTGGGAGGGGAGCCTGAGAGGAAGACCCCATCTTGCCCTCGAGGCCTTTAGCAGTCAAGGCCAGGTCCACCTGGTCCCTGCCCTGGGGCTCACTCCAGCCACGGCACTGACTCGCGCCTGCATTCAGGCCTTTGGGCCCTCCACTTAGAACAACCGTCCCTTACTTTTACTACCCTAAAATCTGCCACTTGTCATTCAATCCCTTCCTACCCTGTGAAGCCTTCCCCAACCCCCATCCACTAAGCTGAGCAAAGCTGGCACACCCCGGAACAACTTCCACCCTGGGACGCTGTGAAAAGGGGATGAAAATACCCCTGGCCCCTCTCTGATGGGTTGTATGGGGATAGCCGACTTCCAGGCAGGTGTCTGGTGCTCCACTGCCTTCTACGTCTGCCAGTCCATGACCATGCTCCCTGTGCCTGAGCAGGCAGAGTGGGGGAATGGGGTAAGGGCTGGCAATGGCCTCAGGGCCTGGTGGGCTCACCTGGTCATACACGGGCTGTAGGACACCCCACACATGGTCCTCAGGCACAGCCAGGCCCAGCTCCTCGCGGGTCTCCCTCAGGGCTGTGTGCACCACGTCGTGGTCCGTGGGGTCACACTTGCCACCTGGGAAACTAAACAGGCACAGGCAGCCTGGTCCTTGGGCTGTTAGGGCCATGGAGGGGTGGGGATGACAGCTGTGGCAAAGGGTCAGTGACCCACCTAAGCCTCGGCCCCTAGTTTGCAGTGAGGCCTCTGGCAAGTCACAAGATCTCTCCAGGCTCAGTTTACTTCACTGAGCAGTGGGGGTAAGGGAGAGAGGCCCTGGAGCTTAGACACAAATTCTGTCTATGGTGGCCCCAGTGGCGCTGAAATTGACCCTAAGGTGTCCCCAGTTCCCGCCGAGGGCGGAGTCAGGGCAGGAAACCAGGAAGCCCCGTCCAGCGCTCTGGCTAGGCTCTGGGACCCGAAACTCCCGAGAGTCGCCGGGAGAGGGCGGAGTCCTGCCTTTTTAGAGAGTGGGACACTGCTTAGAGAGGTGTCGCCACCCGAGGAGGTGCGGACGCGCCTGGGGGGCTCAGCAAGGCGCCCAGGCTGAAGCATTCCCAGGCTCCGGGAGGAGGGCGCGGGTCGCCCACCCGGTCAGAGCCCGGGGCCGCCGTGCTCTCCGCAGACCCACTCTCCGAGGCTCGGAGAGGCTAAGTGCCTTGCCCACGGTCCCAGCGGTCTCTGGGGTTCAGCGGCTCCTCCGAAAAGGGAGAAGAGTTCTCGGGAGGTGTACCTGACGTCACCCTTGTGCCTCCCGGCCAGGCGGCTGGACCGCAGCGTGTAGAGCAGCGCCGGGACCCCGCGCACGGAGCACAGCGGCACAAGCACTGCGGCCGCCGCGGGCCGCGCGCGGAGCCGGGCTGTAGCCTCCGCCAGCAGCCGCCGACAGCGCCACTCGCCCTCCGCCGACAGGCAGTTGGGCAGCATGTCCGGCCGGGCGCCGCCGGGACAAGGGCGCCGGGCTTCGGGGGGAAAGGGGCGGGGCAGCGCTCACACTCCTGTGAACCTGGTGGGGGCCGCGGGAGGAGTCGGCCCTAATGTCCCGCCCGGTCCCTTGTGGCTCGTAAGCTGTGCCAGCTCCTTTGGGGGCGGGGCTCCACGGGACAGGGCGGGGCCTCCACAGGACGGGGCGGGGCCCCAGACGGGCGAGCGGCGGGCGGGGCTTGAGGGAGAGCCTTCGCTCTGAGATCGGGGCGTGGTCGGAAGGGGCGTGGCCAGATACCTTAGGCTACCCGCTGAGAGGCGATCCTGGGCCTGGGGCGGAGCTGAGATGAGGGTCGGGCGAGTGTTTTCGATCTCGGTGCAGCAGTTCGGGTGGTGGGCAGTCCGGCAACCGAACCCGGCCCTTCCGACCGCGGAGTTTAGGAGTCGTGGCATCTTGCTGTTGAGGCCACCCCCGGGCCCCGCGTCCCTCTGCGCCCCCGTGTGTTGGGTTCTCTCCAAGGACCTCACAGGAAGTGCTCCAGGACGGGCGGAGTCGGTGTTTAGGGGGTTCAGGGGGCTCCCCTTGGAAGGCCGAAGACGTCAGGGGCGGGAGGAGTGCCCTCCGGGCCCTCTTTCCTGGTCCCGCTAGGTGGCGTGTGCCGCGCCCTACCGCCCCAAGGGACCCACTCCAGCCCCAGGCTTTTGCCCTGAGTTTTCTCCCTTCGCCTTGTCCCCGCTCCCCAACAATTTCTATTCCTTTAGGTATTAGTTTAAATGTCACTTTCTCTAGAAGCTCTCCTGTCTCGAATCTTGATCAGATTCTCAAATCCCTCCACTCACCCCACCTTGGCCTATTGTGGTTCTGCACCTGTCCACCAGACCCTGGCCCCTCGAGTACCAGACAACCCTAGCCTTACGCACGGCACCTAAACGTGGAATGGTAGGTGTCACCATACTTTGCTTTGACTTTGAGCACTTGCCTCTCTGAGCTGCAGTTTCAGTCCTCATTTGGGCATACATGGCAGGGCACGAAGCTCAGCCCACATAGTCCCACCAGTCGGCTGTTATCACATTTACCATCACTCTGTTCTTCCAGGATGCCAAGTGCACTGGGCAGAGCTTTGGGATGTCTGCAGCCCAGACTCTGGGGTCTGGGCATTCCTGGGGCCCTCCACCCCAATCGCTGAGGACAGAAGTGCTCTGACCACCCATGCCAAATAGTTTAATGTTTGGAGTAAGGGAGAGGTAAAGCGGGGTTTGGAAGAGTCACCTCCAAGACAGAAGTGGGCAGGTTGGGAGGTAGGGGGCCTGGTTCCAAGCCAGGCTCCATCCCAGGCTTGCTGTGACTGAGCAGGCAGCCTCCTTCTCTGGGCTTCCACCTGTACTGCTGTCCTTGGGAAGAAAGGGGTTCTCTGCAAAGGTGAGGCTGGAGGGGTGGTGTCCAGAGAAAGAGAACTCTGTCCACAGGTGACCCACCATCACTGAGGGGCCTGGCGAGACCCTAGGCACATGGTGCTGGGGGACAGAAGCCCCAGCCCAGCTTGGAGAGGCAGGCCTTCCTGATCCCTGTCAGCCTGGATATTGGGGAGGGGGTATGGTGTTGGTCGGGCTCTTGGGATTCCGAGGGAGCTTGAGACTCCAGTGTAGAGGTCCTGGTAGGTGAGGGGCCGATAGGTGGCTGGGGCCAGCAGACCCTCAGGGGGAGCCAGCAGCTGATGATGGAGTCGGGCAGGGGTTCTGGAGCTGAAAGCTGGAACTTTGTTGGGGTCTGAGGGAGGAAATGGTCTGAGTGGACCCTAGACTTCCCCTCACATCCACAGCATGCCCTGTCCCCTATCTACTCCTCCCATTCCAGGTTGCCCACCTCTCAGCTTTTGCTCTTGCTCTTTCCTCTGCCTGGAATTTCTACCCTACTTTCTCCCTCTATCCAATCCTTCCCAGTCCTCCAAGGCCCAGCTTGGGAACCACCTCCTCCAGGAAGCCCACCTGACACCCCGCACCCTGCTCTCAGCACATTTTTCCTGCCCTGTTCTCTCTGCCCTGGGCCCCAAATTGTGTTAGAAATCTCTGCTTCCTCCTCTCTGTCCATGCAGATGCCCATTGGGCTTGCTGAGCACGCTGGAGCCCCTTCTTGGAGGCCCTGTGGCCCTGTCCCCTTGCTTCCCACCCACCATGCAGGCTCTGGGTCTGGGGGCTGACCTTTCTCCTGCTCTGTGGAGCCCTTTATCAGGCAGGGGCTGAGGCTGCTGCGGCTCCGGGCTGAGACACTGAGCAGGGGCCGTGGAGGTACTGTCCTGAAGATGGGGCAGGCAGGAATGGGGTCAGGGGGTCAGGGTGAAGAACCCAAGCCAAGGGTCTGGTTCAGAGTCAGACAGTGGGACCCCAGGACAAGTCAGTGGGCGTGACCCTGAAACAAGGGTCAGGAGCAGAGGCTTTAGGAGATGCCTGGGGATGTGGTTATTATGGGGCTGGGTTAGGGCAGCAGAGTAGAACTGGCAGGGGCCAGACGGTACCAGGAGTCCGGATCACTCTCCCTAAAGCCCTTGGCAAAAGGGTTGCTGGCGATTTTCAGCTGGGTGATCTGCAGAGGAGAAAGTGAAATTATGGGCCAGCACTGAGCCGGGGAAAGGCTGTCCTCCCTGGACCCACTGGTCAGGAGGCCCTGGGATCCAGAACCACAGAGCCAGTGGATGTACAGGCAGGGGAATGATTGGGAAGATGCTCACTGAGTCCCAGGGAAGGAGAGAAGGGCTGCGGTCTGTGTGTATGTAGGGGCTAAGAGCCTTGGGTCTCAGTCTCTACCCCTGTGAAATGGGGCTGGCAGGTGCCCCGTGAGCTGTGCCCCACCCACCCGGTGGTTCTGATATGCTGTCACGGCCATGAACTGGGTCTCCGTGAAGATGAAGGACTTGAAGTTCTCCTGGGCGTAGCGCTCGCTGTCCTTGCGTGGGTCCACGAAGACCACATGGAAGCGAGGCTGGTAGCGGTGCATGGAGTTGAGAATGATCTGTGGGGGGTGCAAAAAGTGCAGGGGTGGGGGACAGCAGAAAGCTGTCACTGAGGCTGCCCCTCTCCCTGGGGCAGAGATGCTGCCGTGGGCCTGCTGCCCCCCTGGCTTGTGCTGGTGGTACAGGGTCAACTTGAGAGTCTACAGTTCTGTGTCAAAGCCCCTTTGTGTCTGAGCAACCTTGCTGCTTGGCTTTCTCTCACACCCACCTCTAGCTGCCCACTTTACCTTCAGAATGAAGCAGAATCTGGCCACCTCTCTCACCCCATCGCTTCTACCCTATATAGCCTCCATCATCTTTCACCTGGGTTTCCTCAGCTGCCACCTGGCTCGTCTCCCTGCCTCCACCTGGCTCTTCTGTCCATTCTCCACATAGCAGCCTGAGTGAGTCACAGCAGGTCACTGCTTCCTCAAAACCTTCCTGTGGCTCCCACCTCACACAGAGTAAAAGCCAACTGGCGCTGCAGATCAGCCCGGCTGTCTCCAGGATCTCTCCCTCTCCACCCGCCTTCCCCTCCTTGTTCCACTCCAGCCACACAGGAGCCTCCTTGCACTTCTCCCCCAATTCCTCCGACATTCTCTAGTGTCAGGGCCTTTGCACTTGCTGCGTTTTGTTGTTGTTTTTGTTTTGCCTACAACAGCTCCCCTTCTATATGCATAGGCTTCCTCCTCCATGTCTGTTCAAATGTCACCTCAGCAGCTGCCTGGGCCTCCTGCAAGGAGCAGCCACCTCCCTCAGCCACCCCCACCCCCACCCCATTCCTTTCTCTCCTGGCATTCGTTACCATCTGACGCTGCATCCAGTGTCTTCTGGCTTCTTTGCCCCCCATGTGCCCCCTACCCCAGGAGGTGAGCCCTGTGAAGGCAGGGATCTTTGTCTACCTGACAAAGTGTCAACCGTGCTGTGTTCTGGCACCTACCACGGGCCTGGTTCGTGGTGGGTGTTCTATAAACATTGTCCACGAGAGGGACACTGTTTGCTGGAACATTCCCACACCCCTAGCCCACTTCCCCACCTACCCAGACAGTCCCATCTGCTGTCCAACCCCCGCCAGGTGAGTTCGGTCCCCCAGCTTTGACTATCAGTAAAGGGCGGGGATGCTGGGCACCAAAAGCCCAGCCAGCCCTGGCTCCAGGCTTTGTCACAATCAGGCCCCAGCATCCCCTGCCCAGGCCAGCCCCTCCCCGCTGTGACCCGGGCCTCACGTGGCCGTTGTCATCCAGCAAGTTGTTGGTCAGCTTGAGCTTGTCGAACGACACGATCTGGCGCATCCACTGGGCACCCTTGGCGGGTGAGTCGGGGTGGAAATGCACGCGGCCGGGCGTGGCCGGGTCGGCCTTGCCTGCCACCAGCCAGGCCGAGCTGTGGAAGGCGTACCTGGGGAGCAGAGCGAGGTGGTGAGGGCACCCCATGTGCACCCCACAACACCTCATCTGCTGCCCCCACCTGGAGCCAAGACTGGCGGGGCGCAGGGGCCATCACTGTCTCCACGACTGCCCATGCACTATGGCCATTTTGCATACAAGGAACCAGAGGCTCCAAGACTGCTCTCTGGCCCTGAGTTCCCTGTGGTTACACCTGCTGCCCTGGGCTAGCCCACTCTGCCTGGCCAGGCTAGCCCACTGCCTGGTCAGACGGTCGGCTGCCCTGGGTTCGGCTCCCTCCTGCCACCAGGCTCCCATTAGTGGCCGAGGGTAGGCCTCCCTGACACTGGCTGCTCGGACTGAGCCCTGCGTCCCCACATTGCAGCTGGAGGTCAACTTCCCGTCTCAGCACCTGAGGTCTGAGCCGCCTGCCCCCGGCTGGCCCCCAGACCTGTATCTCTTGTCATCCAGGGGCACGAAGTCCATGAGCAGGGCATAGTCAGCCAGCGCGTCCATGCCCAGGATCTTCACCTGGAAGGTCGGGAACATCCTCCTGCAAGAGGGAGGTGCCATGCAGCGTGACTGTGGCTCCAGCCTGGCCCCGGCCCCCCACCACACATGCACCTTCCACCCCCTGCTCACACCTGCCTGCCTTGGTGACAATCATCTCTGTGCCCAGCTGGTTGAATTCCTCCCACAGAGTCTTCATCTCCAGCTGGACTGTTACGCTGGACACACATGGGTTCTTGGGACCCTGCCCAGTGGGCTCTGCCACGACTTGGGTCCCTGTAGAGCCAGTGAAAGGGCCTGATGGGAATGGAGAAACCAGCTGGGGCTCCCAGCTGGAGCTGGTCACGGGCAGGGTGTAGGTCTCTGAGGGCGCAAGTACCCTGAGGCCGGCAGAGAGGAAGGCTGGGGAGAGAGGACAGAAGTGTGGGCCCTTGCTCGCCTCACCCACCCCCATTCTACCCAGCCAGCCCCCATCCTTCAGGCTGCATCTAGATGCCTCTTCCTTCAGGAAGCCCTCCCTGACTGCCAGGCCTGTGTGTTCCCATAGTTAACTTGACTCAGCCTCATCTCATAAAGTAAATGCTCACTTAAAGCTCCTGGAGGCCAGAGACCAGACCTGTCTGACTCCCCAGGGAATCCTTGAGCCATCAGGTGGCCATGGGGCCTTGAGCAAATTGTTTCATCTCCTGGAGTCTCGTTTCCACATGCATAACGAAGGATTTTTAATACCTGCCTCATAAGGCTGATGTGAGGATTTGTGAGGACACATACAGGGCCTGGCACACAGTAGGCCCTTCATAAATGACACACGTTATGGATGATAGGACTTGTGAGGTTGTGGGAGTTGGGTGGGGGTTCCTTCTCAGCTCATTGGGACTCCACTGCCTGGTCCAGCTTAAGGAGAGCTGAGCTGAGAGGAGAGCCCATGAATTACCACGACTTGCTTTTATCCATCTCTGACCTAGAAAACATACTAAAATCCTGCCTCCAGAAGCCATCTTTCTTCTCTGGCCTCCTCATTTTTTCCTAAAAATCCCTTCTTTTGATCTGCAGTCCTGGCACAAGTCTTGGCCAAAAGCTTTGCCATCCTCTACCCTTCCGGTTAACAACAACAACAAAAAATCCTAACTACAATGAGATATGACTTTACACCCATGAGAATGCCTATTACCAAAACAAAACAAAAAACAATAACAAAACCAAAACTATAAGTGTTGGCAAGGAAGTGGAGAAATTGGAACCCTTATGCAATGTTGATGGGAATGTAAAATGGGGCAGCCGTTGTGGAAAACAAAATGATGGTTCCTCAAAAAATTAAACTTAGAATTAACATATGACCCAACAACTTTACTTACTTTTAGGTATATACCCAAAAAGAATCGAGGGCAGGGACTTGAACAGATAATTGTACACCCATGCTCATAGCAGTGGTATTCACAGCAGGCAACTAGCAGTGGTATTCATAGCAGGCAAAAGGTGGAAGCAAACCAAGTTTCCGTCGATGGATGAATGGATAAGCAAACTGTGGTCTATCCAGACACATTATTCATTATTATTATTTAGCCTTAAAAAGAAAGAAATTCTGACACATGCTACAACATGGATTAACCTTGACGACATTATGCTGAGTGAAATAAGCCAGTCACCAAAGGATAAATACTATATGATTCTACTTATAGGAGTTCCCTAGAGTCATCAAATTCATTGACAGAAAATAGAAAAGTGGGTGCCAGGGACTGAGGGAGGAAAATGGGAGTTAGTGTTTAATGGGGACAGAGTTTCAGTTTTGCGAGATGGAAAAGCTCTGGAGATGGATGGTGGGGATGGTGGCACAACAGTGTAAATGTACTTAATGCAACTGAACTGTACACTTAAAATGGTCAAGATGGTAATATTTGTTGTGTATATTTTACACAATTAAAAATCTTTAAAGAGAAAAAAATCCTGAAAAATAGATGATTAGTTTCTAGCAGCCCCAGGAGAGACAAAGGGCCTGGTAAAACCCTGGGTAGAGGTGGAATTTCGATGTTGGATGGATGGACAGACAGATAGATAGATGGGTGAAGAGAATGACTAATGAGCTAACAGGTCGGCAGCCCTTGGCCAGAGCTGGCACAGAGTAGGTGCCTTGTATGAGTGTGGGCCCCAGGGCCACACATGAGAAGTGGCTCCTTGCTAAAGCCCTGACATTTCTGGGTCTGAGGGTGGGACTCTCTGAGGGTGATGGACCACATCAGGTCTGCGTCCCCCAGAAGAGCATGAAGGGTGGATAGACAGCTGTCCCCCACCACCTGGACCAGGCCATCTGATGGACAACTGCCAGTATGACATCCAGGTAACAGATGCCAGCCAGGGTCCATGGTGGTGGGTCCCAAGGGGAGAAGCTTATGGCTTCTCTGGGCCTGGGGGCTTCACAGGCTGGCAACTGGCTCCCTGCTCCTGATCAATGTCCCACCCGACAGTGCCCTCAGGAACTCTGGGGAGGGGGCTGTCCTCTGCTCAGCTCCTCTAAAAGCCAGCATGCCTTAGGGTTAGGCCCACAGCATCAGTCAGGTCTGGAGAGGAGGTTAGAGGCTTCTGGTCCAGCCCTCGCCCTGATACTCAAGGGGTGAGGCCCAGAGAGGGGAGGGGACAGCCCCAAGATTCCCCACGCCTGATAAAGCTTTCACCTCCCAGAACCAGCTCTGGCTCCCTGGCTGTCAGCACCCCATAATTGCACGGTGACTTTGAGTCCATCAGCCCTGCCCTGACAGGATCTGAGGCCTCAGCCTGGGGTGCCCCTGCCTCACCCTCTTGCCCAGGACCTAGGTCCAGTGGGGTTTCCTTGGTCCCCACACCCAGTCTCTGCTCTGCCCAACTCACCCTGAAGCCTAGCCAACCCGTGGGGCTGCCTCAGCTGCCCGCACTGTACCTGCCATGGGGACAGCCTGGATGTCCTGCTCCTGGAGAAGCCCTGCTCAGCTAGGGTGGGGCTGCGACTGCCACCCGAGGGGGCCCTGCCTGCCAGGAGGGGTGGTCAGCCACTCCTGGTCTCCTGGTCCATTCGGCAGCACAGCTCAGCTCTCAGGTGCTCACTTCATTCCCGGTTTCTTGGTAGGAACTTCTTCCTTGTCGCCCAGGTCTTGGTTCTCCACCTGAGCCGGGCACCTGGTCTCAGCAGAGGGGACTCTGGCTCTGGGTGCAGGGCCCCTTCCTCAAGCCACCCTCACACGGCACTGTCAGGCCACTGGCTGGGCTAGTCCGGCAGCAGGCGTGATGCTGTGCGGGAGGAGGGCAGGTGGGAAGGCTGTGACGTTGCAAAACCTCCCACTCCTCCTCCCAGTCCTCCTTCCTGGCTCCCTCCCTTCCCCAGCCAGGAGCCCCCCAGCCATTCCTGATCAATGGGCCCAAGCACGGGGTGGAGGACCATCTTGAAGGCGGGCTGGGTGGTGTGAAGGGGCCCAGGGCTGACCTACTGGAGGGGCTGGGGGCCCATGCGGCCTCGGGCAAGTTGGGGAGGCCACAGTTGCGGCAGCAGCAGAGGGATGAAAGGCAGAAGCAGTGCCCTCTCACCAGGATCCAGACCCCTGACCTGGGGCCGCTGGTGTGAAACCACCAGGAAATATGAGGGGGCAGCCACAGCAAGTGATGGCAGAGGCAGAAGCCCCAAACTGGGTAGGAGGAAACCTTGTCCTCTTGACAGCTTAGCTCAATGAGCTGTGTTACGCTGGCAGGTCCCTGACAGTCCCCGTGCCTCAGTTTCCCCAACTGAACTAAACGCATAATCTCTTCTGCCTGGGAAGGGCTGGCCCAGCCTGGGGAGCAGTAAGCAGGCCCCATCCTGGCTGATGGGGCCTACATAGTCCCCATAGGGTTGGAGGCTGGCCCAGGTTGGAGGTCGCAGGGGCGGTGTCTGCTCTGCCTGTGGGTCTGTCTGTGTTCTCCAGCCTGACCGGCTGCCCCTGCCAGTCCTGGGCTGGGCATTGGGGAACACACGAGCCACTGGTCAGGAAGGCAGAGGGGCTGATGTTCCCTGAAGCTGGTTGCTCTCAGCTGAGAGTATTGTTTGGCTATTTGATCCCTGTCACATGGCCCAGGGAGGGTCATCTGGCTGGACCCCAGGTTCATCTACTCTGGGAGGAAGCATCCCAGGCTATAACACTAGGCAAGGGCACCCCAGGCTGGGCTGGGCATGCTCAACAGGAGACCCCCAAGGCCAGCTCGACCCCCGCATACCTTCTCCAGAGTGTGGCACTGGGGACATGGGGTTGGCAGAGGCCCATTCCTAAGAGGGGCCAACAGTCAGAGAGATTGCAGGGGCTGCTTCTCTCCGAGCGTGACACCCGGTCCCTCCCTGAACCTCATGCCTCATGCAGACCTCTCCTCCCTTCAGCTCAGACGTGCCTGCTGCTTCTGTCTCTAGGTCCCAGATGCCTGCCTGCTGAGCCAGGAGGGGTCCCACAGGGACAGGGTAGGCTGGCCCTGGTACACACCACACCCAGCTGTTGGGGGAAGGCTGCACCCGCTCCGGGGTTTGCTGCCAGACAAGATGCGGCAGGAAGTTCTCCGTGCTTGTGAGGGAGGGTCCTAGTGGTGCCCAGGAGCTACCCAGTGAGGTGTGGCCATGCCACCCTGCCCAGGATCCACAGTGGGGCGGGTGGGAGGTGGGAGAGGTGATGGAGGGGCCTGGTGGCTCCCCCTCAGCCCGGACTCCCAGGGGCAGGCCAGCCTGGGGTTCCGTTGGCTCATGATGTGTGTGAGTATGTGTGTGTGGTTGCACACGCCTTTGCTCTGTGTGATAGGAAACACCCTCACATGTGTACATGAGTGCACTGACATACCAACCTATGAATACATATATGCACACAGATGCTCAGCTGTCATCCCTCGTGTTCACACATGTACAAGCTCCTGTGTGCACAGATACACACGCTCACACACACCCACAACCTCCGTACGCACACACCAGGCACACAGGCACAACTCCACCTCCTGCACAGCCCCCTCCTCTCTGGCCAGCCCTTCCCGCCGGAGGCGCCGACTGGCCCCCTGCCCCCTCATCCATCTTGCCTGCCAGCACGTCCCTGGCGCCCCGGTATCCTTCACACCTTCTCATCTGGCTACTCAATAGCAGGAGGCAGTGTGGCAGCTGTGGCCGCGGGGAGATGGATGGGCCAGGCAGGGTTGTGGGGGGGGCCAGGGCGTGATGTCTCAACAGGACAGAGCCCTGGGCTCCACCAGCCCCACTGTCAGCCAGGAACTATGTCCTGTCGGGCTCAGGTGGGTGTGGGCAGCGCCCTCAGGGCCCCGTCCTGCCCTGCCCAGTTCGGCCCTGACATGAACACCCAGCAGAGTGCCTGGGTCAGCAGACCCTGTGCCCACTCCTCCCCGACACTGACTTGGGGTGTCCTGGGTGGCGGAGGAACCTCTGCCTCCCGGGTAGGACTTCCCCAGCCCCAGGCCTAAGGCACCTCCTCCCTGTGTCCCCACACCTGGGTGGACAGAGCCTTGTTGAGCTGTACCCCTTCCCCAGCCCTGTCTCCCCCTGATCTTCCATGGGCACTGGGTTCATTACACACCTGGAAATGCTCATCCGGGCTATGCGCCCGACCACATACAGATCCTCCCAGAACAGCCAAGGTACTGAGGCTGTTGGAAACACGTATGCACACACACACACACACACACACACACGCATAGCACCTGAAGCAGGCACATGCATGGGTACCCCACACACATGTGCATATACATGGGCACACACTTCTGCTCTCCCAGGTGTGCAGGGGCTTGGAGACCCCCCTCTGTTAATGGCCTCTGAAAGCCCTTCTGCAGTTTTTCCCCAAGTCTCCTCCACAGCGTAGGATCTTCCCTGGAGAAGTGTGGGCACAGAGACAGCTATCACTGGCCCCAGGACACACAGCATGTCCAAGGCCACACTGGGCCAGAGCTGCCCTGGATCCTGAGGCCACAGAAAGGGGCCAAGCAGGACAGAGGATACGAACCATGAACCCCTAGACATCTTCCACTTTATAGAATGGGAAACTGAGGCATGAAGGTGGCAGGTATGAAAAGGATCATGGTATATATCAGGTGGCAAGGGGACCCCTGAGCTGGGCATTGTGCCTCAGGCTGAGGCTGGGGTGGCCTGGGTTAGGGACCCGGGGTGGGGTCGGGGGCCGGCATGGACAGGGCGGGCACGGAGAACGCGAGCTTCTCAGTCTGCAAGAAGGCGATGCCCTTGTCGTAGTAGCCAGCCTCGTTGATGAATATGGGGTACACGGTGGACCCCCCCTCATAGAGCACGTCCTCACCACTGAACATCTGGAAGATGGGTGCACCAGGCCGCAGTGGCTCGAAGTCTCGGTCCTGGGAGGAGAGCCAAGGGCTAAGATTGCTGGGGCTGACTTCTGCCCCGGCCCCAGTCAGGGTGACCCAGCAGGGACTGCCCAAGAGATGCCCCTCACTTAGGGCCTCGCCCACTCACTCCATCACTTTCTCAATCAATGTGACAGGTGTCTGCTGAGATGCCTAGAAATGGAGACACCAGTCACCTTAGAAAGACAGTTGTCATTGTGGAAGTGTAGCCTAGCGGTTATGGGCACAGATAGTGAAGCCTGGGTTCAAATTCTTGCTAACTGTGTGACCTGGAGCAAATCACTTAACCTCTCTGTTCCTCAGCTTCCTCGTCTGTAAAACAAGGACTATGCTCTCTTCCCTATCGTCCTGAGGTTTAAATTAAATGGCTAATAATGCTTAAAATAGTATCTGGTGCTTAGTATAATAAATACAATATAAAAGTTTATTAAATAAATTTTAAAATTGTGCAGGAAATCACTCAAAATAACTGTTATTACTTAGCCTCTTCAAGGAAGACAGGCAGGATGGCTTAAGACCTCTAGCCCTAACACTGAAAGGATGGAGTCCCCTCCACCACAACGCTGTTCCAAGTAAGGTAACACCTCAAAATAAAACCCAAAGTTATAATCAGAGCAAAAAGGTCCAACCAAGTTCTGATTTTTCCTACAGTTGTTACTTTGGTCCTTCAGAATATTTTTGATATATCAAATTCTTCCCAATATTCTCTCTCTTTCATGTTTTCAGCGCATGCCAGGTCTGTCTGCTGGGTCGCTGCCCTGCCTGTGGGTCTGATAGGGCTGACGGAGGGATGTGGAGGCCCCTGAGACAGACACCCATCCTTGCAGCGGTTCAGAATTACTTGATCACCTCTGATACCGGAGAGTTCCCGCGCCTAAGTTCCACCCGCAGAAAAGGACCCTGCTGGCCTACAAGGACTCATCATGAAGGAGGGGCTTCTGGCTTGGCAGTGGGTTCAGCAGTTGAGCTTTGAGGTGCGCGTGGGGAGGACTGGTGCCAACAGAACAGGTGGCCCCCTCTGAAGCCCTCTAACCTCTGAAGGCCAGATGGAGAACTTGGGGAATAGTTCCTAATGAGGCTAAGGCTGGGGCACCCAACTTGGGCACTCCTGCTACCTGGGTACTGCAAGAAAACAGAGGCCAGGGGGAGCATGGGGCTTGTTCCACAGCCACCCCATGTGGCAGCAAGCAGAGCGGCAGCTGGTGGGCTACCCGTTTTCCCCAACCTTCTCCCTGCCAGATGTAGAAGCAGGGTCACCCAGTTCCTGGACCATTCAGGAAGGGGAGTCCTGGAGAGGGAGATGCTGGGCTCCACGCGAACGTGCATAGGGACGCTCGAGGAAGTCATTGGAAAATAAAGAGGGGCTCTGTATTTGCACCTCCAAGCAGGGGAATGGGGCAGGCCTGCTCCACGTCCCCTCCCTCCCTCTGCCTTCTGTGGCCAGGAGAGGTGTCTCCGGGCTATTGAGGAGCCTCTGGTGTCCTCCACAGGCACTGTGAGTGTCACTGGGGCCCAGCGCTCCAGGCTCATGTGCCGGGTTCCCAGAGAGGCTTGGGGGCCCAGGCTACCGTCCTGCTCTTAATTATAAGATGCCGGTGATTCTGTGGGAGGCTCTGTGGTCCCTGCCTCTGGGCCTTGGCTTTCGGATCCCCTGCCCGCCCCCCCCAGTCCCCTGCCCCAAGGCTGTGACCTAGGAGGCCACACTCCATAGCACGTGCGCGCGCACACACACACACACACACACACACACACCTGCAGCTGAGGATGCACCGTGCCTGCCAGGTCCCCCGCCTCCGTGCGTGGGAAGTCCACGCCCCTAAGGACTCGATATGCTTCCATCTCAAAGGCAGGAAAGGCTGTGCCTGTGCGGGGAGTGTGGGGTAGGCTCTATGCATGAGCTTGTCCGTCCCTCCAGGCCCCAGGGCAGAGTGGGCTGTGAGGGCCCCTCAGGACTGGTTCCCAGCCCACCTGAAAGCCTGGCGCCTTAGCCCCTGGGCCAAGCCCTCTCCTCTTTGGGCCTCAGTTTACCAGCAAATCCTGGGGGTCTCACCCTGGTTGAAGAGCTGGATGAAGTCCAGAGCTGCCGCCACCAAGGCCCTCATCCTGGTGAAAAGGTCAGCCCGCAGCACGCCCTGAGGCTGGGGACCCAGCTCCAGGGCTGGGGACCAGGAAGGAAGGGGTCAGGCAAGTGCCCCAGAGAAGGGGGATGCTGGACCCCAGGCCCCTGACACCGCCCATCATCTGGCCCCGCACTTCCCAGCCCTGCCAATTTCTCCCACGGTCGTGGCACACCTATTCCGTTCTTGGCCACCGAACCCAGGCTACCACTCTCCTCCTTGGGCAGCTGGTACAGGATGACCCGGCAGGGCAGCTCCGGGCTCAGCATCTGTGAGCAGAGGGGTGGGTCAGGGCCCCAGGAGGGGAGATGGGGAGGCACATAGAGAAAGCACAGGGCACCACATGGGGAAGTGGGGTGAGGGGTCCAGAGGGCCTGGGTTATCTGCGGGTGGCCGGGGAACCACCCCCTCCGCACCCCCAGCCATGGAGGCACCAGAGCCATTGGTGTTCTCTTTCCACCCTTCCAATCTGGGGTGACAGGGCCACCTGTAGGTGGCGGTACAGGTGCATCGCAAAGACATTGTGGGCGGTGTCCACGATGAGGCAGGTGCCCATGTTGGCTGTGGTGTTGTGCAGGTCGAGGACAAAGTCAAAGGCCCGGCCTGAGGCCATGGGCCCCAGCAGCTGGTTCAGTTCTCGGGCCCTTGTCACCTCATATGGGTCATCTGGGTGGGCCCTGGCACTGTAGGGATAGGTGTGGGGTATCAGCCACTGACAGTCTCTGTCTGTCAGAGAGACAGAGCAGCTCAGGGACTCATCCCTCATGCCTCTGTGGCATGCCTGTCTTACCCAGAGCCCTCCTTGGCTCCCCACTGCTCCCGTAAAGTTGAAACCCCCAGCTTGGCCTTGCCAGCCTGCCTTATCAGCGCTCACTCCAGCCACACTTCTTAGCACTGTGCCGGTCTCACTGCCAGACCTTTGCACCTGCTGGGCCCTTCCCTGGAAACTCCTTTTCTCTTCTTTTCACCTGGTTAACTTCTGATCACCCTTTGGGGTTTGGCTGAGATGCTACCTCCTCCAGGAAGCCTTCCCCGACTACCCATAGCCAGGTTAGATGCTTTGTGTTGCCCCCACCCCTGCATTTTGCCTCCTGGATTGTGTTTGCTGAGTTTATCCTGTCTCCCCCAATGAGCTGAAGACGACACCTTGGTCGTACTCCCCATTCTCAGAGGAGGCCCTGACCCACTGTAGTATCAGGAAGGGCTTCCTGGAGGAGGTGACATCAATCTGGATTTCCCTAAATTGAAAAAGGAAGAATGGGCATTGAGAGCAGAGGGGTGTGCGCTGCTGGTGACTGGAGGGGGAGTTTGAGGTGAGGACCTCGGTGTCAAGCTAAGGGGCTGGGCCAGCCTGGTGGTCAGGGGCCCCAAGGCAGCGAGGACACTTACGTGAGGACGGTGTTGGTGAAGGTGCGATTGAGGTCACGGTCCATGTAGCGACGGCAGGCGGCTGTGGCCGCCGGGTTGGCCAGCACAGGCATGGCAGAGAAGCTGGGTCTCTGCAGCTCCCCCGGGGCCCGCAGCCAGTGCTGGGCTAGGCAGACGCCAGACATCTCATTGCCGTGGGTGCCCCCAGTCACTGCCACGCGGCGCAGAGGCTCTCGGGGCACAGTCAACGAACACATCCTGGTATGCAGTGAAGGACCTGGTGGGAGTACCTGCTGAGGCGACCCCAGCACAGACGTAGAGCCCAGTGCTCAGCTCCAGGATAGTGGTGATGAGCTCCCTGAGATCTGACGAGTCCAAGCTGGGCAGGGCAGCTGCCTGTCAAAAAGTATGGCTGGCTGGTACCTTGGCTAAGTCCCACTGCACCTCCATGGCTCAGCTCAGGGTTTGTCCCTCCTGGTGCCGGCAGCGCCTTTAGCACCCTTCCTGGGAGGGCACCCTGCTTTTCTCTGAGACCACTTTCCTGCTCCCTTCGGAGAGAAGGCATGTCTTCCTCATAAGTTGGGGCAATGGATTCACCGAGACACACACCCTGTAACAAAAGGGTTAGGCTCCCATTCTACAGATGGGGAAACCAAGGCATAGGACGGGGAGCGGAGAGCATCACATGCATTAGCTACGGAGCTTCAGGGTTCCAGGTGACATCTGCTCCTTCCTGCCCCTCCTGCGTGCTCCTCTGAGCCAGTGCAGGGACCTCAGGGAACAGGGTGGTTACCTGCCGATGGGGGGTCTGGGCTTCCTGGCCTGCCAGGGCTGGGGTGCCCCTTGTAGACTGGCTGGTATTTATAGGGCTGGAGATCCATGGGCAGGAAGTGTTTGCCATAAGTTGGTGGAGAGCAGGGAGTGGGCGGTGCGGGTTGAAGTCCAGCCAGAGGTCAGGAGCTCTGTGGTCTCCCCACCCAGCTCCACCCCACACTGCTACTGGCCATGGCCACAGTCCACTAAGTTCAAGCCTGTAGCCGGGCTTGGATCCTTGCCCCCACCTCCCAAAGTCAGGTAGGGCCCCCACTGGGGAGCTACACTAGGCCTTGGAAAATTATTTGCAGGGAGTCTTTAAGGCTTGGGATGAAGATGAACTTCCCCCGAGAGCCTCAGAAGGCTGTCAAGCGTGGACTGTTTACTGCATAGGGGTCCAGCCAAGGCCGGCGGGCCTGGAATGCAGCCTGTGAGCCACTGACTGGGCCGTAGGCCACCACCAGACCAGGCTACTGCGTTTCCTATTAAGACATGTGCCTTGGTAGCTGCCCCTTCTCTCTATCCCCTCAGCAACATGCTTCTGTCCTTGCAGCCCCCAGAGGAACAGGTGTAACACAGAGATTCATCTTGCTTTGTTTTGGAAATGACCTTCAGACCCACTTCACAGATGTGAACCTGGGGCTCAGACAGAATGCCCAAGGGCACACAGGGCACTAGAGCAGAGCTGGGGCTGGAACCTGGGGGTGTCCAATCTGAGCCCACCCTCTGGGCCTGTCCCTACCCCAGGCTTAGAGTTGGTGTGAGGGTTAAATGGGATCACATGTATTTAGGCCCCAAGGGTCCCCACTCCAGGGTACAGTGGAGTCCAGACTCATGTAAGTGATGCTACTGTTGGGCCCAGAGGCCCTGGCTGCAGGGGGGCTCCTGACCACACATCTCCCAGAGCTTCCCAGGGCTCTGTCATGGCCTCAAGGACGGTCCAGAGGTCACTGAAGAGACAGGCAGAGCTAGGCAGAGCTGGGCCGTGAACTGCCCCCCTCCATTTCCACCCTGCCATCCCCAGACATCTGGTCTCAGGCCTTCTTCACTCCCATACTTAGTCCTCCCAGGCTGGTTCATCCCTGGCCAGAACCAGGCCCACCAGCTGGCATTTCCGGTGGCCAGGCCCCTCCAGACCAACCCTCTTTGCAGCTGCGTAGATCACATTCAACTCATGGTGAGGCCTGGGCCTGCCTCCACTGTCCTGCCCTCCACCCTGATTATGGGGACGGTGGCTCCCATCAGGGCAGTGGGTATCTTAGTAGGGTAGCTGGGCAGGGGTGATGAAGTGTGAAGCTGGGTCTCCAAGGGAGCGGGGTCCCCTGATACCTCCTGGAGGGGAGGACCCCCTCCTAGGGTCTGGAGGGCAGCCAAGGGAGGGCAGAGACCACCATCAGGGTCATTGAATCTTCACCTGCATTGGCCCTGGAGGGCAGCGAGGACCTGGGCTCTAGGAGGTGGAATGACTTGGCCGGAACTGGTAGGTGATGGTGGAGCAAGTCGGCAGGTGAGCCTGTGTCTGTCTCCCTCCCAGTCCCAGCTGCCCACATACTCTGGGCAGGCGCCTCAGGGCCCGCGGTTACTCCAGAAGCCATGGTCTCCGATAGAGAGGCTGCCCCCTCTGCTGGGATTCTGCTGACTTGTTGCTGGCCTCTTGAGGAGGAAGGAAGGGCCTACTCAGCAGACCTGGCTATTTTGTGGGGTCCTGGGGGCTGGGGCACTTTCTGCCAGGAGGTGCTGGGCCCCCAACTCTGGGGAGGAGAGCAGTAGGGGGTCCTGCAAAGTTTCACTTCCCTTGGTGGGCATCCAGCTTCCCTGTTTCAGAGGGTGTATACAGAATGGAAGGGGGTCCGGGAGCCAGGGCAAGAACCCCCAGAAACAACAACCCCCAATCCCGACTGAGCGCATGTGTGTGTGTGTGTTGTGGATCTGTGTGTTCACGTCTGTGTCATGTGTACCGACGTGTGTCTGTGTTGCATTAGCGAGAACAATTGAGATGGGCCTGCTGAGTCTCACCTTTAAACCCAGGAAGTAGAGGGGTCCCCTGACCCCCTTGGCTCTGACACCCATCCCTGACAGGCTGTGTGACTTGGGGAGAGTCAGTGCCCTCTCTGGGCCTCGACTCCTCCTGAAATGGGAGTGAGGCTATCTTCCAGCCCCAGGCAGCTGTGAGGAGTGATGGCGCACCCCAAGCTTGGAACAGGCACATGCACGGCAGACCCTGGCAGGACAAAGGGCAGTGACATTGTGTCAACATGGCCAACATCGTCACCACAGTTGGGGAAACTGAGGCTCAGAAATAAGTTAAAACCTGAACCAACCCACAGAATTGTAGGGCTTGGCCCAGGAGAGCCATGTGACGTGAGAGCTACTCCTATGGGCCACTGTCCAGTGGCTTTGGAGCTCCTGCCTGACTGCCCTCCATCCTCACCAGGTTCTAACTCCCTCTTTGGCCTCTGCTCACCCCCCATCTGCTGTCTTTTCACAGCACCCTCGTCACAGCCTGTTCCTCCATCCCAACCCCCCACCAGAACCGCCCTGTCCAGTTCATCCCACTGGCCTGGTGTTCTGGGGTGGGGGTGAGAGGAAGACACCTCATATTGTAGTTTTTCTTAATGGCCCCACTCTAGACTACGGCCAGTTGCCACAGTGGAAGCAGCACCTACGGCTGAAGTTGACCCCTGAGCCCTGAGGGACCCTGGGATGGCCCTTAAGCCTCGGGCGGCAGAACATCACTGCTGGACAAGGAGAGGCTGCTGTCCCAGACCTTGAGGCCACGACAGAGCCCTGGAGAGTGTGTGGTGAGGGGCCCCTCTGCAGCCAGGGCCTCTGCCCAACGCTGGCTTGGCTTATGTAAGAGTCTAGACTACACCGCATCCCAGAGTGGGGACCCCAGGGCCCCAGACACACGTGATGCCATATAACCCTCACACCAACTCTATGAGGTAGGTGGGGACCCCATTCGACACAATAAGAAAACAGAGGCTCAGAGAAGTGAAGGGTCTTGTTCAAAGGCACCCAGTCACGATGTGGCTGTGAAGCCATGTGAACCCAAGCTTCCTAGGTGGTGGCGCCACTGCAGGAAAGGGTCTGGTGCTATGTGAGCCAGACTAGGCCACTGAGACATCTGGAATGTGAGCTGTATTCCTGGGGGAGGCAGTGCTTGAGTGGAGGTGGGGGAGGGGCAGAGGTCAGCGGGAGGGAGAACTGGGAGGAGAGAGCCACTGTGCAAAGGCCTGGAGGGGCTTGAGGCTCTCTGATCTGTGTTTAGGACACGGACTTTGTTCTGTGTATGGATGACACCGTCTCCAGGACTGGGCCTGGTCAGCCATGACTGAGAGAGAAAAGGGCTGGAATTGGGAAGGGTGGTGTGACTAGGGGCTGCTGGTCATATGCGTGGTCTCTCCTGAACAGCCTCCCCAGGTAGAAGGGAGAACATGCTCTCAGCCTCCCTTATGGCCAGGACGCAGTCGTGTGACTCTGTTCTAGTAGTCAGGGGCCACCGAGGGAGACGCAGGCATTCTGGGACTGCCCTCCCCCCCTCAGAGGCCCCCCCAGAGCCACATTTCCCTTGGAGGCTTTGCCCTCTCTCTGAACCACTGCCACCAATGGCCAAGAGGACAAAGGGAACAAGATTAGGTGTGGGCACAGCAGTGAAATTCCGTCTTCACTGGGCAGAACCTTCTGTTCTTTGCTCACTGGGCTCAGTCCCCATGGCCTGGAGACGCTCCGATTCTTTTCAATCCCTCTGGCTCTCTGTTCAGTCCAATGGCCATTTTGAGGCAACAGCTTCCCATGGCAGGGGTGGGGAGAGTGGAAACCTCTCATAGGCAGGCCCACTGGTCACTCAGCTTCTACCCAGGCCACCTACCCGTCCAGCAGTTCATCCACCACCCCACCCATCTGGCCTCACCTCATTCATCCATTCAGCCAGCCACTCACTTGCCTTGCTACCCACTCATTAACTCATCCATCTAGCCATACAGCTATACATCCGTCCTCTCACTTCCTTACTCATTCTTTCCTTCACTCATCAACAAGCCCTGTTAAGCACCTCTTTTGAGTCTACTTCGTACCCTTTTGGAGAAAACTGTTCCCAACAATTCCCAGAGGAACAGGAAAGTCATATTTTCCCTTTTTCCTCTCAACCTCAAGCCACTGGCCCAAGTTTTTCCATGGCTCTGAGGGGTGAGGAACCCACTGAAGCAAGACTGGGGGGATCGGGAGGGGACTCCCAGTTTCAGGACTAGGGAGAGAGCAAAAGGCTGGTCACCATGGACCAGATATGCTCTGTTTACTGATTCCCACCTCACATTTCTCAGGAAAGTCCACCATCACTCAGCTCTGCCCTGCTTTTCTGTGTAAACTTCATTCTGCCCTGTCCCATCTCGAAACGTCAGTTTCCCCATATGTCAGGTGATGTGGCCATAAGTAGACTCTGCCCGCTCTGACCTTCTACTGGGAGTCTAGAGTAGGGATGACAGACATGACCACCGTGTACACAGCCCTCTCCTGTATCCATAGCAGACATCACTAATCAACTGTTGCACATCCCATTGATTCCACACACAGCATCAACATTCTTGTCAATTACATACTTCAGGCAATTGGCCCGATCTGGGCTCCAGATCTGATCACTTCAGGTCAGACAAACCCAGTTCCCCAAACCATGTGTGAATGGAGCTGTTAGACATCGCTCTGTATTTTGAGAGCCTAATTACAGATCCAGTACGAGGGAGTCCTTTTTAACATGAGAGCTGCCCAACATTGCGGGGAGGCAGGTTGAGTTCTCTGTTACCAGACACATCCAAGCAGAGGGTCAGTGAATCTGCCAGGAAGATACAGAGGGACTTGGGCCCTGAAAGGGGTGGCCCAGCAGCCTAGAGGTCCTGCCCAGCTGGGGGACTGCTCAGACAAAGCCCCAGGAGCAGGCTCTTAGCACTCCTGGATGGGACACCCACTTTTGGGAACCACTGAACACTGGGGCAGCAGCAGGACAGAGGGCTGTGGGGTGGGCTGCTGGAGGCAGGCAAAGCTCTCACAGAAGGGTGCAGCTCTGGAAGCTCAGGACCCAGTTGAGCAGCTGCTTTCTCCTGGTAGTATAGGGCGGGTAGCGGATTTCCTTGAGCTTCTCCAGGCCTGAGTGGGCCAGCAGGCAGGCGCGGTGATGGGAGAAGGTGTCAAAGGAGAACTTGCCGTGGTATTTTCCCATCCCGCTGTTGCCTGCATGGGCACAGAACACGCAGTCAGGCCCTCAGTAGCCAGCCGAGGCATCATACAGACCAGGGCTCTGCCAGTCACACGCAGGGTGACCTGGGTAGGCTACTTTACCCCTCTCAGCCTCAGTTTTCCCATCTGTAAAGTGGGCTCATCATCAGAGGCTGTGGGTAAAGGGTGTCGCCCTGAGCCTGGCACCAGCTCAGTGAACATTGGGGATAGCAGGTGCCGTGCCAGCTGTTAGGACAAGATAGGTAGACAGTGGTCAAGAATGTGCGGGGTTGAATCCCGGCTCTGAACTAGCTGTGTCACTTTGGGTGGGTGTCCACCTTGGTCTCCTTCTCTGTGACATGGGGTGACAATGGCACCCATCTCTTAGATTTGTGGGGGTTGGGGAAATGTTCAGACCCGGGGACACAGTAAGCACTGTCTTGTTATGAGCCCTCAGTGTCTAGGTGAGGAGGCAGCCAAGGACCAGGCAGCTTCTGCACTGGGAAGCCCAGGGGACCCAGTCTGCTGGAGTTGGGGGTAATCAGGGATGGCTTCCGTCAGTGAGTGAGGCCTCAGGGATATGGAGTTGACCAGTTGAAGGGGGTGGGTGTGGGCAAGAGGGACCCAGGCTTGGGGATGACAGAGAGCCCTGGAGGTAGGTGACCTGTGGCCAGTTAGGACCTGGGCAGAGCTCAATGTGGCTGGGGCAGCAGGCAGGGAAGAGGGGAGAGAACAGAGCAGGAAACCATGGCCAGCACAGGATGCAGGATGGGCTGGCCTCCAGGAGCTGTGAGTCAGGGGCCTGGCGTGATGCCTGAGGGGCCTGGGAGCCCTGGGAGGTTTCCTCTGGGAGCAGCAGGACCAGATCCACTCCCAGGCAGACCCCCACGCCTCCCTGAGGAGCGGGGGCTAGGACTAGAGACAGGCAGCCTGGTGGGCTGGGGAGCGGGGGTCCCAGAGCCGGGCACAGCGAGTCATGTGTTGGTTCTCCACCTGCTGTGTGCTCCTGTGACACCGGCCACTCTCCAGGGAGGGGCTAGGTCCTGCTGAGTGTGGACAAGTAGAGGGCAGTCTCGGGCCTTCCCATTCCACGGAGGAGGACGTGGGCTCAGAGAAGGGAAGTGGCTATGCCTGAGGCCAGGCCTTTGCAGCAGGAATGGGGCTGCGGGAGGGGTGTGTGCACTCACCTGGGCCTCCCTTAGGGGCAGGTGGAAGACCCCTGGGGGTGTCGTGCTGAGGGGTGGACTGGGGCACTTGGGGTAAAGGAGCACACAGGCTGCCTGGAAATTGACAGCTGCCTGGGGGCTGAGAGGCAGACAGGAAGACGTGCCTTGTGGGGGAGAGCGGGGGCCTGATCGCTGTGTCTGTGGACCCGCCCATGTGGAAATGCAGAGCCAGCTGGAAAGTTCCGCTCAGGACTGTGTGTGCGGAGCTGGAGGAAGGTGCTGGGTGCCATTCAGTCAGTGAGGTAAGAGAAGGCAGAGCTCTGCCCGCACCTACCCACTCCTCCAAAAGGCAGGCTATTGAGAGTCATGAACACGAAGCCGTCGTTCCCACTGAAGTTTCCGCTGCTGGTCCGGGCCAGCACCTGCTTGACCACCTGGGAAGAAGCAGCAATGAGGCTGAGAGGCTGGAGAGCAGAAAGCCAGTCGTCTGTCCCCAGCTCCCAGGGGCTCTGCCCAGCCCCCTCAGGGCCCTGGAAGGATCTAGTTTGCCCTGTGAGCCGAAGGGGATGGTGGGCAGCTGGAGTACGTGGCTGTGCAGCAGCTGCCAGCAGGCTCCCTACTTGGGACACGTTTATAGTACGTCTGCTCACCTGTGCAGGGTGCTGGGACACAGACTCAGGCCTTACCGGGAGGTGGGACCCCAGCGTTTGCCTGGGGACAGGGTGAGTGCAGGGTGGTCAGTAAGGTGTCCCAAGGGAGCAATGTCACATGCTTGCTGAGTCTCAAGGGGCCAGGAGTCATTCAGGCAGAGAGGAGAAGGGCCCGCAGGCTCTGGGAGGGGGACACGGAAATGGGGGACGGGGACTGTGGAGCAATAGTTCGGGGAAGTCAGATGGATCACGTGGTCAGATTAGAAACATGCACTTGGTCTTGGCTTGACTTACTGAAGGCCCTTCCTCTTCAATCTATAGCTTTACTTGAAGAAAGAGAAGGACAGAAAAGATTAGCAGACACCAGTTTTGCATGAAAACTTCCCTGTACTTGGTTCCAGTGTGGGACCCAGAGATAATGGCTGGGTCAGGGCTTGTCTGAAGGGTAGAGGGGACCCCCCATAAGGGGGCTCAGAAGTCACGTTGAGACCAGCGGTAATGACCGCAGAGGACAGAGTCGGAAGCATGGATGTTTGGAGAGGACGAAGGGCAAGTCGCATGGGGTGGGACGTGTCGTAGGTGTCCCAGGGTCCTGGGACCAGTACTGCCAGTCAGAAAAGCCCGGAAGCAACTGTGATGCCACCTGGTCCCTGTTCCAAATACCTGGGTTGCATTTTCTAAAGTGAACACAACCCAGAAAACCAGGGCTCCTGGAGGAATGGCTGATTGTAGGGCTGGGCAGAGAAAATACAGGACGAGCCTGTGCTTCTTCTAGACCCAGAAAGGAAGGAAGTGGTGAAAAAGCAAGAAGATGGGCAGGTCTCAGGGACACAGCAGCTCCTAGGGACCAAAGCGGGACAACTTGAGCAAGGAAATAAGGTGGTATTGGATCGTAACCCAGAGAATAAAGCAGATGCACACGAGTCCATGCTGATGTAAAGAAATGATTCAGAGCCAAACCTTTCGTACAGGTTCCATATGACATATGTAGATATGGCCCCTTCAGCAGGCGGAGGTTAATCCACCCTCTTCCACGGAAGGTGGGCTACACTTTGTGCCTTGCTCCCAAGAATAGAGTAAGCAAAGGAAAAACAGACACTTCTCAGTGGAGACCATGGCAGACGTGACCTTGGCCAAGTGGGGAAGGTTAACCTCACCAGGGATGTGTGGCTCTCGTGTACCCGATATGATGGGCAGAGTTCAGCCCTCGCCTCTGTTGTGCTCTTTCATGAGAAAAACAACAGACCACTGACACTGGGGACTCTCTGCTGGAGACTGGCCGGTACCCCCAAAGCGGAGAGGCGATCGCAGGCCAGAGGAGCCATGAAAACTAAATGCAGCGTGGGACCCTGGTTTGGATTCTGGGCAAAAAGAAAAACTGGCAAAATCTGAATTCAGTCTAGAGTGTAGTTAACTGTAATGTACCAATCAGTGTCAGTTTCTTAGTTTCGACCCCTGTAAGGGCCCTTAACGGGAACCTGGGTGTAGGGTGTATGGTCCCTGGAATACCTTTGCAACTTTCCTGGAAATCTAGTCATTCCAAAATAAAAAGTCTATTTAAAAGAATATTGTGTAGGCTGAGATGGGTCTCGTGAGAGCTGGTGGGAGGGGGAGGTGTGTCCTGCCCATGTGTCTCAGGCTGCCCCCAGGGTCTGGAACAGAGCAGGGGTCTGGAGGGGAGGGGAGGGGACAACCAGGGCTCCTTCTCAGCCTGCGTGTGCTGGTCACACACCCCAGTCATTCCACCCCAGGCTGTATGTGCCTTCCATGAGCCAGGCACTGAAAGGAGACACTGCGTCCCCAGGTCAAAATGATGAGGATGAGGTGGGACTGACCAAGAGGGGATGCTGGACCCCGAGAAGATCCCAGGGAGCTGCCCATTGAAGGCCCAAGAGAGTGTGGCCTAGATTGTAGAGGGAGGGAGGCCCACTTGCTCCCGGAAGAAAGTAAGGGACAGAGCCAAGAGTGCCGCCGTCCGTGCCACCATCCCAGAACTCCTGTGACTGCCCCAGACGGCCCAGGACCCTCTACCTTCCCCTTCTCAGCCCCTCGGTCCTCTGCTGGCACCTGCCCCATCTCTGTCCCGTCTGACCAGCCCTGCCCGAAGCCCCACCTTGTTCCTGGTGGAGAAGGCGTACAGGGCCAGGGGCTTCTCCCGACGGTTGATGAAGTCGATGGCCTCGTCCAGGCTCCTCACGTTCAGGATGGGCAGGATGGGCCCGAAGATCTCCTCCTGCATCACCGGCTCCGTCTGCTGCACGTCCACCAGCACTGTGGGCGCTGCCCGGGCACAGGGCACAGCTCAGCCCGGGGCTGGGGCCTCGGGTAGGTCTCCGGGACCTAGGGCCCCAGGCTCAAGTCCACTCCAAGGAGAAGTCTCCCCATGGCCCTGAGAAGTGACTCGGGAGCAAGGCCTGTGGGGCCCAGAGAACCCCCAACCTTGGTCTTACAGTCAGAGGGTGACCGGATCTCAGACCCCTGGATCCGAGGCCCGAGGTGCCAGCCTGTCGGAGCCGCAGCGTCACTACTGAGCCCTTCAGCCCAGGAGACGGGGCTGCTTTGTAATGACAGCCCAGCGAGTGCTCAGGACGGGCCTTTGGAGGTCAGGACCCAGGAATTGTGAGCTCACAGGACCTGGGATCACGGCCTGTGGAGCCGCAGAGCATGGGATGGAGGTTGGGAATCTGAGCACCCGGGAGCCCTGGAACACCAGGGGCCCAGCTCGGAGACGCCAGGGCGTGGGCCAGAGTGTGGAGTCATGGGGCCACAGGCTTAGAACGCAGGGACGTGGGGCATCGGTGTCAGGGACTCGTGGCACCAGAGCCAGGGACCAGTCTGAGCTCCCACAGTGGGGCCGTGGGAACCTCAGGGAGCAGACTCGGGGACCCAGCTGTGGCCTGCAGTGTGGAAGGGCCTTAGCTTCGGGGTGCCGTGGCAGGGAGAGTGGGACTCACCGATATAGCGATCCCTCTCGTCGCTCTGGCCTCCGATGGCCACGCGGCCACAGCCCAGCAGGCCCTGCAGCCTCTGGAAATGCTTCTCATTGATGATGCGGCCCAGGTTTGGGGAGCTCCTGGGGTCGTCGCCATAGAAACGGGTGATGGCACTCTGCATGGCAGGCAGCAACCGCTCCTGCATTTCAGGGCTGCACAGCACGTAATCGGGGGCCACGCAGGTCTGGCCCGTGTTGTAGCAGCGGAACAAGATCACGCGGTTGGCCACGGTCTGGGGGTCGCAGTTGTCGTCCACGTAGCAGGGGTTCTTGCCCCCCAGCTCCAGCGTGATGGGTGTCAGGTGCTCGGTGGCAGCGGCCATGACAATCTTGCCAACTCGAGGGCTCCCTTGGGACATGAGAGTTGACCCCTCATCTTCAAGTGGCCTTGGCACCACCTCAGATGTGCCCTCAGCCCCGCCGCTCAGGTCCTGCCCCTCCAAGGCCCAGAGGCCCAGCTGGTTGCCATCTGGGATGGTCTCCACCGCTGACCACAGCCTCCTCCCCTCAGTGCCTTCCCAGCCCTGCTCTGGATATCCCCACTTTCCCCAGGATACTGGCTGGGCCACCCTCACCTGTGAAGAAGATGTAGTCAAACTTGTGTTTCAGCAGCTGCTGCGTCTCCTCAGGGCCGCCCTGCACCACAGCAAAGCAGCTCTGCAAAGCAGTGGGTGGCTCAGGGGACACTGCCAACCCCAGGGTAAGCCGGGCCACCCTGGCAGAGGCGAGATGCTGATGGGGAGGGCCACTCTCACCTGGTCCAGGTACAGGGGCAGCACCTCGGCCAGGACCTTCTCTGTGCCCTGGCTTATTTCTGATGGCTTCAGCACCACACAGTTTCCTGCAGGGGCAGACAGGGGAGACACAGTGGGAGACCAGCGCCCCCACCGCCACCCAGGAGCTGGCCTCGGAAATCAGAGACACAGAGGGCATGGAAAGCTGGAGGCACCCCATAATGGAATTCTAGGGGACCCTTTTGGGAAGGGCCATTGGGCTGGGAGGGCATGGGGCTCAGGATTCTCTGTTCACCTGCAGCGAGGGCGCCCACCAGGGGCAACAAGCTCAGGTTCACAGGATAGTTCCAGGGGGAGATGATGAGCGCCAGGCCGAAGGGCTCCTTCCGGATGAAGGCGGAGTCCAGCTGTGTGAGCTGCGGGGCAGGATGAGCAGTGAGGCCCCACCAAGGACCACCCCAAAGCCCCCCTCCCGGGTCCTCAAGCTGCCTGTGCAGTGGAGTCCCAATGAAAGGACAGAGGTCCCGAAAAAGTCAGTGACTCTGGGGCAGGGATGGCGAAAGGGCCTGGGCTAGAGCTGCCCCTGGGCACTGCCCCCCACCCGGCAGCCGCTTACCAGGTTCTTGGCCACCGGCTCGTCCTTCATCCAGGAGTGTAGATTCTTGAGGGCCAGATTGACCTCGTTCTGGCATAGGATGAGCTCGGACAAGTCCGACTCAAAGAATGACTGGAGGGAGTGGCGTGAGGGTCAGGCCCGGGGGAGGGTGGTGTGGGGATCTAGCGTGTGGAGTCCCCAGTTCCCACTAGTGATACAGAGACAGCCTCCAGGGACTTCACAGCCAGTCCCCTAGGAACTGCAGTGAGTGCTGAGGAGCACAGGCCCTGGGCCAGGTGACCGGGGCTTCAGTTCCACCTCTGCTACTTCTTGGCTGTGGTACCTTGGGCAAGTGATACAACCCCCACCTGCCTCGGTGTCCCCATCAGTAACATGGGACAACAATTGAAACCGCCTCCCAGGTTTGATAGAGTGAATGTTGTAGAGTGCCTGTATACACTGCCTGCCAGGGAAGGGTCTGTTAAATAAACAGGGATGGACTGGGGACACAGCCAGCTCTCTCCCCTTCACCTTGTGCAGGTCCTGTGCCAGCGCCTCCTGCAGAAGCTCCTTGTGGTCCTGCAGGAAGCGGCCCAGACCCTTGAGCTGCGCAGCCCGGAACTCAGCAGGCCGCGTCCGCCCTGAGCGGAAGGCCTCCCGCAGTCGCTGCAGTGTGTCTGAGAAGGGGTCCATCCTGCCAGTGGGGAGAGGGGGGCAACATGGGCCCGCGCTTCCCACCTTCTCGGGCACTCACCCCGCCTCTGCCTGTACCCATGTGGGCACACAGACACCCACACTGGGACTCACGTGTGACCCCAGAGGGCCAGGGCTGGCCCTGCACCCCCTCAACACACGCATTCCACCCACATTCACTCCAGGCCCCCCATCACCCAGAGCACAAGGCCACAAGCAAAATCGAGGAGCAAGATTCCTTGGACGGTGGTCAGGGCCACCTCTGGGCCTAACCCAGGCACTCTGAGGGTGCTTTGTTTCAGAGGCCACAGAGCTTTTGCAGTGGCAGATGGGGAAACTGAGGCAGAGTGCACCACAGATACCCAGAGCATGAGGAGGGCTCAGTGTCTGCTCTGGGGGGGTGGTCCTGGAAGGAGGGTCCCAAAACAAGGAACAGAGGAGAGCATCTGGTAGGCAGGACATCAAGGAAAGGTGGAGGTGGAGAGGTAGGTGGGCAGTGCTGGGACTGCACGTCTGTGTGTCTCCGTCTGTCTGTCCGTGCCTCTGTGTGTCTCTGTCTGTATGTCTGTGTCTCTCTGTGTCTCTGTGTCTGTCTGGGTGTGTGACTGTCTGTCTGTGTGTCTCTGCCTCTGTCTCTTTGGGTATCTGTGTGGAGTGTGGACATGGGCCTTCAGCAGCATCTCATGGGCCCGAGCCCAGCACCTCAGCCTCAGAGCTTTGGCCGTGGAGAGACATGCGCTCAGCGCCCGCACTGGGCACCTCCACCACTCCTGGGACCTTGGGCAGTTCATGCTCCTCTCTGAGACGTGGGGACAGGCCTGGCCACCCAGACGTCGGTGGACATTGTGGGCTGTGGTTATTATTCTTAGGAACAATAAGACAGTAAAAGCAACTGGTGCTGGCTTAGTGGGTTGTCCCAACTGAGGAATGCGGGAGGTGGGAACAGATGCTGGGTATTCCTAGGAAACACCAGCAAACACACTGTACCTTCCCCATGGCAGCAAGGATACCATTCCCATGGCGGCAGGGGCTCCATACACACTGTCCAGAGGAGGACACAGCCACAGTTGGTGCTCCCTAAAGACTTGTCTGCTCTCTGTGTCCAACCCTTGTCATGGGCTGGAAGAGAACTCGGGTCATGCACTCCCAGGGGCCAGGCCCAGAGTGGGGTGGGGTCCCACCTAGAGCCCTGCCCCAGCGTTGCGGAGGGGCAGTGGGAAATCTGTCCCAGGCCCATTTCCTCCTGAGCGCTTCCTGGAAGAGTTGGGTCAAGATAGTTTGGGTCCAACTCTGGCTGCTGGCACTGCCCACCCTCAGTCCCAGAGCTGGCTTGGAGAACGTCAGGCCTCAGATTCCAGAGTTGCCCCACAGCTCAGCCCGGAATGCCAGTATCACTCACCTGCCCTCACGCAGCATTCCCCGCCTGGGGTTCAAGCAGCACTTGGTTCCACACCCCTGCCCTAACTTCTCCATGGCTCCCTGGGCCTCGCTAAGACTCAGTGCCTCAGCCCTGAATCAAGGCCCAGGGTGTTCCCTGCCTTTCTCAACTGTCATAGTCTGTGTCCCCACTGTGCACATCTGAAGTGTCTGGGGACAGCCTCAGGCGTAGCTTGTCCATGGCCGAATCCCCAGGTCCAGCCCCACCAGTTGACTAATAAAATGAGGAAGCAGACCGCTGGGTGGGGGTGAGGTCAGCAGTGTCCCCAGAGGGGCTGGAGTTGGACAGCTGGCTCCTGTTTCTCATCCAAGGTGCTTCTTTGCCTTGCCCACCCCCTGCAGGGAGACCCGGGGCTTGCTGAGGTGGGGCTGACTAGGGACTCCTCTCTGCCTACCAGGCAGGCCCTGGCTGGATGTGCACCATAGACTTGGCAGCTCTCACGGAGCTCACAATTTAGACATGAAGCAATAAAGACACAGATAATAATAGTGTTATGATCATGGATGGGTGTGCCGCAGACTCTGTGAGAGGACAGCACGGGCTCTGACTGCAGTGGGGAAGGGGCAGGTGTTCTGGACAGAGGGCCCAGCCTGTGCAAAGGCCCTGTGAGAGTGGATCTTGAGAAAAACGATGGAGTTGGGCAGGTAAACGGCCTGACAAGGCCTGCACTAAGGAGTTGGGATTTATCCCATGCGGAGTGGACACACTGCAATACCCAGGAGGGGCAGCAGAGCTGGCACCTGGAGCTGAGCATATGGTATGCATCACCTCATCTGGACCTCATAGTTTTATCACCTCATTGTAAGGATGAGGGAACGGAGGCTCTGAGCAGTGACCTGGTTTGCCCTCTGCACAGCTGCTGTACGGTGGGTTCAGTGTGGTCCCATGGCCCCTCCCCCACAGGGCTGCCACCCTGCTCCACATGTGCCTGCACTTTTTACCCATTTCTCAGCATCTTTCCACAGCTTCCAGATTGTCTACAATGAGAATGCAATTCTTCCAGAACCAGAAATGGATAGTGAGTGTCACTTTTACAACCTGAAACCAGACTTGGTTCTGGCCTCCCCTCCCAAGAAGCTCCTGCATCCCCTCTCCTGACTCCCTAGCACAGCCCTGGTGACACCTGCCTGGTTCCAGTCTGTCTCTGATACCTCCCCCAGCCTGGGAGCCCCTGGAGGGAGGACGGGGTCTGTCCCCACCCCTGGAGCCAGGCCAGCACAGGGCCAGGATGGAGGTCCCTCTGTGAGTGCTGCCAGGTATCTTCAGGGAGAAAAGTGAGACTCAGGCAGGAGAAGTCACCTGAGGAGACGGCACAGCCAGGGCAGCACAGCTCCCTGCAAGGAGCCCTGTGGCCTCAATCCCATTGCCTTTGTGCTGCTGCCCCCCAGTGCCTTTTACCCTGTGGCCTTTTACCCTGTGGCCCTGCTGCTCCGCCCTTTGCCCCACAGCCCCACGTACCCCAGTGTGGACGGCGACCTTGAATCCTTCACCACGCCTTTGACCTCTGTGCCTGACATTCTGCCTCAGATGCACCAACTCTGCTCCTACCCAGGTCTCACTCTTGCCTCTGCCACCTGCCAGTCTTTCCAGGAGACACAGGCCGCTGCCAGTCCTCCTGTGCCCACACCTAGCAATGGAGTGGCATCCAGGTGACCTAACAGAACCACGTGACCAGTTCAGCTGCCTTATAGTTCACACACCTACTCTTCTCCTGATGTGGCTGCATCTGCCCCGGCTCAGCTGGTCCTGGAACAAGTCTGGCAACTCCAAGCTGGCAGGGAATTATCTGATAAAGAGAAAAATTCAGAGTGGATGTGAGTGTGTGGGAGGGAATTACAGGATGAAAATATCAGTGGGACAGTGGCAGCAAAGGCTGCCTTCTCCAGAAAGCCCTCAGCCACCTGAGCTCTACAGCCCACCAAGTCCTCATGTCTACCCCTCTCCCCAACCCCTCACCACGGAGTTCCTTTATTTGCATTCTCCTAATGTGCCCGACTGGGATCCTCAGGACAGAGGAAGCTGCCATAGCTGTGGCAGCGAGAGCATGAACAGGCCAGGGCACCTGTGGCTGCAGTGTAGTGCAGCGTTCTTTTGTTCCTTTATTCTTCTATTTACTGTGTGACCCTGGGCAAGTTACTTAACCTCTCTGAGCCTCTCTGAGATAACTGCAGTGCTTAATTGTCATGGTTCTTGAGAGGATCACATGGGAAGATAAGAGAATAGACCAGAAACAGCATAGCTCCTGGCATGAAATCAGTGCTCCTAAATGCGGGCCACTGATATTTCTGCAAGTGTTTCTAAGGCACCTACTAGGTTCTGGGAAGCAGAACAGCAGTTCCAGGCAGAGCGTGTGAGAACCTGTGCGCACTCGTCTGAGGTCCTCCTTGGCTGTGATTGGAGCCAGCCCACAGGGAGCCACAGCTCACAACAAACCCAGAGCCTTCATCTTCAGTAGCTCCAGATGTCAGTGCCAACATGATACTAGGAAGGGAAGTCAGGGCAGGGGGTGGGGTGCAGTCATTGAGGAGGTACGGCACCTCCAACCACTAGATTATGGGTGAACTGTATCGCAATAAAGCTGTTAAAACAAAAGAAAACTGAACCACAAGAAGCCTGAAGAGGGAGCCCATAAGCAAATGAGAATATGCTCAACCTCCAGTTGGTAAAATAAAACAATTGTAAGACGACTTTGCATACCCATTGTGTTAGTTTCCTGGGGCTGTTGTAACTGGATGACTGTAAGGGTGAAATTCAGGGAATCATAAGGCACTTAGACTTAGCTAGTTTGCAGTTCAACTTACCACATAGCTTGCTGTCTAGCCACCTGTAATTAAACCTAGTTTGTATGCACTTTGGTCCACCCTGACATTCAGCTGTTTTCTATTTGTTTCTCCCCTACTGATTAACTGAAGAACTCTGTGTGTTCCCTTTCTCAAGGCTCCCCATACCTCGTTAATTAACAACATCCTAACGTGGAAAAGAGCAATTTCTTAATCCTCGGGCTCCCGGACCCTGGAATCCAATTTACAACTCCCCTGCAGTTTTTACTAGTGATATATTCAAGTCCCAGGCCACGATGGCCACGTCCAAGTCCAGAATCTGGAGATAACATCCTCTTCAAACAGACCAGACCCCAGGAAGGATGTCAGCCCTCAATCCTGCCTGACCAACTCCCCTTTCCTGTATAAGAAAAAGCTAACCTGAGGTTAGTGCAGCTGCCTGTCAGGCTGTGTCCTGGCAAAGGAATCTGCCAGTATTTCTCTCTTACCCCTCTGTGGGGACAGAGTCCCAGAGAGCAGTTTCCAGGCTCTCGACCTCACGTGGAATGGTGCTGGCTCGGGTAGTAGATGGCCATCCGCTGTGGCTGGTTGGCCATCAGCTGTTACCGGTTAGCCATTAGCCACTGATATAACTAACATAGCTACGCTAGCAAGTGGGGGTTGGTTGGCAGAGAAGCAGATGGCAGATTGCGGCTAGCAAGTGCGGTTAGCAAGTGGATTGTGGCTCGTGTTGCTCCTACTTCCTGTGTCTCGCCCGGCCACCAGCGAGACTGGGGTGCAGGAAGCCCCTTGTTAGTGTGCTGGCGGATGTTTGCTTTTGTGTCTCGACCAGCTGCCAGTGAGAATATAGTGGTATGAATCCCCTATCTATGGCTCCGTTGTTGTTCCTTTTTTGGCCTCACCATGTCCTGCGTTCTTATGCAGAGAGCGGGACCAGAGACCCCGCATGACACCGTCTGTCTCAGCAGCTGTCCACTCTCAGACTCTGGACTCTGGCCACAGTGACCCACCCCCTCCCGCCAGTGTTTCTCTCCTTACAACCTGTGGCAGCCGTCATTTTTGGACATTTTTGGACACTGCCATGGGCATTGTCTCTCTTCCTAACTTTAATAAAACCCTTTTTCCTCACTCTCCCACTTTGTAGAGTCTGTGAATGCTTTCACTTTTTGTGGATGACCAGGGGTTAATTCCATGCCACAAAAATGACCACAGACATGGGGCCTAAAGACAACAGAAATGTATTGCCTCACGGTGGAGGGCAGAAGAGCTGCAGGGCCATGCTCTTTCCCGAGGCTCTCAGGCCTGGTGACCTTAAAAATAAAAGTCAGTTATTTTATTAGGTTGGTGCAAAAGTAATTGCGGTTTTTGCAATGATTTTTAACCTTTCTTTTTTTTTTTTTTTGCACCAACCTAATACCAGTAAAAATGGGTTCATTTGGGAATAGCAAAGAATTGCAATTTGGGACAAGCAAACTACAGCAAAAACCATAGGCAAGTCCAACAAACAAAAGAGAGAAACATTTTTTTTATGGAGAAAATAACAACACGGCCTTAAGATTGTAAGTGGTGTTGAGACCATGTGGATAGTACTTGTGACTGAACCCTGGGAAGGCATGTACACAAACATTTAAGATTTGGCAGTGGGGGCAGATATCTCTTTGTTCGGACGCCGCCCAAGACAAGCCTGATGAGTAAATTTCTTGGTCATTAAAACTGCCACCTACCCATCTGCAGTGGCCTGACTCTCCGGCCATTCCCTGCCCTCTTCCTAAGGGGCAGGTTTCAGGTCACACCCAGGAATCTCCCGAGGAGATTTCAAACCAAAGTCTGCCATCATTGAACATTTACTGAGGATTACTTTGCATATTTTTTTTTTTTAAGATTTTATTGGGGAAGGGGAACAGGACTTTATTGGGGAACAGTGTGCACTTCCAGGACTTTTCTCCAAGTCAAGTTGTTGTCCTTTCAATCTTAGTTGTGGAGGGTTCTGTTCAGCTTCAAGATGTTGTTCTTTCAGTCTTACTTGTGGAGGGCGCAGCTCTGCTCCAGGTCCAGTTGCCGCTTTCTAGTTGCAGGGGGCACAGCCCACCATCCCTTGTGGGAGTAGAGGAATTGAACTGGCAACCTTGTGGTTGAGCCCACTGGCCTATGTGGGAATTGAACCGGCAGCTTTCGGAGTTAGGAGCACGGAGCTCTAACCGCCTGAGCCACCGGGCCGGCCCCCTACTTTGCATATTTTTAAACGTCTGACCGTGAGTGTTGGATTCTACTGATCTTTTCACTACTGTTACCAGAAAACAAAGGTCCTTGGTAAATGTCACAGTAATGAATTCCAGGACGTACCAACTAAGCAACACAAACAGAGCCGAGAGAGCAGTGGGTTTATGAAAAGAAAGGAAAGAGTACAGGACACTCTCAAGATGGCGTGAGAATGGGCAGAGGAAGAGCAACTGCACCGAAGAACAAAGAGGCTTGGGGTTTTATTCGAATGAGGGCATGAAATATTCAAGATTTAAGGGTGGTGTGGCAGGCGTTCTCAGGGAGGGTCCCTGCTGTCCTCGCTGACCACTCATTCTGTGGGGAGGTGGGATTCCCTTGTTTTCACATGACCCTTGTCAGAACGGTTATGGCGACACGAGGTGGAGATTTTTCCCTGCCCGCGATGCTAATAGTATTACATCGTCTGTTATAGTTAGCCTATAGCTGCACCTTTTCTTCAGAATGACCCCATCTCTTCCTTCCTTTGTTTCCTGCCCTTCCTTCTTTCCTTCCTTCCCGCTCTCCCTGAGGCCCTGTTCTTTCTGCTGATGGCAACACAACTTGCTTTGCTTCTCAGCATCCTATTTCTGAGGTTTTCCCACCCTGACTTGTGTTGAATAAATACACCACAGTTGGCCCACTGTTGATGGGCATTAGGGAGTGCTCCCTATTTGGCGATTACAAATGTGGCTGCAAGTACCCCTGGGTGCCTGTCTCTTTGTGTTCCCCTTGGGTGTGTATCTGGGAGTGAAATAGGTAGGGATAGGTAGTGTACACTTTAAGTTTCCCAGGTATTGCTGTATGTGGCCTGGACATTGCCTCCAAAGAGACTAATTAAAAGTCTCCTAACACTATAAAAGTTCTCTTTGCTCTGTGTCTTCTCCAACACTTGGTATTGTTGGACTTTTTACTTTTTACCAATGACTGTAGTGGGTTGCATGGTGCCCCCCCCCCAAACGTATGTCCATGTCCTAACCCCTGGAATCTATGATTGTGATCTTATCTGGAAAAGGGATCTTTACAGGTATAATTAAGGATCTTGAGATGAAATTACCCATGATTGACTGGGTAGGCCCTAAACCAATGACAAGTGTCCTGAGAGAAACAAAGAGATATTTGAGACAGAAGACCACGTGAGGACAAGGCAGAGATTGCAGTGGCACAGCCAGAAGCCAAGCTATGTGTGGCGCCACTGGAAGCTGGAAGAGGCAGGAAGGAGCCTCCCCGAGAGCCTGCAGAAGGAGTATGACCCTGTGACACCTTGCTTTCAGACTTCTGGCCTCCAGACCCTTGAGAGAATAAATACGTATTTTTTAGTGGCCAAGTTTGTGGTAATTTGTTATAGCAATTCTGGGAAACTAACACAATGGGTATATGAAGGCATCTTACAACTGCTTTATTTTACATTTTATCAGTTGTTATTGAAGTTGAGCATATTTTCATTTGCTTATGTGCTATTCAGGCTTCTTGTCGGTTCGGTTTTTTGCTTTATTTTCTTTTTTTTTTTTTTTTTTTTTTTTTTTTTTTTTTTTTTTTTATTAATTAGTTTCAGGTGCACAATTTGCTTTATTTTCTAATGTGTTGTTTTTTATTTGTCTTATTGATTTGCAGGAATTTATATCTTCGCAATAGTAATCCTTGACCAAGTATCTCTTTTTTTAAAGTTAAACTTTGTTTTCTAGAGCAGTTTTAGGTTCACAGCAAAATTGAGCAGGAAGTACAGAAATTTCCCATGTACCTCTTGTCTCTCCACCCTACACACACACACCCACACACACACACACACACCGTCAACATTCCCACTATTAACATCCCACACCAGAGTGGTGCATTTGTCACAATCGATGAACCTCCACGGACACGTCATTATGACCCAAAGTCCACAGTTTATGTGAGGGTCCACACCGTGGTGCACATTCGCTGGGTTTGGACAGCTGTATAAGGACTTGTATCCACCCTTGTATTATACAGAATAGTTTCACTGCCCTGAGAATCGTCTGTGCTCTGCCTATTCATTCCTGCCTCCCACGTAACCACTTACCTGTTTACTGTCTGCAGTTTTGCCATTTCCAGAATGTCATACAGTGGGAATAACACAGTATGTACTGTTTGCAGACTGGTTCTTTGACTTTGTAATAACATTTAAGATTCCTCCATAACTTTTCATGGCTGAGAGCTCATTGGTTTTAGTGCTGAGTAGTATTCCATTGTCTGGATGGACCACAGTTTATTTATCCATCACCTGCTGAGGGGCCTGCTGGTTGTTTCCAAGTGTTAGCAGTTACGGAGAAAGCTGCTGTAAACATCGTGTGCAGGATTTTGTGTGGACATAAGTTTTCAGTTTCTTCGGGTAAATACCATGGAACGCAATTGATAGATTGTATGCTAAAAGTATGTTTAGTTTTGTAAGAAATTGCCAAATTGTCTTCCAAAGTGGCTGCACCGTTTTGCGTTCCCACCAGCAGTGAACGAGAGTTCCTGTTGCTCTACATCCTTGCCCGCATTTGGTGTCTTCACTGTTCTGGATTTTGGCTGTTCTAACAGGTGTGTAATGGTATCTCATTGTTTTAATTTGCAATTCCCTGAAGACACGTGATGTTGAACATCTTTTCATGTGCATACTTATTGTCTGTAGGCCTTCTTTGGTCAGGTGTCTGTTTAGGTCTTTTGCCAATTTTTAAATCGGGTTGTTCATTCTTTTACCAATACCGCACTGTCTTGTTTGCCGTAGCTTTATGGCTAATAGTCCGCCAACATTCCCAGTCATTATCACTTCAGATATCGCGTCTCTTCCTTTCTCTCTCTCTTCCCCTTCTGATTAGTCCCACCGCACACATGTTCCATGTTTGGTAGATGGCTCCCAGTTCTTGAATATTCTGTTCTGTGTGTTTTTTTCAGTCTCCTGTTTGTTCTTCATTTTAGGAAGTTTCTGTTGTCATAGCTTCAAGCTCAGAGATTCTTTTCTTAGCCATGTCTAGTCTACCAAGAAGCCCATCGAAGGCATTCTTCATTTCTGTTACAGTATCTTTTTTTAATCTCCAGCATTTCTTCCTCAAGATTTCCATCTTTCTGCTTACATTATCCATCTGCTTTTGTATGTTGTCTACTTTTTCCATTAAAGCCTTTAGCATGTTAATCATAGTTTTAAAAAATTCCTGACCTGGGGGGCCGCCCTGGTGGCTCAGGTGGTTAGAGCTCCATGCTTCTAACTCCGAAGGCTGCCGGTTCGATTCCCACATGGGCCAGTGGGCTCTCAACCACAATGTTGCCAGTTCAACTCCTCGAGTACCGCAAGGGATGGTGGGCAGCGCCCCCTGCAACTAAAATTGAACACGGCACCTTGAGCTGAGCTGCCACTGAGCTCCTGGATGGCTCAGTTGGTTGGAGTGCGAGCTCTCAACAACAAGGTTGCCGATTCGACTCCCGCAAGGGATAGTGGGCTGCGCCCCCTGCAACTAGCAATGGCAACTGGACCTGGAGCTGAGCTGCGCCCTCCACAACTAAGACTGAAAGGACAACAACTTGACTTGGAAAAAAGGCCTGGAAGTACACACTGTTCCCCAATAAAGTCCTGTTCCCCTTCCCCAATAAAATCTTTTTTAAAAAAAATTCCTGATCTGATAATTTTAACATTCTCGTCATATCTGATTCTGATGCTTGTTCCGTGTCTTGAAACGGTGTTTTTTCTGTTTTATCGTATGTCTTGTAATCTTTTTTTGAAAGGCAGACATGATGCACTGAGTAAAAGGAACTGTGGTAAATAGGTCTTTAGAAATGCAGAGGTAAAGTGGCCAAGGAGAGGAAGCTTTCTGTGGTCCCACAATTAGGTCTCCATCTTTTGGTGAGCCTGTGCGCCTGGGCTCTGAACTTCACAGAGCTTCTCCATTCCCCTCTACCACCCTTAGGTGGAACAGGATGGCTAGAGGGGCCTGGAGTTCAGTATTTTCCTTACTCCACAAGGAAGGCTAAAGGAGGCTGGAGTGGGGCTTAACCTACCCTTCCTCCAGGTAGGTTAAACTCTAGTAGTTTCCCCTGAGGGCAGGGCTTGCTAAGAAGAACAGAATATTCTGGCATTTTTCAGGTGTTTCCTTTCTCTCTCCCTCTGCCAGAAGCACCAGGAGATTTTTCTCCTATATTCACTATGAGGGCCTGGTGGAGCGCCCAGAGGTCAAACTCACAAAGTATGGGGGCTTTGTCATGACTGGGTTCCCCTGGAGTTTTAACTCTCGGAATTGTCCACACTGAGCATCCAGCAACTCTGCAGTTACAGCTCAGGTTTTCCTACCCGACATTGGTGTCTGCAGAGGTTTCTGTTCAGAGGCTGTGTGTCTGCTCTGGAGAGTTGTGGCTCTCTGTATCTGTCTGTCTCTCCAATTTGGGGGGTGGGGCAGCACTCTGCACTGTGACCTCTCTTCTCTGACAGATCCAAGAAGAGTTGTATTTCAGCTTTGTACTTGTTAAAATGGAGTAATAACTTCTAAGCTCCTTACTAGAAGCCAAGTAAATCTCTGATAACATCTCTGAGTTGGCAGCTTGTCTTCCCACTCTGTTTATAGTAGCTTTTGTGCATTAGATCTTAATGCTGAGGAAGACAAAAGCAAGCCTGACATCCAGGAGCTGGGTTGGCACTATCAGCTAGAACCTGTTCTCCTATCAAATGTGAACACGTTCACAGAACAGCAATATCCAGCAATGCCATTCTGTGCTCATAATGGATGAAGACGAAAACAAGACCATTCCATAAACATGACTGAACACAGACAAACATGACCATGGTCAGATCACACAAATGACCTAATATTCCTCTATCCTGGCTGATCTGAGTGACTGTTGCCGCTGGACCAATTGTAGCTTGACCCTCATGCGAGTCTGCATCTCTATAGATAAGATTTATTGAGATCATAAAAACATCCCTTCTTCTAATAGCACCCAGTCCAGAGTAAAACCCAATTTCCTTAAGCCTTTCCCCAAATTTCCTGACACAAAAACAAATTCTAGGGGCGGCCGGATGGCTCAGTTGGTTAGAGTGCGAGCTCTCAACAAGAAGGTTGCTGGTGGACTTGGAGCTGAGCTGCACCCTTGACAACTAGATTGAAGGACAACGACTTGGAGCTGATGGGCCCTGGAGAAACACTGTTCCCCAATATTCCCCAATGAAATTTATTAAACACACACACACACACACACAAATTCTACGAGTCCCTCTTACTGAGACGCCCCAAGCTCTCACCAGCAATCAATCCAACTTGTTCAAAGAGAAGTGTATTTTCAGTGTCTTTGTCTAAAGATGTAGTTTATTTGACAATATGTAGTCCAAGTTACCTCTTTTCTTTAAGATTTATGCTTTTTATACCTTGTTTAAGGAATCTTTCTCTATCCAAAGGTTATAAAAAATTGGGAGGAGGGAGGTATTTGCTTCCAAAACTTGGCTTTTCATGTTGAATTCTGCTGGTATTGATTTACTTTTGTGAATGGTGTGAGGTGGAGGGCTAATTTAATTTTTTTCCCATAAAAATAACCAGTTGTACTAGCAATTGGCTGGATGATAAATCATTTGTGGTTAAGTCTATTTCTGGGCTGTATACTCTGTCCCATTGATATTTTTTATATCTCTGTTATACAAATACCATACTGTCTTAAATACTATAGTTTAACAAAATGTCTTGAAATTGACTAGGACAAGTCTCCCTACCTTGCTTTTCTTCCAAATTATCTTGGCTTATTTTTGGCCAATTTATTTCCCATAAACATATTAGAATCACCTCATGAAGTTCCATGAAAATTTCCACTGGAATCTTGATCCGAAATGTTTAAATTTATAGATCATTTTTGGTGAATCTGACACATTTATGAATTCTGTCATCCATGAACATGGTATATCTTTCCACTTGTTTAGCTCTTTGTTAATGTCTTTCAATACAATATTGTAATTTTCTCCACTACCACATCTTTAGTTAGCTGTATACCTAAGTAGTGTGTTTTTTTCCTATTCTAAAAATTACACTTTCTAGAAATGTGTAGGTGGAGTATGAAAGTGCAATTTACTTCTTTGTATTAATCTGATTTTTATTATTAGTTCTAACAGTAATGGGGTTTTCCTATAAATGAAGATAAAATCTGTGGAAATTGACAGTTTTGCTTTTTCCTTTTCAATTCTAACACTTTATTGTTTTTTCTTGTTTTAGCATGTGGACTTCGACCTCCAGTATAATGTTGAATAGAAGCAAATGACAGTGGGAATTATTGTCTAGTCCTTGTTTTTAGTGGAACTATGTCTAACAATTCATCTTTAAGTATATTTTCTGTAGGTTTTTGGAAGATGTCTTTAACAGGTGAAGAAAATTCCCTCTTATACCTAGCTCGATGAGGAATCTTGCTTTGTTTAGTTTATTTTAAATTATGAATGGATACTGAGTTTTAAATAATGTTTTCTCTTTGTTGAAATGATCATATGCCTTTTCTCCTTTAATTTACTAATACGTTGAGTTATAATAGAAGACATTGGTTTTTGTGTATTGTAAGATTAATTTTACAATATTATGAAATAAAATATTAAGCACTTTTATATCTCTGTTCATACATGAAATTGACCTATCATTTCTTTTTTCTTCTTTTTTTTTTGCGTGTGTGTATCAAGGATGGACTAGCTTTGTGGAGTAAATTGGAGAACATTCTCTCTTTTCTGTTCTCTGGAAAATACACGTAAGATTGGGATTGTCTATTCCTTGACTGTTTGGTAAAAAGTCTACCTGTAAACCCAACTGGCCTAAAGATTTCTTTGTTGTTGTTATTGTCATATGTGTGCGTAAAAGAGCAGAGAATAATATAATGACTCCTAAGGCGACTGTGCGAGCTTCTGGGAAGGCTCCCACTGAGCTCTGCCTCTGGGTATTCATGTCTCCGTGTTCTAATCATGTGCCCCAGAGGATGGGCTGGGCCTCCTGAGTTGCTTCTAAAAAACAATACAGCAAAAGTGATGGGATGTCATGTATAAGCCTAGGTTTTAAAGGATTATGATTTACAGAACATTTAAAGGATTATACACCATGGCTTAGTGGGAATTTATCCCAGGAAGGCAAGGGTGAGTCAACATAAGAAAACCAATTAATGCAATACACCGCATTAATAAAATGAATGGAAAAAAAAGACATGATCGTATCCATTGAGATAAAAAATTCAATGAATTCAACACCTGTTCATAAGTCAGGAAGGAAGGAAGGAAGGAAGGAAGGAAGGAAGGAAGGAAGGAAGGAAGGAAGGAAGGAAGGAAAATACCAAACTAGGAGAGAACTCTTTAACATGATAAAGGGCATTTATAAAAAATCCACAGCTAACTTAGTTCTCAGCGGTGAAAGACTGAAAGCTTTCCCCCTAAGATCAGGAACAAGACAAGGATGTCACTTTCATCACTGCTGTTCAATATTTTACTTGAAGTCCTAGCCAGAGTAATTCTGCAGGAAAAATAAATAAAAATTTCACTTTTGCAGGAAAAAATAAATAAAAAGCATCCAAATTGAAAAGTAAGAAATAATACAATTTTTATTTGCAGGTGATATGATTCTACATATTAAAATCCCAACGAATACACACACATGCACACATACACACAAACTACTAGAGCTAATAAACAAATTCAGCAGACTTATGGGGTACAAAATCTGCACTCAAAAATCACTTGTAGGTCAGTCCCCTCTGCCGGCACTTCCAGGCCACCTCGGGCCAGCAGTCCACCACAGGAGCGAGTGAGCTGGCAGCCTTGGGTCCACCACACTCCCTGGCAGTAACATCCCCATGGGATCAGCTTGAGTCACCCCTGAGCAAATTCTGTGTCTGTTTATGAGAACAATTCTACTGGTGCCCCGAGAGAACGCCCACCTTCAGCATGACTTAGAATTCCTGGATAATTGCCTTTTGTGAAAAGCTGTGAAAAACATTTCTCTAAGTTCCTTCTCTTAGTTTTCCTTAAGGACATCCAGAAAGCATGAACAGCTTTAGTAATGAAGAGTATGACTGTCATTTCCGCCACGAAGGCTTTACTGCCAAGGACATTCTGGACCCCAAAGAAACGAATGAACTTTCTTCTCATGATGGTAAGGATGCCTGCCTTCTACGTTGTGGGCCTGGGAAACATTCTAAAGAAACATCAGAAACAGTTAAAAGCTCTTCCACGGGGCACCCCCTTTTATGAACTCAAAAGCAACAAGAGTGGAACCATAGTGAAGTCCCTAGTTGCCATCGGGATGGGATCTGACCGTGCCAGCAAGACTGTGTGTCGCGCAGGGAGTCATGCGTCTGGGCTGCAAACACTTCCCAGCCCACAGGAGACCCTGCTCGCTACGCCATGTGTCATGCGGGGTCTCAGCTCCCACTCCCCACATAAGAACGTAGGATATGGTGAGGCCAAAAACGAACACCCACGGAGCCATAGGTAGGGGAGTCATACCACTATATTCTCGCTGGCAGCTGGGTTGGAGAAACAGGAAACAGGAGCCACACAATTCTCAACCCTCATTTCTCCGCTTGCAGGCTCAGCCGCCATCTTCTTGCTAGCCCCCATTTTTCTGCTAGCGTAGCCACAGCAGTTATATTAGTGGCCAATGGCTCACTGGTTACAGCTGACGGCCAACTAGCCACAGCTGATGGCCATCCAATCACAGTTGATGGCCATTTACTACCTGAGCCAGCACCTGTCTATGTGAGGCCGAGAGCCTGGAAACTGCTTTCTGGGGCTCTGTCCCCACACTGTGCCAAGTATTGGGGTGCCCCCAGAGAACATTCTATATGCAAATTCTCATAAACAAGTGTCTCAGATTAAACATGCTGCCAATAAAGGAGTCCAGATGATGACTTTTGATAGTGCAGGGGAGTTGATGGAAGTTGCAGGGTACATTCAAGGGCAAAGTTGGTTTTCCATATCGCCGCTGTTGATTCCAAAGCACTCTGTCGCCTCAGAGTGAAATCCGGTGCCACCCTCCAAACCAGCAGGCTGCTCTGGGAATGAGCAATAAAGGTCACTGTTGATGTCCCTGGTGTCAGCTTCCACGTGGGTAGTGTTGGTACTGACCCCGGGGCCTTTCAGCAAGCCACCTCTGATGCTTGCTGAGCCTGTGACATGGCAGCTAAGGTTGGTTTCTACACGTACTGCTTGATATTGGTGCTGGCTTTCCTGGAACTGAGGATGTAAAGCTTAGATTTGAAGAGGTCACCGGTGTAATCAACCCAGCACTGAACAAGTACTTCCCGTCACACTCAGGAATGAGACTCAGCAGAGCCAGGCAGGTATTTTGCATCAGTTTTCATCTTTGCAGTTAATATCATGGCCAGAAAACCCATATGAAATGTCTGCAATAGGCAAATCCATAGAGACAGAAAGCAGAATGATGGTGGCCAAGGGACTGGGGTGAGGTTGGGGGTGGGGGTGGGGGTGGGGGAGAATGCAAGGTGATTGCTCACTGGGCGTGGGGTGTTCTGCTGGCATGATGGAAAAGTTTTGAAACTAGAAAGAGGCGATGCTTGCACAACCTCATAAATGCAGAAAACGCCACTGAATTATAACTTTAAAATGGTTAGTTGTATGTTATTTGAGTTTCACTTCCACAAAAACAAAAGACTATGATTCCATTTGCTCCTGTGGCTGTGTATTCTGATGAAGCCAGCTGCCCTGTTGTGAGCTGCCCCATGGAAAGGCCGCATGACAAGAACTGAAGGTGACCTCCAGACAACAGCCAGTGAGGAACTGAGGCCCTTAGCCCAAGGGACTTCAAGGAACTGAATCCTGCCAACCACCAGGGGAGGGAGCTTGGAAGTGGGTCCTCTCCCATCTGAGCCTTGAGATAGCTAGTGTGGACCTTAAAAATAAAACAGTCCGTTATTTTACCAGCAAAAAAAAAGTTTATTCGAGACCAATAAAGAATTGCAATTAAGGACAAGTAAGCGATAGCAAAAGCCATGGGCAAGTCCAGTGAACAAAGGAGAGGAAAGTTATTTTATGGAGAAAAAGGAGGATGTTGGAAGGGTTGTTGTGTATGAAAGTTCACTGGAGAAAGGCAAGAGTTGGGGAGATGATAGTTTCTCATTAGTTGAGTTGCTGGGGTCATCGACTTCCTGTAGGAGAGGCAATGTGCGTATTTTCCTGCTGGGGCCTGTAATTGATGATTCCTTGTGAGGAATCTGTCGTTGACAATTCTTCCTGTAATTGACATGGAGTCGCACTGTGTGAGAGCTCCACTTCAATCTCCCGACTTTATTTTAGTGAGGTTTCCCTTTATTAATGTTCACATTGGCATTCTGGCTGATGCCTTGGCTGCAGACTCATCACCTCAGCGTAGGATAACTGCTATAGACATTCCTGTTCAAAGAGGGAGACTATGGGAGGGAGGCACAATAAGGCTGGACAGGTCCAAAGCAATTCTGAAATCCAGCCAGGAAAATGCTGGACGTTCTTTGATCAGGTTCCAAAGTTCTTTGATCAGATTCCAAAGTCTTGGAAGAATTCTCCATTGCTCTTGGCTCTGCTCTCTGGGTCTCGGTCCTCTGACTCATCCTTCCTATTTCAGTAAAGGGTGCACGTGTTTGCTGCTGAGTGGTTTTCTCAGCCGGCTTCTTGCCAGGAGAATTTTGGGCTCTGAAGGCCCCATTGTTTTGTATTGTCTGGGTCTTTTTAGTCCCAGCTGGCAAATTTTCTTAAAAACATGGAGGAAATTCTGTAAATCTCATCGAGGTTCAGTCCATTTAATGAAAGGTACCTCCACAGAACTTTCTGAGATAAGCCCTTTTCTATCTTGGGCTGCAGCTGGGAAGGCTGAGGACCTACACCCCTTAAGCTTCCTGGAGGCTCCATTGTTCAACAACATGGTCACAATCTTGGTTTTATCTCTAGGTCACAACTTTTTCCTCACAGTGCTCAAAAGCCTTTTCTTAATGATAGCGTCTTTTCCTGTCTGGAATTTTAAAAGCCAGGCTTCTTTTCCCCCTAGATTTTAAAAATAAACATAAAACACACAAACATAAAATGACTGTGTCAATCATAATTGACGAGCGTTATTGAGCATCTTTTCAGGTGCTCTTGGCCTCTGCATGTCTGTGAAGAAACGTCTATTCAAGTGCTTTGCCCATTTTCAGACTGGCTGTGTTTTTCTCATTGAATTTTAGGGTCTCTCTCTATACTTTACATAATTAATTCCTTATCAGATATATGATTTGCAAATATTTTCTCCCATTCTGTGGGGTGGATAGTGTCTTTTGATGCACAGAATCTTAACATTTTCATGAAGTCCAATTTGTCTATTTTTTCCTTTTGTTGCGTGTGCCTTTGTAAGTCCTGGATCTTTTGATTGACAGCCCTCCCTTCCACTTACCTTCTCTTGCATTTCACTATAAACAACGAGAAGAAACCAGGCAGAGCCTTCAGCACTTTACTTGAGAATCCCCAGACACATTTTCCACTTTTTACATAACTGCAGATGGCACTGTTGCCGTGCAAAAGGTCCAGCTGTTTGCCACACAAAAGCCAAAACTCAAGAGGCAAGATTGGTGGAAAGATAAGCAGTTTTATTCCAAAATGCCAGCATTAAGGGAAGACAGTGGACTACCTGTCACAAAGACTGCCTTCCCCCACTTAATACCGCCAAAGGTTTTATAGACACGCAAGGAGGAACAAAACAAAGGAAGGAGAAGTTGGCCAGGCAACCTCAGGAAAAAGCACTTCCCAGAGATTGGTCTGCTCCAGGGTCAGGAGTGAATCCCATACAGATGCAAAAAAAAAAAACCCCTCCCAAGTTACCAGGCCAGGTGTGCACACTGGTCCGAGGTAAACAGAATCATTGGAGCTGGTATGCATTGTAAATGCACAGTAAACAGACAGTCATCAAGATTTGGTGGGAGGAGAGAGAGGAAACGAAAGGGAAAAAAATTTTCAAAAAGTCCCAAGCCAAACCACTGTGAAATCGAATTCCTTCAGAGGTTAAAATTTCAAAAATAGAAGATATTGGGTCACTGTCACAATTCCCCCTGTCCTTTGTTCATTTTATTTCTATCAAATCAGTGAGGTTAGAGAGGAAACAGACCGCTACATTACTGCTTCTAAACAGATTAAGACAATATTGCTGCTTTCCCCTGAGAGTGGGCCTAGTCCCTGCCTACGGTCACCGGAGTTCTTTGCTTCTATTACAGCAGGAGGGAGCTATGGGAGAACTGCAGGAGAAAAAAACAGGCCACTTGGTCAAGCGGCTGCTGACATGGCTTGTCATCCTCAGGAGGAGCGAGTTGGAAACCTGTCTGGTGACCATCTGGAGACGAAGCTGTTGTGTCCTAGGTGACACAAACCTGACAATGAGACCAAAGGACAAAGGCCAAAGAGAACAATTGTCAATAAAGTTACCTCCCCCACCCTCCCTCCCCAGAGGAGCTGGGGAAGAAGAGAGACAAAGGGCCTAAAAATCATGGTGATGCATTAAATGGGGATCCCAGGTGGGGCACAAGTAAAGAGGAAAACTAGACCCAAAATAAGGCCCAAGAGAAAGGCGTAATGAGCAGCTCCAGCAGTCAGCCTTGGGAGACTAACTTGTTTGTCTGTTTGAAGTGACGCTTAAAGCCTTCAGTTGGCTCACAGGAACAGGAGGGACAGCCTTCCTTTCTGGGGAGTCCTGTGGAGACTTAAATGAAACAGGTTTGATCTGAGGGGAGCGAGCCCAGCTGCTGACTCTCTGAAGCCCGAGGACAGTTGGGAAGCTTGGAAGAACTGCAAAGGGTCCCTCCCATTTAGGAGCTAACTGGTCTGTCAGGGGCCCCTCCCGCTCTGGGCTTCTAACAGCACTCGGTCCCCTACAATGAGTAGAAACGTTGGCCTTGGGGAGGTGCCGGTCCCCATATTTCCTGAGTGCCTGCTGAACCTCTTCCAAGTCAATAACATGGGAAATAACAGAATTATGGTCAGAATCGAAAGCAATGGGAAGCAATTAGAGCCGGGGCTTAGAGGTCTCCTGACAAAACTTTTCCAGAGTCCTTTTAAAGTCTGATTTGCTCCTTTTACATTTACATTGGTATAGGCCAATGGTAAAATGAGCCCAAATCTGGGGGCTCTATTTATCTTTACTGATGAGTAGGTTTTGAGGAAATATGTCCAGAGTGAGTGATTAAGATGGGGTAAGTGGCTCCCATATTAATCAGGAAGTTAACATGCTTACCTGCCACGTCAGGGGTCATCCACTGTTCCTCCCCTGTGACGAGCGTGACCTCGTTCTTCTCGGGAGCCACTGGGCACTTTAGGCCCACTAGTTAATTACAGCCATTTGCAGGGAAGGAGCTGGTCCCTGCTCCCTTCAGAACAGGGGGCAGTCCCTCCTCCAATGCCCTCTAGTTTGCATAGGGGACACGGCTGCTTTGTAGGATTAGGACGCCCTTTCCTCCAGTGCTTGGGGCTTCCATAGCCAAAGCTTTTTTATCTGATGTGTCTCTTCTGGGGCTGCCAGGGTGGCCATGAGGTGGCTTTGGCCTGTCTATTAACTGCAGCCAACAATCTGGCCTGTCTCTGGCTTCATCTCCAGTCTCACTGTTTCTTTCTTCCTTTGTTTTCCCTGTCCCGGTTGTTAAAGACATTTAAACAAATTCCCTGGCCTTCTTTTAGGATCTGGGATGTAACAGTGGACCAGAACCATTATAATACCCTCTCAGGTTAGGGAAAACATCAGGCCAAACTTCCTTACACTGGCCTATGTTCTGACACCGAGGAGGGCTCATGAACTCCATCCAGCAGTCCGAGAACACAGAAGCTTATATAAGTGTTAGCAAAACACAGTCCTCACTACTGTAGAGAAACCAAGGGCCTAATTAAGACAATATAAAACATAGAAAATTGATAACCCACAATCTTTGTTTTATAGGCAGCAAACTTTTTCATAGTATCAGTAGTAGACCAACAGTCTAACAAACTTTGTTTTACTTATTAGCAGAGACAGAAAGCTACAACTCTAATTTTGCACCAGCTTACTTTTGATATTTAAATGTACTTAATCATTTAGCTTAACCATACATAAATTCTCTTAAGATTCTTTTCCTCACAAACCTCTATAACTTTCCCAGTACCTCTTAGTTGTTTTTTGAAGAGTAGTTTTAAGTTTTCAGTGGGTGCACAAGTCCATGCAGACTCGCTGGGCTTGGGTGTTTCCTCTGCAGGAGCTTGCTTCCCTCGAGTGTGGTGAATCCAGCGCATCACTCTGGCAAGATTTAGAGCTGCGTGTCTAATCAACAATATATCATAGGGACCGATCCATTTTTCAGCAAGCTGGTTTTCAGGTCCCTGTTCTTTCCATGCCTTAAGCAGCACTCTGTCGCCACCCAGGCTGTACCCTCAAAGTGAGACAGGATAGCTATCACGTTGTCAGGTAAACAGGGACGTCCCTGGTAGAATAAACAAGGGCAGCCATATCTTGTAACTCCAGGGCAACAACGCAGTTGTGCTCGGGGAGTAAATGGGTTATTTTGTAAATCCCTTAAGGTTGGACAAACAGAGCAAATTTGATAGAAAGAATCCATTAGAAGGCACCAGCTTCCTTCCCCAAATATACAAGAAAAAGTATGAAATAAGAGCCTTTCGCCTTAGCCAGTGGGCATCCCAACTTCTCAAGAGTACCCCCTCTCGCAAGAGAGCTGTACTTTCACTTCAATAAAAATCTTTGTTCCTCCACCTCTCCTTCCGAGTCTGTGTTCTCGTTCTTCGGGTATGTGAGACCAAGATCTCCGGGCACCAGACATCAGAATCCTATATCATTTGGGTACCGATCCCTACATCAAAAGTATGATGCAGCCACCTGCCCCTCCCCTGCCCTTATTTTGCTCCAGACCCAACCAGAGCCTTTTCCTTGGGAAATCCTTTTGCTGTTTCTTATGTCAGTAATTAATTTTATTTCAAGTCCATGGTGCTGATGTGTCATTCATTCCAACAGCCATCAATCTCTGGGCAGGGGGCTGCCCAACGTCCAGCAGGGGATGCCAAGCGCCCAAATAAAAACACCTGGTGCTGAGAACAGGGTGCCCAGACAATGACCATGGCCGTGGATCTTTCTTCTGTCTCTTGGCTTTTAACTGGGTCCACTCTACAGGCAGGGGCCTTGGGTGGCAGCCCATTGCTGGCACACTTGCACTCTGGGTACACCACTTTATGTTGGTTCTACTGGATTTCACCAAGCCTCTGTCTTAAATTCAGCCAGCTGAAACCAGACATCACGGGGAGGGAAGGTGCCAAGGGGCCAGAGCTCAGACAGGCCCCATCTACAATTTGTATTTGCCTTCGAATGAGCACACTACAGCCGTGTTTGGCTCCCCTGGACACCTGAACAGGCTAGCCTTGGCATATAACCTGTGTGGACAGGACCTCGTTGTATGCAGTTGTCCCCCAGAATCCAGGTGTGACATTTTATTGATGACACTTTCCACATAAGACACCCAAATGCTTATTAAAGCATTTTCTAATAAGATTTCTTGGGTCTCTTTGGGTTTTTGAAGTGACATATTCCCATTTACAAATCTCATTAAAACCCATTTACACAATTTCTCACAAGTTTGCTCATTGCCCACCTCAGCACAAGCCTTCAAGACCCCAAGGTGCCCTGGTGACCCCGCACATGTCCACACAGGCCACTCAGGAAGAGGTTGACCCGCAGATGCCTCCTTGCTACAGTAAAGATGGCATCTTCAGGATAAAGCCAGACTTGAGTCATCTGGCAGAAGCAGTAGCTGCCCTTTGTCTTTCATCCCTTGCTGAGACTGTGATGTCAAAGGACGATACCCCTCGCCCAGACTCAGCCACTTTGGGGCCCTCAGAAATAAATGAGTAAATGAGAAAAGGGCCTCATGCACTTTGAAGCTCCCGTGATGGAGCCCACTGGAGAGCAGCGGTCCCATCCCCTCATGGGGCCCTTTCCAACAGGAGACCCAAGGGCCAGCTCAGACAGCTGAAGCGTGGGCTATTCTTAGCCCCAGACCATGCCCTGACCACCCAGGGCAGCATCTGCTGACGCCTGAGCTATGCTGTCTCTAAAAAGAGAATTACAAAATGGATTGCCTCACAACATCCTTATACACAATACAGAATGATTCATGTTTCACCCTGTGCCAAATCCCCCAACTTCAACAGCTGTCATGAGATCTTACCTTCCCACAAAACCCAAAAGGCTCATCTCTTCAACAAGACACTCAGGAAAATGTTCACATTTGCCATTTGTAAGGGACAGAGCCCAGATCAAGGCTCAGATCTAGGCCGAAGGGCATGCCATTGAACGTGACCCTCTCATTAGAAATCCTAAGAGGGCTTGACCTTCGCTACATCTGCTGATGTGAACCCGCCTAAGCTGCAAAATTTACCAAAAATATAAAACGCACAATTGACAACCCTGATGACCATTTCTCACAGGATGGTTAAACATTAAAAATGGCCTCCTAAAATATCTTCCACTATGAATTGCTCCCATGTCCTCCTGATCACGCAGATATTGAATGAGGTCCCCAAACGCTGTCTATAACAAGTCGAGGACCTCCAGGTCAGGTCCTTACACCCATGTCACAGCCCAGAAATGCCTCTGCTCAGCCTTCTGGCTACTCTGTGAGTACAGCTTGGGTCTAGGACACTGCCACACATTGGGGGATCCCACTCAGGTCTGAAATACTCAGTGGGCCATCTGTCATCCCATTGTCATCCAGTATCATTTGATTTATTCAATATGCTGCAGGGGTCACAGGATCTAAGATACTAACTCAATTCCAACAATATATTACCTGTTGAAAGTCTTCAATTGAACATCTTTTGCATTTAAAAGGGAGTCCTACAGACAACAGAATGGTGTTTACCAGACCCCTCTGGAGGGTGAGGGAGGACAAAGGGGGTAAAAGGGGTCAAATATATATGGTGACAGAAGGAGACTAGACTTTGGGTGGTGAGCACACAATAGAGTATGCAGATGTCGTATTATAAAGTTGTACACCTGAAATTTATATCATGTTATTAACCAATGTTATCCCAATAAATTTAATGAAAAAATAAAAGGGAGTCAAACTTTATAACGAAAGGCCCCCCAAATGACAGGTTGCACCCATATGAGGCCTCTAACCTTCTTGCCTCTAAACATTATTAGCAGATAGAGATGTTCTAAAGCAGTGGAAATGGTAGTAAAACAAAATGTGGGCACCCCTGGGCTCCTCATATTTGTAATAAGATATAACTGCTGCAGGTAAGAAGACTCACATGTGACCCCCCGGCATTCATCTGAGATCTTTGTGCCTCCCTGACCAATATGTCTCTATGCCTAAAAGTCATAAATGTGGCTTAGAATTATTATATTCCACTTTCCAATGCGATCAGGCTCGCATCCCAAGCCCCTCTGCCTAGATGTCTGGTTCATTCCTGACGATGACAGCTCTCTGACCAAGTCTGTGTCACTGGATGGACTTAACTCAGGAGGTGACTCCCGTGTCTTCTTCCCCTTATGTGCTCTCATCCCCCCTTACACCCCACTGAAAATCACACCACTCCTCAAGTCTCTCCAAAAACAGACCTCAAGTCTCACCTACTCCTCCCCCTTTTTCCTCATGTACCCCAAATCCCTCCAAAAAAATATGTATATATCCTTAACTAAAATTTCAGCCCACATCCTTAATCAAAGTGTTGGGTTTATCATGGACTGAATTGTACTTTCCTTCTCTAATTACTGCCTACTCTGCTAACCTTCTAGAAATTTCACGTGAAGCTATTTCCCCTCGCCCTATAGCCCTACAATTATCCCAAATATTTAAATTATCATTAAACAGTATGCCAGATTCCTTTCCTTCTTCTCCCCCTTTTCTTCTACCTCCCCCGACCCCACCTCCAGTTCAAGCCGTTGTTTCTCAGTCTAGTTGTGTAGGACGCAGCTCCCTGGCCCATGCTGGTGTTATGAGCCTTGCGCTCCCCCGGCTGAGGCAGTCGGTCGCCAGTTGTCGGTCAGCCGCTCACAGCAGCTCTCAGCTCACTGCCGGCCACTCACACTGGCTGCCAGCCACCCACACTAGCCACTGGCCACTCACCGTGTCACACGGTAGCCCATGGCAGCCCACGGCAGCCTGCGTCAGGTCGCGGCAGCTCACGCCAACCTCTGGCTGCTCTGGGCAGCTCAGCTCCAGGGAGAGCTGTTGGTCACAGTCTTAGCTGTAGAGGGCGCAGCTCACCGGCCCATGTGGGAATCAAATCCAAGACCTTGGCATTAGGAGCCTGGAGCTCCAACCACCTGAGCCACCGGGCCGGCCCCTTTCCTTCTTTTTTTTTTAAATTGGGGAAGGGGAACAGGACTTTATTGGGGAGCAGTATGTACTTCCAGGACTTTTCCAAGTCAAGTTGTTGTCCTTTCAATCTTAGTTGTGGAGGGCACAGCTCAGCTCCAGGTCCAGTTGTCCGTTGTTAGTTGCCAGGGATACAGCCCACCATCCCTTGCGGGAGTCAAGGAGTCGAACCAGCAGCCTTGTGGCTGAGAGCCCGTGCTCCAACCAACTGAGCCATCTAACCACCTGGGAGCTGAGCGGCAGCTCATTGACTTCATTCTAGTTGCGGAGGGCGCAGCTCGCTGGCCCATGTGGGAATCGAACTGGCAGCCCTATAGCCCAGAGCTCGCGCTCTAACCAACTGAGCCACCCATCCCCTCCCCCTTTCCTTCTTTTAATACCAGCTTTATTGAGATAAAATGCGTATCCCCTAAAATTCATCCTTGCAATATGTAGAACGCAGTGGTTTTAATACATTCATAGACTTGTGCAACCATCACCACATCTAATTTTAGGACATTTTTATCACCCTAAAAAGAAGCCTCATACCCATTAGCAGTCACTCCTCTTTCTCCCCTCCCCCCAGCCACTGGCAACCACTAGTCTACTTTCTGTCTCCATGGATTTGCCCATTTGGGATATTTCATATCGACGGAAACATACACTGTGTAGCCTTTTGTATCTGGCGTCTTGTACTTAGCGTAATGTTTTCCAGATTCATCCATGTGGTAGCAGGTGTCAATCTCTTGGCGCCCAAGGAAATGTCAAACCAGGCAAGCTCCAGCCTGCCATGCACCCCACCTTGGCTCTACCCCATAACCACAATAAAGACCCCAAGCCACCCTTCCTGCTCACTCTTGTTCCATATTCTAGACCCAACCAGAGTCCTTCTCCTTGGGGAATCCTTTTGCTGTTCTCTATGCGGTTAATCAATTTTAGGCCATGTCCCCTATTATTATGTGCCTGTTATCAAAGGTTGTGGACCCGCTTCCAAGTGCTCTCACATGGTTGCTGGCAGGGTTCATTCTCTCTCGGGCTGTTGGGCTGAGAGCCCTCGCAGGCTGTGCACGGAGGCCGCCCTCAGTTCCCTGCCATGTGGTCCTTTCTACAGGGCAGCTCAGGACATGGCAGCTGGCTCCATCAGAATGAGAAAGTGACATGAGCCACAGCAAACGTGAGCAAGACAGAGCGTACTGATCTCAGAAATGATATCCCATCACTTTTGTCATTGTATTAATTTTCTACTGTTGTGTAACAAATTATCACAAACTCGGAAGCTTAAAGCAACACTCATTTATTATCTTGCAGCTGATGTGGGTCAGGAGTGGGCAGGTGTAGCTGCGTCTTCTGTTCAGGGCCCCCTGAGGCTGCAGTCGAGGTGTCTCCTGGGCTGTGTTCTCACCTGAAGCTCGCGTCCTCTTCCACGCTGACTTAGGTTGTCGGCAGAATTCAGTTCCTTATGGTTGTAGCACTGAGGTCCTGTTTTCCTGCTGGTCATCAGCCGGGGCCACTCTCAGCTCCTGGTTTGCCTTCCTCCAAACCAGCAGGAGACAGCCTCTCTGCCACATGGCCTTCTTTTCAAGGACTCCCCTAATCAGTTTAGGCCCACAGCAATCTCCCTTTGGATTAGCTGACTGGGAACCTCATCATGGCCTGCTTTCCTGCCACATCCTGTGGTCCTGCCCACACTGACCAGGAGGGCGTGAGAGCCTGGGAGGTCAGCTTTGCATTCTGTCTACCACGGCCATGTTCTACTTGTTAGAAGAAAACCACTAGGTCCACTCCACAACCAAAGGGAGGAGATGACACAACAGTATGCAGGGTCAAGGGTCAGAGCTCACTGGGAGCCATTTTAGGAGCTGCTCCCACACATACCTATTTAACAGCTTCTTTCTCAAAGCTGGGGAAGGTGTACGGAGGGGTGTCTAATCCTGCCCTTTCAGGGTCTGTTGCCTTTCATTCCCAGTGATTTGTTTCCTCGTGTGTTCTGTAATTTTGGATTGTGAGCTCAGCTTCAGAGGGGCTTTACCTGGGTGGCTGCGCATCAGAGACCCAACTAGAAAGATTTTCTGTGCGTTTTTGTCAGGAGCCCCAAGGGTGCCACTAAGCCATAACTGCTTTTTTATGCTAATTTCTCAACTTTGGGGTTTGTAGACAATCCAGATGGGACGACCTCTTTGCGGGAACATCAAACTTATATAAAGGAGGCCTGAAAACACAAAATTCTCGTGGGAAATGTTTTCCCCAACCAGAGTGCAAATTTCCTTACATCTTCTTGCACCTATGAGTGGAATTTCGTTGATCTTTTTCCCTAAAAGTGTTGCTTTTCTATGGTCCTGGCTTTTTGCATGGCCTGAATAGCAAGCCCGTCTCATAAAGCCCCAGCCCTCAGCCTGTGGCCATCAGAACTCCAGCCCTTGGTCTCAGAGCCCAGCCCCTCCCTACCTAACAGCTGTAGTCCCAGCTCCTCTTCTCTGTAATCGGGGTTCCAGGTCCTGCTTTAAGACCCCAGCGAACTTTGCTTACTCTCTTGAGAACTCAGTTCTCTACTTAAAAAGAAGTTTGTTTCTTATCTAGCATCTCTAGGTGTTTCTAGGAGACTTTTCAGGCTATCGAACTTGCTATTGAGACGTTAAAGACAGTTAAAGTCTAAGACTGTAGAGTCTTGGAATCATATAATTTAAAAATCTCCCTCAAGCAGATGGACAAAATCACAGAGGCAGAGGCCATGAATGGAGTCTGATCTCCCACTCAGCAGTCCAGAACCTACACCCAGCCACCTTATCCAGACATGACAAAGACAAGGGGAGATGACACCAACGTCAACGTCATGCCTTATGACCAGACTGGGAGTTGCAAATGGGTGGGATACTCACATCTGATAGCTCGGTTAACCTGCCTGCAGAAAGCCAGCCAGCTGGGGATTGCCGCCATGACCAGTTACACTGCCTGTCCTGGGTGTGCGTGTGTATTGCTTGTCGTGTGTGAATATGTGTCTCATCCAAGTGCCAGGAGCAGCGCTGGGGCATGTGGAGTCTTACAGGGATTAAGGAGCATGATCAGAAGCCATGCTCTGTCCTGAGTGGCTACTCCATGCACCGTGGGCCACCTTCGCGACTGCTCAACCCCAATCTTTGTCCTGCATCGAGATGGATGTTAGAAATGGCTCGGAACTCGGACTTGCGGACCTGTCCCCACCCCTTCGCTCCCCTGCGCCACCTTTCCAGGGACCCACACTCTTCCTAATGGCCCCTGGCTTATTGTGTCTGGTCACCCATCCCCAACTGGAGTTTAGCTGGAATCCTGCCAGGAGGATGTTGCCACATCTACTGCTGGAAAACTTCTCCTCCATGCCAGACGCTGACAGGGAACCAGAAGCATAGAGAACTGGCACTTCACCCAGCCTACGGGTCATACCTCGTAACCCTTTCTGGGCCTGCTTGTCATTGAAAGTCTGCGCATTAGGCAGACAGCTTTTGGCCCTTCACTTGCCTGAGTGTACAGGCCACCTGGTGGGGAAGCTGGGGAGAGGTGACTTGTGGCCCTCACTATAGCTGTAGCTCGCACTGTCCCCATGACTACAGGGCCCCCAAATCTGCCAAATACAACTTGGTAACTGGCTTGTGTTGGTTTGCAGCAGACGGGGGGGGGGGGGGACTCCATTCGCAGGCATCAGAAACTGTGGTTTAATCATCTTCCATAGAGCTGGGCTCAGAAAGAATACAGCCAGTTGTCTAGGCAAGGCGGGGGGGCATGGGGACCAGTGAGGGACTCACTGTAGGTCTGTAACACTTGTAACACTAACAGCTGACATTTATGGAGATCTTACTCTGAGTGCTCAAACTTTCTCAGTTCCTGGCACACTTAGTGTTTCAGGAATTTTTCATGGTGCTCCTAGGCCAAAAGAAATATTTAACAGTTCTATTTATGAATTACTTCAGGTCCAAATAACTTAAGTATTTATGTTCTAATAAATTAGTCGATCATTTAGAAAATAGAATTCACATCAATAAAGAAAAAAATGGTACTTTTATTCCATTCTTTAATATCACTACTTACTGATCGACTGTGTGCCCTGGTTAGCTTCTCAAACCTGGAAAGCAGACGGGACACCCCCAGCTTTATTTCCTGTTCCATGGTGATTTTCGCTTTTTATCCCCAAAACTACAGGAAATCCAGCTTCTCGGTTACGACGTGAAAGAAATGTGGACTGATCTGATGTTGAAACTGTGAACCACCTGGACCTTTTAATTTGCTCAGAAATTTAGAAAATTTAAAATATGCTCTGTGTCTTGAGTTTCCTGCTGAGGGATTTCACTCCTGCCCTTTCAAACACTGCAGAGGAAGAACCTGAGGCTCAGGCTGGCTCCAGCGCCCCCTAGAGGGTACTAAACAAAACTCAAGTGAGGGCAGTGAGGGGCGGAGACAGGGCGGGGGCAGAGAAGGCTTATCCGTGGGAGAATCTAGACCTGCTGCTGGAGTGAGTGTGGACAAGGGTCTGACCTTCAGCCAGGAGTGGAGGGGGTATAGAGAGTGAGGAATGTTGTGGCCCCAGCATAACTGTTGGAGACTCCATGACACTACTGTGGCCCCCTTGCCTGTCCTAACCCAAGTGTTCAAAGCCTTCACAGTGGGGTCTCAGTCCCCTCTCCCATAGAAGGCGGGGTGAAGGGGCACCCTAAGGCTGTAGGGGGTCTGTGTCTCTCATGGGCATTGAGGCCGAAGCCAGAAGGCAGTGGCCAAGTTTACCTGGGCTCAGACAACCATTCCCCTGGCCTGTACTGGGCACAGGGTGACCCTGACAAGACTTAGAAGTGGACCCTGCCCTTCAAGGAGTCCCCTGCGGAGCTGTGGGCAGAAATACCCCAACGGGTAGAAAAAGGATGGGGATGGGCAGGGAGGCTGGGCATGCTTATGAAGACTACAGGAAGGGAGCAGCTGGACCTAAGTCTCTGGAATCTGTCCTATCTTCTAGACCCAGAAGGGACTGGCAGCTCGTCTGTCTCCACTATGATCCCCACCTGTCACCCCAGGCACGTCCTGGGCAGTGGGGGTGGGACTGGCCAAAGCTGGCGGGTCCCGGGAGGGGCGGGGCTTTCAGGACGCTGGACGACATGGTGGGCGGGGTTTAGGGTACCCTCCCTGACACACGCAAGTCAAGGCCAGACGACTGTGCCTGAGGCTGGATCAGCCAGACACACATCCGGGGCGCACTCCGTACCCTCACAGCCTGAGACTTCCCAGTCAGCACAATACAAAATCTCTTTATTGCTCACATTCTATAAAAAGTCGTGCCTCTTGGTGGGCCATGAGGATAGGATATGCAGAGCAAGAAACGCGCTCAGCTCAGGCTTGTAGCTGAGAGCTGGTGCTGGCCTGGGGGAGGGGTGCGGCAAGAGGACCCAGTCCCTGCTCCGGGGCTGGGGCACGTGCTGGCGGGCGATGGACCTGGGAAGGAGGTCATGGAGAGCGGCCCCTCCGAGGGTGGGTTCAGCTGTGCTCTCCGGAACCCTAGGCCTGGCTGAGGGGTCTCAAAGTCCCATCTCACAGAGAAGGGGGCTAAGGAGTGGATCCAAGTTCCAGGGGGTCCTGGACTCCCGGAGTATTCCCAAACATGGGGGGAAAGGGACAGAAGGTCCTTCCTGAAAATGGCTCAGGAATCAGAGGGGACCCCCGACCTGAAACGCGGTAAACTGAGGCCGTCTAGCAGTCTGGGCCCCTCACTGCTCCTCCGGCCCGTCGCCTCCCTGCGCCTGTTCGTAAGGGCAGGGACGACGGCAGAAGCCGGCTGGCTCTGGACCGGGTCGGGGCCCCGCGGGCAGCGCAGCGTCCTCCTCGCCGCCTTCCCCTCGGCGGCCGCCGCCGCCCGCGCCGCACTCTCCCTCTGCGTCGCTCTCGTCGGAGTTATCCTCCTCCAGGTAGCGGTAGCCACGCACCTTGTGCTGGGGCCGCGGGATGCGGGGCTGGCGCGGGACCACGCCCTGCCGCAGCTTCTGCTCCATCAACACATAGGAGACCGCGGCCACCAACAGTGTCAGCAGCAGCACAGCCAGTTTGGCCTGGGCACACAGGGAGAGATGCTGGGGACCTGCTGGCCGCTGCCCCCAGCCCACAGGCCCAGCCCCTCGCCCGGATGGGCCCACTCCCACCGCGCACTCGCGGGTGCATCTCCTCTGCATGCTACTCTCCTCCGGCAGAAACCCAGGCCATTTGTTTCCTCCTGCCGGCAAGGCTCAAACCCCAGCTAAGCTCCCTTATAGGCAGATGTGAAGATGCTGATTAGTGCAGGACACAGGCCTGGCACCCCCACCCCTTACCGGGGCTTAGATCACTCTCACCTTTACACGTCGTAGGACCATAAGTAATGTTTCTCAGACTGTTATGACTGTAACCCAGTCAGAAAGAATTCCCCGTCATAACTCAGCACCTACACACATAGTTGCATGCACACTCCCTGCTATTTTCTATTCTGTTTTTTAAAATGTTGGTCAGGATCTGCTAAACTGAGCCATCAGTTGGATGGGAGCACAGCACAACGACCCCTAAAGGCAGGCCATGAAGGGAAACAGCCTCAGCATCCCTCTAGGAGCCCGACATCTGTTGAACAGTTTACCCAGCTACCCACAAGGTGGATGGGATGTGCCCACAGGCAAAGAAACTGTGAACCCCTTCAGACACAAGTAAACTGAGGCCCTCGGGAGATAAGGCAGTAATCGAAAGCTGGATTTGGGGTCACCCAGCGGTCTTGGCCCAGGGCCCAACCCTTGTGGAGTAGTGCCCATCAGGGACTGGGAGGCCAGAAGGAATCTGGTGCCTTCGTGGGGGGGGGTGTGGGAAGCCTAACGCCCCAGAGACTCTCCTCCTATCCAGCTCAGCCTCACCTTCATGGGCAGGCTGGAGCCCAGGTATACCACAAAGATGGCCACGGCCTGCCACCAGTGATAGATGGTAAAGATGAAGTCTTGTCGCTCTTTGTCCTCATACAGGATTCCCAGCAGTGCTATGGGCGGGCAGGACAGGGCAGGAAGGGGAAAGGTGTCAACCGGGGTCCAGGGTGCTTGATCTCCCACCTGTGACTCTCCTAGGCCAGGTGCCCGTGGGAGCACCAACACAGCTGTTGGACAGGTCCTGGCCTGCCCCCTAGTGGAGACCCTGGTTATCACGCTGCCGGGGGAACTGAGCAGAGGAAGGAGCAGGTGAGATGAGACCCAATGCAGGAGGGCTGTGTTCTGTGACACGTGTGGCCTCAAAAGTGCAAAGTTTTATGTGCAGTCCCATCCTGTCCTCTGCCAGACCCCAGGAGCTCAAAGCCAGACATACAAGGACCGTTTCTCCGTCTCACTCAGGGCTCAGGGAAGGCAACCTGCTTGCAGCAACAAGCTTTCTACAAATCAAACCTGAAGTTGGGAGGTTTGAACTGATTTTGAAAAAAAAAAAAAAAAAACCCTCCCTGGGGTGGGCAGAAGGAGCACCGGACAGGGAGTAGGGGGATTCAGACTCCACTCTCAGGAATATAAGGTGGAGAGAGTTGGTACAGAGATGCAGATTCAAATATTGGCTCTGTGGGTGACTTGGGGCAAGTTAACTCCCTAGGGCCACTTCTCCCATCTGTAAAATGAGATGCCACCTATATGTTATGTTGTGAGGTTTAAATGTGAGGAAGCCCACACAGCACCTGGCAAATTGTACCCTCGCTTGCCTGGGATGTCTGTGCTGCTCCCACCCCCCTGAGGTAGCTACAGAGTCCCCTGCCCAGCCATCCCAGTGCCCATGGCTATACTCACTGCTGAGCCCCGTCTTGTTGAGGGCACTGCCCACACCCCAGAGGACGGCTGCTGCATACAGGATCCAGACGTGTTGCAGGACCCGAGGTTTGGGGGCCCAGAAAAAGAGGCTTACAGTGAGCAACAGGTGCAGTCCGGCCCCAGACACCAGGGGCACCTGGCGCGGCAGCCACAGCCCCAGCAGGCCCAGCACTGAGGCGGCTGAGGCACCCAGGCTGTAAGCCACGAGGAGGTACGGCAGGCGTTCCAGCCCCACTGAGCACACACCATAACACTGGGGGAACAGAGGTGACAGTGTGAGGTCAGCTGGCCCAGGTTCTGGCTTCCCCCGTCTCTGGGCCACCTTGACGCTAACTCCCTTCGAGCCTCCTGGGAAGGTTCTGGGGAGACAGACAATGAGAAAATGCTTGGACATTGTCCCCAGACACCAGGACTACACCCAACATGGAATCAAATGCTTTATGGGCATTATCTCATCTCAGCCGTATAACACCTCCAGGGGGGAGGGTTGTTACTAGACTCACTTCACAGATGAGGAAACTGAGGCTCAGAGAGGTTAAAATAATTTGTTCAAGGTAGAGGAGGAATAAGAGAAGGAAGAGGGACGGACATATTTGGGACATACTTGTACATATACATACATTCAAAACTTATTCGCTGTTTATCTGAAATTCCAATTGAACCGGACCTCCTGTATTTTTTCTGGCAACCCTATGCAGGCTGTACTTACCAGGGCGAGACCAGTGCAGGCAAATAGCACCTCGAAGCCGCTGTAGATAAAGAAGGGCACGAGGTGGCGCAAGCGGAAGTCGCGCACATGCTTGAAGGGGAGCTGAAAGATGTTGCCCCAGCCCACGCTGCGCAGGTCGATCTCTTCCGTGGGCCGATAGGCAGCACCGCACAGGCCCAGCACCTATGAACGCGCCATGAGGGGGCGGGCAGCCAGGCCCTCGGCCCCGCCCCCGGGCCTCAGCCCCGCCTCTCAGCCCAGACCCCGCCCCTAGACACACCTCGGCGTTGCCTCCCAGTTCCGCCTCTAGGCTAAGGCCACGCTCTAGCCATGCCCACAACGCCTTAGTTCTACCTCCAGTACCGCCCCCGAGTTTGAGCCACACCTTCCGACTCTCGCAGGTCACAGCCTATCCTCTCCGACCCTGTCTCCATTTCAACCCCAGACCAGACCTGATTCCCCTCCAACTCCAGCCTCAGTCGTCACAGGCATCAATCAAGCTAGGCCTCCCCAGGACTCAGCCCTGGTTCCCGACTCAGACCACGCCTCTAGGTCGCAACCTTGCCCAGGCCGCCAGCCACACACCCAGACTGCACCTTTCTCCCCGCCTCTGTCCCCAGACTTCATTGACTTCCCCCACCCCCATCCCAGGCCGCACCAGCAACATGGCTAGGAAGGCCACCGCCATGAGCACGCTCTCCACCACAATGAGGTTTCGGCTCCGCGGCAGCATCTGTAGAACCGTTTTGTTGAAGCCGCTGAGGATGCCCTGGCTGTTAGTGCCTGAGAAGGGGCCAAGGGGACATCGTGAGGGAGGGCGTAGGGCATACTGTCAACTCAGCCACAAAGTGCAGCAAAGCAGATGGGTAGGTGGGGAGGATTAAAGAGGGCGGGTGAGGACAATGCGTGCAAAGGCAAAGTTTCTTTGGGGAGCAGTTTGGAGGTGAGGGCCACTAGGGCTGACGTACCCCAAGGAAAGGAGCACCTTCTCCCATCTCCCTTTCTGCCCTATTGCCCCAGGCTGGGGGTGGGGGCACCAGTCCATATGCCACCTCCAAACTTTCACCCTGCACTGACTGAGCTCTGAGGGTATGCTTGACCCTGACAGAGATCCCACAGGCGGCTTCATCCCAGATGGCACCTCCTCCAGGCAGCCTTCCCTGACTGGAGGAGGTGCCATCTGCTCCCAGTCAGGTTCTAACTACATACTCTCTGTGCCTCAGCCACTAGAACTATGGGACACTGGACCCTCAGCCCAGAATTCTGTGAGAGAGCATCCTCTCTGCCCTCAAGTGCCCAGGGTCTGCTAGATAACTCAATGCGGGAGGTGAGCAGGACTTGGGGACCCCACCCCCATGAGGACTAACCGCAGCTCTGCACGTTGTACAGCGTGTGGTTCAGGTCATACAGATAGTGGTTCAGGAAGTAGATCATGGGCAGCTGGGCACAGGCGAAGCTCAACTGTGGGCAGGAGGGCAATTTGGCCAGGCTTGGGGCATGGAACCAGGCAGGGGGCACAGGCATAAACTGGGAGGGGTCTGGGCACAACTTGGGGGCACAGGAGCCCTCCCACCTCTGCTGGCAGCTTGGTGGTAGGAAGGAGTGCCCAATGAAGGAGGACTTCCCCCTGGTCAGCACTGTGGAAAGGGAGGGGATGAGGTCTCAGTCACTAGGGGTAAGCAAGCAGGAGTTGGCCTTGGCCCAAGAAAGTTCAGTAGTACTAGAGGACTTAAAAGACTATGGATTGAGCTCCAATGTCTGGGTTCTTGGGTTGGAATACACAGACCCCCGGGCCCCATATGTGACACTCACATGAAAGAAGCTATAGAAGATGGCTTGGAAAACCAGGAGATAGGGTGCGTGGGAGCCCCGAGGCGGGCGCTGCTGGGGGCCCTGCTCATCCCTTTCCTTGTAGTGGGAGTACTCGTAATACTTCTGGGCCATCCTGGACCACAAAGGAAAGAAGGCTCTTCCCAGCCCAACCTCTACCTGATACCGCTGCTTCCTGCAGGGGCTTCTTGGCCAGCCCCTGCATCTCATGGATGGGGAAACTGAGGCCCAGAGGACAGAAGGGCCGATCCAAGGTCCCCCAGCCAAGGTTGGCAATGCAGCAGAGGGTTGGCCCAGCTCACCTGGTGATGTAGTTGCCCATGGAGGCCCAAAGAGGTACGATGGCCATGCCCAGGGCCACTGCTGAGGGCACGAGCGTGTAGTAGCGCTCCCAGTAGTTGGTGGAGACAAAGAGGGCGTAGATGCCCACGCCTAGGAACATCATCCACTTGGTGCCAAAAAACCTGTGGGAAGTGGGAGGGATGCTGGTACCACAGGCCTACCTAGACTACCATATGGCCCAATACCCGAGTGGCCACAACGCCCAGCTCACGAGACTGCATGAGGCAGAAAAAGACCCCTGGCCTTGGAGTCAAGGGCTCTCAGATGGAGTCTCAGAGAAACAGACTTCTTGAGTGGCCTTCAGGCAAGCCAGTGTATCCACACACCCGTTTCCACAGCTGTAATGTGGGCATGGAACCCAAAGCACAAGGCTCCCCTGGCCACTGCAAAGATGGAAGTGTATCCACACACCCGTTTCCACAGCTGTAATGTGGGCATGGAACCCAAAGCACAAGGCTCCCCTGGCCACTGCAAAGATGGAAGCAGATACTGCAGGGTGAGGGTGTCATAAGTCAGTGGCTTATGGGCACATCAATCCCTCATTTGTGCTCTGGGCTGACTCACTAACCCCCTTCTCCACCCAAGCTATGTGCTGGGACTGCAGGGCCCAGGCACCCGTCCAAGGGACTTGACTCAAGCTGGCTCAAGGAAACCTAGGCGCAGAGAGAGGAAGAGGCTCCACTGCGGGCCAGTGGCAGGGCCCGTGCCCTGGCGTCCCTTCTTCCCTGCCCACTGCTCTTGCAGTCCATGTGGTCAATCAGGATGGTTCCTCCTCTCTGGCTGCTAGGAAAACAACCTTGTTGGCTCTGGGAAAATGCCACATCGTGTTCAAATGGGGCTGACAGGTGATAAGAAAAAGGTTCATTCAGAGCATGGAGGCTGGTCAGGCTAAAAACCACCACTGAGATCTTTGCTTTCGTTTGCTTTACGTATTTGTGCTCATTAGTTCCCTTTGGGTGCCAGGAAGCTCAAAGCAAAATGACCCTGGTTTTCTGATACAATTACTTTGTCTTCTATCACAGGGCCCTGGTTCTTCTACTATCTTTATTTTGCCACATAAAAAAATAGAGAGGCAGCCCCCCGATCTATTTGGGGGAGGGCAGGTGACACAAAATGCACTGTACATTTTGATGGAGCAAAAAGGAAAAAGGTAAAAACACTACTAGTCATTGCTGGTGAGGCTGTGGTTTGAAAAATGACACAGACAGCCACTGATCATGCAGACCGGCATAGCCCTTCAAAAAATCAGCCTGGTAGTCTGGGCAAGCATGGCGTTTTGAAGGTTTTCTGGCTTTACACCTTCAATCTGCCAGGCGCTGCCCATGGGAGTTGGGCAAGCCGTTCTATACCTCGTTTTCTCCGTGTGTAAGATTCCAGCACCTACCTCAGATTGCAAGGAATGAGATAATACTTATAAAGTACCCAGCACATAAGAAATGAGATGAGTTAGCTATTGTTATTTTTAATGACGGGTTTTAAAAGGCATAAAACCTTCCACGTGCTTCTGACCAAGTAAGGGCACTGCTGGGAATGTATCCTGGATTTTTTTTTTTTTTTTTTTAATTTTAAGAAGGGAACAGCTGGGCCGGCCCGGTGGCTCAGACAGTTAGAGCTCCATGCTCCTAACTCCGAAGGCTGCCGGTTCAATTCCCACATGGGCCAGTGGGCTCTCAACCACAAGGCTGCCAGTTCAATTCCTAGAGTCCCGCAAGGGATGGTGGGCAGCGCCCCCTGCAACTAAGATTGAACACGGCACCTTGAGCTGAGCTGCCACTGAGCTCCCAGATGGCTCGGTTGGTTGGAGTGCGGCCTCTCAACCACAAGGTTGCCGGTTCGACTCCCACAAGAGATGGTGGCTGTGCCCCCTGCAACTAGAAAACGGCAACTGGACGTGGAGCTGAGCTGCACCCTTCACAACTAAGACTGAAAGGACAACAACTTGAAGCTGAATGGCACCCTCCACAACTAAGATTGAAAGGACAACAACTTGAAGCTGAACGGCACCCTCCACAACTAAGACTGAAAGGACAACAACTTGAAGCTGAACGGCACCCTCCACAACTAAGACTGAAAGGACAACAACTTGACTTGGAAAAAAAGTCCTGGAAGTACACACTGTTCCCCAATAAAGTCCTGTTCCCCTTCCCCAATAAAATCTTAAAAAAAAAAAAAAAATGAACGGAACAGCTACAAAGCACAAGGTGAAAGGGAGAGGGACCTGCAATGTCCAACTCTGAGCCACAGCTGGGTGCCCACCTCTCTGCAGAAATTGCCACCATCACCAAGTCCCCACTGTGAAGACTGTGGAGCAGGCCAAGATGTATGCAATGAAAAGAAAGCAAAAGTGAACGTGGCACACACGTGTTCTGGTGACAAGGACGTAAACCTGATCCACGAATGCCGGTGGGAGAACAAAATTAGCTGATTTACTAGAAGGTTTGGGAGGGATTTTCTTTTTTTCTGATTTCAGTTATGGTTCTAATACTGTTTGTGCAATTGTGATAAAGGAATTTTTTTAAGATAGGGGAACTGAAACACAACAAACTTGTCAACTGTTCTCAGGGTTCCATCTGAGCACAGATCTACCTCCTGGTGGGGAGGGCCTTGTGGAAGGGATATTTGCACTGGCCAGCAGGCTGGACCAGATGCCTGCAGGCTCACTCTAGAGCAGGCCCCCTGGGGCCCCTGCCCAGCCCTGCCCTTTCAGTGAGAAATGTCCCTCGACACCGGCCACAGCTGATTGGGCAGAGGCAGGAGCCTGGGCCTTGCTGGCTGATCAGATTCTTTCCAGATAGTCTACAGCCCTGAACCCAAAAAGGTCACTGTGGCTCCCGGCCACAGAGCAGAGCATGAACATAAGCCGGAGTGAATTTCCATTGCTTGAAACCCAATGTGCCCTGGGCAAAGCTTGTTTCCTTCCCCAAACCCTGCTTTAACTCCTCTCTCACCCCTCCAGGTAGGCAAGGCCTCTCCCAACTGACCCCCTCCCAAGGCCACCAGGGCAGCTGAAGACCCCATGGTCCAACAGCCCCTGCACCCCTTCAAGATTGGGGTGACAGCGCAGCCCTCATGGGGACAGCAGTGGCGCACCTGATGAGCACAGGTGTGTAGAGCAGCGCGGCGATGGGCATCACGTTGATGCCGATGAGCATCTTGTTGTCGATGTCGGGCAGCCCCATGTTCCCGTACTTCACCTCGCGGTAGGTCTCATCGTAGTGCAGAATCAGCTGCATCTGCAGGAGGCCTGGGGACAGGGAGCTGGCGTGGAGGGGGCGGCCTGGCTCGGGGTGCAACCAAGCAGAGGCTGGGACGCATTTACCAAAGGGATCCCCGATTCCAACGCCCATGAGGACAGGGGGAAGCCAGGCCGGGCCAGGCGTCTTGTCAGCCACCGCGGTGTCAGCGACTTGAATGCAGAGCCCCCCCCTCGCCCCCACCTGCCTTGCTCCGCAGGTCTCCTGGACCCCAGCGCTCCTCATTTCCAAGGCAGCAGACCTGCCCTGAGCGCCCATACCAGCACGATGGCTCTGGTTGGAACCTGGGGATACTGTACAGTATCACACCACCCTCACATGGCGGGGCCACAGCTGCAGCTGCGAGGGCAGCACACTGGGAAGTGAAAGAGGAAGGGAGGCCCACTGGCCCCCTAAGGTTTCTCTTCCCAGACACGGTCTAGGGAAGTTGGGGCGGCAGGGTGGGTGGGAACGGGGAAGCCTTGGGATCAAGCGCCAGAGCCCGCTGGGCGGGCGGTCCCCCCTCGCCTAGCCCCACGTTGGGCCCGCAGCGGGCAGGTACCTAGGTAGACGCCGTAGGTGAGCATGCCGCCCGCGCTGGCCGCCAGCACGTTCTTGAGCACGCCGAGGCGCTTGCGGCGGTAGTAGCGGCGCTCCTCCTCCTCCTCGTTGTAGTTGGGGTACGCGCCCACCAGCTCGTCCAGCTGCGGGGTACGAACTGCATTTGCATCCGGCAGGGTGCCCTGGACTCCGCACCCCAACCCCTGCACTCCCGGTGCCCGCCTCCCGGGCCACCCGCACCCCAGTCCCGGGGGAGACCCCGGCCCTCTGGGTCCCCGCATCCCCTCACGGTCCCCGTCCTCGCTCACCGGGGCCTCGGGCCCGTCGGGGACCCCGAGCCGGTCCTCATCTCCCTGCGGACCCGCGGCGCCCGCCACCGGGTAGAGTGGCGGCTCCGCCTCCATGGCCCGACCCCACTGGAGGACGTGTGGTGGCGAGCACGGGTGTCCCAGCAGCGGGGCCCGCCACTTCCTTCCTGCGGCAGGGAACTGCCCCCTCCCGGCCCCGCTCCGCCCTCGGGCCACCTATCCTGGGAGGGGCGGCCCCAGTACAGCTTGGGGCGTGTCGGGGGGGGGGGAGGCAAGGGGGAGGAGGAAACGGGAGGAGGAAGGGGGGACGGAAGGGGTGTGTCCATGAGCGACCAGGACCCGGCCTCAGGGGTGTGAGACTGCAGTTCAAATCCCCGCTCACCCACTTTCTGGCTTTGTGACTGGGAATTAACTCCGCTTTTCTGTGCCTGTTTCCTCACCTGTAAAATGGGGATACTGGGCACTACATCCTAGGGCTATTGCTGGATTGAGTTAATGCAAAGCCTTAGAAAAGTGCCAGGCCCATAATAAGCTCAATGTTACTACTGTCATCCCTAGCCCCACCTCCAGTCCTCATTTGGTGTGTTTGCAGGTGTCCTCTGGCCAAAATAATTCTCCAGATGATCCACCAAAAGAAAACGGTTTATTTGGGAAAAGAAAAAGAAAACGAAACTGCCAAGGAAAAGGCAGGTGTGCTTGCACACGGAGGGCAGTCCTCCTGCAGAAAAGGGGGCTGAGCCCAACATGGCTCCCTCCTACACTGACAGCCCCCCACCCCCCCACGACCCCGTTACCACAGAGTTCAGCAGGAAGTCAAGACTAGAGAGTCAGCAAGGGGCCCAACTCCAACTGCAGTCCTCCCATCTCCATGGTTAAGTGTCCCAAGGTATCAGTTTACTTTCAACACAGGTAAGCAAAGAGCCCTCATAGCAGCCCCTAAGAGGGCTCCCATCACAGCCGGTGCCCACCTCCCACACACTCTCCAGCTTCAGTTTGGGGACTTGCAAGTGGGAGCTCTGGCAGAGCTCAAAATGGTGGTGGCTGCTGGACTACGGGCAGGTGACCCCATCACCACCCTGCAGCAGGATTCAGAGCCTCCTGCCCCCACCCTGCAGGGCCCTGGGTCCAGGGATGCCAGGGGGAGCCCATGAAGTTCCCACCTTGCCTGAGCTGATGCTCTATAGCGCTGGCTGTCATCCTGATTAAAAACACCTGGGAAGCTTTTTAAACTATGCAGTCCCAGTATAGTCTCTTCAACAAGTGGTGTGGGTACACCTGAAATCTATGTAATTTTACTAACAATTGTCACCCCAATAAATTTTAAAAATAAATTAAAAAACAAAAAACAAGCGGTGCGGGGAAAACTGCATAATCACATATGCAGACAAATGGAACTGGACCTCTGTTTTACACCACTTAATACAAAAGTTAACTCAAAATAGATCAAAGACTTAAACATAAGACCTGAGACAATAAACCTTCTAGAAGAAAATGTAACTCTGTGACATTGATGTCCATCTCAAGAATAAAACAGCCAGTTATTTAACCAGCAAAATGGGTTTATTCAGGAATGGCAGAGGAATTGCAATTTAGGACACGAAAGCTACAGCAAACCTTAGGCAAATCTGGAGAACAAAGGAGAGGAATGTTATTTTATAGAGAAAAAGGGTGAGTTGAGAGGGACTGTTATAAACAGAATGTCCATTGGAGAAAACTGGGAATTTGAAGTGTAGTGGCTTTCCATTGGCGGAGTCATGGCAGTTTCTCATTGGCTGGGTCTCATTCTATACCAGGAGATAATGTCCCCTCCTCCTACTGGAGTAGCAAACTAGACTTCTTCCTGTGGAGAAATTGTAAGGGTCGGCTTCTTCCTGTTGGATTCTGCAGGGTGTGGTGAGTGGTGGTATGTGAAAAGTCCCCCTTCATAGCTTCCCAACTCCATTTTAAATGAAGTTTCCTTTATTTTCACATTGGTCTTGGCAGTAATTTTTTTGATATGACACCAAAAGCACAAAAAAACAGAAGAAACAAAATCAACAAGTGGGATCACATCAAACTTAACAGCTTCTGCACTGCAAAAGAAACAATAATATACAGGCAATGTACAGACTAGGAGAGAATATTTGCAAACCATGTGCCAGATAAAGGGTTAATATCAAAAATTTATAAATAACTCATACAATTCAATAACAAAAAACAAAACAAACAAACAATCCAATTTAAAAATGGGCAGAGGAACTAAGTAGACATTCTTTTCCAAAGAAATGGTCAACAGATACATGAAAAGGTACTCAACATCACTAATCATCAGGGAAATGCAAATCAAGACCACAATGAGAGAACACCTCACATCTGTAAGAATGACTGTCATCAAGAAGATAAGAGGTGGGGCACACTGGTGGCTCAGTTGGTTAGAGCACGAGCTCTGGGCAATGGGGCTGCTGGTTCACTTCCCACATGCGCCAGCGAGCTGCGCCCTCCGCAACTAGAATGAAGTCAATGAGCTGCTGCTCAGCTCCTGGGCGGCCAGATGGCTCGGTTGGAGCGCAGGCTCTCAACCACAAGGCTGCTGGGTTTGACTCCTCTGCTCCCGCAAGGGATCCTGGGTTGCACCCACTGCAACTAACAACAGCAACTGGACCTGGAGCTGAGCTGCGCCCTCCACAACTAAGATTGAAAGGACAGCAATTTGACTTGGAAAAGTCCCAGAAGTGCACACTGTTCCCCAATAAAGTCCTGTTCCCCTTCCCCAATAAATTCTTTAAAAAAAAGACAAGAGGTAACAAGTGTTGTCCCGGATATAGAGAAAAGGGAACTCTTGTGCACTGTTAGTGGAATTGTAAACGGGTCCCATTCTGGAGAACAGTATGAACTATTTATTTCCTTTCTAATTTTCTGTGGTTTAATTGTCTGTCCCCTCAGACGACTGCTCACCATGCACCCCGCATGCAAAGGGTTGTGTCAGGCACTTAGCAGGTGTTCAATAAGTGTGAGTGGATGGATGGATAAGTGAGTGGTTGGCAATTATCCACCTCAGAAGGGTTGCTGGGAAGGGGGAGAGCTGGGAGTGTGGAGGGCATGAGTTTGTAGAGGTTTCAGGCTGCAAGGTGATGGAACTTTCTCAGACCACACCCAGGTTCAGATATTGAGACAGGTTAGTTAGTATGTCGCTGGGTAGACAGGGAGGTCCCTGGTGGAATAAACAAAGACAGCCATATCCTAAAACTCCAGGTTTTGAAATCACTCCTTCGCTCCAGCACAAAATGTAACAGCGCCTTGAAGTTAATCGTAAAATTCCTTTTGCCCTGACAAACAGAACAGATCTGATAGATAGGAATAGGTTATTTTGCTAATCCCTTTAGGATGGGCTAACAGCACAAACCTGGTAGATGAATTTCATTAAAAGGCGCCAGCTCCCCTTCCCCAAACAGGCAAGGGAAGGTATAAAAGTAAGAGCTTTTGCCTCAGTCAGGGGGCACCCCTATTCGGGACCCCCTCCCGCTCACGAGTGCTGACCCTTTGCTTTCAATAAACTATCCTCTTTTTTTTTTTTTTTTTAGATTTTATTGGGGGAGGGGAACAGGACTTTATTGGGGAACAGTGTTTATTTCCAGGACTTTTTTTAATTGGGGAACAGTAGTGTGTTTTTCCCAGGACTCATCAGCTCCATCCAAGTCAAGTTGTCCTTTCAATCTTAGTCGTGGAGGGCACAGCTCAGCTCCAGGTCCAGTTGCTGTAGTTAGTTGTAGGGGGCACAGCCCACTATCCCTTGCAGGATTCGAACCGGAAACCTTGTGGTTGAGAGCACACATTCCAACCAAATGAGCCATCTGGCCACCCGGGAACTCAGTGGCAGCTCATTGACTTCATTCTACTTGTGGAGGGCGCAGTTCGCTGGCCCATGTGGGAATCGAACCAGCAGCCCTGTTGCCCCGAGCTCACGCTCTAACCAACTGAGCCACCCGTCCACCCAACTATCCTCTTTTTAAAACTCTTTGCCTCTCCTGGGTCCGTGTTTCTCTTCTTTGGTCTCACGAGACACGATCCCGGCACTCACTCACTCACTCCAAAGTCCCCCACATCATTTAGGGACTCACAGAGAAATATTCCTACAACAATATGGGTAAAGCAGAGAGGTGGAGTCATGCCAACTGTGCCTAGAAGTGGGAGATATGGAAGAAAGAGGAGAGAGGGCACGGCCCGCGGTGCAGGAGCAAGGAGGAGGCTGCATATCAGGGATGCAGTGGGTGCTGGGAGGCCAGGAGGCTGTGAGCCGTGATCAGTGGTCAGAGAGTCAGGATGCCCGCGATGGCAAGGCCCAGGGTGTGGTCATGGCTCGGGGTGGGGAGGGAGGAGGAGGTCCAGGAGTTCTTGGGTCTAGTGGGTCCAGTGGACTTTGATGCCCCCAGGAGGATGCAGTCCTGTAGAATTCAACGGCAGGCAGGAGACGATGCCAGGAAGAGGGGACATGGCTGCCTGAGGTGGGTGGTGTGGCCGAGGGAGTGGGCTCAGAAGAGCAGGGGGTGGGAGGCTGGAGGTCTATAGGTTCCGAGGGAGAGTGAGGACGCCACGAATGAGCCCTTGCCCCTTCTAGGAGTATACCACCCGAAAACCAGACTGGAAAGGGGACCCTTGGGCCTGGATGTAGACTAACATCTGTGAATGACCACTTCCCTATCTGCCCCATGAAGGGGGGTCCCAGAATCCTCCCAGCTAGGTGCATGGTCTTCTCCGGGCATCAGTAGGAAGCCCCCTCACGTCGTCTGGCACACACCCCAATATTTCCTCACCTGCAAAATATGAATAAGCAGAAAAGCACTTCTGCCAACTGAAAACAGGATGCAGAGGGACAGGACGGCGGCCAGGTGAAAGAGAAGCATCTTGGAGACAGAGCAGAACTTGAGGGGCAAGAGAGGGAAACAGGGCAGGGGACACTTAGTTGTCGCCACATCGGAATGAGAGCAGGCCCACAAAAGTCCTACCGAGGGAGAAAGGGAAGATGGGGTGGCCTCTGAAGGGGTCAGGAAGCTCTGAGATGCTGCCTGTTGAAACTGTACCCTGAGAGCCCACCATCCGGCATAGTGGGGGCAGGGCTCACCTGCCACACACCCCTGGGCACGTCAGGGAGAGACACTCACAGACCCAGTTGGTGCATTTCAAGGTGGCCAGGTGTTTCCCACCCTGAGGGGGTATGTGTCATTCAAGAGGGTATAGGTCCCCTGGGTGGGCTTGTTGAACTCATTGGTTTTGTAGCTCCCACCCCTAAGACGAAATTAAGCAGTGTTTTATTTTTTTATTTTTTTTAAGTTTACTGGTAGCTGTCATTTTTATTTTTTTATTGTATTATTTATTTTACTTATTTATTTATTTAAGTGTGTTTTTCCAGGACCCATCGGCTCCAAGTCACATAGTTGTTTCAGTCTAGTTGTGGAGGGCGCAGCTCACAGTGGCCCATGTGGGGACAGAACCGGCAACCTTGTTGTTAAGAGCACCGCCATCTAACCAACTGAGCTAACCGGGTGCCCCCAAGCAGAGTGTGTTTTGAGAAGCAGCCAGAAAGCAAAGAGAAGGTAGGAGGGGAGCAGGAACATTGGTTAGGAAGTGGTGGCCTGCCCCATATAAGGGAGACACCCATGACAGTGTGTGTTGGCTGGCCAGCCAGACCTCCCCCACGCCGACCCCAGCCAGCAAAACTTTTCATACTCAGCGGCATAGTCACTATTTCATAGATGCTGACTTTTCGTAATATTGCATGATTTCTCTGAGGTCATGCCTAAAAAGTTTACTCTGCAGTTTAGGGTCCCAGAATTATTTAATTTAAAGCCCTGATTACACGTGGGCCCCTGTGGTCTGTTGGTAACTTTTTTATTTTTTATTTTTATTGAGTAATATTGGGAAACAGTGTGTTTTTCCAGGACCCATCAGTTCCAAGTCAAGCCGTTGTTTTCACTCTAGTTGTGGAGGGTGTAGCTATGGGCATCGAACCGGCGACCTTGGTGTTATGAGCCCTGCACAATAACCAACTGAGCCAACCGGCCGCCCTGGTAACTTTTAATTTTAAATTATTGTATTAAAATCAATTCACTTCAGTACATTTTTCGGGTAGCTTGTTTCAAAACCTGACATTATGGCACATAATGGTTAATAGTACCATTCTAACCTTATTAAAAGCGTGCACGCACGCACTATATGACAATTAAGTTCGCGATCTCATCCTAGAAAAAGTGCTACCTACCTCATTGCTTAATATTACAATGGTCACCTTTGAAGGACTCCCCTTGGGAAGCTACGCACCAACTCCAGCACGTAGTCTACCCTTCAAAGCAATTTTGGAACTCTTTTTCTGGAATGGCCATCAGAGCTATTGTTGCATTACCCTTGATGTCCTGAATGTCATCAAAATGTCTTCCTTTCAATATTTCCTTTATCTTCAGGTAAAGAAAGAAGTCACTGGGGGCCAGATCAGGTGAGTAGGGAGGATGTTCCAATACAGTTATTTGTTTACTGGCTAAAATCTCAGTAAACAAATGCCCTGTGAGCTGGTGCATTGTTGTGATGCAAGAGCCATGAATTGTTGGCGAAAAGTTCAGGTCATCTAACTTTTTCACGCAGCCTTTCCAGCACTTCCAGGTGCTTGGTTAAACTTGGTTAACTGTTTGTTCAGTTGGTACAAATTCATAATGAACAATCCCTCTGATATCAAAAAAGGTTAGCAACATCGTTGCAACAAGTTCATGAACTTTGCTGGCATGAGGACCAGATCAACACAGCCAGTGTGGCCTGCAGGGCAGGGAATTGAGCAAGGCCAGCAGGTCCCTGCCACCCCATCCAGGCCGCAAACACTCACTGTCACACCCAGAGCAATGAACAGCCACATCCCCCTCACTGTTTTCAAATTATTTTCTCTATAATAGGTTTTATTTTTTGTTATCATTATGCAAATAATAGATGTTCCTTACAAAAGAGCAAACAGGAAAGATAACTATTGCTCCCAAGTCAAACAGCTCCTGGGATGTTGAGAAGCAGCCAGAGCGTCACCCCCGCATTGCGTCCCAAATTGGAGCATGATGACCCACTGTACCCTCACCTGACACCACCCTGCACGGAGCTGAATCTTTGCTATTTTCTTTTTTTAACCAAAAACCCTGAGGATGATGAGCGTCGGGCTGTCGGAAGGTGCCGAGCTGAGCTCACACAGCAGATGTCCAGGAAACCATGGCTGCTGCTTTCAGCGGAGACATGAGGTTCCCATGAGTGGGTGTGACCCCCACCTGGCTCCTAAACAAGGGCCAGGAAGCCGGGCCTGGCTGGGCTAGAATCCCCACCTGTCCTCTCACTGTGTGGCCCTGGCCTGGTCACTGTACCTCTCTGAGCATGTTGTCCCCATTGGAACAAAGGCATCCAACCCAGAGAGAGGAGAGGACTGGCCCCTATTCCTCCCCAAGGAGAAAGGGCCCCTCAAGATCCTGCAATACCCCTCCCACTGACCAATAACTCTCCAGGTGGGTCCCTGGTTTGCTGTGTGGCCTTAGGCCAGTGGCTGTCCTTCTCTGGGCCTGGTTCCTGGCTGAGGGCTGCCAGTCTCAGCCCCAGCTCTGCCCTATCTGGCACCAGTTCTGCCTCTGCCTGGCTCAGCTCCAAACAGCAGGGCAGGGCTGTCACATGCTGAGCCACGTGACAGGCAGCGGCTGGGGACTCCATCCCATGCAGAGGACGGGGGCGTTTGCAGCCCCTGACCCCTGTCCCAAGTGGCTGAAGGCTTCAGGGGCTACCAGAGCAGGTGTGGGCCAGGAGACCTCTCCTGCCCTCCCAGGTAGGCAGGGGGAGTGGGGAGGGTGGGGGCGGTGGGGAGCTTCTCCCAGGGGCAGGGCCATCTGCAGGCCCCAGGCCAGGATCTCAGGCAGATCCAGGGCACCAAGGCAAAGGAGCAGCGGTGGCAGGCCCAGGGCGGCCGAATGGGGCGATGGCACAAAGGATGTTCCTGCCCCCACACCTGTAACCTAATTACCTGTCTGTTGGACACCAGCAGATGCTTGGGAATCACTCCCCTTTGTGCTGGCTCCAACAGGTGTGCTCGGGGTGGGAGCCAGGGCAAGGCCGAGGACAGGCTCCCCAGCACAGCCCAGACATCTGAGGAGAGGGGACAGAGGAACCGCCATGGTGACACTTCTCATCATGATGGCTGCCCTTGAGGGCACAGGGCGGAGCTCTTCCCGGGAGGTGAGAGGGTACACCTGGGAATGGACACAGCCCCCGCTCCGGAGCAACAAGCTTCCAGTGTGGGTCCCAGTCCTGCCACGCGTGCCCTGTGTGGTCAAATCCTGTCCCCTCTCTGGAACTCCATTCCCCATTGTAAAATGTCAGGTTTTAGAGGGTCAGGCTCCGTGAGTGGGGTGCTAGATGAGGTGGTGTTGATTGACAGACACGCGGAGGGCAGGGCAACAGAGCAGGCGGTGGTATGGGCCCTGAGGTTGTATTTCTGGACTCCAGCCATCTTGGGATCTGCCCTCTTCATTTTGCAGATGGGAAATGGAGGGTCAGAGGGGCTGGGGGCTGCTGTGAAGGGCAGGGCTTTCCTTGCGTTTCCCAGCCACTGGGCCCCACCCCACACCATAATTCCCAGGGCCACTGCCATCAGCCCTCCTCCTTTTCCAGCTGGGCCTGGGTCGCCACTCACCAGAGATCGGACTGGACCCCTCAGCTCAGAGATCCCTGGAGACCTGCTGTGTGGCGCTGGCCTGCTGCTGGCCCTCTCTGGGTCCTGGCTCCTTCTCTGTGGTCCAGAAGAGGATCTAGTGGTCCCTGAATGTTATGTAAAATTGTCTGGGGCTGAGAGACCAAAGAAAGAGGCAATAACTCCATCATCAAGAGTTTATTAGGGGAACTTATATATGAGACAAGTCTTGGGTGGTGGCAAGACGATGTGGATATTCTCCGCCCAGCGTGACAGGCACTAAGGAGTTATAGTGCACAGGCCAAGATGCATGGGGTACCGAGGTGTGACCAGCCCCACATAAGGGGAAAATGCCTCACATGCTTGCGTGAGGAAGAGCAAGGGCCTAGGCTGTAGGAGAGGAGTGGTTCAGACAGTCTCTGCGGGGTTTAGGGGAAGCCCTCTCTGCTCCAGCCCCAGTCCAGCTGGATCTGATATGGGAGAGCTGCCTCACTACAAAGGTTTTAAGCCTCCCTCACTATAGAAATTTTAAGTTTCCTTTTCCCTCCCTAGTTTCTTAGCTCTTTAGCCCTGGGCTTTGATTACTCTTCTAATCAATTCTGAGTCCTAGACTAAAGGTTGCTCCCAGCCTGAATCATAGGTTGTTTCTCTCCCCGGCCTCAGATAACCACTTAAAAGCCTGTGACTTCCCAACATCCCCAAGCCATTCGGGACCTAACTCTTGGCCATCCCAGAAACCAAGTAGGTTTCAACATCCCCCCAGGCTAATATACTTATTGATTGTGATCACTGAAGCCTAAGTTCTTTCCAACCCATTCTGGGCCCAGCTCCAGGACAACTGATGCCACCTAAATAACTGGTTGAACAGCCACAGGCTCCATAGAGCTAATGGATTTATTAATTAAAATTTATTTTTCCTCATTCGGGATCCTTGGGGATACAGAGGATACCCCAGCAAGATTGCCAGTCGCAACCAAGGAAGCCAACACGGTCTTCCAGGCAGGTCCCGAGACCCCTTCCTCTCATTTGAGATCAAATAGGGTGAGAGTTACATGAATACCCCAGTAGGTAGAGTCAGCTCTACGCTCCTGCCCAGCGAGAGGCAGATACAGAAGAACAGACCTTCTGTCCCTCAACTTCCCATAGAGATTTTATGGGGACCACATCTCTCAAGGGGAAAACAAGGCAGGCAGTTAGAGACAGGCATCGGGTCTCTACATTACCGCCCAGAAGACTTCCCCTCTCTGTCCGAAACTTCCTCATTCCGTTGTAAACAAGATACCCAACTAGATCAAACTGGCCACTCACGCCACTCAAACCTGTGCAGTTTAAAAAAGATGAGGTAATAGCCTCTTGTCAATCACAGGTGTCAATCAGGTAGGTGGTCCCACTCCCAGAAAGGAACAGCCCATTTGAGAGGAAAAGATAAAAACCACCAAGGCCTCCTTAGTTGGGGCCCTTGAGCCATTCTCTACTGCTCAGCTCCACTTCTGTTTCTTTGATGTGTACTAGCTCTTCTAATAAGCTACTCTTTCACCACTTTATTTCTGTGTTTTGTTCAATTCTTTGCTCGAGATGCCAAGAATCTGGACATTGCACTGAGACGGACTCATCAGCCCGGGAACCCAGCCAGGGCAGCCCCGCCCTAGGGGCTGGCCCAGCCCAGGACGTTTCATTACGGCATCAGGGTGACCAGCAGAGCTTGGACGGCCAGGAGGAAAGGCAGCTTAGCAGGGCCTCAGGTACAGTGTTCTGGGAGTCTGGGGAGACCACAAGAATCAGGGCCAGGGACCTAGCTGGTGGGCTGGCTCAGCGACTCGGGGCGCTAGCGGCCCCCGCAGGCCAGGCCACTTACAGGCTCGTACACAGACTGGCTTTGTCCTCCGCCTACCCCTCACCCCCACCCCAGCCACTTGCCACTGCTGCCTGGCTGTGGATCTGCAGAGGCGTCCCCTCACCCCGGGAGTCAGGCTGCCCTGCTCCCTGCCCAGCCACAGGTTGGGGGATGGGGTGTGGGGGTTGGGCGACCCTCGCTGTTCTGGATTCCTCAGGATTCCGGTTTTCAAGGGTGACGAAACTGGGTGGCCTTGGGCAAGCAAGCTCCTTGCACTCTTGTGCCTGCCGTGGTTTTTATCTCCTTCAGTGCAGAGAACGGTGGCCTCGCCAGATTGCTGTGATCAAAGGAGTCAGGCGTGGGCGGTGGGGCCCGACTTCCTTATGAGTTTACACAGCTCAGACGACTGGGGAAGGGGGGCTTGGGGCCCCAGCCCAGTCCAATACAGGAACCCCCTCATGTGTGTGTTCTTTGGATGCCACAGGCCCAGGATCCCCCCAGATCCCAGGCAGAAAGAGGCCTTGGCTCTTCTGCTTGCCTCCGTTTTGCCCTGTTCCCCATTCCCCAGCGGGAACTCTTCAGGGCCTCAGCCAGTGACCAACTAGTAGTGGGCAATATTGGGTGAGTTGGTTCCATGGATGCCAGGAGAGGCTGCTGGAAGGTTCCATTCAGACTCGCACCCCTCACCTTGTCCAGAGGCGCACCATTCAAGTGACGTGACTTACATTTTTGTGGGTTTGGTATGGAGTCTGATGAAAGTGCAAACAACCTTGGGAAGGCAGGAGAGGGTGGGAGTGCTGTGCCGTCAGCAGAAATCTGCAGGTGAGAGCAGGACAGAGAAAAGGCTGGGTAGGGGGGATGGAAATCAGTATCTGTGGAGTACTTAGTAAAAACCACAGCTGACTTTTACTGAGTGCTTATTATGTGCACAATAGCAAATGCTTTGTCCAGTATTGTGTCCATTAATCTTCAGGATGATAGCGAGTCCTCTATCATCCCCACTTTGCAGACAAGGAAACAGAGGCAGAGAGAGGGTGAGTGACTTGCCCAAGGTCACACGGCCAGTAAGAAGCAGAGCTGGGGGACAAGCCCAGATGGAGACTCTAGACACCTACAGGGCTCTTGCTCCTGGGTCTTGGCACCAACCAGTGTGCCTTCCTCCCAGAAGGAGGGTTGGGCAGGGGGCAAGCCTGGGGCTGAGAGGGGCTGTGAGACTGTCCCCCTTCTGCCACACTGCCCCCCTCTCTGGGAGCCAGGGTGCTCGAGGAAACTGCCCAGCTTCTCCCAACCAGAACAGGAGACCTGTGGGTCAGCTTGGTCCCCAGCCATGCCTAGGGGGCAGCTGAGGGCTCCAGCCAGGCTTTCGGTACAGAGTGCCAGTTGGGCCAGACCATCCTGTTGGCTGCAGCGGGCTCAGCCCTCAGGGTGATGGAGCCCTCCAGAAAACTGAGGGCCATGGTGACAGTAGCCACTTAACAACAACAGCTGGCAGCCTTGGAGGCACTGATGCCCAACCCTGGGCTCAGCACTGGACCATGTGGTCTCATCCTTGATAGACCATGTCAGTTGTGGGTTCTGTCACTAGCCCCCTAACAGATGAGGAGATTGGGACATTAAGACCCAAATGACAAGTTAAGTAGGCCAAGAGAGGCCTGCGTCCCAGTCCAGTGGGAGTGGGAGCAGGGGATCAGAGGGAAGGCCAGGGAGCTGGACTGGATGAAACCAGGTATTTATCACATGGTATGACCCAGTGTGGTAAGAAGCAGAGCCGCTGTGAGAATGTGAGAGAGTAGTCAGGGTGGGCTGCCTGGAGGAGGCATCAGCCAAACTGAGATCTGAAGGGAAGGAAGTCAGAGAGGGCAGGAGGAAAGGGTCCCGGTGGTTCTTGGCACTAGGCTGAGGAGTGAATACCTCAGAGAATTCCTCTGATAAGCTTCAAGTAAACAGGCGGTGTGGCCTGGGGGAATGTTGGTGCCCTTAGCCTGCCTGCCAGCTCTGGCTGATGACAGCATGGAGGCATGACTGCCCCTCACCCCTTGCCACCATTGTTGCCTGCTCTTCCAACACAGTGACCAGCCCAGGCTGGGGTGGGCAGCAGGGCCTCTGGGAGGCTGGAGCTCCCTTGCTCTCTTGCTGGGGAGCTCGGGCATGGAGAGAGGAGGCCACTGCCCACTGTCACCCAGCCCGCTGAGCTGCTGCCAGCCCACCTGGCCTCCTTGGGCAGTGCATCCAGGCTGGGGGCAGGGAGAGAAAGAACATTCTGTGTCTGGAATGTCCCAAAGTGGTGGCTGTGGTGGCAGTTGGTGTACTTACCAAACTCTCCCTGGTTACTCCATTCATCCTGGCAGTGGTGAGGGCGGCCCCATTTCCAGGAGGAGCACTGGAGAGGGGTGGGGCCATCGCTTGGGGCTAATTTCTGTGTGGTGCCCTGGCTGCCTGCTTGTCCTGAAGGGCTATGGAGTAGCTGTCCCAAGCCCTCGCCAGTCCTGTGGCGGCCTCGGGGTCCAGAGGTGTAGGAGAGAGAGAGAGAAAGAGGGGTGTGCGTGGAGGCAGGGCCAGCCCTGGCCCTCTGGGGTCACACGTGAGTCCCAGTGTGGGTGTCTGTGTGCCCACATGGGTACAGGCAGAGGCGGGGTGAGTGCCCGAGAAGGTGGGAAGCGCGGGCCCATGTTGCCCCCCTCTCCCCACTGGCAGGATGGACCCCTTCTCAGACACACTGCAGCGACTGCGGGAGGCCTTCCGCTCAGGGCGGACGCGGCCTGCTGAGTTCCGGGCTGCGCAGCTCAAGGGTCTGGGCCGCTTCCTGCAGGACCACAAGAAGCTTCTGCAGGAGGCGCTGGCACAGGACCTGCACAAGGTGAAGGGGACGAGGGGGGGGTGGGCAGGGCTGGGGAGGCTGGGACAAGGGGGATGGGGACAGCTGCATCCTCCATGAAGTGGAACTGAAAGCCCGTCCAACCCTACCTCCTTCCCTGTGCCATAACCCACTCTCCTGCATCAGCCATTCACTCATTTCTTCATTCACTTGACTATTTATTGAGCACCTACTATGTGCCAGGTATTGTTCTGGGCTCTGAGGATACAACAGAGAATAACAAATTCCCTGTGCCCATGGAGCTGGCCTTCTAGGGAGAGACACGCGACAGTAAATAAATAATCACATAGCATACTGATAGTAGTAAGTGCCATGGAGAGACCCTCTGAGTGTGAAAGGGGCGAGAGAGGGTCAGGATCAGGGTGCTGTTTTGTATGTGGGGGTCAGGGAAGGTTTCTCTGAGAAGGTGGCGTTTGAGCAGAGACATGAAGGAGGAGGGCAGGAGCCACATGGACATTGGGGGAAATGGCAGCAGGCACAGGCATGTGCAAAGGCCCTGAGGCAGGAGGTACTTAGTGTATTTGTGCTTGAGGAGCAGCAAAGAGGCCAGCATGGCTGGAGGGGAGTGGGAGGGGCAGAGAACTATAAAGATAAGGTCTGGGGAGGTGGGTCACACCATGCAGAGCCTCAGAGGCTGGAGGACTTCAGCTTCACTCATGGCCATTATGGCCTCTGTCCAAACCCTGAAGACCTGAGGGCTCAGCCAGTTCCAGCAGCAGCTATGGCAGGACCCCAAGAAATGCACTTTCTCATAGGCAGCCTCCCGTCCCCTCAATCAACTGGGCCCACTGCATAGCTGGCCCAGGACAGCTGTCCAGGGGGTTGTCCTCCAGATAAAATGTCTGCTGTGCTTCTGGCAACGGCCACAGTGCCCAGACCCACCCCTTTTGTCCCACCAGCCCCTCACCACCTGGAACCTCCAGGGCCAGGCCTGTGGCTCTTTGCCAACTGGTAAGGTGCCATTCTGATACTTAACACCTGGGAGGCGTCCACAGTGAATGTCGGCTGCCAGCCAGCCCCTGTGGTCCCCTTCTGTCCCTAGGGTAACAACATCCTGAGGGCTGAGCTTGTCTTAGACCTAAGCCCCCGGGTATGTCCCAGGAAGGGCCTCCGGAGGCCACACACGGGACTCTAGATTGACCCCTGGGGTCTCCCCTTGCTGCTCTGGGCCTGCTGTTTAGACCCTTGAGGGTCGCCAGCCCACATGCTGTCCCTCTTTCCTCACCCACTTTTCCAGTGGGTCTGCCGGCTCCACTCAGGTCATGATAGAGACGCGGGCACCGGCAGGGTCAGGGGACCCGTCCGTTTCACAGGCACCCAGCCAAGTGTCTGCCTTGTCCCTGGAGCAGTCACAGATTTCGAGACTAGTGCCTGGTGGCATCTGGAGTCATGGTGAGGGAGACCTTGGTTCCATGGGGACAGCAAAGGCTGGCCACAAAGACTTGTCCTGAGTATGTGGTCTCTTGGAGACACCTGCTCACTTGCTCAGTGTCCCCAAACCTTCTCTTTACCACGACTGTAGCCAGGTGAGATTCAGGCCCCCTCATTGGCTGTTTCTGCAATCATTTGTTGTCCCATTTATGAAACCAGGCAACCCCACCATAATCTCCTTGGCTCTCTCCCTCCCAAGGGTCAGGCTTTGTCTCCCCGTGGGGAGTGTCCCACTCACTGGGCTTGGTCAGAGACTGGCCCCCCACTGAGCCTCTGCCACCACCCACCTGCTGCCCTGGCCTGCCCTTCCACATGAGACCATCAACCTGGTCCCTTTTCTCACTTTGGCTCAGATTTCACTCCCGCCAACCATTCTGACTTCCCCAGGAGCCCGGGCCCCACAGAAGGAGCAGCGGCCCAGAAAATCTAACCCAGTCCCTCCCTCTGGTCTCACCAGCACTGTCCCCCACTCTCCCAGCAGATGGCACCTGCCCTTCCCTACCCTGTTCTTCATGAATCCTCTCATTAAACCTCAACAGGCCTTCCAGGTAGGGCAGCCACACCCACTCACCCCCAGAGGAGGCTCAGAGAGGGCACACAGCCCTGGCTCACAAGAGCGTACTCCTCTAAAATCACGCCATTCAGCTGGGTCCAGACTGTCCCTTAAAGCAGCCTAAACCTCACTCAGGCCGCAGGTGACTTACCAGGTGCGGTGGTCGGGCCGCACAGTTCGCTGGGCTGTGCACACAGGTGTAGGAAAGCTTGACCCAGGCTCAGCGCCGATTAGCGCTGGTGCATGTGGCTTCTTCCCCCAAGGCCCCAGTGCCGCCCCCTCAGGGCTCAGTTCTGGTCTTGGCCTTGCCACTGGCTTACTAAGTGACCCTGGCTAAGGCATTCCCTTTTCTGGGCTTCTGTTCACCCTCGAACCGAACCATCCTGGCACCGCTCGGGCCATTGCTGTGCCCTCTGCAGGGAGTGTTTGTGCTGTAAGAGCCAAATCTCAGACAGCAGGACAGCCTGGCTCTGGTGCCCCTAGTCAGGGGCCCCCAGCTGCCTGCAGCCCATGGGGTGGGTCTCTGCTCCCTGGTCAGGGGGACGGGGGGGCAGGCATACAGAGACAGAGACCAAGGTAATGTCCCCGTTGATGTTTGCCTCCTCCCTCCTGCCCTAGAAATCTGACAGTGATGTCTGGCCCCTGGGCCGTGGGACCTGATGGCATATACCCTGGGATGCGCGTCCCCAGTGTCCACCACAGACTGACCTCCACACAGCAGGTCACAGTGGGACACACAGTCCTGTGACAACTTCAGTTAGATCCTGTCCCTACTCTGCTTGACAGCCCTCACCCCAGCTGCCTGCCCGTCACCTCAGCCACTCTGCTCCTGGCTAATTAGGAACATAGCAAACCTGCACCTATCTCAGGGCCTTTGCACATGCTGTGCCTTCTGCCCAGAATAGTCGGCCTCCATCTATTCATGGGTTCGCTCCCTCCCTTTCTTCATTGCTCAAATGGCACACCGAGGCCGGCACCGACCATCTTGTATAAAACAAAGCAAACACACATACATGCACACGTTCACACACTCACTCTTACATCACTTACTCATGCACTTGCACACATATGCACGCTCATTGACACTTGTGCACACCCACACACACGCTCCAGCAGTCGATAACCCTGTTGCCTCTTTCCGTCGCACGGCCTCGTCCTAATGTAGTAGTCAGTGTTCTCATGATCACGTTGCCTGTCCCTGTACGATGTCAGCTCCATGGGGCCGGTTTTCTGTCTGTTTCGGTCATGGCTGCACCCCTGGCTCAAGAGCAGTAGCCGCACACGGTAAGCTCTCACTGAATGTGCAGAGTGAGTAGAGGAGAGCAGGCCTTGCCAGGAGAGGCTCTGCCCTCCCCAGGACTCCAGCCACCCGCTGACCCTGGTGCCTGGCCCAAGCCCTGCCCCTGTCCCCGCTGCAGCCAGTCACTGAGTCGGAGATTTCTGAGATCAGCTTGGCCCAGGGTGAGGTTAACTTGGCCCTCAGAAACCTGAGGACCTGGATGAAGGATGAAAAAGTGACCAAGAACCTGGTGAGCAGGCCTGGGGTCGGGGAGGGCAGGTGGGCTGCAGGTGGGCTTGGGGGGGGCACTTCCCACTGGGCAGCCTCTTCAACCGAGGGGGATTGAGGGGCTGGGGCCTCAGGACCTCACCACTCACCACCACGCTGGCCCCGGCTCTGGCCCTGGCACAGGCCACGCAGCTGGACTCCGCCTTCATCCGGAAGGAGCCCTTCGGCCTGGTGCTCATCATCTCGCCCTGGAACTATCCTGTGAACCTGACCTTGGTGCCCCTGGTGGGCGCCCTCGCAGCAGGTGAGAGCCCAGCCTCCACCATCCCACCATCCCCTCCGTCAGGGCCCCTCAGCCATCCACAGCAGGGACGCCAGGTGGCTACGAAGGCCTGGCTTCTGTCTGGCCCACCATCCCCGGGCTGTGTGGCCTTGGGCCCCTCATGTCACGTCTCTGAGCCAGAGTCTTCACCTGAAGGTGGAATGCAGGTGTGCGGAGTGAACGGAGACCTGGAGTGGCTACTGCTCTCCCAGCTCTCGCCCTGCCCCACCCCGCCCCCCAGGGAACTGCGTGGTGCTGAAGCCCTCGGAGATCAGCAAGAATACTGAGCAAGTCCTGGCCGAGGTGCTGCCCCAGTACCTGGACCAGGTGAGCAGGCGCAGGCAGGCCCCGTGGGCTGGGCGGGACCCGTGGGCTGGGCGGGACCCGACCTCCAACCTCCCTCCTACCTCCTGTGTGTTGTGCAGCTGTGGCCAAGTCACCACGCCTCTCAGCCTCAGTTTCTCTCCTAAGAAAACAGAAGGGCAGCAACCATAGCAGCACTCTGAGGAGCCTGTCCCCTGGGGGTTCCTGTCTGTCTTTGGTTGGCCCTGCTCCCCCAGCCGTGGCCTGTCACCAATCCCACCAGTCCCTAACCCCACAGCGGTTGGCCTGGGACTGCCTATGCTCAGGGTCCCTGGGGAGCTCCCTGCTCCCCACCTATCCCTGACCCAGCCCCTCCCAGAGACATGGCAACCCTGGGTCAGGCAGGCAGGCCGTCCTCTGCCTTTCCCGGGCTGCTGTCCCAGAGGACACCCTCTGCCCATCCTGCCTTGCAGAACTGCTTTGCTGTGGTGCAGGGCGGGCCCGAGGAGACAGGGCAGCTGCTGAAACACAAGTTCGACTACATCTTCTTCACGGGTGAGGCGTCTGCTGCGGTGGCTGGGGTTTGAGCCATGCAGCCTGGGCAAGGGGGAGGCCTGCCCTGGCCCCACCGCCCTTCTCCCTCGTCCACAATCCTGAGAGGTCACAAGGGACCAAGGCAGATGGACCGACAGCCAGGAAGAACACACAGGGCCGAGGGCTGGGTGGTGCCCTTGGGCTCCAGGACCAGCTCGCTCCTCTCTCCTTGAGCAGACTGGGAGCAGCCTTGGGATCCTGGGACCCTCGAGAAGACGAGGTCTCACCCCCCACCCCCGCCAATTATAATCTCATGAGTCACAGCATCTGCCCTTGCTGAGCTCCTGCTGTGCTAGGCACTTGCACATGACCCCACGGTCCCCACAGCCTTATAGACCATCCCACTGTCCCCTGGGCCCTTCTGGAAGGCTGGCCAGATGAGGGGTCAGAAGCTAGGGTGACAAAGAGATGCGGTGCACAGCCTGAGTCACCTCACTGGCCAGGATTGAGGGAGCCTGGATTTTGCTTCCAGGCCATGGGTCAGAATCAGTCTCAGGGGTCACCTGCCATCACTCCGGCATGTGCCCATGTGGCCCAGACACTACCTGTCTTCAAGCGAACAGGTTAAACTTTCTAGAAAAGATGACAGGGCTGGGACACAGGCGGCCACATGACAGGGCCAGGACTCCGGAGGAGAGAGAGGGTAGAGAGGCAATGGCAGCGTCTGACACTTCTTGCTGACCTGCCTCCTGCATCCCACAGCTTGTGCGCGTCAGAGGGGACATGCAATCTCTGTCCTTCTCCTCCCCTGACCCTGCTGTAAGCCCAGGACAAGGCCTGCCTATTGCCACCTTGGCTGACAAGGGGTGTGACTATGGAAGCAGAGGGGCCGGGTCCTCAGCTGTTCCTGCAGATTTCTAGGGGGTGGAAGGAGCAGGAGGAGGCAGCCGGGAGGGCGCCAGCCCACCCTCCCCGTCATGCCATGCAGTGCGATGGGCTCGGGGCCTTGACCCCCAGGACAGACCATGCAGAGGCAGACGGACCCCAGGAGGATGGCTTCTGGGCTGGGAACCCAGGGCAGACCAGCCAGAACCTACTCTCTAGGCCTGTTTCCTTATCTGCACAACTGGGGCCATCTCTGAATCACCGGCCCAAATGAACATGTCACCTTTGTCATAGCACGTGGCTTGGGAAGCACCCACTCATTCAGTCAGTGAATGCTTCCTGAAGCGCAGACCTCGCCCAGGCACGTTACAAGGGAGCCCACTGGAGGGTGGGGAGGCCAGGAAGGGTTCAACGTGGGGCGGGGGAGGTCAGGCAGTCCTCACAGACAAGGAGATGCTTGCCAAGGCCGCAGGAGCTGAGGGAGGAGCCTGGACCGTGGCTGGGGGGGGGGGGGCACACAGGTGGGGCCTGGAGGGAAGGAAGCAGAGAAGGGACTGAATTTTAGGCTTCCAGGGGCAGTGGTGGCAGGAGAGAAAGGCCAGGGCCATCCTGACAAATGGCAGCACGGGGCCCTGGCCCAGGCACTGACAGGAGTGTCCTCAGGCCTACGGGGGGGGGGGGGCTTTACGTCAGGGGAGGCTAAGTGGAGGAGTGGATGAGACCCAGGAGATCAGCCCTGAGGACAGCTGGGGACAAGCCTGGCTGTGCACTTAGAGCCAAGAGTCAGGAGGGGAGGGCAGGAATGGGTGGTAAGAGTGGCAGGGCTGCCAGGTGAGGTCAGAGAGAGGAGAGACCCAAATGTCGGCCAGTTAGAGCTGGACTCCGACTTCAGGCAATGGGAGTCATTGAAGGTTCTAGAAGAGTGTGGGGAGGTGGGGAAGTGTGCAGGGCAACATGTGTGAGTCACCTGCAGGGGTGACGGGGATAAGAAGCAGGGAGATGGGGTAGGAGGTCAGAGGAGGGTCCAGGTTTCCGGTAAGGGCCTGGTCATTGGCCCTGTGTAGAACTTTGTGAGGACCCAGCATTGTGAGGGGGCCTGGGGGGGACATTCAGAATGTCCTCCTGGTGCAGTGACTGGCACGGGAAGGCCAGGTGACGGCTGGCATGCCCCTGACTCAGCAGCCACTCCAGGGAGATGCAGGGCAGGGAATGAACCCCCCTTGAGGAGTCCTGGTCGAGGCCATCCCACATGGTCCAGGTGACTGAAGGGCACCGTGGTTTCTGTTTTTTTACCCCTTCTTTTGCCTCCCCCCTACACCCACCCCGGTTCAAGCCATTGTTTCTCAGTCTAGTTGTGTAGGACGCAGGTCCGTGGCCCGTGCTGGTGTTATGAGCCTTGCGCTCCCCCCAGCTGAGGCCGTTGGTCGCCGGTTGTCAGCAGCTCTCGCCAGCTGCCGGCCGCTCACACTGGCTGCCGGCCACTCACGCTGGCCACCAGCTGCTCGTGGCAGCACACGGTAGCCCACAGCAGCTCACGCTGACCTCTGGCTGCTCACAGCAGCCCAGCTCCAGAGAGAGCCATTGTTCACAATCTTAGCTGTAGAGGGCGCAGCTCACTGGCCCATGTGGGAATGGAACCGCGACCTCGCTGGCAGGAGCACAACTCTCCAACCCCCTGAGCCACTGAGCCAGTCTGACTCTGGTTTCTTACCACACCCAGGGAGCCCTCGAGTTGGCAAGATTGTCATGGCCGCTGCCACCGAGCACCTGACACCCATCACGCTGGAGCTGGGGGGCAAGAACCCCTGCTACGTGGACGACAACTGCGACCCCCAGACCGTGGCCAACCGCGTGGTCTGGTTCCGCTGCTACAACACGGGCCAGACCTGCGTGGCCCCCGATTACGTGCTGTGCAGCCCTGAAATGCAGGAGCGGCTGCTGCCTGCCATGCAGAGTGCCATCACCCGTTTCTATGGCGACGACCCCAGGAGCTCCCCAAACCTGGGCCGCATCATCAATGAGAAGCATTTCCAGAGGCTGCAGGGCCTGCTGGGCTGTGGCCGCGTGGCCATCGGAGGCCAGAGCGACGAGAGGGATCGCTATATCGGTGAGTCCCACTCTCCCCGCCACGGCACCCCGAAGCTAAGGCCCTTCCACACTGCAGGCCACAGCTGGGTCCCCGAGTCTGCTCCCTGAGGTTCCCACGGCCCCACTGTGGGAGCTCAGACTGGTCCCTGGCTCTGGTGCCACGAGTCCCTGACGCCGATGCCCCACGTCCCTGCGGTCTGAGCCTGTGGCCCCATGACTCCACACTCTGGCCCACGCCCTGGCATCTCCGAGCTGGGCCCCTGGTGTTCCAGGGCTCCCGGGTGCTCAGATTCCCAACGGCTCCACAGGCCGTGATCCCAGGTCCTGTGAGCTCACAATTCCTGGGTCCTGACCTCCAAAGGCCCGTCCTGAGCACCCGCTGGGCTGTCATTACAAAGCATCTCCTGGGCTGAAGGGCACAGCAGTGACGCTGCGGCTCTGACAGGCTGGCACCTCGGGCCTCGGATCCAGGGGTCTGAGATCCGGTCACCCCGACTGTAAGACCAAGGCTGGGGGTTCTCTGGGCCCCACAGGCCTTGCTCCCGAGTCACTTCTCAGGGCCGTGGGGAGACTTCTCCTTGGAGTGGCCTTGAGCCTGGGGCCCTAGGTCCCGGAGACCTACCCGAGGCCCCAGCCCCAGGCTGAGCTGTGCCCTGTGGCCGGGCAGCGCCCACAGTGCTGGTGGACGTGCAGCAGACGGAGCCGGTGATGCAGGAGGAGATCTTCGGGCCCATCCTGCCCATCCTGAACGTGAGGAGCCTGGACGAGGCCATCGACTTCATCAACTGTCGGGAGAAGCCCCTGGCCCTGTACGCCTTCTCCACCAGGAACCAGGTGGGGCTTCGGGCAGGGCTGGTCAGACGGGACAGAGATGGGGCAGGTGCCAGCAGAGGACCGAGGGGCTGAGAAGGGAAGGGTAGAGGGTCCTGGGCCGTCTAGGGCAGTCACAGGAGGTCTGGGATGGTGGCACGGACAGTGGCACTCTTGGCTCTGTCCCTTACTTTCTTCCGGGAGCAAGTGGGCCTCCCTCCCTCTGCAATCTAGGCCACACTCTCTTGGGCCTTCAGTGGGCAGCTCCCTGGGATCTTCTCAGGGTCCAGCATCCCCTCTTGGTCAGTCCCACCTCATCCTCATCATTTTGACCTGGGGACGCAGTGTCCCCTTTCAGTGCCTGGCTCATGGAAGGCACATACAGCCTGGGGTGGAATGACCGGGGTGTGTGACCAGCACACGCAGGCTGAGAAGGAGCCCTGGTCGTCCCCTCCCCTCCCCTCCAGACCCCTGCTCTGTTCCAGACCCTGGGGGCAGCCTGAGACACATGGGCAGGACACACCTCCCCCTCCCACCAGCTCTCATGAGACCCATCTCAGCCTAGACAATGTTCTTTTAAATAGACTTTTTATTTTGGAATGACTAGATTTCCAGGAAAGTTGCAAAGGTATTCCAGGGACCATACACCCTACACCCAGGTTCCCGTTAAGGGCCCTTACAGGGGTCGAAACTAAGAAACTGACACTGATTGGTACATTACAGTTAACCACACTCTAGACTAAATTCAGATTTTGCCAGTTTTTCTTTCTGCCCAGAATCCAAACCAGGGTCCCACGCTGCATTTAGTTTTCATGGCTCCTCTGGCCTGCGATCGCCTCTCCGCTTTGGGGGTACCGGCCAGTCTCCAGCAGAGAGTCCCCAATGTCAGTGGTCTGTTGTTTTTCTCATGAAAGAGCACAACAGAGGCGAGGGCTGAACTCTGCTCATCACATCGGTACACGAGAGCCACACATCCCTGGTGAGGTTAACCTTCCCCACTTGGCCAAGGTCACGTCTGCCATGGTCTCCACTGAGAAGTGTCTGTTTTTCCTTTGCTTACTCTATTCTTGGGAGCAAGGCACAAAGTGTAGCCCACCTTCCGTGGAAGAGGGTGGATTAACCTCCGCCTGCTGAAGGGGCCATATCTACATACGTCATATGGAACCTGTACGAAAGGTTTGGCTCTGAATCATTTCTTTACATCAGCATGGACTCGTGTGCATCTGCTTTATTCTCTGGGTTACGATCCAATACCACCTTATTTCCTTGCTCAAGTTGTCCCGCTTTGGTCCCTAGGAGCTGCTGTGTCCCTGAGACCTGCCCATCTTCTTGTTGTTTCACCACTTCCTTCCTTTCTGGGCCTGCAAGAAGCACAGGCTCGTCCTGTATTTTCTCTGCCCAGCCCTACAATCAGCCATTCCTCCAGGAGCCCTGGTTTTCTGGGTTGTGTTCACTTTAGAAAATGCAACCCAGGTATTTGGAACAGGGACCAGGTGGCATCACAGTTGCTTCCGGGCTTTTCTGACTGGCAGTACTGGTCCCAGGACCCTGGGACACCTACGACACGTCCCACCCCACGCGACTTGCCCTTTGTCCTCTCCAAACATCCATGCTTCCAACTCTAGCCTCTGCGGTCATTACCGCTGGTCTCAACGTGACTTCTGAGCCCCCTTATGGGGGGTCCCCTCTACCCTTCAGACAAGCTCTGACCCAGCCATTATCTCTGGGTCCCACACTGGAACCAAGTACAGGGAAGTTTTCGTGCAAAACTGGTGTCTGCTAATCTTTTCTGTCTTTCTCCTTCTTCAAGTAAAGCTATAGATTGAAGAGGAAGGGCCTTCAGTAAGTCAAGCCAAGACCAAGTGCATGTTTCTAAAATACCAATCTGACCACGTGACCGAGTTGACCTCCTCGAGTTACTGCCTCACAGTCCCCGTCCCCCTCCCTGAGCCTGCGGGCCCTTCTCCTCTCTGCCTGAATGACTCCTGGCCCCTTGAGACTCAGCAAGCATGTGACATTGCTCCCCTGGGACACCTTACTGACCACCCTGCACTCACCCTGTCCCCAGGCAAACGCTGGGGTCCCACCTCCCGGCAAGGCCTGAGTCTGTGTCCCAGCACCCTGCACAGGCGAGCAGACGTGCTGTAAACGTGTCCCGAGTAGGGAGCCCGCTGGCAGCTGCTGCACAGCCACGTACTCCAGCTGCCCACCATCCCCTTCGGCTCACAGGGCGAACTAGACCCTTCCAGGGCCCTGAGGGGGCTGGGCAGAGCCCCTGGGAGCTGGGGACAGACGGCTGGCTTTCTGCTGTCCAGCTTCTCAGCCTCATTGCTGCTTCTTCCCAGGTGGTCAAGCAGGTGCTGGCCCGGACCAGCAGCGGAAACTTCGGTGGGAACGACGGCTTCATGTTCATGACCCTCAATAGCCTGCCTTTTGGAGGAGTGGGTAGGTGCGGGCAGAGCTCTGCCTTCTCTTACCTCACTGACTGAATGGCACGCAGCACCTTCCTCCAGCTCCCCGCACACAGTCCTGAGCGGAACTTTCCAGCCGGCTCTGCATTTCCACATGGGCGGGTCCACAGACACTGTGATCAGGCCCCCGCTCTCCCCCACAAGACACGTCTTCCCGTCTGCCCCTCAGCCCCCAGGCAGCCTGTCTCCAGTCCTAGCCCCCGCTCCTCAGGGAGGCGTGGGGGTCTGCCTGGGAGTGGATCTGGTCCTGCTGCTCCCAGAGGAAACCTCCCAGGGCTCCCAGGCCCCTCAGGCATAACGCCAGGCCCCTGACTCACAGCTCCTGGAGGCCAGCCCATCCTGCACTGGCCATGGTTTCCTGCTCTGTTCTCTCCCCTCTTCCCTGCCTGCTGCCCCAGCCACATTGAGCTCTGCCCAGGTCCTAACTGGCCACAGGTCACTTACCTCCAGGGCTCTCTGTCATCCCCAAGCCTGGGTCCCTCTTGCCCACATCCACCCCCTTCATCTGGTCAACTCCATACCCCTGAGGCCTCACTCACTGACGGAAGCCATCCCTGATTACCCCCAACTCCACCAGGCTGGGTACCCTGGGCTTCCCAGTGCAGAAGCTGCCTGGTCCTCGGCTGCCTCCCCGCCTAGACACTGAGGGCTCATAACAAGACAGTGCTTACTGTGTCCCCGGGTCTGAACATTTCCCCAACCCCCACGACTCTAAGAGATGGGTGCCATTGTCACCCCGTGTCACAGAGAAGGAGGCCAAAGTGGTCACCCACCCAAAGTGACACAGCTAGTTCAGAGCTGGGATTCAACCCCGCACATTCTTGACCACTGTCTATCTATCTTGTCCTAACAGCTGGCACGGCACCTGCTATCCCCAATGTTCACTGAGCTGGTGCCAGGCTCAGGGCGACACCCTTTACCCACAGCCTCTGATGACGAGCCTACTTTACAGATGGGAAAACTGAGGCTCGGAGGGGTAAAGTAGCTTACCCAGGTCACCCTGCGTGTGACTGGCAGAGCCCTGGTCTGTGTGATGCCTCGGCTGGCTACTGAGGGCCTGACTGCGTGTTCTGTGCCCATGCAGGCAACAGCGGGATGGGAAAATACCACGGCAAGTTCTCCTTTGACACCTTCTCCCATCACCGCGCCTGCCTGCTGGCCCACTCAGGCCTGGAGAAGCTCAAGGAAATCCGCTACCCACCATACTCAGTATGCCGCCTGCGGATGCTGCTGATGGCCATGGAGACCCGCTGTACCATACTATGAGCCCGTCTTGGGCACCTGGGCACCAAGTGCTGCTTCCGGCTCATGTATGAGTCCTCCACCTTCACCTGTGGCTGGTGAAGACTGGCCTGGGGTCCGGGGTACAAGCAGGAAAAAACCTGCCTAGACCGCAGCCCAGACCACGGCTTGCCCTCTCTCCTGCAGCTTCCTACTTCTGGCCCTCAGCCTCCTGCCTCAGCCGTCCCACTAGGGACGGCCAAGGTGAGGGAGCATGGGAAACAGTGCAGTAACCTGCCCTCCAGCCCCGCACTCGCCACCCGTGACCTGGCAGAAGCGGGCAGATGTGGGCACCTCTGAGCCACCCCCTTCCTGTGGAGGGTGCAGCATAGGGGGAGCTGGCCTCTGTTCCAGGCCACATCGTGGGCCCCTGTGACCTGAGCCGTCTCTGTCTTGAGCCTTTTCTCCATCTATACAGTAGAGATGACTAACAATCAGTGTCTCCTGACAGCGCTGTTGAGATTTAATTGTGGAGCTTAATAAATATGAGTTGCTGACCCCAAGCTCCAGACATTCTGTCTCCTCATTTGGATGGGGTGAGGCTGCCTCCCGTCGTCTCTCCCCACCTCTCCCTCCAGGTGAGGCTGAGATGCCTGCTGCCGGGCGCCCTTCCCTTCAGCTCCGGCCTCTCTGGAACTCTGAACACACTCCTGTCTCCCCCATGCCCCCCTGGCCAGCCCTACGTGCCTTGCCCATACCGCGTCCCACCCACACTGGGCGCATTCTCTTCCCTGTCCTGCTCAGCTCCTGGGCTCCGGCACCATGGGATGGTCCCCCCTCCACTCAGCCACAAAGCCCAACTCACCTGCCTCCTGCTGGACACCACACCGGCTTTCACCTCCGAAGTCCCATCTTTCAGCAAGTCCTGATGATTCTATAAAACCACACAACTTCCCTCATCCAAACACTAATTGCTGCGCCCAGGGCGGTCACCCACCCTGTCCCCGCAGGCCTGGTCCTTCTCAGCACTGCGCCAACCTTCCCAAAGCTCACTGGACCATGCCAGCCCTTGGCCTGCAGCCCGTAAGTCTGGACCAGTAACCGTCTTCGGGAAGCTCCGCCATGGCCCTGTGCTGGCACACGCGGCCCGTCCTTGTTCTCTCCTGACACACGGGACCCTCCACATGGCAGGACCTCTGCACACATGCTCGGCGTGCTCTCTGCCCTTGGCCTGCCCACCTACTCGTCACCAGCTTGGACATGTCCTCCGAAGCCTTCCCTGACCGCCACCCACTCGCCCACACACGCAGGCGGCCTCGGGCCTTTCTGAGCATCCGCCGCCTCCGGGTCCTTCTACCAACTCACTGGAGGAAACACGGGTTGGTGGCTATTGAGGGACGGGGCTCGCGAGTCCTATAGATCCAGGTGCGGCTCAGTCGGCCGCATTTCCGAGCTCTATGGTTTGGGCAAAGTTTCTAAACAAATCTGTGCCTCAGTTTCCCCATCGGTAAAACGAATATAATAGTTCGTCCACCCAGGGCTGCTGTAAAGATTAAATGAAGCCGCCTGGGGGCAGTTTTAGCACAGAACAGGCACGGATCCCGTGCAGAATTACGGCCGGCCACGATTCTCAACACCTTTATCACATACGCCCCGCGGAAGCCAAGCGTGGGGGGCAGCCCAGGGTGACGGGTCAGAACCGGAACCGCTACCTCAACCACGTCCCGGATGTCCCGCCTCCAGTGGCTCGGGAGTCCTCTCTTATTGGCTTCTCCAATCCAACATGGCGACGTCCTATGGTACTTCAAGCACCTGTTCTTCCCTAGCCAATCGGAAGAAAGACGTTTCTGGAATCCGCCTCTTTCCACAGCACCACTGGCCAATCAGACCACACCATGAAGGGTCAGCGCGGAGAAGGCGAAGCCAGGCGGCCCAATGGCAGCGTCCCAGCGTGTAGGCTCCGCCTCTCGGCGGACAGGCCTCTCGGTACCGGGAAGGAGTGGCAACGCTTCAAGGTGGGTGTTCGGGGCGCGCCTGCTAAGGCCGGAACAGGGTAGCGCGGCATTGGGGACGAGTGTGGTGTCCCCGTTGGCCCTGCCGGCTCTGCGCCCGGGCCTCATCTCGGCCTGCTCAGGAGCGCAGTTCCTGTGTCCTTGAGCGTGTAGCGGGCGGGCCGGGAAGCCGGCCTCCTCATGGCGCATGTGCCACTGCGGCCTTGGGGTCAGAGGTCATGCTGCAGGTCGAGGACGATGTTGGGTTAGGCGCCTGGCACTGAAGTCAGTGGTCAAAAGAAATGGGCCCGTTAGAGGTCACAGATCACGGGAGGGGCACTCTTGAGTTCCGGCTAAGTGCGGGGCTCTGGGCTAAACCCTAGGCATGTACGAACTTTCGTGCTCCTGAGCCCTCACCCCCATTTCACTTGAGAAAACAGGCCAGGGGACCTCACCTACCCAAGGTCACTTGGCAGTCTGGGAGACAGTTCCGGAGGACTTTGATGCCAGGGAAAGGAATTTGATCGTGAGGGTTATTTAAGCCTCGGAAGGATTTCCAGCAGGGGAGCACTGGGGGTGTAGAGGGAGGGGTCTGGCCTGGGTTCAGTTCTCGGTCCCAACTCCTTAGTGTATGACTTTGGGCAAGTCACTTAACATAATTGAGCTGCAGCTTCTCGTCTGTGTCTCTCTCATGGGGTCCTCGTAAGGACAAAAGAACGGTGCATGTCGCCCCTGTGACAGTGAACTCTCAAATGCGGGTGGCCGCTGGCAGTGTTGTTTGGGTCAGATTTGTAAGGATGAACTGGAGGGGAGAGATGGGTGGCAGGAGGGATGGATTTTAAAGATTTCTTATATGAGCTAGAACTTGGGAGCCACAGGTACTCCTAAGTCTTGCGTAGCTGAGCAGTGTCAGGTTGGAGGGTGGCAGGTGCCCTCCTGGGAACAGGAAGGCCATCTGTGCCTCTGACAGGAATGGAGTTAGGTAGGGGACAAGGTGATACAGTGGCCCTGAGGTCAAGGGTCAGGGCTCCTGCACTGCGAATTCCTGGAGGGCCATCCTGGGACCCAGCACACCTCTTGCTTTTCATGCCCACAGATGCGCTGCCTGACTCTACCCACGCTGCTCCGGGCCCTGGCACAGGTTGCACACACAGGTAGGACCAAGGGAGCCTTTTCTGGGCCTGGGGGAGCCCAGTGTCCCCGCCTGAGGTCTCAGCTGCTCAGCATCATCCCTCTCCTTGCAGGGCATCTCAGTGGGCGGAGCCTGCACAGCAGCGCAGTGGCAGCCACCTACAGTGAGTCCCAAGGCACTTGGAGCCTCTGGCTGTTCTGCTCATGGCCCTGCCAGGGGCAGAGGAGAAGGCCTGGCTCTGCCAGGGGCTCCGCATCCCTGTAAAATGAGGAGGATGATCAACTTTGAATATGATTTTCTGGAACAGAGTCTGTCATTGCAGGGGGCGGGGGGGCCCTCTCTGTGGCCACACAGCTTGATCTCAGAGCTCCCCTGCGTGGGACCGGGAGGGAGATTGCAGGTGTCAGCCCTGGGTGCCTATACTGCTTCACCAGGACCCAAGCTTTCTCACCCTCCTTTACTCCTGGGCAAGGGCTGCCAGGGCCAGAAGCCAAGGTGGGGAAGGTTTGGTGAATGAACAAGCCCTTTTGGGTCCCAGCTGTTGCCCCTGGCAGGAAGGCCAGGCCTCATCTCCCTGAACTGGATTCCCTGGGGGGACGAGGAGAGGCAATGAGAAGCCCCTACCATGGCCTCTCTGCCTGCCTCCTTGTCAGAGTACGTGAACATGCGAGAGCCCTCAATGGACATGAAGTCAGTGACCGACCGGGCAGCTCAGACCCTGCTGTGGACCGAGCTCGCTCGAGGTAGGAGCTGGGGGCAGGGCCAGGTGGGCTGGGGGTGGGTCCCGATGTTTAGAGAGGAGGGGGCCCACCTACCACGCCTGCGCTCCTCACAGGGCTGGGCATGACTCTGAGCTACCTGTTCCGGGAGCCAGCCACCATCAACTACCCGTTTGAGAAGGGCCCGCTGAGCCCACGCTTCCGCGGAGAGCATGCACTGCGCCGTTACCCGTCTGGGGAGGAGCGCTGCATCGCCTGCAAGCTTTGCGAGGCCGTCTGCCCCGCCCAGGTGAGTCCCTGACCCTGACTGACCACTACCCGGCCCCTGCCACTGACAGAGGGAGGCCACAGCCTGCTGCAGAGAGGGAAGCAGGGCAGCCCTGGGCCCGAACTCTGGCCTCCTTACCTTGTGTGTGTCTCCAGGAAACTCCCTTTTGCTCTCTGAGCCACTTCCCCCCTCTCCCCGCCAATGGGAACCATGAGGCCTTGTTGCTGGGCCGACTTAGAGTCAGTGGGTCAGTGAGTCAGAAGCGTAAAGCTTCCAGCCCTGAACAGACCATGTGACATGAGTGGGGCCTGCCCTTGGGGGTCTGGTCAGGGACGTGAACCCCAGGCCTCTTGAGGGTCTCTACTTTTCCCTGGACACAGTAGCAGTTCAGGAGCCCTGTCTGTGTGCCTGTTGCAGGGCCACAGCCAAAGATGCACACACCATAGCTGAGGCCCTCGCGGCCCCAGTGGCTGTCCCTTTGAGTCCGGGTGTTTGGTTCTGTTGGAGGGTCCCTCGTGGATCGCCTGAAGTCAGGGCCTGTAGTATGGAAACATAGCGGCAGACCCATGGCGTGCCCAGCAGGCGCCCCAGCAGGCACACTGTCCACACAGTGACCCCATCTCAGTGGCCGCTTCAAGGCCACGTCTCTGTGACTCAGGACAGCTCCTGTCAGTCCCAGCTTGTCTCCTGGACTGCTCCCAGCTCTTCTGGGCCACCAGCTGTGGCCTTGATGTTTTCAGTCCATCCAGCAACCTGGAACACACAGAAGAGCCCCAAAACAATAGTAACAGTGACTGTTTCCAGTTAGCAAGTGCCGTCCAAGCACTTTGCCAAGGTCATGATTTATCTTTACAACGACTCCGGGAGGTAGAGGTTATTATCCCCATTTTTATAGATTAGGAAACAGAGACACAAAGAGAGGAGGCTACCAGCCAAAGGTCCCTCTGTGAGTGGTGGGCATTACACTCCTGGGGATGTGTGAGGGCCTTTGCCACAACCCTTTGAAGGTCCTCCCAGCTGTGGTGCTACCAGTTGTGGTCCTCCCAGCCACCACTTCTGCCAGGTAGTACAAGGCTGTACCGAGGAACTGAGAGGTAAGGACTAGCCCACGAGTCTGGGCTCTGCCCCCGCTTGCTGTGTGGCTTTGGAAAGCCCCTCAACCTCTCTGAGCCTCCATTTTCTCATCCATCAATTGGAAAACTAGAGTAAGTGGGAGAGTTATTCAACATTAACCTACAGTAACAGGACCTACTACAGCCTGGCATCCCGCAGGGCTTCAGCTACTGCAGCAAATGAAGCAGGTGACAACCTTCCTCTCGTGGGACTCATGTTCTCCAGTTAGCAAACGAACAAGAAAAATGTCATCTAGGGCAGGTGCTAAGAAGAGGTTGACATGAGAGACGTGACAGGTGGCCTGTTGGGGGAGGAGTCAAGAAAGGTGTATCTGGGCTGAAAGTAGGTGACAGAGGGTCCGCTCTGCAGGCCCCGGGGGGATGAGCCCCCCCAGAGGGGGGTGGGTGTGTGCAGCCCCGGGGGCGGGAATGAGCAGTGAGGACCGGACCCTGTCCCCGGAGCCCAGCATGGTGGCTGGCAGCAGTACCCTGTGCCACTCTCCAGGCCATCACCATCGAGGCTGAGCCTCGGGCTGACGGCAGCCGCCGGACCACCCGCTATGACATTGACATGACCAAGTGCATCTACTGCGGCTTCTGCCAGGAGGCCTGCCCCGTGGACGCCATCGTCGAGGTGAGCAGGCCCCGGGGTGGAGGAGGCCGGGGCAGAGGCTCCTTGGACGGGCCTGACATGGCTGTGCCTGCACCCCTACCTGCAGGGCCCCAACTTTGAGTTTTCCACGGAGACGCACGAGGAGCTGCTGTACAACAAGGAGAAGCTGCTGAACAATGGAGACAAGTGGGAGGCTGAGATCGCCGCCAACATCCAGGCTGACTATCTCTATCGGTGACGCCCCTGCCTGCTTGGGCCGTAGCCCCTGGTGCCCAATAAAGAAGCTCTGACCCCTCCCACTGCCTCTGTCATGAATCCGGCTGTCCAGGCTGGGCTGGCCCAACCTGACCTTCGCCTGTGGATTCCTCCACTGGACCACGTCCCTCAGTGGGCCCAGCTGAGCTGGCCCAGCCTTCCTGTGGCACTCTGGGTCCCAGCAGGCCCTGCCCAAGACTAGATCCTAGCTCATAGCAGCCCTGTTGGCCAGGCATATTCCCCAGGGCTCAGCAGGACACCCATAATCCTGGGTGTCCACGGCTGGGGTCTGTGCCTGCCCTCCCCTGAGGGCCACCCAGAACTAAGGACATAGAGTTCCCTAGGCCAGGCAGAAGTATGTCAGGTGGCAGAAACTCAGAAAGGCTAGATCATGCTTGTTGAAGGGCAGGGGGAATCCTGCTGGGGGGGGGGGGTGACAGTCACGAGGTGGTGACACAGGCCCTGCTGCCCCTGAGCTGGCCTTGCCTTATATCTAGCCACATCCCCTTTCCTCCCCAAGTTCCCAGACCAGGCTACTGACTTGGCTACTGCTCAGGACTTCCTATTTTGCAGTCCCAGCAGTGGTGTGGTTCCCTCTGGAGCAACACACAAGCCCAGTGCCATTGGAATAGCCAAAAATGTACTTGGTGCCAAGCACTGTGCCTTGTACTTGGTGCCAAGCACTGTGAAAGGATTTCAGTACGTTCTCAGCAGTGGGGAAACTGGCTCAGAGATGTGAAGTGACTTGCTCAGGATTACACAGCCTATATCCAATGAAAAAGCTAACTCTTGCCTGAGAGCTCTCAGTCCCCCTGCCATCATTTCCAAAAGTATTTCTTACTAAACAACTAATCTCGCAAGATGCTTCTTGGAAAGAAGGGGGAGGGTGTGCTGTGGACCATTAAGTGTGAGAAATTCCACCAGTGTCCTGTCCACTCTGGGACAGACTGCATGTTAGCACAGTCAAGGCTCTGAGACGGCCTGCAGCAAAGAAATGCAGCCTTTTCCCCAGCTCATTCCCAGGGCGCCTTTTTCTCAGATCACTGCTGACACCTGGGCCAGTCTGGGCCCCACCACTGGCTAAGGCTTTGAGGCCCCACAGCCCGAGGAGCAGGGCACCGAAGTGAGAACTAAGTGCAGGACCTGAAAGGAACCCTGAAAGGAAGCCCAGGAAGTGGCCACGAGTCCAGCCCACTGCTAGTCTTAGTGGCTGTGGGAGGCGGGAGCACTGCAAAAACAGTTACAAGAGAGAAAAGTCCCAAATCACCTCTTTGCTTTTCCGAATCAGCATTAGGTGATTGGCATGGAGACTATATTGGTGCACAGATAACTAGAATACTTTTAATTAAACGGGTCAGACTATATCCAGCTCCTGGTGTGAGTCCCTTACTGACCCATAAGGTATCTGCATCAGGAGTGCAGCTCTTAACGCCCTTTTGTAAAACGGCAGAGACCAGTTTCCCCTGTCCCTGGTGGTATTGACCTGAGAACCCCACGCCTCTCCGCTGGTGTTTGGTGTGTCAAGGGTCCCCTCTGAAAACAGCCCCATGACGTTCCAGAACACGTCCCCCCTTTTCTTGGATGCTGACCTTGGCTGCGACTCCGTGTACAGTCCCAGCTCGGGGGCTCCATTTGCTCACCCCTTGCAGTGTGGGGTTCAAGAATCACCAGAGCTGGTGGGTACTCTAGTCTCCAGTGGGTATGGTCCTGGCCTGTCTAGAGTGCAGGCAGCTGGACAGCTGAGAGCCCCAATTCAGGGGTGCTGGGACACGACTAAATTGAAGCAAGGTCACTAGGACACCCCAGCGACAGGTGGAGCAACGTAAGCAGCATTCATTGCTCAGCACCTGCTGCGTGTGTGTGTGTGTGTGTGTGTGTGTGTGTGTGTGTGTGTGGTGGGGGGGGTGTTGGGCGGGAGCTGAGTGGAACAATGCAACCATTACCTGGCCCTCAGTGTCCCGCTGTCACTAAGGAAAGAGGCCCAGAGAGGGGCAGCCATCCACCCAAGGGCACAGAGCATGGCCTGGAGCCCAGCCAGGCCTCTACCCTGGGTGGTCAGAGGCAGGAAGGCAGAGAACCCAGTGTAACTGCGGTTGCTGTTAAGGGGCTGTGGGTCCCAAAGGTGGGAGACAGTGCTGGTCTTGGACCCCATGCGGGTCTTGGACCCAGGCCTGGGTCCCATCAGCCATAGGCCCAGGGAGCCAGCCCTCTAGGTGGTGGGGGTCCCATTCACTAGCCCTCGAGCTGGGGCGCCTCCTCCCAGCCCCGCCGTGTAGACGTGCGCAGTTTGCGTTGGTCAGTGCTTCTGCTCCCCAGGCCTCCTCACCCCGACGCCCGAATGGTCTCCCAAGCTCCGCGAGGAAGCGCAGCCGGCGCGAAGCCCCAGTTTCGGCGCGGTCTCCCTCCCGGCGGTTCCAGGGACTCGGGGCGGGGCGGGGCTTCACTGACCCCGCCCCGCCTCTCGGCCCCGCCCGGCAGGGAAAGTGAGTTGCGTGAGCACCGCGGCAGGAATCTCAGAGCCCGGAGCACAGAGCTGAGCCGCGCCTCGTGCGGCCGACCTGGGGGTGAGTGCCTCCACCGGGTGTCAGGCCTTGCTGGGGGCCACAGAGACTAGGAGGAGGAGGAGGAGGAAAAGAAGGATGGGGTGTGAACAGCCACTGGCAACTACTGAGGCCAACTCTGCCAGGCCTGGTGTGCTCAGAGCTTCTCTCTGTGGCGCCTTCCCCCGAAGGAGGGACCCATTCTACAGATGAGGAAACTGCGGCCCACCCAAGTAGGAAGAGGCAGAGCTAGAGGCAAGTGGGGTCTTTCTGACTCCAGAGCCTACCAGTCCGGAATGGAGGAGGTGGCAGACCCTCTCCTCAGCCCAGGTCATCGCGAGCCAGGGGCACAGAGGAGAGACCTGTGGGTTGTTTGAGGAGCCGGCCTTAGCCTCCAGCCTCCCGAAGGATGAGAAGCAGAGGGGCACAGAGCGAGAAGTGGGCTGGACTCTGAAGGCCACAGGACTGGGGCACCTTCATTTGCTCCTTAAATGGGACTGGGGTGACCTCTGGTTCAGGAAGGGGCCAGGGAGGATGAATGGTAGGGTGTGCGCCAGGGGAGGGGTCTGGCCAGGTCCCTACACACTCGTGCCCACCACAGGGAAGTGCCCAGGCCCGAGAGCCCTGTAAGTCAAGGCCACCAGGCTGCATTTGCCACAGCTGCTTCACTCTCTGGGTCGGGTCCCCAGACCTGGCTTCCTACAACCCCCCATTTGGCCAGCCCAACCTTTTGGGGTGTCCAGGGCAGAGAACACATATTGGGCCCTCCCCTGAGCACCTATTGGGCACTGGGACTTCCAAACCAGTAGCCCCAGGCCTGGCTCCCGTCTGACCTGGCTGCTTGCAGACTCTGATCTTGGACCTTGCCTCTCCAAGTCTCAGTTAACCCACCTATAAAGCAGGGCTACAGTGCCCTCTCCCTCCAGCATGGCTGACCCTCCTAAATGAGGGAGCATGGGTGAAGGGATCACATGGGGGCTCTAGTTGTTTTTGTCACCTCCCTACCTGGGTCCTGTCTCTGCTGGGGGTGGTTAAGTCCCATTTACCCAAAGAGGAAGTGGAGGCCCTGAGAGGGCAAGAGACTCCCCCAGGGTCACACAGCCAATCACAGCTTGGGCAGAGCTCCAAGCCCTGGTCCCTGAGCCTCTGGGAATGGAAGCCAGCGCCTCCTACCAACCTTTCCTAGTCCAGGGCCCAGCCCTTCTGCAGCCTCGGGCTGTTTCCTTCGGCAGGCATTCTCTCCTCTCCGGGGCTGGGGACAGGGCTGCATTCCCTTTTTTGACTTAAGTAAACCAGGCCCCCGGGGAGGAAGTGACCAGCCGCACAGGCCCCAGTCAGCCCAGACAGTGGGTGGGGCACTCTGGCGCCAAACCTTCACCCTCTCAGTGGGACCCTAACCCATGCCTGTCTCCTCTTCCCTCCAGTTTGAGAGCTAAAGAAACTGAGTCCCACAGACAGGAAGTAGCTGGCCCCGGCCCTGAGAGCAGCGGTCACAGAGCCCTGGCTTGTGGGCTGGGCATCCGCAGGTCCCATTGGAGGCCACCCTGGCCCTCCCCCTGCCGGTGTTTGAGCAAGGCCCCGCCAGGCCCTTCCGGCCCATTTTGCAGTTTCCACAGTTTCACTTTCAATAATTTCGACATCTGGAAGTCTGCTCCCACCCCTATCCACAACAGCCGCCGTCAGGCAGCCCAGGCCTCAGGAGAAGATCCCCCGTTCATCAGTGTTCCCAGCAGGCCTCTGTGCCCTCACTGGGCCCCTGGGGACACAGTGGAGATCCCCACCACCCTCAGCCCCTCAGCGCACACAGACCCCGCAGGGAGGGAGCAGGGCTCCAGCTGCCTGTGGGGACAGGCCCAACCTCAGCCTGGGTGTCTTGTCAAAGACACTCCCTGGGGTAGAAAGACAGGGCTCATGGCCAGGAGGCCCGCTGCTAGAGTGACCCTTGGCCTGGGGTCCCAAGGATGAGTAGGATGCAGGGCAGTGGCAGGTCACAGAGGAGGGCCAGTGTCACCAGGAGCCATCACGGGTGAGGAGCAGGGCCAGAGTCAGCCAGGAAGAGCTTGACCTCGGGCTTTGAGTCAGATTGTGGCATCGGCTATGCCAGGTTCCTTGTTTCCCGTGTTATCTCAGCACATCTTCCAGCTTCCTGGGCCTGTTTCTCCGTCTGTCAGATGGGGGTGGAAGCAGCACCTTCCAGGATCATGTGAGCTGACGGGTACTGAATTCCTAGCCTGTCAGCAATTGTGGCTTGCCCCTGACTGAGCCCCCACCTCCTGCCCGCCCCACAGGACCATGGGCTCCATGTTCCGGAGTGAGGAGGTGGCACTGGTTCAGCTCTTCTTGCCCACGGCTGCTGCCTACCCCTGTGTGAGCCAGCTGGGCGAGCTGGGTCTCGTGGAATTCAGAGATGTGAGAGGGGCTGGGACGCGTGTGGGAGGGGACCTTGTCCTTTGGTGGCCGAGCTGGATGCCCTCCTCAGTGGCTGTGGGGTCTGGTCTGTCTCCAGCTGGGCATCTGGACGTTCACGGTGTGCTTAGCACCTTTTTGGGGATGCAGCTACAGCCTGAGGAGAGCCTGGCCTGGGCCCGGGGGTGGGGACCTCCCTGACTCCGTCCCCAGAAACTGACCCCTCCACATGGCAATCACAGCTCAACGCCTCGGTAAGCGCCTTCCAGAGACGCTTTGTGTTGGATGTTCGGCGCTGTGAGGAGCTGGAGAAGACCTTCAGTGAGTTGGTTCCAGGGCTACATCCCAGGCAGGCTCCCTGGAGGAGGCGCTGGTCGAGCTTGGTCTGAAAGGGAGCATCCTGGTCACCCAGGTAGAAGGCAGAGAAAGGAGGTCCAGGCTAGGGCCTGCAGAGCCAGAGCAGGGCAGCTGGGATCTGTGCAGTGTTCTTGGGAACAGGGCAGCCTTGGGTGAGCTGAGCAGAGAACCGAGGCCAGAGCTGGCTTGGAAGAGGCCTTGAATACGGGGCGAGGGTCTGGAAATTTGCTACCATGGTTTCTTAGCAAGAGAGAGGCATGAACAGAGCTTCCTCTTCTGTAAATGGACCGGAGTGGGCAGAGGCCAGGATTTAGGGTCAGGTGCCCCCAAGAAGCAGCTCCTTCTTAAACGGGCATGGGGGACCCCTGCCTTGGCACCTGGAGGAGCCTGCAAGGTGGGAGAATCAAGCACACCTGTGTAATGGTTTGATAGCTTATCAATAAAGTGATCAGGCAGGCACCGTGTGGGCCTCCATGTAAGCTCTCGTTCCATGGCCTGCCATGCGGGGGCTGGCCTGCTGGGATGAGCTCTGTGGGCCCCGGGCTCTGAGCTGCGCAGGGGCCAAGGGAATGAAGGCAGAGAGGGCAGATCTGTGGGGATGGAGGTTTTGCCTGGAGTTTATCTGAGGATCTGGGACTTAGTGAATCAGTTAGCTAGGGGCCACTGGAGTTTGAGGTGGCATTTGGGGTCCCCTAGACAGTGGCCAGCCCTTGGCTAACAGTGCCCATTAGCTGGTGGTGGCCCCTGAGTGGCCTCCACTGACACCCATCCCTCTGCACCCAGCCTTCCTGCAGGAGGAGGTTCGGCGGGCTGGGCTGGTACTGCCCCTGCCGGAGGGGGTGCTGCCAGCGCCCCCACCCCGCAACCTGCTGCGCATTCAGGAGGAGACGGATCGCCTGGCACAGGAGCTCCGGGACGTGAGGGGCAACCAGCAGGCCCTGCGGGCCCAGTTGCATGAGCTGCAGCTCCACGCGGCTGTGCTAAGCCAGGGCCACGGCCCCCCGGTTAGCACCAGCCTGGGCAGGGCGCACAGGGAAGGGGTGGGTACCGGGCCCCATTTGGGCTGGGGTTCACGGTGCCTCTCGACTCCTAGGTGGCAGCCACCTACACAGATGGGCCCTCGGAAAGTAGCCCCCTACTCCAGTCCCTGGGGGACCCTCACCAGGACCTCAGGGTCAAGTAAGTGAGGGGCAGCTTCATGCTCTTTCTCATCAGCCACAGGGGCCCTGAGCACCGGCGCCAGGCCTGGCTCGGACTCCTTGTCCAGTGCTCCCAGGCCTGGAATTTTCCTTGCTCACGGGGGTTTCCCCTCTCTGGCCCTGCATGGTGGGCTCCTGCCTTGTTCCTGGGGACAGGGCCAGTGTGCCTGGTTGACCACCCTGGGCAGGGCGGGGCTGTGGAGTGGTCTGGCGGGGCGAGGTTGGAGGAGGTAGGACCAGCCCCCCCCAGCCCTGCCTGGCCCCGCAGCTTCGTGGCAGGTGCTGTGGAACCCCACAAGGCTGCCGCCCTGGAGCGCCTGCTCTGGAGGGCATGTCGCGGCTTCCTAATCGCCAGCTTCAGGGAGGCGGAGCAGCCACTGGAGGACCCTGTGACAGTGAGCAGTGATTGGGCTGGGGGGACCCAGGCTGGGGTGCATGCTGGTGGGAGCCAGGACGCCAAGGTAAACCGGGCCTCACTCCGTCAGGGCGAGCCTGCGACGTGGATGACTTTCCTCATCTCTTACTGGGGCGAGCAGATCGGTCAGAAGATTCGCAAAATCACTGACTGGTGAGCCCCCTGGGAGGCTGGCTACCTGCTGCCCTTGTGCCCGGGCCCCTGCATGTCCCCTCCACTGAGCCCGCCCTGTCCCCTGCGCTGCCCCGTGAGCTCCTTCCAGACTCATCTGGAACCCGTGGCTCACCTCATGTCGCCTCCTCCCCTGCCAGCTTCCACTGCCACGTCTTCCCATTCCCCGAGCAGGATGATGCCCGCCGTGGGGTCCTGCAGCAGCTGCAGCAGCAGAGCCTTGAGCTGCAGGAGGTGGGTGCCCACGACCTGCCAACCCTCCCCCTGCCCTGCCCCCAACCCTGTGCCTCCTAACCCCACCCTGCTCTGGCCTCAGGTCCTGGGGGAGACGGAGCGCTTCCTGAGCCAGGTGCTGAGCCGGGTGCAGCGGCTGCTGCCTCCCTGGCAGGTGCAGATGCGCAAGATGAAGGCTGTATACCTGGTCCTCAACCAGTGCAGCGTGAGCGCCACACACAAGTGCCTCATTGCCGAGGCCTGGTGTGCCACGCGCGACCTGCCCACCTTGCAGCAGGCGCTGCAGGAAAGCTCGGTGAGCCTGGTGGGGGTCCCCGTACCCCCTGCTGCCAGGCCACGGCCTGTTTCTGCCTCATAACAAATTTCCCATTGCTTTGCTAGGGCTTCCCTTCCCCCGGGGAGTCCACCCTGATGGCTCTGGTCCAGCAAGCCCACCCCCTGACTTCCCAGAGCTTCTGGGGTGGACTGTCACACCCTGGTGGCTATACTGGGCGTTGAGTGAGAAACGGGGTTCAAATCCAGGCTCTGCAGCCACTGGTCCTGTGACCTTGGGCTGACTGGAGGGCACCTCAGGCTCCTCCTCTGTAAAATGGGTGCAATGACCCTGCAACCAGGGATCGCTGTAGTGTGAATACACCACAGGCTGCCTGTGCCTAGTGGGTGCTCAAAATTGCCAATGGGGCTCCCTCCTGGGCCACCTGGATGAGCAGTAGCATGCTTCTATTTCCCAAGCAACTGTGGTCCCGCTGACCTCTGGCTCTCCCTAAATCCCCCTGAATGGGGGCAGGTGGGACTGGTGGTCCTACTTCACAGAGAGGGGAGGGGCTGCCCCAGGTCCCAAGCGCCTGTCCAGTGAGCCACCGCTGTGCTCCACGTCTCCACCTGGGCCTGGCTGGGGGAATCCAAGGATCCCTGAGGGTCCCGCCATCAGTCTCATCTGCCTGCCTGTCTGTCTGTCTGTCTGCCGGCCTGCCTGCTGGGCGCCCCAGAGTGAGGAAGGTGTGAGTGCTGTGGTTCACCGCATCCCCTGCCGGGACATGCCCCCCACGCTCATCCGCACCACCCGCTTCACGGCCAGCTTCCAGGGCATCGTGGATGCCTATGGCGTGGGCCGCTACCAGGAGGTCAACCCCGGTGAGAGCCCTGGCACCCCACAGCCCCACCTTGGTGGAAGTCTGGGAAGGCGGTATCCACACTGGACCTGTCCTGCCCTCTGAAGTCGAGGTGCACTCCCTGTCACTCCACTGCTGTCGGGGCCCAGTGCTTTGTGTTTATCCCAGCAACCCGCCCCCTGCCTTGTGACGCTCACAACAGGGCTGGCACAGGGTTGCACGAGGGGCAGCGGCTCTGCAGTAGGAATGGTCCGGGTTTGAGGTCCAACTTGCCTACCTTGAGAAGTTGCTTGGCTTCTCGGAGCCTCAGTTTTCTCACCTGTAGAATGGGGATCACGGTGCAGACTCAGAGCAGCACTGGGAAGGTGATCGTCAGGCTTTGGCAGCCAGCCAGCAGGCCGTGGGCCAACACGAGCCTGCAGACGTGTTCTGTCTGGCCACACTGTGTTTTTTAAGAAGTGTGAATTGGGTGCCATCCCAGAGTCTGGGCTCGGGGCCTCCGTGGCAGCTTGTACAGAGATGTGCCTTTCTCCGTGGGGTCCTGGCTGACCATGGGACCTCTCTCCCGCAGCGCCCTACACCATCATCACCTTCCCCTTCCTCTTCGCCGTGATGTTTGGCGACGTGGGCCACGGGCTGCTCATGTTCCTCTTCGCCCTGGCCATGGTGCTCGCTGAGGACCGGCCGGGTGTGAAGATGGCGCAGAACGAGGTGAGGGCATGTGGTGGCCGGGCAGGTGGGGTAGGTGGGCCCAGCCAGTCCCTCACAGCCCCCACCCCCAGATCTGGCGCACCTTCTTCGGCGGCCGCTACCTGCTTCTGCTCATGGGCCTGTTCTCCATCTACACTGGCTTCATCTACAATGAGTGCTTCAGCCGTGCCACCGCCATCTTCCCCTCGGGCTGGAGCGTGGCGGCCATGGCCAACCAGTCCGGCTGGAGGTGAGGTCTGCCTGCCTGCCTGCCCCGCTGGCCCCCAGGTCCCCACCGCTCCTGGTCCCTGCCTCCCTGAACACCCTGCCTGCTCTTCCCACAGCGACGCATTCCTGGCCGAGCACCCGCTGCTTGCACTGGACCCCAATGTCACTGGTGTCTTCCTGGGACCCTACCCCTTTGGCATCGACCCTGTGAGTCCTGGCCGCTGGCCGTGGGTGCTGCAGGCAGGCGGGAGGGCAGCCTGGTTTTGATGCAGGAGGCACAGGGCCCCAGATAGATGAGGGCCCCCCTTGCAGCCACTCCCCAGAGCAGAGAGGCATGTTGCGGTGACGGGAGCACTTGGTCGCTATGGAGCCCCCTCTGTGCCGGGTACTGTTCTGAGCCCTTTATGTACAATGACTATATTTCATCCTCCTGACGGCTTCACGAAGAGCTCCCATTTTATAGATGAGGAAGCTAAGACACGGGACCATGTGCCCAAGGTCACCCCGTTAGAAAGAGCTGGGGTTGGGACCGGGTTGTCTGTGCTCTTAACCAGTCCCCTCTGCTGCCCTTCATGGGAGGGCAGGTGACAGATTGTGCTGAGGCCCCGAAGGGGACAAAGAGGTGGGTGAGAGTGATGTGGACAGGGGGCCCCCTGCATGACACCCACCTTTCCTGCCACCCTAGGTCTGGAGCCTGGCTGTCAATCACCTGAGCTTCCTCAATTCCTTCAAGATGAAGATGTCTGTCATCCTGGGGGTCACCCACATGGCCTTCGGGGTGGTCCTGGGAGTCTTCAACCATGTGTGAGGGCGCAGGCTCCCGGGGCGGGGGTTGGGGGCTGGCAGGGCCAGGGTGGTCCGCTCACCGGCCCTCCTCCTGCCCCAGGCACTTTGGCCAGCGGCACCGGCTGCTGCTGGAGACCCTGCCTGAGCTGGTCTTCCTGCTGGGCCTGTTTGGCTACCTGGTCTTCCTGGTCGTTTACAAGTGGCTTCGAGTCTCGGTGGCCGGTGCCGCCTCAGCCCCCAGCATCCTCATCCATTTCATCAACATGTTCCTCTTCTCCAGCAGCCCCACCAACCGGCTGCTGTTTCCTGGGCAGGTGGGCTGGGCCGGGGGCACGGGGCGGGCTCACACCCCTCCTGGGGCCCTGTGGCCACTGGACACCTCGGAGCTGCAGGGTCCTCATCTGGGAACCAAGGATGCAGGCCCGAGGCCTTGACACAGGGGGGTCCAGGGGCAGTGTGAGGCTCCAGGGGTGGGGGGGGCGCAGTGGGTGCCGGAAGCCTGTGGCCCTTCTCTCTGAGGATTCCTTAGGGAGCAGTGATGTCCCTGCTTAGCAAGGGGTGCTGCGGGAAAAACAGACGGTGGGCTCCCTGGGCCCTGTGAGTCGTGTGGCCCCGGCCGGGTGTGGGGCTCGCAGGGGGCACTGACTCAAGCGCCATCCCCTGCAGGAGGTGGTGCAGGCCACCCTGGTGGTGCTGGCCCTGGCCACGGTGCCCATCCTGCTGCTTGGCACACCCTTGTTTCTGCGCTGGCAGCACCGGAGAAGGAGACGGCATGCTGGCCCACAGCCGGTAGAGGCGGGAGGGGGGCACGTGGGAGGGGACTGCTGGGGAGGGGGGGCCACTGCCAGGCTGAGATACGCCTCCCTCACTCCCTCCCTCGCGGGCTCCCCGGCGCCTGTGCATGGACGGTATGGGGAGGTGTGGGCGGGATCTGGGGCTGGGCCTGCTGATGCCCCCGCCCTTCCCCCCGCCCCCCCAGGATGAGGAGAAGACCGGGCTTCTGGACCCGCCCGATGCACCTACGTCTGGCTGGGGCTCTGATGAGGAGAAGGCAGGGTGCTCGGGGGATCAAGAGGAGGCCAAGGTGGGTGTGGTGCCCTTCTGAGTGGGGGTGGGGGCAGGCCCGGCTTGCCCCTCACTGCTGCCCACTGCACCCCCCAGTTTGTTCTCTCCGAGGTGTTCATGCACCAGGCCATCCACACCATCGAGTTCTGCCTGGGCTGCATCTCCAACACCGCCTCCTACCTGCGCCTCTGGGCCCTGAGCCTGGCCCATGCCCGTGAGTGACCCGGCCACTGGCAAGTCCTGGCTCCGCACCCCCACCCCCAAAGCTGCTTGCTGGGTGGCCTGGGGGGGTCACTTCTCTGGGCCTCAGGATCCTGTCAAGTGGGGCCATCAGAGGAGGCCCCCGTAGGTCTCGCAGGAAGAGGGACTTCAGGCTTCCCCTGGGGGCTGGTGGGCAGCCCGGCCCCTGGTCTCCACTGCGCCTGCTTCATCCACAGAGCTATCGGAGGTCCTGTGGGCCATGGTGATGCGTGTGGGCCTGCGCCTGGGCCGAGAGATGGGCGTGATGGCCGTGGTGCTGGTCCCCGTCTTTGCCGCCTTCGCCGTCCTCACCGTGGCCATCCTGCTGGTGATGGAGGGGCTCTCAGCCTTCTTACACGCGCTGAGGCTGCACTGGTGAGCTGCCCCCCCGGCTGGCCCGGGCAGCAGGGGCAGGGGTGGAGGGCCCTCCCCTCACCAGTTCTCCCTTCTCACCCCAGGGTGGAGTTCCAGAACAAGTTCTACTCAGGCACTGGCTACAAGCTGAACCCCTTCACCTTCACTGTGGAAGATGAATAAAGCCCACCTGTGGCCATGCCCACGGCCCCCACCCTTACCTTGCTGTGGCAGGAAAGAAATAAAGAGGAGGAAGGTCCAGGACTGCGTCTTGGCCTGTCTGGAACGCCAGGGGCTGGGGGCTGGTCCTTCCCATGAGCTGGCTTCATGGAGCCCTGCCAGCCCCTGCGCCTGTCTCATACCTTCCTTTGCAGCTGAGGTGGTGGGGGGTGGGGGTGGGGGGTACTGGTGTAGGAGCTGGGGCCTCCAGAAGTCAGGGAGGACCCGTGAGCACTCCTGCAAAAATCCCAGACTCGGGGTGAAGGACCAAGGAGGGATGTTTCCAACACATTCTAGCTCGGGATGAGTGTCTCCCCAGGCTGGGCTGGGCTAAGTGAGCTGCTCATCCTTGGGGGTGTGCAAACTGGCTGTAAGCGAATGTTCAGGGCACTCTGGGTGTGGAGGGTGGGGCCTGGTGTGAATCGGCCAGTATCCCCATTTCCTCGTGCTGGCGCTGGCCCCAGGCACGCAAGGGAGCAGTGGTGTCACACACACCTGAGGCCACCATCCTGCAGAGAAGGGCAGAGGCTGTCCAGGAAGCACCGAGGGTCGGGAGGCCTGTCCCTCCATCACCAGAGGCTGCAGCCTCTCCTGTCTCCTGGATGGGCAGTCCTGTGTCAGCTGGGGGGGGTGGCATCCTGCAACTCTTCGTGGCCAGGTCCCCCCCACCGTCTGGGAGGCAGGGCCGATGCTTCTCAGAGGCCTCCCTCTCTCCAGCTGAGGAGCTGCAGTTCTTCCAGCTCCAGGAACAAGGGCCGCGTGGAGGCCAGCGATGCTCTGGGCAGTGAGCTGGGTGACCTGGCCCCATCACTGCATCTCATCTGCCCAGTGGCTGGGAGGGGCCTGTCCATCGGGTCGGGGCTGCCCTGCTGAGGGTCTCCACATGCCACGGCAATCCCACGGGCCTGGCAGACTTGGCTCCGAGGAACGACAGCAGTGTCTGGTGGGGAACAGCTGCATGTGCAACTCAGGTGGGATCTGGACTGAGCCCTGACCCAGACTGAACACCTTCCTGGGGACAGAGCTGGGTAGAGACCTGCAGGGTGGGGCTGGTGACAGAGGGACCCTGAGCCACGTGGGTAGTTTTGTGGGGAGGCAGGTATGATCCCAGGGAGATGGTGGTCGGACGTGCCTTGGCTGACACATGGATGGCTGGCAGCCTGGGTGCCGTGGGACCAGCACATGCAAAGGCACTGGAGCGGGCACTCCTGGGGCATGGACGTCAGGAGACAGGGACGGGTGCGTCACCTGCCCTGAGGACAGGCCTGATCCCAAGCTCATGGTCTAATGCAGGACATAACTGAGGGCACAAATCAGAACTCCAAAGCCGCATCTAGAGAATAAGTGATGGGCCAGGGAGCATGTGGGGTTGTCTAAGGGACAGCACCGCGTGGGTGGCGTGACTTTCTGAGCCAACCGTGAAAGGATATGAAGACCCGACCCAAAAGCCTGTCGAGGAATCCACACGCCAGACAGGCGCCTTGAGGAAGAGGAAGGCTGTAGTGGAGGGCGAGGTGGGTGAGGCTGGCAGGGCCCGATGACTGCACACCTAGTGGGCACAGGGAGGTGGGAGCTTTAGTCTAAACGAGGTCTCATGCAGGAGCGCAGGACCATTTACTGTTTGGATATCAAAACACACTCACCTGGTTGAACCTATTTAAATGTCTACAATGGTGGACAGTGGAAAGTGTCCCTCCTGCCCTGGCCTAGCCGTTGTCGCCTCCCAGATGTTCCTGTTCCTTCCACACTGTGGGGACAGAGCCAGAAGTGCAGTTTCCAGGCTCTCACTTGGGTAGTTAATGGCCATCAGCTGTGGCTAGTTGGCCGTCAGCTGTAACCAGTGAGCCATGGGCCACTAATATAACTGCTGTGGCTACGCTAGCAGCAAATGGGGACTAGCAAGATGATGGTGGCTGAGCTAGCAAGTGCGGATTGCAGTTAGCATGTGAGGTTGGTTGGCAGAGAGAGGTGGATGGCAGGTTGTGGATCGTGTGGCTCCTGCTTCCAACCCAGCTGCCATCGAGACTATAGTGGTCTGACTTGTCTATGGCTCCGTGGGTGTTCCTTTTTGGCCTCACCATGTCCTGCGTTCTTATATGGGGAGCGGGACCAGAGACCCCACATGGCACCCTACGTGACACACACCCTTCCACATATCTGCATGCACCGGGGCCTGGTGTCGGCACAGGAAGGTGACAGGCGTCCTCCCTGAGACTCAGGACACAACCAAGGCCGACAGCTGAGGAGGGGTTTTATTATTTTTTCGTTTGTGTAGGACAATCTCTGGTAACAGAAATCTATGCACAAGTACCATTCAAGTAAGAGTAGAGTCAAAAAAAGAATTTATTCCAAAGGACACTTAATGTACACAGATTTCACAGCTATACTCTATCCACGCCCCCACATGCCACGTACAGGCTGCATTTCCCACTAGGACGACCACGTTGGGGGCATCAGGGAGCAGTGAGGGCAGGGACAGCTGGCAGAGGGCCCAGGCCGGGGTTTCCCTCGCCCCACCTGGCTGCCTGAGGGGCCCTGGAGCTGCCAGCCCTGTCACAGGACCCCAGCTCCAGGTCGAGCAGAGTCCTGGAGGAGAAAAGGCAGAGTGGGGACAAAGCAGCCTGCTCCCTTCGGCGAAGGCAGACTGGGGGGTGTCAGCACGTCCCCACGCTGCCCCTCGTCCAGCCATGGGCCCTGTGGCTGCAGCTCACTGTCTGCCCAGAGCCGGGGTTGACAGCTCGTTCAGTTCTGAGGAGGGAGCGGCAGAGGCTGCATCGTCAGGAAGAGCTTCGTCCGTATCACAATACGCTCAGCAGGTCCAGGGAGCCACGCGCACCCCTACGGACAGCAGGTCCCACACCGCGGCTCGCAGCGCCAGGCACGGCCTGCGGCCTCTTGTGTCAGCCACGGGGACCAAAAGGATGAAGGAGCAGCTTCTGGAGCCGCGCAGGCAGGCTGCCAGACAACATCACAACCAGCGGGCCCCGGGGGCGAGCGTGTCTGCAGTGTTACCCGCAGGGCCTGGTGCAGTGCTCCCCGGCAGGGCAATCAAAACCCTGCAAAAAACTAACGTTAACCCAAAAAGTACCTGCGGTAACACTGTTTACTCTTGCTGTTCGCCGTACTTGACGGAAGCTGCAGGCCCCAGATATGAAATGCCCACTAGGTTAAAAGGAATCTGAGATATTGCACTATTGTACTAGATTTCTGCTGCCCGATCTCATTTCAGAGTCCTAGTGAAATCGTAAACAAGATATGGAATAAATGTTACTCAATTTTAATACAGTCTCTCGTATCATACACGTCTGTGTGCGGCAGCGACACCCCGCCTTCCTGCAGCGGTCGGGGCAGAGGGGCCCCGCAGGCTCGGCCGCCCCACGCCGTCCAGGGAAGAAGCGTATGACGTCACCCCCCGTCACACCCCGAGCCTCCTCTTCTGGTCGAAATAGGCATCAAACCTCGCCTGGGCATACTCCTAGGAGACACAAGGAAGAGTAGCTTCACGGAGGGCTCCTGCCAGCCCTGCCAGCCCCACTAGCACCCGGGTCCCCCCCCCCCCCCCCGCCCCGGCCACCAACAGCTCAGCACAGAGCAGCTGCGGCTGCAGCAGTCTGTCCAGGAGCCCGACTGCTCTAAAGACAGTCTTCTCACACTGTGTTGTCAGCAGGGTTCCCTGCCATACCTCACCTTAAAGGTTCCCTGCCTGGCCACCTTGGCTGGCCTGGCCCTGCCACCCAGACGGGACTTCTGTCTAGTTACTTAGTGCTGCCATGGCTGCCCGTCTCGTGTACCCTGCAGTGCTGCAGGCACTCAATGACAGACATAACAAAGGCTCCTCTTTTAAAGCAAGAAAGGTCCCAGGGCGCGCGCTGCTGGCAAGCACAGAACAAAGAAGTCTATTTTGTCTTCCAGTATCATTTGACTGTGATGCCCAATGTGCACTAGAAATCCAAATATGCCCTTCTTCTCTCGTCTAATTCCACCTGTGTGTTGCCAACCCCTCTGCCTAGAAGCAGAAATAATCCTAACACAGGACTGAGGGGGAAAAGCGAACATATTCCGACCACCTGTCCCAGAGCAAGGGGCTCGCTCCACTTTTGTGTGCCCCCACCCTGGGCACCCCACCGACACCCACGGAGTAGCAGAGGGCTTAGCTAAAGGGCACCAAGTGTCTCTATGTCAAGGTCAGTTATTAAGGTGAGAATAAGCCGACAGCCTGGCTCGGTACTCATCTGCCTACAACAAACAGGGTGTCTAATTCAGTCAGCACCACCTCCGCACTCTAAGTAGGGCGCTGCAGGCTGAGAACAGGGTGGTGACAGGTGGATTGAATGCGTTAAGGCACCTGCAGGCACCTCCACACTCCTACACGCAGTGTGCCTGTGTCAGGGACGACGGTCAGGGAAGGTGACCTGCTGGCCCCAGGAGTGAGGCCTCCAGAGGCAGGCAGACAGACGGCATCGGTGCCGGCGGCTTAAATTATCGCAGCCTCTCTCCCGCAGCTTCCAGGGCCGTGCCCCGTCTTGGTGCCAGCTCACCTGGCTCAGGGAATGGCTGACCCTCTGTAAGGAACATTTACCGCCAAGCATTCACACACACTAGCATTTCTTTTCCCCTGGTAGAAGAGAAAAACCACCCCCAAAACATACCATGTACCCAAATTCAATGGATGAAATCTTGGCCTGTACGATGGACCAAAGTCCCCAGAAGAAATGGGACGCCAGGGCAAACCTGTAATTACAGAAGCAGAAACGCACATGAGATGTGGCACCAGTCAGGGGACGGGTGAGGTCACTTCCGCCAGGCGGATATGGATGCAAACGGGCAAACTCAGTGCGATTATCTCCCACAGCAGTGGAGGACAGCAGGCGCGCCACAGCCGTCCTCTCCCCACCTCTGGGTGGTGGCAGGGGACTTGCTACCAGCCAGGTGGTGGGTGTGAACACACCCAACTGCCTGCGCCTGGCACACATAACTACACTCACAGGACTCCCACGGAGGCCTTGGTGGCCACGCTGGCAAACCATGCGCCACAGAGAAAGAAACCCTCTGTGTGAGCACATGGCATCAGCAACCCTGCCACACGTTACCCAGCAAGAGGGGGAGTCGCTGCCTTGCTCAGGAGGTACGTTGACACCTGCGCCCTCACCCCGTCCCCTCCTCTCACACGGAAGTGAAACCGAGTACAGGAGAGCGTGAGCCAGGTCACTTCTAGGTGACGGTCACTGTGAACCCGAGTTCTCCTCACATCAATACCTCTGGGCTCCATGAGAATAGAGATAAAGCTCTAATTCAGGGACGAATGTGCTGGTATCCTCACCAAACCCGACAGTTTTTCTTGCAGTCCCAGACCCTGTACCGTCCCTTGGTGCTGCCCCTTCTGTCGGGGTCTGTCTCCCCCGCCTCCCACCTTTCTATTTCTATCTGTTCAAGAACCAGAAAGGGACGCTCTGAGCCACAGGAGCCGAGGGGGCAGAGAAGGGCGGGGAGACCCTGCAGACCATGCCGAGCTGACCGGTGCTTAGTGGGCAGACAGGACGAGGCTATCTGGACAGTCATGTTTACCAAAGGCTCCTAGGAGATCCCAGAAGTGGGAATAACTCAGGCCTCGTGACTCAAGAGACGAGTGAGTGTGGTCCAGACCTCTGTGGAATCTGGACATTTCCAGCCCTGCTTTGAGAGCTGATGAAAAACATAGTTAAAAGCAAGACTCAGAACAATACACACTAGTTTTGGTTATTTTCTAGAAGCCTATTATTAGATGGCGCCCACGATTCCATGAGCACCAGAGACAAGAGTATCCAGGCCCTGGGTGGCAGCATCATACAGCTGAGTCTGCCGTGTGGACTGGAGTTCGGAACTCGGTCCACGCGTCCTGCCCTCCCTGTGTGGGACCCCTGCTCAGACCGGAAAGACCTGAGCACACTCAACCACACGGAGAAGATCCCAATGTTCTGTTTCTGACAAAGACAACTCCGAGAGATGTACGGTTACAAAGGAGCTCCTAACACAGCAGTGGCAAGGAGGCGCCCCAATGATATTCCAGAGAAGCCATCTTTACAAATCAACAAAGGAAAGTTACCTATTGACTTCAACCAGCATTTCTTCTTCTATAATGGACTTTTCTTCATTACTGAGGTTTTCAAATTCATTTGGGAATGCAGCCAAGTAACTGGAAATAAAATGGAGCTAAAAAAAAACCCCAACAGTAATTATGTTAGGATCAGTTAGAAATAGACGATTACCAATAGCCGTCATCTAATAACCTTCCTGCCCCGACTGAGGCAATCTGATAAGGCAGCACATGGGCAGGTCACCTCAGAGGAAGCTGGAGGAGGCCTGGCAGAGCCCAGCCCGCCCCTCGGCCCAGGTGTGGGGGACTCGGACGTTCACCTTATGCAGCAGTGATCCCCAGTTACAGTCCGAGTTCTTTCTAACAGACTCGACACTGTACTGTGGACAAGATGGTATAGGAAACCTTCTGGAGAAAGCACTTTAGTAGAATCAGTCTTCTCTCCTTTAATCCCCACTCCTGCTGGCCGGCATCTGATCGTAAAGCAGGGTGAAGCCTACCCCAAGCCTTCCCCAGGATGGCTGGCGGCCCGCCAGGCACGAAGCCCCAGGCTCCCTGACGCTCCCTCAGAGAGGGAGGTGGACCAGACCCTGAGGGAGCCCCAGCCTCTAAGATGCCGCGATTATTTACACATGTGCAGAAAGTGGTGAAGTCTAATTCTGGTTTGGAGAAGAGGCAGTTTCCCTAAGGCGGTCCTGGGTTCCACATTTAGTCTGCATGTCAGTTAGGATTTATGAAATCCTGGTTCTTGACTCTATCAAAAGGTGAGAGAACATGCAAACACGGACCTGTTCTTTTGTAAACAAGAAAGCAGCTGCCAGTCACCCTCCCTGGAAGAACCCTCATTCATGGGTTACCTAGTTGGAATGCCAACACTTTTTCCTCTACCACCTTTCCCTGTGCCCGCCTCTGCCATCTTCCTTTTCTAAAATCAGCTTCCATATGCTCCTCCACTGGAAAGCACCGTTCAAGTTCAAGCACTGTCCTAGGCAGGACCTCCTGGAAGGGGCCTGATGCCTGAAGGAAAGCCGGTGCAGCACAGGTGACTACTGACACCCATCCAGTTCTCCCTAACAGGCACATTCTGAGCTCTGGTTTCTGCATCTTGACTCATTCCTCACAACAAAGTGATTTTGGCAGATAAGGACACCGAAGCACAAAAGCATTCAGTAGGCGACAGCCAGCAGTGGCCGATTTGGGATTCAAACCCAGCAGACTGGTTTTTAAAACCATGCTTGAACCACAACACTTGGAGGGTGAATTTCTGGGAGATGCTAAATGCTGACACTGAAAACTGAAGATAGAAAACTCAAACTGATCGACACCCTGACGAAACGGTAATTAATGACACTCCCTCCAAAAATTCTAGGCTGACTGTTTTACAGGCAAGATCAAACTTCCAAAGAACAGATATCCTTCAGTGTATATAAATTTGTTCCAGAAAACAAAAAGGGAGACTCAATTCATTTTTATAACACTAGTATAATTTTGATTCCAAGAACAGATGTAATGATTTTTAAAATGCACATGAAGGCCTGTCTCACCTATACGCACAGAGAACTCCTAAAATAAGACACCGTCCAACTGGGCCCAACAGAGCATTACAAAATAACACACACCTCATTGCAATACCTTATTGCCAGAGGTGGGGCCACCTGCCCAAGGCCACACAGCTAGCTAACAGGTAACAGAGCCAAGACGGGCAACCTAAGTGGGGTGACCCCAGAGCCCACACTCTTCACCTTGGCGGTGACGTCACCACCTGGGTGAAACGTGATAGAAAGTGAATCCTGAGCCACAGCAGACAGAGGAATACTGGGCATACTGGTGGGTTTGAGCCCTGACTGGGCGCTAGAACCATCAGGAAGCAGGACAAAACGTACATTCCTGGCCCCTCACATTAGAAAAACGAATCCCGTAGAAGAGAGACTACCATCTCTACTCTTCATAGTTTCTCCGATGACGCTGACACTGTGGGTTGAAATTCCTGCCCAGCCTGCCTTGGGGTTTTGAGGGATCTCACCTCTTCCCACCCATGACTATGTCCCAGTGGGTGCCAGGCTGGAATCCAAACCACTTGAAGATGTTTAGGTATGGTGGCGAAGTACAGCAAGGAAGGGTTATGGCATTGGGCTGGTTTCCAACCCAGACCCGGCCATGAACTAGCTGCGTGACCTTGGGCAACGATTTCACTTTTCAAGGTCTCAGTGTCCTCAGCTTAAAAATGGGGGCTAATTATGGTGCCCTTAAGGGGGTACTCTGAGGAATAAAAGGGTTAAAGGCTATAACAGGGAGGAATAACCCTCCCTCAGATTAAAATTATAAAATCTGAACAAAATATTTAACAAATAGTTTATTGCCGAAATTCCGGGATGGTTTAACATTTAAAAACATCTCACTAATGGATTTAAAAAGCATGATAACCTTTGTTCATTTACTGAGGTAACCGGCTAAAGATCAACACCTCTATGTAATTTTTAAAACCTGCCAGAAAATCGGAATAGCATTTTGTTCCATTTCCGTGCTGAGCAGCACTGGCGGTTACTCAGCTCTGCCTCCCATTAAGATCAAATCTACATTTTTCCTGCAAATATCCCTCACTGGTTTGAGAGTTCTTATCTGTAGAGCTGCCCAGTTTTCCCAGAAGCCTCATTTCCCCTCGGCATGGCAAGAGTTGTAACACCTGAGAAGTACTGCTGTGTTCTCCCTCCGCGGCCAAGCAGCAGCAGCCCCACCTTCCCGACCCTTCCTTCTCACACAGCATCGGTCCACAACCATCCTGGACACTGGATATGCTATGCTCAAGTTCCCTCGGCCTTAGAACGTGGCCAGAAGAGAACAGCGTGGTTCTGGCCCCACAGCATGTCTGCATTTGAACGGCTGCCCTGGAGTGAGGGCCACCCACTGTGCCCGACTCAGGAATTGTCTGCTAAGGGAGCTCCAGTGGCAGCTGAACGCACCCGTCCTCAGCCCGACTGCTGTGAAGGCTTCAGGCAGGCTGTGCCAGGAGGGCGGGGGTTGGAAGCGGGAGGCGCTTCCTGCCCGCCCTGCACAGGCAGGCGTGGTGCCCTCTCCCAGCTCTGCAGCTTCCACATCGCTACCTACTCACCTGCAACCCAGGCTTCAAGGCTGAGGGAGGGGACGGAGGGGTGAGGGGTTCCCAGGAGGCAGCTCCCACAGTCCCTGGTCTCCCACAGCTCAGGGCAGGAAGGAGACCTGTTCACCCCATGAATGGCTACTAGACGTCAGTGCCCCAAAGATTACATCCCTCTGCACAGTGTCAAACAGGCAAGTCAGTGATCCCCAAAAAGGCAGCCAGAAAACAGAATGGAGGCTGGGCTTTCTAGAAAGAATTAGAAAGAACTACAAAGGGGACTGTGCTCCCCGCTGACTGAATGCATGTATCTCTGGCACAGATTAAAAACAGCTGGACCCAAGTGTCAAGTTTGTCTACATTTAATGGAAAAAACATTTAAAGCAAAAGGGTGTATCCCTCCTTAATTTCAGATGCACAAAAGAAGCTGAGAAACTCTTACTCTGTGGAGCCCCTGAGATCTTCCTCCCTGGCACAGGTCGTCAGCTGGGTTCAAAAAAACTCTTATAAAAATTCAAAAATAAATAAAATCAAGCAAGAGCGTTTGCCTGACCATTGCACAATTGACAAGGGGCATCTTTGAAAATGAAGACGTAATCAATACTAACTACGTAAGCCTGACTTACATGACGTACCCACTAGCAGGGATTGACACACGAGCCTCCTACCTGTTGTTTCTTGGTGGGGTAGTTGAGGATGTTTGCTCTGAAAAATGGGTACTTTTCATAGTTATAATCATACATCCACTCACAGAAGTGATTGCCAATGTCGAATCCCCTGAAAGAGAGAAAGGGGTGCAGAGGATGAGACGAGCTGCCGCCCCGGGCCGTTACTGGAGGGAAAGGCTGACGTAAGCAGCCCCCCGGCACGAAGCTTCCTGAGGTCCCAACAGTCCGACTGCTTCCGTGACAGATGGCCAACGGGCCATTACCAAAACCACAGCCGTCGGAAGCCACAAAGCGCCACCTGACCCGCTGCTCGAGAGCAACTGTTCCAGAGCGTTCTCCTGCAGTTAGTACTGTGATGAAAGGAAATTATCTACAAGCCGAAAGAAAAAGACCAAGTTCTGGGCTCTGCTTCCTCACGTCGCTGCTCCCGCTCGCACAGTTGGCTGAGGACAGGCTGAGCTGCTGCATGCAGCTACCGCAGGCACCGTGACAGGAGCGCTGGCTTCCAGAAGAAACTTCCAGCTTAGAACCGACTGTTACCTACTTTCCCTGTAACGCTCCCATACATGCGCTCGCTCCAATGATCAAATGGCCCTGTGATGAAAAGCCCTGCTCTGAGACATACCTGTAATTATAGCTGCTGTACTCAAAGTCAATGAGCATGAGCTTCCGTCCTTCAGCCTCTTCTGTCCCTTCCAGCAACAGGATGTTACCTGCAGGAAGGTTTGCATGGGACTTTAGCTCGGGCCTGCTTTAGAATCGAGTGCACAAGCCCTCACAGCAGGTGCCACTGCTCCTGACCCTCTGTAGCGAGTGACGCCTGCAGTCACAGGACAGCGCCAGGAGGCCTGGCCTCGGCGAAAGCCCCAGGCTCACTGGGAAATGAGAGCGGGCTGGCTCTACCTCGGTTTTCTGAGGTAGTGCTCCCCCAATCTTCCATGGGGCATGAAGGAAAATGCCAATTTGGCACTCTGGGGCTCTGGCAACCCCAAGACCCCCAGCAGCCCTGAGCTGGAAAGCTGCGTCCCAGAGTCCTCCCAAAGAAAAGCCAGGGGGCGTGGCTCAGCTGCCACAGGGTGCTGGGGACCACACGGCTGGCTGCACTGTTTTGCCCTCGCCTGGTTTTCTCCCCAAGGAGGAGGCCACAGGCAGCGTCCCTATGACATTTCCTTTAGAGCTGAATTCTGGGGCACGAGGGGGCTGGCTGCCACACTGGTTCTGAGACCCCCCCACACAGTCCCCCCGGCCTGGTGGGCAGCACCTGTGAGCCAGCCTGTTGGCCACACCCTCTCCAGAGTTTCTGTAGGAGGCAGTTTCTAGGCTTTTCAGCAAACACTGTGTCCAGTGGCCATGAAAGGAGAAGTGGAGGCAGAGCCCCACAGCAGCAGAACAGGTAAATGCACGTCTCCCACCTCCTCCATCCTCTCCCCATCTGCCATCACTGGCCCCCAGCCTCCCTCACACCGTCTGGTGATGTGATAACACACAAACTGCCTGACATGTCTATACCTGCCTGCCTAACCCTGGCCAGCAATGATCAGCTAATTAGTAAAAAGTACTTTGGCTCAAACTAAGGCCTTACCAATGGCTGGTCTTCAACAGGGTATCTTCTAAAAATTAAAACAAACTGCAGAGCCTGGCAAAGGGTCCGACAGTGGACATCAGCCGGCTGTGATGGGAGGAGGAGGGCAGCGGGCAAAGCCATGCGATGGCCGGGCACCCTAGTGACAGCAGCAATAGGTAGCTGTCTGTCTAGATGGAGACCTCTGGTTAAACTGTGTTCTGAAATCACGCTGGGTAAAGTGTGGTTACAGTAAAGGGCCTATGGCATCAGGATTTACTGAAGCAGAGAAACCGGAAGTCATTAATAGCATGTGAAGCGATAATGAGGAGGTGGCTCTGATCGGCTGTGGGGGCAGAAGGCAGGGCCGCAGGACTGATGGAGGCGGCCGTCCTGTCCTTTTACTGCTTTTCCAGAATAACAAAGTCAAAAACGTTTACAGAAAGGAGTTAAACGCTGAACAAACATGTGATTTGGAAAGTTTAAGGCCTTTATCCCAGCCCCAAGGTTAGTGAATATTCTGACTTTTTTCCTACGAATATATTTTTTACAGAAATGGGATGATACCCTACATGTTTTTCTCAAGTTGCTTTTTTTCTTTTACAATATCCTGGAGTGATTTCTGTTGGTCTGTATAAAACTCGACCTTTCTTTTTAACAGTCACACAACACTTCACTGTCTGGCTGTGCCGTCATTTAGGCCTCTAATCCTTGCTTCCTGGATCCCTGGCATTTCCACACACACCGGAGGCAATCTTTTAAGTATACACACACACACACACACACACACACACACACACACGCCTAACAAGTAGCAACTCTTACCTTCCTGACAGTCATTATGACAAAACACCACTGGAGATGGAGTGGATTCAAGTAACGATCTGGAAAAGGAAGGTGCTATTATTATAAACTTTGAAGAAATAAATGCAAACAGTCTGGCTCTCTCCGCAAGCCTAGCACTGCCTGAGCGCTCCAAACCAGCACCAGCCTCTGGGTAATTCTGCCACGTGAACTCGGAACTGTCGTCTGTGGGGACAGCTCCACAGCAGCTCACAGAGATACACACACACGGGCCCTGAGTCCAGCTGGCAGGACCTGTGTTTGCACACAGGCCTTCCTCTCCTGGAGGAGCCCTTCCCGCGGCTGCTGGCCTCGGCCTGCACGCCCTCCGCAGAGGGCCAGTCGCTGACCACTGACCAGAGCAGATCGCTCTGGGTCAGTGTATGCTGGCCTCTGCTTTCCTTCACAGCACTAATCACAACGTAACATTTTTGTTTATTTGTTTATTTGTTTTCCGTCCCTCGATAAAATAGAAGCTCCTTGAAGAATGTCCTGGTCACCATTCCCTTACCACCAATCGTGAGGCCCAGCCCAGCAGATACTCAAATACTGAGTAATTAAAAGTGTGACTACTCCCCCAGGGGGTGCGTGCTAGGAGCCAGCACCCCATACCCTGAAGACACCAGGTAGCGTCTACTCAGAGGCTGGCATCAAACTTCTGACTCCATTTCCCCCCGAGCTTGGGCTGAACTGTTCCCCTCACCTGTGGACACTCCCCATTCCCCAGCCTGCGCCCATGGTTTGTTGTGTCGGTTTTGTTTCAGGAAAAGCCTATTGCCCTAGTCTCCAGCCATTCCTCTGGAATCTCACTTCCGCCACCAAACCTTCGTGGATGACCAGAGAAGTGACAGCGCTCATATAAAACTGCAATTCCAGATGGTAAAATTCATGTTTAAACTCATCCTGCAAAACCAATGTAAAGGCCACTTGAGGCAATCCTGAATAACGGTCACCGAAGACTGTTTCAGTGCCTAAGAAAACTTCAGCTTCTGGACAGCTGCGCTTACTAAGTCAGGAATGGAAGCAAACGCTCACCTCAGGTTCTCCAGTTCCAAAGGCAGGTTGTAACTGAGGAATCGGTGCAGCTGCTTCAGCCGAGCTTCCCCGGTAAATTTAATTCTCAGCACTTGATTTAGGTACCTTGAAAAAAAAAAAAAGAACAAAAAGGCCTTGCTCAATTCACCGTGGTTCGTCCTTGGGGCTCTAGTTAAATGCAACGATGCAATACCAGGGGAACCCTGATCCCCAACACGGGGAGGGGGAGAGGGCATGGGGTTCGGGGCACTCTAGGGAACAGACTTCCTGCTCATCCACCCATGCAGCAGCATTTCTGCAAACGTTTTTTCCTGGTTCAGGAATTGATTTTCACACAGAGGAGAGATTTAGTCATAAGGCAAGATTCAGTTGCCACCCACTGACAACCTGCATACCAGGGGACCAAAGGAGGACCTCCACCCCACGTGGCAAAGCAGTGCTCACCTCTGGGAGCTGCCCCTGGAAAGCTACGTTAGAGCCAAGTGATGTGACCACTTACTTTTCCATTGTTCCAAAAAGCCATTTTGGTTCCTTATTGAATGGCATTTTCATACCATGAAATGTGGCCATTTTCTCAGCTATTTCTGCAGAAATATCTGGCAAACTTAATTGTTCAGTGTCTAATCGCCGGCTCTGAAATAAAAATGGGCATTAGAAAATGGCGTTTAACCAGGTAACCCAAGCAGTGTGAGTGCACACGATCCTAAGAACCAGAAGCCAGATTCTGTAGGGCGTCTAAGTCTCAGCCAAGGCACTAAATCCCCTTTAGAATGGGCACTGTGCCCGAACACAGTGGCCCGACAACTGCTGCGGCACCTCAGTGATGGGCAGGCCACCTCCCCAGGTTGATTTCGTTTTGAACCCTTTAGACTGAGAGAAAGCCCTTGTCACATATAATCTGTGACTTTTCCCTCTCTCCTCTCTACCTAACACTAACAGGCTCAAAACTCCAGGTCTTCAGCAGTTGATTAAGTGACCCCGCATCTAGTTCCTTCATCAGCTCGGACATTTGTAGGTGAGATGTGGTGTTCAGAGAAGGTTCCCATCAGAAGCAGTGCCATGAGCTCAGGTGAGCCTTTTTCCACTGTTCACAGTGGTGTCCCCAGCACCTAGCCTGGCACAGAGCAGGCTCTCAAAGATAGAGGCACCCGCCCAGTGGGACTTACCCCCTGCTTCCTAACGCAGCCCGAGGCCATGCTGCGTTGGCTGTCCTGCCTCAGCCACTCACAGGGAGCTCACAGAAAACTAGGCCTTTCTAGCCTCCCACACGAACTGCTCCCTCCCCAAATCCAAAGAAATATCTCTCTGAAAATCCGAAGTGGTCCAGCACACGGTTAAGAGTCAGTGTCCCCAAGCTAGAGAAACCACAGCTCCAATTCTGGCTTCCATCCTCATTTCAAGGCTACACCACCAAGGGCACATGACGTACACCTCTGTGCCTCATTTCCTGGGGTCTGTGACATGCGAACCATGACATGAAGTCCCTGACAGGGCTGCTCTGAAGTAGGGCAGGCGACGCAGGTGAAGGCACCTAGCCAGGGACGTCTTGACAAGCGACAAGCGGCAGGAGCCTTATGGGAGGAGCTGAAAGTTCAATGAAAGCATCAGACTCAGTCTTAACTCTGGAACCCTCTGCAAATGGCCACGCTGTGCTAAGGACAGAGCACTCGGCTGCTAATGGCAGGACGCCGAGGGCTTCCTAAGGCAGCTCTCAGCTTCCACAAGCTCTGTTAAAAAATGCCAGTGATTTGTTTGGCAACATGGAAAGTTCACAGCTAATGTGCTCAAAGATGAACAATCTCAGGGAAAATTATAAACAAAAGCAGATCCAGGTGCCGAGACAAGTGACAGGGAAGACAGTGAAAGTAAACTGGTACAGGGAGGGTGCCCCTACTTGTTGAAGCACAGCCCCAGGATGGCAGCTGGCACACATGGCACCACTGGGCAGACAGATCACAAGAAGGCCCGTGTCTGGGCTGTGGGATTGGACAAAGGAACCCGCCTTCCTGCTGCCCCCAGCTGGACACAGGGTGAGTCCTGGGGGCAGAGCCTCTCTCTCCTCAGCCTGGTGTCCTTATGCTCGGGGTTACCTGCACAGGCACAGCGGGCGGCCAAGATACCACGAGGTAGGGCATGGAAAGGCAGCCATTGGTGACCCTCGTCCTTAGGGAGCTCACGGGATTAAGAGGGGGAACCCTTCTCATGTGCAGACCTGGCTGCAAGGTTCAGCAGCTCCCCCCAGGTGAGCTGCCACCATGAGCTCCGGAGGCCCTGGCCCTCGGTGGGGGAGGGGAGGGGTGGCGCTGGGCTACACACACAGAACTCCACCCAAGATGGGCTGGAAGGTTACAGCTCCATTAAAAATGCCTCCGGACAGCAAGAAAGAGAAAACAGCCCTGACCCGGAAACAGGGTTGGAGCGAGGCCGTGAAAGGCGGGACGACCTTGACGGTACAAGGAGACGTGAGAGCCAAACAGAGGGAGCCAATGGCAGACAAAGCAAAGAAATGTGGTGGCCCCAAGGGCGGGGAGAGGTGGCCCGTGGTCAGGGCCAGGTGTTGTGCAGCGAGCTCCGTAAGGAAGGCCAGCAGGTGAGGGGAACAAGGTGAAGATCTTGGGGCGAGCAGCTTTGGGGCCAGGGGATGCTAAGGCTCATACGTTTTTGATTTGAATGTATCTTTGCAGGCAAGTCAGAGGTTCTCAGGTAAAAGCAACAGAAATTTGGTTTGATTTCTGATGCAGTTTAATGATGCAGCTCACGTGTACTATTTCAGACCCCAGTCTCTCAGGCTCTTGCAGCAACAAGACAGACTCCATCTCCTGTCCGTGGCACACAACCGGCCAGGGGTGAACACATCTTACCGGGATAAACTGCTCCAGACGGCCTTGTGGAAAGATGCCATATAGCTTAGGCCCGAGTGACCTCTCCGCAAGAATGGCAAACATCACGCTCTCCAGAACCATGGCCTCGGCCCCCTGAAACACAGTAAATACGCAGACGTTACCGGTGCTGACTGCGTCCTGGGCGTCAGAGCACTTCCACGTGACCGTTTCTTCTAACCCCACACCAACGCTACGGTCAGTCCTGCTTCTTCTGATCATCCCCATGTGAAGTACGAAGAAACACAGGTTAATAGATCTTGTAATCTGCAGGGTCCATGCTTGCAAGCACCACACTATATTGATGAAACTTAAAATTCAGGTTTAATTTAGGTCACCGACTCCAAAAATAGCATGTCAATACATTACTGCTTCTATTAATTTTATAATTTGTGTAAATCTCACTCTTGGCTCTTAACAGGCAATACCATCCATTCTGGTGAGGGCTGACGTGCTTTCAGGTGGCCAGTGCTGAGTGAGAGAGACTGGGCCACTGCTCCCTGAAGGGCCTTCTGCCCACTGAACTGGTCTGTGGGTTTAAGAAGTTGGAGAATTACTGATTTAGATCGGGGGGGGGGGGGTGTCTATGTTTTTTTGGCCCAAAGACCCTAGCATGGAGCATTCTAGGTTTCCAAATTCTGCTCTAATCCCGAATCTTGTCCTCTGTCAGTTTATGTCTTCTTGTCAAAACCTCTACGATGCTCTTATGTTCTGTCTCTGTCCTAAAAACAAATGTGGATATATAATAATTTTGCCTTCAAAATCGACCGTTTGGTCTTAATTCAAATGCATTCCTTATTCCTTTTCCCTTAAACAGCAAATTATAGCTTAAGAGTTTCCATCTGTTGGGGTGAAGGAATGGAAAGGAGCCGTTCTTAACCAGAGGTGCCCCCGAATCTCTTCCAGAGCTTTCCAAATGGAGTTCCTACGTGGATGTGTCTGAGGACAGGCGAGCATGTGAAAATGCTTTCAGGGATTCTAATTCACCCTTGTTAAGAAATATGCTGTGGGAAATACGATCTGGAGAGACATTGTTCAAAATAAACGGGGCTCTTTAAATCACACTCACATTACGAAACATGAACTAAGAGAAGCAGGACAAACTCCCAGGCAATAACGACATGAACTCAAGTCAGCGAGAGGAGACAGAGAAAAAAGAAAAGCTACTTGCAAAGGGCAGGGGACCACGTTCAAGTAACAAGTAATTCAGTGACTTTCACATTGTGTGGGGAATGGATTGGCTTGTAATCCCCCACAATTACGGTGTGTAATCCCCACAATTATGGGCTAACCATCACCTTGTGAGGCCCAATCTTTATTTACTAATTTGCAGTTTTGTATATCTGGCTGCTGTGAACAAAACTGTGCCCTCTCAGATTCCTGCGCTGCAACCCTAAGCCACCGTGCGATGGTACTTGGAGGTGGGGGTTCGGGAGGTGACTGGGTTTAGATGCAGCCCTGAGGGCAGGCCCAATAGGATCAGTGTCCTTGTAAGAAGCGACACCAGAGAGTTTGTGCTCTGTCTCCTGCTCTGCCACGTGAGGACACAGCAAGAAGACGCTGTGTGCAAGCCAGCAAGAGGGCTCTCACCAGAACATCCGAGCAGGCCTCCCAACCCCCGACCTCATCCGGCCTCCCGAAGCGAGAAATCACTGTCTGTGGTTTACGCCCCCAGGGTTTGTTACTGCAGCCAAGCAGACTAAGACAACGCAATGCGGACACGGCATTGATCTATTACGTTAATGGGTTTTAGAGCAGGATTTGATGTCACACAAGCTTTAGTTCTTAAACCCTTAGAGAACGACAACAAATTCCTGACAGCGCTCTTCAGCTGGCAAAATGTTTTCTTTCGTTTACTCATCTGACCTGACACCAAACCTGTGCGGAGGTGCAGTCACTGTCAAGGCCAGTGTCAGAGACACCCTATGGGAGCGCGTCCCAGGGTCTGCACGTGGACACAGCTCTGCTCCCGGGAGCTGCTCAGCTTGCCAGGCCCCGCCCTGAATGGAAAGCAAAGGGAGCGCAGGTGGCAGCGTGGGACGAGGCAGCTGAATGTGGCCCCCAGACCAGGCAGTCTGCTGCCATTAGTGGCTGGCTCTTTGCTATCTGTAGAATCTGCCACCTCAGAATTCTGACCCATTCCCCAATGGTTCCCCAAGAGTATGATTAGTATTTTTCCTGCCGAGGAATCAGAATTTTGCTGGGACTAAAACTTGTTTTGTACTTTCCACTGTGTGGAGTGACTACGCTAAAGACCTCAGGGTTGGCACCGTATAAAACACATATGCATCCGATCTAAATACCCCTTAATGCCTGAAGCTTCACTTTCTATAAACAGATTTAGACCCCACTTCATTCTTTCAGGAAGCGTTTTTGCAGACTGCGTCCACTTGGCACAAAGGCTCCTGGGAGCTGACTGCAGCTGAACACACACTGCCCAGAGCCCACCAGAGTGGAATCAGCCCATCCCAGGAATGGCGGAGGGAAGATGGAAGAGACTCAAGAAGGTTCTAATCTCTTCAGCATTGCTCTGAACACTGTAAACAAGAAACACCTTTGTTTTCATGTGATCCCGCCGCTCAGCATTTATTCCCAACAGAAAGAAAGGGGGGATGGTGTATGGAGGGAAGACTCTGGAAAGGAAGAAAATGAAAGAAAACACTAAACCACACACAAGAAATGTGGGCAGGTTAAGGAAAGCAGCTCATCTTGGAATGAGCGGTTCATCTTTCTGTAACCACAGGTCTCCAAACTCCTTGCTGCTTGCTCAGTAAGGAATGTGAGCACCCAGGGAGAGACTGCTGGCAGATGGTGTGAGTTCCAACCAGGGGTCTGGGCTGGAGGACAGGAGCTGGGAAGCTATGGCCTCGAGGAGAAATGCAAGGACCAGGTTTGGATCAGGAGGCCTAAGAACAGAGGGCAGCAAGGGAAGAGGGCGTCTGGCCAAACCGTGGAGAGTTCTGACACTCAAACCACAGGACAGTGAGCCTAGAAAGGAGCGGAGGAAGCAGACAGATCTTTACTGTGTGTCTGCGTCCCGGCTGCCTCAGGGAAGGAAACATTTCAGAAAGGCTGCGGGGCATGTCCAATGCTGCTGAGAAGTCAAAACAAAATGGGCACTGAAACTAGTACACTTTGGGTCTGGCGTCGTGGAGCTCCCAGTGATCCAACATTTCCCACTACCAGGAGGTACAAAGGTCTACACCTGAAGGGCTCAGGATGGGTGAAAACAAATGTCAATCACTTCCCACCCAGTGAGTTCTCAGTGTCACCCCCGAGAGTACAAGTTCCAGAGAATCTAGACCAGGGTCGCCACAGCAGGGCGCATGCAACACTGCACCGAAACATGAGGGGAAAAAAGCATCAGCACTGTTATTCCTCGGTAGTCTGACTCTTCACTACCTATTTATTGATTATTTACTACCCAGCCTACAATTAGTAAATGGTAACATGTGCGCAGATACATGCTTTACACGCACCCTGCATACACTCACTTGTATAGACGGGGACAGGGTGCTCAGAATGTGTGCGCTCTCTGGGGAACCCAGATAAGCGCTCGACTGGCTATTCTGAGCCTCAGAGACAGGACAGGTCAACAAGTCAGTGTCCTCGACCTCCAACACATCTGTGAACATGCGCATTTCAGAAAGTGGGGTCGCTGTGATTCAGATCTTGTAACTGAGGAAGAGGCCTTTCCTACCTGGGTACCATGAGCAGGAAAACACACTCCTGCTGCCCAGGGAAGAGTGGCACTGAAGCAGCTGGGCAGTGACAGACATGATGCCACAGTGCAACCCAGGTTGCCTCCACATCAGAAAGTCACCAAACTGTCATCTCTGAGCACCCCAAATGCTGTTTCGATTGCCCTAAGGACACCGAACGTCTACTGCCTACACTCAGTAGGACTCGGGCACACCTGTGTTCACTCGTCTTACTGAGGCAGCCCTGACATGCCATGCCAGGAGCCCGTCCTCTCAGACAGACGGACAAGGATTCTGCAGGCACTGCCCAACAGGACGGCCACCATCAGCTACCACGTTTACATCTCACACAGATGCAGAATGGACTTCATTACTTACTTGCAATTCATTTTCTTTCTGAGCTTGTTCGGATCCCTCTTTATTACAGGACCTCTATGAATGAGAAAAAGCAAACACTTCCGGTGAGATGGGGAACACTAAGCAACCACCAGAACAGTCGGGGTTAACAAAACATCCCAGATCTTTCACGAGTGTTTCTCAGCCCACTGATGTCATCAGAAGCAGTCTAACGTGCACAACCAGTGTCCAGCACTAGCACAAGACCCGAGGAACCGCTTCGTTTCTTTACAAGCAAAGGGACGAGCTGCTGAGGTCATCAAATAGCTGACTCACAACCATTCGGGTATACCATTCCACAATTTCATTGTTGGAGGAAAGTCGATAGAGGGCGCTCTTCCACTCAGGCCTTCTAAAGACAAGGCAATGAGCAGGCTGAGCGGCACCAGATTAGCTAGGTGGGCCCTTCAGACCAACACTATCCTGAGGGAGGCTTTCTTCCGCAAGAGCAGGGAACGTACACACTGTGGCAAGCGTGGTCAGCACAGAGCTCGGACAGAGAAGAAAGCCCTGTGCGGGCGGGCAACTTGGCATGGGGTCCGCACGGACGGGCCGCCACCTTGCCACTTTCACAGACTAACCCTGCTCGTCAACCTGTCACTAGCTCAATCGGAATTCTTCCTCCGCCAGAGAGGACGAGAGGACGGTGTGAATTTAATCAAGTCCCTAAACTTACTTCACATATTAACATATGAAGGGACACTTTGAGATCATTTTCCTCAGTGAAATTACCAATTGCTGGCCACCAGGACTCCAGCAGTACAACGTCTCGTTCACTAACTACTTTCTGCCAAGTCTCGGGCCACATTCTTTCTTCATGGCACAGATCACCTTTTAAAAGCAACCCCCACCCACTGCTTTAAAAACCTTCATACTATCTTGAATCAGGGGGTCGGGGAAAGCAAGTCAGAAACTTAAGTGTCATGTCAAAATTTTATACTCAAATATTGCCTCTAGAAAGATGCTATTACAATTAAATTAAAGTCTGCATAAGCCAGACAAAGAAGGAAGCCCGTGAAACATTTTAAGGTGAAAGATTCTTGAACATCCCATGAAAAACATACCTTTCCATTCCACAGCTTTATCAAAACACCTGTACCAAGGGTGGAAAGTGTGGACAGGAAACAAAAATGCCACGTTAAGCAACACCAGCTCCTCTAGCAAAAAACCCAGTGATTTAAATAAGCAACCACTCTCGTCCGTCATACACGGAAATAACATTCCACAGACGTTTTAATGTGTTTTATATAAATAGCACATGTTCTAGCTTAGTCATAAAAGTTAACAAAATAAATATCCACGTTCATGAAGCTATCTGCAAAAAGACTTACACTTCGACATACAGTTAAGTACATTTTGTACAAAGCACAGAAAGTACCAATGGGGTACATCATACTTTCATTTGCGTAATGTGCATCTCTCTGATGAGAAGATGTTGCAGGTTAAATCCCGTTACAATGAGATGAAAAATGAAAACACAACAGAAATCCTTTTAGACCTCTGCTGATAGCCTGGTGTATGATGGGATAAGCAACAGCAGGGAGTAATCAGGTATCACGAAAGCTTTCTTCCTTCCTTAACTCTGAAATACTCTCATGACTGCACTGCTGCCTTAGACTGCCATGTGGTCTCCTGCCCCGTGGCCCACGAGTTACTAATGAACAGGGACTGCAACTTCCATTTGCTAGTCTTCCCCCGAAGCACCAAGCAAACCCTGGTGCTCATGCCCTTTCTGGACGGCAGGAGTAAATGAACACTCTTGCGTCATGAAGCTGCAGGTGCAACCGAGGCTGTCAGAGCCAACCCACCAGCTACGGCAAACTCCCATTCGTGATCCGCAGTGGGACAACTGGCGATGGTGTTAATTAGCACGCTGCACGGGGCGGAATGCCCGCCAAACATTACATCATTGTGCTTTGACTCCCCAAGGACAGTGAAGCCCAAAACAAGTTCCATAATCTGACATATTGTATATTGATACTTTGCAGGCAAAGCTTTAAGACAGATAAGGAATTTGGATAGCCTACTAAATTTGTTGTAACGGGATTTGACCTGTACAAAATGCTAAATGACTATGGTTATTCCTCTGCTGTTATTACTGGAACTGTATCTTCTTAGGGAGATACAGTGAAACGGGTTACTTAGCCAACAGAAGTCCCTTTCCCTTGTCTAATGGTGCTCTCGAAAGCAAGTCACTTCATCTGACGTTAGAGCTGGCTTAGCTCCCAAGGCCATTCCTTTGTACCATGAGCACCATTAAGTGACAATAAATCCCATTAACAATTTCCCCGCCCTGCCCATGCCATTCCACCCCAAATGAATGCGTTACTTGTACCATAAGAGCACCATCATGAAGGCAAGATGGACTTCTGCATAGTCAACCCTCTGTTCTGTTTCCTCAGTACAGAATGGTCAGGTTCCCTCAAGCCTGTAAACAAGAAGAGTAAGACTAGGAAATCTCAAACTAAGAAGATACTCATGAAAAGGTGAACGAGGCCTCCTCCTGAGGTGAGCCGAGAAAAGAAAGACTCACATTGCCAAAAAAAAAGAGGGCAGAGAAATTTTCTGTCTAGGAAGACAGGAAGTAAAATGTATTTTGGAATCGGTGGCCTTTTACTTCAGAGGCACAAACTTATCTGAAGCAGACATGAAAATAAATTACGCAAATATGTAATGACTCCAAATTGTTTGCCAACTAACTTGCATGTTAATGAAAATTAGTTTTTGTAAGATATAAAATAAAACTGAAAAAAATTTTACATTTATTAGAGATTTGAACACTGACTGGTTATTTAATATTAAATCATTAAAAATTTTTGATGTGAACATTACTGTGGTCATTTTTTTAAAAAAATCATCTTATATAGATACCAGATTGAAACATTCATAGAAGAAATAATATGATGTCTGGAATTTGCTTCAGAATAACCCCGGAGAATGAATGATGGTAAAGATGAAAGAAAACTGGTCAGAGGCAAAGACGGATTTTGGGCACTTGGGTTTCATTATACTCCTCTGGTCTACTTTGTATATATCTGAAATTCTCCATAAAAAAATGTTTTGTAAAATAAACACTTGACATTTTGTAAAATGTCAAGACCTAAGAAGTCAGAATGCATCAAATATGCTTAAGAAGACACTTTGAATTACACATTTTAAATGGGTGAATTGTATGGTATGAAGATGCTACAAAAACAAATAACCCAAAAAAGAAGACACCCAATGATAATTAAAAATATACTGCCACTGGCTTCCTTCCATCTTCCTCATTCTTTTCTTTCTATTTAGGGCTTGGTTTTCAAGAGAATCTCTAAGTATACATGGTTTCATTACAATCCATGTGTTCATTAGATTGTGATGTAGGAAATAAATTAGTAGCAATAATAAAGGGGGTATGGTTTATATTTTGTTTTAAAATTATACATTTTAAAAGCTGAAACAGATTTTAATTGGCCAAGAACTTTTAAACTTAAAGCCTAAATTCCCAAAAGCTTAAATTCTATTAGATAGGAAATAGGAGAGAATAAAGGACTTCCGTTTTTTACTTTACACACTTCCATACTTTAAAAAGTGTTTAAAAGTGTACGTTAACTTTTATAATAAATATATTTGGTACAAGGTTTCAAATATTGCTTTTCTGAAAAAACAAACACATTTAAAGGCTCTTGGACTTACAAGATCATGAAGAAAAGTTAAGTGTTTATATTACAAGTTATCAGCTTTCAAAATATTCTATTTCATGACTTGAAAAGGTGAAAATGCATAGGTAGTAAAACAACTTTGGGGGCGAAGTAAAATGAGGAAGTATCACCTGATTGAATTTTGTCGTATATAATTTTATCATATATAATTTAAGTTATCTGATGTTCTATAATCTAACCAGTTTCTTTCTCTCAATTTGTTTAAGTCATTGGGCAGAAAAGGTTCTTCTCACTGGCCAGTTCTTAACACGTTGCGTACGGATCACGAGAATCTTCGTTTTTTTCTGAGCCATGCGTTAAGGACGGATAACAAGAATTCTCGTTTTTACTGTTGACTCTTTTTACTTTGCATATTTTATTGAATTATTTGTAGAATAATTATTTATAGAATAATTTATTTGTAGAATCTATTATTTATAGAAAAATAATAAATGACATAGAAGCATTTACGCTTTAAAGAGAAGAGTGCATTTTAAAGTAGTTTCTTTTAAAAACCTGCCGGAACAGAGGGGTATAAGGAATTTAAACCCCGCCGTACGCAACGTGTTAATAAAAGGTTGCTCTCATGATGGCGAGGTAACTGGCTTTATGATCCAACTGCTTGCATCCAGCCACATTTGTGAGACGAAATGCAGCGGCACCTGGGTTTTCCCTGAAGTGGATGTGTGTATGTAAATAAATTAGTCCAAGTGGCATGAAGTGGCACGCAACTATTTAAATGTCACTTATAACCTGAAACATTTATCTTCAAAGTATCTTTAAAGATACTGTGTGAGCGGCTCAGGGGACAGGCTGGGGAAAGTGCTGCAAAGAATGACGTGTCATTATGCTATTTAAGAAATCAAACCATCAATTACAGATGTTATAATAAAGAAGTAGTATTATGTTAAATATAATGGTGGCTACAGAAGTAAAAAGATACAAATAAGAGTGTTTCATAGAAACATGGAGGACATTCTCTTCCTCCCACCGGCCCCTCCCCACCACGAAAGAACTACATGTATTGATTGTCTCTTTTTAAAAGAGGCTATGGCCATGTAAAAGAGGAGTTGCTTGTAGCCTTTTAAAACTGCTTTGGAATCCAGATGAGTGATTAAGAAAGAAGAATCCAAATGTTAACTAGACTCAACTTCTAGGTCACCTAAGCCGTGGTCCAGGAAAATCACGCCTGTCTCCACTGACCTGCGATCACCCTCAGGAGCTGAGCCCCGAGCCACTGCCAGTACTCACCCTGAGATAACACGTGTGCTGCCGTCTTCTGAACGCTCAGTAACTGTGACCCTCATTTAGTCCTAACGTGACATGGGCTTCTTTACTGTGCAGCCTGTGGCTTTGAAGACTTGTGAGATGCACCCTGGTTTCTGACCACACTCAATTCATCCTCTAGGAGAGAAAAAATTCTCAATACGAGGATGGCATCATCCTTGTTAATGAGGGGACTACGTTCCATCTCTCCAGTGAGCTGGGGCAGGGCAAGTGTGGGAATCCTGACTCCACAGAACGTACAGCAGTCACGTGGCTGTCAATTACAATTTTTGCAGTACGTTTCCTTCTCAATGTTACCAACCTTCCTTCTCCCGGGTTTCTATGAAAACATTCTGTAATTATTGCTGTTATGGTTTTTTACAGCATTTTCTGAAAATACATATTTTACCGAATACATTAAAATGTGAGATCACAACGCAGTGATTTAAATTATAGCTTCTGTGATTTTTTTAATGAGCACATATGAATTGTAAGAATTTAAACAGACAAGTGAGTTCTAACATTTTATGGGAGTCTCTAAAGTGTCTTCAATTATCCCAAGGAACATTCTAAACCAATTCGATTCTTTTGACCTTGGCCCAATTGGAAGACTTGACGAGTACCAAGAGGAGACTAGAACTCGCGCTCACATAAGTCAGTAGAAAGAGGTGAGTGGAAGGAAGCCTTGGTACAGAAGGTCATATCAGGACCTTTTCAAAATGTATGTCTGATCCCGGGTAACCTGCTGCCAAGACTCCTGAGGTTTCCGAGGCAGAAGCACCTTGGGCATAAACACCCCAAGTGTCCTCCGGGAAGCAACACGTTGGCAGGGGGGCGCCCTGGCTTCTCCAGCCTCCAGCTTCCACATCGGATCAGCTGCGCTTTCTAAAGGTATAGGGGCCCCAGCACAGACATGAAAAAGGGTACTCACAATAAGGACAAGTTTGTTTCCAACTCTGACCACAATATCAATATATATACAATGTTTCCTTCATGCTGAAAGTGGTATGAAGGAAGAAAAAGGTTCATACTTCAATTGAATTCTCAAATTGAGGCCCATACATTTCTAAAATTACTAAATGTTTACATTTTCTACTGAGGAAACAGAAGAAGGGGATCAGATTTGCCTTGGACAAAAAAAACCAAACCACCCCCAAATCAAAAAGTGACATATTCGATACATAACATTCTGACATCTTCCTAATCACTGTACCTGGTTAAGCACAGCACAAACTGTACCTGGTGCTACTTAACAATAAGCATTACAACTTTCTTCTTACAAAGCATTTCTTGAAACCAAGAACTAAAAGAAAGAAATGGAAGCTATAGAGAATGCTCCGACTTCAGAGGGCTCATACTATACCGTGAATCGTGTCTGTCACCTGGAAACCAGAGTGCTCCAGGCACGATCGCATGGACAAGCCTGCAGCAGAGAACACATGCACATACAGCTAAAGTGGTACATTACCCCCAGTGCCCTTCACGCCCCCCAACACAAAGCCATTCCTTCCCAAGAGGGGTGGGCTGTGGTCGCATCATCGTTCCAGGGGCCAGAAATCTGCATTGGCTTCATGCTATAAATCTCAAACATTGAAGACCAGCAAGACAAAGACACTTTGAATATGTCAAAATTAAACACAATAGTCTGTGGTTTATTTAGTTATCAAAAGAAGGCACCAAAGCAGGTATGGAAGGGTTGTAGGTAGTAACCTGGAGACTACCTTTGGCGAGTACTAACTGAAGAACTACTAGGTGAGCCCAAATGGGAACATGCAATACTAGAAGTGTTTCACTTCTGAGAGGGAAGTTTTGACTGCCTTAGAAATAGATACAATTACACCATACTCAAAGTACAAGGGGATTTTCTTTAAAGCAGAGTAAACAAAACTTCAACCCTACAACAATGAGAAAAAAATACAGAATTCGGTATTTAGTTCCCAGGGATGGGCTCTCGGTCCCTGGGGACAAGCAGGGCTCTCTGTGAGGGAACATCAGTCAGACAGTAAGTGTGACCTTAGTTCCACAGAGAAATGTTTGCGAGCAGTCAATTTCTCAGAAGCCAGTAGTTTAATATTAACTATCTATGGATTGTTCCATACGTTACTGTGGTTTAATTTTTAATTAAACTGGGGTTAAGAGAAAACGGGGAAGATACCATTCTGTTTTCTGCATTCAAAAAAGACTGTGTCCCAAATTTGAATCTTTTGATTCCAAGCTAACACATATCTGCGTTGTGCCTTGATGCCTTGACTTTATTATGGTTAGTACTCAAACAAGCACTAATATTAGCCTTCTGTTACTCAAAAAACTAAACAAAAACATTTTCCTAGACAACACTTGCGAGACCTTTGATGTGTATCATAGACACTCATGCCTGTGAGACGGTTCCAAATGGTGAGGCCCAATCTCTCCATTCATGCACAGAGGGCCTGGCTCACACAGCGTTCTGACAGAGGAAGGGGCAAACCAGTCCTCTGAGACTGCCGCCAACTGGCACAGGTGACACGGAATGACCAATACATACTGACATTTGTGTCTTCCACAATTCATGATAAATAAGCAAACTGGTTACGCATAATCAGCCAAACTTGCTTCTTTGAAAAGGCTGCTACTGGACGTTGCAGAGCTCATGTTCCTTCCCGTATCAGAAAGGAAAAAAATCAGGTTACATTTATAGCTAATTTTATCGTGTCAAGCTCTCTTCTAGCAGTGACATCTCTTACCACAATGGCAAAAGCTAAACTAGTACTTTTCAAAACTCCTATTAAACCATCCGACTTAGGGGCTATTTTATAGTTGAATTCGGTTTTCATTGTCTACACAGCAAATGAAAACAACCTCCTCCTCACTGAAATTAAAACTAGTGCCTGTGAAATAGACACTAAACTATATTGACATGTACTGTTTTAAGATCAGACCAGTAATTTTAGTTTAATAATTTCCTACCAATAATATTGGATAGCTGTTTTTCAAAGCTGTGTGTTTTACCTTGTTTTACAGTCCAAAAGGACCCATTCTTCTCCTTTGTCCCACACAGGACTTTTCTTAAGCCCCTGAAAGGAACAAATCCTAAACAAGACCTCTGGAGTCTGCTGATGGCTCATTTCATATGGAAATAAGGACTATCTGTGGGACAGGAACTGTGGGCTTTAGCCCAATGGGAAGGTTTTACCTCGGGATTTCTGCTACTTAACCCTTAGCGAACTGCACCAATGAGCAGTCATTTCATTGCCACTATGGAAATAAGGGAAGTAAGACATCTCGCAACACCAAGATGAAGAAAAACGAGGAAGCTGAGAAGCATCTAATTATTTTAAACCAAGTCTCTTGTAAATGATTGTAAATATAAATCAAAGAAATATTTCTACGTAATATCTGATTCTCACAGAGGTAAAACAATTCAAAAGCTGAAAACAAGGGGGAGAAAGGGAAAGAGGGGACATACTGAACTAAATTGGTCTATCATATAATTAAGTAAAACAGCAAAATATTCTGAGAAAATACACAGGTCTATTACTATGTGCAGTCATCAATTAACATTTTTCCAGAAAGAAGCTGATTTTAACCCACCTTAAAAGGATGCTACAACTGCATTTATATATCCAATTTAGGGAATACTAGTTATATTTGTATAAATACACATACACATATAGAAATGTGTGTGCTTTCATCTAAGGTGGAGTTATCAAAAAAAAAAAAAAGGAAAATGTAACATTTAAGTTGTACTGTACCTTGTTTCCCCGAAAATAAGACCTAGCCGGACCATCAGCTCTATCTCATGAGTCCTCTGGAGCAAAAATTAATGTAAGACCCGGTCTCGTATATTATATAAGTATTAACAATGACCAACAGTGTACATCGGTCATTAATGTCTGAAATTCGAACCGGCAACAAGTGCCCCTGAAAAACCCTGAAGAACCTGGGGACCAAAAATATTTAAATTTGAGGTTGTAGGTTTCATAGTTTTGCTAAGGGTCTCCTACGTCAATTGTGAGACTATCAACATCCGCTTATCACCCGTCCTGAAAGCTGCTCATTCCTCTTTCCAGTCAACATGCTTTCAGGCGTAGTTTCCAGCTGTTATCAGCAGATGAAGTTTCAGGAATGGAAACTAAACTTGCCTAATAAAATGGCAAGTATTCTATTAGTTTGGTAAGAGTTAGTTCCATTTTAAGTGGCTTCAATTATTCTGCTATTTACTTTTCTGAGTTACCCAACAGTCTTTTTTCCTTAAAAATAAATAGGGACATAGAATTCTGTTAAATTCTATTTCCAGACATTTCTACTGCATTTAAGTACTTACTGTACAGTAATAATTCTAGACCGCTAAACCTTCTAAAAGGACAAGATATTAACTACTGATAGTAGTTTTTATTAGAGAATCTTTATTAGGGAAAAGCTAACTAGGTCACAGGCTGCGATGTAGCTGGATCTCACTAAGCTACCCATCCAGTAATGCAGCACATTCTAGAGCTGTGCTGGCCAGAGCATTAGACACCAAGCTTCATGTGACTGTTTTCAATTTAAATGAATTAAAATGTAAAATGTCATTCTTCGGCCGCACCTGCCACATTTATTCGACAGCCACGTGGAGCTGGTGCCGTGCCCTGGACAGCACGGCTCCAGAGCCCTCCCTCACCTCGCTGCCTGCCCTGGGGCTCTAGACCCAGCGCAGGGCTGATGCCTCGCGGGGTCGAGCACCTGGAGGAGTGCAGCGTGCATGTTGCAAATGCTTCTGTTTAAGTTATAAATAGAAACAAAAGCTTCATAAATCAGATTTAAATAATAGTCTTATCACATGCAATTCCAACAGCTAGTAATTAAAGCATTTTTCAAGTATTGCTTCAATGAAAACACACAAATGACCAGAAATGGGACTTGTTATAGAATGTAAAAGTCCTCAAAGAAAAAATGGCATTAAAAGTGCCAAAAGGACAGTAATCGTGTATTTCAGAAACTGCAATTAAAAAAGAAATCAAACTGTACGATAACACAAGAACCTTTCCTGCCTGTGTATTATCATCAGTAAGGGGCACGGTCAGCTGTATGCACCTAAGTACAAATGGCCTCAGATTTCCTCAGCCAAGTGCACATGACCTCAGCTGGCTAATAACTTGTTTCCAATTCTTTCAGATCCTACCCACCTTCACAGCTTGACAGGGTCAAGGAAAAATTATCCAGCGAAAAGGGTCAGTCACATATGACAATTTTAAAAATGAATTAATACCTACAGTGCAAATTTTAACTCTTAATATTTCTAAACATAATCAAATTATCAGACATGGACATGACCTTCTTTTCAGATTGAGCTTCAAAGAGACTAGCGTTTTAAAAAATTAAATCAGAAAACTAGTCTCCATTTCATGAAAATAAAAATGGGCCCTTTCAAAGAAGATTTAAATGGATACCAAAATTCTACCACAGAAATATATCCACCAAACATTTGTATGTGTGGTCAGTAAAATAGTAAATTAATGGTAAAAACAGTAAAACAAAAACAAAAACAGATATTTGGGATGTCCTACAATTGGTTAAGACAATTATACTTGAAAATTAGATTCAATTAAGTAATACGAAAATTTACAAAGATTATAAATCTAACAAATTCAAAGTTTTAAAGAAATCTCAAAGGGAGATAGTTAATAAATTCAGCTTCACTGAGATCATACTTGGTCCACTGGAACTAACTATCCTGTAAAACCTTTTTGATTATGTTATAAAAACAATACCTTCTCCACATTAGAACCTAAGTCTGAGCTGAAAATCTCAATGTATGGAAAACTGAAGCATCGTTAAGGACTAGTAAAGACTTAACCAACATCCTACCTTCTTTGGATATAAAGCTGGGAATGTTTGCACTAGTTTCCTAATTAATATTAAATAAAAACAGGAATTCTCTTAGCAAATAAACAAAAAGCCAAACTGTGCAGCCCAATTAAAATGAGCAGTATATTTAAATGGCTCTAATACCAGCACTGAAGTACGTAAAATCTCTTCCCAGGTAATTTGGGAAGGAGGATTAAAACCGTGAACTGGCCCCTCCCGTCCCCAAGCAGCGCAGGAACTCACCATCTTTAAAATGGCGCCATACAGCCGCAGGAGCACTGTCCGGGGCTCGTCACCAGTGGTGGCCATGGTGTCGGGTAAGGAGCACTGGAACAGCATGTTACTGAGGCCACCCCTGTGGGAAAGAAGAGGGCGACAGTCAGGGTGTGCATTTGGAAGGTAAGCTAAGGCGCTCTTCTAGGGTGACGACGACGGAGGAGAAGGCAGGATCCCACGAGAACTGCTCTCGCTGTCTTCATTCTCAGGACACTTGCAACACAAATGATTAACTCCAGTTTTCAGATCAATTCCATCAGCCACACTAAAAACAGGCAAATCCCCAATCTGTTCTTCTAGGTTGGCATTGGGTTTGTTTTCTCTTTGTTTGTTTTGAACTACATGTGTGCCCCTGCACATGGCAGTGGCCTCTAGAGAACGCCAAGGAGCCGAGCCGAGCTCTCTCCACCCTGGAACGGGGATCCCACAGGCAGTCCTGCCCCACATTCTCCCATGATTCCTCATTTCTACTATACTGCATTCCCATAATTAGCAGGTTAAAATCTTGGGGCAATACTTAAACCACACCCTCCAGGATTTTCACTTGCGGTCCACTTCCAAGACCTACCCCTTCCATATCAGTGTTAGTAAAAATTTCTCAACCGATTCTGACTAACACCTTTTCAAAAACCTGCAACATTAACTGGTTCTTGGAGCATTCAGAGGAAATGGAAGACGTCAATACCCTACATGTTCCACTTTGACTACAGATGACAAGAAACAACTTACAGGGGCCAAACAGGAAGTAATAGCCTTGGGGACAAATCACCTGCCACGGTTGGAAATGACTGGGTACAGAGGGAAGTTGGCTAATGCAGAAATTACAGTTACGTGATGGAATACAAAATATTGCACAATCAGGAATTACAGACAAGAAGCACCCCACCTGTAGTGACACCAGAGTCCCTCAATAAATCCTACCTAGTTAATAAATCGTGAGGAACTATGCAGAAAGAAAGCGCTCTGCTGGAAGCTAGGCTAGGGTTATACAAAATTGAAATATGCTCGGGTCCCTGCCCTCGAGAAACTTCTGTTCTGATGAAGGCAGCAGATATAAAACTAAGATAGAATTCAAAATCACAGGACAGTGTCTACAACTATATATATGCTTCAGTAAATCCTGAGTCGATACTTGCTTTCCAGATGCAGCAGGATCAGATGGCAGTATATGCCTAACTTGTAGAGAGGTTACCCGCAAATCAGAACACAGCTGTCTAGAATGGCATCCCCCAGTCACAGGAGCCACCAGCCTCTTTCCCTGTTCTATCCATGAACAGTCTGGTCTAGTCAAGCAACGCTCCCAAAAGGATGGCTAAAATACAAGCTAATTTACATCATCACATGCCCAGTCACACAGGGATTGTGAGCGTACCGAGAAGCACTGCCGAGAAATATGAAGCAAGAGAAACGGTTGGGTAAGAGGAAGAAAATCTGTATTTGGAGGTTGTTAATGCTGCTGTATTAGCGCCAAGGTAACAATTTGGAAAGTTCTGCTCCAGGGGCAGACATTCCCCTCCCTGCCTTTGGCAGGAGAACCCAGGCAGCCACGTGCTCAGCATCAAGACTCGACTTACCAGCTGCCTTTACAGCTGGCTGTGCCCGTGCGACCAAGTGCTGGCAAATAAAACGTAGGCATGCCATGTTTGTGTGACTTCTGGGAAATCAACTTAACAACACGTGCCCGTGCACCCTGGCCCTCTCTCCCTGCCCTCCAGCCTGCTGTCTGGAACAAGGAGGCCCCGGTGTGTCCATAGCTAAGCTATTGTGTCTGAGCTCCAGGCTTCTGTGTGATGCTGGCCTCTGTCAGTTACGTAGCTCCTTGATCAGTTGCTCCCGAATGGCTTAGGTTCTGCCAGCGGGGCACTGGGGGGGGCTGGAAGGCAGGAGGAGGGAGAAGATGTGTTTGCTTGCTGCTCCTGTTTGCGCTGCAGTAGCAACACGGCTGCTAAGCCATGGCAGCTGTTCCAGTCCCCACTTCTTTTGGCAACCCCAGAACCAGCCTTAGGGCACCCTCCTGGGGTACCAGCTCAGAGGTCCAAGCCCAGCTCCATGAGGATGGGCCTCAAGTTCTGAGATGCCGGCAAGAGCCAAGCAGCGCCCTTTCCTCAGAGGGTGGCCCCACTGCCGGGAGGGCCCCTGCTCGGAGCTTCCAGGTTCTATCATCTGACCTCCTCCCTTTGTTCCCCGGCCCCAGGAGTGGGGCTGCTTCCCGCAGTTACTACTTTAATCACTGCTGTGTTCCCTTTCTGCCTTTTCAGTTTTTCTAACATCTGTCCACACAATTCCCTATATTGAAGTACCTAGTGTTGTTTCTTTTCTTGCCAGGGTCCTAACTGACATACGGCCACAGCTTTAGAAGCTTCTTAGACCGAGAAGGACCACATCCCAGGTACAGCCGAACAGTGAGCTGAAAGGGGCCTGCATCCCCGTCAAGCCTGTGGAGCTGCCGTACCGGCCCGGCTGGGCCACTTCTGGAGCCTCTAACATAAAGGGAAATTCATTTCTATGTTATTTAAGCCACTGTTACTCTGGAGTTTTCTGCTGTAAGCAGCTAAACCTAGTGCTGAATGATACAGCCCATCACCACATCCATCTACCCTGTTTCCCCGAAAATAAGACCTCGCCGGCCAATCAGCTCTAATGAGTCTTTTGGAGCAAAAATTAATACACAACCCGGTCTTATTTTACCATAAGACCTGGTATAATATAATACCTGGTCTTATATTAATTTCTGCTCCAAAAGACGCATTAGAGCTGATTGTCGGGCTAGATCTTATTTTCGGGGAAACACGGTAGGTCTGTTCTTCCAATGTGGAAACCCCTCCTTCTCTGCTATCTAAAGACTACCTACTGTCTAAGACCAAGTTCAAAGTCCAACTCTGACAAGAAGCTTTCACCACCTTCCCTGCTGGCTCCCTGAGGGCCAGGGTAATCTAACTTCAGTTCTCAGGCTCAATGGCCCCAATTCTACTCTCATGGATGCTCAATAAAGGTTTTCTGAAAATGACACCAACCAGCAGCATCTTGTCCCATGAGTCTGCCCTCTCCAAACTCCTCCGTTATGTTCGATGACGGCCTTACGTTGTTCTCTGACAGGTGTGGTGGACTGGCTCCCTAATTAGACTGTAAGCTCCCGAGGCACAGCTGCATCTTCCTGGGGAAGGCAGCGTGCTAAGAGAAAGACCACAGTCTTCAGAGCCAGAGATTCAAATCCCAACTCTGCCCCTTATTAGCTGTGTAACCTCGGGCACATCACTAAACCTTTCGACCATCAAATTCACTCCCCTAAAAAAAAAAAAAAAAAAAAAAAAAAATTCACTCCCCTGTCACAGAGTAGGACTTCCTGAGTCCCTGTAAGAGCTCAGAGTCACGAAACCCTCGTGCTGCAGTATTCTAAGTATTAGACAAGGATGAATTCATCTCATCCTCCCCACAGTCCTACTAATGGGTGCTGGTATTGCCTCCATGTTACAGATGAGGAAACTGAGGCACACAGCAAGGAAGGGAGTAGCTGAGCCAGGATTCAAATGCAGGCGTATGGCTCCAGGGTCTGATGCCATGAGACATAGAGACAAGGAAGGCAGGCAGCATGTGCCACGCTAAACACGTGGCAGGGGCTGTGGCCGCTGCACATTAGAGCACGAGAACCTTACATCAGGACTAGTCTGTACAAACCTGCCGAGAGCAAATGTCTTTGCTTCCTATGGCTGCTGTAACATAGGACCACAAACATGCAGCTTAAAACAACACACATTTAGTATCTTACAGTTCTGGAGTTCAAAAGCCTGACAATAGGGCTAAAATCAAGGTGTCGGCAGGGCTGTACGTCAAAAGGATATACCACATTCCAGGAAACACATACAAATCAACTAGCAAGGGATTCTGATTGAGCTAATGAATTTCACAGGACACGGGTGACAGGGGAAGGAGGAGTTAATGTTTAATGGGCACAGAGGTGCAGTTTGGAAGATGGAAACATCCTGGAGCTGAAGAGTGGTGATGGCAGCACAACAGTATGAGTGTACTTAATGCCACTGAACTGGAAACTTAAAATGGTAAATTGTACGCTGTGTATATTTTAGAAGGAATGAAGCACTGACACGTGCGATAACGTGGGTGATCCTTACAAACAGTCTGCTAAGTGAACGCAGCCAGTCACCAAATACCACATATTATGATTCCATTCATATGAAATGTCCAGAACAAGGAAGTCGATAGATCTAGAAATTAGATTAGCGACTGCCCGGGGCTAGGGCTGGAGGGGACTAAAGGGGACAGCACTTCCATTTGAGATGATGAAAATGTCCTAAAATGGATTATGGTGATGGTTGCACATACCTGCACGTATACTAAAAACCGCTGAATCGTACACTTTAAATGGGTGGATTGTGGAATGCGAACTGTATCTCAATAAAGCTGTTTTTCAAAAAAGAAAATTGTCTTGTTTCCTGTATAATGATTCTCTTAATCAATTAAAAAAACCTGAATGTGTTTCCAACGGAAACAAATGTTTCCCAGATGTAAATAAAAGTCTTATTTAATAATTTTTTTTCAATAGCTTAAAAAAATGATGTCCCCAGTTAAGGAAGAGCAGAACGACAAAGACACCCAAGGTTCTGGGAAGCAAGCTGCAAAGCAGGTGGAAGGTGTGGAGACGGGAGCCAAGTAACTCGAACCTTTCTTCTCAGCTCAGGGCGCCTCACACGCTTGCTTATCAGAATCGCCCTGCCTTGTCCACTCACAGCCAGCAAGGGCTTCTGGCTCCACAGCCACAGGACAGGCATTAGTTAACAGCCCTCGTTCTCCTTCCTGTCACATACTCCTGAAAGCTCAGCCAACAGAGAGCAAACAGATGAGCTACTGTTCTAAGTTGTGTAACTGCATTCAAAGTTTATCCCCGTACTTCTAAAGAAGGAAGGAAGGAAGGAGGGCCAACCTTAGCTAGAAACAGGCCCACAACCTGGAAATCCTTCATCTCTTGTATTTTCTGTACTCAGTAGGCTTTAGTGGGAGGAAGTAAATGATTATTTTTTTGTGGCAATCAAAATAAATGAAGGTCACCGTCATAGATGACCCAAACTGTGAGAAATCCCCTAAAAAACGCCCGTTATCATTGAGCCAAATACAATGACTAGGAACAAGAAGATACGTTGGGAAGATATGCCACAGAAATGGTAGCAAAAATCCAACAACCCAATTTACGGTATAACTTATCAAAAATCCCCCAACTAGAACCCCAGGAACTCTCAAGGATTTCAACGAAGTCTGAAACTACAAACTTTATCATCTGGCAGAACAGCTTGATGATAAACAATACATGTCATAACTCAATTTAGGAGGCACAAGATACTTGCATAAGCAAAATACCAAATAAAATGAAATAACCCATTCAATGTACACATTCAACACATGTGAGCAACCCAGGGCAGGAAGGAAACTGGAGCGCAGTCACTGCTGGTGGGAAGTCTAACAGACGCCCTCCTGACCTGGCTGCGCGTGTGCGCTTCACTAACCCCACCCAGCTTCTCTTATACATGGCTAATCAGACATGAAAACAATCATTTCAATTTCTCTTGATATGCAGCCAATCAAGGATTACCTCACAGTTAAGAATCACTTGACTCATGAAATAAATGACAGCACATGCAGAACATAAAGGATATCTGAAAACACATACAAATCAAAACAAAGAACAACCCCAAACTGAAGGACCGACCGCTAACTAGCTCACACTAAAGAAAACGAGCTTGTGAAAATGGAGCCACACAGCACAGGGCTGCTTTTGTCATAGTCCAGGTCTACCTATGAGCCACAGGTGAAAAGGACCTTAAGTGACTGGGCATGATTTTCCAAACTCCACTAAGTTTGATCAATTTTGATGAAGCAACTAAAGTAGGCTGCTTTTAACATATACTAATTTGCTTGACTTTCAGATTTTATAATCCATGTTCCAAAAAAATCATGTTCACTTGGATCTGAAAGACCCCAAAAATAAAAAAGATAATTAGTTACCCAAATTCTATTATTCAAACATAACCACTTTGAACATTGTGGTGTATGTATGTGTATGTATATGTGTGTGTGTGTGTATGTATTTTTTTCTGTACTTTTCCTAAGCTTATTTTTCCTTTTGTTTCCATCAAAACCAGGATCATGACTATGATACTCTATAATGTTCCTTTTCCACTTATAATAATTTTTTTTTTTAAGGAGGGCAAAGCTCACAGTGACCCATGCAAGGATCAAACTGGCAACCTTGGTGCTACCAGCACCACGCTCTAACCAACTGAGCTAACCGGCCACTCCAAAAATGTGATTTTTAATCATGCACAGCATTTTTTCTTAAAGAGAGAGCAGGGTTTAACCACGCTGGAGATAATTGAGTTTTTTCCACTATTTTTTACTTCTATACAATTCTACAATATGTATAAACTGTATGCCAATCTTTATGCACAATCCGACGAGATCCTTTAGTTAAAGTTGGGTTTTCTGGGTCAAAGGACAGGGGAAAATAGTAAAATGCCACAGCCATACTTCAGGCATTAATTACCTGCCCACAAACTGTACACACACCCTACAGGAATTCTCAGGGTCCTTATTCACAATCGACAAACAGCTTAGGCCAAATCAGCTCTCATTAGTCAAATGGGGTCCCTGTAAAGCCCGAGCTCTCTGGAAAAATACTTAAGAACGCAGAACAGTGCTTGCCTCTCAGAAGGGGCTTGGGGTAGCCAGAGGTGGGAGAAAGACTTATTTTACAGCACACCTTTTCGAACCGTTTGAATTTTTAAACCAGTACACAGGTTACCTATTCAAAAAATGTTAAAACGAATAAAAATTGCTTCCAAGGCATACCAGGGAATGTTTTTAATTCTTAAAACAATCTTGATTTTTCTTAGTTTTACTTTCTCTTAAAAGAATAACAAAATTTTTCAGTAAATTGGGCTGCACTTAACTGAACCTTAACTGCAAATTTCCTTCCTCTAGTCACATAACAGACAATATTCTGGGCACTTTTCAGGACTTTCAAGCCCAGGCCTCCTCAGCCCTGAATTTCTTGATCTAGCCCTTTAAAAAGCCAGACTGTTTTTCATCCATACAAATCTAAATCACAACAAATGTGCTTCTTGGTGATTATTTTCCATCCTTCAACTTCAGAGAAAGTTCTAGATTTAGCCAACTTGATGTTTTTCTCCCCGCACTTGTCTTCCTCTACCAGCCCAATGCTCCAGGGCCTGCAACACAACCCTTTCCAACAGTGGATTATCTTAGGAAAGCATCTGGGGGAAATCTGCATGTTACTTACACCCAGGGCAAACCCTCAAAACCCCCAAATCAGCCAAGGTTCAACATTAATTAAGTTCCTCTTAACTCGCTACTAGATGACTACCAAACAGGTTACTCTAACATTTAGCACTCATTTCCAGACTTACTGGCAGACTGGAAATTTTTCAAAGAGGGAGAAGGAAAACAGACTTTTTTCCACTATGAGGAAATGAGGAAATACCCTTGACTTCACAGGCCGATCAGCTCACTGTTTACGCACAGCTGTACTTTACCTGGGAGGCCAGAGGTGGTAGGAATGCTCCCCACTGAATGAAACACAGCTAACAAAACCCAACTACCATGTGAGGAAGCAAAGGAAGGTGGATGCAGCCACCGGATGCGGGCTGTGAAAGGGATCCTGCCACCTCCCCACTTTCTAACACGCAGTCCTTCAGGACGGGACACCACGGCGGCGCTGAAACTCATCACTCCCTCTCCAGCCGCCATAATGCCACAGGGGAAAGACGTGATCCACAGCACACAGAGGAAACAAAGTCTGCGACACAAATCCTGCCACTGTTCACCCACCCTACCAAAAACACTGACTACTACCATCAGTGTTGGCTATGAAAACTATTGAACTCTGGTTGCTGTGAATAGTTCATAGACTGTAAATGTAACCCATGTGTAAAAGGAAGTCACAGCTGAATCGATGACGTCAGCCGCACCCCCTCAGCCCCAGGCAGCAGCAGAACGGCCTAGTAGACGTGATGTGTTCCAGCTGTATCATGTGACCCGCTGGAACACAGCAGCATCAGGAAGCTGGCATACGCAGTACGGTCCTGGGCACCTGGGCTTCTCGTACTCAGTCTGTAACAGGAAGCAGTTGGTAATTTTGCTGAAGAACAGTTTTAACTACAAGTTATAAGGCAAATGAATGTACAGGAGAGAGCCTCTGAGACAGCGTTTGTATTTGCATCTCAGAGGACTTCAATGTTTCCAACTCTTTATGCCACAGAAAATAACTGTTCAAGTTTTGGAGTAAAATCACTTTACTAGGTAGTGGTTTACTGTACAATATAGTTTTTATTTTAGCAACAGGTATTTAAATAGCTTTACAAATGGCTTGCCTCCTTCATTTATGGGCTCAGCAGGTCTTAAAGAGGTTATTGAATTCCTGTTTTATTCTACAGCCTTATAAGTAAGAACAATCCATGCTATAAAGATACAACTTAGTGGAGAGTCCAGTCCAACGTTTTGAAAGAGGACATTTCTAATGTCAATCATCTATATATTTTTTCCAATTTTTAAGTGGTAGAAAAATATGCATAACAAGTTCCCATCTTAACCATTTCGAGTGTACAGTTCAGTGACATTAAGTATTATGTTGGTGCAAAAGTAATTGCAGTTTTTGCAATTTTTTAACCTTTTAAACCTGTTACTCTTGCACCAACCTAATACATTCACGTTGTTGTGCAACTATCACCACCATCCATCTCCAGAATGCTTTTCTATCACGTAAAACTGAAACTGTACCCATTAAACGCGAACTCCCCATCCTTTTCTCCTCTGCCCCAGCCCTTGGCAATCATCAGTTTACCTTGTCCGTATGAATCTGACTACTCCAGGACCTCACAGAAGTCAATACAATATTTATCCTTCGGTGACTGGCTTATTTCACCTAGCGTAAGGTCCTCAAGGCTTATCCATGTGGTAGCACGTGGCAGAATCTCCTGTTTTAAGGCTGAATACTATTCCATTGTATGTAAATACCACATTTGCTTTCTCATTCATCCATCCAAAACATCTACAATTTTTAATCAGTTGGGAAAGGATTCGTATCTTGGTGAGTCAGCTCAATGCTCAGACAATAATTCCAAGAAAACTGCCTGCTCCAGACAAACTTTTAACACTAAGATTTCCATCTGCTAAATGAGGATGGAAAGTTAGTTACCTGGTCTGCACCTAACCAACTGTATTTTGCTGAAAAGCAAAAAAGCCACTGAAACCACTGCAAACTACCCACAGTAACACGGACACACACAGGACTAGGTCTCCCGAAGGCTCAGGGCCTGGACCCAGGAGTTTCAAGAGCATCATCTAAAAGTCAAAATGAGTAGAGAAAGAAAACTCACAACATAAACAGTACCTCAGCAGAAAAACAACCCTGAAGTCCAAAGGGCTGGACACAGAGAAAATAGAAGACAGCATAATATCAAACCAGCTACTGAATTTAGAGCACAAATGAAATAAGGAAAACAAAGATTTTTGTAAAATTTCTTCTAACCATCTAAAACAATGTAAAACCACCATAGCTCAGGTGAAAGAAAATAACACTTCAGTAAAATGACAGCATCAATATGTAGCCAGCAGGAATAGGTGGGTGCATTTGCTGGCTCCCCAGAAAGCTGCATGGCCTTGGGCAAATCAACGCACTACGCCTGGCGCCTGGTGCCTGTTTCCCTGCCGTAACATAATGTGCCTCATAGGGTTTTAAGTGAATAGTCCATGAGACCATGTCAGCTGCTCATTGTCAGCACCAACGCAAAGCGAAGGTTCCTCTTGAAGGGTACGCCAGATGGATGAAAGGGTAAAGCTCCATCTTCAGTCCTCTCCTCCAGGGTTTATCAACATCAGCGCTGCTGACGTTTGGGGCCCAATAATTCTTTGCTGAGGGAAGAGGGGGGTGCCGTCTTGTGCACTGGAGGATGTTTGGCAGTATCCCTGCGTTCCACCCTCCAGACACCAGTAGTACCACAACCAAATCATGCCAATCGAAAATTTGTCCAGAGATCACCAAACGTTCCTCAGAAAAGGTTCCTAAAATCCCATTTCAAGCCACTACCCTTAGCATCACTGAACAAAGCATGCTTCTGCCTGCTCTTCCCAACTGTGAGATCAGGGGTGCTCCCACTCCCTCCACAAAATGCTCCACATCCCTTCTAGCCCACACGGACCTCCCAGGCTTCACATTTTTATTAATTCATCATCCGCCTCTGTCTGGCCTGCTACAATACTCGACAGAAGGCGTGCCAGGAACAGTGAGATGTCTAAATATGTCACGAAAGGCATGGAGATTACAATCTCATTGTGGATGCAAAACAGACTCATGGAAAGCTAAAGACAAGGGCAGTCCCAGGGACAGTGCGATTTCCTGCCAGCTGATAGAGGGTGCCAGCTGAGACTGCGGAGCAGGCCAGGCGGGCAGCCAGGGCTCCGTGACGGGGGTGGGGCAGGGACGGACAAGGACCCGCAAAGAGAACATGGGCATCGGTGTCAGAGCCGAACAAACCAAGAGACTAACCTGAAGGAAAAAGAAAACAAAAAGCAAACCTCCTAGAACTAATAAGCAATTATAGCAAGGTTACAGGATACAAGGTCGATATATAAAAGTCAATCACTTCCCTATATCCCAGCAATGAACAAACAGAAATTGAAATGAAAAACAATTACCATTTATACCAGCAACAACAACAAAAATAAAATACTTAGGTATAACTAACAATATAGTATAAGATCTATATGAGGAAAACTATAAAACTAATGAAAGATACCCAAGAACTAAATAAATGTAGAGATATTCCATTGTCACGAATAGGAAGAGAATATTGTCAAGATGTCAGTTCTTCCTACTTGATCTATACAATCAATGCATCTCTCTGCAAGTTATTTCATGGGTATGAACAAACTGACTCTAAAGTTCACATAGAAGGCAAAAGACCCAACAAAGCCAACTCAATATTGAAGAATAACAAAGTCTGAGGACTGACCCTACCAGACTTCAAAACTGACTATAAAGTCACTGTAATCAATACAGTGTGGTACCGGCAGAAGAACAGCCAAACAGATCAATGGAACAGAATGCAGAGCCCAGACATAGACCTACATGAATATAGTTACCTGACGTTGACAAAAAGTAAAGGCAATTCAGTGGAGAAAGGACAGTCTTTTCAATAAATGACTCTGGAACAACTAGACAGACAGACACCCCCCCACACACACACACACACACAAATTCTAGACACAGGCTTTACACCCTTCACAAAAACCAACTCAAAATGGATCAGAGACCTAAATGTAAAATACAAAACGACTGGGGCGGCTGGTTAGCTCAGTTGGGTAGAGCGCAGTGTCCATAACACCAAGGTCGCCACTTGGATTCCCACATTGGTAAGTGAGTTGCGTCCTCCACAACTAGACTGAAAACGACTTGACTTGGAGCTCTGGGGCTGGAAAAAAAAGTTCCCCAATAAAAAGAAATAAATAAATAAAAATTAACATACCATATTTAAAAGTAAATAAATAAAATACAAAACTATTAAAACTAGAAGATAACATACGAGAAAATCTAGATGACCTGGGGTATGGCGATGACATTTTAGATATAACACCAAAGACAGTCCGTGAAAGAAATAATTGATGAGGTGGACTTCATTAAAATTTAAAACTTCTGCTCTGCAAAAGACACACTGTATCGAGAGAATAAGAAGACAAGCCACAAACTGGAAGAAAATATATCGACTATAGGACCTTTATCCAAAATATACAAAGAATTCTTACATTTCAACAGTAAGTAAACAACCTGATGAAAAAATGGGCAAAAGACCTAAATACACACGTCACCAAAGAAGATATACAGATGGCAAATAAGCACATGAAAAGTTGTTCAACATATGGGAATTGCAAATTAAAACGGCGAGAGGCCACCAGACTACCTGTTAGAATGGTCAAAATCCAGAACAGTGACGACACCAAATGTGGGCAAGGGTGTGGAGCAACAGGAACTCTCACTCACCGCTGGTGGGAACGCAAAACGGTGCAGCCACTTTGCAAGACAGCGTGGTGGTTTCTCACAAAACGAAACAAGCGCTTACGGTATGATTCAGCAATCGCACTCCGTCATAGTTACCCAAAGACGTTGCAAACTTATGTCTAACAAAAAGCAGCACATGGATGCTTCTAGCCAAAACTTGGAAACAACTAAGATGTGAATTAACGTTTTGGAGAGTTTCATTTTTAAAGAAATTTTATTAGGCAATTCAGGGATTATCTGAACACCTTCGTTTTTCTTTTCTCTGCTTCCTACCAACTAACTGCCTCTTGACTCTCACTGCTCATAAATATATCTGTAAGAGAGGTCAAGGCACAAAAAGGAAGTGAAGGCTCAGTTAATTTTGCTGCATTTAATTTTGCTGACTCCGGTGAAAGAACTGGGTACAGAAAAGGCATCAAATGACTGAAATTGAATTTGGGGATTATCGGTGGCAGCCAGCCAGCCAGTGGCTACAGTCTGCACTCAACCTGGTCAGCCATTTAAAAAAAAAATTAGCAGAAAAAGACAACACGTTTTTTTAAAGGTCTAAATAGCAGGACACACACTAAATGTTAAATGGTTAGCCCTTGGGAGACCAGGGGCGACAAAAATCAAGGGGGTCTTTATGTTTTCTTGTTAAGTGTGAACACGTACACACATAACATTTTTGGTAATTTAAGTTTACGATTACATTTTTTTTAACCTTAAAAGAAAGAGAGAGGAATGTTTTACGTTAGTTTTGGAGGCACACCTCCTAACTCTGGCTAGTAACACACCTACATGTCTGAGCAGTGTTAGTGGGGAATGAGCAAATGTTATCCCTTCGCCACTAACAAATACCTTTCAGAAAGGGAAAAAATCAAATCGTGGACTCGAGGAACTAGAAGTAAAAGTTACCAAGCGATTTTTTTTTTTTTTAAAGCCACCATAACACCGCCTTCTTCATTTAAGGCCCTAAACCGCAAAGGGACTTTCTAGACATATTTTAAGCTTCTGTAAAAAAAAAAAAAATGTAATTTGTAATGAACGGTATTGTTCTCCTTAGAAGAGACTTGTTTTCCCACGAAAACGAATTTTTCTTTCCCAAAAGCCTGCCTTTCGGAAGGTCTTAGGCGGCCCCGGGCCCCCTCCCCTCGCGGGACTTGGCTTGGGTTTCACCCGCGTTGAGGAAGGGGCTTTCGCCCGCGGAAGCGCCCCCGCCCGGCCGGCGTCACCTGACCGGCCAGCGGCTGGCCGCCTCCCCCTGCCCAGCCGCCTGCCCCGCCACCGACCTGATGACACTGATGCGAAACTGGTCCTCGCGAAGGCCCCGCCAGGCACCGGGCAGGAACTCCTTGCACCACAGGTAGGCCCTGCGCCGCGTTCGGGGCTCGGGCTGCTCCTCGGCCGGCGGCAGCGGCGGGGGCGGCGGCGGGGGCAACGCGAGCGGCGGCTGCCGGCCGCCCAGGGGCTTGGGCTCGAGGTTGCTGGCGGCGTCGCGTTGCTGCCCCACGCCGGGTGCCGGGGCCGCGCTGCTGCCGCCGCAACTCAGCAGCAGCCCGAGCGGCGAGGGCTCCGCCTCGCCCCCGTTGCAGAACTTGGTCTTCATGCCGGGCAGGCGTTCGAGGAGGCGCGGGCGGCCGCAGCGCGAGAGGGCGAGGCTCAGGGTCCGGCCGAGCGACCCCCTCACGGCGGCGGGGCGCGGAGGCCGCTAGTCGGTTTGCTCACCGGCCGGCCGGGGGCGTTAGCCGCGGTTGCGGGCGCGCTGGGACAGCACGGGCGGCAGTGGCGGCGCGGGAACAGCGGGCTGCAGTGGGCGGCGATAACGGCGGCGGCGGAGCTCTGCGGGCCGTGCTAGCGGGGCGCTCGCTCTATACCGCCGCCGCACGAGGAACGCCGCCCACGTCACAGCCCGCCCCCGCGCTCGCCGCTGATTGGCCGACCCGGCGCGTCACAACCGCCGCCCCCCATGCCACACCGCCTCCCCATTGGCTGCGGCACCGCCCCCACCCCGGGCGCTCTTGCCTCGGGGGGCGGGGTCGGAGCGGAGGGGCGGGGCGTCGAACTGGCTGCGGGGGCTGTTAGGATGGAGGGGAGCGAGCGAGGCACCAAGGTACCCCCGGTAGAGAGCGAGGCGGGTGGTGATGGCAGGGGTGTCAGGGGTTGCGGGGCGGCCCCTGAGCCTTGCGGGACCCCGGGCTTGGCTCTGGGGTCCGAAACTTTCCTTGGACTCCTCGGTGCCCCAGGATGTCAGAGGGGTGGGCCGGTGTAGGGGCCGGCAGGAAGCTTGTGCCTGGAGGCTGGCTTCTCTTTCCTCCTGAGCTTGGGGCGAGGCACCTCAGTCTGCACCACCGTGGGTGTGTGTTTATAACATTTCCCAGCTCCGGGCCAGCTCCGTGCAAGGCGCGGCCAGGCCCCGTCCAGTCCGTAGCTGGAGGAATGATTGTCCCTGGGTCTGAACCCAAGGCCCGAAAGTTCGAAGAGGCGACTGCGTTCCAGGCCGCACGACAGGCCCAGCGTTCTGAGGCCTCCTGCAGCCTCAGTTTCCCTGTCCGTGGTGCTGAGGACGCCCGGGCCTAGATGCTCTGGGCGGACGGGCGGCATCCCGCAGTGGGGCGGCCGCAGCTGCGGGTGACACTGGCCAAAGGTGAGTGCCACGGCGCTGCTGGCTTTGTGGACGCCGCCCCGCCCTCCTCCCCCACCCCCGCAGGGCAGGCGCGTGACTGTGACTAACGCACCTTTGCCCGCGGAGGGGAGCGAGCCCCCCCATTTGCCACACATCACCCTGTGTCACTCCTCTTTGATCCGGCCGCCCCATCCTTTCTGGAAGTAAGTGGAATACAAAAATACAGATCCTACTTTAAGGGACAAGAGGTTTCCCTGGCTGCTTAGGAAATTTAGCTCCTGGCGCACAGGAAATGGCTTCTGTGTGGGGATTTCACAGTCCGCAGGAAGCAAAAATCTTTTAGATACCGTGTTTCCCGGAAAATAAGACTGGATCTTATATTAATTTTTGCTCCAAAAGACGCATTAGTGCTTATGTTCAGGGGATGTCCTCCTGAAAAATCATGCTAGGGCTTATTTTCCTGTTAGGTCTTATTTTGGGGGAAACGCAGTAGTGTGTACTTGGCTGAACTTGCTCCAAGAAAAATGGTCTTATTGAACAAAAGGATTATAATGAAAGGGAGCCTTTGACAAGACAGCTGTGGAGGTGGGTCTAGACGTTGCACTGGAGGGAGTTGGGAGAGGCCCAGGCCCTTAGGAGGGAGGGAAGGTGGGAGCCCCATTGGATGTTTGAAAAGCTGAGATATCAAAGTCTCCAGTTAGGCCATTTAGATAAGGTCGCCAAGGACTTTGTCTAAAAATACCAGCTCGCAGGGAGGTGGGGCCTGTCTACTGCCTGCCCAGGTGTCAGGCCCTTTGTCCCACTGTCCCCTGGCAACAGCCTGGTAATCTCAGAGGAATGCCAAAAATCTGGCCAGGAAGAAGGGGCACTAGAAATAAGGGTTGGGCCTCTATCATTTGAAATAACTCTCTGGCATCTGCTGGGTTGGGCTGTTAGAACCCACGGATACCTTTAGGGGACTGCAGTTCCCTGTGGGAGTAAGAGATGTTGGAAAAGTGTTCTGTTCTTCCTTCTATTTAATAGATGTGGACACTGAGTACTGCAGAGGCTGAAGTCCCTTGGCTGAGAGGGGCAAGGCCGGTAGTGTCCTGGCTCCTTTGTGTGAAGGGCACTGTTTCCATAGAGATACAAAACTTCCCTCCCTGCCTTACAGTCCAGCGGAAGTCCTGAAGGTCTGGGCCCACCCCCAGTGCTGGGGCAAAACCACCAGGGCAGAGACTGGGGAATCTTGGTGTATAGTAATGCTAAAAAATTGGTTTTACATGAAAAAAGACTAATTCTGCCCTTAGAAGTGAGGGGAGCCTCCCCAGGGGGTGTTTGGGCAGGGCTTTGAAAGGCTGAGGTGGCATTTACCAGCCTGTCAAGAGCCCCCTGCTCTGTACCTCTGCCTGGATCATAATAGTAACTATTTTCAGAGTCAACAGTCACACAGTGGGTGCTCAGGAAAAGTGCCAGACATATACTATTTCTCCAAAAGGAAAAACCCTTAATGATAAATATGTTTAGGACCCTTAAGCTAGCAACCCCACTCCCAAGACTCTCTCCCAAGAAAAGAAATCACCAGAAGCAGAAAAGCCTCATGCAGAAAACTGTCCATTCCACGTTATCTCTAATTGGAGAAAGCTGGAAATAACCTACATGTTTGTTCAGAGCCCTGTGCTTGGTTATAGAGGATGATGGGTCCACATGTTGGTGTATCAGACAGGAGGTAAAGGTGGCCTGGTGGAGGTTGGTAGGAAGGGTTCATTTTCCACACATTTCTCAAGTACCAGGCTCCATAGGACTTGGCAGCACCGTGTCAATGAAAGAACGTGCAAACCTATAGAAAACTTTTACAAGAATTTATTTGAGCCAAAGTTTTAAGGACATGCCCAGAAACAAGATCTCAACAGATTGGGGAAAATGCTCCAGAGACCAGCATTCTACAACTCACTTTATACATTTAGAATCAAAGGCAAAAACCTAAGGAAGGTTATATAAAATCCATTGGTGGTAGATTAGGGAGGCGGGAGAAAGCAAAATGGGGAAATCTCTAGGATTGGGTAAGAAGCAAAACAGGAGAGGCACATACTTCTCTTACATGGGTGGGTACAGGATAGGTAACGTGTGACATTTCCGGCACATAGAGATGGAATGCGGGCAACAAGGTAACAATGAGCCGTTCCTGGGTCTTGTGCTCTGGTGCCGGCGGCTGTGCCTTCAAGGCCTCTGGGAAAGAAAATGACTGACAGTTCAAAGGTGTGTAATCCTCGGTGCATGAGAACAATGGACTCACTTAAGGTAAAACCTGACCTTTGCTAAGGAAGCTATCGGCCTGGACTCTCTGCCATGACCTGCTCCGTTAGGAATTTGTGATCAGGCCGTCCTGTGTGGTTACTTCCGGCCACTGAGCTTGTCAGGCCTGCGTGAGGCCCCCTGAGCTTGTCAGGTCTCCTTTGCTGCCCCCCACCTCACCCTGTTTCATTCACAACTGGATAGTGAGGAAAACAGCCATGCCTGCCTCCCGATCCCATCTGGAATAGTAGCACTGCCCCCGCACCGCCACCCTCGCCTCTCCCCTCCCCCTTCTTTACTTGTTTGTTGTGTATTGTCTGTCTCCCCACCAGACTAGAACCCCCAGGGAGTGGGGTCCTTGAGCACCTTGTTCTCTGCCACAGTGCCCAGCAGGCCCTGCTGTTTGGAGGCACTCAAGAAATGTTTGCTGAATGGATGGCTTTGGGCTGAACCTCAGTTTCTTCCACTGTAAGATGGGGGTTCCAATCCACAGGGCGCACGGTTGTGGTGAGGGCTGAATGAGAGGATGTGTGCAAAGCACGCCGTGAGCTGGCATTAGGTCATGAATAACGCACACACTGGTAGCAGCTCCGCAGGGAGACCATGTCCTGCAAGAAAATAATTCAAACTAGATCGCATGTTCCGATGGCCAGAAGGTCAGCATTTGGGCACAAGTGGAAAAGGCTTGGAGAGAAATTTGCTATGGCTGGTACCGACTGGTGCTGGGGAGGGGGCGGTTCATTACAAAATGTTTTCTTCTGGGACATAAGAAAAAAGTTTCCCAAAGCTCTTTGATTAATGCTAAACTCTGAGAGCAGTCACAGAGGGTGATGAGCCTTAGGAGGGGTGGGGGTAGGGATTGGGACGGTCCTGTCCAATCCCTGGCATTCCTGCAGACTGATTCCTTTGGTCTGGCCTGAGGGGATCCCCAGGGCCACTGGGTGGACCAGCGGCTTTCCCAGGGCACAGAGGGGTCCACCTATGAGCCCAGCCCTGGAAGGGCTTTGTGAGTCTGCCCCACTCCCCCACCCCCACCTGGTAGGAGCAGGCCCTGTGCCCAGCCCTTTACTGGCATCCAAGATCTTTGAACTTTCACAACCAGCAGGGAGGTGAGTGTAATTAGCACTTCATCTTCCACTTGAGAAGGCTGAACTCCACCAGGAGGTGAGACCATTTGTCCAAAGCAAGCAGTTATCAAGGGCAGAAAGGAGACCCACCCAGGACTCCTCCCTCTGAATGCAGGGGAGTCTCGCCCTTCGCACCGAAAGCACCTTTAGCCCACAGCGGGGTTCACTGGATGCTTGGCACAGTGGGGTTCACTGGAGGGCTGGAGCAGCAGAGCCCTGGCTGAGCTGTGCTCATGACCAAGCACTCCTACTTCAGTTCTGAGCTTTAAAATATTGATGTGAGCGCAGAGGCCAGTGGGCTGAAATCTACATGCTACAGCTTGGGTTACAGCCCCGCCCGCAGAGTGACAGTGGATCTGGGCCCTTCACGGAGTGCCCGGGTTTGGCCTCACCCCAGGACACTGTCATCTAACTAGAGACTGAGCAGGCGCAGCAGATTCCTGGAGGTCTCTGAGCCCTAGTGTGGTCTCATCCCATGGCCTCCTACCGTATACCCAGCCTCAGTGCCTCGGGGCCCCAGGTGGGGCTCAGGCTTCAGGGGGTTAATGAAAGCAGGTGACTTGAATGGCCACATTTCATGTCTGGTGGGTGGAAGGCACGGGTCCTCCCCCTTTTCAGGGACCCTGAGTATAGCATTAAGGTGAGACCCTGTCTTTGGCGCTTGTGCCTCAACCCACTGGGTGACCTTTGAGGAAGGAGTGAAGAAATAACATGGGGTCGCTATAGTCAAGCTGCTAAATTACTAAAATCCAGTAGGTGGAGGGACGAGGAAATCATTCTGTTCTTACTTTAACTAGCCTTTTCAGTTGTGCATCAACGCCTGGAGAGTTATATAAATCCTATATAACCCTCCGAAGGACTAACGAAAAAGTATTCACTATCCAGACCACGTGACACCCAGTATCCAGACCACCGGTCATCCAGAGGAACCGTCTCGGACCAATCCAGAGGCTAAGAAGGCAGGACTGATTCTTCTCAAGAATGTGGAATAAGTGTGAGGCTTGCGGCGAGATAATGAGACTGAGAGAGTCAAGCGGGTTGAGCAAAGTGAGTGCTTTATTCTGCGCCCCAGGCGAGGTTCACTGGTCTGCAGACGCGGGCAGTGAAGTCGTGTCCAGGGTAGAGGGAGGGAGGCATATATGCGATTTTTGGGGTGGGGGTTGGCTGAGTGAGGTGGCAGATGAGCAGGCACCCCCAGGGCAGATCGGACGCGAGCGCCTGCATCCGGAGCTGTTTATTGCACCAGGGTCTGCTGCCTTTTCTGGGAAACGCCAGGGGCGAGGAGGAGTCTGACTTGGCAGAGGGGTATTTTTGGCTCCTGGCTGCTTTGACCATGCCCGTAGCTGATCTACCAATAAGAACATTTGGCTTTTCTCTCTTCTTTGGAACACTCTGGGTATTACCTAATTGTGTTTCCAGTTTGTAAAGCCTAAGACTCTTGAGTGACTCTTTATCATTTTTAATTTTAGCGAAGCCTCCTGATTCATTTATGCTCGGTCAACATCTTGGACAAGCCACCTGCTTCTCAGCCAGATGGAGGTAGTGGTTCCTACCGTACAGGGTTGTTGGGGGGTGTCACTGAAACCCGCAGGAAAATCGCTGGGCACAGAGTCAGGGCCCCACCAAGGGTAGCTGTGTACTGACTCTTAGCTGAATTCTCGGAGGCCGGAACACAGCAGCCGTCGCCTGTTGTGAATAAGGGTGGCCCTGCAGCAACTCATCATAAGTGATACTGGGAGAGCCTGCAGCGAGTGCCTGCAGCGAGTGCCTGCAGCAGGTCTGGCGTTGCAGGGCCTCCCAGATGTCTAACAGGGACTGAGGCCTTTTCTATTCTTTCAGGTTCCTGGCACTTTCAAAAATGAAGAAATACCTCAACAGGATTATAAAAACGGGGGCGTATTTGAAACACTTACATTGAACAAATTGATGCTTTTAACATACATCCATATGGTCCCAAAGAAGATGATTTTACTGTTCACAGGCTAATAGAAAAGGGGTATGGTGTGAGGAACATCTTTCAAGTCTGACCATGTGTGTGTGACAATCTGATTATCCTTATTTAGAGATGACACCAAAAATCAAAATCCGAAGGCCCTGGGGCCCCCATGGTACACCCTGGGCAATGCACGTCCATCTACTAGAAGTGGCCCCTCGGGCCCCTAGCGTGCATTTCCTGTGTCCCCACAGTCTATTTTTTAAAACATACCATCCAAACTCACTTTCCAAATTTGGTGAAAACCTGCCCTGTGGTTTTGCACCCTCCATGAATTACTTTTGTAATAAATTTATTTTTGAAAAGATCCCAGTTATGATGGAAGTCACACCGTGGGGGTGAGACTTACGGGCTAGGGGTCAGGAGTCCTTGGTTCAGGCACTGAACCCCTCTGGGCTCCTTGCTTCTCAGTCATCCCTGGGCCCTGCAGGCTTGACTTGCACCAGGTGGCCTCAGGGTGGCTCTCTTTTCTGCAGGAGAACGACCAGCAGGACCCCTTGCAGGTGGGTAAACTGAGGCCTAGACCCACACCAGAGTGAGTGGCTCTGCTTACCCAGGATGCCTTGGCTGCCGCGGGGCCATCCCCACTCCCCGTTCTCCAAACCCAGGGGCTGCTCCTACTTCAGGGAGGGTCTCTCCTCCTAGGGTCACTTCCTGTCCCTGGCCTGGATGCCATGGGGAGCTGGCAGCCTCGCACCCCACTCTTCCTGAAGGTGCCAGTGGGGACCCTCTGTGTGACCTTGGCTGGTCCCAGAACTTCTAAGAACGCCATCTAACGGGCAGAGAGAGAAGAGCGGAGGCAGGGAGGTTACAAGGGGAATGATGGGAAAGGGGGAGGCCACCGTAGGAGATCCTCTAGGTCCTGGGAGGCTGCCGCCTGACCACCCCCCAACCGTCCCCCCACATCTGGGGCTAAGGAATCCAGGCCGACAGGATTCCACCTCCTCTCCCCACTCAGTGATCAGAGCTGGCTCAGGGCAAGGGGCAGATGGGGGAGGGGAGAGGAAGGGGAAGATGGGGAGGTGGGCAGAGCCTACTCAGATGGTCCAGGGGCCCTGACCTCCCTCAGCTGCAGGGCCACTGTGCAGCATCCCCGCTTGACCAACCTCCACCATGGGCCTCCATGCTCTACAAGTTTGTCCCCACCACCTACCTGTTGGGACCTGGTGGGGGTCGCCCCCCAAATGTTCTGTTGGGAGCAGCTGAAGGCTTTAGTTTTCCCTCGACAGGCTTGATGAAGCTGCTTTTGGAGTTAGAGCTTATACTTGCAATGGGAATAACAAGGAACCACCTGAGGCGGCCAGCGGCCAGTGACCGGGCAAGGTTTCCCATTCCCTGAGGCAGGACTAATCAGCAGCTCCCCCCACCCCTGCAAAGTCAGAGCCGAAGGCCAAGGACCCATGCAGCCCTCCCCCAAAGCTCCGTGCCCTTGGGGCTCAGGCTGTGAGCCCCCCACCCTCTCCTTTCCTGGCCGCCTCCATCTACTGCCCTCAGTCCCTCTCCCTCCTTCAGTGCCGGCTTGTCTTAGGTGCTTAACGAACGTTTAAGTGAATGAATGGACTGAGGTTGTGGCACCCTGTGGCCTGAGTTCTAATCCCAGTTCCACCACTTATTTGCTGTTAGGCACTGCACAGGTGATTATTCTCTCTGTGCCTCTGTTCCTTGCCTGTAAGATGGAAAATATGAGTCCCTACCTCAGATGGTTGTTAGAAGGATTTTTTGAACACCAAAATTCAACCCAGTAATATTGTAGATCTAATTAGCTTTCTTAAGCGATTTGAGTCACTATAGACAACGAAAAAATCAGAGTGGGGTGAAACATAAGGAAAATGATTGTATTTTACTTTAGCCAGGGAATTTAACTTTAGAACTATTCAGTAGTGCCTCAGTGCCTGGAGATATAGAAATCTGTGAATGAAGAGGGCAACATAGTGTACCTGACAAGCTCAGGGGGCCACACGCAGGCCTGACAAGCTCAGTGGCCGGAAGTAACCACACAGGACGGCCTGATCACAAATTCCTAACGGAGCAGGTCATGGCAGAGAGTCCAGGCCGATAGCTTCCTTAGCAAAGGTCAGGCTTTACCTTAAGTGAGTCCATTGTTCTCATGCACCGAGGATTACACACCTTTGAACTGTCAGTCATTTTCTTTCCCAGATGCCTTGAAGGCACAGCCGCCGGCACCAGAGCACAAGACCCAGGAACCGCTCATTGTTACCTTGTTGCTCGCATTCCATCTCTATGTGCCGGAAATGTCACACGTTACCTATCCTGTACCCACCCATGTAAGAGAAGTATGTGCCTCTCCTGTTTTGCTTCTTACCCAATTCTAGAAATTTCCCGTTTTGCTTTCTCCTGCCTCCCTAACCTAGCACCAATGGATTTCATGTAACCCTCCTTACATTTCCCCCTTTGATTCTAATGTATAAAATGAGCTGCAAAACTGCCATCTCCAGAGCATTTACTCAGTCTGCTGACATCTTGCTTCTGGGCAGGTCCTCAAAAATTTGGCTCAAATAAATTCTTACAAAAGTTTGTGTACATAGAGAATATAGTCAATAATATTGTAAGAATTATGTACAGTGTCCGATGGGTACTAGACTTATTGGGGTGATCACTTTCTGAGGTACATAAATGTCTAATCACTATGTTGTTTTGTACCCCTGAAACTAATATAATATTGTATGTCAACTGTAATAGAAAAATAAAAGAAAAATTTAGGTTTAGACATCCTTTCACCAACAAATCCTACACATGACCCCCTGAAGAATTTAGGAACGGATGTCCAGGCCAGCAGGCATCTAGAGGAACCATCTCGGGCCAATCCACAGGCTAAGAAGACAGGACTGATTCTTCGCACGAATGTACTTTTTACCATAGAAACTCTCAACTTTTCTTCGGAAAACCCTGGAGCTGCCTGGTAGTGTTTCCCGAGTTGCAGTTTCCTTAAGACTCTTGAATGTAACCTTGTCGTTTAATTCTGGTGAATCTCCTGATTCATTCATGCTCAGTCGACAGATTCCTGATCAGGCAGTATCCCATCTGGCAACTAGAAAGGAGATCCAATGAGCTGTACAAAATGGGAGGTTTTTTATAGGCAGAAAGAAGTTGGGGCCAAGAAGTTAAAAGAGTGGGTTATTTCAGGCAGGGGTTCTTCTCAGGCAGATGACCTCACTAGAGCTGATCAGGAAATTTCAGGTTGATTGCTTAAAAATTACATTCCAGAGAGAGGCTGAAACTGCACTTAGGTTAGTTATTAAGTTTTGGTTTGGTGACGTGGCTTAGCAAAAGTGACTGTTTGGCTTTTTTTTTTTTAAATAGATTAGTTGAGCGAAGTCAACGGCAATAGTTCCAAGGTGCCTGGGTCCCTGGATCACCACATGGAAGGCGACCTGCCCACCACATGATGGGACAAAGATATGAACAGAAGTCATACATGTCCCTGCAGGCTCCAGACATGAAATATCTGGGGTGCCTTCCCCACACTCCCTTCCCCTTCCACGGTGGCCTAGGGAGCTGCAAGGTGAAGACAACAGTATCGTGAGAAGAAGGGAGCCTGAATCCTAGAGTTACCGCATCGAGGAGAGATGACTGAGCAGGGACACCTGCAAGGATTTGTGTGTGCCAGAAGCAAAGCTTTATGGTGTTTAGCTGCTGCAATCTGGGGCTCTTTGTTACAGCAGTTGGCCTTCCTCGATTGTGTTCACCTAGCAAAGCCCCATCCTAGGTGAACCCAGCTGGCTCCTTTATACCTGCCCTTCTCAACTCCCCTGAAAAACTGAATGTTCCTAAAGAACATCCTATAACAGGTTCAACTAGTTTGAGTTTACATTTATAACCATGAGCCAAGTGGGGTTATCACACTCTCAGATTTTCCCAGGAATTTGGTCTTTCTCATCTGAAATGACCAACTCAACCATGTTAAACATTTTTAAGTGTGTCTTTCAGTAGTGTTAATTAAGCAAATTCCCATTGTCATGCAACCAATCTCTAGCACTCTTTTCTCTTGCAGAACTGAGACTATCCCCATTAAACAACAACTCCCCATTACCGCCTCCCTTCCGCAACCACCATTCTGGCACCTGGTTCTTTTCTGGGCTCCTTCTATGTTTGAAGTGGATGCAAGTACCTCTCCACCCTCATCCCCACTCATTTCTCCATTGCCTCTTTTCCCCAAAGAGAAATTCCAATCCTATAAAAGACAAAGTTCCTTTTTTATTTAAAATGGATTTTTTTTCTTGATCAAAATTACTAATAGACGTTCGCTGCAGAAAAGTTGGGAAATACTAAAAAAAATAAAATAAAAATCCCATCAAGCAGAAATCACCGTGGCCTCTGGGGGTTTGCTGCTTTTCCTCCCAATCTCTCCGGGTCAATGGCTTTTGGATAATTTTGTATCCATTTCTTTTCTTAAAATTATATCAATAAAAGTAGACTAGTGGGTGGGTGGAGTGATGGGCAGATGGATAGAGAGCCGATAAGGCAGTTAGAGAAGAATGTTGGTGGTGACACCCAGGTGGACCGGATACAGAGTTCATTGAACAATTCTTCCCAGTTTTCTGTAGGTTCGAAATTTTTCATAACAAAGTGTGGAGAAATAATTGGATTGTGAACGTGCAAATATCTTAAGAACCCGTTCTTGCACCTGATGGAAATAAGTGTTAGGTCCACCAACAGACGTGCGTGAACGATGTCTACCAGACCATTGATAACAGCCCCAAACAGGAGACCACAATGCCCAACGTGAGTAGAATGGATACAAACCCTGCAATTCCCGAGCTTTCGGATTTCCAAGCGCCAGGGAGGGCTGCCCACCCTCCACTCCCCCAGCTGTGCCCATGGTCTTGCAAGTCCCTACGTGCTGGATTCAATCCCTCTGCTTGAAATCCCGTTTTCCTGGCTGAATCTTGCCTGAGACAGGACCTGGTAAGGAAAGCATTCAAGGAAGTTGTTGGGGACGCTGACTTTAGAACAGAAAAAACCGAGGTTCAAATCCCAGTTCTGTCCTGTGGGTCTGTGGGTTTTAGTCTTATTTTCTTCAGTTTCCTCATTAGAACACGCAGAGGTGAGGCCTAGCTCACGTGACCGTGGGCAGAAATCAAGATAACACATGGAACGTTCAAGCCCAGTGTGTATCCCTAGGTGACAGCTGACAATTAGTTGTCGTTATCACCATTCCCATGTAGCAGATGAGGAAAGCGAATCTCAAAGAGGTGACCTCATTTCCCCCTAATCACACAGCCCGAAGGTGGCGGGTGTGGATTCAAACCCAGGAGCGTGAGGCCTCCATCTCCTCGCGCCTGTGCCCCAGGCCTTACGACACCCAGCCAGCCTGGTGCGGGTCAGGGTCCCATGGCAGGTACAGCAGGACAAAGGGGGCGGGCAGCCTGCCAAATGGAGCAGTGGGTGACCAAGGCCCTGGCCTGTCACCTCGTGGTTACAGGAGGTTACAGGCCTGGCAAGAACCTTGCCAGTCCTGTACACTTCACAAGGCGGGGATCAGAGCCCGCTGTTGACAGAAGCTTAGAGCAGGCCTGGCCCTGAGTCACACAGCAAATCAGTGACCAGGCTAGCCTCTGGCCTGACCTCTGGGGTCCCAATCCCAGCACGGTAGCAGGTTTCAAATCTGGGCTGCGGGCTGAGGCACCTGGGGTTGTAAACATCAGGCTAATCCGACTAACTCCCTTGGTGGCCTCGCCCTAGGTTGGCAAGAAGGTGTGTGGCAGCTCCAGGCTCACGACCTACCAATGAAGCAACCCCTGCGGAGAGAGCTCCCCTGGCCTCAGGGTCTCCCCTAAAGTCCCAAAGCTGCATTTCATTGGCCCAGCTTGATCATACGTCCGTCCTCAGACCAGTCACCGTGCCCGGGGGACGTGCCCTCTGATTGGCCAGCGCTGTAGTCAGGCGAGGGGAGACTGGTCCACCCTGACCCACACGGACTGAGAAGTGGCCTTTTCCCAAGAAGGGGACTGGCATCCAGGAAGTGGACATAGCAAGTGACCATGACAAGGGAACCATGGCCCAAACCTGTCTCTGGTCCCAGCCCTGCTGACAGTGGCTGGCCGTTCTTCCTTACCTGAAGGGCTGGGTGGACTTAGAGGTGGCCACAGGGACACGCTGACCCTCAGCACAGGTCCAGGAAGCCCCAGAAGAAGAAATGTTCCCTTGGGTGAGGGGAGTATTCAGTGTTCTCCCACTCAAACACCGAGTGCCCAGGCCAGCCTCCATCCAGGACGGCCTCTCCCAACAGCCAAGCTCTGCTGCTTATCGAGAGGTGATCGAATGCCAGGCACCATGCCGACCAAGCACATTAAATCAGTCATCTCGTTTAATCCTCACCAAAGCTCCACAAGCACCGTTGAGAAAACATGGCAGCCAGCAAGTGGCTGAGTCCAGATTCCGCCGAGCTGCCTGATCCCACAGCCTGCGTTCTGCGACTCCACCACAGACCCCTCTTTCTTTCCTTTTTGCACTATCATGGACATACTGTTAAAGCAGTGTCACTCTAGTGGTAAAATGAGGTAGTGTCAGGTCACGCGCCGTGTCTGACGCCTCAGCTCTCAGCCCAGGGAAGAGACTGGTGAATGAACGAGAGCTGTGAAAGGGTGGGGACACGTCTGCTTCTGAGGCGGTGTGGGGGGCTGCAGGCCCTTCCCCACCTGCACGGCCCGCCTCCTCCTCTCTCAGAACCCAGCTCAAAGGACACTTTTTCTGAGACGTCCTCTCTGCGGTGCCTGCCACCCTCCCAGGATGCCCCTGCTCTGTCCCTTGTTCCAGATTCCCAACCAAAGTCTGTCTGTCTGTCTGTCTGTCTGTCTGTCTGTCTGTCTGTCTGTCAGGCTGGGGATGAGTCCACAGGGAGGGGGGATTCCCTGGTGCCCAGTGTAGCTCATGGTACAGAGCAGGTGCCCAGCAAGCACCCCACGAATGAATGAATGAATGAATGAGTGAATGAATACATTGACTTGGAGTGAGTGGTCCTGCAGGCAGCCCCAGGGAGCTGTGGCAGCAGGAGCTGGGCCAACGCTGGGGGAGGGAAGAAGTCGAGTTCTCTGTGCCTCCTGATAGCCAGAGTCCAAGGTCAGCCGGTCTTCACACGCTGACACAGAGACCTGTGGAAGCCGTGTGGCAATAGCTGCTGCCTCCAGTTTACCTGACCTAGTGTCTGCAATGCTGCCTGGTGTGGGGCCGGTCACGGCCTGGCTCACCTCACAGCGGCCCAGTCTGTCTCTTCTCTGACCGAGGGCTGGATGCTGGCCTCGCTGCCCCACTGTGTCCTCACTGCCCACTGTCCACGGGGCACTGGGGGGCATGGGGGCAGCTTCAGAATTGGGTGGCCCTGGGCTCAAGTACCACCTGGGCAGGAAGGCTGGCAGGCGGGGGTGGGGCTGCCCCCAGGCTCCTCGTCTCCCTCTGGGCATCCTGCAACAGTGGTAGCCAAGGGTGCCCTTTTCTCTCTCATGCCTCCAGCTTTGCCCCTGAAGCAGAACACACTTTCCCTTCTTGCCCACAAGGAAAGCAGGGAGCCTGGCGGAGGGACAGGTCCTCGGGCCTGCTCTGGCCCTGCCTCACACACTCTGGGCCCGTCAGTGGGCCTCAGTTTACTTCTCTATTTCCTGGCTATACAGAAGTAGATCTGGAAGGTTCCTTGAAGCTGGATGAGGCTGGGCTTTTGAGCTCAGTGCTCATGGCGCCCAGCCCTTAGGGATGCGTGGGAGCCCCCGGGAAGCGACAGTTTCTGTGCCCAGAGGTGGGCTGGAGAACAGTGTATTCCCTGCAGGTCCACCGCGCTTCCCTGGCATGAAGGCGGTGGCAATGGCAGGTGGAAGCAAGAGAGGCTGCTGCCCCCATCCATGTACCTCTTGGCCTTCAGCCCTCCACACCCCAAACCTCAGGCAACATCCCAGGTCCAGTGGCAGCTCTGCTCCCTGCTTCCCGCCCTTTCTTTGCTGGGCAGGATGACATGGTCACGGCCCCCTGGGCTTCCCGCTTCACTGGGAGGGAGGAAGAGAGGCTGGCCCAGGGGCTCCCATGGCTGGTGGTAGCCTGAGGCTTTGGCTTTTCAGGGTGACCTGAGCCCTTTCTGGCCAACCTAAGGAGGGACGCTGAGTGCCCCGAGGGTTCCTTTCTCCAGGAAGGAAGCCCCTCCCCCATCAGCCTGTGACTTGCCTAGACCTCCCTGGGTCTGACATCCATCAGGCCCAAAGGACCCCATGGGGCTGGAGGATCAGGGCTGAGCAAAGAGAAGATTGGAGCGGCGTAGGGGGCAAGGAGGGCGAGAGGATTTGGGAGGTGACATCTGCACGGAAGCCTGAGGGGTGACAGGAACTGCTCAGGTCAGGGGTGGGCAGAGACGGGGTCCAGGCAGAGAGAAAAGCAAGCAAAGACCCCCTAACCCAAGTGAAATCCAGGGCCGCTGACCAGCCCCACCCCCATACTTAAAGCCACAACCCACCAGGGGTCCCCAGGCTCCCAGCCATGTGGTGGAGCCTTGTGGGCTGTGTGACACTGGTGAGCCGTCCCTCAGCCTCCTCCTCCCAGGAGCCGCAGTGTGGAGCCCAGCCCGCTGGCCTTCAGTGTCCCCGAGAGCCCAGAGAGACACTTGGGGCCTTCATGGAGTGCTCTCCCAGGCAACAACTGACTCGCTGTCTGGGGAGGAAGGGAGACAGGCTGTGGGCCCCAGGGCTGGCGAGGGTCTCAGCGCTGGCTCCGGGCTGCAGCCACAGAGACTGGAGGGAGTTGAACATTAACCCCTTTGATGAGAGGTTCCAGCTAAACAAACACACGTTATCACATGTCAACAGCAGCTGCCTGGCTGGCGGGGCTGCCCGCAGCCAGGAGCATAGAGCGGCCCTGCCCGGGCACTGCCGGGCACTGCTGGCATGGTGGCTTAGGCGGCCAGTGCTCCCTGGGGTCATGTCCTGCCCTCCTCTGCCTCCGGCTCACTGTGTGACCCCAGGCAAGGCGCTCTCCCTCCCTGGGGTTGGTTGGCCTCTCTGTCGCCCTTTCTTCTCTGGCCTCCTGGGATGGCTGGGGCACCGTAGGGGCTGGGGGGCCAGGAGGAGGTTGGGGAGCCCGGGCTGGTGCTGGGTCTCCTCCCGTGAAGCCAGAGAAAAGGCACAGCCTTTGAAATTAGACTCCAGAAAATGGAAGCAAGTGTATTACTGAGCACTCACTGTGTGCCAGGCTGGTGCCCACACATCACTCGGCTGCAGCATTTAATCCCCAACGAGGTGGGAGGGGACAAGACTTGTCACATATTATATATACATCTAGCCCAGCATTCAGCACACTTGCTTGCTGTCTGTGTGTCTGTTCTTTGTGAGGGGAAGGGCTGGCCTGGAGTCATTCCTGTAGCCCCTGTGCCTCTTGAGAGGCCAACACCTATTTGGCATTCAAGGAGGGAAGGTCGTCAACGGAGGTGAGTCCAGAAAGACCCCTGCGGAATAGGGGAGGAACTGGGACGGAGCAGTGTTCTCCGCTGAGCGGAGGAAGCAATGGCTTGGTTGGCCAAGAGGCATTGGCTAGAGGAAGAAAGAAAGAACTGGAATCGTGTTCTGTCCATGTCAGTGGTGGCGACCAGCTCCAGCAGCCCGGCATTTTGAAATTGGGATGGAGAAGTGATTAAGGCCATTTGAGCCGATGTTCTCTGAAAGGGCAGAGGTCGGAAGCAGAGAGAAGCGGCCCACGAGGCTGGGGCTGCCACACACACTCCTGAGTTTGCACATATTAACGCCAGCTGACACTAACTGCTGATGGGGATGCCAGGCCCCCTGAGAAGGCTTAACTGGTGCTGTCACTTAATCTGCCAACAATCCCAAGGTTAAGTGCTAGTATTAGCCCCATTTCATAGGTGAGAAAGCTGACGTTAGAAAGGGGGAAGTGATTTTTGCCCACGCTCACAGCTAGGAAAGGGCAAAAAGACCAAGGTCCTGCTTGAACCCCGTGCCAGCAGCATGGCCTGGGGTGAGGTGAGGTCAGGCCAGGCCCCCCACCGCCAGCCAGGACTCCAGACCGAGTTGTTCTTTGGGTCAGCTCTGGCCCACTCAGAGGCTGGCAAGGCTCAGTCCTTCGCTCACCCTCTTAGCCCGGGAAGAAAAATGTCGTTTGACTGGCAAGAGGAGGAAATAAACGTCATTCTGTTTGGTTTTGAGGGGAGTGACCCTGGGAAGGACTTCCTCCAAGCTGCCACAGGCTGGGAGAGACGCCTGCTTGCTCCTAGTGACTTCCCATCAGCGTCCAACTCACTATTCCCGAAACGGCTGGAGTAATGAAATCAAAATGCCCAAACCTGCTGCCCGGGGGTGTTAAACACACATTAATAGGGAAAAGTGCCACTCGTTTCATAGGTGTGCTTCTGAAAAGCAAATCAACTTTCTGTAAATAGAACCCTGCTTCCCATTCGTGTAAATATAGTTCCAAAATCTGGCCCACGACACAACTGTCCAACGCACCACAGTCATATTTCAGGGGAGAACACAAGAAGCGTCCTGGTTAGATTCGGTCCCTCCTTTGTGCTGGGATTGTTTGTGTAAGGTCACTGCTAAAGTAGCAGCGTCAGCAGCTGGCCAGGCTGGAGGAAACCTTGGACTTTTGCTTTTGTTGTCTCGAGGCAGCCTTGTATTTGACTCACTTTTTCCGGTAAAGACAAATCCACACCCCTCAGCCGCCTGGCAAACATGTGTACGACACCTGGCCTACTTTTCCAATTCCCTGTGTCCATATGACTAATGGGGGTGGGCCACCCCACTTACCCGCACAACAACCTTTAGACAGAGTTCTCCTGGCCCCACGTAACTGGATGGCAATGAAAGCAGGGATTGCTGTTTGTCACCCAGGAGAATTCTTAGGAAACTGAGACCTCCAGAATTAACCTCGCGAAGGTGGGGCATCATGATTCCAGCTGGCCCACGGGACCCTGGCTCTGTGACCCCCAAAGCCGGTGGGGCCTTGGAGCTGGGTCTCGGGTTGACGTATGGCTCTGTCACTCATCACAAGTTGTGTGGCCTCAGGCAGGCTGACTCACTCACTCATTGAAACATAGGTAACGAGCTTTTACTCACCTCACCTTCACCTCACCTCGCGCCTCCACAAGGCGCCCCCCCCATCCCGAGGACGAGTCTCGGATGTCTCCCCGTGTTTGTTCCACGGGCTCAGTTTCGGTCTGGCTACGGGCACGGTTGCTTGGTTCCCAGGACTCACGTGAAGGCTGTCTGACATCATCTTGGGTGACCTCAGTTCTGTCCAAATTGGTTTCTCAGAACCAAGACACTCTCCCCCAGACCTCTTGGGGACCGCTTCGTCATTGAAAGTGCAGCCCTTCCAAACTCCGAGCGCCCACCTGACCCCAACCTCCTGTCTTCCCTGTGTGTCTGTCTGGCTACTGCTTGGCTGTTCCCTGACCACAGGGGTGTCTCCGGGCCTTGAGGACCTGTTTACTCTGGTCCATTCCGGTGGCAGACTCATCTCCTCTTCCCTAACCTGTGTGCACTCCAGGGTGGTTCAGTCAAGCCTTCTCCTGCCCACCTGACCCTTTATCGTCCAGCCCTGCCGTCTTCTGTGGCCCCCCTGGGTGTCTAGAACACCAACTGCTACCTAGAAGGTGACCGGTGAAGATCTCTGTAATAAATACACTAGGTTTCTATGGTCGACTTGCTTTCCCTTTCTTAATGTCAAGTCTCCTTCAGGCTTCTCAACCTTTGGGGCCCCTCATCTCCTCCTCACTCTCAAGATGACCTCGCCATCTACTTTACAAAATCGAAGCCCTCACGCTGGAACTGGCTCCCCAACGCCTTTCCCCTCTTCCCTGTTACCAAGGACCCGTACTCCCGAGACCACCCCTCCTTCCCGACTCTGGTCAACTCCTTCACGTCCTTTCTTGGAACCTCTCCCCCTGGAAGCTCCCACCTCGGCAGTTAGACCTGCTCGTTCCCTGTGAGGAGGATGAGTCCTCCCCTCACTGCACCTCCCCTCCCACGTGGTCGTCCTTTGCTCCTTCACAGCCCATCTCGTCTCCTCAGCCGCCACAGGCTGTGCTCTCCTGGGTCACGAGGACGAGTAACGTGATGGCACCTGTGTTGGCAAGCCCCGTCCTCTTTCCTTAGGTTATCTCACCTGCTTCTGTGGCTTTAATCACATCCCACAAGGACGCCTCTCAGACGGTGCCTCCCCACCCCCAGCACCTGACATGTAACAGGTGTTCAACAGATACTGGAGAAATACAACTCCACTCCTGTCACTCCGGATGTTGCCTGCTCAGGTGTCAGACGGGGAGACCCACCTGCAGATGCCCTGCCAGCCCTCTGGTGTGGCCGAGCAGACCCAGACACACTCTGCTACCCCTGAGGGGTTACCCCCCAAAGACAGAAGGCACTGTCTGCTGCCACTTAGCGGAAAACTCACAAATCTGACAGGAAGAAAATAGGCTCTGGTAACACACTGACTTACTGTTGTAAAGAACACCACCAAAACCATTGCTGTGAGCCTGCAGCCCGCCTTCTGTGCTTAAGGCCTAAGTGAAGAGGGGCGTACACAGCTTGGGTGGGTGACCCCATTCCTAATCCTGCCACACCCCCACCTGCCCCTTCCTGAGAATCAAAATCCACTTTTCCTCTGGGCCCCATCAGTGAACACAAACAAAACCTAAGTTCTTATGACATCAGCAGGAGAGAAGGCTGGTGACCTCACCCTCCCTTGCATGCTAGGGTCACGCTTACCCTGACTGACCCTGGGCTACAGAAGTGCCCGAGGTCAAGGTCGGCAGCTCGCTGACCTTGCTGATAGCGTGCAGGGACAGAACCCTCACATGTAAGAAACAGAAATCACACAAGGTCTCTGGGCAGCAGGCGGCAAGTGACCTGTCACTGGTCATTGGAAAGGAGTCACACATCGGAGAGAAAACCTGAGACTGAACAAGAGGCCTGAATACTTAACAGGCATACCACCTGTTAGCCTTTTTCCCACTGGGAACCCAAGTTCAGGGGGGTATTTCAATGAATCGGAGTCAATGCTTTCTGGTCTGGTTTGCACCACTCACCCTGACCGACTCGAGTGGACGCAGCTCATCCTGAAGCTTAACTGGCCTTGGGGTTGGGTGTCCGCACTGCCTTCAGGGGTGCCAGAAAGATGAGACCTGGGGATGAGTGGGATGAGTCAGTTTCCTGACTCCTGCGCCAGTCCTATGTCCTTTCAACTAGCTTTTGCTACAGTAACTGGGAAAAAGAAGGACCCACACCCGTTCTGGATGTGCCAGTTCTGTCCAGTTCAGTGAGGGGGGAAAAAAACAACTAATCAGGAACCACTAAAAATTGGGTTGCAAAAGCGTTCTCGGGTTCAGGAGTAAGAGGATATGTCGTTGAAAACCAGCCTCCCCGTTGAGAGGAGTTCTTACGCCCTATTCTTTTCAGCTGAGTGGCAACAAGGCCCTTTAAACCAGAAGTAAAAAGAAGAGCAGGGCTCCGAGAACTCAACACTCACAGATGTGGAAAAGCTTTAGAAACTTTGATTTTATAAATGCGACTTTCGATGGACACTTGTGGGAGAAAATTACCACTGTGATCTTTTCTTGGATACAGTGAACAGCGGCCAGATTGTTTTAATTTCCGAATTTATTAAAATGATTAACCTCAATACTGCAAGTGCATGTACAAAATATTTGTAAAAAATGTTTTTAATGAAACGTTAAAGAACTTACCTCAAATGCTGAAAAAGTCCTTTTTTCATTCTTTCAGTACAAGGAAATACATTGTATCTCAAAAGTATTACAACTCAGCAAAACAATTTAAAACAGTAGTTTGAAAAATGACTGAAAATTGAATACTTTACATATATTTCTATGATCATTTCCTAATTCTTACAATGCCAAAGTCTTTACCAGTCATTGCATAAGCTCAAGCTGCAAGTTTTATTGAGTGAAAGTTTTATTGACCTCTTCCAAGTGGTCACCAGTGCGTGGGCTCGCCACGCCACACAGCTCCGAGGCCCCTAGCTTTAAAAACGGAAATTCAGTTTCCCTGGAAGGCGTCAGCAGTGGCTGCCGAGCGCTTGTGCACACCGGACTCCCAAGGCAGGGACCGCTACTGCGTGTCACTGCTCAGACCCATGGGAAGGTCAGCCTCAAGGACAAGGCCGCAATAAAGTTAAAAGAAACATTATCAATAAGTTACTGAAATGAAGCTTTCAAATGGAGAGAAGTGGGAAATACGATCTCTCATTCCTTTTTTTCCTTAAGATTGAAATTCCTGAAATGGCTACTGTTGGCATCCCGAGAAACAGTTCAAAGTGTGGTCTCTGACCCTCTGCGGGACACTCCAGACTGAGGGGGGAATGAAAGAGGTGACCCTCTGCTCTCTGGTCCTTTCCAGACACAGGGTCTAAGCCTGATCTTCCCTAGTGGCGTGGGTCTCCCTGGTCCCACACAGGGACCCTGCGAGGCCTGGACGCGGTCTGTAAAGTGCTCCGAGTGCCTGGGACAGACCTTGGGGCTGCCCTGCTTCACAGGTGAGGACTCTAGACGGAGCAAAGCGGGCGTGAGCGTGTACTAGGAGTCTGCCGCTGCCTTCACACTGATACCTGAGGGGTGAAACTGCACCGGAACAAAGGAGAACGACTATACAAGACTAAAGGAGCAGCTGAAGAACGGAAGGAGAAAAAAAATCCTCAATTTGAAATCCTTTTAAGAAAACTATTAATTTCTACTTGGAACCCACTGGCAACAGTGTTAAGGAACTTAATTTAAAGGCTGTCCCCGAACCTGGAAACTGGCAGGACTCAATCAGCAGGTAACAGTAAGCACTCGGGCTTTCTCCACTGGACCTCTCATTCTCTGCAGAGTCCTTCTAACATTTTCAAACATGGGCTACTTTTCTACAGACACTACACGAATCCCCTAACTTGGTTTTACTTAGGAACACCGTATATCCGCAAGTACATGTACACATCTCCCAGAAATAAGAGTCCCATTGGCGTCCAACACCTGTTACAGATTTATCTCCCCAAATTCTTTGTCCAATAATTTGTAAAATAATCCAGAGAAATGAAAAGATTGATACTGAACATAAAGCAGTAATCGAAATTTTGCTCATTAAGTTACTTAAAATTAATCTCTCTTCTCAAAGTGCTTCAAAAAAACAAATTAAATCTGACTCTTCCTTTGTTTAATTGATAATATAGTCAAAAACTCTCTGATATTTTCATACATAAACTAACATAAGCCGAGAACGCCCACTGATGCAGTGCTTAAAACTATATATTTATAATCTCCTATTTTATTGGCATGAATATTTCTAAACTTAAAAACCTTCCTGGTAAGTTCTTTTAATTTCTTATGACAAAAATTTCTCACAACACACAAATATTTACAACATATACATTGTTTTCAGTTCTTTACATTGAATTTCAAAGACAACATTTTTATAGGTTACCACAGAACAAAAGCTGTGACTCATGTTTTTATTTCATAAACTATTATAAGTTAAAGTGAATAGAGTTTTTTAATATTCCTTGTAGCATTTTACAAGTGCAACAGAAAACTCGAAGACCCAAACTAAGACAGCTGTCGTTCATTAGATAAATGCTGCTTGTTGTCATCACATTGTTCACAGCAAATTTTTGAAAAAATAAGCACCAATCATTCTTGCAAAGAACAATTTTCTCTAAAAGGATTGAAAAGTGTTAAATACAAGGTCTTTAATTTACATGACAAGCAATAAATACGCTGGATCGAAACTCATCCCGCACACTGTCACCCTCATACATATAACGTACTGAAAAGTCAGCTGTCACGCATGTAATTGTACTTTTTTTTTTTTTTTTTAAAGAAACCAGTCAGACTCCCAACCAATGGTCTGCTATTTAACCAAGGCCACAAACAGTGTGAAACTGACAAAACTCCAAGGGGGAAACATCTAGCAAATAAATGAAAAAGCCAAAGATCATTGCTGGTGATATTAGCATATACTAGAAAACCTTAATATGCTGTCACTATGATTTGTTTTAAATTATTTAGTCATATATTAAAGAGCCAGTCGATGCTCTTCAGGTTAAAAAAAATTGTGTAGCCACATTATTGTTTTCGACGTCCTGTGTGGACAGTTGCAATCACTGTACAGTTTTGCTTGAGCCTTTTAATTTACAACAGGGCTTTACCTCTAACTCAGAATTGCACATAAGAAGGCTATTTAAAAAGTACAATAAAAATCTGCACAAATCAGACTTAAGAAGAGTCAGTACACTGTACACTTTCTACAGTATTATGCTGATAAGGGAAGAAACGAGAAGTGCTGCCGCTAACATGTTTCAGTTGAGGAATAATGGACTGGAATTTTTTTATTTCTTTAAAGTAGTTCCCCCGGGTCCAATGAAGACCAAGAGCTTATGCATTAAGCCTCAAAGACTGATCTTCTCTTCTCCTGGAAGAAATGTCAATATCTATCGAGTCCTTCCCCACGATGAGCCTCAAGCGCTTGGCTGGAGGGAGAGGAATAAAATCATCTTCAAAGTCATCGTCATACTCGTCCTCTTCCGCGTCTCCGTCTGAAGAGGACGGGCCGTCTGTACTCTCCTCCTCATACTGACTGTAGTCATCGACTTCCATCTGCGACCCCAGGAGAGCAAGAGGGTCACTACAGCACACCCCGTTTTCATGAAGGCCGTCTGCATACGGTCCCCTGCTCTCCTCGTCCCGCTTTAGCTGGATTTTCAGTTTCGTAGAACTGCTGCCTGATCCTGAGTTAAATCCATTATTAAGCTTTGCTACATAGAGATTGTTATCGTTTTCATGGTCTTTACTTAACTTGATGCTTATTTTTGAAGAATTCATTCCATCATTCTCTTGGTCATTTGTCTTGCTGCTGCTATCATGGCGCCTACGGAGAGTCAATTTGGGGATCCCGGAGTTATTTTCCAGGATTAACTGTGCATCATACCTTGTGATTCGCCTCTTCTTTTTACTTTTTGCAGTTCTGAAGCTGTCTTTTGTTTTGAAGCCGTCTGACGTCACAACTGACCCATCCACAGGTGAAGGGGCCCAGTCCACGTAGCTGCCGGCCACACCCTCCATGCCACTGTGCTCGTCCGGGTCAGGGTGGGATCCCGTCACATCTGGCACCCCCCCGGCCTGCCCGGGGACATCATGCAGGAGAGTGGATTCCTCTGCTTTTGCCAACTGTTTCACAAGTTTTCCTTGGCGTGACTTCTTTTTTGCAATGCTGCTGTCACTCTTAGGACACTCTGCTTCCCCCTTTTGTGCAGTTTCATGCGCCAGGTCTTCCTGCTGTGTCACAGGAGATGGTTGCTCGCCACTGTCTGGGCAAGGTTCCGACAAGCTGTTTTTATAGCCATCCGGCGTATTTGGTTCAAGCTTGATGTCAGAGGTCTCCTTCAAATTCATTCTCGTCCGCATGGACCGTCTGGTGGTGTACGTGCCGGGAGCGGCCTCCCCGCGCGGGGAGACGCCTCGCCCAAAGCTCTGCCTGTGCTCTCGCGCTGCATGTCTCGTTAAGCACCCACTAGCCATGGCGGCTTGTACTGGTCCCTCTGGCTCCTTTTCTTTTTTAATGGGCAAATTTTTATACAGAACTACTTTAGGCTCTTTAAGTACTAAGTTTCCCATCTCAAGTTTTCTCGAAGCACTCTTCGGCTCCAGCCGTTTGCAATGATTTCTTAATTTTATCTTAGAGAGTAAAGGCTTTGCAGGCTTTTTCAGTTTCTTTGGTACCCTGGAATTATTTATATGAGTTAGTTTAGATGAGGTAGAGTTGGAAGAAGCTGGAATTCTTGACATAGATTGCCTAGTTAATGTTCTGCTCTTGCTGGTCTTTTTCACACCAACTGAAGATTTTCGGCTAGAAGCTGCAAAGTTTAAAAAAAAAAAAAAAGATGAAACACAGCCTTTAGCACAAGTCATACTCAACAAAGCAACACCCCGACCAGCTCTCAGCTATGAAATGTTTAGATTATACGAACATACGGAGGCAGGCAGACCCAGTTCAGTTTCTGCCAGTGCATAAGCACCCCCTACACTGTTTTATGTTCTCTAATTTCTGCCTCTAATTTCTGCAGCATCTATTCATTTGTGAGTAATTTGGTGGTTAAAGAGCTCTTAGCACAGCAGGTACCTAGATTTCACTCTAAGTTTGTCCTTAATCTATCATAACACTGGTCCAAACTATTATGTGTTTCTTTTCCTGATTTAGTATTTTACCACATAAAAGATTTGAAGTGAAGCTAAGTAAAGATCATAGTTATTTTTTTTCACAAATTCTTCTTCAAATTGTCATTTTAAATAGGTTTCTAGAATCCATTACTCATTAACTCCAAGTAAGCACATTATTTGACCAGTAACACAGAACAGAAACACAGTATTACTAACGGGCTCGAAGCGACAAATTCCATCACAGTGGTTTCGAACAAGAAGAAGGGGTCCTAAGAACCATATATTGTTATTCCCAGCAGAGATTCACCCAAACGAACTGCACCATTCTAAGCTGTCCCCTCAGTACTGTGAGGCCCCCGTCCCTCCCATGACTGCCTGGGGCCAACAATCAAACTGAAAGAGGGAAGCAGTGTCTAGAATTACTCTCAGGACAAAGGGGGACAGGACATCCCTCCTCCAGAAAGGCTGCGAAGATCCTACTGGGAACCACCACCTGAGAGCTAATGCAACAGGTGAGGGGCTTTTCAGAAGGCTTACATGCAACTCAAGTGTAAGCTGCTCCCATTGTGAGCCTGACTTTGCCACTGACTTTCTGCCATCTTGCTGTTTTGTTTTCTCTGCACTGACATTTGCACCTATTTTTACAGTATTTCACATGAGTCAATTTCTCAATTAGTCCCCCTCATTCTCCATCTGAAAACCTCTTCCCCATCAGAATACCCCGTTAAATCATTCGGGGGGAAGCTGAGATGGCCAAATAATCACCATCTCTCCCCCAGAAAACAGGGAGAATAAAACAATGAACGTGGGTAAGCCCAGCACACTGCCCAACAAAGACTGTCGCTTACTACACGCTGGAGGGTTGCCAGGGCGACTGCTGTTCCTTCTGCATGGCTAAGCAAGTAAGTCACCATCACCATTAGATTCTATTGAGGAGCAAGAATGAGTAACAAGCATTCCAAAAATATCAAACCACCAAGAATAGAAGGCTCTGCTGTACTCAAGAAGACTGGCTCATAAATGGCCCTGAGGTCCCCAAGCCAGCAGAATTCCCCGGAATGAGACCCACTGACTGAACCAAGAACGTGTATCTGTGTGCACATCAGTGACCATGGCCACTTGTTTGCTGAAAGCAGGAGCACTCAAAGTGAGAACAACTGATGTATATGAACGGGAGTTATACAGAACTTGCTAGAAACTAGTTTTAAAATTTAAAGATATTCAGGGAATTCTTTTGCCAAAGGTGTTCTTTCAGCAGATGTGCTTACTGATGGAAATACACACCGGCGTTCTGTGCTCAGCTTTCTCGGATGGGACTATGGTGGTCCTTTGCTCAGCCTGACTCTTTGAGGACCATTCTATGACCAGGCTTAGTGGTTCTCAACCGTAGTTTTCCTTTCCCCAACCCACTCTCACTTCGCACCTGCAATCAGGTCTACACAATAATCACACATGTATCGTATTCTTGACAGCAATCCCCCTGCAATCTGGATCCAGCCCTCTGAGACAGCCTCTGCCAAACTTGACAGCCTCCTGGTCACGAAATCCAGCGAAGGCTTTTCAGCCCTTACCTCTCTGCAGAATGCAACACTGCTAACCATTCATTATCCCGAAAACCCCTCTCGCCTTGGTCTTCCATGAGGAACACTGTTCTCCCATCTATCCCTCAGACCAAATTCCTCAGGCCTCAGCTGTCCTAGGCTCTCGGGAAACCAGTCTCTGGGTGATAAGCACGCACCCCTCCATGGCTATTCCCATCGATCTGCTGGCAGTTCCCGAACCACTTTCTCTAGCCCGATTCTCTCTGTTACAGATCCATATCGCCAAGTGCCTGCTGGCATCTGGACTGCCCTCTGGGGCTGGCTCAGGGTACGTGCTTCAACTGAACTCACCAGCAAGTCTTATGGCTGCTTCTCCTTCTACGTTCGCCATCTTGGTCAGTACCAGCACCACCCACCCAGCTGACCAAGCAGAAACTGGGGAGCCATCCGTGACGCCTGCTTTCCCTAACCGCCTCACCCTATCGAGCCCCTTGGAGTCCACTCCTGCAATGTCACTGTCTCCCTCTCTCCATTACCAATGCCAGTCTCCTGCCTGACCTATAGCAACAGCTTCCAGCCTTTTCTGGGCTCTCCTACTGTGTTTCCCGGAAAATAAGACCTAACCAGAAAATAAGCCCTAGCATGATTTTTCAGGATGACATCCCCTGAACATAAGCCCTAATATGCGTCTTTTGGAACAAAAATTAATATGAGACCCGGTCTTATTTTCCGGGAAATACAGTATTGCTTCCCCAACACTCCGTCCCCCACCACGGAGCCAGGATGATTTTCCCAGTATGCCGTGCTACCTCTGGGCTTGAAACATCAATAACCTAATGCCCTCAGAATAAAGTTCAAAATTTTAAATTATGGTCACATCCGTTCTTCCCACCTTCTACTCCAGCCATAAACTTTGCTTGTTCAAGTCCTACACTCACCCCCACAGCTTCCTTTATAAAACTCCTCTGCTTGGAACATGCTTCACCTTCTCACCCTCTTTAAGATTCCGCTTAGGAAACACTTCTCTCAGGGAGCCTGTCATGGCTTTCTCCTGCGACAGGCTATCCTTCTTCCCACGTATGTCATGACACCCAGATTCCCCTCACTCGGGCACTTACTTTAATCCATCGGCTGAATCTCATTTGATGGTGATTCTGCCTCTGGGTTCTGCCCCTGCCCCCCTCCGATGGAGTCACCGTTAGCCGACCGCAGCGAACCACTGCCCAAGCACTTCAGCGTTTGTGTTCTAAACAGCACACAACAGACTGTGCTTGATGCTATGTCCTGTTTCCACAGTGCTCACGTACATGGTACGTATTTGTCAGGCTATTCTCATTTGGTCTGAAAAGCACGATCTCATCAAAAACGCAGCTGAAGGTGCTGATCAAGTCACGGTCCAACAAGACAGACAAGCCGGGCAAGAGAAGTGCGCGGAAAGTGACTGAGATGAGCGTGCATTTAAGTGCCCAGGGCTCCTCACTGTCCCCCACGGTCCTGGGGGCACTGTGCAATGGCAGCGACAGCAGGCCCCAGGAGCAGGGCCGTGGCCCACTAAGGGAAGAGGAGCAGGAGACTAAGTGATCTGACACACGTCAGTGGAGGTAAGGCGTGCCTGTGGCCACGCTGGCTTCTGCACTCACACGCCATGTGTGACTCCCTAGTGGCTAGGACAAATCCCAAGTGCATAAACCTAGACAGTAACTGTATGTGGAGAGACACATTCTTAGCAATTACTATACGGTAGGTGCTGTACAAATGAGTACAATCTCAATCCTAATAAGCATTCTTTGAAGAGCTGTTACACCTCAGTGCGGACCAAGCTCACTGGCCTAGTGTGCCTAAGATTGTCCGTCTGGTGGCAGAGACGGGATTTGAACTGCGGTCTCTGGCTCAAGACCCCACATTTTTAAGAACTCTGTGCCACAGTTCTTATGGTGCCAGTCCCAACTTATGGGTAAAGGACCCATGGCATGGCACAATGGTCATTTCAGAGTGTCTTCAAAGTCATAAGGCAGCCCTGTGTGGGCTTTGAGAACTACAGCCAGATACGAGAGCAGCAACATGCCGTGGATGCTTCCTGCGTGGCAGGGCTGCGTCCATGCTCTCTACTGGAAAAGCCCCAGAAACGCGGTCAGTGTGAACCGCAGTAACACAAGGACCACACACAGCTGACGCCTTCAGAACTCGAGCCTTCAGTTCAAGTTGTGCATTCAAGGAGTTTTGCAGGCACAACAAGCGGCTTCCATCTTATGTGCCCAATAGACTGGCAATGGCTGCCCAGAGCAGGCTTTTGGAAAAGCCTGTGAAGCAGCCTGTAGGCTTAGCAGGGAAGAACATTCCGGGGCCAGCCCGGTGGCTCAGGCGGTTAGTGTTCCATGCTCCTAACTCCGAAGGCTGCCGGTTCGATTCCCACATGGGCCAGTGGGCTCTCAACCACAAGGTTGCCAGTTCAACTCCTCGAGTCCCGCAAGGGATGGTGGGCAGTACCCCCTGCAACTAAGACTGAACACGGCACCTTGAGCTGAGCTGCCACTGACTCAGTTGGTTGGAGTGCGTCCTCTCAAACCACAAGGTTGCCGGTTCGACTCCCGCAAGGGATGGTGGGCTGCGCCCCCTGCAACTAGAAACGGCAACTGGACCTGGAGCTGAGCTGCGCCCTCCACAACTAAGACTGAAAGGACAACTTGAAGCTGAACGGCACCCTCCACAACTAAGACTGAAAGGACAACAACTTGACTTAGAAAAAAGGCCTGGAAGTACACACTGTTTCCCAATAAAGTCCTGTTCCCCGTCCCCAATAAAATCTTTTAAAAAAAAAGAAAAAAAAAAAGAGCATTCCGATCCATTAATGGAATCTGTGACAGGCCAGAGAGGGACCAGTCCACTACCTTTGGGACAGGCGCTCCTCAGTTAAAATAACCTCGTTCCGAGTCTTCTGGGTCTTGCACCCACTTGTGGCATCTGTCGTGGCAAACATCCCGTATCACGGCAATGCCTGTGGGGGGTGACCCGGCCTCCGAGGCACAGAGGCCTAAAAAACCACAATCTTCCAAGAACGGCATTGTAGTGCAGGGTTGCGGACTGAATATGTGGACATGGATTTCTTGTTGTCTCCTCTCTCCGGATACTAGAGCGAAGAGTCAAGGTGTGGCTCTTGTGACACCTTTCAAAAAAGGATCTGCATGGGAGGAATAAATAATTTTTCTTCCGACTAGGCAGAAATGTTTCTTTAAAGATAGCAGAAATGCTATTCAAAGAAGGCAGCTCCTGTGTCACTGAATTTTAGACAAATGGCAGGATAAATATGGGCAGCTACGTGTTGGGGGAAGCACGCGAATCTGCCCGCACGACGTCTGCTGACCTCCCTTGGAGAGAGGCTCAGGCAGCTCTGGCTTTGCTACCAGCTACGGTTTCAAAAGGCTTTCTTTCAAACAGGTAGACAGGAGGGTTGAGACACAAATAGAAGAAATACAGCCTGAAAGAATGCATGAGAGAGAGCCTGAACATGGGCAAATGTAAGATGCCTCGGAGATGGCTGGTCTAGGCCCCCAGCTCCTCCAGAGCACTGAGCCACGTCTACCAACTGTGCCACGTGGCCCTCAAAGTTTGTTCCACTAACCCTGGCATTCCTCGAGACAATCATTCTGCAGAAAGGGTAAGCTGCATAGAGTAAGTGCCCTAACGTCAGTGGCCCCAGGAGAGGGCTCAACTTCTATTCTGCAATGCTGAGACTACAGCTCAGAGGTTTCCTTGTTCCCTCTAACCTTTAGAAAATGTCTGCTCTGCATCGCTGCTTATGTACTTGTCCTATGAGGGAGCTAAGGCATACGCTCCCTGAGGGAGGGGCCCGAGTCTCGTACATCTGTTACCTCTTCAACTGCTAACAGGTTTTTAATAAGTATTTGGTTTAATAAATACTCTGATGATCACATGGTAGTTAGCACACTCAACACCTTCCAAAACACGTTTGTATTCCCATCTTTTAAGGTAACTGGTGTACTGAGTTCAGTATCTATCCATCAGAAATATAGTTCATGCACGAAAATACAAAACACCCCCACGAATGTCACAGAGCCATGCAACGTGGACAGCCACGTCGCTCTCTGCACGTTCGGCCGGCAGCACGCTCCTACGTGTTTCTATGTATACCTTTATACACGGGTTTTACAAGTCTCCAGTTTCACCAAGGAACCAGACTCGGAAAACGAACATTGGTTATGCTGCATTTATTATCAGAACCAACAGTCAACAGTGAATGACGGACTAACTGCTCTTTTTCGTCACTTTGGACATGACCCGGAAGAGATACACAGTGCTGCTTTACACTAGAGGTTCTGTCTGGTCTCTGACTCCCAGCAGCAGGTAGGTTCAGAATTCACAGCAGTGACATTCGCCATCGTGGGACACACCCTCCCTTTCCTTCAGGACTTTCTGTAAGGGAGGGGAGCACTCGGTGTTGGGCTGAAAACATCTGGAGGAGAAGAGCCTAAAATAATCAGATCTCAGAGGGGCCTTAAGCGCCACGTGGACATGTGGAGTGCCCAAACAGGCATACTTCGGGGATCCCCAAGTCAAAACTTTAAAACTTTATTCCTGTCGGAGACAAGTCAGACTAAAGCACCTACTACTTTAGTGGAACTAGAGAAAACTGGTGTTACCCAGACGGGAAACAGTAGCAATCAGAATGGTTCCAGGACTTCAAAGCTCCACAAACAGGACGTGCTTTCTTTTGCTCGTTTAGGCTTTCTTCTCTTTTCTCTTTATTCTTCCTTCTCTCTTTTCCCAGTTCCATTAGGTCTTGCCCCCACACACAACTGGTATCTTAAAGCTTGCTTCATTCCTCCTTTTCCTCTCTCTTGCTACTTTTGGTAGCGGCTGACATACCATGTCATAGTACAGTGACATTTAAACTGCTATTTTATCACAATTCTGAGTCTGGTAACTGGTGGTTTAGTGAATGGGTCAGTTCATTCTGAAAAAAGGCAAGTAAGTAGCAAAAAAGCGGAGGCCTTGAGGCCAGAGCTCTGCGCTTCCCAAGCCCATCATCCAGCCTACAGACTGGCCAGGTGCGGGGACACGCGTGTGCCTGGATGAGCCCCCAGTCCTGTCTTCCTGTAGGACCTAACGACCTAATTATAGTGAAACTAACACCTTGATGATGTTTCTCTCAAACCTATGATGACCCTGGCACACATGACGAAGATTTAATATCCAGTCACCAACTACTCAAGAAAAGCAGACAATTCTGTCTCAAATACTGTATTGAATCTGGAGGGGGGATACAGACTGCTTTTGTACTCAAATCATTTCTAGAACCTTGCAATGCTGCTGAAGGGCGTGAGTCCCAGAGTTTCTCTCAATATTTAAAAGATCAAAACTATTGAAGCACGCTTTAGAAAGCAAATTGTGTGAAAACACTTAAAAAAAAAAAAAAAAAAGGATACGTTTATCAAACCTCCCTTACTTACTTGCATTGTTTTTTTCCTGAGTGGTATCAGCGTCAGTGTTAGAGCTGACAGATTGACTGTCTGAATTTTTGCTGCTGTCACCTAACTTTTTAAGCCTATTTAAACGTTTATCTGTTTCTCTGAGTCCATATTTGCTATTGATAACAGGAGCAGGCGCAGGCAGTCCCACTCTGGATTTAAAAGCACCAGTTCCCCGTCTGAAAGAGAAAACAGTATACGTTAAACAAACAGCGTACTCTCACAATAACCCCGGCTGCTGAGGGCACGTGGCCACATCACATCAACAGATGTGACGAACCGATGAGGCATCAGTCGTCACTGGAAATCTGCCAAGCCTAGGACTCTCTAAAGAAATGAACTATGTAGATACAATCAGCACACGAAAAATTCTAGATAAAACAAATTGTTATGACTATTGTCAATTGTTAATTGCCCATGTGGAACTACTGGACCCTGTAGAATTTCATTACGGAGGTAAAAATAAATAACTAATTCTTCAATTTCAAAGCTGGTTGTTGCAATAGTTAGGTCTAAATTATAGCTTAAATAACCCACCTGTTAGTTATACTCTAGCTGTGTTCTGCACAATTTAACACTACATTACTGATTACTGAGAATGAAGGAATTAAAAAAAGAAACCAGAGAATTTCCATAAATTAAGTCATTACTTAGAGCTTAATGTTAGATATAAACAAATCCTAATTGAAATTTTATATAAGGAGGCCAGACTATATTAGAGAAAATCTGACTTTTAGAATAAAAACTGTTAAATAATTCCTTTAAAGTTATTGAAATAAACATAAATGACCATAATTAAATCAGTAAAATATTACTGAAGAAAATACATTAAAAGACTCTCTTTTAACCACTGGATGAGAATGAGTTCTAACTGCTTTAATTAATATTTGTATAAATTCTTCTGAAGTGAGGGTTCCTCAGAAGAGGGTCTCGTAAACTTCCTTAATGAAACCAGCTTTGCAAATCTTTGCTTGGTTCACTGTATAAAAGAAAATTTCTCTCAGCTCTATTCAAAATAGTAGTAAATGACACACTAATGAAGTTAACAAAAGCACTACATGCTGCATTTGAGAAGAGGGAAATCTCTTTGGCCTAAATGGCCTTCACTGAAGACTTGCTTTTTATTGGCCTTCGCTTGTTAAAGAGAAGCCACATAGTAACAGCTTCTGGAATTGTGGCGGAATTGTGAATATCCTCCAGAAGGAGGGCAATCTTGCCCTCCATGAAAACCGTGTAACTCATTTCCTTCAGGATTTTCTCCCCCGAGAAATCAGTGTCACCTCCTGCTCAGGGACAACAGAATTTTACTTGATCTGCCCCCTCTTTTAACCCTTACTGCTAGGGAACAAGATCTAAACCTAACGCAGAAACTGTTTTTGGTAAGTAAAGTGAGCTTTCTTCACCTTCCCAGAATGGACCTGGAATTCTACTTTTATTAATGCTTTTGTAAAAACAACAACAAAACACTTATGGTGGGACTGGCTCAATTCTTTTTTCAAAAGGTGCACTAGAAATCGCTGTAAAATCCTCTATGTAACTTCACCAAGGCAGGCAACCAGTTACACTCCAATCCACCCCAAAATGTACTCAGAAAGTAAATTCGTAAGTCTTATAGGCTATTTTATTTCATATAGACTAAGAAAGTAATTATTTGCAGATATTCCATGCCTTTTAACCATAACTTATAACATCCCTGATTTATTTCTAGAAAGATGGGCCATACTTACAGTATGCTTAAACACAAAATAAATGACTGTGCTGGAATCATTTTATCTGGTTATTAGAGTTTTTAAAGTAAAACCCTACCACTCATCTGCTTTTCTGCTTTCCTCATTTCTTCTTTTTAGCTTATGAACTTAACACATGCTCATGCTTGCTGCAATCAGCAGAACAATCCTAGGCTATAGATATACATATAGATATACATGTCAGCCAAAGCTGACAGCATTTCCCAACCCCGTGTCCCCAAAGCCCCGAGGTACCAGTGTCAACCCTCTGCCAACACGTCAGCTTCCACTCCTTTCACCATAGTCTACACACCTATTTACATCGTTATTGCTTTTTAAGCAAACAAAGGATAGTACTATACACTTACTCAGCACCCAGCTTTCTTATCATTATATCATGGACAAATAAACCTGGATTGAACGTATGTCTTGACAAAGCTGTACTATTTACATAGAATAAATATTCCATAATGTATCAATCATGCTCATCAGGGATGACTGAAACCTGTGGGGCATTGAGGTTTTGCCCGCCACCATGAACACTGCTGCCGTACTGTTCTTGCAACCAAACCCTTGTTAACTAGTGTTTGTCTTTCCACCGGATAGGTTCTTCCATATGGGACTGACTGCTAGGTAAATGGGTGCACTTATTTTTAACAAACATTGCCAGATTACTTTCCCCCAAAGTGACAGCAATTCACGGCCCTAATTACACTGTGCCAGTTTCTCCATATCCTCACCAGCAGTAAGTATACAGTGTACCTCTTCAATTGTGCCAATTTGACAGTGAAAATGAACACCTAATTATTGTTTTAATCTCCTTGTTGACGGCCATATCATTTTCTTTGCAGCATCTTCCTTACCTTTCTTTTCTATTGGAGTCTGTCTTTTCCTTATGAGCTTACAGGACCTTTTTGTTATTATATTAACTTTTTGCCATATGGGTACATTTTCCCCCCTTCAGTTTATCATTTCTTCGACTTTACTTTCGGCCATTCAAAAATTTTCATGTTCACTGTTTCTTGTCTTAATTCTTTCAAAAGAATTCTACTATCCCAAGGTTAGACATATATTCTCCTAATTTATTTCCCTGATAGTTCTGCATTTTTTAATTTACATCTTTAACCCATCTGGATATGGTGTGAGATGGGGGTTTAGCTTCGTTTCCTTCCAGGTACACAGTGAATCACAGCTGACTCCTGACAACATGAGGGTTAGGGGCACCAGCCACCCATATAGTCGAAAATCCATGAATAACTGAAGTCGGGCTTCCACATATGCAGATTCTCAACCGTGGATCAAAAATATGTTTTCCAACATCATACTTGCCTCTATTTCAGGACTGTATTATGTCCGCTTATCTATTTGTCTATTCTGGGCCAATACCATCAAGTTTTGATTATGGTAGTTTTCATAGTAATTTTTAATATCTGTCAAGGCAAATCTCCCCTAAATTTCTATACTTCAGAAATGTTTTCTTGGCTATCATCAGACATACTTTTATATAAGCTTTAACACAATTTGGTCCCTCATTAGATTTTATTCCTCAAACCTTCTCAAGTGAAATCTGCAGACCTTACTTAGGAATGTATTACAATCGCTATTGTGTCAGGATGGTCACAGCCCCGAAATATGCATCAAATGTGTCCTGGCCACATCACCTGTGATCTCAGTGCCTTTGTAAACATTCTGTCCACTTGCAATTCTTCATTGGGCCACTGCTCCTTACCCTTCAGCTCCTAGTGCAGTGTGTGTGTGTGTGTGTGTCCCTTGCACCACACTGCCCTCACAGCTGGCACTGTGCCAGTCTTGTTTACCATGAACATGTAGGTCTAACGTAAAGGAACTAACTAGCCAGTTAATATCTGATCAGTAATTGAATGCATTCTTTTGACCAGTCTTATCCTTTCACCTAATTTCTGGAAAGGCAGAAACAATTGGTGTTCCTGGGAATTTCAAGAATATTCACAGCCAGTCTTTAAGTCAAATTGCTTAAGTATCTGACAATAACCATGCCTACCGTCCTGCATTCAGCCCTTCCAATTAGAAGGATTTGCACATTTCTACTTATTGCTTACACTAAGACTCGGTGGGATTATGTCCACATTACCACGGAGAAACTGAGGCTCCATACAGAGAACTAACCTGTCCAAAGAACGGGATGATATGTGCAGTTCTGATCTAGAGAAAAAGCTGTTTCAGGGCTGGAGTGAATCCTATGTGTGTGGTTACCTTTTTCAGGGCAGCCTCCAAAACATTATTAGCATATTGTTTGCCCCATTCAATCATTCATTTACCAAATATTTATCAAGCACCGACTAAATACCAGGTACTGTTTTGAATGCTGGGGATACAGCCGTTAATAAAAAAGGTAAAAATCTGTGTCTTCCCGGGGCATCCCTTCTAACGGGGAAATAACCAGAAGGTACTTCATATAACTACACAGCTAATATCGGAGTATTAACTGTGCTGTTCTACATGATGTATATGAAACGTCCTCACAACAACCCTGAAGCTGTGCAACAACTTCCAATGTTACCCCACTTTACAGATGGGGTAACTGAGGCACAAAAGCAGCTCAGCTGCCCCAGACCACACAGCCAATGAAATGCAGTCACAGGACTCCATGCAGGCAGCCCACACTGGATGTGAGGCAGCAGCTGCTACGTAAGTAACTACGCTGTCTCTATAAAGCGCTTGTAAAGCAGTATTCAACTATAATTAAACTACTTCATAGGTTAAAGGGTCTTTCTGTGGGCTGGTCAAAGATTTAATTAATGTTTAAACCATTTTTTATATAGAAAAAGATAAACTGTATCCTCCTCACCCACTACACCAGGGGAACCTCTGGCTACCCAGAAAGAGGAAAATGGGGCTTCTAGGGAACCCAATAGCTCTCCCAAGCATGACTGGCTGTAGGCTGGGTGTTTTAAGCTGGAGAAGCAGCACTACCAGCTATCTCTGCTCATATGTGCAGAAGTCCTAGGGAGTGAAGGCAGGCTGACCTGGGTGCAGGTACTCGAGTTTCTGAACCAGCAGTGTGGGCATGTTGCTAGTTCTCGCTCTCACAGGGAGGCTGGGAGGACTGAATGAGTCTTGATGAGAAGTGTTCAGCGCCATGCAGGGCATGTAAACGGGCTCAACAAACCCAGGTTCGCTCCACCACGCGGCCTATGCCACCTTGCGCTGCCTCGTAATGGGGCCTTCCTGCAGCTCCAGCCCAGCCCAGCCTGTACACACACTTCCTCTGTGAGCTCTCGTCTGCAGGCGTCACCACAAAGACTGATGTGAACAAGCATCCTGCTAAGGCAAGTCTGGGGGTTTCTACAAGGACTCCAGAACCCTGATGGGTCACACAAAGAGGTTCTTCACTAAGTGACAGGGCTTAGGAATTATGAAGAGTATGTGCAGCAACACAGAAAAATCCCAGAGGACACAAGACAACTTCAGGGTTGTTTATATGACTGTCAGCGGTTAAACTTTACTTGGCCATTTCTGGGGCAACCCCACCCTGGCAGAGTGAGTGTGTGAGTGTGTAAGAGTATGTGTGAGAATGTGCATGTGAGTGTATGTGTGTGTGTATGAGTGTGTGTGTGAATGTGAGTGTATGTGTGTATGTATGTGAATGTGAGTGTGTGTATGTGAGTGTGTGAATGTGAGTGTGTGTGTGTGTGTGAATGAGTGTGTGTGTGAATGTGAGTGTGTGTGTGTGTGTGTGTGTGTGTATGAGTATAAGGTATTCCTCATTTCTCGTTCTCTCCTTAAGCACGTCTGAATTCTGTTCCACTCCTAAGAATAACATCTGGTAACAGTACGATGTTAGAAGGTCAGGTGCCAGTGTCCCCCAACAGCTCCGCAGCCTCTGATTTTGTTTATTCATACGGCACTGGGTGCGATGCTACAGACCGTAAGACTACCCCTGCATTTCAATGAGAAGATAATGCGATTTATAGCCCACAATCATCACGTGGTGAGAACATAAAAGCCGGAATCATAACACTTTACCTTTCACAAGTGTAACACTCGCAGAACTCATTATTTTCTCCAAAAAACCCATCTCCATAATAACAAGAAATTTCTTCTCCAGGTTCAATATCTCTTAGAGCCTTCACACACGCTGTATCGCGACCAGTTGACACAAACTGAAATAAAATGAACTCACTGAGAAACTTGCACTTGAAGCAGAAACTAACTACTTGAGATAAAAAAATTTTATGCTTACCTTACAGTTAGGTCTGCAATCTGAAAAATGTCCAAAAGATAAAGTCAATTAACTGTAGATAAGATCTGAAACACGAACAATTACAGAAATCTGAAATAAGCTTTCCATATAATTTTATGACTTTTGAGAGGTGTTTAGGTCTCAAGTAAACTACAGGAACATTTATTTTAATAATTTTGGGGGGGAAATTGTACTTCCAACCCTCCTTTAAAGGAAGATAAAGGTCTTACTAATTTTTAGCAGTACTGCCCGACACGAGAGCTAACACCTGAGAAATGTCGCTTACCATGGTTTATAAATGCAGCGGGACCAAGCCAGAGCTGAGCACAGTTTTTCCTTGTGGAATACATGACACTGAAGTCGTTTTCTCCATGTCTAAGTAGCATGTTCTCCTCAATTTCTGAAAGTTCGGCAATACAACCCACCAGTAATTCTATTTTGTCATTTCGTTTCCTATTTAAAATATGTGATGTTAAAAATTACTAGTAATTATAAATAATAAGGCTGCTTTTAATAAACTAAGCCTGCCCAATAAATACCAAGAATGGAGAAGACCTCGCCATGCGTGTTGTAGCTGGTGCCCTTGAACCCCCACCTGGAAGCCACGGGTCCCTGTGCCGCTGCCTTGTCCTGCAGGACGGGCCCTGGGCTACCTATGGGTCGGAGTCCCCTGCGGCCCCTGGCCTAGTGTCTTACAAACACAAAGAACTCAGATGCGTGCTGCACTAACTCAACTTGCTGACACTGACGAAGGAGACAGGGACAAGTAGTGGCAAAGGGTTATGAGGACCGGGAATTGGGTCTCCGCCCTCTAGAGCAGCACTGTCCCACAGAAGCGTAAGGCAAGAATCTCTTAATTTTCTAGCAGTCATATTAAGAAAGTGAAAAACAGGTGGAACTACCTTTAGTAATATATTTGAACCCAATATACCCCAAATACTGTTTCAACAGGTAACTATAAGAAATATTAAGGAAAACGTAATTTAATATAAAATCTGGTACATATATCACATATACAGCACTTCTCAGTTCAGACGAGCCACATGTCACTGCTCGAGGCTACTGTACACAGTGCAGCTGTCCCCAGACCCTGAGACCACAAACCTCCACACCCACCTACAACACAGGCGTGCCACCAGCCCACGACAACACGCACTCATGTGTACACCACCCAAGCCTGCGGGTGATGGGCTCTGCCCACTCCATTGGCCTGTGCTTGACCCTAAGCTTTCTGCTATAAAAAATAGCGGGGTGGTGGTGGGGGAGGGGCTACATGTGTCTTTGGGAGAAAAGGTAGGGAACAGGCATCAGAGGAAAGACGATATGGTCACATATTCCCTCTTTAATGTATGGCTGTCATCCATCCTAGGGGGGCTCAACTTGACTACTTTTATTTAAGCTGGCACATATGTCTTTTTTAAAACCGGGAACGCACCAGGAAGTTCCCACCCGTAAAATTCCTGGGCTCACGAAGGCTTCATGCCCAGCCTTTCGTCTAAGCCAGTACAGGACCGCCTATGGAAGCCAGGTTGTCCAGCCCTGGCACCACTAACCTTTCAGCCTCCCATCACTGAGCAGGCCCCCAGACTCAACAAGAGGAAAACAGCAAGCACTGTGGCTTAGACACAGGATCTGATTCAACTCAGACTTCTAATTCCAGTCAATGAAGACCGGGATAAGGAACAATCGCTACGCCCCGGACATTGGGCCAACGCAGCAGCACCGCACTGGCTCCTTTAGGGGGAGCTCTGGCTTCATTCCTTCCCATGACTCTCTCGGCACTTGAACAGTAATTTAAGAGAGAATTTTAAGCACAATTGTTTATGGCTTTATACTAGTATAATAGTTACCACTCTTTCGTTGCAACTATCTTGGCTCCGTTTTGTTCTGATGAGTATCTATTACAAGGCAATATTTCAAATCCACTATCAGTTGCAAACATTCGCAAGTAAATGAACACCTAAAACAGAAAAAATAATTGATATTACCTTTAGATTGTTTATCCTGCTAGACTTTCTCAGAATTATAAAAGCAAACCAGCAATATAAAAAACTAAAGATCATTAAGTAACAAACTGTGCTGGTATTTTAAAATTTCACATATCTGAGTACCTAATGGCTTGGCTGCGTTACTCGAACAGTTCCCAACAAATCTCACTTCCAGATGACAAAGTTTTCTCTTTGGATAGTCATGCAAGTGATCTTATATGTCATTAGATCTTCATACGACTAGTTTCATGGAAAACTGATTTAAAGTTTCAGTGTTCACTAAAATTCAGGCTTTAGTTTTCTGTACTCTTATCCAAACAGATAAATAGTATTAATCTTATTAATAAACCTACATGTTCCTTGAATAATTTCTCCTGCATTTTGTTCTTGTTCAGAAAATAGTGCCGCGCCCATTCGCCTGAAGTCAAACATTTGAAGGCTTTTTCCAAGTGCTCATCTTTCTTAAAACGTTCAATTACTTCCTTTAGTTCTTCTTGCCTTCCTTTAATAGGTCGAAATCTGAAAAAAAATAAAAACAGTGACTTTAGTTACCCGCCATCATCTTTAGGCCACTGGTAAGAGATCTTGAGAAAGAGATAATCACCTAAAACCCGCCAGACCGAACAAAAGAGAACACGCAATAATCTTGATAATTCCTACTTAATATCGATCACCAGGAAAACGTAACTTCTCTGTCTTCAAACTGCATTTTAACACTTTTATTTCACTGTTAGCTCATTAACTGAGAGGTGACCAGATGATTCAAACAAACGTCTGACTCAGGCTTATACCAGCCGTCTCCTTCAGAAGGGACAAAACGAAAGACCTAGAACAGAGCTCTAACTGAGTGTTAGGATGACAAGAATTTTTTAAAACATGCGAAATCAAGCCAGGAGAGTGTTTGGCCATGAGCTTCAGAAGAACGATGAAGCAAACAAAACCATGCCATAAAAAAGAACATTCTTCATGTACACAGAAAAACCCCAAACTAAGTATCCCAATGGGTCCTGAAATACATCTTGATGTTCTAACACCAGGTCAAATTAATCTTTGACAACTACATTCAGAAAACACAAAGAGTGCAAAGAGTACAACTCTAGCAACGATATTACTATGCTGGTGATGTAAAGAAAAACTGTTGGGGTAGAATTTTAAAAGGCTTCTACTGTAAAATGGGCTATGATGACTTCATAATATTACATTTCTAATCATATAATAACACCTGATACATTCATGGTCCAAGTAAGACTTAAGTTTGTAAGCCCCTCATTCTAAAGTTGTAGTCATGATAAAATATGTGTACTATAATTAAAGGTACTTGGATCTTAATTTTAAAATTCCTTTTCATGCCAATTTCATTTGGCTTATTTTCCCAAATAAAGTTCTTCCTAAACATCCAACCAAAAAAGGAATTACAGACTGCTATTCAAATAAAATACATTAAGAAAAAAATATTAATGGCACAGGAGAAAAAAATATTTGAACTAGTATGCTTCTTACTCTAACAATTAAAATTGAGCACCTCATAAAATTGAAAATGCTAAAATTGAGATAAGATCTAGCACAAACTCCAGGAAAGGAAGCACTGAAGCAGCAAAATGTTTTTCTAGATAAGCTTCCGTAAAATATATTCATAACATTTCATAAGATTTTAAGCCACAATACTTCACCAAGGATTATTTATTAGGTGTTGTGTACACAGGTGCTATGGTGAAAAATACGATAGAAGACATGGCCGCTTCAGTCTCATTGACTGACATCTCATTTTCCCCTCCAGGCCAGTTCTATTTTTAAGGTGTACATGAACAATGAATGTTACAGTGTAAGAAACTCCACAAGGGGAAATTTAACCAAGACATGCACATGCATCAAACAGTTAAACAAGGCATCAGTATGCAAATGCATGTTAATATGATACAAACTGCATTGCCACAGCACATGATGGTAAATATGGAGATCAGAAAGCGTAGGATCTGTTTGGGAAGGAGTTTGGGAGTTGACATCGATATGGACAACGCGGAGAGTGGTGAATTCAGTTTTCCAAAGAAAATGCCGAATATTACTATAGGCAGGAAAGAATCAAAAGAAGGCAGGCACAGTGAGAGGAAATCTGAGCAGAGGATCCCAATAACGGATAGATTCAGAGAGATGAACAGAGGCTGAGGGAAATCAGCAGGCCAACAATAGCAAAGGAAAGTACTAGAACAAGGAAGAGGGAAGACATGAGGTCCAGAACAGGTATAATACTGTTTCCTGGACAGTATCTCTAGAGGTCTTAAGATACATAATGCATGCTGACACCTCCCGGGATTTGCTAGCTACAGACAGGCTAGTTTCGGTAAGCTCTCACAGCTGTTATGCAGAGCTATCTAAGAGCTGAAACACATCCCAGAGATATCATACGAACAAACGGACAATGCCTTATTTTCCATTTTCAATTAATCAGCATGCCAGCCACAACAGACAGATGGGTGGAAGTCTTTTAAACAATTTAGAATATCTTTAGATTGTTAGAATATGATGTCAGAGAACCACCACTAAAATAATCTAAAGATGTGCAGAATTGTGGCAGTATCTAAACTTCCATACAGCTATAATAGTAAACTACTTATTTGTAGATACCACAAGTGATTTTTGTCAAGATTGGGTTTTGAAACCCTTCTTGCGGCAACCCTACACTGGGGGTTATTTGCAAGGCAGGAGAGGTTAGGACAACCCAGCATGTGGTAGCTAAGGCACACCACTTCCAGCAATACAAATAGGAAATGGCGGGAAAGGATACCCTGTATTTTTTGTGCAGTGAACAGAAAAGCAATAGTTCACTAGGAGCAAATACAACGAACAATCCACGATGGTGGTGCCAAGGCTACAAAAGACAGAAAGAGCCAAACAATCTTTATATGTTCAATGTGGAGCTACCAGTGGTGACACCCTATTTTTAAATAACTGCATGGCTCGACACAAGCCGTTATTAGCAAGCAAGGCAGAGCCAGGGATAAATTCACCTAAAGCTTTAAGAACAGGAGAGAAGAATAAGTCACAGACCTGGAAGGGACACTGGCTACTCCTGATACGCTGTATGTGTACTCCCCATTTCGGAAACCTGTTCCTTTCTATCTAAAAACGCCTTTCAGTCGGCCTTAGCTTTGTTTCCTCTTTGCTGACGATGCCAAACAATTTACATACTAAAACCAACACAAAATAACCAACTCTTGCTATAGTACTATTCTGTCTTCCACGTTTCCTGTGCTGACTTTTGTTTCTGCTTTCTTGACTTCTATTGGCTCAAATACAAACAAAACCCTCAAAACTGTCACATGCTACCCCCTAACAAGAACCTTCATTTACTTAAAATGTGATTTACTGTCAAAACTTACTGTCACAGTTGGCTGCTATAGGCGTGAAATGACAGTGAGGCAAAGGAAGAAGAAAATGGTTCTGGGTGCAGACAGGAAGGGGAAAAGCCAGTTGTTTTCCGTAATCCTAAGAACTACATCAAAGGCACCTGGCTGACAGTTCAAGTCAAATCCCATTATAACAAATACTGCGGGGAAATAAAAATTATTTAATAACATAAGAGTGTTACAACGATTAGGGCCAGAGCAAAAGGTACTGAGGACCGCAGAAAAAACTGAACTACTTTTCTATTATTGAGTAGAAAGATACCCTCTGTCCTCTCCTTAATCACGACTGCTCTAAATCTCCCACACAAATCGCACAAAGCTCTCCTTACCCCCCAGTTCTTAAAGCTAGAAGAAAATTCAGACTATCTAAAACGACCCCCTCTGTCCATAAAACAAAATCAGGCCCAGGGAGGGCTGGTTACTGGATGGACCGGGCCTGTGGGTCAGGCCTTTCTGGAACCTGCTCTCTTCCGTGGACTCTGAGGCCCTCTTGTGTCGTTTCAGGAGGACAACAGGCTCTGCCCTGCCTTTGCATTGTGTGCCAGTGGAGCCCAGCCAGACAGGGCGGCTGATATTCCCACAATGCAGCGAAAGGGGTGGCCACATATGAGTACTTTCAGATTTAGTACCGGGGGGTGGGGGTGGCGGGGGGGGAGCGTGGAAGGGGAGGCATGAGAAACAAGTATCTGGCATGTCCAAATCAATATGCTCCTCCTCCCTCTCTTAACACAACATTTATTACTTAAATAAACCAAACATTTATTTTTCTCTTCCAACACCTCTGATCAATGGCTGCTGTAAGAAATAAAAAAAAAAATATGTCATTTACCATCGTTTCTTATTAAAAGGGGCAGAAGAAAACATATGAATGCACACTCCCACACACCTGTTCCCCACTCTTTCCAGAGACTCACTTCCTAGGTTTTCTTGCTATTTGGTTTTTCGGTTTCCAAACCCAAGAGACCACTGTGGCAATGAAGGGAAGTTGTAGATTTGTCTATATTAGCTGCACTAGTGCCCTTCCATTAGCACGTACAGTCAAGAGCAGACTGGAGGGAGGGACAATGAGGAGGGAGACAGAAAAAAGGAGCAAGGGAAGGAGAAAGGAAGAGAGAGAAAAATGCTCAAATATTTAAGCTACAAAATAAGAAAACCATGAGGCAACGCTGTGAACACCTTTCCCCTGTGATGAAGGTTTAACTGTCGCCCCCGAGAGGAGGAAACCCTACAGCTCTGTGTTCGTTCATTAGTTCATTCCTTCTTCACCTAGAAACAAACCATCCCCGGAAACATACCTGGCTGAGTCCGCAAGCAGCGCTCAGCTTGTCCCATGGAGGGAGTGACTCCTGATCTTTCGATGAGTGATTTCTCCTAAAATTCCCGTTATGGAGTACAAGCGGTTTTTTCAATATAGATATTACTGAGACCAAAGTATTTTAAAAGGTTTGCAAAATGTTCTAAAAATCATGTTTATGCTGACACCTCCAATTACTTCCCAGAAAAGAACATTATCAAGGCTGCGAGAGGTTAGCGGGCATCTTATTATTGTTTGTAATGCACTCTACCTACCTCACAGGGTTGTTGTGAGGAAAACTGTCAGATTTTGAAAAATGCCTTGAGCTCCTCGAAGGAAAGGCGCTATAGAAATGCAAACACAAACAACAACAATAAAAAACTATTTGTATAACTTGTAATTTCTAGACAGACTTATTATATTAGTTGTAGCAGAAATCCTTAAAACACTGTGATATTCAAGAACTTTATGAAGCCGTGGGTAGGCTCAGCATGATACCTAAAATTCTTTTCTTCCCATATAACATCATTTTACCATTGATTATGTTATGTTAGAAGGTCTAGAAATTTCTTTACGCTTTCCAGTCAAGCACTTCAAAGTGACATTTAAAGTGATTTATAAATTCATGTCCAACAGTGGATATGAACAATGAAATACATAAATAAGTACAAGACAAAACAGATGGTTACAGCAGCAGAAGGACAAGGGCTGTACAGGCTGAAGTCTGTATTAGAGAAATCAAGAAGAGTTAAAAAAAAAAAAAAAAGTGCCCTAACTCTTTTCCCTTCTTTATGTTACTTCCTGCTCAGCTCACTGCTCCCCTGAGACTCCCCACGCTTTAGTATACTGTGAAATCTCTGGGTGAAGCAGCCTAAAAAACGGGGCATTACTGAAAGCCTCTGTCCTTGCTTTACGATCTTCATTCATCTCCCCACTCTGATTTTTAAAAAATCAGAGGTATTACTAACAATTCTATTCTCTGGCTAAAAGGAAGAAATTAAGTTTCATAACTGACAAACGTAACTAAATCTATTTCCCAATAAATCGAAATTACTATTGTGGTTATACTATTTCTAGGTATTCATGCTACCACTCGGACTTACTTGTTAGTAAATATAGGCATATATTAAGATGAAAACATGTGCATTCACAATATAGCTAGTTTGGGAAATTCTCAAATCATTCAGCATCTACTGTTTCTGAATACAGTTCCTGGTGGTACACTAAAAGAAGTCGAAGGAGGAAAAACGGCATAAAAAAGAGAAACGAAAAACTGACAATCAAATTACAGATGCACAAACACGAGAACAAAGAGACCACTTATACAAGAACACACAGACAGCTTGGAGAATTAAAATGCAAGCTCCAATCGTATCATTGAGTCACTTCTTTTGTACCCCAAAGATACAGAAGTCTGTAAACTACTAACTTAAGAAATATTTATGGTTACTCAAATAAAGCATTATAGATTTTCCTTATTTTCTATAAAATAAAATATTTTCTTTGAAAAATATGTAAGTCAACATTCTGGTAAATTCTTGCTCAAGAGATGAAGCAGAATGGATAGTTTTATTTTCAAACAAACCCATTAAGATTAAATGAAAATGTATGCCCTTCACTGAGATTAACAAGCTTCAGTAATAAAATTCTGTGTATTCCCCAAATGTCAGCTTACAAGAGCCTGTTGAAGTACCTTGGAAATAAACATCTCTGGTGAAAGGCCAAGAGCTTTCCCTGATCCAGACACATCAGCTGCCCGGCCACAAGGCCTGAGGTGCCGCCCCTGCTGCCAAGCCAGCTGGTCTCCTCAGGGAACACTCGGGCTACCTACACCATCGATGGCCACTGTCTGAGAATAAACGGTGCACTGAAAGTAGGCGTACACGTTTTCTTCTGCATGTTTAACCAGTTTTCATTTTAGATCCTTCAATTTCTATTCATAAAAAATTTTATGTACTGGATGCATTTTAACTTAGGGATACTTGGACCTAGTAAGGTCTTGAGTTTTAATATTTGCGTGGCAATCCTAAACTTTACATTTTAAGGCTACGTGTTTGTAAGTGAACCCTAGGAAACTACTGGTAAGGAACTTTTATCCACTTATCACATAACAACGAAGCTTGGCAGGCCAGACGCTTTAGGACCCAGCTACCGCTAGTCAGGAGCGTGTCAGAATTGGAGACCCTCAGGGTCCCCCCACCAGCTATTGAGTCAGAACCTGCATTTTTAACAAAATTCCCCACGTGACTCATACAAATTATGAGAAACCGTTGTCATGGAGGATTTTTAGAAAACGGGTTATTTCCTATCGCAGAAGGCCACCAACAGGGAGCCCTTCACCCTCTAGAACAAAGCACGGGGGGTTCTGAATACTCGATGTCTTTCCTAAGCCACTAACACGTTTTTTGTAATTTTGATGGGACGCTTTCTAAGATGGTTTATGCTCTCCTACAGTTTACTGTACGAGGCATAATGAACATAATCTAACACTTTCTTGATGACTCCAGGTCATAATTACGGACCTTTGAAGTAACCCCCTGAATGCCACCAGGCTGTTATGTGAATCAGTGATGTACGTTTCTTAACTCAGAAAATAAAAACGGCTAAAGGGTGACTTAAGTACTATCAGGGTTCTTTAGACAGTGAGCACTGGTCTCTTACGTTCACTGGAGAAAAAGGGAAAATAATGCAAATTGGATTTTAGTTGGACACTAGGGCATCTAATCCTGCTGATTTTCCAGAGAACAGCCATCCATCTGCCTATTTAGAAAATTTAGATATCTGCCCCTCTCAGGCCGGAAACTAGTTAAGTAATCTCTCAAGTCCATCTCAACTTTTCACTTCATTTTAATGAATAAAGATACATGATGACAGGAACTTACATGAAAATACCAGAGGCACATTTTTACCCGAATTACTTCTTTCTGGATTTAGAATGTAATTAATAAATGACTCACACAGCATCTTGTTTGAACTCTAGCAAGGGGATAGAATTAAAAGGGGAAGAAAGTGGGCACAAGATTTTCCTCTAATCACCTGTACTCACCAATTTCTACCCCCCACCTAATCATCGGTGACTAGCTACCTGGTGATCAAGTCCTTCTAGAGCAGTCGCTGAAACCTCAGTGCCAGTGTGACAGAAGTAAGAGTGACAGCGGCTCGGAACTTGCTCTACACTCTAAATGCCTGTGCTTTTCCATCAGACTTGGAAACCCTTTGCCATGGAAGTTAAGAGATAAAGAAAAGTTGTAAAGCTCTGACATAGTGTTTGGTGGCAGTCAATTATGAAATTATTTAAGAACCTTTTGGGGGGAAACATGATGTTTAAGAGAATTAGAATAAATTTAAAGGATGACAGATTTCAAGAGTGGTGTAGTAATATTTTATATAGATGACATCTGATACTCAATAAAGCACTTACACATCTATTTTCTTATCTGCATACTGAATATAAGCGCATGTCTTTAAAAATATTCACTTACTTAGCTGAATGCTTAGCTAAATCTCAAAGATTAAACATGACGACAAAACTCCCTATGTATAGTGGCAATTAAAAGAAAAGTCTGCAATTAAAAGAAAAGTCTGCAATAAAATCATGAAAAAAACCTAATGTAACCTACTTTCAGTAGGGAAAAAAAAATCACATACATTTTCCAGGTTTTATAGGATGCGTGTAAGATTTTTCTTTCAGCTAATTATCATCAACATTTAAAATAGAATATAAAGATGCTCCTCCAGCTTTATATTTTAATAGAAATATCCTGAGATAAAATAAGAACACAGAATTAAAACTGACAAGACTCTTAGAAGCTTCTGTTGCTTTTCTTGGTTCACATATAGAAAATCCTTCTATCGGAAAGAACTTTTCTTTAACGTCATTTTAAATTTTGAATAAAAGTAAAATTAGCCATCTATTTTCTTAAATTCAACATCATCTGTTTCATCAGGATAAAGACTTAAAATTACCTAGTATTCATTTTGTGTGTTTGAAAACCTAAATAGGGATCAAGAACCAAACTGGTTGCTAGGTCATCGTTTTCACAGAGCTCCTTGGCAGACATTCCAGAAGATGGTACATATCGACTCTGTCCTTCGAATCCTGAATTACCATTACCTGTGAAAAGGAAAAGAAAAGTAACTCAAACTGAAAACTACTTAAATCTACCTTAAAAACCTTTAGCTTCATTGCCCATTCAAGCTACTGTAGTAATCAAGAACTGAAATCAGTTTTAGTAATTAAGAGTTTAGTACCTTTTGCATAAACATAAAACCAAATGCAGTAAACTAACCTAATTGTTGAGAGTATTTTGGTTAGCAGATAATATTATCATGTTTCCCAAGAACAGGGTCTAGACAGTTGTGAGAATCTTTGGCTCAGAGGCCTTACTCACCCCTCCAAGGAAGAGCTGAGAACTGGGGAGGGTGAGGGTGTTCATGAAGTTAGCAGGAGAGCATAAAGGGCCATGACAGACAGGGCTGGGGCGAGGAGGAAACAAGAGGAACATAAGATACTCTGCAGTAACTGCCAGAAGCGTAGATCTCAAGTACGAAAAGGATGTCTCGAGGAGTTAACTCCAGCTTCCTGCTTTTGGGCAGACGAATGATTGTTATTCCCCACTCTGCAGATGACAGGCCCAGAGGTTAAGAAACTGGCCTATGATTACAGAGCTAGGAAGTAGAAGTGAGCAAAGGAGAGGATGACAGGCCTATTTCTCACTGACCTATCCGAAACAACTTTTTAAGGAATGGATAAAAATAGGGAAAGTGACTGAAATATATGTGTGACTGAAGTAACTGGGTTTAACTGGGAGAAAAACAATGGAAAGAGGAAAGGAAAGCCAAACGTATGTATGAAGTTTCCTCGGTGCTGATTTAAGTTTGATGTATAAACCACTGACAGTCTTTTCAGGAGTAGCGAAGACACCAGCGGTGTAACTTGAAGCCTCTCAAAATTAAGACGTGGAAGAACGAGAGACACAGTGAGAGGTGTAACCTTCTTTTCATCCACTCTTTCAAAAAAATAAAAACAAAACACTTACATGTAAGTCCCTGATAAAGGGTAGGTATATGTTTTGCAATCAAATTATTGGTATATAGTTATGTGAAAAGCTATCAAATCATTCTATTTTGTGTATCAGCTTTATTGAAATATAATTCACATACAATTCACCCATTTAAAGTATACAATTCAATGATTTTTTTTTTTTAAACATATTCACAGAATTGTGTAACCATCACCACAATCAATTCTGGAACGTTTCCTCACTCCCATTACCAGTCACTCTCCATTTCTCCCTCTCACACAGCCCCTGGCAACCACTAATTTCCTCTGTTTCTATGGATTTGCCTAGTCTGAAAATTTCACATAGATGAATCATACAACACGTGGTCTTTTGTGACTGGCTTCTCTCAGTTACCATAATGTTTCCAAGGGTCCTCCACGCTGTATCATGCATCAGTACTATTATGGCCAAATAGTACGCCAGTGTATGGATGCACCACCTTTTGCTTATTCACTCATCAGCTGATGGGCATTTGGACTGTTTCCGCTTTTTGGCTATTATGAATTACGTTTCTATGAACATTCATGGAAAAGTTTTTATGTTTACGTATGTTTTCAATTCTCTCATGTACATACCTAGGAGTGGAACTGCTAGGTCATATGGTAATTCAATACTTAACCTTTTGAGGAATTGCCAGACTGCTTTATGTTCCCAAAAGCATGGTATGAGGATTCTAAATTCTCCATATCATCACCAACACATTACTATCTGTCTTTTTGATTGCAGATATCCTAGTGGTTGTGAAATGGTATCTTACGGTTTTGATTTGCATTTCCCTGATGACTAATGATTTTGAGCATCTTTTCATGTACTGGTTATTTGTATATCTTTGGAGAAATGTCTCTATTCAGATCTCTTGCCCATTTTTAAATTGGAACTTTTACTGTTGACTTGTAAGAGTTCTTTGTATATTCTCGATACTAGTTCTTTATCAGATATATGATTTGAAAATATAGTCTCCCATTGTGTGAGTTGTCTTTCCATGTCTTGACGGTAAGTATCCCTTTAAGCACAAAACTTGGCAACTTTGATGAATTTCAATTTATCTTTTATCTTTTCTTTTGCTCCTTGTACTTTTAGTATATTAAGAAACCATTGCCTAATTCTAAGTCATAAAAATTTATGCCTATGTTTTCTTCCAGGAGTTTCATAGTGTTAGCTTTTAATTTATATGTTTGATCCATTTTGAGTTAATTTTTCACATATAGTGTGAAGTCAGGTCTAATTTAATTCTTTTGCATGTGGATATCCAGTTTTTTCAGCACCATTTGTTGAAAAGATTATTCTTTCCCTACTTAATTTTCTTGGCAGTCTTGTCAAAAATCAACTAACTGCAAACATGAGGGTTTATTTATGAACTCTGAGTTCTATTCCATTGATATATGTCTCTCCAGATGCCAGGATAACACTGTCTTGAATATTGCAACTTTGAAGTACGTTTTGAAATTGAGAAGTGTGAGTCCTCCAACTTTGTTCTTTTTTCAAGACTGTTTTAGTTATTCTGGGCCCCTTGAATTTCCGTAAGAATTTTACGATCAGCTTGTCAATTTCTGTAAAGAAGCCAGTTGGGATTTTGATAGGAAGTGCATCCAATCTACAGATCATTTGGGGAATACTGCCATCTTACCAATATTAAGCCTTGAAATCAATGAACATATGATATCTTTCTATTTATTTAGGTTTTCTTTAATTTCTTTCAACGATGTTTTGTAGTTTTCAGAGTGTAAGTATTACACTTTTATTGTTAACTATTTTTCTTTTTGATGCCATTGTAAACAATATTGTTAACTTCTTTTTTGAATTGTTCATTACAAGTATATAGAAATAAAATACTGACTTTTGTATACTGATCTTGTATCCTTCAACTTTGCTGAACTCGTTGATTACTTCTAATAGTTGTTTAGAGGATTCCTTAGGATTTTCTACATATGCAATCACGTAGTCTGCAAATACAGATTGTTCTGCCTCTTCCTTTACAATCTGGATGCTTTTTAGTTTTCTTGGCTACCTGCCATTGTTAGCACCTCTAGTACAATGCTGAATAGAATGAGAATGGATTTTGTGTCTTGTTCCTGACCTTAGGGGAAAACCATTTAACATTTCACTATTAAATATGACATGCTAGCTGTGGGTTTTCATAGATGTCCTTTATCAGGTTGAAGAATTCCTTTTTATTACTAGTTTGTTGAATGTTTTTTTTCTGAAAAGGGTACTGGATTTTGTCAAATGTGTTTTCTGTATCCACTGGGATGATTGTATGGTTTTTGTCCTTCATTCTCTTGATACGGTGCATTGCATTAATTGATTTTCAGATGTTAAACCAACCTTGCATTCCTGGAATAAATCCCACTTGGTCATGCTGTAGAATCCTTGGCCTCTGTTGTTGGATTTGGTTTGCCAACATTTTACTGAGGATTTTTACATCCATATTTATTAGAGATATTGGTCTGTAGTTGTCTTCAGGAAGTGTTCCCTTCCTTTCTATTTTTTGGAATAGTCTATGAAGAATTGGTGCTCTTCTTTTAAACATCTGCCAGTATTCACCAATGAAGACATCTGGGCCTGAGATGTTCCTGTAGGGAGTATGTGTTTTTTTCGTTCTTTTTCTTTTGTCTTTCTAATTACTGACTCAATCTCCTTACTAGCTACAGGTTTATTCTGATTTTGTATTTCTTCTGATTCAGTTTTGGTAGTTTGTAACTTTCTAGGAATTTGTTCAGTTAATCTAAATTATCTAATTTGTTGGTATACAGTTGTTCATAGTATTGTTATAATCCTTTTTATTTCTGTAAGGCAATAGCAACGTCCCCTCTTTCATTCTTGATTCATGAGTTTTCTTTCTCTTGGTCTGCCTTGCTTAAAGGTTTGCCAATTTTGTTGATCTTTTCAAAGAATCAACTTTTAGCTTTGTTGATTTTCTCTACTGTCTTTCTAGTCTCTATTTTGTTCATTTCACTCCATTATGTACTTCCTTCTGCTTGCTCTTTTTCTGGTGTTTTAAGGTTAAAAAGTTAAGGTATTGATTGAAATCTTTCGTCCTTCTTTAATATGGTGTTCACAGCTACAAATTTCCCTCTAGGCGTTGCTTTAGCTGTATCCCATTAGATTTGGCATGTTATAGCCTCATTTTCAATCGTCTAAAAGTATTTTCTCATTTCTCTTTTGATATCTTCTTTAACCCACTGGTTATTTAGGAGTTTAATTTCCATATATTTGTGAATTTCCCAAATTTGCTATTCATTTCTAATTTTACACCATTGTCACCAGAAAACATACACAGTATGATTTCCATCCTTTTAAATTTATTGAGAGTTGCTGTAATGGTCTATGGTCTATCCTAAAAAATGTTCATGTGCACTTGAAAAGAATGTATATTCTGCCATTATTGGGTGGAGTATTCTATAGATGTCTGTCAGTAAGAGTTGGTTTAGAGAGTTGTTTAAGTCTTCTTTCCTTGTTGATCTTGAGCCTAGTTGTTCTAACCATTATTGACAGTAGGGTACTGAAGTCTCCAAATTATTGCTGAGTTCTCTATTTCTCCAGTTTTGTCAGTTTTTGCTTCACGTATTTTGTGGCTATGATGTTACGTGAAGTCACTGCAGTTTATCTAAGATGGAGCATTGCTTTGTTTCTCTTCATCACTGGCTCCTTTGGCACCATTCTTGCCCAATAACATTCAATATGATGCTGTCCATCGTCACATTCTCTGGGTTTTTCCAACTTATCCCTCTAAATTTGTCTACACTTGTCAAAGTATAGCCTATAGAACGGTCATTTGCTAAACTCTTATGTACCTGCAACAATTAAGCAAATTAAGACCATTTTGCCCTATGATGCATAAGAGGAGGCCAATAGAAATTTGCTTTTTAAAGAAGAGCTTAAGAGATGCCTAATCTACTGAACAGAGCCAATATCGCTGCTAGAGTCGTGATAGTTCTCAATTCCTTCAGGTTCCCATCACATGCTAAGGGTGGAGGCGGTGTCCATGCAGAGAGGACCCATTCGGTCTTAGATTCTCCTTCTGCTCCTATTCCAAGCAGGGATTTCTGCCTGCTTCTTTACAGAAACCGTGACCTGATCTGATATGGAAAGGTTAAGGTATTGATTGAAATCTTTCGTCCTTCTTTAATATGGTGTTCGCAGCTACAAATTTCCCTCTAGGCATTGCTTTAGCTGTATCCCATTAGATTTGGCATGTTATAGCCGGGGCCCAATGGATAGCATAAACCCTGAAAGTTAGAAGGAAATGAATCAGAACTGGGCAATCTATCTGAAGCTGCAGCAAAGACCAGGCTAATCCAATCTACTGGAAGTAAGCCGACTGCAACACAAATTAAAGCTGTTTGGCAGTGTCTCAATTAACCTCAGGAAAAGCAAAGAGACAGAAAGTGTCTTCCTTATCATGGCTGTACACGTCATACGGCTGCTACTTCGACTTATACTCATGCGGGGGCATTTTACTACTCTTAGAAGAACTATGAAACATGCATCAACTCTGCAATTTCTCAGAATTCTCACCAAGTAGCCTCATTCTCACCAAGAAGTATAGAGGTAAAAAACTAACTTATCATCAACAGGGCTTCCCTGTCAGAATAAACTATTTTTCAACCTCTATACAAGTATAAGGAGAATAAATGGTGACAATTTGTGAAGCTGCCCTAAACTCCACTTATCGTAAGTTGCCTTTATTAATTCATATTACTCTATAATATAGTTTTCAAAGAAATATATACTTATACTTACATTGAATATGAAAAATACAGTTTGAACTTTTAAGAAATTCAGTAGCAGTACTTTAATATTTTTATAGAACAGATTAATCATTTAGGTATAAATTCTATAAAATATAATTTAAAACTACGGATATAAAAGCACGACTAAACATTATTAATTAAGCATTAAACTTAAGTTGTATACCATGTTTGATGAGACTGAAAATTGATATAACTTTGAAAGAGTAAAAAAACTATACTATTAAGTGTGAGAACATAAAAAATTGTTCTGAAAACCACAAAGAACAGAATACACAGAGAACAGAATTACGAACTGGAAAGAATTACTGCCCCATTTCACAATCAAAAGAGCGACAGTTAAGTGTGTACATACAGCGGCTTGACCTCCTCTCGACTGCGTTTTTGCCCGCCTTCACGGTGTCCTTCCCCGTGTGCTGTAATTTTGATTGATTCTGCTGATGGTCATTAGACAACTTGCCTCCATTTCTCCTGCCATTCACCACCATGTTCTTGGATTCTCCCAACCACTTCATACCCACAGACAGCCTGACCCAGGTGCATTTAGTCACTCTCTTCAGATAGCTTAGAGAATAATTTCAACGTTCTCTCCTAACAGAAACAAAATATGAAAAATAAAACGGGGAGGTAAATACATAAAAGACGATGCTACATAGACCCTTGAGAAAGATACCGAGTATTAAGTTATTTAGTAATTAACGTTTCCACTTTTTCCTTTCCTTTTTTTTTTTTTTTTAAGGAGGGCGCAGCTCACAGAGGCCCATGTGGGGACTGAACCAGTAACCTTTTTATTAGCACCACTCTCTAACCACCTGAGCTAATGGGCCACCCCAATATTTCCACTTTTTAAAGACCTGACTCTCCGGCCATCCGTGTCATGATGAGGTCTGCAGTACCCGCCTCCCCCCCGCCCCGGGAGGGACTCCTTCTGTCTCGTTCACTGCTTGTGCTTTAAATAGCTATTGGTAAATAGTACGAGCTCAATAAATGTTTATTTTTCAGTTACCAATAAGAATCATCATGGTTCCTTATTATGCTGATACTGAGGTACAGCTCAGTTACCTGCTCAAATTACTTGGTTTGGTAACATTCTATTAACTGTGAGTAAACGACAGGAAGTTATTTCTTGTCTACAACAGCTTGTCACATCTGTTAAAGTCAATGTTCAAGGTATTTAGGGATATCTTATCAAATTTCAAAGTATTGCCCATCATAAAATGTCTGCCTTAGCATTCCTTTACAACGGCAACAAAAACTGGGAGACTATATTTGTTAATATAGCGTTATCTCTCACTATCTGAATTTTAATTAGCTGAATTTGGGAACTGAATGATTTGGATAGTGAGGGATACTCATAGTTTATAAGGACTTTGGAAAGTGATGGTATAATAGATTACATCTGCTGGTAATGGAATGAGAAGGAGGATGTTGTGACGTCATCTCACTACGGAATTATGCCTTTAGTATAAGTTAGACTACAGAGCACACAGACCTTTAAAGCTAAAGGAACTTGAAGATCCTAGTACAAGTCCTTTAACTTGCAGACGGAACCGAGGCCAGAGAGACTGAGGTCCATGCCCAGCGCCACACGATCGCCTGCGGCAGAATCACCAGGGGAACCCAGCACTGTGGCCTGAGGGTTGCTCACTACACCATACGAACGGCAGTTTCCTTACGTTTTATATACACACAGAAAAGTGTACAAATGGGACATTATTTTGAAGTACTCCCAGAAACGTGTAACTGGACAGGCCTTTAATGATGACCAACACAAATACAAAACATTTTTACTTGACTTCTGGTCTCTTTCATGTCACAGGACCTTTGTGTGAATTCACAGTGGGGTAAAATGTGTGTGTGAGCAACATGCTTAGGTAAAAAATATGTGATCCACATTAAGCATCCTTTCATAATTGTTCTCCAACATGTATTTTTCTCCCGGTTCTTTCACTATTTAAATTCAATTAGTATTCGACTTTTATTGTGCATATGTTTTGATTCTTCATATAGGCTTCACTAAACCCAGAAAAATACTGCATCTTAAATAATAGAAAAGGGTGAGTAAAACTATTGATATATCAGTTATAAGCTAAAGATTCTTCAACCATTACAATTTCTCAAATTAAACATAAGACCTCTTATTGATGAGTAAACATCCTACGTTTACACTTAGAAGAAAAGGCACAGAACTCGAGAGCAGTATACTTTTGAAACACAAAGGCAAAGAAAGCTTGGGAAAAAGGCAATGCCCCATGACACGCTTGCTCCACTCTGTCTGGAACACAAGGACCCGGTCTTTTTGTCTGGCTACTCCCTTCACATTCCAGGACCTTTTCCTTGGTCCTCGCTGTCAAGTGCAGGTAGACACCCTACTATAAAACTTAGGTGAAAGTCCGTACGTCACTGTAGCAATGGTCGGTCTGACTCCTTAATGGACCAAGAGCTCCTGAGGTCGAGAATTCATTTTTCTTTTCTCTAACCCCGGTATCCAGCACAGCACACAGCACTCAACTGATGGAAGAATAAATAAATGAGGCTATAGTCTAACCCACCTAACGGAAACTGTATTTCTGCATTTTTTAAAGCTGTACATTAAAGTTATGTCCTGACCCTCCAAACCCTCTTCTTTCTCAAGGTACCCAAGCTGCTATAGGCAGACATGGCAGGAATCACAGCCGCTCCTGCCCCCAACCTCCCTGCCACCTGCCATTATGCTTCCTGGTTCACCCCCTAGGTGTGCACCTCCAAACAGAAGGGACAAGAAGAAGAGGGTAAAGCGCGTTTGGTCCTTTGGCAGCTCCATCTCAGGGATGCCCACGTGTAACACACAACTATGCCCAATGACTGAAGCATGTGTTTCTAAGACTCGTAGGAGGGTCTTCCTCACTGATAAGACATGAAGTGTAACTATATGGAATGGAAAAGACCAAGAGGCTTTAGGAAGAGCTGAGAGGCAAAAGAAATAGCAACTCATCTCTCCACAGAGCATCCGTAAGTCCCAACCCAGAGTCCCACTCCGAGCTGAAAACCAAAACTGACACGAGGCCCAGCAATCTGTTCTAACAGCCGTCCAGGTGACTCTGATGCAAGCTCCAGTGTGAGGACCACTGTCCTAAGTCACTTACGCGAACTCCTGCACGAAGTCACTTGGTCACCTACTAGGGCAAAGATGCCAAATCGCAAGGAAAATTGTGGAATAAAAAATTTTAATTTGAGGAAATGATACCTATGAACCTATTATTTCCCGAGGACCAGGAGTTCACCAGGAAGTCATTCCAGCAGCACACTTCTGCGCAGTTCGTGGAACACAGACTAAGAGCCACTGGGACTTACACGTAATTTCTACCAAATCTGTGTTATTGATCCAAACTGGAGCAGATTCATAACCTCGGGTCTCATTTATATTGCAGTCCACCGACACTATCATGTTTGAACTGAAGGTACCTTAGTGTAGCAGGACTCTGTCACTCAGAGTGGGGCTGAATTTCACTAGTGTGACTGCACTGTACGTGTCTGATATATTCTATCAGAGGCTCCAATACGCCCCACTCGTCAAGGTAACAACAGCTCATTTAGGCAAAAGATTTCACTTAGGCTCACAAATGAATATTTTGTGAAAGCAGTTCTGGTAAAGCGATCAGAAATGTTGGGGCTATTTATAATTTTTTAGCTCAAAATGAGTATCTGTCATAAAACCCCTAATTTTATCAGGTCACCGTTTGCTCTGCCCCACGTGTGTGGAATCTGTTCTTGGCCGGGAGCTTGCCTATCCGACCACAAGCTGGACGAGCAGTACGTTACTGGTGGACATAGAATTCAAAAGCTAACACAGCTGACAGTGGCAGACTATGGAGACCGGGCTGAAGCCACCGGTGGCTGGCAAAGCCTCATGGCCTCGGCTCCCACAGGGCCCCTACCAACATAAGCAAGGGTGCAGCGTCTCCGGCCCAGACACAGTTGGCTCACATGGAAATGCCACCATGGCCTTGGCTTAGCTGAAGTACTGAGCTAACTGGCCACTGACTGTATTTATTTAGAAGTAAAAATTACCTCAAATTTATCCCAAAATTGGCAGAAAATTTTTTTTTCAAGAAATGAGTACTGGCCACTCCTTAAATGGCATAACAGTTACAAATCTTTCTCTGTTCTGATTTCCCAATATAAAAATATCCAGAAAATTATCAGTCATCTATTATATTCCCAACATTATTCCAGGCAGTGGGGGTACAGCAAAGAACAAAACAAGGTTTCTCCTTCATTTGTGCTTATATTCTAATGAAGATTGCTCTGGGAAATAACAAATGCACAAATAAATGCCAGCACCTTGGAGAAAATCAAGGAGTGCTAAGTGGCAGGGAGCGTTTCGGGTGGCATAGGGGCCTGATGGGGGCAAGAAGCCAGGCAGCTGGGGAGAGCGCGATCGGCAAAGGCAAGGCCACAGCTGAGGGAAAGCACTGGGCGTATCTGAGGACCCGCACGGGGCCAGGGTGGCTGGGGCAGAGTAAGGGCGGGAGGGCGGTCAGAGAGGGTGCTAGAAGCAGCAAGGCGGGACAGAGGGCCCCAAAGGCACTGCTGAGAGGGGCACTGACCCTCAGTGAGGCGGACAGCAGGGGACGGACATGATCTGAGTTCAGTCTTAAAGGCCCGGGCCAGCTGCTTGCTGTGTGGAGAAGAGCTCACCATTAATGTTGTGTGTGTGTGTGTGTGTGTGTGTGCGTGCTTAGGAGGGCGCAGCTCACAGTGGCCCACGTGGAGATCAAACCGGCAACCTTGGTGTTATCAGCACCACGCTCTGACCAACTGAGCCAACCGGCCGTCCCTCACAATGAATGCTTTTTAAAAAGCAGTTCTAATGAAGTTATTATCAAGGTGGGGGGACAGGCGAGAAGGCACCAGCTGAGAAACTCCCGCGGTAAACTAGACACTGGTGCCTGCAGCAGCAGTGGTGAGGAGCAGTCGGGTTCTAGATCTTTTCTGAAGGTTTTGCTGATAGACGGGATTTGCTAACAGATTGTGTGAAAGAAAGACTCAAACATGCCTCCAAATGCACGGACGGCCTGTGTAGTCACAGCTGTGACAAACAGTACAGGAACATGAGGCTTTGGCAGGGGTCGGGGAGCAGGAGCTTGGTTCTGGTCACGTTTGAGACGCCCATCAGAGACCGAGGGGACGTGCAGAGAGGCAGCTGGACACAGGGCCTGGAGCACGCGTCCAGGCTGGACAGATACACCTGGGAGTCAGAGTACGAATGGCATTTCACGCCATGGAACGAGATGAACTGAACCAGGAAGTGAGTCCAGAGAAAAGAAGGCTAAGGGCTGAGGGAGCGCCCCAACTTCTAAAGACCAAGATGAAGAAAGAGCAGCAAAGGATGCTGAGAGGAGCACCTAGTGAGGAAGGAGGAGAAGCCAGAGCAAAGCAGGGACCAGCACTTCCGGGGGAAAGTGACCACCAGGCTCCGAAGGCAAATCCTCTCCTAAGAGTGTTGAAACTCACCAGGCGAATGGGCCACTCACCATCTGGGAGCCTCTTTCAGAAACAACAGAGACCTTCTAAAATGGACACAATGTTTCGAAACATGGGCTCTGTGAAAAAAAGTTAGATAGTGAATAAAAAGCATCAAGTAAGAGAGCAAGAGTAGAAATTGCACATGCCAGAATAGATATATGTAAATTAAATTCAGAGGGTGGGAGACGATGGGACTAGATTAATTTGAGAACAGTAGGCCTTGAGAGAATTTATAAGGATCTTTTTTTTACTAAAATACTGTTTTTGAATTAATAGATTAGCTACTTCTCTGGAGCAGAGCAACAGATCTCATCAGAGTGTGGTAACGGGGTGGAATTCCTGAGGTTACTGTGCAAGCCTCTGCTCCCCTATTTTTATGGGGGTTCACAAAATGATGAAACCAGGTTCTAAAGAAATGCAATGACTCTGCTCCAGGACGGGCAGCACCACCCCCTGGGAGGTTCCCCTGACACTCAAGTCAGCAGGAAAGGCAGATTCACTCACTGTACATGGTTTCACCGGACCAATCAATAAGGGGAAGCAAGCACGTTTCAGATTCTAGTACCAAACATAAATAAAAGGGCAGACAACTTAGGATAATACAAAATATAGTGGGAAAACTGCTAAAATAAGAGGTGTATTTAATAAAGAAAGTATTTCTAGAATTATGTAGAGTTATATTTAAAAAGGACACTCCTAATCTTATTACAATACCACTACGGTAAAAAGCACACACACACCATCACCACCAGCCCATTTCAAATCATCAACAGAATGGCTATCTTTGGGGGAATGGGATTAACACTAAACATTTTTTCCCCCAAAATGTTTAGAGTGATTTTATAATCGTAGGCGGGGGGCCGGGGGTGGGGAAGCAAACAAAAAAAACCCCTGATACTTGAAAAAGCTTCAAGAGAAAGCAGAGCTGTTTCACAGAAAATGTGCTCTGCAAAGAGCCTGCTGTATCCTTTGCAAAGAGCCTGCTGTATCCCGGCAGGGTGACCCTTCTCTCCTTCCACTGTCCCTTGGATACACCCGGGATTTGAAACTATTCAGTGACTTCTGAGTTAATCGCTCATGCCCAATTTGAGAACTGTAGTTCCAAGGAGTTTTTTAACTGAATGTCCTAAACACAAGCCAAGATTTTAAAAAATCTGTCAGAAAAAGTGAAAACATTGATTCTGAGTATCAAGAATTTTAACAAAATTCCTGGACTTTATCAAGAACTTTCTAACCAGTTTACATGTTGAACTTGTGTGCAGATAGTTTATCTTAGAGAAATTATCCAGTGTCAATGAAACAATCCCCAAGTGGTTGAAAAGGAAAAGGTAATACATTTTTAAAAAGCAGGCTCTAGCTTGCTAGAAGACTTTTGGAATTCTTTATTGAGAAAAAGCAGAGCAAACATTTTTCAAATGGTTCAGCTACAATTTATTAAGAAAAAAATTCAAATGTGCTCCAATGTTCATCACAGCTTTATTTATAGTGGCCAAGACATGGAAACCAAAGCGTCCTTCGATAGATGAATGGATAAAGTTGTGGCATATATACATAATGGAATACTAATTCTGCCGTAAGATGAAACAGTACCATTTGCGACAACATGGATGGATCTTAAGATTATTATGCTGAGCGAAATAAGTCAGACAGAAAAAGCAGAGAACCATATGATTTCACTGATATGTGGTATATAAAACTGAAAACAACCAAAAAACCCCAAGACAAACAAATGGAAGAAACAAAAACTCATGGACACAGACAACAGTTTAGTGGTTACCAGAGGGTAAGGGGGGTGGGGGGTGGAAGATGAGGTAAGGGGGATCAAATATATGGTGATGGAAGGAGAACTGACTCTGGGTGGTGAACACACAATGTGATGTATGGATGATGTATAACAATTGTCACCCCAATAAACTTTAAAAAAAAAAAGAAAATTCAATATACCGAACAGTTACCAGCGTTATCCCTGGAGAATGAGACAACTGTTACCTGTTACATGATATATTTTTCACAGGGTTCAACTTTTGAAAATGAGCATTATTACTTTTGTAATAAAAATTTTAAAGATATATAAAAAGAAAAAAAAGACTTCACAAAAGTCCTTCTGCATCATTCATGTGCATGTAGTTCAAAGCAAGTTCCAAAACCTTCCTATAGCAATTGAAAAGGCGGCTTCTAGAGTGATGACAAATCTCACACGTTAATAAAATACTTCCACGAGTTTTCCACACTTTACTTCTGGACTTGGGATGCTCAGTGTCACAATCCCAGACTCCCAGGGGCTTTATACTTAAAATCGGTATAAGGAAGACAAACACAAATAAAAAGCATAGAAATGAGAGAAAGCACTGTCCGAAGAGGAAACAACAAACAAAGACACCAAAAGAAGCAAAGAGCCCACAGTAGACTAGGAGTCAGACCACTCAAGGCTAATGTTCCAACAACATCCTACTAGGTAAGCGAAAACTCAGTTTCACCTTCTAGGGACTCACACGTCCAGCCTATCTCACATGTGAAAATTACATGCAACAGCAAAAACGAAAGTATTTTGGAATTGTCAAGTAACTACCGCTAACAGAGTTGACCTTGCCAACGCCCACCAGGCCCTGCAGGGCCAGCCCAGCTCACACTCCAGATGCCTGGTTTCCATCCTTCCAGTGTGCTGGGCGTCTTCCCGGCACTGGCCTTGGCACTTGGGATGCTGCCAACCTACCCCAGTGCCCCTCAGCTCGGTCTCCATCCCCCAGACGGCCCTGTTACACGCTTGAACGTTTCTCCTTCATGGTGCTTACTGCACCGTACCTGCTCCTTCATGTAAGTACGCATGATACTTGCCTTCCCCGTTGCAGTCACCTGTAAACTGGCTAAGTACTTTCACATCATTGGAACTCAGCACAAGGCCCGACACACCACAGGTCCATTCATGACATCCCTCTTTCTAGTTGCCAACCTAACTGCTACACATAAGCCTCAGTGGTTATTAGTTCTGTCCCTTAAATCTAACATGACAAAAGGACTCTACAATATATCAAAGAATTTCAAATTGGTCTTTATCAATGGTTATTCCAAACCCACCTGCAATCACTACATATTCGAGCCTCCAGGGACTCCTACAGTAAAGACCCACATAATCAGGCCAGTGTAAGAAGCCGCAAAGCTACCAGAAGCATTTGTGATCAATATTCCGTCATAAGACTACAACGCAGTTTGACAGGGCAACTGCTTAGAAAACTACCATGAAGTCGTGATCACATCTGCAACCTTAAAAGTGCTTCTATAAATATTGTCAGAAGTAAGTTTCATTTGAGAATTTAGATGACTTGTCAGAGTTCATTTAGTGCTAGTGCTATGAAAGAAAAGCCTTGGGGATTTTTGTTTTTCTGAATTCACAATTAAGCCTTCACCTAAGGGCAGAGCTGTTGCTGTAAGAGGAGGTGTCGTGCAAATTCAATGCTGACTGGTAATCTAGAACCAAATGCCAGAGAAAAGAGTTGGTCTCTAACATGTACTTGTAAAATAATTACTAATGCCATATTATTGTTAAAAGTATCATTTCTGCCTTCCTCCTCCAGCGTTGGTGGTCAAACTCATATGCATTTTGCTTCAGCCAATTTAACAGCTTTCCCAAGCAGCTCAGGTAGTGAATGAAGCCCCATTCCGCCCCATTTGGACAAGCAAATGAAAGGCGGGCTTCTGAGCAGTTTCCCACCAATGCGTAACAATGCCGGCCCACCCCTCAGGATGGTGAGACAGCACCCCTAACCACGCTAAAGTGGCTGCACTAACTGCTCTAAAGGAGACTGTAGTAGGCTGGGAAATGATCCCAGAGATATCAGGACCTATTCAGGAACCTGTGAAAGTTAGCTGATAAGGAAAAAGGTTTTTGGAGACGTGATTAAATTAAGGGTTTTGAGATGAGAGAGATTACCAAGTGGGCCCTACATGCCATCAAAAGAGCCCTTATATGAGAGAGGCAGAGGGAGATTTGGCACCACACACTGTGGAGAAGGAGAGGCAGAGAGTAGAGTGATGTGGCCACAAGCAAAGAGTCAGCAGAGGCTGGAAGCGGCAAGGAACTGATTCTGCCCTCCAGCCTCTGGAGGGAGCGCTACCTAAACCCTGATTTGGACCCAGTGACACTGATAGTGAACTTCAGGCCTCCAGAACTGAGAACACATTTCTGTTGTGCCAAGTCACCCAGTTTGTGGTCATTTGTTACAGCAGCCATAGGAAACTAATACAGAGACCACGAAAGAGTAAACCCAGGTCATAATGCTTCACAGTTAAGAGACTCCAGAAAGACATCAACTTCCAATGTATCACAGGAAAAAAGATTTTAAACACCTTTAAAAAGTTGTTTTAAATATGCTTTTTAAAAAAAGTCACTCTCCTCTTCTCCTGCAGGTATGAAACACTGCTACAGAGAGAGCTTTATGTATTTTGAAGATAAAGCTGGCATCTCAATCACATGTAATTAAGTCACACACGGTGCTTAAGCCCAGCTAACTAAGACCTTCCTGAGAAGTAGCAACTGAACACTTTATATTTACATAAACATTTCCAATAAAAATGGAAACTAAAACTACTAGCACTGTTCACTTAGCAGGCCACCTGCAACAGCAAATACCCACCACCTGTAAGTCTAGTCAGACATTTACAAAACTGCCACTCATTTGCTCAGCCACTGATGTACCGCAGGGCACGCAATAAACTCCTGTCTAAACGCCCCGTTACAGAAAATATTGCTTCACAGTTCCTTATTTACTCACACCCGCTATGTATCACAACAAAGGATTTTATATAAGAAAGACTCATGTCTCCAACGATCTCAGCAGCTATTTCTAAAATAAAGGTTTTAGCGGATGCAGTTGTTGAGGGAAATTCCGCAAACCAACCAACCAACCAACCTGCTTGCCCATCTCTCCAGATTTGATCCACCTACTTACCCTGGAGCGCCCATGACCAAAATCAAGGCTGCTTCCTTTGTTACTGTTTTCTGACCCAAACAGCATTTTACTTTTCTATAAACAGATGCCACCTAGTGTCAAAAGTCTGTAAGTACAGCCCACGGTTCCTCAGAACCTCTGAGGTAAGTAGAACAAAGAATCACCAATTCTTACTGGGCAAAGGCCGGAGTGAGGAAAACCTTCCAGAAGGCGATTCTTGGGCTGGGTCTGAAAGGCCAAGGCTACTCTGCCAGGCATAGACCGCAGGGCGCGGCGCACACAGTGGGTCAGGACGCGACTCTGGGAGGGTCGCGCCCGGAGGCTCCCGCCCTGGCTCTGGTCATCACTCTCTGGCCCTGTGACCATGGACAAGTCATTTAACCTCGCGAATGCCTCATTAGTAAAATGAAAACAGGGCCTTCCTCCTGGGTTTGTCACAGGATCAAATGAGCAGAAATGGCTAAGAAAATAAAGGTCTCCAACTGTCTCCTCTTTTCAAGTAGCTAAGGCAGAAACAGAGAGGGCCAGCCATGTGATGTATTCTTCACAAAACCTTCAACACTCGCGTAGAAATTGCCCCTCCACTCATCCGACCGTAACTCGCTCAACAACAAAAATCCCATCGCCTCATCCATTCAGAAAAGTCCAAGTTTTCATGAGAAAGAAGAGAGACTGGGGCGCTAATTTATGACACAGAGCTGAGATCAGCTTTATCCCCTGCTGCTCCGGAAGAGAAGGAATGTGACAGCTGCCAACAATGAAGAATAAAAGTCCCACCAAACCACCTCACATGTCAACAGAGGGACCACACACTTGGTCACAGTGGAATTTAGCTTGTTGTGTATCTGGTAAAACATTACTTTTTCTTACTGTAATTCCATTTTTAAAAACAACAATAAAAATAGTTCATCCATTCATTAAGTGCTTCCTCAATGTATTTTATCACTTAATTCCCACACCCTGTAAAGCAGGTACTTTGGTTGTTGTTATACAGATGACAGCTTGGAGGATTCACCCAACTGTACTCTACAAAGGGTCCCAGTGGTGGGAACGCATGTGACTGGCGGCAGAGAGACCAGTTAGGGAATTAAATGCAACAGGAAGACAGAAAAGCTCTGGGGCTTCAATACCTCGGCAAGATAGGTAAGATACAGGCGGTGAGGGGCATAAAGGAATTCCAAACGAGTCGGAACTCTCTAGCTGGGGTGCCTGCAAGACTGCCACTGACCGAGCTAGGGACGTGCCTGCAGGAAAGAGGAGAACGTGTGGACGTACGAAATTTGAAGAGGCAGACACCACTCAGGTGGAGCTGCTGTAAGATGTTAGAACTCAGGGGGGAAGTGGGGACTGGAAAGAGTAACATTAATAAAAAGGACTTCACAGTTTACCAAGCAGTCCAACATTATTTCAATTCAAACAATCACAGGATTTCAGGGCAGAAAGTCTTAGAGTAAAAGAAACAGGCTCAGAGAGATAAATTACCTGCCCAAAGTAATTCACTTCTTCTGACAAGATAATGGCTACCAATGCGTGAAACAAAAAAAAAAAAGAAAGAAAGAAAACAACTTTTGAGCTTTATCCTGGGCAGTTAAATGAAAATAAAAAGGGGAAGGGAGAGGAAATAAAATGACGAGAGACACAATGGCACTGAGGGAGAGGGAGAGGGAGACAGAGAAAGAGAGAGACACGTCTTGCAAAGCAGCACCCCCACTCACAGCATTTGGGGATATGTGCTGCTACGTGCCCAGCTCAGTGTCCGACACACAGCTAAATAGGTGTCTGGTCAAGACATGAGCGAAGAGCTGACTGCGGGAGGCCACCTGGCAGTCCTGGGCATGACACAGAGACACCTCCTAGCGCTGGTTTTCTGGGCACTATTTCATACAACTGCTCTATATGATCCAGAATCTATGCTGATAGCTTTACGTGTAGCATATGTGCCCATCACAGCCTTTTAACATACACAACATACTAAATATACTAACATAATATTGAATTATACAATGACATACAAGATACTGCTATCATCACCCCCATTTTACAAATGAGAGCAAGCCTGAAAGAATTAGAAAACATTAAGCCGAGGCTGGGACTCAGAGACTGTACACTCTTGACACAATATAAGAAAGCAAAACAATCCTGACTCAAAATTTTAAACATACAGCAGGTCCTCAAATAACGTCGTTTTGTTACAACACTGGTCAGATGCCACGGGAGCTTAACTTTGTGTATACCAACTAGCCTGTGGTACAACTGGCTTCATCACGTCATTTCACTTCAAGTCACCTATCGACGACATTCAGCCAGGACCTACTGTACTTTGCCTCATATTTAAAGAGAAAGACCCTAGAACAAAACAGACATGGTTCCTGATTTCATGGAGCTCACAGTCCAATGTGGGAAGCGAGACAACTGATCCAATAAGCAGGAGACCATACACTCTGGTAAGAACTATAAAGGGAAGAAATAGGATGTTAGGAGAATAGTATGGGAAAGACTGTGGATTGGATAATCAGGGAAAATAAATCAAAAGTATAAATATAGAAACAATCCCCTTTTTCCATCAAAACTCTCCTGGTATCTATGTACATCCCACAAACAATTTCTGAGGCAACTGCCTTTGTCTAAATTCTGCTGGGCCCCAACTGAAGTCTGTTTTTGTTTCTTTATTAAGGGGAAGGGAGAAGGTTTCCATATGGTCTCTCTAGCCCCAAACTCGACTGGCTCTGTGGCTGAAGGAGCAGCCCCCCCCCCACTCCTCAGTTGGGGGGCTCCGTCTTCCTAAGATCAGGCTGATCTTCTTGCTAAAAATACATATCCCTCCACCTCATGCAACACAAGCATTTCCTTGAAAATAAAAATACTCCTCAGAGATCACTACGCTGTACCAGATATTCCAACCTTGTTGTACAAATCACACAGACAAAATGACTCATTCTGCAGATCCAGAATCCACTCAATCCGACATTTATCCAGAACCTACTGGGAGCCACCAGGCACTGTTCGTGGTGCTGGAATATTGCTGGCGCCCGGAGAACACCAGAGGGCGCATGAGAGCACCAGCCTTCAGGAAGCTCAGGCAGGGCTACTAGGTGAGTGGGGGACCTTGCAAAACCAACGGGAAGCACGTGAAAACCGGGTGCCTGAAGAACAGGGCAGAAGGTGCCAGACAGGAAGCAGGATGACCCTTCACCAAAGGGGTCTTTGCCTAAGACCTGAGACAATCGCAGTGCTATTAGAGATGTGCTGACCAGGTGCTCCTACAAAGAAGCGCCAGTTAGCACACAGGCGTTTGTTTCACCCTAACCCCCAGGACCATGAGGTCAGCAGACTGGCAGCCCCATAACGTAGGTGAGAGGTACTATCACTACAAATGAGATGGCTAACGCTCAGAAATGAAGTTGCTTTCCTGAAGTCAAATTGCTATTAAGTGGTAAGGCCAGGTCTAAAACCCTAGTGTTTCAACTACTCTAGGGTTTACTCCACTATTTGGGCCACACGTGCATTGACCATAAGTAAAGAGGTGGAGCACTGAGGATGCTCCCCAGGTCTAGTTACTTCCGTCTTTAGTGAACTGTTATAATACAGAAAATTAGACAGCTTGCAGAGGTGCAACTGACAAGTAGGAGCCATACAGACCTTAACGACACTATTGGGACCATTGATACACCCGAGTCTCTCAAGTCTAAACCCAACTGATCATAAGCTATACCACCAATTTAATAACATTTCAAAAAAGGAAGGAAAAACTACATGGACTATACAGATGAACTATGTAAACCCATTAGATATCACATATAATTAAAACAGCGCTGAGAAGTAAGAAAGCAGGGTGGCAATTAAGTGTAAAAGATAAACTATAACTTAGGATTGAAAGTGATCTCAGGTATTGTTTAATTATTTTACAGATGAAGAAACGAAGGTGTGGTCCTATCCAGGAATTGATTCTTACTCCAACAGTCTTGCATCTAGTCCCAGAATTATATGTATATATAGTCATAATTATATACAACCCTAAAAGACTGTGGTGGTTGAGTTTGTCTCACACAGACACCTGCCAGCCCCACATCTGGCTGGCAGATGAAGGAGCCAGAGGCAGTGAGTGACCAAACTGGTCCGACGGTCCTAGGAACCCTTTAGCACAAGGAAAGGAAATTGTGAAGCAAAACACAATTTAGAGCATCAATGACTATGGAAATCAGTGCTCTTTTTCCTTTTGTGAGAATATTTCAGAGTTAATGCAAATAGTTCCTGGTTCCATCACCAACTATGTAAGTACTTACTTACTGCCTCCGAACAATATGGGGAACAGAGAAAAAGTTTTAAAAAAAGTTAACGTTAGACATTAATGTGGATTTACAAAAATAAGGTGATGATTCTTTCCTGTACAGATGGATCCTCTCTATAGCATGCCTTTAAAACAGTAAAATCCTGCAATGCATTTAAAATAAGATGTGCGTGACTAAAATTTGGGAATGTGTACTGAATAAAACAATATATGTTTGTAAGTGAAAAGCGCTTTCTTTAATTTGACTGGGACAAAGAGAAAGTCTGATCACATTAGATAAATACAAGATTAGATATTGATTAGGCATGACCTTTCCTCTCAGCAGACACTTCTAGGAAACACCTAATTATGGGGAAGAAAAGGGATTCTAGTAAGAACTAAAGTAAAAACAGATTTGTAGAGGTTTTCTTTTTTGGGGTGGGGTGGGATATAGAGTTGGCAGAAAGAATTTAAACAAAGCTGTTACACTTTCCCCTGTTAAGAATCTTCTGGACAAAGCCCTAGGTACTCCCTCATTTGCTAGGACCCTTCCTTGGAAGCTCACTCAGTGCAGCTCAGTCACTGAAAGCTCTCGGTTTAATTCACATTGCAAATTTAAGAGCTTCAAACAGAAAGCATATTTTTAAGAGTTCAAAGTTGGCAGTCTATCCAAGAAGGAAATTACTTTTCAAATCACTGTGTTCGAATGCTTAGAACTTCCTACTGCTTGCAATTTAAAGTGCTTTGGCTGGTTTTAAGTTTTCTCTTGTAATAATGAGTTTGTGCTTCTTATAGCAATTAAAACCATTTCCTAAACCAAGACATGTAAGTACCCATCCCCCAGTAAAAAGCAACTAGAAATCTGGCTGAAAACTTAAGGTACATGTTATACATAAAACTTACTTCTATAGTGGAGAGCTGTATCTGAGATAATACAGCCACCGCGTGCGCGTTCTCCCTGGTTTACTTAGTAAATTCATGTAACCAAATGTGTTAGAGTGGAACAAAGATACCTGCCATTGTCTTTAACACTGTGTGGAAGACTCAATAATTAAGAGTGTGCTAGGTCTACAAGAGTCCTGTAATTTGCCCATAGAGAGGGATTTTGGTGAGTGAAGTAAGGCTCACATGTGGTAGGCAGGAGTATAAAATAATGGAATTTAGGTGGTTTGTTTGAAAGGAGTTGCTCTCAAAGGCCATGGGTAGGGCGTTCCTACGGACAGGGAGCTGCTCAGATGCCACACACACAATATACCCTTTGCCAACACAACCGACCATGTATTCATGTCCTATAACAAACTGATACTCATGTAAATAAAAATCAGGTTCAATGCCAGATTTATATGACCCTGGGGTCAAATTTACGCGCCAACATCCCCCACCCACAAAACTGCTCAAAGACACGCAAACAACCTGCTACTACTTCCTTCATATACATATTCTGATGCGCTCCCCACCCCACCTCCACCTCCCCCCAATACTGCCCAGTATTTGGTTCAAGCATGTAGAGCTCAAAGCATAAGCAGCTTGTTCAGTGTGCACGGGAAGACGGGTGAAAACATAGGCAAGAGATCACTTGGAAAGAACTTGGAAAGAGCGCTTGCTTTCAGAATTCATGGGTAAAAAGCAGGTCTATTCTACTCTCTTCTTGAAAAATGAATATCCACAATATTCATTTCTCTCTCAAACTAAGTTGCTTTGCTAATGACTACCATGTTTTTTAATGACATTAGAAAGGATATATTTTGAAAACTGAACTATATACGGTTAAACTTGACAACTTGGAAATAAATTTAACACTTTCATAACTCAACAAGCTCACAAGAAAGCTGAGGGGATGGGCAAGGAAACAACCAAATATAATACAAAACAAGGTAATGACTGCTCGGGGCAACACAGAGGAAGTGTGCGTTCTCCTGAGTGGGGCAGCCACTGCACGTGTGTGTGGAAGAGGTTTCGCCAGGAGGTGACATTCTCACTGGGCCTTTCTTTCTGAAGGATGAGTGTGAATGGGGGGAGAGGGTGTAGGAAAGCTGGGCAGGATGTGCCCAAAGGGCACCAGGCATGGGAAACTCGTGGGGCTACAGCTTGGGGAAGGGAGAGCAGACGTACAAGGTCTAAGATTAAAAACTGGAAAATGGGTCTGAGTTCCCAAACACGTTGGCCTTAAAAGTGCTCATGGACATGCATCTTGGAAAATATTAATAGACAGGGAACACCGACAGCGACGGGACCACACCTCGGTTCAAGTTGCTCCACGTTCCACTGCGAAGTAAACTTGCATCTGTGCTAGCAATTCTTCAAGGCCGCTTTTCAATATGTACAATTATCTGTGATTACTTCACACAAAAATGATCTCCCTCTCCCTTTCCAAAGCGTTTGTGCTTTTCCAACGAACCATCAAAAGTTACAGGCCCGAAGACCGAAGGGAGAAAGTTTCGGCTGATGCCACGTTTAAAACTATGTATCAAAATAGTTTCAAAAGGTCCTGATGAAAAGCGCCATCACCACCGCCCAGCTCGCCTCCCCACTATTGCAGACTCCCTCCCCCCCGGGGGGATTTCACTTGGCAAGTTCCTACAAATTAACTTCCAAGAACCCATTTTCTCCCCCTCATCCCCCCTCAAGTTCCCCACTCGATGGACGGGAACGAAGAGCTCCAGAACCGGGTCAAATGGACCCGAATGGAGCGAGCGAATTTCCGCGGGGCCAACGCGCGTCCACGCCGTTCCAACAAGTCGGCTCGAGCTGTCAACGCGTTTCCCCCCCGCAGGTGGGAGCGACGCTCAGACACCTCATCCCTGGGTACGTGGAAGGACAATCGCCCTGCAAGGACCCACGCGTTTTCTCGGGGCGCGAGGCGCCGGCCGACGGAGCGGGGCCAGGCCGAAGCGCAGAGGGGCCCGGGCCAGGCCGGCGAGCCCCGCTCAGCAGCCGGAGCCGCCGCCGCTGTCAACCGGGAGACGGCGGCGGGTGGGGGACGCGCCCGGGAAGAGCGCAGAAAGGAGGCTCGAGCCCAAACAAAAACAAGCCGAAGCGGAGCGCGGCAGAGGGAGCAGATTGGGCGAGACCGTTCACGGCTGCCCATTGGAGAAGAGGGAAAACAGAGTCCCCCAATCGCGAGCGGCGGGGCTGCTCCCCTCGTGCGGCCGCGGGGCGGCCCGGCGCTGCCCGGCGGCCGCTACCGCTCCCTTCCGGCGGCGCTGCCCACTGCAGGCCCCGCGCCCCGGCCGCCGCCGCCGCCGCGCCCTCCCCGGCCGCCGCGCCCCCCCGCCGCCCGCGGCCTCGGCCCCGCCCGGCCGGGAGCCCCGCGCCCGCGGCCCGCCCCCAGCCCGCCGCCCGCCGCCCCCCCCCCCGGCGCCCGCCCCCGCTCACCGCCGGGCGCTGCCCGCTCCTCCTCGAGGCGCGTCGAGGCCCCGTGCCCGGCCGCTGCGCTGGGGGACCCGCGCTGCTCGGCGACACTTCCCCGTCCCCCCAAAAAATTAATCACCAAAAAATAATTCCAGAGAAAAATGGAGAGTAAAATCCAAGATGGCGGCGCACGCCGCAGCACCGCCCGCTCCATCCGCTGTCAGGAAATGAGTCCCAGCCGCGGCAGGAGCCCCCCGCCCCCACCGCGCCGCGCCCCCGCGCCCCCCGCGCCTCACCTCGCCTCTCGCGCGGCCGCGGGGTCCCACAGGCAGCCGCCAGCCTCGGGGCTCGCGTCCTGGGTCCTGGCGCCGCGCTGCCGCCTCCGGAGCCCGGTCGCCCTCACCTCATAGCCCCGGAGCCTCGCCGCCCGCACCGCAGTCGCGTCGCCGCCCCCGGTGAGCCGCCCGGACGCCGCCCGGGAACGGTGGAAGGACACAAAAATGAGTGCCCTCGGCCGGGCGAAGGGACACCACACCGGATCGCGCTGTGCCGGCCGCCTCTGTTGCTTTTACGGGACTCTGCGGGGGGAGGCGGAGAAACCCGAGAAAGAAATGAGTCCCTCGCCGGGTGCCCTCGGGGCGGAGGGACAAAAAGCGAATTTGGAGGCACCAGCCGAGCCGTTGCCTCGCGTCTCTCGTAGCGGAGGGATCCGTGCCGGGCAATAGGCAGGGATCCCTCCGCCCCTCGCTGCCCTTTAAATCGCGGCTGGAGGCGGCGTCGCCGCGCGCCCCTTGGGCGCCACCCCGGCTTTGGGCCCACTCGCGTGTCCTGTTCCCGCGGGGTCTGCCCACCTACCCCTTCCCCCCCAGACCCTCCGCGTAGCTGCACCCACCGCGGACAGCTCCTGAGCCAGGAGTCGGGCAGCCCTCGGGGACAGCAGGTTCCGCGCCCACTGCTCCTCCCGGTTGCGCCGAGGGGAGGTGGTCCCACGGAAGCGAGCTTCTTTGTTGTGGAAATGGGTGTCGTTGGAAGCAGATACACCCTTAAAAACCATGTGGGCAGCCTGAGCGTTCCACCGCGGAGTGTGGGAGGGAGGAGGGCGGGAGCGAGCATTAATTGGGCCACGGGCTTCCTAGTGTCGACTGACCATTTATTGAGGGCCTACTGTGTGCGAGGCTTTCTGGGAAGCAGTGGTATTGCCACTTCCCTGGTTGGGCAGTGCCAGGACCAAAGAGGCAATCCCCTCGAGGCGCCCAGGCAGGTGGGGGAGCGGCTGAGTGGCTCACACGCGCCAGGGGGTCGCCCTTGGGGTCCCGCAGTCCCATAACCGGGACCACAAAATAGTAATGAGAGCAATGTGTGCACAGCCTTTGGTGGATACATACAAATTGAGAACAGCTACGGTTCTCAGTTTGGTGCCCTGTCTCATTTACTCCTTACAACCCCCAGGAGGTGGGGACCCTTGTGGTTCCCAGGTTACACATCAGGAAACTGAGGCACAGAGAGGTTAGCTTTAAGCTTTAAGACAGCCAGTGAGAGCTTCAGCCAGAGCCCTTATCCAGTACTCTAGTGAAAAACACAGACCTCAAGGAGAAGTTAAGGTGCCACAGGCTGGCAGATGCATGGAAGGTGTCCTTAGGGAAGCTGAGACCGAAAGGAGATTGGGGTATGTTAGGAAAAGGGGGTGCTTAGGGGAGGTGGAGCCAACAAGTGCAAAGGCCCTCAGAGGGGAAAGAGGCTGAGTCTTCCAGAACTGCCCAGCGTGGTTCCTGCAGAGAGGAGGCAGGTAGGGCAGGCAAGTAGATTCCAGGAAGAGCCGCAGGTGTGCCTTGGTTTCCCCTGCATCCCCAAGGCCTGGCACAGAGTGGACACACCATGCAGAATGGGGCAGTGGATAGTGTGGATGGCCGCAAGGACTGTGGTCCATTAACAACAACATGGTGCTTACCCATTTTCCATCCACCTCGACCTTGGGTGGTAGACATTATTACCCCTTCCACAGATGGGTAAGTTGAGGCGCAGTGATTTGCCGAGGGCATGTGTCTAACAGGCAGGGGCAGGTCTTGAGCTGCAAAACCAGAGCTCCCCCTATCCCCCTCACCTTCCCTCCCGACTTCCTTGCGGGGCTCTGGAGGTTGACTGGGGCGGGGGGACAGAGCCTCACCACCCCTCAGGTGAAGCACACCGGGCACATTGCTCTGTGCTTCCTGCCCTTTCACTCTACAAGCCTCAGGGACACCTGTGATATCAGAATTCGTCTTGCCATGTTCCTGTTTACAGACACACCTAACACATGATTGCTTTGTTTCTATTAGTTTCTGATTTATCACTAAATTTTCTTCCCAAGGTTTTCATAGTGCTTGGCTCCAAATACTCAAATTGCATCCCACTGAGACTGCCTTTGCCGCCCCCCACTGGATGCCCACAGAGGCGCGCACATGTGCCCGCAATGAGCAGACACAGCCCTGTGTCGACCCTCCAGCGTCTTGGTGCCCAGGCCCCATGTCGCACCATGCCCTGGGCAGCCCTTCACAGCCCCAAATGCCAGTGTCCTCCACACAAGTTTTCCAGAATCCACTCCAGCACGCTGGTGCTCTCCACGGACCCCTGGGGCCGACACCCAAATCCCAGCCCTGTAAAGCCCCCAGACCCCCAAGAGGCTGACACCTCCATTTAGTCACTGCCCAGTGCCAGGCCAAGTATTCTGGGCAGCGACTTGCAAGGGCGCAGGCCAGGCCCAGAGCCTGGCAGGGGAGACAGTGAGTGAACCCAAGCACAGCTTCCTCCCAGGCTTTCCAGCTGCGGGTCTCCCAGCCCCCTACATTGCTGGCTGCTGTTCCAGCCTCAGCCAAGAGGCCCAGGGCAGGCCAGGGCTCCTGGCAACGCTGAGTTGGCGCTCAGGACTTCCCTGGAGTCATCCTGAAGCCTTGGTGCCTTTTGGGGATCTCAAACTGGGGAGCCCAGGGCTGCACTGGTCAGAGGGCACAGCCAGGAGCCGCCCTCCTGGGGGAGACTGGAAATTCAACTTCCCCACAGGGAGCCTGGCCAGCTGGAGTCCTCCTCCTGCCAGCTGGCAGGGGAGGGGGGGGACAGGAAGTAGTGTGGCCAGGCACCTGCCCAGCCCCCATGTGACAGGAGCCATTGGCATTTACACTGTGAAGCCTCTGGATGCCCCAAAGTGGAAGTCCTAAGCCACAGAGGCAGTGGGGCCCCCACCAAGTCTTGAAAGATATTAACAACTCTAAAGAAAGACCTAGTCAGCGGAAGGGGCCCCGGGCAGTCCCGGAAGCACCGGGACTGCCAGCCCAGCCCGGAGCTGACCTGGAAGCAGCGCCCTTCCCAGGGCGCTGGCTGAGGATACAGAGCCTATTCCAGTCCCCGAGCAAAGCCCAGGGACACTCCAGAGGCCCAGCCTGGTCCCCCCATCCCTGCATCACTCTCCAGCTTCCCTTCTTCAAATGCCAGCCACCCAGCGACTGGCTGGCAGGGATTTGCTTGCTGGGATCCTATGTCCACGGGAAGGGCCCACACAAGTTATGCTGACCCCAGAATTCCAGGTGTGGGATGGCAGGTGGCTTCTTGTTGTAAAGTGATATATTGGCTTTTGGACTCTGCACATGAATCTCACCCGGTCCCCAACCCACCCCTTCCCGGAAGAAAGGGCTGTTCTGATGAGAGCATGTGTCCGAGACTGGTGGGAAAAGGGTGGGGCATACCCAGGACCATTCTGGTGGCCCATCTGGGCGGCTGCTGGCTCCCTGGCCACCTGCTTGAGCACCACTAGGCACCGTGTACCATCCTTGCCTTCCACTTGCCCCTCCACTGCCCACCCCTCCTTTGATAGATGAGAAAAACAAGCCTCTGAAAAGCCGAGTGACCTACCCATGGGCCCACAGTCAACAGCGGCAAGACTTCATGGCAGCTCTGTACGGGCTTGGCCCGAGGTTTGAACCCCAGCTCCGCGGCTTACCAGCCATGTGCTTTGGGGCAGAAGATGCAGCCTGTCTACACACCGCATCTCACCTGTGAAAGGTGCCGGTCCTCGGACCTGCCTGAGTAATCTCATTCATACCTTTGACATTGTTTATGTAAGTAAGATGCCCAAGTTCCTGTCTCCAGCTTGGACTTCTCTGAACTTCTGACACCACCACTTAGCTGTTTAATAAATAGATTTCAAATACAGCACGGCTGAAATTGAATACACACTCATGGAAACTTCCACCTGCCGGGCAGATATTCTTCCCATTGCTCACGTCTAGTACCTAGTGTCCATTCTCCCTTAATGGCCTTTGTTTATTCCTCCTTAGTATATATCCCCATCTAGCATCCTGTATCCTTTATTGGCCTTCTCCAGGGCCATCCCGCTATGAGCTCCTTGAGGGAAGGGGGCGTTGTCCGCCTTGTTTGCTGCTGTATCTCCCATCCGGAACAGCTCCTGGGGCCCTGGAGTAGAGGCTCAGTACACAAGGATGGCGCTAACCTCCTGGGACTGCTGCAGGGACCAGAGGAGGCGGAAGCGGGTCTCTAGCCTCTCAGAGGAGGCGGAAGCGGGTCTCTAACCTCTCAGAGGAGGCGGAAGCAGGTCTCTAACTGTTCTCCTGGATCGGGCTCAAGCTGTTCCATAGAGGAGGCTTCTCTACCACCGACCCCCACGGAATGCACAGGCCCTTCCCTGCGTTCAAGATTGGGGTGCCCAGGGATTTGTGTCCACCTGGGCAATCAGCTGGTGCAGCCCTGTGTCCCTGAGGGATGGTACTTTTCAGGTTCCCACCACCACCAAAAAGAAGGCCAGTCTTACTCACCCCTGTCCTTACTGACACACGTAACACAGAAGTAACGCAGAAGGGACCAATGGCAGCTGAAAAACTGGTTTCCTCCAGGGTAGGGAAAGCGTACTCTTACTGGTTTTTAATTATTTCAAACGTACAGGAAGGTTCCAAGTTTAACACAAGAACTAGTTTTCCTTGACCATCTGACTATATCGCCACCCAGATAGATGCTCCATGATTGCCGAGCGTGTGACGGTATGTTTCCTTCCAACTGAGCTAGCCGCCTACAAAACCAGACTGCGAGGATCAAAAGCAAGAAATTAAAAATAATAATAAAAATCAAGAAATTAACATTCGTAGGCCGCTGCCATAGAGCCTTCAGACGACACCCACTCTCAGTGTCCTTCACAGCAAAGGGGCTTGTCTCGAATCCCTTTTACTTTGGTTACTGGGTCTCCTCCGCTTCCTTCACTCTGGAGCAGTTTTACCCCCTTTCCTAGACTTGCATGACCTTGATACTCCTGAAGGTTACAGGCTAGCTATTTTGTGGCATGTCCCTCAGTTGAGGTTTTTCTGATGGTTCCTCAAGTATCTTTGGCAAGGTCAACTTTAAGGTCAAGTGTGTTTGGCAAGAATGTCCCAGCAGTGAGGCCGTATTCTCGTCGCATCCTACCAGGTGGCGAAAGATTCAATTCGACCCATAACTGATGATGTCCTCTTGGGTCACCTGATAAAGGGATGTCTGCCAGGCTTCTCCACTGGAAAGTCACTCGTTTTCCCTTTGTAATAAGTATTCTGGGGAGAGGTATTTTGAGAGGATGTAAACATCCCATTGCTCTTCATACCTTTAATGTATTAATATATTTATAACAGTATGGACTTAGGGGTTCCTATTTTGTTCAATAGGTTATAATCTGTTTCTCTCTCTCTCTCCCTCCCTCCCTCCCTCCCTCCCTACCTCCTCCTTTATTTCTTCAAAGATATTTGTGGCAGCTTTGTTTATAATAGCCCTAAACTGGAAACAACTTGAATACCAATCAACAGAGAAAGGATATACAAATGTGGTCTATGGGCTGGATGAAATCCTACTCAAAAATAATAAGGCATGAGCTACTGTTACAAGCAACAACATGGGCGCATTTCAAAAACATTGTGTTGAGGTAAAAGAAGCCAGAAACCATGGAGTACAAATCGTTTGATTCCAAACTGTGATGTTCTAGAACAACAACGAAAAGAACCCAAATGGGGATTGAAATCTGAAGAGTCACTTGCTTCTGGGCAGGTGGGATTGACTAAGCAGGGACTGAGAAATATTGACGAGAAACTCTGTGGTGTGATGGGAAACATCCTGTGCCAGGAGTGGTTTACCAGGTGCATATGTGAAAACTTGCAAACCGTAAGTAAGTTCTATACACGCAAAACAGAGGAGGGAAAAACGTGAATTGAACTGGGCTACTGCTCAGTGAAAACTTCTCCAATTTTTCCATGATTGGTCTTGCGGACGAGTACATTTTGCACAATAGTTTTTCCTCGGGTGTTTTCCAGACATTGCTTCTGGGAATGACCCAGGTTCAAAGTGCAGGTGAGGGACCAGAAAGTTCTCGCTCCTCCCTCTGGGCACCATCAGTGCTGGCTGTTGCTGAGTTTTATCTAAAGAGGGGAGGAAAAACTGCCCTTGGTTCTGGTAGACTTGATGGAAACTGGTACCATCAGAACCACCTCCCTGCTGCTGTCGGGCCTGCACTGGACTCAAGGACTCCAGCCAGTTTTAAGGGGACATTGGTGTTCTCTGGCCAGATCTCTGTGCTTCACGTGGAGTCAGCTTTTTGCTCTATGTCGTCACCTTTAATCCCCATGGTCATACCTCACAGATAGATAGACTTTCGGCTGTTGGCTTGCCCCCTGGTAAATTCCTAGGGTGGTGTTTCCTGAATCAAAAGTCAAGATGATTTTCCTCTAGAGAATTCTGGGTGGCCGGGCAGAGAAGGTGACTGGGGTCTCAGCCCTGACATTGGGGGTGCAGACCCTGGTTTCAGAGGTGGGGTCCCCTAAGAAGGCCTTAGGCTGGGGGAGGGAGCTAGCCCACGGAGGGAAAGGGGGGCTTCCACTATGTCTCCGTGATAGTTCTTCCCTTTAATCGAAGAGTAGAAGAACCGTGACAAGCCCCAGTGAGCCAGCCGAAAGGGTAAGCAACAGGGAACTGGAATCTTCCTTCCTTCATTCCTACAATCCACAGGCACGAAATCCACTCCCCAGGCCCCAGGCCTCGGCGGGGACCCTCAGGAGACTGGACCCGCCAGCAACTCAGGCCCAGACAGTTTGGGGCAGCAGGATGCCCTGACACAGCTGGGGGAACCAGCCAGAACTTGCTGGAGAGATGGAGGTCCCAAGGAGTAGGCCAGGTGGACCTGTAGATGGGTCCCAAGGGCAGAGTGGGCGAGTTCCCTAGTGTTGGAGTGGTCCACGCAGGGGCAACGCAGGGCGGGCATAGGTCCCTCCGTCGCTCCTAGTGCCACAGCAGCTGCAGCAGCCGCACACTGGTCCCAGCCCCCGGGAACCTACGTCTGAGCCTCTAAGGGCACAACTGGTTGTACGGGATCTCACTCCAGCTTGACCCCAGGCACAGGCTCTTCCCATGGCCTGTGTCTTGCTTTAAACCGAGAAAGGAAGAGTCGCTCAAGCTGTTAAGGGCTCATCCGGGAGGCAGGTGGCTGTCACCGTGTCTTGTATTAGTGTCCCGTGTCTTGAAACAACAGAGACTTATCTTCGCGTGGCTCTGGAGACCAGAAGTCTGAAATCCAGGCGTCACAGGGCTGTGTGCCCTCTGCAGGCACCAGGGGAGGCTCCTTCCTGCCTCTTCAGGCTTCTGGGGCTCCAGGCGTCCCTGGGCTGCGGCCACGTCCTCCAGTTTCCGCCTACATCTGCACACGGCCTCCCCTCTGTGTCGCTCTGTGTCAGACCCCCTTCTCCTTTCTCTCAGAACACTTGTCATCGGAATTAGGGCCTACCCAGGTAATCCAGAAGGTTCTCATCTCGATATCCGTCACTTAAAGTCTCCTCCACAAAGACCCTTTTCCCCAGTAAGGTCACATTTGGAAGGTTCTGGGGATTAGGATGTGGACACATCTTGTTTGGTGGGGGCTCCATTCAACCCACGACATCATTATTTATTTTGATGCCCAAATTGCTCCAGATTGGGCCAGTGAGAACCTCTTCCAATGGGCTTGTGTCTCTTTGTTACCATTGTTCTGTGAGCTCCAGCCGCACGATTAATCAGTTCTTCAAGAAGCAATGGTTCCGTTTAGGGGAGCCAAGCTCTGGGTGCTATGTGTGCACAGGGCCGCTGTGGTGAAGCTGCTTCCTGCGCTCTCAGTGGATCTAGACAGAGACTGTGTGTAAGTGTGCGTGTGTGTGTGTGTACATGTATAAATATATGTAATATGCACACATGTTTGTATGTGTACATATATATTTATAAACACATTTACATCTATCTTGGCATATCTATGTATAAACATAGATTTTAAAGCAATTCCATTCCGACATCACAGGTTCATTTTCGTTTTGTCCCTTTCCGCATTTGTAACTCCCTTCCCCAACAGTTATAATCCGTTACTATTGTCTTAGTCGGCTTGGGCTGCTGTAACGGAATACCGTAGACTGGAGAGCTTAAAAAACATTTATTTCTCGTAGTTTTGGAGGCTGGGAAGTGCAAGATCAAGGTGCTGGCAGATCGTGTGTCTGGTGAGGACCTGCTTCCTGGTTCAGAGACAGCTGTCTCTCCCTGTGTCCGCACAGGGTGGGAGGGGCGATGAGAATCTGGGGTCTTTTTTATAACGGCCTTCATCCCCTTCATGAGGACTACTCCCTCATGAGCTAAGCACCTTAAAAAGCCATCACACTGAGGATTAGGCTTCAACATATAAATTTGGGGGGACACACATATTCATCTATGACACCACCATTACTTCTTTTGATGCTCAAATTGCCCCAGATTTGGCCTGTGGAATCCCCTTCAACCTGGCTCCTGTCCCTCTGGACATGTTCCTGTGATTCTTAGACTACTTCCTTACTTTCCGAAGCCACAAGAAATCCTACATCAACTTTTATTTCTCCTGTCCCAACCCTGGAGCCAATCATATCTCTGGGAAGGCTTGTTTCCTTTTCATGAACAATGGATGGATCTAGAAAGCAAGATCTTGGCACCAGCTGCTGCTTTCCAAGGGTGTGTCACTGCTTCTAGGCTGTTAGCAGACATGGTAGAAAACATGTAACATAGCTAACACACAGATTCACATACATTTCACACATAACTATGTATATTTCTATATAGTCTATCAATCAAATACCATGAGCTCATACAGATGCCTTCTCGTTTCAGACTTGTAACTCCCTTCCCAACGGTGAGACACCCGACTCCCATTAACCTCAATAAATATGCTCATTTATTCAAAAGTCTAAAATACACAAAAGGTAGCTTCAAAGTTACTGACCCATTCCACTGTGAAAAGCTAGCCTGCTCACAGGAGGGCAATAGTTAGTTGCAGATCTTTTTTTTTTTTTTTTAGGTAAAATTTATATATATTGAAATGTTCAAATCTTAAGTATGCAATGCGATTCGTCTTGACAAATTGATATGTCCACAACCTATCAAGACAGAATATTTCCATCACCCCCAGAAAGTTCTCTCATGTCTCTTCCCAGTACCTTTTCCCAGAGGTAACTAAAGTCCTGACATTTTTTCACCTTAGAGTAGTTTTGCCAGTTCTAGAACTTCATAGACTTGAAGCATATGTTTTTGTGATTCATTCAGGTTGTTGGATGCTAAGAAGTAGTATTTCATTATATGGATACAGCGAATAAATACCGTTACTTGTTTGTCTATTTTCCTGTGATGGACTTTTAGATTGTTTGGAGTTTTTGGCTATTATGGCTGACGCCAGTGTGAACATTTGTACTCAAGTCTTTTTGTAGGCAAATATCTTCAGTTCTTTGGGGTAAATATCTAGGAGTAGAATGTCTGGGTTAAAGGGTAGTTCGGTGTTTAACTATAAGAAATGGCTGAACCTTTTCCAAAATGGCCACAGCAGTTTACATCTCCACCAACAGTGTATGAGGGCTGGATTTTCTCCACAGCCTCACCAACATTGGGTCCCCTTGGTCTTTTTAATGTTGGTCATTCCAGAGGGTGTGTAATAGTACTTCCTTGTGGTTATAATTTGCATTTCTCTGATGACTAATGATATTTTTTTTCACAAGCTTATTTTCCAGTTGTGTATCTTCCTTTGGCAAAGCGTCTTTTCAAACCTTTTGCCAATTTTTAACTGGATTATTTTGTCTTCGTATGATTGAACTCTCATTCTCAGCATTCTTTATTTATTTGCAACACAAGTCTTATACATATATATTATAGGCAACTTTATTTTAATAAATTTGACAAATTATGTAAAATGGTCGTATTTCTTGAAAGAAAAAAATACTACAGCTGACTAAAGAAGAACAAACATTTGAATAGCCCTAAATCTATCAGAGTAAATGAATTCTTTATGAAAACCCTACACACACACACACACACACACACACACACACACACACCCCAAAAGCAAAAATGGAAAAAATAAAGTAAAACTCTTCAGGCCCAGATGGCTTCTCTGGTCAATTCTCGTATGTGTTTAAGGAAGAAATAATCTGAGTCTTATACAAACTTTTTTTCAGAAAATAGAAGAGAAAGGAATACTTCCCAACATCGTGTCATTTAGGGAACTGCAAACTGAAACAACAATGAGCTACCACTATACACTTTCCAGAACGGCTAAAATCCAAAACGTCGGTGATACTAAATGCCGCTGAGGACGTGGAGCCACAGAAACTCTCATTCACTGCTGACGGGACTGCAAAGTGCTGCAGCCACTTTGGTAGACAGTTTGGTGGTTTCTTACAAAACTAAACATAGTCTTACCACATCATCCAGCAATTGCATTCCTTGGTATTTATCTAGTTGAGCTGAAAACTTAGGTCCACACAAAACCTTGCACATAAATGTTTGTAGCAGCTTTATTCATAATTGGCCAAAACGGAAGTGACAGAAATGTCCTTCCACAGATGGAAGTATAAAGAAACTGTGGTACATCTAGGCAGTGGAATATTATTCAGTGATAAAAAGATATGAACTATCATTTATTTCTGTGCACAAAAAGGTATGGAGGAGCCTTAAATGCATCTCGCTAAATGAAAGAAGCCAACGAGAAAAGGCTACATACTATAGGATTCCAACTCTATGACATTCTAGAAAAGATAAAACTATAGAGACGGTAGAGATCAGTGGCTGCCAGGGGCTGGGGCAGCGGGGAAGGAGGAAGTGTGGAACACGGGACGTCTAGGGCGTGACACTGTCCTGTGTGATACCATAGTGGGGGCTACACCGAACTGTACAGCACTGAGCGACCTTAATGTAAACTACGGACGTCAGGTAATAACCATGAGTCAACATTGGTTCATTAAGTGAGACAAATATACCAACTAACACAAGATGTTAACAGAGAAAACTGTGGGGGTGGGGTAGGTGGGTAGATAGGAACTCTGTGTACTACCTGCTCAATGTTTCTGTAGCTCTAAAACTGTTCTAAAAACAAGTTTTGAATTTTAGAAAAACAACCGCATTTGAATTTGCCAATTAGAAATGCCATTTGTACCCTGCTGGTCTCTTAAATTTGGGTCCAGTGAGCTAGGCAGTCCTCAGCTGGCTGCCTGATGCGATGTTCCTGGGCTAGTGGAATAAACTGGTCTCCAGAGAGAAGAGAGCAGCTCTGCAAAGAAAAGTCCCAGAGAGAGTTTGGAGAACAGCCACTTCTGTTGCTATTTTGTTTCTAGTTTCCTGCTCCAAACTCTGGGGCAGCCTAGCAGCCGTCCGGCCTGTGGGGTCCATATGACATCTGTAAAATGGGATAGTATGATACCTACCTTGAAGGTTGCTGTGACGATGAGGGATGGCCCACGTATGTGCCTAGTAAATGTTCGTTTTGATTCAGCCATCATTGTTTTACCTCCGAGTTGTCCCAATCGAGTCTCCTTTTTGCCCTATTTTATTTTTTAACAGGACTTTATTGGGGAACAGTGTGTACTTCCAGGACTTTTTCCAAGTCAAGTTGTTGTCCTTTCAATCTTAGTTGTGGAGGGCACAGTTCAGCTCCAGGTCCAGTTGCCGTTGTTAGTTGCAGGGGGTGCTGCTCACCATCCCCTGCGGGAGTTGAACTGGCAACCTTGAGGTTGAGAGGACGCGCTCCAACCAACTGAGCCATCCATGAGCTCAGCTGCAGCTCAGCTGCAGCTCAACTCAAGGTGCCGTGTTCAATCTTAGTTGCAGGGGGCAGAGCCCACCATCCCTTGCGGGACTCGAGGAATCGAACTGGCAACCTTGTGGTTGAGAGCCCACTGGCCCATGTGGGAATCGAACCGGCAGCCTTTGGCGTTAGGAGCACGCAGCTCCAACCACCTGAGCCACTGGGCCGGCCCTGCCCTACCTATTTTGATTTGCCTTATATTTCTTATAAGTAAGAGTCTTGATTAAGAGGAGAATAATATTCACCAAAGAGTGGCTGAGGTGATTTACCATGGGCTGCAAGCTGGAGAAAGAGGGTTGAAGACCAGAGGGGCATGGGCTAGGCGAGGCTAAAATGGCTGCAGGGGAGTCTATGGAATGAACGCTCTGGAAGGAGGAAGGACAGGCTCAAGCAGCGTTTCTCAATCTCAGGTCCCTTGACAGCTGCAGCTAAACCGTTCTCTGTCCTGGGTGCTCTCCCGAGAATTACAGGATGTTTAGCAGCATCCCTGGCCTCTACCCATCCTGCCCAAGTCACGACAAACATAAATGTGTCCAGACGTTGCCAAATGCCCTCTGGAGGAACATCAGCCCTGTGGATGGCACAGAGAGTGGTTTGGCCGAATTACAGCATGTTTCAGAGGTACAGTAGTTTATGGCAGTAAGATCCAGGGTGTGGACGTGGGAGTGGGTAGCTGGACTGCAGGGAGGAAGAGGCCTGGAGATAAAGGGTTCAAAGTATCAGGAAGCTGCCCAGTTCCGATAAGAAGGCAGAGTAAGGTAGCCTGAAAACTCCTCTGCTACAAACACTTGGAAATGATGGACGGAATATAACAAACATCATTTCCAACGTGTAGCTGACATTTTTTATAATTAGATGTAGTTTTTCTGGGGGGGAGGCATATACACTTCTATGAGTTTCAACATATACATAGGTTTGGGGAACCACCCACACAGTAAAGATGCAGAACAGTCCAAACTTCTCTCATGCCTCCCCTTTATAGTCAGACCATCTCCTAAACCCTGGAAGTCACTGATCTGTTCTCCAACCTTGTCTAGAATGTCATATAAGCTTAATGTCACTTAGCACAACGGTTTTGAGAGTCTTTCATGTTGTCATTCTATCAAGAGTCGGTGTCTATACATTGCCGAGGAGTGTTTCATTGTACGGATGCACTTCCTTTGTCTGTCCATTGTCCCATTAAAGCATTAAAGGACATTTGGAGTGTTCCCAGAATTTCACTACCCTGAATAATGCTGCTATAAACGTTCATGTATAGGTTTTGGTGTGAACGTAAGTTTTCATTTCTCTCGGGTAAATAACCAGAAGTGGGATTGCTGAGCCAAATGGTACATGTTTAATTTTACAAGAAACTGCCAAACCGTATTCCAGATGCTGTACCATTTTGCATTCCAGCAACGTGTGAGAGATCCAGCCCCTCTGGACACATCCTCGTCCACCCTTGGCATGGTCAGTCTTTTTTATTTCAGCTATTCTAATAGGTCTGGAGTGGGGTATCATGTGGATTTAATCTGCATTTCCCTGGTGACTAATTTGCATTTTCCTAGCATTTTCTCATGAGCTTATTGGCCATTTTTGTATCTTCTTTGTTGAAGAGTCTGCTCAACTCTTTCAAGCATTTGTAAATTGGATTGTTTATTTTCTTATTGTGAGTTTTGAGGTTCTTTATGTATTCTAAATACAAGTCCTTTTTTGGATAGGTGATTTATAGATGTTTTCTTCCAGACTATGTCTCATCTTCATCTTACCCTCTAATTCTTTTAACAGTGTTTTTTACAGAGCAAAAGTTTTTTATTTTGATGAAGTCCAATTTATCATTTTTTTTCTTTTAAGGATCATGATTTTAGTGTCATAGCTAATTATTTGCCCAACTAACGATCACAAAGATTTTCTCCTACGTATTCTTCTAAGAGTTTTATAGTTTTATGTTTGACATTTAACTCTGTGCTCCATATTTGGTTAACTTTTGTATAAAGTGTGAGGTATAGCTTGAGGCTCTCTCTCTCTCTCTCTCTCTCTCTCTCTCTCTCTCTCTCTCTCTCGGATGTGCAATTGTTCCAGCATCATTTGCTGAAAGACTATCCTTTTTCACTGACTTGCATTTTCAACTTTGTTAAAAATCCAGAGAGTGTGTGTGTGTTTTCCAATTTTGTTGTTTTTCAAATTTGTTTTGGTTCTTCTAATTCCTTTGTCTTTCAATGTAAATTTTTAAATCAGATTGTTGATACCTACAAAAATATCCTGCTGGGACTTCGATGGGATAGGATGAAATCCATAGATCAATTTGGAGAGAATTTTCATCTTGACTATATATACCAAGTCTTCCAAACCATGAACACAGTATGTCTCTCAGTTATTTAGGTTGTATTTTATTTCTTCCATCAGCATTTTGTAGGTTTCAGCTTACAGATCCTATAATTACTTTGTTAGATTTAAATTGAAGTATTTAAAACTTTTAGGAGCTATTGTAAGTGGGACTGGTTTTGTTTTTGTTTATACCTAGTGATCTCTGAGGAGGAAGAAACAAATGTGGTGAGCCCTAATGATTGCACCGTCTTACTGTCTGAAGAGAGTTTCGAGTCTGTGGCGCAAGGAGGAAGAACTGAGGCATAGCCTGGCATTCCCCCTGAGTTTAGGAGTCAGAGCTGGGAATCTGGGAAGGCTTAGACCAGAGTTCACAGGGCAGAGTACTGAAAGGGGGGAGGAAAAAGGGGGGGAGAGAGAGAGAGAGAGAGAGAGAGAGAGAGAGAGAGAGAGAGATTGAGAGAGACACTCTGGAGATCTGCAAGCCCTTGAGATGTAATTAAGCTGAGTACCCATCAACGTGTGCATGTAAAGAAATGCTGAGGCCAGGGAAAGAAACACACGAAAAGATCAGAGGGAACAATCACAATAGCTCAAACAGGGCCAGGAACATATTTCCTGCTTCTGCCAGTCAGAGTGGAGGTCTTAGAGATCTGTGGGTAAGGTACTCAGTCATGGGGAAAATCAGCCCTAGACTAAACACTGCTCTAGTCCTGCCTAACAAAGCAAGACTAGAAAAAAAATAAAAATCAAACTATGTCCAAGGAACTCAACTGTGTCCCAGAATAAAGTTCAGCAATATTTATATGAATACAAAAGGAACAAATAATTTTGCAACAAAGTACAATTATTTTAAAAACTAACACAAATGGTATATGGAATCCCAAAAAAGTTGCCAGATATGCAAAGAAGCAAGAAACTATGAGCCACAATGAGGAGAAAATCTAGTCAGTTGAAACTGAACCAGGAATAACAGATGATAGAATTAGCAGACAAGGGCAATAAAATAATAATTAGAACTGTACCCCATGTGCTAAGGAAATTAAAGGAAAGATTAAGAATATTAATTACAGACACGGAAACTATTTTTTTTTAAGTATCCAATTTGAACTTCAATATATTAAAACTACAGTGCCTGAGATGAAACACATTGGATAGAATTAACAGCAGAGGAGACATGGCAGAAGAAAAGATTAGGGAACTAACACGTCAAAGGAAGCCCTCCAGGCAGAAGGAAAATGGTATCAGAGAGAAACTGGAGCTACACAAAGAAACAAAGAGCACTGGAAAAGCTAACTATGTGGGTGACCATATAAGATTTTTTTCTTATAATTTAAGTCTCATTATAAAGTAATTGTTTAAACAAAAATAATAATAAATTGTTGCAAGGTTTATGTAAAAGTAAAATATGTAATAATAATGGCATAAAGACTAAGAGGGAGAAAGTGGAAATACACTATTGTAAATTTCTTATATTACACGTGACGTGGGACAATAGCACTTGGAGGTAGACTGTGGTAAGTGAAAGATGTATGCTACAAAGCAACCCCTAAAACACAAAAGCAAAGAGTTTTAGCTAATAAACCAACAGAGGAGATAAAAAGGAATCCTAAAAAAATACTCCTCCACAACTAAGATTGAAAGGACAACAACTTGACTTGGAAAAAGAAAGTCCTGGAAGTACACACTGTTCCCCAATAATGTCCTGTAAAAAAAAAAAAACTCAATGAATACCAAAGAAAGCAGGAAAAAAGTAAAAAGGGAACCAAGAATAGATGGGACAAATGGAATACGACTAGCAAAATGATAGATTTAAATCTACCTATATCAAAGATTACATTAAATTTAATTGCATAAAGTTCCAAATTAAATGGTAGAAATAGCTCAATTGTATTTGTAAAACGATGCAACTATACACTACTTACAAGAAATCAACTTTAAATATAAAGACACAAATAGGGTAAAAGCAAAAAGATAGGGAAGATATACCATGCCAACACCGGTAAAAAAAAAAAAAAAAAAAAAAGTCTGGGGATGTTATATTGATATGAAAGTAGGCTTTAAGGGAAGAATATTGCCAAGTATCAAGAATGTTATTTCACAATGAAAAATAGATCATTTCACTGAGGGAATGTAACAATCCAAAATGTTTATGCACCTAACAACAAATACAGGTTGAAAATACAGGAAGCAAGAATTGAAAGAACTAGAAGAAGGAATGGACAAATCTACAATTTTAGCTGGAAATTTAATACCCATTCTCAATAACTGATAGAAGGACCGGATGAAAAATCAGTAAGGATACAGAAGACCTCAACAACACTATCAAACAAATTGACATCTATAGAACATATTACCCAATTACAGCAGAATACATTTTTTTTTTGCAGTTTTAAAAATAATATTTATTGGGGTGACAATTGTTAGTAAAATTACATAGGTTTCAGGTGTACGATTCTGTATTACATCATCTATAAATCCCATTGTGTGTTTACCACCCAGAGTCAGTTCTCCTTCCAACACCACACATTTGATCCCCCTTACCCTCATCTCTCACCCCCACCCCCCGTGCCCTCTGGTAACCACTAAACTATGAGTTTTTGTTTCTCATTTGTTTGTCTTGTTCTCTTGTTGTTTTTGGTTTATATACCACATATCAGTGAAATCATATGGTTCTCTGCTTTTTCTGTCTGACTTATTTCGCTTAGCATCATACTCTCAAGATCCATCCATGTTGTCACAAATGTTCCTATATCATCTTTTCTTACCGCCGAATAGTATTCCACTGTGTATATATATTATACCACAACTTCTTTATCCATTCATCTATCGAAGGACATTTTGGTTGTTTCCATGTCTTGGCCACCGTAAACAAAGCTGCAATGAACATTGGAGCACATGTGTCTTTATGTATAAATGTTTTCAGATTTTTTGGGTAGATACCCAGGAGAGGGATTGCTGGGTCATATTGTAATTCTATTCGTAATTTTTTGAGGAATCTCCACACTGCCTTCCATAACGGCTGCACCAGTCTGCATTCCCACCAACAGTGTATGAGGGTTCCTTTTTCTCCACAGCCTCTCCAACACTTGTTACTATTTGTCTTGATGATGAAAGCCATTCTGACTGGGGTGAGGTGATATCTCATTGTGATTTTTATTTGCATTTCTCTGATGATTAGTGATGTTGAGCATTTTTTCATATGTCTATTTGCCATTTGTATGTCCTCTTTGGAGAAATGTCTCTTCAGGTCCTCTGCCCATTTTTCAATTGGGTTGTTTGTTTTTTTGTTGTTGAGTTTCATGACTTCCTTGTATATTTTGGACATTAGTCCCTTATCGGAGGCACTGTTTGCAAAAATCTTCTCCCATTCAGTTGGTTGCCTCTTTATTTTGTAGAATACATTATTTTCAAGTTCACATGGTACGTTTACTGAGCTAGACTATATTCTGAGCCATATAACAAGTCTCAATATTTTTAAAAGGATTCAGGTCATACAAAATATGTTCTCTGATTATAATGGAATTAAATTAGAAAATAATAGAAAGAGCTTTGGAAATTCTCCAAATATTTGGAAACTAAACAACACCTTTATAAATAATGAATGGGTCACGAAATCAGAGGGGAAATAAGAAAGTGTTTTAAACTGAATGAAAATTAAACTCTACATATCAAAATGTGTGAGATGTAGCTAAAGTAGTATCTAGGGGAAAATTTAAAGCACTAAATATGTATATTAGAAGAGAAGAAAGGTCTCAAATCTAAGAGCTCAGCTTCCACTTTAAGGAACCAGTCAAAGGAGACTAAATTAAGCCCAAAGTAAACAGAAGAAAGAAAATAATAAAGATCAAACTGGAAATCAGTGAAATTGAAGACAGAAATAGAGAAAAATCAACTAATCCAAAAATGGTTCTTTGAGATCAATAACATTTATTAATCTCTAGTTATATTGATCAGGAATAAAGGTGAGAAGATACAAATTACCAATTTCAGGCATGAAAGAGGTGACACAATCCATGCTTCTCAATATATACAAAAATTAACTCAAAATAGGTCATAGACCTAAATGTAAAATATATAAATATGAAACTTCTAGAAGAAAACAGGAGAAAATCTTTGTGACCTAGGGTTAGGCAAAACTTTCTTAGATATAATACCAAAAACATGATTCATAATTTATAAAACTAACTTCACCAAAATTAAAAATTTGTGCTATTCAAAAGACATAATTGAAAGAATGAAAAGATAAGCCATGGATGGGGAGGAAATCTTTGCAAATTATAGCTGATAGAGGACTTGTATTGAGAACATATATATATATGTACATATATATATGTAATATATAATATATGTTCAATAATAAGAAAACAAACTAATTCAAAAGTCAAAAGATTTTGATAGATAATTCACCAAAGAAGATACATGCATAACAAATAAGCACAGGAAACTATGTTCAAAGCATTTGATATTAGATAGATGCAAATTAAAACCAAAATGAGATACCACTATAAGCCTATTAGAATGGCTAAAATTAAAAACACTGACAACATTAAATGTTGGTGAGTATGGGGAACAACAAAAACTCTCATACACTAACGGTGGAATTTAAAATGGTACAAACAGTGTGGAAAATAGTTTGGCAGTTTATTAAAAAGTTAAACACGGAAGCAAGGGATCCAGCCATTCCACTCCTAGAGGAAGCAAATGCCCACAGAAAGACGTGTACACAAATATTGATAGTAGCTTAACAGTTCAAACTGGAAACCACCCAAGGTTCATCAACAAAGAAATTGTGGTATATCCATCAATGTAATACTACTCAGAAATAAAAAGGAATGGATCCTTGATACACACAACATACTAAGTGAAAGAAGCCAGACAAAAAGAAAGCACACTCTGTATTGTTCTGTTTATATAAAGCTTTAGAAAATGCAAACAACAATAACTGCAGAAAGCAATCAAATGGAAAAAGTGGGCGACATGCATGAACAGATGGGAGATCCCAATAGACAGATGGAAATTATAAAAGGAAGTACAATAAAATGCATTTTTTTTTTAAAGTTTCAGATATGAAGATTTCCTTCAACAAGTTCATCAGAAGACTGGATACAGCTAAGGAATGGATCAGTGAACTTGAATTATGTCAATAGAAACTGCCCAAACTGAAATACAAAGTGGAAAAAAAGTTGAACAGAGCATCTAAAAGATATGGGATAATACCAAAAGGTTTAAAAATGTCTTATTGGAGTCCCAAAAGAAAAGAGAAAGAATGAGGCAGGAAAAATATTTGAAGAATGTCTCCCAGAAGTTTACAAAAGCAACGTAAGATAATAAACTATAGATCCCAGAATCTCAGAGAACCCAAGCAGGATAAATATAACACACACACACACACACACACACACACACACACACCTCTAGACACCTAATAGTCAAACTAATGAAAAGCTAATATAAAGAGAAAATATTGAAGACAGCCATGGGGTGTGTGGAGGATACATTACTGACAAAAGAACATAGCTAAGTCTTAGAGCCAACTTCTAATCAGCAAATATGCAGCCAGAAGACAATAAAGTGACATCATTAAAATGCTGAAAGAAAAACCTGTCAATCCAGAATTCTCTATACAGGGAAAATATCTTTCAGAAACGAAGGTGAAACAAAAATGTCTAAAGAAAATCTAAAAACAGAGACTTCTTTGCTAGTAGACCTGTGCTACAAGAAATGTTAAAACAAGCTCTTCAGGAAGGAGGGATATGATACCAAACAGAAACTTTGATCAACACACAAAAACAAACTCTGGAAATGATAAAGTCAAAAGTCAATATAAAATACATTTTTTTCTAATTTCTAATTTGTCTGACATATAATTATCTAAGGCAAAAATAGTAACAATGTATAACTTTCAGCATATGTAAAAGTGAGCTGTGTGATAAAAATATAGCACAAAGGATGAGATGGAGAAATTGGAAGTTTATTGAAAACTGAGATGTCATGCCAGTGCCTGCAATTCTAACCTGACACTCTAGGTTTCATTCTAGTTTTCTCGCTTTGCAAATCTGTACCTTCTGTCTCCAACTGTGAGAAACATGTCTCCCTAAAACTTTCATCTATTTATGAACGTGATCAATTCCCTTCACTGTAACTAACCCCACCACTGCAGCTCCCCAACACAAATGCTGTCCCTTCCATACCCAGACTCTGACAATGGATGTTGGGACACACACAGCCACTTGGAAGCTCTTCTCAGCCCTTCTGGGGTCTGAGTATCTGCACTGGTCTATCCTGAACGGATGCTTTCCTCATCTTTGTTGGGGTACTCCCCCTGCACCGGGCCACTACCACGTAGGTGTCCTCTTCATCTATCTGGGGCTTGACACTCTGCACCAAGCTGCCATCTATGCGGACAGCTCCTCCCTCACTCAGGCTCTGAAACCCCAAGCTGAGCTGCTCCCCATGTGGACGACTCATGGACCCCAGTGAGGCTCTGACATCCCCTATTAGGCCATATGCCACACAAATGCACTCTTGAAGGATAACTAAGTGTCGTACTGACTCATATTTGAGCTTGAGACAAAAGAAAAAATCAAATCAACAAACAACAAGTGTTGGCGAGGATGTGGAGTAAAGCGAACCCTCGTGCACTATTGGTGGGATTGCAGATTGGTGCAGCCACGATGGAAAACAGTGTGGAGGTTCCTCAAAAAATTGAAAATAGAACTACCTTATGACCCAGCAATTTCACTTCTGGTATTTATCCAAAGAAATCCAAAACCCTAATTTGAAAAGATATATGTATGCACCCCTATGTTCATTGCAGCACTATTTACAGTAGCCAAGATATGGAAGGAACGTAAGTGTCCATTAATGGATGATTGGATAAAGAAGATGTGGCACATATATGCAATGGAATGTTATCGACCATAAGAAAGAATGAAATCTTACCATTTGCGACAACATAACATGAATGGACCTAGAGGGGATTATGCTAAGTGAAATAAATCAGAGAAAGATAAATACCATATGATCTCACTTATGTGGGGAATTTAAATAACAAAATAAATGAACAAACAAAACAGAAACAGACTCATAGGTTCAGGGAACAAGGTGATGGTTGCCAGATGGGAGGGGGTTGGAGGGCAGAGTGAAAAGGGTGAAGGGATCAAGAAACAAACTGGTAGTTACAAAATAGTCATGGGGGTGTAAAGTACAGCATAGGGAATATAGACAATAATGTGGTAATAACAATGTATAGTGCCAGGTGGGGACGAGACTAGTCAGGGAGATCACTTAGTAAACTATATAGATGTCTAACCACTGTGCTGTACACCTGAAACTAATATAAAACAATATTAGTAATATAAAATATCAACTGTAATTGAACATTTTTTTAAAAGGAGGGGGAAAGGTAAAGGGAAATAGGAGGTTCAAATTTCCAAGTATAAAACAAGTAAGTCACGGGGGTGTAATGTGTAGCGTGTGGAAATAGGCAATAACATTGTGACAGCGCGGGACGGTGTCAGATGGTTGCTGGCCCCGTGGTGGTCACTTCTGTAGGTCTATCAATGTTGAATAACTATGATGTACACCTGAAACTAATATAATATTGTGTGTTAGCTATATTTGACTAACAATTTTTAAAAGGAAAAGAAAAATCCATAATACTGATCCTGAGTTTACCATTTTGATATTTTGCTCATTATGGATGTTTTACACTTATTTTGATGTTTTAAAATACTTAAATGTTATCTTAATTACTGAGTTTTTGGCACCTTTCTAAAATGTTCACCCAAGGTGAGTGCTTCACTGCCTCCCCCTCACCCTACCTGGTCCTGGTCCTGGTCCTGCCAGCTTCCCCCCGCTCTAGGGTATCACAGCTTCTCCATCACCTACGCGAAGAGCTTCTATTTCCTGCCCTACCTAATGGGTTCTGAACTGAATTGTGCAAAATGGGAAGGGGGAAAAAAAAGACACAGTAGAAGACTTCTAACTTCTAAATACTTAGCCACATGGTTTTTGTGCTTCTATTAATACTCTTGGGCTGGGCCCTGAATATATTTGGGGCAAAGGGAATCACTGGAAATTCTTAAGCTAATAGATGTTTCCTTCTTCCTGAAGCACTCCAGGCTCAGCTCAAATGTTACTACTTGTCTCCTCTCTGAAGGAGTTGCTTATAATCTTTAGTCATTCTTTGTTAATAATCGAATATATTTTCTTAGAAAAAATTTACCTTCTTACTTCTTTCCATCCCCTGTAAACAATTCTTGCCCCTTTCCTTCCATTATTTAGAGTTCAGTGCATCTTTTTTCAGAACTTCCCCCATTCTCTCACATACAAATATATGTATGTTTATTTAGAAATAACGTATTACATAAGCAATGTGACGGACAGACTAAGGCGGCCCCACGGTCCCAGCCTGCTGGAATTCATAACCTTATGTAACCCCTCCCCCCAAGTGTGGAAAGGACTTGTGGCTTGCTTCTTCTAAGTAGTAGAAAGCAGCCAAGGTGACGAGATGTCCATGATTCCATGTAAGGGATTACATTTCGTGCGATTGTGATGTCACACAATATGGCAGAGTAGGAAACTCTAGCAGGGGATCCCTCCATTGAAGCGATGATGAGGCTGGAAAAAGTGCCTGGACTCAACCATTTTGGAACTCTGGAACTTGATGACCCCTTATAAAAATAAGAGGAATGTTTTAAAAAGGGAGAGAGGAGTGTATACTAACCATCTACCATCCTCTGCTACTCAGTCCTGCCACAGCTATGGGGAGGTGGCCCACATTCCTGGAGTGGCTGGCTGGTGCCAGGGTAGGCAGTAGGGTTTTTGTTCTCCAGAAATTTGGGATTGGCCGCTTTGGTTTGTCTGGCAGTACTCTGAGGGGCCAGAGCAGATGTTTGCCTTGGTTTCAGCCTTCTCTGTTGCAGCAGCTTCCCCTGACAGGATCTATGGGGATATTTAAAGACACAGAACCTTCATTATTTGTGGGAGAAAGGGTAGAGCCAGACATTTAAGGAAATATTTGTCAAGCTGACTACAGATTTAATGTGATGGAACAGAAACTTCTGTGATCACACACAACAAGAAATACACACTTTGCAAGAATAGTTTGGAAAAGTCACAAATGGACTGCTCCAGCCTTCAATAAACAAAACTCAGCAATACCTGAGGAGTGGGAGATTCAGATTTACAGAGTCACTACATTATAATACTATATTCAGCATGTCCAGTTTTCAACTAAAATTACAAAACATACAAGTAAACAGGAAAAAAAGAACTTGACCGAAAACATCTCTGAGGAAGCCTAGACAATGCAATTGCTAGTCAAGAACGTTAAATCAATTGTCTTAAATATGTTCAATTTGCTAAAGGGACCCATGGAAAAAAACTAAGGGAAATCAGGAAAACAATGTTTGGAGAAACCGAGAATATTAATAAAGAGATAGAAAATATAAAAAGAAACCAAACAGAAATTCTGGTGCTGAAAAGTATAATAAATTAAATTTTAAAAAAATCACTTAGAGGGGTTCAATGGCAGATTTCAACGTGCAGGAGAAAGGATCAGTGAACTTGAAGATAAGATTGTTGAAACTATCCAGTCTGAGGGGTAGAAAGTAAAAGAATGGGAAGAGATATTTCATGCAAATAGTAACATAAGAGAGCTGAGATGGCCATATTATTTTCAGATATAATAATCTTTAAGTCAAAAAAGATGATAAGAGGTAATAAGGACATTTCATATTGATAAAAGATTCAACCCAGCAAGAACATATAACAGTTATAAACAGATACACACCTAACAAAGGAGTCCCGAAATAGATGAAACAGAAATTGACAGAAATGAAAGGAGAAATAGATATTTCATTTTATTAATGGATGGAACAACCACATTTAAAAAAAACCTAAGGAAATGATTATAAACCAATTAGAGCTCACAGACATATTTAGAACACTACCTAAAAACAGCGGAATATACATTCTCAAGTAGACATGGAACATTCTCCAAGGTAGATCACATTTTAGGCCACAAAACCAGTCTTAATAAATGTTAAAAGAAATAATACAAAGTCTCTTTTCTGATCACAACGGAATGAAACTAGAAATCAATAACAGAAGGAAAACTGGAAAATTCACCAAAATGTGGAAATCAAACAACATACTCTTAAACTGTCAATGGAGCAAAGAAGAAGTCGTAAAGGAAATTAGAGGACACCTTGAGATGGATGAGAATAAAAACACAACACTGTAAAAGTTACAGGATGCAGAGAAAGCAGTGCCAAGAGGGAAATTTATAGCTGTAAACTCCTATATTCAAAAAGTAGATCTCAAATCAATCACTTAACTGTACACCTTAAAGAACTGGAAACTAAACCCAAAGCCACAAGAAGGAAGGAAATAATAAAGATGAGAGTGGAGGTGAACAAAAAAGACAATCAAAAGGCAATAGAGAAAAACGAACCAAAAGTTGGTTCTGTGAAAAGATGAACACAGTTGACAAAACTTCAGTTAGATGGACTAGGAGTGAAAGAAAGAAGACTCAAATCACTGAAATCAGGAATGAAAGGACAAATATCGAATGGTTCCACTACACCTTGACTGGGCAAATTCACAGAGATGGACAGTGGAATAGGGTTTGCCAGGGGCTGGGGGAGGGGGAAGTGGAGAGTTGTTGCTTAACGAGTGCAGAGTTTCTGTTTGGGATCATGAAAAAGTTCTAGAAACAGTTACGCAACACTGAGTGTATTTGATGCCACTGAACTTACATATTTTTAAATAGTTAAAATGATAATTTGATGCTATGTGTATTTTATGACAATAAAAAAATATTTTAATGCCTGTCTTGCTTGGAGACACTCCCCCTTGGTGGCTTTGAAGAAGCAGGCTGCCATGTTGCAAGCTGCCTATGGAGGGAGCCATGTGGCCAGGTGAGGGAGTCCCCAGCCTCCAGCCTCCAGCCGGGACAGCGACCTGCAAGGAACTGAATGCTGCTGACAGCCATGTCACCTTGGAAGCGGACCCTTCCCCAGGTGAGCGTCACGTGAGGAGAGAGCCCCTGCCCACACCGTGATTAAAACTGTGAAACCCTGAGGCGGAAGACCCAGCGGGGCAGTCCCTGGATGCCTGACTCACAGAAACTGTGATAATCAGTGTGTGTTGTGTTTAACAGCTACACTTGTGGAGATACACGTGTTTATGGAGAAATAGGTAACTCCATAATGCGAGCAGTATTGTATTGTACTATCAGTAACTTCTTGTTTTGTTCAATAATACATCTCAGAAAACCACTGATTCTGTTACAGATTGCTTTAGCTCATTCTTTCTGATGGCTGTTCATACTTTGCGGTGCTACTGTAGCCGACTTTCGCCATTACCAACAATGCTGCCAGGAGCACTGTGATCAGTGCCTCCTACACGCTTCTGTTGGGCAGAAACCCAGACTTGCAGCTGCATCTGTGGTTTTAATACTGCAGGCAACTGCCCTGAAAAGTGCCTGCATGGAGCCGTGCTGGAAGCAGGGCCTGGGGGCATCCATTTCTCCTGTAACCCTTGTTCTTTCCTCCATCACCTTTCCTCCCAGCCTGTGACTCCTTGATGGCAGGAAGCACGTCCTGGCATCTGTGTGCCCAGAGCTCCGTTGGTACGTGGAACAGAAACCCACCAAGATGTGGGCATCCTTTCTTCTCAGCCTACACCCCTTAGCAGCGGGGCTGCACCCACAGCCCACTGGGGACAGCCTCCTGGCCACAGTGGATGGGACCACAGGGTCCTGGGAGCTGGACGTCACTGTTGGTGTCAAGACTACTAGCCAGAGCCCCTGGGAGAAAGCAGACCCTGAGTCTTGGAAAGGCAGGGGCCCTGCAGAGGGGCAGAGACGTGGAAAGGGGATGGGAAATGAGGGGTGGACAGCAGGCCCCGTGAGTCCTGGCTCCCCTTCTATCTTTGCCACAGTCCCCCTTTCTCTGGGAAGGCCCGAGGTTTCTGCTCCTTGCAATCAAAGGCTGCCTGGACAAAGGGCTGCTCGGGGCTTATGGAATAAAGTGGGATTGTTCTCTGGGGCTCTCAGAGATGCAGAGCTGGGGGTCTCCCGAAGGTGCAGGAGGAAGGCTGGAGGCGGGTGGGGTCTTCCTGTTTCATGCGTTTCCATTTACAGGGCCCCGGACCTCGCACTGGGCCTAACCCCTCAGAGCCGTCTCTCTGCTCACCTGACATCTTTGTGCCTGCTCCCCTTGTCCTGTCCTGTCACACGGGGTAACTCCATGGTCGGCAAGGTGGAGCCGAGCCCCTGCCATTTGCTCTGCTCCTGGGGCACAGACAGCTTACTCACTGAGAACGCCAGACTGGCGAATCTGGCACTTAAGGTCGATTCAGCGGTGGGAGCGTGGGGTTGGGAGCCAGACGGACTGGACTTAAAGCCTGGCTCAGCCCTGACCTGTGTGTGGCCTTGGGCAAGTCACCTAACCTCCCCGCCCTCAGTTTTCCCACCTGGAGACGGGCATAATAGTCGTTCCCACCACAGAGTGGCTGAAGGGCTGCTCTGTGCCAAACCCCTGCCCTGTCACTTTCAGAAACGAAGCTCCTGCAATTAAGTCTTCCTTTTCCTCCCCTTCATCGACAGTCTGCCTCTTTACTGGCTCATTCTCATCAACAAACAAATATGCTGGGGCGGCCGGATGGCTCAGTTGGTTAGAGCGGGAGCTCTCAACAACGTGGCTGGTTTAATTCCCGCATGGGATGGTGGGCTGTGCCCCCTGCAACTAAAGATTGAAAATGGCGACTGGACTTGGAGCTGAGCTGCACCCTCCACAACTAGATTGAAGGACAACGACTTGGAGCTGATGGGCCCTGGAGAGGCACACTGTTCCCCAATATTCCCCAATAAAAAAAGAAAAGGTAAAAGAAACAGTGGAAGTCCTGTTGACTCAGCTTCCAAAACACGTCCCCAAGTTCACTGGCTTCTCCCCTCCTGTGTGGCCCCTCCCTGGTCCAAGCCGCACTATTGCTCCCAACTGAGGAGCCTCCCAGCTGGGTCCCCCATGCGCTGCCCCCAACTCGCCCTCCATGTCACAACCCAAACAGGCATTTACTGAAGGGATTGCAATCACCACTCTACCTCTCCCTTCCTTTCTCTCCATCATTTAACTTCTCATCATGGAAATTTCCAGACTTACCCAAACAGAGATAGAGGAGGATAAAGAACCGCGATGAGCCCAGCAACCACATTCGACAGCAACAACACGCCTCCTGCTGTATCTTCCCCCATCACTGTCGCCTCGTGAAGCCAGACAGCGTATCACTTCATCGATAAATACTTCGGGGCAACAAAATAAGTTTTAACCCCGAAATCGGATGATGTTTTCTCTCTGCTGAAAACCCGCCTGGGCCTCCACGTCCTCAGGCTGGCCCGCGCTGGCCCATGTCCCCTGGCCCTGGCCTGTGTCTTCCACTCTCCGCTGCCTCTTCTGCTGCCCACACTCGCCAGGCTCCTGTCTTTCCGGGGCCTCTGCATTCGCACATCACTCTGCCTGGATCCCTCATGTCCCTGTCCCCGATTTTTCAGGAATGCCTCCCTCTGGCCACATGCGTTCTCAGTTCTCATTTGGACTTTTCCTACTCTCATTGAGAAGCCATCCAAGGGGTCCAGGCAGCAGAGTATCATGATCTGGGTTATATTTTTAAAATACCATCTGGCTGCTGTGTGAGTTAGGGGTGGGGGTGGGAGAGCAGGAAGATCGTCGTCTGAGAGAATTAAACGAGACGATGGCTCTAAGGCCTTCAAAGTCGGGTGCACAGTTAGTGCTCAAAAACAATATTAGCTGTTGCTGGTCCTTGTACTGAATAGATGGTCCCTATGATTTTTAAGCAAAGTGGTAGATATAAAAATTGTGGCTGAGCGTGGACATGGTTTGCCCCAAGCGACTGAGCTGGTTGGTTCTGGGACAGAAGCCCAGAGGCCTGTAATGTGAGGTTACTGTGTTTCCCCTGAACTCCTGGCTTCCCTCTGGCAGGGAGACAGTCCCAGGCACAAGTGACATGATTCCACCGAGAACATTCTGTCTCACAGAAGAGACCTACTACCCCGTCTAGGAGCACTGAGGGGGTGAGAGTTCTTCCAGCGGGGGGATAACCAGGAAGGCTTCCCGGTGCCGGGGGAGTTGGGTTGGGGGGGTTCCCCCTGGGGAATGTTGGGGGCTGGGGGTGCTGCAGGGTGGAGTGCGGGACCCCACCTCTCTGGCCAGGGGCAGCACGCAGGGTGAGGGAAGGAGGTTGGAGGGAGCCTCAGCCACCAGGGGGAGCCCTTGGACTTCCCTTGAGGCGTGGATGCGCAGGGTTGCTGCTGTGTCCAGGAGTGGGTGTGGCCCCCGAGAAGGAACCACTCTTCCCCAGGGCTGCCTGGGCTCCTGCCCCACCAACATTTGTAGACAGACAGACAAACCTGGAGTGACTCCTGTCCTGCCACTTGCTTGGAGGGTGACCGTGGGCAGGTGACTTGGCCTTCTCGTGCCTCGGTTTCCTCATTGTGAAGAGAAGAGAGCCCCTTTCGGGGCCAAGCCCGTCTGTGACTCACTTCCGCCTTGGCCTGCCACGTGGACTCTCACCCATGGAATAGGTCCCGGCTCCTCCTGTGTCCGTGTTGTCATGGGCACTGAACCCGCCACCGCCCCTGCCTGGAGCAGAAAGCCTGGAAGAGAGGCCGAGTGCCCTCTGCCAGGCAGCCTGCCCTGAGCTCCCGAGGCGGGTCACATGCCTCCTGTGTGCCCACCTCCTACCTTCTTCCCAGTGCTTCTCACATCTTACCCACCACACCGTGAGCTGCTGCGGGCTAAGAGGGCAGCTTCATCTCCGAATCCCAATTGGCTGGCAAACAGGGAGCCCCCACTAAACTCCTGGGGCGCTAACGTAGAGTGGGATTTTCCTGCAGGCCAGGAGTGGCCGTCGCTGCAGTCTGGTGGCCTACAAGGCAGAGGGACAGCTGGGGCCTCAGACCTGCTACCCCCTAGATTTGGGCAGCCCTGCATGGAGGGGCACTCCGTGGTCTCCACCTCCTCGGAGTTTTCTGGAGACCAGCTCTCGGCCTTGTGCTCCACTAGGAGGGTCTGCCCTGGCCTGGAATGCCGGGCACAGCAGCGTGGCCTTTATTTCAGGAAGGGAAAGGTGTGCAGGTTTGTGTTTTGAGGGGTCCCTGGCTGCAGGGAGGGGACAGCTGGGTTGGGGCCCCTGGGCAGGCAGCAGTAGGGGCCCGGGGAAGGGAGTGGCTCACTAGCTTGTAGGAATATTTAGGAAGGCCCATTGGACCCAAGAACGAAGCACAGGTTTCCAGCCAGGTAAGCAGAAATGCCCTTCAGTTTAGGAAGAACCCTTAGTGCCCAACACACTCTCAGAGCCAATGCTGAGCTGGGCCTTGGAAGTCATGAGTTTGAGGCACCTGTGGGCCACTAGGGGAGCCACAATAATGGTGGATGATTGGGGATAAGCCCCCCAAGGAGAGAGGGATGGGGAGTGCGGTGAATTCTCAGATGACAGGATGTAGTAGTCCCTGGCTGGGGAATGGGGACAGGTAGGCCCCGTGACACCCCACTTCCCCATTCCTCGGGTGGAGGGGTGCCAGGCAGAGGCCCCTGGTCACAGGCTGAGCAGCGCTGTGGGTTGCCCCTTGTCCTACCTGCCCAGAAAGGAACAGGCACCCGTCATGTGGGTCCAGGGATCTGGCTCCCAGGTGGGCCTTAACCGGCCAGGATGGGGAACGTGCCCTTCTTAGGTGGGACCCGCCCACGTGGCCGGTGACGGCTGGCGGAGGAAAGGGCATGCTCTAAAACCCGACTCTCTAACCTGTTGTGCAGAGCTGCCTGTCCCAAGACAATGCTGCAAGCTGGCTGGAAGCACAGGACAGAGGGTGACAAGCCGGGGGCTGGAACAGCCACCTTCCCAACCACGGCCAGTGCCAGCACCTGTGATCACATGTGCAGACGTGTGCTGGCATCTGCTAGGGAAGGGAGAAACAGGCGGGCTCAGGCTGGTTGAAGTCCCGCTGCCAGTGTACACAGCATGGCTCAGACAGGCAGAGGCCTGAGGGGCAAGGGGGCCGCTGGGCCTGCTGGACCAACCAGATGCAGCTAGAAGACAGGCGCGGACTGCACGGCAGCTCTAACCCTTTCCCTCCAACCTTGGCTCTTCCATGATCTCCAATGATCTGGGGGTTACTATCTGAGTCGTTATCACGGGCCATTTGAAATCCTTTTTGCAGGAGGCAGAACTTAAAAAAGAGGAGGTGGCCACCCAGGCCTGGCTCCAGAGACCTGTCATGGGGAACTGGAGACAGCAGACAAAATCAGTCTCTTTTGCTGCGTAGTGGAGAAGCCGGAGTTGCTGCCCCTCCCCCGTCTGGAAAAGATGCAATTCTGTCTCCCCATTTCACTGATGGAGCAGCGGAGCTCCAGAACATTCCATGCTTGTTCCCAGTGACAGTTAGCAGCTGCAGACCCGGCCTGGGAACACAGCTTCACATGCTGCCCACCAGCTCTCGCTGCCTTGAGCAGGTGGACAGAGAAAGGTCAAGGGCAAGCTCAGAGCAGGCAGGCGGTAAGGCAGAGTCGTTGACGCTTGGACAAGGCGGTCTTGACCTGCGCTGTGGGTCCACTTATCGACAATTGTTTCATTTGGCCGTGCAGTTCAAACCCACTTTGTTCAAGGGTCTGCTGGGAGGTTGCAGTTGAATACGCAGGGAGCTGCATTACATCTACGAGGACTTCTGCCCGTGGGGGAGGTTGGTGCCTTTAACTGCCCCTCTTCCCCCCCCCCCGCCCCGTTCAATGGTCAACTGTAGTTCAAGAGCTGGTTTAACCCTGACTGGCCATCAGGAATGCAATGTCTCCTCTATGCGTCAGTGGCCCTGCCTGTAAAATGGGGATCACAGCTGATCTCCTGGTTTGGGGGCGGTGACTAAATGAGTTATTTGCATCAAGCATGAGGACGGTGGCCAGCCCATGACGAGGACACAGCATGTGTGGCTCTGAGGGCGTTTGGGGACTGAAACCCTGGGCAATCATCCTGCTGAGGGAAGTGGGCCCTGCACTCACTGGGGTCTGGGGCTCCCCAGGTTCCAGAGCGACTTGGGGTAAGGTGCCAGTAATGACCGTGCCACCGCACAAGCCTTTCTATGAGGCGAGTGTAGACGAGGTGTGCAGGGTCACCACGAGTGTGGTCTGAGCAGGTCCTGGCTGACCTGCTACAGCGTGTGGCTCACCACCAAATGGTCCAGAGAAAGGGGATTAGAGGAAAGAGCTGCCTCTCCACATGGTGCCAGATGCCAGGTGAGGGCAGCTCTGGGCATAAGCATGAAGCCCAAGGAACCGGCCCGACACAGCAGGCTGCCAGGGGCCCACATGATATTCAGCGTTTACAAAACCGAACTCCATCACGTGTATTTTGAAAAGGCTCCCCTGTGGCAGTGGTGGGCAGGACAAGGCCCACACAAATGGGGAGACACGGTCTGAACGGAAAGCAGTCATCACTTTAATTCTGGCCGGCACCTGACACCTGGGGCTCCCCAGCCCCGCCCCCCGCCCCATCACTGCCTGCTCCATCAACATGATTGTTTACAAAAATAAATATGAGAAAAGCACAACTCTCTGTGATCGTGGAATTAATCTGACAGTAATTCAACATGTTTAAGCATCTGGCATAGCTCCTAAATTGCACCAAAGAATTTGGAAGCACTTGGTTTGGTCTCCAAGGGAAAATGGAAGGGGAAGGACCCCGGCCCTCCAAGGATCCAAGAGGCCGCAGGCCGGCTTCCCGCTCCCTCACATTTCGGAGTCCGCGTACATGCCGTTGATTAAATAGTCCACCTGCGTGTAGTCTTTCTTCTTGTAGCTCTCGTAGGCTTGCAGGGCAAATAGAACCAAGACTGTGAAGAAAAGGGTCACACCCAGCAAGAGCACCGCCAGGAGGGAACTTCTGTTCAGGGACAGGGCAAGGGGCTTGGTGGTGACCACCAGGTACTGGCCTTGGGTGCTGAGCTGGCACGAGTCTGTGACTGGCATTCTAGAGTCCCCTGAGCTCTCGGCTGTTGGCCTGGTGGAAGCAGTACCACCTGTGGCCTGCTCCAGTGTCTGGGGCGTGCCTGACCCCGTGGGCTCCTGGGAATGTGGAGTAGGGCTTGGCCGTGTAGTGGGGGACGTGGCAGGGGTCGGGCTGGTATGAGGCACAGGAGCTGGCACTGTGGTGGCAGCTGGCCCCTGGGCTTGTGCCTTGGTGGTGGTCACCACTGTTGTGGACATGGAAGCCACAGAGGGAGAGCTGGGCTTTGGGGTTGTTTTCACGAGTGGGGATTTGGGACTGCTAGCCGTGTCCACCACAGGCCAGGTCTGGGTCGTGGGGCCTTGTGTGGACTCAACTGCTTGGGGAGTCGTTGGGGGCACGGGGCTGGCTGTGGAGTGGCTGGGTGTGTGAGTCGAAGGGCTCTGTGTGTCCATGGGGCTGCTTGCCTTCGCCGAGAGGGCAGCAGCGAGCTGAGTGCTGGTGGCCTGAGTCACCCGAGGCGCTGTTTTTGTCAATGTGCTGCCGCTGGGCGCCTGTGTGCCGGGTGTGCTGAGAGCAGCTGTGGGGGACCGAGGGGGTTGCCCTGGCGTCGGGGCCGGTGGCATGGGCACACCAGAGGCCGTGTGGTCAGGGAGATTTGTCACAACTGCTGACGTGTTCACATTTGTCCTGTGTGTGGTCCCTGCTGGGATGGCCAGAGAACTGCTGTCACCTACCGAAGTCCTTTTGGTCAACGTAACAGGAGAGGGTGTTGTCATGGTCGTGTTTTCAGATGTTTTACTAGAGTCGTTTTTAGTTGTTTCCTCAGATACATTTTTCTTGACTAAATTATCCCGTATCTGCCCTTAAAGTCAGAAAGGGGAGAAAAACACACAATCACTTTCAATCCTGTGGATTATTCTGAGACGCGGGCTGGCGCACGGCCTTGCTGTGCCGGGCTTCTCGGCCCAGGGAGCACAGGGAGGGGCTGTGTACACAGCGGCCCTCTGATCTCCTTGCTGCACACATCTGGCCTGCAGCCCAGCCCAGAAACACTCAGCACTTTGACTCTAAAGTGCCTCTGCCCTCTCGGAACCCCAAGCCCATCGAAGGCTTAAGAGCTTCACTCTTTGATCCAATTCCCAAAACACCAGACAGAGTGAAAGTTTCCCATTACAGGTGTGATTCACCATTAATACACATCAGACACACACCGGGTTTGCGAAGCAGATAAACTGCTGTCCAGATATTCCAACTGTAAAGACATTCTTGGCTTTCTAGAAGCCTTTGTTGCAGGTCTCCCTGGAGATGAACAGTGCCTGGCACACAGAAGCGCAGGTAAATATCTGAGGCAGGAATGGATGAACTCACCGAAGACCGGGTTCACAGAAGGGAGATTTTGCAGGGCCAAGCGAGTGGTCCTCTCAGGGCTGAGGCCTGTTCCACTGGGGGGCTCCCTACCCACGCTGGGCCTGGAGCTCAGCCTGGCAGCCCTTCCCAGCCCAGCACTGGGGAGCTCGGGGCTCCCCACTCGCTAGCCTGGCCTTGCAGACACCCCTTGGGCTCAGGATGCTCTGGGGCCACGGTGGGCCTTGTCCGGCAGTCACCCAGCTTTCTCACTTACGTGGATCCAGGGATGCACTTTGGCTTTCAGAGAAGTACAGGGAGGAAATGCAAATGAGCACAAGAGCTGTCCACATCTTGCAGGTGAGCCAGGAGCAAGGCTGGGCGGTCCCCGAGGCTCCCATCCAGACGCTCTCAGGCTGCCAATGACACCCTGCTGCTTGGCCGAGGGATCTGTGGTCAACAGAGGCATCTGGTCAGTAACACAGGCCGGCCTGGGGCATAGGGTGTGGCAGTGCACCTGTGTGCGGGGCTGTGGCAGGGTCCAGCGTGCCAACTGAGCCACATGCTCCAACCAGCCTGGCCCCCAGGAAGAGCGTAAAGCGTCTCAGCCATGATGGTCTAATGACCTCACCAGCGCCTGCATGTGATGGGTTTATAGCACTTCTCAACCCAGTTGCGCAATGAGTCTCAACCCCTCCGTCCCACCCCCGAGTTCAGAGTCTGAAAGAGCAGTGGAGAGAGGGTTAAGACTTGGTCACATGAGAAGGGCACAGCATTCTGATCACCAAGATTGGTCAAGTCTTCCTCCTCAATTTCTCCCAAGGTCTGCAGGGCACAGATCAGGCCCACTGCGGCCATGACAGCCGACCACACCTTTCATGTGGGAGATGCCACTTAGCCCGCCAGCCATCACCCATCCGTCTATTCTCCAAGCCATCATCCAAGACTCTGAGCACCTGTTCATGTGCCAGGCAATGCCCTGGGGACAAAAGATGAAAGCCACACAACCCCCTCCTCCTGGGAGCCTGCCACCCAGTGGGAGACAGAAAAGCGGTCACTGCCGGCTGGCACAAATGGAGAGCAGCGGCGTGACTCAGTGTTGGGAAGCATGGAGATGGCAGCTGGGCGGGACCTGAAGGCTAAGCTGGAGGCTGGTTCTCTGGGCGAAGAACCCGAAGATGGCTGGTGAGGTTGGGGGAGGAGGGGTACTATAAGGGCCCAGAGGAGGCAGGTGATGCAGGTGGGTGGGTGGACGGGGTGCCACTGTGAGAGGCAGTGCACTGTAGGAAGGTCCAGAGATGCCACCATGGCTGAGGCTCACAGGACGAACCTGGGCCCAGCCAGAGCCGGCTTCCCGGGTACTTGGGGGTCTCCTCACACTCGCTCTGGGAATTCCCCTCCTGCCAGCAGGCTGGGATTCCTTGAAGCAGGGGTGCAACAGGGAGCCAAGGGGCCAAGTGACCTCAAGTGTCCCATCCCTTCACGTCCTGCTCGTTGTGGGTGCACCCTGATGCCGCCCTCAGCCCTGCCTAACTGCCCGAGTCCCACGCGGCCACCTGGAGACCCAGGCCCTCTGCGGACAATGGCCTGGCCACACACAGTCAGGTTTCATCTCGTGACGAACCACTCGATCTGGGCACAGGGCAGGCCTGCTGGGAATCTCAGGGCAGGTGACAAGACTGGGGCTCCCAGGGGTGCCTCCAAAATCCTGCCTGAAGATACCCTAGGCCTTCGGTCTCCCCACTGGGCCCTCACTGTGAAAGTCCTGAGTTCCACAGGATGTCACGAGAGGGAGCCTAAAGGCACCGGGTGGAAATGTCCTGAGCAGCACCTCAGCCCAGCGTGGATGCTCTGGCTGCTCTCCATGGCCCTGCAGCCAGGCTGGCTGCCGTGACCACGACAGGCTCGCTCTTTAACCATCAGCCTCAGGGTCTCAGACGAATCACCTCCAGCGTCCCATGTTGGCCCTACTCACCCGCACCACCCGCCCACAGCTGCCAGAAAGATCTTGGTAACCCACAGAGCTCAGCCTGCCTCCACGGCTCAAACCCCTTACTCTCCCTGAATAACCCCAAAGCGCCTTCACCCGGCTGAGGCGACCTTCAAAACCTGGCCCCAGGGGCCTCTCCCCTACGCTCCCACCCCTGGGCACGAGAAACACCTGTCGTTCCCAAGCCAGAGCCTGGCTTAGCCATCAGCCCCCGTGCAGCACATGGGATGGCCACACAATGGCCTTCTGCCTCCTGGGACCAGTGGGGACTGTTGTAGGGTGGCCCCGTGACTGGGAAAACCCATCTGAGCACGAGCTCTTCCGGAAGGCGGGCACATTCCCCGATGCTTCTGACCCCTTTCCAAGCGTCACTAACCTCACTGTAGCTTCACACTGCCCTATGCCTCCAGAATCGTCCGGAAGGACTCCCAGTATCTCACAGGTTTAGAAAGTTGCTCAGCTCTACCAACCACAGGTTTACATCTGTTTTCTGGAGTGCAAAAGCTTTCTTTGTTTGGGCAAAAACAAGTGGGGGTGGGGAGAGAAGAAACAGACACTATGGGGGAGGGAAGAATTCAAACTAGACGGTCTTGGGCACAAAGAGCTCTCACTCCCACATCAGCTGAAGCCATGCAGCTGCGCTCTGGGTAAATAAGTGTATTGCAAAGGCTGTCTCTGGCCAGTCACGTGTGCTGAATGCAGGGCCCCAGGTCTGAGTCTGGAGCTGGGGTCCGCTGGGGGGGATAATGTGTCAGGGGCTTCCTGGATGCACCCCAGGCCTTAGGCACTCCGATGTCCCCTCACTACAAATCTCTAGAGCAGGGTTGGCAAACATTGTCTGTGAAGAGCTGGGCAGCAAATATTTTAGACGCTGTGGGCCATAAGGTCTCTGCCTCAGCGACTCAGGTCTGCTGCTGTAACGCAAAAGGAGCGAGCCATGGATGGCGGGTACATGGCAAGCGTGGCTGTGTCCCAATAAAACTTTATTTACAAAAACAGGTGGCAGGCGGGACTTGGCCAACAGGCTGTCGTTTACCAACCGCTGCTCTAGCAGTGAACTTCAGAGTTCTTGGAAGCAGGGGGACCCTGATCCGATATGCTGAGTGGGCTTTCTCCTTCCTGCCTCACCCTGGAACAGATGCGGACCATTTCATGCCTGGTCCTGGGACAGCCTCTGTCGCTTTCCTCCCAGGGTCCCTTCTGCTACAAGGCACCTCCTCCATCCCGGCGTCAGTGAGGTGCAGTACTCTGGCAATGTGTCAAGAGGGTCTCCCACAAGTATTTTTTTCCTGTTTTTTTCCTAACATTTTTTTATTATTATTATTAGGTTCACGTGCACAAAACAATGTAATATAGTTAGACATTTGTCATTTATATTCCTCACACAGTGACAACCCCTCTCCCCCCTCCCACAAGTATTATGGTATTGCGACACAGGCTGAGAGAAAACCTTTTGTGGGGATTGGCATTCGTGTGATGGAAACAGATGAGGGCCACAGAGGACCACTCGGTCCCCATCTGTCCCCACCTGTGGACCATCCTCCTGGACCACCTCAGAAGGCGGACTCTCTGAAGGGAAGAGCCACATACGGGGCCCCTCCTGGTTACTGGAAGCTCAGCCCTCTGGGCTTTGCTGTCGGTCCTTTCCCCTTGATCCTCCCTGGGCTGGCAAAGCCCCTCAGTACCCTCTCCAAGCTCACTGTCCCGTCCCCAAGCTGGTGCCCCGGCCTGCAGGGCCTCAGACACTCACCAGAGGCAGCTGCTCAGGGTGTGCTCCCAGGCTGGGCCATCTTCCTCCTTGGAGAGCTGCGGGCTTGGCACTGTGTGCTCGCCAGGCGAGGTCTGTGTGCTCACCAGGTGAGGTCTGGCTTTCCAGGAGGCGAGAGCAACTTCGAGGGGCACTCCCAGACCCCGGCATGCTTTGTGGCCCACGTGGGACACAGGCCGATGCTCCACTCTGCTCATGGACATATCTAAGGTTCGAAAAAGAGTAAGCACTCCTTAGGAAAAGCACAGGAAAAACAGCCAGTGAGGAGGACACACCAAAATATCATTACACAGATCGTTATCCTGGGAAATGATACTATGTATCAAAACTTCCAATGCCACAGCTCCTGATGTAGCACTTTCTACTGCCGGAATTTCTTCCAAGGAAGCAACTGGACGGATGTCCAAAGGAGGAGATCTACAAAGATCTCCATCACACAGTTATTTACAACAGCAAACACATTGGAGTGATTATGTAAAATATGGTCCCATTCATATATAAAACACTATGGCAACTGTTAAAAGATATACAAATTTCTACTTATTGACGTGGGAAGGTGCCCAGCATGTAACATGAAATGAAAAAAGCAGGTCACACAACAGTACACACACCATGAGCCCGTTTTTGTTTAAACAGATGTGTCAAAGGATGTGGAAAGATTTATACCAGAATGTCAATAAGGGTTATCCCTGGGGAACAGATTTACAAGTGATTTTTATTTTCTACGTCCTCTCTCTCTCTCTTTTTATAAACAAGTATCACTTTTGGAAAACACTTCTGAAAGGCTCTGATGAAGGGCTAACCATGTGATTGTCTTCAAGTACTCTAACCTACCAGGCAGAAGGGCACCGAGGAGGCCCACTTGATAGAGAGACTTTGATAATTTAGAGAAACTTCATGACTTACACATCAGGAGATGCATTTTTCGAGGAGCCAATCAAAACTAGAGGGATCCAAGAGTACAGTGGTAACGCAAAGATATTAACCAGCACAAATGATTCTCTCACTGATGAGTAGTTAATGTAAACTCAGGAGGAGATTAAAGAAACCCATCACCTCCTACGTGGTAGATATTAGTAGGTACGGATGCCCGAGGACCACCGTGGGCCCACGTCCTAACACAAATGCCTACATGTGCACACACATGTGTGCATATACAGGCACACACACGAGCATGCAGTCCCACTCGTGTGTGCACACAGCCACACGCATATTGACGCACTCACAGCTCTACATGCATGCAATCGCAAGCATACACATGTAGTCGTACACATGCATATGTGCAAATAATCATACACACACACAGTTACATGCACAGAGGCGAGTGGACACGTGGAGCATCTCCACAAGGTGAGGTCAGGAAAACTCCACAAGCGTCTCAGTTAGCTTCCGCTGGGTACAGTAACTGCTTATTCATACTCCCAGCCAGGGGGCTGGTGATCACTCCCACAGAGACGGGACTTGGCCCTCGCTGGGCCGTGACATCATCTTTCTGGCATGGTCCTGCCTCCACTTTCCAACAGCATAGTCTAAATGTCAAGATGCATATGCAGGGACCTGTGTCAAACTTTATAAATTGACTCACAATGGACAAACCATTAACAAGATTTAAAATACTAATTTCCCCTGCAAAGGCTTTAGTGAACCTTAAAAGAAGGTCTGGCCAGTACTCTCTTTATTATTTGATACAAGGAGACTAGACAGACAAAGGTCTCAGACCACAATAGATGGAAAGGAAAGAGACCCCTGAGGCAGGAGGGGAATAAGCAGGAAAGAATGAAGTCAGCATTAAATAGGAGACGAGGGCAGAGGGAAAGCAGGTTTGGCTGGTGCTGGGCATTCCCCTTTTCAGAGGTCAGCTCCCCACAAGTTTTGCAGACCTGAGCTGAGCGACACTCCATCAAGAAAGCACCCCAGATTGGGACCCTGGGTGCCAACTTCTGATCCTTTTCTGGCCCTTCACCTGGTGATGCCTCAACACCTCCTGTCCCCAATTTCTTGTGTTCCCAACTTTGGCTTGATTTTAAACTCTTTTATGAACCTATTTGTTATAGGTAGGGTGTTGCGTGCAAATTACATAAAACCAGACTGCAAATTGCTTAATTCTTCTTCTGGCTTACACAGGTTCCTAAGATCCAAAACAAGTAATTCTCCGGCTTGGCAAGGGACTACACCATTACCCCACATTCCATCACTCGGGTTAATACTTATGTATCAGTAGCGACGTGGCCCCAGTCCCTACTCCAAGCTGGAGAAACTATACATACCAAGGAGTAGGGACGGTGGAAGCAAATACTGGGCAAACCACAAATACCTATCCTGACACGTCACCTGGCTGAACTTTGGTAATAGAACCCAAGGAACATAAAACATAGGCTTGTGGTTTTGTGTATATGGTCATTGTCCTGTGGTCCAAAGGATATGTCTCTATGGCAGATGGCAACCTGGAACACTGGATATTGTCTTAATTACACTGCTTGCTTCCGGGTTTCCAGAAGTTTTGGTATCACGATTAAATGCTGATCAAGGAGCTAGTTCCTTTTTTTTAAAATTAAAATTTATTGGGGTGACAGTTGTTAGTAAAGTTACATAGATTTCAGGTGTATGATTCTGTAAGACATCATCTGTAGCTCACATTATGTGTTCACCACCCAGAGTCAGTTCTCCTTCCATCACCACATAGTTGACCCCGTAAGGGCCTAGTTTTTGTTGGCAATGTAGGTACATTTGACGTTATTTTGCCTGTTAGGCAAGCCAGGCATATAAGTGTAAAAATCTGTGTCTGAGCCCCCGACTGACTTCTTCTGTTCCTTCCCCTCCTGTTTCTCGCCGTAGTGGACGAGAAAGGGGCCACACACAAAACCTGCCGCGCTCAGGAGGGACCAGCATGGTGGGCCCTACAAACTCAGAGACAGAAAGTAACTTTACGGGCTGTTAAAAACGCCTAACTGAAAGCAGATCAGGGCTGGTGGTCACGTCCTAGGCTCAGAGCTTCCTTGACACCGTGAGCCTGTGCATTGCTTTTTGCATCTAAGATACCACACCTTTGAAATGTCAGCGTAATCTGCTTTTCCCGCCCTTCAGGCACAGCCACCCCCCCAGAGCACAAGACCCCAGAACGCCTCCTGGTTATCTTACACCCCCAAAACCATCTGTGTGCCACAGACGTGAGCTGCCCTGTACCCACCAATGGGACAGAAGTATGTGTCTCTCCTTCTCACTTTGCACCCATCCCAGAGGTGTCCCCGCTGTGCGTTCTCCTGCCCCCCCATCACTCATGAATTTCATGTAACCCTCCTTACAGCTCCTCCTTCTGTTCCAACGAATAAAATAAGCTTCAAAACTGCCATTCCCCGAGCATTTTCTCAAGTCGGTGAAGATCTGCGTCCGGGAAATTGTCAGTTTGGCTCAAATAAAGTCACAAATTCCCTGCAGGTTTGGGCGTGTCTCACCTCCTCACCTCCAACCCTCACCCTCTTGCACTGCGGGGCCCCACTCATTTTCTTCTCTTGTCCCCTCTTCTGCCGCTTCTGCCCCCATTCATCCTGCCCCACACCGCCCTCTGTCAGCCCCGCGCCGGCTCAGGCAGCGGCGACCACAGCTCACGGGAAGGCAGTGGACGGCCGCGCGGGCCTTACCTGGTCGCCGCAGGCCAGCGGCGGCCCGGTGGCCCTGGAAGGGCGGGAGGCGCCCTCGCTCTGGTGTGGGGACGTGGCCGGCAATGAAGCAACGTGGCCCGTGGCCAGACCGCTCTGGGTAGCCGCCCCAGGTCAGGCCACCCGGGCTGCCCCGGAAGTGACGTGTCCGGGGGCGTGCCCGGGGCGGGGCCTGGCCGTGCCAGGCGCAGCCGTCGGGAGCCGGAAGTGAGGGGCGTGGCAGCCCCAGGCCCCGCCCACCGCGGCGGCTCCGGCGGCGGCTCGCAGGCGGCGGGTGGCTATTTCGGTCGGGTCTCTGGCAAAAGCGGGCAAGTAGTAGCGGCTGGGCCTGGACCCCTCCTCTCGCCCCCACCCCGGCAGTGGGCGCCTCATTGCCGCGACCGGAGTGCGGGGACTGGGGCAGGTTCAGCTGGGACGTACCCCGAGGGCTCCACCGTTCGTCGGGGTTCGAGCTGGAGGGAGTGACGGTGCCACCTCCCTGCCCTCCTCCTCCCTCAGACTTGATCCCGCCCCTGGGGGCGTGCGCTAGCGGGGGGCGGGGCCGGGGGGCGTGGGGGGGGTTCCTAATAGTAAGTGATAGCAGTGGTGGCAGCTTGCAGTTTGCCAAGCCCTGTGCCTGGTGATTTACCTGCAGCTTTGGTGGTTTAATTACTGTCAGGTGCCTCACCTCCATTTTATAGATGCAGAAACTGAGACAAAATGTTTTATAATTGTAAGACGTGGGAGAGCAATCAATAGGGCAAAGTGCAGTGTAGGGTTATGCTTATTTCAAAGGTGTGTTAACCTACTGTTTCCCCGGGAATAAGACCTAGCCAGACCATCAGCTCTAATGCGTCTTTTGGAGCAAAAATTAATATAAGACCCCGGTATTATATTAATTATATTATATTAGATGCTGTCTTATATAAGACCCAGTATTATATTATATTGTATTGTATTATATTGTATAAGACCCGGTCTTATATTAAAATAAAGACCAGGTCACATGTTAATTTTTTCTCCAAAAGACGCATTAGAGCTGATGGTCTGGCTAGGTCTTATTTTCGGGGAAACGCAGTAGATGCACCGAAACAATGGACAGGGCTTGCTTAAGCCAAACATAACTTGGTTAAGTTACATGCTTAAAGCATATAACTTCTGGGGCGTGACTATGACCTGCCCAGTTAGAAATTGATGATCAGATGACCTTGTGAGGTTACTTTCCGTAGAACCCCTTATTCCTGCACACATGGGAGTAAACCGAAAGATTTTATTTTCAGACAGTTTTATAAGCTGTCTAGGGGTCCTGGACTAAGAGACTAAACCAGACACAGAAAACTGAGGGTTGCAAAGACAGGATGAACTCACCAGCTCTGAGCTCTGGGAACACCTGAAAAGCAAGTTAGAAAAGCAATCACTACCCCATTCAACCTCATGGTTTCAAGTTGTGTAAAACTTACCCTGCAAAGATGAGTTTGCTGAGGCCTAGGCCAGTTGGTAGGGTTTGTGGCAACGATCCTTTTGCTTTGTGTTTGCTTTAATTTTCCCAACTAGCTCAGGTCTCACATGAGAAGGGCAGTATCTGTGTTCACAAGTGAAAATACACCCAAACATCCAGTTGTCGTTTTATGTTTGCCTTCTTCCAAAACCGATGTATGTGACTTTCTGTGTTTTCACTTCCTTCTTGGCAAAATTGGGACAATTTTTACTCCTAGGGCTGAGGTTACAAACACCAGGCACAGCCCTCCTTCTCCAGTTGCTCCGTCTAGAGCAGCGGTCTGCTGGCTCTTTGTCTGCTTTGGTCAATAAAGTTTTGTTGGAATACAGTTATTATGTATTGTCTGGCTGCTTTTGCACTACAAGGGCGGAGTTGAGTAGCTGCAGCACTGACTGTATGGCTTACAAAGCCTGAAATATTTACTGCCTAGTCCTTGACAGAGTATTTACAGGGTCGTCCGTGTTTGCCAATCCCTGCCCCTCTCCCCGACCCCAGTCTAGGATGTTGCTAGAAAATGAGTTTCAGACAACAATGGAAGTATCTTACCTAGATGGTCTAGAACACAGGGAAACATTCTTTCTCGGGAATCTAGTACTACAATGTCTTTGGATCGGGATCACCGGGAACCTAGTGTCCATTGAGCACAGCTTTGGGAACTACAGAGCTGCTTCTGTAGAGTATTATGAAGAGGAAAGCAGGGCGGGCCAGCTTCTTCTGATGGCAGTAGATGAATTAAAGAGAAGGATACACTTAAATCCTTAAGCTTTTGTTTCAGGGCACGATCATCTAAGATGCTTTCTATGCAGAAATAGCTAATAACAAATTCAAGGCTTTGTCCTCTTATTTGTTGAATCACAATGTTATTTGAATTTAAGGCCATGCAAGATTGCACATATTTGAAAGGACTCTGCAGTAACACCGGCGGGCTTCAAAGCCTGGCTCCTTCACTTTTTAGCTGAGTGACAGCGGGCAAGAGGCTTAGACTACACCCTCTATGTGCCTCAGTTCATCATACAGTCTTTCTGTCATTATGATCGTTTTGTTTAATAAAGTCTCTGTGACCACCGATTTAGGGAATACTGAACCATTACTCCTCGGGGAAAAAACAAATCCAACACTTCCCTTCACGCTCTACCCTTTATCGTCATATTTATTAATCAAAGTTTTGGCTCTAACACAAAACTAAGGGCATTAAAATTATGAGAATTTTGAGGATTAAAAAATGGACCATTAATGAAGATAGAAATATGTGCATTCTTGTATTGGTCCTTTTCACCTGTCACTTACAATGTTCAGAAATATTAATTTGCTTTGCAGATATATACTGTGGATAAATGGCAAAAAAAATCTTAAAGATTACAAAACCAGGATGGTATGAATTTACACTGAGTTTTTCTTTTATTTCAATTTTTTAAAAAGCATGTTTTAAATTTCACACATTTTTAGTTAATTTAGTGGAATATTCAAAGACATTTGAGGGTTAATATACACGCAGAAAAGTGTACATATAAGTTCACAGCTTGGTCAATGTTCACCAACTGAATCCCCTGTGTAATCAACACTCAGATAAGAAACAGAGCAGAACCAGCACCCTGGGGACCCCCTCGTCCCCCTTCCATGTCCCAGATGAAAATACCAAGTGCCTGTGACAATTCAGAGCAACTTAAACTCTCATGCATTGCTGGTGGGAATGCAAAATACTCCAGCCTCTTTGGAAAACACTTTAACTTCTATAAAGTGAAACATACTCTTACTGTACGACCCAGCAGTCCCACTTCTAAGTATTTACCCAAGGGAGATGCAAACGTGCGCACACAAATGTCTGCATGGAAATGTCTATAGCACCCTTTTTGTAATCACCAAAAGCTGGAAACACCCAAATGACAATCAATGGATGAATGGATATACAAATAGTGGTACACCTATGCAATGGACTACTACTCAGCCACGAAAAAGCACAAATTACTGATACATTCACCAACCCTGAAGAATTTAAAAAGCATTATGCTAAGATAAAGAAACCAGACATAAGAGACTATGTACAGTATGATTCCATTTAGATGACATTCATGGAAAGACAAAAGTATACAGACAAAAATCAGTGGTCATCAGGGGATGGGGGTGAGGGAAGAGGGATTGGCTCTGCGTTGCCAGACAAAATACAGATGGAGGGCCGGCCCGGTGGCTCAGGCAGTTAGAGCTCCGTGCTCCTAACTCCGAAGGCTGCCGGCTCGATTCCCACATGGGCCAGTGGGCTCTCAACCACAAGGTTGCCAGTTCGATTCCTCGAGTCCTGCAAGGGATGGTGGGCTCTGCCCCCTGCGACTAGCAACTGGCAACTGGACCTGGAGCTGAGCTGTGCCCTCCACAACTAAGACTGAAAGGACAACAACTTGACTTGGAAAAAAAGTCCTGGAAGTACACACTGTTCCCCAATAAAGTCCTGTTCCCCTTCCCTAATAAAATATTTAAAAAAAAAATACAGATGGATAGCTTGATTGGATGTCCTGGGGGAAGGGATTAAGAAAATGCTTATAACATTTGCGTTACACTAGAGCTCCAACCAGTGTGTGTTGGCTTAGTTTCAGCCCTTGGGTTAACCCCACAGAGCCCCTTTGTCCAGGGCTCCGTGGAGGGTGGCAGAGCAGAGAAAGGCCTGATGGCAAACCCTAGGACTCGCAGGCAGCAAATACAGACACTCCAGGGTCACGGCTCCACTGCGAACTTCTGAGCCAATCTGAGGGGCATCTCTTTCAGTCGCAGCTGCAGAGCCCAATGCCTCCTTGTCCGGGCAGTGGTGCTGCCGGACATGTTTATATTTCAGGAACCCAGAGAGCAGGGCCCAGGGTCCAAGAGACGGAAACTTGAGGGTGGAGGGACTTTGAAGCTGACCAGGGACTCTCATAAGAAACTGTTTTTAAAAAATTGGTTTCTTTTTGTTCGTTTTCAATTTCTAGATTAATTGTGGTCAAAGAACATGTTCTGTATTTTTTAGCCCAGTGAAATTTTTTGAAAAAAATTTTTTTAAAATTTATTGGGGTGACAATTGTTAGTAAAATTACATAGATTTCAGGTGTACAATTCTGTTCTCCTTCCATCACCATATATTTGTGAAATTGTTTAATGGACCAGCATATGCTCACTTTGTGTACGTGTTCTATGCGTGCTTGAAAATAATGTATGTTCTGCAGAGATCTATATGTGCAAATCAGGTTGTTTGTAAATTATGTTGTTCAAATCGCCCATATTTTCATTGATTGTTTTGTCTACTTGTTCTATCAGTTATTGAGAGAGAAGTGTTAAAATCTTCTGTTGATTGTAGAGCTTCTATTTCTCCTTGATGTTCTATCAGTGTTTGCCTTAGTTATTTTGAGGCCATGTTATTAGGTGCATATCAATTTAGAATTCTTATATTTTCCTAGGGAATTGAATTTTTTTCTTTATGAGGTAATCTTTATTTTTAAAAATTGGCTTAGAGACTATCTTGTCAGACATTAATATATAAACCATCTTTCATTTGATTAATATTTGTATGTATGATATACCTTTCGCTACCCATTTACTTTCAATATTTCTCTATCCTTATGTTTTAGATATGTCTCTTTTAGATAGATGTGATTCAGTTTTTAAAAAATTCAGTCTGGGGGCTGTTGGTTAGCTCAGTTGGTTAGAGCACGGTGCTCTTAACAACAAGGTTGCCCGTTCAATCCCCGCATGGGCCAGTGTGAGCTGCGCCCTCCACAGCTAGATTGAAACAACTACTTGACTTGGAGCTGATGGGTCCTGGAAAAACACACTTAAAATAAATAAAAAAATTCAGTCTGACAATATTTGTCTTTTGATTAGACTAATTTAATTATGGATTTATATGTAAAGTAATTATGTTACATTTATGTAATTATATAATTATGGATTTATTTGAATTTACACTACTACCTATTTTGTATTTTCTGTATGTCCCACTTCTGTGTTTCTTTGTCTCTTTTTTTTTTATTTGTTTTGGATTGCTTATTTAAAAAAATTATTACACTTCTCCCCTCTGCTGAAGTTATGCACTGTGTTTCTATTCTTTTAGTGATTACCCTCAGAATTAAAACATTAAAAATCTACCTTATCAATGTCTAAACTTAATCATACTTTTGCTCCTTCTCCCAGATACTATAAGACTCTCTGAACTCATAACTCCATTTATTTCCCTCCTGATGTATGTGCTATCATTGTCATGTATTTCAGTTTAATATTTTTTTAATGACTCTGTCAGACAATGTTTATTTCCATTGAGTCATGTGTTTACTGCTTTCTTTACTTTTCATTCCTTCTTGTTTCCCCAGCCTCCCACCCCTGATCACTTTTCTTCTGCCTGAATAAATGTCCTTTAGTGAGATCTGCTGTTTGTGAATTCTCTCAGCTTTTGTTTGCCTGAAAATGTGTATATTGCTTCCAGTCATTGAATGCAGCAGCCCCCAAAAGGGGCCTTAACCTTGGGAGAGGCAACTTTCACTGTCCAAGAGCAAGTCCAAGAGAGGGACTCCACTGAGAGTGATTGGCTGCCAACACTCCAAGCAGCTTTGGTCCCAGAGAAGGGGCGTGGAGGACCCATGCAGCCCGTCAGTGCCCACCCCAGAACCCCTAAGCTGGTCCTATCCAGAACCTGCACATTTGCATTGGCAGAGAAGACAATGGCAACCCGTTTCGGAGCTTGAGTACCTGGAGGGAGTGAGACCCAGCCAGAGCAGGTGGCTCCTGCTGTCTCAGAACTCGTGGAAGAGGCTTTGAAAGTGATGATGGTGGTACGCCAAAGGCGATGCACAAGAGCTGTAGAGAGTTTTCGGAAATGAAAAAGGTGTCATTTCCAAAATTCAAAATTCAAAAGAGGACGTGAAAAAAACAATGGTCACTGCTGAGAACCTTCTGAAAAATCAGATGGGAAAACTGACAACACAGAACAAAATCATGGCGGAAATGGAAATCAATACAAAGCTCTGGAAGTCAGATCCAGAAGACCCAAGGGTGAGTGGTAGGAATTCCAGAGAAAAAGGGCAGTAGAGTTGTGTTAGCAGGCAATGGGTTTATCATTGCTATTTTTAAATGAATAAACAATTTAAAGATTTCTCAGTTTTAGTTTCTAATATGGTATATATCAATAGATTAAACCCTTATGGAGTTCTTTGGGACCCTGAAAAAACTTTTAAGAGTGTCAAGGGGTTCTGAGACCACAGGTGTGGACTCATGGTTCTAAACGCTGTGCTCCTCGGGGCCTCGTCCTCCTGGCTGGTCAAGTTCACCGTCCCCCCTGACTTTCTGCGTTTATTGCCCCTTCTGTGAGTTTCCAGGGTCTGTTTTGAAACTCAGAAGTCAAGAATTAACTCTTCTGGGTTTGTTTTTTTTTTTTTTTTTGGGGGGGGGGTATCTGACACCTGTGCTGGGATTGGCTTGGACACTGCACTACAGTCCTCAGTCCAGCCACCATTCCCAGGACCTGCCATGCAGCCCCGTAGCTCAGAGAAAACACTGTGGGAAAGAGAGTTTTCCCCTCATTTTTGGGGGTGGGGGAATGGGGGTGGTGTAGGCCATCAGGCTTACTTGTTATTTGTAGAGTTCAGAAAACAGTTTTATAACATTTAACGAGATGGGAAAATGCTCTTGTAATTAAAAATAATTTTTAAAGCAGACACAGGCACATTCTCAACCCATGAACTTCACATTGGCTGTTCTGTCTGGAATGCTCTTCCTCCAGGTGTCCTCTTGACCCATCATCCTCCCTTCCTTCCAGTCTTCATTCGTAGTCCGCCTTCTCAATGAGATCTTTCCTGACCGCCCTATCATCTCCTGATCCCCCAACTCTGCTCTACATTTTCTTTATTTCTATAGTTCTTCTCACATAGTATACAATTTCTTTATTCATTACATGTATTACTTATGGTTTGCCCCATCCCCACCTGAAACGTGTAAGCTCCATGATGACAGGGATGTTCGCATGGCATGCAAAGTTCCTAGAACAGTGCCTGGCACATAGTAGGCACACAGGAGCTGTGTAATCAGGCACCACCCTTTGTCTCAGCTCTGATTTGAACCCTGACCCCCGAGTCTCTCTCAACCTCCAGCCCTGTGCCACAGCTATGTAATCTGGAGTCTAAAGAAAGTCTGACTCGGGTGACTCATCCGTGCTACCACACGAGGCCATAGAGAGCAAAGAGCGCGCAGGGATGTGAGCTGCAGTGCTAGGTGTAACACTGAGGAATGAGAAGACGGCTAAATGTTACTTAGCATGGTCAGGTAAGCTGTAGGATAGCCATGAGAGAAATTATTAAGCAGCTATTAAAAATGATGCTTTTGAAGAACCATTAAAGATATGGGGAAATGCTCAGGACACAATGTTAGGTGAAAAAAACAAAGACAACAATTACAAATAAAATGCAATTTTTTTTTTGTATCTCATGAAAGTTATGAGAATGTATTACCTGCTTAACTATATAAAGATCCAAATGAAAAACGCAGCTAGGAAATGAATGAACTACGTATGAACTTTGGAAAAGAAGTAGATAAATCATCCTCTTTTTTTTTAAGCTGATATGATTAAATAGCTAGAAAATGCAACATAAGCAACTTAAAAAACAAACAAACAATGAATAAATGGGGGAGAACGCTGTTACCTAGTTTCTTAGGCTTATATTGTTTCCTCTCTTACAGAAATTAGACATTGTTATCATTTTGTAGTCTTTTATTTTGATTTAACCTAATGTTTACCATTTTCTTTGCTCACCATTCCCTCCTGCAATTCAGGCCTCCATTGCCTTGGAAGAACAGCTTCTCCACTGAGGGTTTAATGGTAAACTCTCTTAGTTTTGTTTGTTTGAAAAAGTCTTTAATTGGTCCCTATTCTTGAAGATCGTTAGGTTGAGAGTATTTTCTGCACCTTAATGATCTTTCTCTGCTGTCCGTTGTCAGTCTAACTGGAATTTTCTTCATTGGCATTCTGTCATTTTTCTCTGGCTGGTTTTAAGAGCTTTCTTTTTGGTGTTCTGCTGTTTCACTCTCATGCCAGTTATTAATTTACTGCCTTTCAGCCCCAAACCTACCCTTCATTGCCTGCTCTGTGATAATGGAGCTGGTGGGCACTGGAGGGACGGTGGTGGTTGAGGAGGGCTCCTCACCTCTTCTGGGTGTTCCCCTCCATTTACCATGTTGAATATTGCCTCTGCTCCCTCTCCGGGTTTCTCCTCAGCAAAGGGCCGCCCGTGCAACCCTCACAGTGAAGGGCTTCTCGGGCACTCCAGAGGGTGGACCCCGAATGAAACACCCATCACGTGTCTCGGTGTGGATTTCCTTTTCAATCCTGCTTGTGAGTCGTTGGGCTTTCTGAGCCTGAGGACTCGGTGTGTTCCTCACTTCTGTAAAACTTTCAACCATTTACCATGTTGAATATTGCCTCTGCTCCCTCTCTGGGTTTTTCTTTCTGTAACACTGACTTTGTTAGATCTTTTCTCCACCTTCCATGTGTTGTAATCACCTTAAGAAAATCTTTATTAAAATATAATTTGCAGGGGCCGGCCCAGTGGCTCAGGCGGTTGGAGCTCCGTGCTACTAACGCCAAAGGCTGCCGGTTTGATTCCCACATGGGCCAGTGGGCTCTCAACCACAAGGTTGTCGGTTCGACTCCCGCAAGGGATGGTGGGCTGTACCCCCTGAAACTAACAACAGCAACTGGACCTGGAGCTGAGCTGCACCCTCCACAACTAAGATTGAAAGGACAACAACTTGACTTGGAAAAAATCCTGGAAATACACACTGTTCCCCAATAAAGTCCTGTTCCCCCTCCCCAATAAAATCTTTAAAAAAACCACACACATATATATGTGTATATATGTATATGTATATATATATATATATATATATATATATATATATAATTTGCATGCCATGCAATTCACCCATTTAAAGTGCACAATGCAATAGTTTTTAGTATATTTACAGAGTTGTGCAACCGTCATCACAGTATTAGAGCATTTTCATCACCCTAGAAAGAAACCCCATACTCATTAGCAGTGTTGATCCCGAGAATGAACGTACCTGTTGAGAAGGGCTCTTGGAGGCTAACTGGGCTCAAATTGATAAACTCTAGCGGCCATTGCTAAACAGGTGCCTTTCACACAAATTTCTCTTCAGGGAGAGGCCTGCATTAAACCGCCTGCCTCCTGCACTGAACCGCTGCCTACTCGCACTGTGTTGCTGGATTTGTATTTTAACTAATAGGACAGATGTTTCTGGTTCAATTGAAGCTGTGCAGCTTCATCCTCATTAGCATCTTCATTGACCAATCAGAGCAGTTCCATTCTGACCAATTAGGACGGTACTTTTTGGACCAATCAAACTGTGAGGATTTGGAGTCCTCAATTACATGAGAATGGACCAATCAGGGACCAGGGGCAGGGACTTCTCTCTGTATAAGTCAGCTCCCTGAGGGCTTAGAGAGTCTCCTTTCCCTTTCCATAGAAGACTGAAGTCTTTGTTTCCTCAACTGGATCTGACACACTGAAGACCTCTCACTGGACAAGTCTGGAGTGGAGCTCAACTAGCTGGGAAGGGCCACCTCACAGCTGTGCTGTATCACAGTTGAGCTGTTTGCACTGAATAAAACCTCCTTTGCTGCCTCCCCAATTGGGGATTCCTGTTGGCATTGAATTAGTGTGAAGGACCATTGGTTGACAGCAGTCACTCCCATTCTCCCTTCCCCAGAGTTTGGCAATCACCAATCCACTTTCCATCGCTATGGCTCTGCCCATTCCGGACATTTCCAGTGAATGGAATCATACAATATGTGGTCTTTGGTGCCTGGCTTCTTTCACATAGCATAATGTTTTCAAGATTAGTCCTGCAGTGGCATATATTGGTACTTTATTCCTTTTTATGGATGAATAATATTTCATTGTGTGGATATATCACGTTTTGTTTATCCATTCTTTGTTAATGGACATTTGGGTTGTTTCCACTTTTTGGCTAATAAGAAGGATGGGCCATGAACATTCATAGGCAGGTTTTTGTGTGGATTTATGCCTTCGTTTCTCTTGAGTAGATGCCCCAGAGTGGACTTGCTGAGTCATAGGGAAGCTCTATGCTTAACGTTTTGAGGAACTTCCAGACTGTTTCCAAAATCGCTGCACCCTTTTCCATTCCCACGAGGAACGTGCGAGTTCATTTCCTTTTCACCTGTTCACCTCTCTGCGCTTCACTCTGGGTAGTTCCTTCCAGGTACCTCCAGTACATTCACAGGTTTTGTCATGTTTAACCGATCCATTCAGTGTCTCATTTCAATTATAATGTTTATTTCTGGAACTGCTCTTTAGTCCTGCTCTCCAATTTACCTGCCAATCTGATGGTTTCTTACTTCTTTAGCATACTTTCAATATCCTCTTATTTCTTTAAATATTTGAATTAGACTTTGACATAGTTTGTGACTGACAGTTTGATGGTCCCAGTTTTCAGGGCTCTGGGTCACTGTGGCTTTTTCCTCCTACGCTTGCTCATGGTGGCTCATTCCCACGTGCTCTGTGCACTGTGTGATCTTATTGGTGGGACATCTGAGAGCGCGGTCTGAAGTGCCCTGGCTCCAGACTTGCCTTTGCTTTGCTGGGCCTCTTGGGGCTCTACTGCTTGGGACTATATTAGATGACCCCACTGTGAGTGTTACGTGGCTTCTGGCTCCGAACCCCTGGGAGTGCAGAGCTGTGTTCAGACATTCTGAGGGAGAATTTTTTTTCTGCACTACTCAGAGCCAAGGCCAATATAGGGAGGCCTTCCTCCTACCCTCCATGGGGCAGATCTTATTTTTGTTGTTCACTCACTGGATATGTCCTTTTTTGGGGGGTTCTCAGCTTTTTTGGGGTTCCTGATCTGACTGTCCTCCTTGTTCAGACCCCGAGCTTTGTTCCCGTCTCTCACATGCTGCCTCACCAGGGCTACCCAGCTCTGAGCTTCCTGGGCTCAGAGACGCCCTCAGAGCAAGGCCAGCTGCAGCCTCCCTGATTTTTTAAATGGAGAATTTAAAAAATATATAAATATATGAAGAATAGTATAATGACCCCAACAAACTCACCACATAGCCCATCTCGAAGCCCACCAGCCCTCCATATGGTTTTGAACCAAATTCCAGACATTATACTATTTCATCTGAAAATACTTCAGTATCCAAATGATAGGCACTCTTTGAAAAATATAGCCAAAATATCCATATTCTCACCTAAAATGTTAAATAATCCCCGAATATCGTCAGTATTCACTTTTCTGCTATAATCAGTGTTCAAATTGCCAATTGCTTCAAAAATATGAGGATGACATTCTTGTTATTTCTGGCCTAAGATGCCAACTCTACCATGCATTAAAAAATGTTTTTAAAATTAATGTTGCTTCCAGTATTTTTACATATTTTGTACCAAAAGGGGCTCTCTGGATAGCTAGCCTGTCATTTTGCCAGAAACAGAAACTCCTAACTATGATTTTACTTTAAAAATATCTCCATGAATGTGTCTAGAAAAGAAAGACTGGAAGGACATACAAAAAACGCTAACAGCAGTTAGAGCTCAGCCACGAGATTATATCTGACTTGTGTTGTCTTCATCCTTTCCTAGCTTTTCAAACTTCTGCAGTGACCATGGGTTAATTTTATAATCAGAATATAAAATAAATCCCATTAACCTAATTAAACCCATAAACACTTCCTCCCCTCTTAATCCTGGCTCCTTCGTTTCCAACTTCTAGCCTTGCAGACACCAACCGTATTCTAACACAGGGCTGCCCCAGGCCACTTGCACCTTCCCTGGACCCTTCCTCAGTCTATTGGGGCTGGCAAGGGAGCAGTGGGGGAGAATCCTGACAGCATCCTCTCTGCCTGCCAATCGGCTTGCCCATGGCTGGGGGTCCTGAGCCACTGGGAAGCGGCTAGGACAGGCTGGCAGTGACAATCTGCCTAGAGCTTTTCTTCCCAAGCCACCCTGCAAAGCTGATGGGGGCAGGGTGGGGAGGACAACTGTCAAAGCGTCCATCAGCAGCCCCCACCTTGGTTGAAGGGATTTGGGAGGGTGTTAATATCCCTGACCCCACACTGGTGACTCAGGCAGTGGTTTGCGTGGGATTCATAGGGCAGAGCTCCAGGCTGCAAATCCCAGCTCCCCAGCTCTGAGGCTGACAAAGACTGCGGGCCCCCAAGTGTGAAAGTCATGAGCTGACCAGGGAGACTCCGAGCGGCCCTGCCCCAGGGGGAGCTACCCTCCTCCAGAAAGTGGCAGGAAGCCCAGCCCTGGGGCCCTCTGCACCCTAGTAGTAATACTTCATATTTTCTACCCTGGTATTTAAATTCCCAACGCAGCCACGCCAGGCAACTACTATTATCCCCAGCGGCACAGACTAGGAAACAGGTCCCCAGGGGCTCAACAAGCTGCCAAGGTCATACAGTGAGCATTTGAACCGAACCATGTCCACTGATCTGAGAACCTGCGTTCTTTCCTTTTATCTTATCTTGACAGCCTCAGGTGTGTGCAGTCGCTTCTCTGGCGAGATCTATCTTCCGAGACCCCATTCCCCACTTTGACAAGAGCTGTTTCTTCTAACAGTAGTTAGATCTCAGTCATGACATTATAGTTATATGACTTTTGTCTCCTTCCGACCAGAGCGCCAGGAAGAATCTGGCAGGGCTGGATGCTGCTGCCCCCTCGTGGCCTCACGGCTCCCTGCAGGCCCGAGCAGGCAGCCCCCTCAGTACCCAGATGCCCGAGCCGCTCTGGCCCACTCCCGCCTCAGCCTCTTCCCTCCTCACCGCCCAAAGGACACAGGGCCTTGTCGAGAGGAGGAAAGGCGGGGTCTGAAGCCCCACGCCTTGCTTTCTGAGGGACCTCAGTCAAGTCACCCAGCCTGACCCAAGTCTCAGTTTCTCCCTCTGTAGAATGGGCGTTAGGAGGATTGCAGGAGCAGCACAGGCTCAGGGGAGCTCCTGGAGAAAACAGACTTGGGGAAAACTGCCCTGCGGCTTCTGGCCTAGATTGCGCAGCTGAAGACCTGGGGTTCGCCCGGTCCTCTCAGGGAGAAAACAAAGTTTGGGTACAAAAGTCTGCAGCGGAGCTTGTTGACTTTGAGGCACATCAAAGGCGTCGCGTGCCCTGCCGGTTGCCCGCAGTGATATTTGGTCAGAGAGTTATCGACAAGCAAGGAAGGACTGTGATCCTTCCCGGCCTGGGAGGGGACGCTAGCAGGAAGCACCCCCAAGCAGCCAGCCCTCAGCCTCGCTGCACGGTTGGGGCTGAGGGCCAATGGCTGGAGAGGCACGAGTGAGCCCAGGGTCTAACTCATCTGCTTTGTGAGCATTCGCCCTCCCCCGCCTGAAGCGGAGGTCCCAAGGTCCTGTGCTGGGGCTCCTCTGTCACCGTCCTCCAATAGGAACTCGGAGGAGTCCAAAAAGTCCCATGTGGCACCACCCTCCTGGTGTTAGGAAGGCGTACTTGTCCCGCCAGGAGGTTAAAACACTCCTTATCTCAGTCTGTGGCCAGTTTGTAACTTTATTTTTTAGTGACCATCCATAATTTGATCACCTAGATTCAAAATGTGTTAAAGTTTTGCCATATCTGGCAAAAATATGTTGAAAGTGCGTTGCGGACAATATGACGGTTCACCATTAAATATTTTAGCTCTCCTAAGGGCACTCCGCTACATAATTAGAATAGTTTTGTCATATCTAAAAAGTACAATTCTTAGGATCATCAGAGTTATTTTTCAAGCATTTTTAAAAAAAAGATCAGTCAGGACATCTCTTTTGTCTCTTTTTATGTAGGAAAATGCATTGTATTGAAAAGTGATTTTTTACTTTATTTTTTTTGTTGGGGAATATTGTCGGGTAACAGTGTGTTTCTCCAGGGCCCATCAACTCCAAGTCATTGTCCTTCAGTGTAGTCGTGGAGGGTGCAGCTCAGCTCCAAGTCCAGTTGCCATTTTCAGTCTTAGTTGCAGGGGGCACAGCCCACCATCCCATGCCATCCCACGCAGAATTGAACTGGCAACCTTGTTGAGAGCTTGCGCTCTAACCAACTGAGCCGCCTGACCCCTCCAGAAGCTCAGCGGCAGCTGGCTATCTTCAGTCTAGTGGTGGAGGGCGTGCTCACTGGCCCATGTGGGAATCGAACCGGCGACCTCGGCATTAGACACTGGCCAGCCCTCTCTCTGCCTTTCTGTATTAAGGCCCATTGTCATTGGATTTAGGGCCCACTCTGATAATCCAGGATGACCTCGTTTTAGGATCCTGAACTAAATTATACCTGCACAGACCCTTTGTCCAAACACATTAACAGTCACAGGTTCCCAGGATTAGGATGTGGACATATCTGTTTGGGGGCCACTATTCAACCCACGATAGGTGTCTTTAAAGAGCTAAAAAAGGGACATCAAACCTGAATATCAACTCCTTCATCTGTATTGAAAATAACCCTCCTGGGTGCACCAGACATTCACGTGGCATTCTCCCCCAGGATCAAGTCACACGACAAGCCACAGGTCACGAGGGGTGATGCTCAGGGCTACAGAAACTAAGGGCTGGATGCCAACTATCGGAGGGAGAAGAGCAAGTGTGCGGGGTTGCCTAACCCACACTTGCTCTCATGCCCTATCGTGGGCCCACACTAATTACAACTCACGTGAATGCAGGGCTTCAAAGTATAAAGAACATTTTTACGAATCTTCTCTTGGATGAGGTTCACAGCAGCACTAAGAGATAAACAGTTGAGCAGATATCATTCCCATTTTATGAATGAGGAAACTGAGGCTCAGAGGGGAAGTTTAGCCTGTGTCCCTCACACCCCAGCTGTCTCCACAGGAGCCATGGCTCCACTACCAATTAAGCCTTGCACTGCACACCACCATGCGCTGGTGGCTGCCTCCCCTTGCCTGCTCCTGGAGCAGGTTGCTCGGAGGTGGTGCTATTGCAGGGGGAGGCCCTCTGGGATCTGAGGGATGGGCTGGTCAGTGGACATTCCCTCTGCTCTCCTCCACCGAGCTGCCTTCAGGAAGATGCTCGTGGTTCAGAGCCAGGAATGCTGGGAGCCTAAGGCACACCTCTGTCCACAGCGGCCAGGCCTGCCGGGAGGGAGGGCTCTCGTGCCCAGAATAACTCTCCAGAGTCAGCATGTTACAGCATGGGAGGGAAACCAAAAAGACACTTTCCCCAAATGTCACAGGGCTGAGGTGGCATCCTTAGATGGGCCCTGAATGGACCCCAGTTGAGCCCTTGTCCCCAGAAACGATTAGATCTGACAGGTGCTGAGCCCCTGTTACTTCCCTGGGATGGAACCTGCATCTGAGGAATAAATTGAGAGTGAACATTTCCAAATGAGAGACCTAAGGAAACTTTTGTGGCGTGATGAGCTGTGACAGGCAGCCTTCTGGGAAGCCTAACACATTCTCCAGCTGCTTTTTACATTATTGAAGAATCTAAAGATTACTGCCCTTGTGATGTAGGAATTCTGCAGAATACAATAGTACTTCATTCTCATTTGTTCTGTACAAATGACTTTTCTCAACGTTTGGATGGAGGCCTTGCTGTGCTGCCTGGAGACCGGGGGCACAGTACCTTCCCTGTGGGGGGTCTCTACAATTGACACCCCAAGAGTTGGCACAGGAAACCCCAGGGCACCCCAGGAGCTGCTGCCAGCCTCCGCCATCCCCTGACTTAAATGCCCTCTTCTCTATTTATTGAAGTCTCCCATTCTGCAATCAAGCTTGCCACCTTCCTCCTTGAGAACAAAGAATCCCAATGTTTGTTTGTTTATATTCTTGCATCATTTTCCTCTCAATCATCTGCATAACTGAGTGTAGGGTCTTTAGCTCCTCAGTTTCCCTTCTCAGATTTAGAAACTTGACTTGAACTTTAGACCTAGTGTAGTTCCTATGGTGAGCCACCCTGGGCCCCCTTCCCCTCTTCTCCACAGCCAGTGCCCTTAGTGAGCCCCATTTGTTTTTCCTAAAGCATCCCAAATCCAGGTCCTTCTCACCATTCCTGAGCTCCCCACCCCTTGCCAGTCCAAGCTGCCATCTCTCCTGGCTGCTACCATGGTACCCAGTCCCTCATTCTCTCTTCCCTCCTGACAACCTTGTTCCCACTTAGCAGCCAGAGTGCTCCTTTTATAAATGTAAATCAGATCTTTTCACTTCATTCATTCAACAAACGTTTTGTACGCACCTAGTATGTGCCAGGCCCTGGTCTAGGTTCAGGGGATACACAAGGAGCAAAACAAATGACAGTCTCATGGAGCTTCCATTCTTGGAGGGAAGAAAGGTAAGTTTAAACACTTAGTCTGTCAGATGTCACTCAGCGCTAAGGAGAAAAGTAAAGCGGAGAAATGCCCCAGGAAGAGGTGGGTGTTCGAGGGGGTGTGGTTTCCAATTTTCAAAGGCAGGTCAGGGAAGGCCTGGCTGAGCGATGGAAGATGTGGGGAAATAAACTATGTGGCTAACTGGGGTAAAACAGTTCCAGCAGCGAGACCAGCAAGTGCAAAGGCCCTGAGGCAAGAGTGTGCCCAGTGTGTCTGAGGACCAGCGAGGAGGCCATTGTGTCTGGAGCAGGGTGACGGAGAGGAAGGAGGGTGCAGAGGAGGTTGGAGAGATAATGGGAGGGGTGTGGCCAGATCAGGCCCAGTAGTTGCCATAAAGCCTTTGGCTTCTATTCTGACTGACATGGGAGCCAGAGAAGATTCTTGAGCAAAGGAGGGATGTGATCTGACTTGTTTAAACAGGCTCATTCTGGCTGTGAGATTAGGCTGAAGGGGGTCAAGGCAGAAGCAGAAGACCCATGGAGGTGAGAGGGGACCCCAACAAGGGTAGTGATAGCACAGGTGTGAGAAGAGCGGGGAGTCTGCATCTGTTTTGAAAGTAGAGCCAACAGGATGTGCTTCTGGGGTTGGGCACAGGGTGTGAGAGAGGAATCAGTAAGGGTTTTGCTACTTAACACCCACAATGGCTCCCCACTGCTCTTGGGGTCCAGGTCTGATCTGCACTGGCCCCAGCTAGCTCCTGCTACTGCTTCGTCGGTCGTCCCTACCTCCCTAGTCAGACTTCCCTACGTCTCCTATGTCCAGACATTGCAGTACAATATTCCTCAGTTTTCATGGCATCCCTCAGTCTGATAATGGTATTTTGGGTTTTTTTTTTGTTTGTTTATTTTAAATTTATCTGTCTTCTTGTTTTTGCTTGCCTCTCTAGACTATCAGCCCCATTCAGGACAGAGACGTTCTGCCGGACCACTAGCTTTGTAAGGTTGTCACACGTACGTGAAGGTGAAGAATATTCGCATCTGTATCAGTTTTTGGTGATTTACCGCTAGTTCTCTCGCACCTGCAAGGTAGGCACTGCTTCCCTATTTTATAAGGGAGGAAAGTGTGGCGGGAAGGTTATATTTAGATCTGCCCAAGGGCACACCTGATTCTAGGAAGCCGCAGAGCCAGAGTTGGGGCCCGTGGTTTCCAGAGCTGGGGCTGTGCTCCCTCTGAGTCCCTCCTGTGCCCTGAGGGTCCAGGCAAAGCTGGACGCTCAGGTGGCCCAGAGCTGGGAAGATGAGGAGCTCAGCGCCTGCTTGGCGAGAGTCAGAGATGAGGTCTGCCATCCTAGAGGGGCTTTCTCGCTCAGCCCGCTTAGAAGGATGTTTAGAAGACCAGCGTGTCTTCGCTCAGAGTCTGTACCACAATGAATGTAGAGGGCGTCCGTTTAGTTTAAAAATAAAACCTCAGGCCCACCCCAATCCCAGCCCGTGTAGCTCCTGCCTCACTCTCTCATCCGCTTACAAGTATGTTCGCGCCCTGCGCCGATTCGCCGTCGTCCTCTGCCCTTCCGGGTGACCTCACCAGTGCGAACAGGTGTCGCCTGGCCGCCCGATCCGGCCCTGCCGTGGGGGCTGCGGTCGCGGGGAAGTGCACAGACCTGGCTCGGGGCCCCTGGCTTTCAGCCCCCAAACTGCTTCACTGTGTGCCCGCGGGCAACGTCCCCTCTCCGAACAACAAAAAAAACCCCTGTGCCTCAGTTTCCCCCTTGGTAAAAACCAGGTACTTGCGGCCCTACAGGTGACACACCTGCTTCCGGGCCCCGGGTCCCGCGGGGTGAAAGCCCCGAGCCCGACCCCGCACCCCGAGGAGCCTGGGAGGCCTTCCCCGCGGGAGGCGGGGGGCGCAGGGAGGACCGTGGGGAGAGCGCGCAAGGATCGCCTCGCCGCCGGCCGGCTCCGGGGGGCGCCCGCGGGAGGGCGCGGCCGGCGCGGGGGGCGCGGGCGGGCGGCAGCGGCGGGGGCGGAGACGCGGCGCGGCTTCCGCTCCCGCGCCTCCTCCCTCCTCCCCCGTCGTCCTGGTCCGCGGCGCCCGAGGGGGAGGCGGCAGGCGCCGGAGCCGCGCGAGGAGCCGCCGCGCCGCGCCATGGAGCCTGAGTGAGCGCGGCGCGGGCCCGGCCGGCCCCGGATAACATGGGGGGGGCGCCGCCCCGGCCGGCGCCGCCGCTGCTGCTGCTCGCCCTCTGCTGCAGCCTGGCCCCCGCCGCGGGTAGGTGGGCGCGGGCCGCAGGGACAATGGCCCGGACGCCCTGGCGGCCCGCGGCCAAGTGCGCGGCGCGCGGTAGCCACTTTGCAAGTTGGGGGCGAGTTGGGGCGCGCGCCGCGGATCCCCGCTGCTCCCCGCCGTCCCCGCTGCCCGGGGGCCGCGCGCGGTCCCTTTGTCTCGCCCGCCCGGGCCCCTCTCGCGGACGCCGGGCCCGTCCGGAGCGTCCCGGGGCGGCGAGGAGGGTGCGCAGGCGGCGCCGACCCCGCCAGGTGCGGCGCGGCGCGGGCGGGTCCTCACCTGCCCGGGCCCCGAGGCGCGCTCGGAAGTGCGCCCGCGTGAAGCCAGCGGGCGAGGCCGTGCTGGGACCCTGGGCAGGCACCGAGCGGGGACTTTCGGCCCGGAGACAGGCCTGGCCGCCCTGCGTTGGGAACGCTTTGGCGAGCCTGTTTCCGATGGCCGCGCAGCCGGCCTGCGAGCTCCGAGAACTGATTTAAGTTGCAGAAAAAGTTCTGAGACAGGGCGCGGGGCGGCCTGGCCTGTTGCGCTGGCCTTTCATCTGCGTCGCAGTAGGTTTCCAAACGGACTGACACCTGCCAGGTGCCTGGACGATACGTCTGGCCGCTGGGGCCTCAAACAGTGACGCCCGGCCCGTGTCCACCCCACGGGCCGACTGTGTGGGGCCACCGCGGGGATGACCTGGTCCCACAGCACGGCGTGGTGGGGCGCGTAGTGGGGCAGCGTGCTGGTGCCTCAGTTGGGCACAGCCTTGGGGACATGGAGGGCTGGGGACCTTTCTCTTCAACTTTTGGTGTGTCCCAAGGGGTGGAGTTGAGGTCAGGAGGGCTCAGGAAACCTAAGCGCCTGCGAAACGCTACATATGTTCTTTTAATTTGGAGATTGCCATGTGGTTTTTGAAGCAAGTCTCTCGCTACCTAAATCATTATCTTCTGACGTGAGTGTTGTTTTTCTGCAGTGTGGCTGGCCAAGTAGACACGGCCAGCAAGTCCTGTGCTCTTGGGGCTGCTGTTAGGCTGGTGGCCGGTTTTTTGGGGGATGGGGGGGCCTCGGGTGCCTTTGTCTGAGCCTCTTCAAGACAAACAGCTGTCTCTCTGGATATTTCCATTGTGGACATTGCAGCGAGGTGTACTGGCCTGGCTCTGTGGTCACATTCCCAGTGCTGTGGCCCCTCCACTGAGGTTTGGGGGGGGGGCGCGTTGCAGAGAGGCCATGGTTTCCTCAAGTCCCCTTGCCTCCTAGCCCAAGCCTAGAGACTGTCAGTGGTTTCACCCCAAATTTGTCTCAGGAACGTGTTTACGTTTCTCGGCCATGTCTGATACTAGCAAAACAAGGTGACGACAAAACAATGACAGTATCTGGGTAGTTCAGGCCAACGCTGCTCCTTTTCTTTCCGGAAATGCCTGGAACATGGAGGCAAAAGGGTTTTTTTGGGAAGATGTTTGTTTTAAAGGTGGGGTTTCTTAGCCTGCTCTGTTGATCTGCACTTCCTTGCAGTTTGGGATTTCCTGTACCTTTCGGGGTGACGGTTCCTGGAGGCGAATGCCTGTCGTTGTGTGGTTCGAGCCCCTAAGGAGATGAATCTTGTGTGGAATTCAGTTGTGTGTGAGGCAGAAATGCAGCTGATTATTTTAACATTAGGAAGCATGTCAGCACGAGGGTTTTAGAGCACCAGCTGATGTGGTGACCCAGGCCTAACATGGATGGACAACTCCTGGGACTCTTCTTGATATGGTTTGTCCCTGATTTCTGTGTTCGATTTATGCATCCGTCCGGAGTGCAGCCAGTAAGTTGGTAGCTCATTATTTTTCCTGATTGCTTCCTGTTGCAATTTGAAGCTGTGAGCCCACGGAAGTGCCTTTGTTCCTGGTCCCGGTACTGGGAATGGCCCAGGCTGCTCCCCTCTGGCCCCACAGCACTTGCTCCAGGCCCAGCCTGTCCAGGTCCACCCCCACCCCCCCAGGGTAGTTACTGCACATGCTCACTGCCTGGCCCACTGGGAGGGCCCAGCGGGTGGCTGTTGAGTAAACTAAATGTTGTGTGGAGTCCACTGAGAGAGTCCCCCCCAAAGGACTCTGTGCTTTTCAAAGCAGGGCCCCCATGCCTGTAACCTCCCATTCGGATCCAAGCATTTCCCCAGTCAACCCAAACGATCCAGCATTTGCTGTGGAGATCCCGTCGTATTTGGAACCCGTCTAATTTCAGCAGCACTGTGTCACCGCTCAGGCATTTGCCAGAATTTGCACACTGGTTGGGCGGGGGTGTGTGTGTGGGTGCAGTCAGGTGAGGATCAAGCATGGCTGCCTGCCTATGGCAGGGGCTTGTCAGGGCTGAATGGGGGGCGCGTTGGGGTCAGACCAACCTGGTTTACATACATGCTCAGCAGCTTGTTGACTTTGGACGACTTACTTAGCTTCTATGCGTCCAGTATCCTCACCTGGTTCCCCCCCAAGCCCAGGCTGTTGGGAGCATTAAATGCTGTGTGAGAAACCCTTGGCACCATCCCAGTCCCGGGTGAGGGACTGGTGGTGGCAGAGCTGCAGTTTCTGTTGTGTAACGGGGTCCTTGATCTTTCTGGTCTGGAAGGTCTAGAAGCTGTTATTACACAGTCTGGATTTTTCTTCTCTGTGTGACCTTGGTTATCTCATTTACTATCTGACTCATTTATTGCTGTGACACTGAGACCGGAGTGCTTAACTGTGTGGACAGAGCCCAGGTGGCTGGGGGTCTAATTTGCACCTTGCTGCCTACTTTGGTAGGGGAGCTTGGATAGCTAACTCTCCCTTTGTGTGCCTCAGTTTTCTCTTCTGTAAAATGGGGCTAATAATATAATACTTCCTACCATGAGTTTAGTGAGTAACACGAGCCTGGCGCTGTACCAGCGCTTATTATGGTTGATGTTACTCTTTGGCGCCTGTGTGAGGTGCTGGGGATAGAATGACAGATGAGGCCCAGCTTTTGCTGCCAGCCATTCTGTGTAGAGAAAGAAGCTGACTGAACAGCTAGGGAAGAGGGGCGCCCAGGGGGCTCTCCCTCACAGTCCCAGAGCCCTGTCCTCAGGGACCAGGTGGTCTCCTCAGTTGAAAGAGGCCAGATCACGCTGCAGAGTCTGGATGTGAGCCAGAAGGCGATGGAAGCTTCTGGAAGACTTTAGTCAGGGGGGATATGAAATGCACGCTAGATTCAGGTCTGTCCTAGGTGAAAGGTGTTGAACTAACCTTTTTTTTTAAAATTGAGATGACATACACATAACATAAAATTAACCATTTTAAAGTGTACAATTCAGTGGCATTTAGTAGATTCACAATGTTATACAACCACCATTTTTTATCAAGTTCCAAAACATTTTAATCACCCCCAAATAAACCTCCATTCCCATTAGATAGTAGCTCCCATTTCCCCTGCTTACCAGTCGGCTTTCTGTCTGTTCTGGAATTTCATCTACATGGAATCCTATGCTATGTGATCTTTTCTCCTGGCCTTTTCACTTATTTAGTTTCACGGTTTTGAGGTGCATCCACTTTGGAGCATGTGTCAGCACTGCATTCCTTTTCACGGCTGAATGATATGCCATCAGAAGGATAAAGCACACTTGGCTTTTGCACTCCCCCATTGTTGGGTACTTCTCTCAGTGGGCACAGGCTGGGGGCTGTGATATCCCCGTGGGGTTAGGACAGTGGAAGCTGTTTTAGGCTGGGCAAGGACTTGGGCAGATTAGCATTTAGCTCCTCCTGCCTTGGTTCAGAGACGTGAGAGCTGATGGGGAAGGGGGCAGAGGGGACAAGTTAAGGGCTGGTGCTTGCCTCCGGGGGAGCAGGGGCGCTGGGAGGTGGAGTCAGTGCCATGTTCAGTGTTACAGAAGCCCTGAGCGAAACTGGATATTTGTGGCTTATGAGGTCACTTAGCCCACTCTCAAAACGGGGAGGCTCTGATGGGAGTGAGGGGCTTTGTCCAGCCCCTTCCCATTGGGGGCCTGTTGACACATTTGCTCAGAAAGTGGTGGTGTGTGTGCTGGAGACAGGCCCCCTCTGCAGGGCCGTCCCGGGGACAGCACAGGTCCAAGTGCTGACATGCAGAGGCAGCTGCGGTTGCACAAAGAGCCGGCCCAGGGTCCCGCCCGCTGCGCCAGGCCAGTCTCTGCTTTCTCTTTAGCTCTGGAAAGCGGTTTGCTAGCTCTTGGCCTATTTCGTCATCTGCAAAACTAGTTGGGGTTCAGGAGCCAGTGTCAGGAGGGACCTGGATGGAGGTTGTTCTTTGGACAGGCCATTGTGGGAAGGACGTGAGAGGTTCTGTTCTAGGCCTCCAGGTTCCCTTTTAAAAGCACCCTGAGATTCCAAGTCCTAACACCCTCATCCAGTTGGAGGTCGGAAGTTGGTGTGAGATGTTGGGTGTCTGTGTCTGGTGCTCATTTGCCCCTGAAGGGTGGCTAGCAGCCCCGATCCAGGCCAGAGCCCCAGCCGGGAGCAGACCTGGCTGCTGGCCCTTCCCCGGTAAGTGGGGGAACCTCTGTGCCTCTAAGCCATGTGGGGCACGTGCCAACCAGGGCACACCCTTGCCCACATTAGTTCTGCCCAGTCTTGAGCCCCGAGCAGGCCGGTTATCTGTGTGGCTCTGGGGCCAGTCTTTGGTTTCTAATTTGTCCCAGTTTGCCTGTCACCCAGTAGGGGACAGTTAGCTCTCCGCTGGCCTGCCCACTGGCTCACCCTGCCTGGGAGTATTTGCCTCGTGCTCTTGAGGTAGCAGCAGCCACGTGGCACTGGAACCTCAGGTGGTGATCAGTCTGTGCCCAGGTCACATGTCCTTTGTCTCTTGCTCTGGACCCCCTGGAGGTTGTCATGGTGGCGTTATCTGTGAGGAGGTGGGGAGATACTACTTCCTGGGTGTTTTATTTGCTTTATTGGTCGGTATTTAATTCAACATACACTGTTTGAGTGCTTTCAGTTTGCCTTGAAGTAATTTTTCTAGTGGTTAAACTGAAGCGAGGATTTGCTCAGGGAGGAGAGTGGTTTAGCCTTTTGGGGGTGTCTCATGCGCCTCGGAGAATCTGATGAAGGCCCCTCTCCCAGGAAGTCTCTTGCCCTCTGGCGCTACAGTGCTGGGTGCGCTGGGACCGTGCAGCTTAAGAGGGGGCTGTCTGGGCCGGGACGGGTAGACAGGGCTCTCTAGAGGCATAGCGAGGTGGTGGCCTGCAGGCTGGCCTGGACCCAGAGCCTCAGCGTGTGGCTGAGCCGGACCTCCCCGTCTGGGCCCCTCGCTGGCCACCGCACTGTGCCATTCTGCCAACGGCCCCGCCAGCACTCACAATTGCCCACAAGGCCTTTGGTGGTCATCAGAACTATGTCCTCAGAGGCCCTGGAGTCAGGGCCCAGGGGCCGAGCTGCCCGACTGCCCGTGTGAGGCTGGCAGGTCACTCAGCTTGCTGTGCCTCAGGTTCTTCATCTGTAAAACATGATGACAATGGTACCCACTGCAGGGGGCTGTGTGAAGCTTCAGGGTCCAAGCTGGTAGTGTTCAGGCTTTCTCTGTGGGACTGGGCAGCAGGGGTGGGCCGAGTGGGCAGGCTGACCAGCCCTCGCCAGGCTGACACTTACCCTCCTGTGTCTGGCCATGTGGGCTCTGCTTGGTGCCGTGACATAGGGAACTGTCCCTGGAGCCAAGGCCCAGAACTGTCCCCAGGATCCCCTCAGGCTTGGCACGGCACACCGTGCGCCCCATGGGAGCAGGTGTGGGCCGCTGGGGATCCTTAGATCTGGCGGTTTCTGCTGGCCTGGCTGAAAAACTACTGTCCTGGGATCTGCCTTCCCCCTTTCCCTTTCGATTCTTTTAAATTCGGAGCCACTTTTTTATAGTGGTAAAATATATGTGACATAAAATTTGCCATTTTCACCATTTTTATGTGTACAATTCAGTGGCATTAATTGCATTCACAGTGTTGTGCAAACATCACCTCTGTCTATTCCCCAGTGTTTTTATTACCCCAGATGGAAACTGCACCCGTTAAGCATTCTCCATTCCCCCTGCTCTGCAGCCCCCGGGCACTTCTAATCGGCTTTTCTGTGTCTATGCATTTATCTACTCTAGGTACCTCCTTGTGGAGTCGGCCACTATTTGTCTTTTTGTGTCTGGCTTATTGCTTTCCGTGTAATGTTTTCGAGGTTCATCCAAGTTGTAGTGTGTGTGGAAGCACCGTTCCTTTTTATGACTGAATAATATTCCATTGTGTGGATAGAGCATACTTGGTGCATCCGTTCATCCCTGATGGACACTTGGGTTGTTTCCACCTCGGGCTATTGGGAAGAATGCTGCTGTGAACATGGGGGTACAAGTATCTGTTTGAGTCCCTGCTTGAACTTTTGGAATTGCTGGATCACAGGGGCAGTTCTCTGTTTAACATTTTGAGGAACCATCAAACTGTCTCCCACAGAGGTTACACCATTTTGCATTTCCATCTGCAACGCACAGGAATTCCAGTCTCTCCAATCCAGGCCAGCACTTCTTTTCTCCTTTTTCAGTTCCAGCCGTCCTAGTAGGTGTGACGTGGTACCTGGTTGTGGCTTTGAGTTGCATTTTCCTGGTAGCTAATGACATTGAGCATCTTTACATGTGCTTGTTGGCCACTTTTTTTTACAAATATATACCGGGGGTACCCAAAAAATGTACACACGTTTTTAAGAGATGGTATCGATGCTCACGCAGTAGTTGGCTGTAATCAGAAGTGTATGGACGCTGATGGGAACCACTTTGAGCACCTCTTATGATCGCAGAAGTCATATGTGACTTGTATTCATCTTTTGTTATTGGTATATACTGAGTATTACAATTAATACAGTTTTTTCCTTTCTTAAAATGTGTATACTTTTTTTTTTTGGCACCCTCTGTATGTATTTTAAATGCAAGACATCCATGAATACATGTAAACGGCTTAAGCATGAACCATGGTCCCCTCTTTTGTGACGATGAGTGTCCTTGTTTGTTGCCTGTTTCAGTTCTCTCCTCCAAGATGACCAGACCTTTAATACATTTTTTTCACGTGTTACATTTTTTTGAACGTGTACTCCTATCTTTTACATAAATCCAGTCACCCCCTATCATCCTATAGCGTGTCTTTTTCACTTGCTAATGTATCAAAACCGTTTTCTGTATCTTTACTTGTAGGTCGTCATTCTTTTTAAAAGCCAAGTACTGTTTCACAGTACGGGTGTACCATATGTCAGGCCTTGACCCAGTTCAAGGGCATTTACGTTTTTCCAGGCTCTGTTGCAAGGCCTGACGCAGTGAACAGCATGGTTCTCACCTGTGCACGTGTATACAAGCATTTCTGTAGGATACATTCCCTGTCAAAGAGTATATCCGTTTATAAGTTTACAAAGATACTCACAAATTCCTCCAAAGGCCCTTTTAAACATTGTACCCATTTTCATGTGTGCAAAAGCCCTTTTGGAGGAATTTTATACCCAATTTATACCCTACCAGGCATCAGTGAGAGAATGTGCTTTCCCGTATCCTCTCCAAAGCCAGCAATTACCAGATTCTATTTTTTAAAATCAATTTGGTTAAAACTATAATACATTTTGACTTGCATTTCCCTTGTTACTGGCTGATTGGCCATTTGTATTTATTTTTCTGCGTAATTGCCCACTCTTATCCTTAGCCCATTTTTCTGTCAAGTTGTTTATCTTTTTCTTATTGCTTTGTGGGGACTCTTTATTTGGTACGGACATCAATTGTTATATGGTTTTTTCTCCTAGGTTTTTCTCTGGGTTTTGTGTTTTGTATTCAGACATTCTTCTGTCTGCTTTGTAAGGCGGGGGGCACAGTATGAACTGTCCCTGCCTCCTCCCCCCTCAGTTAGTGGACAGGGAGGGGTCCCAACACCTTAACTGACTGGCTCATCCTATCTCCATTCATTTAAAATGCCACTCTTTCGTGTACAGTGTCCACAGATGCTTGGCTGTTTTTTTTCTGGACTCCTCTGTTCTCCGTTGACCTGTGGGTGTCTTTCTATATCAGTAGGCTATTGTTTTAGTCTCTGTAGCATCAGTGTATTTTGAGATCGATTGTGCAATTCCCCCTTCATTGCTCTTTTGAAAAACCTTGTGTGGACGCTTGTACATTTACTCTTTTGCGATAAACTTCAGAGTCAGCCTATCCTTTGATCTCTTCATCTGGGGACGGTACATGGTGACATTCAACAGGTGTCCGAGGGCTGGACTTTAGAGGTGGTCTCCCACAAGCAAGCAGGTCTCTGGCTGTGGCCATAAATTCATCTGTGGCTGCGATGGAGCGAGTCTGCACGTTTTTGGTTTCTGTCAGCACCTGGAGTGCTTCAGAGGTGACGTTTGTGCTGAGTTGCCTGAGACGATCCTGCTGCCTCGCTCACACCAGCGTCTGCTCAGGAAACAATCCCTAACACAACTAATTCCAGCGTTACCCAAAGGCAAGTATAATTACCACGTAAATGATTGCTCCCCTCCCCTAGCTCATTCCAGAACAAAATGTGAGCAACTTTAATTTCTTCCCCAGGCTGTACCCGTCCATTAGCCCAGATGAGGAGGCGGTACCTGCCTAGCCAAACTCTCAGGAAATTGCTCAATGGGGCATTAAAAGCCGCCAGAGCACGTGGCCCGGCCAGCTCTGGTGTCTGGGTGCCTTCCAGCTGAGTTGTCACTGCCCAGGTCTCTGCGTGAGTTTGCTTAGTGCCTGGTTGACTGGTGTGTGTGTGTGTGGGGGGTGTGGTTTGTGCTGTATTGTGGGCAAGCGGGCAGTGCCAGTTCCCAGCCCTGGCTGCCGTGGCCTCCCCTGCCACTGTCCCCTTCTTCAAGATGCTCATCACATCTGCTGTGGCCGCTGCAGCCCTCCATCCTTGCCTGGCTCTCTGCTGCAGCTCCTAGGTTGGGCAGGACCCGTGCACGGCTGACTGCCCACTTGGAGTGTCGCAGGGGGGTTTGCACTGGTTTCATGGTGTCACCTGCGTTTGCACAGAGTTCTCTCCCGGGGGACAAGCGGAGTGTCAGCTCACAAGGGCTGAGATGCTGGACCCCTAGCCCTGCCAGGGAGCAGCCTCCAGTGCAGGGGACTTGTTTGTGTCCTCTGCCCAGACGGGAGTATGTCCCCGGTCATTTTGGTGCAGGCTGTGGCCACAGCACTGCCTCTCCCTGCGGAGCTGGTGACCACCTGGCTGATACCTGTGACCAGAGCAGCCCTAAAGCATGTCATCCTTTGCCCAGGTCCTCGATCTGCTAGGCTGGGTGCAGGGTGCTGTGTCCGCGGGGAGGCTTGGAGACAGGGTGGGCCCAGTGTGGGTCTGTCTGCTGCCCAGGGTGGTCTCTGTGTGTTCCCCACACAATGTGCAGCAGGCTGGTGGGGTGGCCGGCTGAAGGCTTGCGTGTTTTCAGTTAATTTCCCCACTGCTCAGAAGTTGCTTGAGCAGCGAACGGTGAGATGTATGGAGGATTGCTCGAGATAGGAGAGCAGGAGAGAGAGCAGTTTCCATCCTTTGGGCTCCCATTTCTAGTTTTTTAAACAATTTCCCTCTGGTTGAGAGATTGTATACTTTCAAGGAAAGTACGTTTGTTAAATAATAAACTTTCCTGCTTATTGATCCCAGACGTGCACGATTGCCAAGCAGATCTGGTTGGCGTTCTGTTGCAGGGTTTCCATTATTCCCTCACCCAGCAGTTTCCATTTGGCTTTTCAGCGTTGAAAGCACCTCTCGGAGCCAGCACACCTCGTGGCTCCTTGGGCTGTGGCCCCAGGTGGGAATAACTGTTTTGGAGGGTGAGGCGGGTCTGCTCCAGGCTCCAGGCCGGTCTGGCTGTGAAGGAGCCCTGGGCTTCAGGCAGGCGCTCGCTCCGGACAGGCCCCCTCGGAGCTCTCTCCCAGGCCAGCCCTTCTCCTGCTGGCGTGTGTCTCTGTGTGCCCAGCTCCCGAGCACGTGGACGGACCTTCCTTAGCGTCCTCCGTGCACCAAGACCTTCCTTTACGCCTCACCCCACTGCATCCTCAGGCCTGTCTGCGTGGGGGCGCTATGATTATACCCCAACAGGTGAGGAAACCGAGGACCAGAGAGGTTAACGTTCTTGCTCACGACCGCAAAGCTGCATGGAACCAGGAACGTGAGCCAAGCCGGAACAGGTGGAGGGGCCAGGATGGAATGTGGCCGAAGGTGGGACCCCACCCCACGCGCTAGCCCCCACCCTGGGGGCTGTGCCGAAGGATGGTGTTAGGGAACCGCTCCACCGTGGGCCTGTGAGGGGGCAGTTTTACAGGCTTTCCAGGCATTTAATGACTAATCCGATTTTACCATGATAGGGGCTTAAGTGTCTGGGATCTCAGGGGGTGTTGTGTTTTTGACGGGGGTGGGGGTGGGGGAAGGGGAGGTTCAGAGTCTTTCCAAGCTTCACTAGCTCATCAGCAGAGCAGGGTGGTGCAGCATATCGGAATTCTGTCCACGATGGGTGAGGCCCTCGAGTGACAGGGACGTATTTGGTTCAGGTGTCCCTCTCCCGCTGTTTGTAAGTGTGAAGAGAACAGGTGGGCCTTGTCCGTCCTGCCTGCCTGTAGTACTTAAGCCCAACCTGCTCGCCAGTGGGCACGCCTCAGGCCACCGTGGCATGGTGTGTGCTGGCCTCCGAGCAGAGCCGCTGTCTCAGGCACCTCCAGACTGAGGCCACGCTGAGCCCCAGCCTCCTTCCTGGCTGCCCCCCCCCCCCCAGTTTTGCTGTGAACAGCTGAGGGGGCTGCCAGAGGAATCCCAGCAGCGAGCCCGCCCAGCCCCTGGGCCTGGAATCCAGGGCCCCTCCACCTGTTCCGGCTTGGCTCACATTCCTGGCTCCACTCAGCTCTGCCGCCGTGGGCAAGAAAGTTAACCCCTCTGGGCCTCCGTTTCCTCACCCGTTGGGGTATAATCATAGCGCCCCCACACAGACAGGCCTGAGGATGCAGTGGGGCGAGGCCGTAAAGTGCTTCGCACAGGCCGCCTTTGGTGAGCGCTCAATAATTATTAGTTATTAGGATTATTATGGCAATTATTATTCTCTGGGGAGAGAGCCCTCGGGGTCCTGGAATCATGTTCTACTCAACTGCAAGGTGGCCAGCCTGGTGGAAACCATCTCAGCTGGGTGGACCCCTCTGCCCATCACTGATTAGAAGGTGGAGCGTTGAGTTGGTTAATTGCCTCCAGGACCGAATCTGTTTCCTTGCCTAGGTTTAGCTGGCATTTGTTTTGTAGCTGGAGGCCTGGTGGCGTGGGCTCTGGAGCCCTGCGATGGGGAGTAGATACAGGAGTCTGAAGGCGCACTCGTCCGGCCTCTGCCGTCAGAGGTGTGGCCATCGGGCGTTTCTGCTTCACGCCTTCATCTGGAGACCATCCGTCTATTTGTAGGCATTGCCAGTGTACCCCCTGCCGCTCAGGACATCGTTAGGAACCTTGCTTGCTTCTTCCCCTGTTGCCTTTCTTCCCTGACAGCCTGCTAATGAGCCAGCCTGGCCGGCTCGCAGGGCTGAGGCCTGACCAGCAGCCCTTCCCCTTCCCACTTGGTCAGCTTCCCCTTGAAGGCAGAGGAGGGAGCCCGGCGTCCCTCGGATGGTCAGTACCTTTCCCTTAGACTGCTGACTGGGCTCTGTGCCCAGCAGGTACTCTGAGAGCTGCTGCTCTTCGGGCCGTGTGCCAGGCCGCGTCTGTAACGTGGAGGGTGCAGCCCACTACCCTCTCTTTTGCAGCCTGGGGTAGGAGCCCTCTCTCCGCACCTGCCCTCTGTCCACGAGCCCAGGTGGGACCTGCCTCTTGTTGGCTGGGCAGGCGCCTGGCTTTCCTGACTTCCTGTTGTTGCCTCTAGCCCTGGAGTAACTTAAGCCTCTAGCAGGTGTGTGCTGACTGGCTCCTGTGTGCCCGGCACAGAACTAGGCTCCTGGGAGCAGGATGGGCACAGGCAGGCAGGGGCCCCGTCCTCATGGCTGGCGCAGGCGGGGCCAGAGAGCGGTACAGCACAAGCTGACCCTCGGCCAGCGGTGTGCGACGGAGTTGACGGCTGTGAAGGGAGAGCAGTGCTGTCCTCCCGTGCCTGCTGCCTGGGCCTGGCTCCTGTGCCACCTGGATGCGTCTCTCCCTCTGGGGAAAGCACAGTGGCCTCTCTCCCTGCAGGCTGGCCTCCTGCGGCCTGGCAGGTTATTCTTCCACTGTTCCGACTTTCATACCAGCCCTGAAGGCAGGGAGGCCAGCTCTGTCTCCATGGCCGCCGATGAGGCTCAGAACGGGACGTGGGTTTGCAGAGTGAAGCAGTGAGGGGCAGGCGCTCCCTTAGGAGCATTAGGCCCTGTCGCATAGGAGACGTGTAGCTCCATGCTTAGAATCCCCAGGGCACCCGTGTGGTCCCCGTGAGGGGTGTCCCCGGGGGAATGTGGAGTCGTGCTCCTGGGTTTCTGTGTGGCTTTAGCGCTCGGTGTGTCCATGCCCCTGTCCTACAGATGGGAACACTGAGTCTGAGGAGGACGGGGACCTTGCCCGATGTCCTACACAGCGGTTATCTTCCCTTCCCGCCTTGGCTGGTGGCGGCCTGGTTGGGCAGGATGGTGCAGCGTATCGGAACGCTGAGCTGAGTTAGGAAATTGTCCCAATCCATGATGGGTGAGGCACCCGAGTGACAGGGATGTATCTGGTTCAGGTGTCCCTCTCCCGCTGTTTATAAGTATGAAGAGAGCAGGCGGGCCTTGTCCATCCTGCCTGCCTGCAGTACCTAAACCCAACCTGCTCTGGGCGCCCCAGAGGTGAGCAAGAGGGGCTGTTGACCCACCAGCCTGGCCCGGCTGCTTCTCTGAAGCATCGGCTGCAGCGTGCGTTTCTTATTCTGGAGGACAGAGGGTTGTGCTGGACAGGATGAGGGCGTGCGGTCAGGTGGTGGGCGGCAACTGTCCTGTGGGGACCCCGACAGAGGCCATGGGTCGTGCCTCCTCATGGGCATAGGGGAGGGTCCCTGCAGCGCCTGGGGGGGCAGATCCACTGTCTGGATGCGGCTCTAGTCCCACCCTTCTGCACAGAGATCCAGGTCATTCGGTTGCCCCGTTAGGCAAAATGAATGAATTTCAAGTACTGTGGGAAGAACCTGGGCATTTGATCTTCCCTGATTAGCTAAGTGTGACTTTGGGCAGGTTACTTTGTCCCCTTCTGCCTCAATTTCCTTGTCTGTAAAATGAGGTGACAATAGTCCCATCTCCTGTTAGGAACAAGTGATGTCAATTGCAGGGAGCAGCTCACTCGCTGTGACTCAGAAAGGGCTCTCTGGGGTAGAGAAAGGGACACCTCCCTGGAGCTCGTCCGATTTTCTCTGTGGGGAATTCTGTTTCATCTTTATGGACCTGTTTGCAGAGTCCCTGGCACACTGGGGGAGTTCCCCTAGGCCCTGCAGAACCCTAATTATGGGCGTCTCCTCATTCTTGCGAACCTCCAGACCCGACGCTTAGCTTGGTTTCCGGGATAATCGGAGCTGGTGCTGGGTGCTGAAATTTACAGGCAGCCCCCAAACCCGCATGGGTACTCGGTGAGATGCCAGCTCCTCGAAGAACGTCAGCACGTCAGAGGCTTCAGCAGGTACCAGCAGGCAAGCAGTTACAAGCAAACCACGGGGAGGGCGTTTGAGTTTTCTTTCATGTGATGGTTTTCATTTGTCCACGTTGCATGGGACAGACGTGTCTTGAGCCTGAGGTGTTTTTGTTTGGCTCTGGGTATCAGCCTGTGGACCTCGGCACCCAGGTGGCTGCTTTTTCCCCTAGAAACGGTAGATCATTTGAAAGCAGAGCCTCCCAATTTTGCCCCATAGAAAGGAGATTTTGCAGTGTGATGGTAAAATTGGCACGTCTTCATTATTATGATTTTTGTGCAACACTTCAAGAAAATAAAAGCTGGTACAAAGGTATGTTTGTTTCTGAAATGTGTTTCCTTTCCCAGATGTTCCTTTCTGCCAGTTCCAAAATGCACTCTGAGCTCAGTTCTCCAGTTTCCTCTGCAGGCAGAACAATGAGATCTCTGTAAGCACGCGGGGAAAACGCCAGTGGGCCTGGGGAGGGCTTCTCCCGCCTGGGGGGAAACGGCCGGTCTCTGCCAGCCCGGGTAGAGATCCGCTGACTGTCAGGGGTTGGGCGGTCTGCTGGCCCATGGTGGTAACTTGCAGGGTGGTGGCGTAGAGGTACCACAGCGGTGCAGGCCTTTGTTCTGGGTCCTTGGGTTTGCTGGGTGGCCTTGAGCTAGCCAAATGTTTGCATCTGCGTTGCGTTCCTGGAGTCTGGGTCTTGGTACTGGATCTGTTACCTGCAGTTGATCTGGCCCCTTTCCTCTTTTTTTCCCCCCATCTTTCTGGCATCAAACACTGGTCCCCATCCAAAGGACAGGTCTCTAGGACACAGTGCAGATGTAGAGTTGGCGGGAGAGCCAGGTAGGACTGAGTGGGTGTCCCCAGAGTCCAGTGGGGCCCCTGGCTGCTCCGTCTGTCGCTGTTTTCTTGAGATTGAGTGTGTGTGTATGTGTGTGCATGTACGTGCTCCTTTGAGGGGCTGTGAACCACACACATACACACACGTGCACATACACACACAGTATCCTCAGAGGTGCCTCCTTGGTTGATTTCCAAGGACAGCTAACAGACCTGTAAAAGCTTGCACTCTTGGCGGTTTGGAAACTAGTCTCCATTAAGAATAATCTATGGGGTTGCTTTACGTGGGGCATGCATTTAATGAAAATCTTTATTTTTCGGTCAATGCATCCTGCCTTAGAACACCCGAGATACAAATATCTCAACTTGATAGATAAAAACAGCTAACATTTATTGCATGTGTGCATTGGAACCGGCAGGTTCTAAAAAAAATGTTCATTGATTGACTCATTTAATCCTTCCTGCCGCTGTGGGGGCTGGGTGCCATCACTACCCCTGTTGTAGAGATGAGGGAACTGAGGCTTGAGGAACTTGCTCAGGGTCACGCGGGCACTAAAATGGGCAGCCTGAGGCTTTACTACCCGCCTCTTTATCGTCATTCGAACTATAAAAGTGTTTTATTTCATCTCTAAAGGAAATTGGCTGAAGAGCCCCAAGTACATTTAAATAAGCTTGGTGCTGAGCCCAGACCTCAATCTCCTCATTCAGCAGATGTGGAAACTGAGGCCTGGGGAGGGTCAGTGCCGTCAGAACCACTCTCTTGGGTGGCCCTGCCTCCTGTAGGAACCTGACGGCCGTTTGAATGGGGCCTCAGTTCTTTGGCTGAAAGCTACTGACTCTCCTTCCAGCAGAATGGACCAGCAGCCAGCCCCCCCAGGGCCCCCGAGTCACTCTGATCCCGGGACTTTTACTCTCAGTCTTTGCCGTGGCCACGGGCCACTTCCGGGAGCCTGGCAAGCCAGGAGCCGTTGAACTGAAATGGTATGTAATCAGAATGCTATATTTTGTCGAAAATAAGAATGTCAGTAACAGGCTGGTTTCTGGCAAGTCAAACTGGAACTCTGAAATACATATTTTTTTCTGCTCTGTTCTAAACCTTCTAATTAGAGAAAAGGCGCATTTGCAGATATAAGTCAAATGTCACAGCCCCTAAAAACTTGTCCTACTGTAGGTGTCACTGAGCTGGTAACATTCCATGGTTCCGTGGCTGCGAAATGAGGGCTTGCAGAGTGCGTGTGTGTGCACGCACGTGTGTGCACGTGTGTGTGTGTGCATGTGAGAAAGAGGGAGAGACAGAGGTGCCTGCTGGTGAGCCCTGGCTGCCTGTTTCCTTCCCTCTCAGGCCCCCGGGCCTCTGCTTCCGGCTCCCCACTACTGTCAGCACCTGCCTGGCCACTGCGGTGAAATATATATGTATTTGCCCAATAAAAACATACTTAGTAGGGAAATGGCTTTCAGGGAAAAGCACTTTCCGTCACAGGAACATCTCTGCTGAGCAGCGGTCCGTGATCAGACCCTGACTTCCACCACTGTTAATGGACTGGGCTTTGGAAAAGGAGATTTGGCTCTGGTAACTGTTCCTGGCGTGGGATGTGTCCTCTCCTCGCTGGAGTCTGACTGGAGGCCAGACAACACTGAGGCAGCCCTGGGGGCTCAGTGGCCAGGGGTCCTGGTCCGTTGGGGTCATTCGGGTCCTGGTCCATTGGGGTCATTCGGGCCCTGTGCTGTGTTGGTGGGTGGGACGCTTCCTCGTCAGTGGGGACCAATGTCCTGGAGACCACCGGCTTGTGTGTATCTGGGTGGTGTGTTGCACACGGTTTCCTAGTAACCAGGTGGAGAAGCCCCTTCCTCAAGGCAGTCAGGCATCCACGGCCAGAGGCGGTTTCTCGCGGTGTGGGGGGCGGAGCAGTGATGGACGTCAGTCTTCTAGTCCACGAAAGAGGGCAGAGGCGGCTGTGGCCTGGCAGTGAGGGTGCTGAGCCAGGCCTCTACTGGCACATCCGATTGAGTTGTACTTTCGTGTTTTCCATTTCACTTTACCCTGCGTCTGAACTAAAAAATATTCATTGGTCAGATACATTCGGGAAATCCTGAGATAATGGAAGTGAGCTGGGTTTCCTCACCGTGGGACTTCCCAGGGCCTTTCAAATGGTAATTACATGCCTGGCTGTGTCCCCTCTACCTGGGCTCCCTTTACAGTTGAGGAAAGAGGGCCATTACTGGTGTGTAGGCTGGGTTGTGCCCTAAGTGACACGTGACACCACCAGCACTGTTCTTTACTGTCACTCTGGCTTTGGTGTGGCTTCTTCACAGTTGTCACCTCGGGGTGGTGGTCTTCTCACTCTCTGCTGAGTTCATGGAATGAATGACCCAGTGTCACGGCTGAACCTTCAGCCTAAGCTCCTGGCCATTCCCATCAAGAGATTTGGTAACAGTTGTTTGCTTTACATTCTTTGAGCTGCTTGTTGTTGCTCTGGGGATTGTTTCCCCTCAGATAGGCTCAGAGTCCAGAGTCTGTAGGGTGATGTGTGGCAGGGTGAGAGGTCGTGGAGCAAAAAGTCAGGGGGCCCGGAAGCCTGCCCCAGCCTGTCACGTGTGTGCTGCGTGGCCTCCTGAGCTGCTCCACCTGTTGGAGCTTTGGATTCTCCGGCTAAGAAATGAGATAAGACTGCTCTTCACCTGTGGGGTCACGAGGATAAGCAGGGGCAGCTAGAGGGTGGGAGCACACAGTGGGCCCGCAGCAGACGCTAGTTTCTTCCTCTGCCCATCCCTCTAGGGTCTGCTGTCCCATGTGAGTGTAGGCTGGGGGCTGGGCACGGGTGGCTGAGACTTAAAAGGTGGAGGGCTTGATGACCATCTGATAGGCATCCCCTGGGCTGGGGGTGACCCTCTCTGTGTGGGAATTAGGCCACACATTCACTCCTGGGGGAACCCAGGTGTGGGGGCAGAGCCCCAGAAAGCAGTTTCCAGGCTCTCGGCCTCACATAGACAGGTGCTGGCTCAGGTAGTAAATGGCCAACTGTGATTGCATGGCCATCAGCTGTGGCTAGTTGGCCGTCAGCTGTAACCAGTGAGCCATTGGCCACAATATAACTGCTGTGGCTATGCTAGCAGAGAAGAGGAAGAATGGGGGCTAGCAAGAAGATGGCGGCTGGGCTGGCAAGCGTGGATGGCGGTTTGCGGACAGTGTGGATCCAGCCTCCAGAGAGAGTATAGTGCTATGACTCCCCTGCCTATGGCTCCGTGGGTGTTCCTTTTTGGCCTCACCATATCCTGCATTCTTGTATGGGGAGCGGGAGCAGAGACCCCGCAGGCCTCCCCGCACGACACCAGGTCACTTGGGCCAGGGTCGGGGCGCTCAGAGTGACCTTTGGGAGCAGTGGGCTGCCCGACTGACACCCTGGCGTCCCTCTGGCAGGCACAGAGTGGCCCTTCGTCAGGTCCTGGGCCTTTGCTTGTCTCCCGGGACTTTCCAGAGCGGCCGACCCAGGCTCTTCCTCGAGCAGAGGTTCAGTCCTGTCCTTGGCACAGCCAGTGTCCTCTCACCTGCCCCAGGGCCACAGCCCTCCACCCCATGCAGGGGGACAACCCCCGCCCCAGCCCATCTCCCTGTGTAATGGAGGCCTACGTCCTGTTTCTTTGTGCTGTAAGGTGTTGGAAACAAGAGACCTCATTTTCTTTTTATCTTTTGCAACTGATTTCTTCTTTCCTGCTCCACCCAGCAAACCTGACCCTGACCGTTTCCTGCTCGCCTGCTTCTCTGACCTTTGAAATATGGTCCCTGCTCTGGAAACTTTGCCTGGCCCTCAGGGTTAATTGCCGCCTTCCTATAGGGCTGTGTGCGTGCACACACATGCGAGTATGTGAGTGTGTGTGTGTGTTAGGATTAGAGAAACTAGGATGGGGGGGCTGGGGGACAGCAGAGATTGGGTGACTGAACTGGGAGGAAGAGGACGAGCTCCAAACTGCATTGGGAGCCCGGGCTTGGCTGAGGGTCCTGGGGCAAATGTGTGTCTGGAGGAAAGTGGGGGTGGGGGTGAGGTGGGGTAGGGGGGTAGGGGTGTGGAGGCTCCAGGAGCTGGGCAGGTGCCAGGTGAATGTAGGGAGCAGGACACAGACCCTGTGCTGAGCTGGGGCAGGGCAGGTGGGCACCAGAGGTGGCGGCCTTTGTTTTACAGCCAGTGATGTCACACAGCTTGATGAATGTCCCTAGCTCATTGCGTTAACCCAGGTCAAGTGTAGACCTTGCAGTGTTCTGGAAGGTTCCTGCATCTGCTTCCCAGCCTTCACCCACCTGCCCTGGCCCAGGAGGCACCATCCTAGTTTTGTGTATTCTGAACTCCCCACCCTTGTTGTAATAAAAGCCCTTTACAACCTGAGCAGCCTTGTTTTGGGATGAGGCAGGCGGCCCCTGGGAAGGGGTTCCCGTCGTAGGCCCACCTTGGCTGCATGTCCCCATTTGAAGCTAAATATGGTATTTATTCATTATTTTTATGCAAATGTCAGCAGCTCACAGATCATTGGTCGATCCTTATCGTGGCAGCACCTGTAATGGGAAGGGTGGAAGGAGGGCCCTCTGCCAGAAACCCCTTGGCAGCTGTGCCCTGCTCTGCATGGGGCCCAGTGGGTGGCATCGGCCATCCCTGCCCTGAGGTGGCGGGGTGTGGGCCCTGTCGGGGAGGGTACAGACAGCAAGCTCAGGGGAGGTGGGGCTAGCTGGGCGGGCTTTCACCTGGGCCAGGTGTAGAGACCGGGGAGGGTTTTGTGGGGGTGGGAACGGCTAATGGCGTGGAGGCCGACAGCGTGAGGTCTTCTGGAGACTTGGTGGGAGTGGAAGGTGGGGGTGGGGGTGGGGTTAGGAGAGGGGGAGGAGTGTCCTTGCTGGGGAGTCTAGGGGGACTGTGGCCAGGTTGGGGGGCCGGGAGAAGAATTTGGGGGTGTTCCCTTTCTTAGCAGGTCCTGAGGTGGATTGATGAATGGGGGAGTCTTTGGGGGGCTATGATAGCTCAGCTGAGGTGGAAGCCGGGGGAGTGGAGTCACTCTGGGGCATTTGGAGATGTTATCGAGAATTCCGCTCTGGCTGGGCCCTCTCAGGCCTGCAAGTTTGACTTTGCTGAGCTTTCCATAAAAGGCAGGACATCTGCTCATTTAAAGGAAACCTAAGGTTTTATTATTGTTGTAAATGTCAAGTCTATCCTTTAGAATATATGGACAACTGCAGGATTGTGTCGTCGAGTCGAGCCTGTCTGAGTTGGTAAAAGCTCGAGATAACATGGCATTCTGCCCCTGGAGTTGTGTGACCTCTGCCCACGACCCCCTCAGCCCCCCAGTGGGAGCGGCACAGGTGCTGAGCGTCTCCCGCGAGCTGGGTCCCGAGGATGGAAATGTGGGGTGGCAGGTCCCTGGCTTCAAGGAACTGCCCACATAAAAGTGAGTGTGGGTGTTTCATATTTCTTCCCCCTTAATTAACAAAGTTCCCTGAGAAGCTGAGGTATGATTTTCTGAGAATGCTGCTAATGGTACAGCAGTGCCATTTCCATTCATCGTTAGATCTCTGAGCTTTGTTCTTGGCAGTCAAGTGCATGGTTCTTATATTGCCCTTGGAGCAGAGGGACTGAACCTCTGTGAGCTAAGTGTCTACCTCCCGTGCACTTGTGGGACCGCACAGATTTCTCCTTGGTCCCCAGCAGTTTGGCCAGATCAGCGCTTCTCATGCTTTCCCTCATTTCCTCTTAGAGGGGAAGTAGAACTTTCCTGCTTGGGGATGGGGAGGCTCCCATGTCGCCTTAAACGTTGACCCCAGTCCAAGTGTCTTTTGAGGTTTCATGTTTTATTATTAGATTCACCGGAATTTTGCCGTCTGTCTCTGTGATAGTCATGTTAGTTTTATTTCTCTTTTTAAAAACACGATGATTGGAACTTCATTTAAAAGAACTAGAATTATAGCGAAGTAATAATGTGCAAGTCTGCATGCAAAAAAATAATAAAATTTTATAGAAAGACACTCTGGGAGGACCTAAATAAATGTTCATGGATAGGCAGACAGTATCAGCGAGAGGTCACTGTCTCCTAAATTGATCTGTAATTTCAGTACCGTTTCCAACAGTGCTCTTCCCATCCCTTCCTGGTGCAGAAATGTTGGTGCCTGGTGTTTGAGGAAGTGGGGTGGGGAGGGGGTGTCACATAGAGATGCCAGTGGTGACGTGGCCGGGGATACCCAGGTCTGAGAAGAAAGGTGGGAGCGGGGAGAGAGGTGTCAGGCCAGCAGAGCCTGTGGGAGTGGTTGGGAGTGGATTCTGTTGAGCAAATAAGTAGATATGTAGATAATCCCAAAAGCTAGGTTTCCACTTTGGAAAAGGTACTGGCAAGCGTAGAAATGGGGAAGATTAGAAAGTACCCTGTGGAAATATTTAAAATTCCAAGGACCGCCATGAACTCATAGATTGTACCATGTGTGCATACACACACACAGAGGAAGAAATATATGAAGAAACAATTACATGCAGTCCATTCTTCCTATTCAGTTATGTCTATAAACTCGCCACAGCAAACACTGAATTCGCAGATACCCAACCACTGCTCCCAGCGGAAAATACAGGGTTAGATTCCTGCGAGCCTCTGGTCACAACCTTTTTGTGCACTGATCAGTACACAACCTTGTTTCACGTGTGTTTCTGTTTAAAAACACCTGATTTAATGTAGCTTATTGATGCACGAGCACTGAACACACAGCCAGTCACGCTATCACCCAGGCCTGCGTGAAGCTCTCCCAACACCGTTTCTCCGCTCAGCACATGGCAGCCCTTCCGCTCCGGGCCTGGGAGCCATTTCACACGGCGATGACCGGGCATGGGGACGCGAGCTGCATGGCACCAGCTCCACTGCAAAGAGGACAGTCATGTACAGCATGAGGGGAGCCACGGAGGTGCAGGGCTACTTGGTCCTTCTCAGCTGGGAACGTGTGTGGGGAGACTCAGCCTTTCACCACCCCTCCTCGTGCCAGAGTCCAAGAGCGGTGTGGGGGCAGAGCCCCAGAAAGTAGTTTCCAGGCTCTCGGCCTCACATAGACAGGTGCTGGCTCAGGTAGTAAATGGCCATCAACTGTGATTGCATGGCCATCAGCTGTGGCTAGTTGGCCGTCAGCTGTAACCAGTAAGCCATTGGCCACTAATATAACTGCTGTGGCTATGCTAGCAGAGAGAGAAGAGAGGAAGAATGGGGGCTAGCAAGGAGATGGCGGCTGGGCTGGCAAACGTGGATGGCGGTTTGCGGACAGTGTGGATCCAGCCTCCAGTGAGAGTATAGTGCCGCCAGCGAGAATATAGTGGTATGACTCCCCTACCTATGGCTCCGTGGGTGTTCCTTTTTGGCCTCACCATATCCTGCGTTCTTGTATGGGGAGCGGGAGCAGAGACCCCGCAGGCCTCCCCGCCTGACAAATGGCGCAGCGAGCGGGGTCCCCTGCACGACAAGCGGTCACAAAGGCTGCGTGGGTATTGATTGGAGGAATATAAATGCATTTTCGCGAATAGGCGCAGACTCAGATAGGGGGCCCGTGAAGGATGAGGAGAGGCTGTGGGTGTATTTCCTGGCGCTGTCTACTGAGCAGGCCCGCAGGCAGTGGCTCCCAGCAGCCGTGAGCACACCGAGTGCCCAGCTCTGGCTGCGAAAGCTCGTTCCCAGTGAGAGAACCAGAGAAAAGGCCGATTCTAGGGCCGGGGCAGGGAGGGAAAAGTGTATGGGAGCCTGGAACATATTTTTGTGCCAGAAAGTAACCCTCCGGGCACGATAGGGGCATGCCAAGAGGACACATGTGCCAGCACAAAGGGGCTGTCACTGTCCAAATCTAGGAAAGTCTGAACATCAAATCAAAGGGCATGTTGGGTCTCAACCCATTTAATGACACAGGAGTAGACGAGTCTACACTGGCTTAAATAACAGAATAAATAGTATGATGTGGACATGCATTAATGACCAGCCAACATTTAAAGACAAAATCCTAAATGAAGCTGCGACTATAGTCCTAAGTAATTCTTTTTAGTAGCTTATAATAATCTATAACATTACGACACTCTCAATTTTTATTCGTATTATTTCGAATTGTGTTAAAATACACATCACATGAAATTTACCATGGTGGCTGTGGGGACAGAGCCAGGAGTGCAGTTTCCAGGCTCTCGGCCTCACGTGGAAAGGTGCTGGCTCAAGTAGTAAATGGCCATCAACTGCAATTGGATGGCCATCAGCTGTGGCTAGTTGGCCGTCAGCTGTAACTAGTGAGCCATTGGCCACTAATATAACTGCCATGGCTACACTAGCAGAAAATGGGGGCTAGCAAGCAGATGGTGGCTGAGCTAGCAAGAGTGGATTGCAGCTAGCAAGTGGGGTTGGTTGACAGAGAAAAGTGGATGGCAGTTTGCAGATTGTGTGGCTCCTGCTTCCTGTGTCTCCAACCCAGCCGCCAGCGAGACGATAGTGCTATGACTCCCCTACCTATGGCTCCTTGGGTGTTCCTTTTTGGCCTCACCATATCCTGTGTTCTTGTGTGGGGAGCAGGACCAGAGACCCCGCATGACACACCGCATGACGGTAGCCATTTTAAGTGTCCAGTTCAGTAGCATTAAGTACATTTACAGTGGTGTGCAACCACCACGTCCATCGGTCTCCCACCATCACTTAATAAACCATTAAAGCCAGGCTTTCACACAATAAAGCATCACTGTATATGCTTCTGTCCCCCTGGCTAAGCTGTGATATTTTTTGCTTTTTCATATTGTATAAACTAAAAATGCTCTAAAAAATTGCAACAGAGGTTCTGTAGAACTTGGGAAGCTGGTTGTGAAACATGTCGGGGGGGGTGTAGTGGCCCTCACAGCCAGGATATCCTGAGGGAGGTGATGGAGGGAGGGACTGGCTCTCCAGATGTCCGGCTGGTCCCAAAATCTTCTTACTTGGGCACGTGGTGCTCCTGGCGCAGGGCTGGACAAGTAGGAGAACAGTGGAGGGAAGGTGGGCGCGGACCCAGGCATACCTGGAGGTGTGGCACCTGGCAGAAGTGGCAAGGAAGAACTCCTGCCTCTGGGGATGGGAGGGGGGGTATGAGATGGTGTGCAGGGTGGGTTGTGTGAATAACCAGTTTGAGAGACTCAAGCTAAGAGGCGCTCAGAGCTGTTAGGCGTCAGGGAAGTTGTTTATGAGCCGTTGTGAGTGGGATTAATTAACTTGAGTGCGTAGATGCATCTTGGTGTCAGGCCAGGGCATGCTCAGCATTTGCTAAGTCTTGTTCATCTTTCAAGGCTCCAGTCTCCCCTCCTCCAGGAAGCCTGCCAGGGCCACCCACAGCCAGCTCTTCCTCCTCCAGAAAGCCTGCCAGGTCCATCTGACAGCTCGTTCTCCTCCTGGCCCCAGGCACCTCCTGGCATGTCACTCATCTGCCTTCTTGCTTAGGTGGTTAACTGCACATGTGCATGTGTGGTGTGTGTCCTGCCCGACTAAATTGTAGGCTCCTTGAAGGTGGCCCCATGCTGTCTTCTGTTTCTGGCCTTCCACAGGGACCGGTGCGGGACACAGGACCATTCCTGCCTGATGAATCCATAGTTTGTGTCTAGGCCCCAGCCTGCTCCAGTGAGCAATGTAACGCTTGGTGAATATCAACAAGGCATGTCTGAAAAATGTTGCTGATTTTGCTGTAGGAGCAGGGGATTGGATTACCTTGAGTGGGGTTGTGTTTAGTGTAACCATGTGAACGGTGTAAAATACAGGCTATCGGAATGGAAGCCCAGACATCTGCTATGAATTCTATATATAAGAACTGGATGTGCTCACGTGGGTTAAAGAGGGATTGTTGGTGCTGGCGCTTGCAGGCTCCTGGTTCTACTGTGGTCGGGACTGTAAATCAATCACGAGTCTTGCGACCCGAGACGGGAGGTGGAAGGAGTGGCCTTTCTCTGACACCTATTGGGTGAGGGTCCTGGGAACAGCCTAGAAGTAGGTGGGGATGGCCTGCTCCCCCTCCCCTAACAGGGTGGTGCAGAGGACATTGTGGGGTGTCCTGAGGATCGTGTCTGTAAATATAGGCTCTCGGGAAGGGTAAGCTGTGCCTGGTTAAACCTACTGGAAAGCCAGGACGAAGGAAGAATGTCACGGGGAGAATTCAGTGGGCTCAGGGCGCAGCGGTACCTTTAAAAAATATTATTTCTTGAGGTGAAAATCATGTAACATAAAATCACCATTTGAGAGTGAACAATTCAGTGGCATTTCCTAGCTCCCACCTCTCTAATTCCAGAACATTTCCATCACCCCAGAAGAAAACCTCATCCACACTAACCTTGTTCCTCGTTCCCCCTCCCCCCAGCCCCTGGCAACCACTAATCTATCTGTCTTTATGGATTGGCCCGTTTGGGACATTTCATGTGCATGGAATCATACAATATGTGGCTTTTGTGTCTGGCTTCTTCACGCAGCAGAATGTTTCCAAGGTTCTTCCATGTTGTAGCGTATATTGGTACTTCATTTCTTTCTACGGCCAAGCGATATTCCGTTATACCGCCATATCACATTTTGTTTCTCCGCTCATCTGTTGGCCATTTGGGCTGTTTCTGCCTTTTGGCGATTGTGAGTAATGCTGCTATGAACTTGCACGTATAGGTATTTATTTGAGTCCCTGTTTTCAGTTCTTTTGGGTCTATACCTAGGAGTGGAATTGCTGGGTCCTATGGTAACTCTATACCACCTTTTTAAGGCACTGTGGGACTGCTTTCTTTTTAAGAGTAGCTACAATTTCCTGCTTTGTAGATGAGGAACCTGGGCTCAGAGTGGAGATGGAAAGTCTTGCCCCAAATCTCACAGCTGGAGGCCAGGCTGGGATTTGAACCCAGGCCCCTGCGTCTGAGTGATGTACTTTCCTTAGCAGCAGTAGAGCGAGCCCCGGACCCCTGCCTGGCAGGTGTTTATTAAGTGCTTCAAGTATGCTGCTATTGGGCTGAGCCTTTGTATGAATTGTCCTCTTTAAGCCTCGCGGTCTCTGATGTGTAGGTGCAGTAATTACCCCCATTTCACAGATGGGGCGTTGACGTCAGAGAGGCCCAGGTCTGAGCCAGTCCTGCTTTGAGCTGTCACCCTGAGCCGGTTGGGGGCCTCACGCACTGAGGGCCGACCTCGTCTGCTTGCCCTGGTGATATATATGGTCCTGAAAACAATGTTTGCACAGATAACTTCATGGCAACATAAAGGGAATTTGGGGTTAAAACATTAAAAATATTATATTTACCCAGAGACTCAATAAGGTCATCATTCCCTAATCCAGTCTCCTTTTCCATCTCTGTCCCCCACCTAGCACTTTCTCATAACCGTAGTTCTAGTGTGCATTAGGTTTATGGTCGTCTGTGTGTGTGTGTGTGTGTGTGTGTGTGTGTGTGTGTGTTTTGACTTTGCAGGATATCTTACACATTTTCTGATGTCGCTGCAATCATTTTCTTATTACTTTAATGATGCAACTTTGCACTGAGAGAACAATTTAGTTACCCTGATATTGGGGATATTTTGCTTGTTTTCTTTCTTATTACAAATAAGGCTGAAGCAAATATTGTGATGAGGACCTTTTCCTTCCTTTGGGTGTTCCTTGATTTAAATTCCTGCGAGGGTGGTTGCCAGGGAGAGGGTTTAGTACCAGTTACCACGGTATTTTCGGAAAGGGTTGTCCTGGCATGTGCAGCCGCCAGGTGAGTCTGCCTGTCTTTCATGGTGACTCCTCATGCGTCCCAGAGCATGGTGATGGTGGGGCCAGTGGCTAGAGCTCTCAGCTTGCCCACCCTCCCCTCCTCTTCCTCCTCACATGGCATAGTTTCTCTTCACTGCCCAAAGCTTGGGCCACCCGTCAAGAGCTATCCCTGGGTGGAGTGACATGGGGCAGGTCAAGCACCTTTCCAGGAGCCACAGCCTCCTTACCTGGGGGATATGCAACCATGACCCCTGACCTGCAGGGGGCTGTGAGAGGAGAGGGTCTTGGGCGCATGGGCATGTCCCTGGGGAAGGACCACAAGCACCAGCGTCTGCCCGCCTCCCGAGTGCTCAGCCCCAGAACCTTTGCACTGGCATTCCCTCTGCCGGGGACACCCTCCGTCCATGCCTCCCTCACACCCGTCAGGTCTTCGCCCAGTTGTCACTTTCTCAGTGAGACAGCCCGACCATCTGATGTGAAACAGCACTTCCCAACCCTTCCCCCTGCTCTGTTTTCCAAACCACAGTGTTAATGTTCCAAGGTCCCAATATTGCTTGATCTATTGATGATATTTATTGCTTATTATCTGTTTCCCCCACTGGAATATAGGACATGGCGGTGGGTTCTTTGTTCGGTCGCGTGTGCCCAGATGGTGCCTGCAGGTGCTACGTGACCTTGGGCAGCACCCGCCCGGCTCCGTCCTGGTCTCAGCCAGTCCCACCACTCCTGGCTGCCTTTCCCAACACGTTTTCCTCCTCTTTCTATGCTGTTCTCCTCCCACTTGGCCCTCCTGCCCGCAGCCCCCTGGCTTCTCTCTGTCTGTCCTGCCCCAGCCTCTCTCCACCTGTGGGACAGGAGGGGTCCTTTTAAAGAGGCCATGTCTCTTGGATGGGCTGGGGCACCCGGGACCCCTCATGGGCGTGGGGCCACATTAGCTAGGGTCGCCCAGGCCCTGAGGAGGGGACTGGGAGAGAAGGTGCCGCCCGTGCCAGCTGGGGAAGGCGGGCGCCACCCACGCAGAGGGCCCGCCACCTTGCTGTAAGTTCCCCAGGTGACAGAAGAGTGAACACTTAAGAATCGAGTGTGTGCTGGTTTCTAATCGTCTTAGGAGCATCAGTGGCTCCTCCGGGAAAGAGCCTGCCTGCCAAGGCCTGTGCCCGCCCTGGCCACACCCGCCGGGGCTCCACCGAGGCCTGCCCGCCGCCCCTCCCTGAGTCTCAGTTTGGGAAAGCACAGGAAATTGAAAAACACCCCCTCACCCCCCATCTGCGGCCTTTGAAGGGTGCACCTGAACTGCCCAGAGTGTAAACCGTGGTGAAAATGTGGTCTTTCCAGTTCAGGGACAGGGAACAGAGCAGAGCTAGGATTTTTCTGTGCCTGGGGCAGCTTCTGAGCGCTCCCTGCCTCCCGTCCCGGCCCCGGCGCCATCCCCCTCTGGGACTGTGCTGTCAGAGAAGGTTCGCTGGGTGTCTGGCCAGCAGCTGGGACTGGCGACTCCCCCGCCACACAGTGGGACACTGCCGTCCACCATTGCCCCTCCTGGCTGGGAAGCAGTCTGTGGCCGTCCACCCATTGGCGTTCACACCTGGGATACCTATGGCAGCGGGAAGCCTGCTCACGCCTGACACCCTCCCTTTCGTTGTCGCCCAGAGATGCTGATACAGAGTAGAAAGCGGAGTCAGTGTCCCTCACGCTGCCTGTGTGAGCAAAGGGTCCTCAGGCTAGAGCTGGGTCCCCCCGGGAGGGGGACGTCCTGGGGCGACAGCACCATGTGTGCACCAGCGTGTGTTTAGCGGAGAGGATCGGCTTCTCAGATGGCTTTGTGACCCCCCCCAATGTTAAGAACCAGTGTAGAATTTCAACTCAGCATGCCCGGTGGGTCACATGTTCACTGCGTGAGTGGGACAAGCTGGGGACCTTGCTGCAGGGACCCTGGGGAGCCCGGGAGCATCGTGGCCGTGAGGCATGGGAACGTACTGTGGGGCCACGGTGCCCTCCTGATCCCACGCACAACTGTCTTCCCGTCCTCACTGATCTGCCCTCGGAAGGTTCCGGACCCTCCGTGACCCTGGGCATAACCCCTCTACCTGGCCAGGCCTCCATTGGTGGGCGTCGCTCCTGTTCCGTGTCCTGGAACCTCTGGTGGGGTGGGGACCAGGACCCTTCCAGGCAGCATCCCCCGTTCCTTCTCGCCTCTCACAGGACAGAAGTAACTCACTGTCTTGAAGTTGGGGTGCTGCAGGCTGGATGGGTGAAATGTAAACACCCCGGTCAGTGTTTATAGAGCAGCGGCTACGTGCTGGCCGGGGGCAGGGGGTTCTTAGCTGGGCAGCTGGGCCCTCCTGGAGCGCAGGGTCTACTGGGACCCTTGGCAGGTTGGGGAAGATTCTTGTGAGCAACCGGGAAAATGGAAAGTTTCATTTTTAATCTTTAAGAACTTTTTATCAAAGTACAAACACACAGAAAAGTGATGCAGTTTTACAAACTGAATACACCAGTGCATGATGAGCTTTCAAGGTGTGGAGGCCTTTGGGGTCCTGTGGACATAGAACTTAGCGGTGCAGGCTCCTCTCAAATCCTTGTCTTCCCCATCTGTAAAATGGGCGTAATGTCATCCACAGTCTGAGCGGTCGTGGCACAGGTGGGGTCACTGTGTGAACTGCAAAGAGCTGTCAGCTTGTGACTAGCGAGTGTTCTTTGCTACGGTTGCACCTGCTTGGGGCAGGAGGAGTGAGATTTGGGGACAGGTGTTTTTTATATTATATCTGCCCAACTCAGATATCATTGCGACATCCCTTTGCTTGATTTTTACCGTGTCTCTTCTTGCCGTGAAGAATTGTAGACCTGACACGGCGATGACGGTGACAGTGACAGTGGGAGTGGTGGGGCCCCGTAGAGGGTCCTGCCCTTGAATCCTCCACGTGTCTTCTCATCTTTCAAAGGAGGGATCAGGATTTGAGCCCGGCGCTTGTCCTGGCAGCCTGACCTTATTCTGAGCGGCACAGGAAGCTGGCGAAGGGTTTTGAGCAGAGGGGTGGCGTTCTAGAGTGGGAAACTGAGGCCACAGTCCCAGGAAGGGGTCTGTCCACGGAAAGTGGTCCAGGGATTATAAGGGAATCCCGAGGCTCTGCGGCCTGGGCTTTACAGCCAGGGCTGTGCTCTCGTGTCCCCATCCCCTGCATTTGGCTGACGAAGGTGATAGGACTTCTGTGCAGCCCTGAAAGATGTGTGGCCTGGTCGTGCATCATTGTGGGAGCTGGTGGCTATAGCACGATGAGTCCCCCAGGCCTGGGTGGGACAAATGACAGCCCTCAGCGGTGATTTCAGTAATGACACTGTTGCATTGAAAGAGCCTGTGAGTGGCGTGGGCCTGCCCAGGCACCTCCCTGGCAGTGTCTTGGGGGAGTGGCAGGAAGGAGCTGGAGGGCCTTGGCCGTGAGGTACGTGGGGTGGTCCGTGCACATAGCCCCCGTCCTAGGCCAGGCACCCCGGGCTCAGCCAGTGGTCCTCATGGGTTGCTTCTGTCCCCACAGCCTCACCACTTCTGCTGTTTGCCAACCGCCGGGATGTACGGCTGGTGGACGCTGGCGGAGTCAAGCTGGAGTCCACCATAGTGGTCAGTGGCCTGGAGGACGCGGCTGCGGTGGATTTCCAGTTCTCTAAGGGAGCCGTGTACTGGACAGACGTGAGCGAGGAGGCCATCAAGCAGACGTACCTGAACCAGACGGGGGCTGCCGTGCAGAACGTGGTCATCTCCGGCCTGGTGTCACCCGATGGCCTGGCCTGCGACTGGGTCGGCAAGAAGCTGTACTGGACGGACTCAGAGACCAATCGCATCGAGGTGGCCAACCTCAATGGAACGTCCCGGAAGGTCCTCTTCTGGCAAGACCTTGACCAGCCTCGGGCCATTGCCTTGGACCCCGCTCATGGGTAAACCCAGCTGCCTGTCCCCTTGGTGGGGGGTGGGGGGGGCTGTGCTGGTCATGGTTTCCCTCTTGAATTTACTTGAGCCCAAGTTTCTTTTTCATAGAAAACCTGGCAACCTTAACATGAGTTTACCTTTCAGAATTTGTTGTTGAGAATTATTTCCCCTGGATGGTCCATAGTCATGTTTCTTTTTTACACTTGTCATGCTTGGCCATGGATTTGAATCGTCAGATGTCTCTGTTGTGTTTGTGATGGGAACTGAGGAGGTGTGAACGCCCTACAGGTGAAATTCACACCTTACACACTTCACACCCTGGTGTGTCCTAGAAGCCCTCTGCTTCCCTGTCTGAATTCATGGAGGCCTGTGAAGGCTCAGGGCCTGCCTGCGAGTTCCAGGCGGGGGTTGTGAGTGGTGGGCAAGCTCAGAACGTGTGACGAGTTGCAGGATGGGATGGAGAGATTGTGGGGAGACAGTCAAGCTTCACTGGCTAGCCAGGCCAGGCTCATTCTAGACTGTTCTGAGTGGGAGCTGTTTGCTCAGTCACTCCTCAGCCCTCCATCCCCTCTTCCTGCAGCCTGGGAATGACACACTCTTACCTGGGCTGCAGCAGGCCAGGTGACTGACTGCCTGCTGGCAGCAGCCGACCCACTGCCATGTCTTTCCAGTTCTCTGCTGGTTTAGTTGTCAGAGGCGGCTCTCTGACATCTTGAGCAGAAACACAATAGCTTTTTTTTGGCCTCAGGCCCTGTGGAAACACTGTGTGTTAGTTTATTTAATGTCACCACACCCCTCGGAGAAGTACCAGCCTGGGCCGTTGCAGATGAGAACAGCCAGGGAGGACTGGCTGTGGGACATGCCTGAATTGTCTACGTTAGAAAATCCCTGTCTCCACTGCGAGCCCATGCTGCTGACTTTGTGCTACCTGCAGGCCAGGGGGCTTGGGGGGCTTGGAAGCTCAGAGAACAGCTGTGTGAGGGGCACTGTGGCCCAGTCAGCCTGCTTACATGGGTGTGCTGCACTGGACTGGCTTCTGATGTGGGGAGCGAGCTGGCTGGTCTGTGTAAAAGCCGTGTGAGTGACCTGAGTGTGGGAACGGGGGGTGTGAGCCTGTGTGTGTGTATGTGTGTGCATGGGTCAGTGCACACACCCGGGGGGTAGGATGGTGTGGAATTTACAGCCCCACTGTCTGACTCACTGAGATCAGGCCAGCTGACCTGCTGCCCCCACCACCAGAGGAGCACCCCAGCCTCAGCGTCCGGGGGCTGGGGGTTCATGCCAAGCAGTGACTTCCCTGTAGAACCCTCTCGCCCCACTTCCAAGTGAGCTAAGCTGCCCAGGGGCCAGGCTGATCTTCCAGGATGGTCTCTGTACTGCCTGGTGAACGGTCCCCATCTCAGACCTCTGTCATGCCACAATTTGGCTCCAAGACTCCTGGAGTCACTGACCACCTTCCAGGAGGTGGCAGCTGGCATGACCAAGTCTCCTTAGCTAAGAGGGGCCGTCTGTCAGTGGTGGGAGAGGCTGAGGGGAACAGCCTTGAGACCTTTATGATGTACTGGGGGGAGAAGGCCGTAAATGGAGAATGTTCTGAGAGGGGTGTGTGCCAGGGAGGAGAATAAAGTAGGGGCCAAGGATGGGAGGGGCGGGGTGAGGGGCTTCCCATCGTAGATCCAGAGCCTGGGAGGGTCTCTTGTGACTTTTGAGCAGAGACCTGAGGCAGATGAGGGCGAGAGCCATGATGCAATGTGGGGAAGAGTATTCCAGGTGGAGGGAACAGCCAGTGCAAAGGCCCTGGGGTAGCAGGGGCTGGGCCTGTTGGAAGGGCTGTGGTGGAATGAGGGAGGAATGGGGATGGCATTCAAATCAGGGCCAGGGACAGATCAGGTTTTTAGTGGAAGAGTCACCTGCTCTAACTCATGTTTAAGGGGATCCCTCTGGCTGTTGGAATGAAAGTAGTCTTTGGAGTGGGAGCAGCTATGACTAGCAGCTAGTCAGCTATGACTGTGATGCTGGCAGTAGAGGGTAGTGGCTTGGACCAGGGAGGTAGTGAGCTGGGGGTGTAAAGTAGCCAGATTGGGGTTGATTTTGAAGGTAGAACCAGCTGCATTTGCAGGCAGTTTGCATGCAGGTTGGGGAGAAAAACAAGGATGGCACAGTGCTGGGGTGTGACCATGTCACATGCCATGCAGAAAGCACCAAGAACAGTTAGTAGGTTCAAGAAACTTAGCTGTTTTTATACTAAACGTGGCCCTCCCCACAGTGGAAATAGAGTCTCCATGTCCACACACAGATTTCTCTTTTTTCTTCCTCTGGCCTTTTGCCATTTCGGTTGGGAGGTGCTTGACCTTAGTTGTGAGGTCTTCAGTTGGGAGGTGCTTGACCTTGGTTGTGAGGTCCTAGGTGAGGAGGTGCTTGGTGCTAGGTTGGGAGGTGCTTGACCTTGGTTGTGAGGTCCTCGGTGGGGAGGTGCTTGGTGCTAGATTGGGAGGTGCTTGACCATGGTTGTGAGGTCCTAGGTTGAGAGGTGCTTGGTGCTAGGTTGGGAGGTGCTTGACCTTGGTTGTGAGGTCCTCAGTTGGGAGGTGCTTGACCTTGGTTGTGAGGTCCTCGGTTGGGAGGTGCATGGTTGGGAGCCGTCTTCATATTCCCATCCAGACTGGCTTTGCCTGCACCATCTCTGGTCAGTCTCTGGCTTTTCTCATTAAATGTTTGGAATCCTTTCTGATCTTGCCTTTGAATTCTCCCCCAGATCTACCTAGGATCACGCCCCTCCCCCCAAGGCAAGTGTGTTGATGTCCTGGGCAGCACAGCTGAGGCCCCACCCTCTCCCCACGCCTTTTTCCTGCCCCAGTAACGTGTCTGATGAATGAGGGAGTGAAAATAGTGGTAGTAGTCTCTGCTACTCACCAGATCAAATGAAGGTGGGAACGCTGGATGATGGTCCCCAAGTTCCTCTGTGACTGTGGCTGAGGTTGAGATGTCCCTTAGGCACCATGTTGCCCAGGAGGGAAGGACTCTAGGCTAGTCCATTGGAGTCTGGGCTGAGTCCTGGGCACAGGAGCCCTGTATGAGCGAGGTTTTGTCCTCCATCCTGGCTACAGACACAAGTTTGCAAGGAGCAACTTTGCCCCATCCTGACCCCGTTGGATCCCCTTTGCCATCTCCTGTGCCCTCCTGCGACACCGTCCCCCACTGGGGTCCTTCCTCAGATGAGGGGGTACCCGCCCCGGCCATTATCAGGAAGGAAAGTTCTCAGTCCAAATGTCCACAACAGTGTGCGTGCGACCAGAGCCCACGGCCAGGAAGGCCCATGGACCCCAGAGACTGGACTTGAGCCGTTTCAGTGTCATGGGGGACAAACACAGGCGTCCTCAGGGGTGGCAGAGCCAGCCCTGGGGAGGACCCTCTGACCCTGAGGACCTGAGCCCAGCACTGGGGGAGGCCCGGCCTGTGCCAGCCCGTGAGGGGCTGCAGTGGCTCCTGGGTCTTAAGTTAAACCCAGCCTGAAACCCAACCCCCTCTTTAAAATGCAGAATGGCCCTTCCCTAAAATAACACAACCACAACCGCAGCCTCTGCACAAAGCCCAGGCTGCAGTGCTTTTCTTCGGAAGTTGATTTTCCTCCGTGGAATTTGGCTGGGCCTGTGGCAGCGTTCAGGACTTTGCAAGAGCACGTCCACGCCAACCCGTCTCTGGTAACCGAGTGGCTTGCAAATTCCCCATTTAAGGAAACCAGCGGCCTCTGTTATGAAACTCGGGGGAAGGAATTTGAATTATGCTCCTCGTGGCGGTCCTGAACCTTCACATTTTCTGGTCTGTCCCATTGGCCGCCGTCGAGCCTTGGGGGAGGCTGCGGGGATCGCTCTGAGATTTATTCTCCTGATACCTTCTTGGTGGCGGCCTAGCAGGAGGGCTGGGCTCTTTCCAGGCTGCGGGGGGTGAGGGGGGGACAGCGAGGGGAGACAAAGGCATTTGCACCAGGCTGGCGGGAGCCTTTGCCGAGCTGGCCGACAGCACCTGTGAGCCTTGGGCTGCCAGGAAAAGTTCACCACCACCCCGGGCCTGCTGGCGAAGGGCTGAGTCATATGATGACCAGGCCCCGGCCTTTACCAGGGAACCACCCTGTGTTGCCAAAGCTGCCACTCGCATGTGACCTGGGGCAGGTCAGCCTTTCAGAGCCTCAGTTTTCCCATCTGTCCGGTAGGCGTAGTAAGTCCCGCTTTCCCTGTGCCATTCGAGTTCTCACTAGATGCTCAGGAGACAACAAAGGCTTTTTGGAGAGGTGGTCAGTGTGAAGTGTGCTCTCCTGTCTGTCCCCACTGGGGAGCTTGGTGACAACAGCTGGGTGCAGTTGGTCCCTGTGGGGAAGAGAGTACATGTCACACAATCCCCTGCTCATTCACGTTAATCTCATCACAGGAAGGTGGTGGGGGCACTGGCCCAGAAATGACAGCCTCTGGTTTCCTTAAATGGGGAATTTGGGAAGGCTGCATGGCCCCATGGATGGGGGTGGCCCTTCAGGTACCCGCAGCTCCTGTGGCCACAGAGCTCCCGTGGAGGGATAGGTGGCAGCTGTGTGCATATCATTTTCCCTCTCTTGCTGGACAGAGACCCCCCAAAAGGTAAGGTTGGGCTTGTTCTCCCTGATGACCGCGCTGGTCCCCGGTGGACAGCAGCTCAGGGTTTGCTGACAGGGGTGCAGTTTTACCTCTGAAGAAGTGGAGGCCAAGAGCCAAGGGGGGCCTGGCTGGGAATAGAGAGGAGCAGCGCGAAGAGCAGAGGGCCTGTGGAGTGACGCTGTCCTCAGATTCGCACGATGACCTGTGGCACCGCCCCACCCCATCTGGGTTTAGGTGTCCTGGGATGACAGGCCCTCGCACGCGGTGGCACAGGTGGTTCCCGGGAGCCCCTGCCTTCCCAGTCAGGGGTCTGGGCTGAGTCCCGTGGGCCCAGCATGAACGAGCCGCCTGTCTCTGAAGCGGTCCCTAAGACCGAGGGTGATGGGCTTTGCCGATGGCCAGGATCTGTGCCCATCTCAGAAGGAGGGGACTGGGGACACCATGCCACCTGGGGAGTTTCATGGACCGTGAGTAGCAGAGGAGCTCCCCAGTGGAAAATCCAGCACTGTCCTCCTTCTCTGCGGAGCGTCGCTGGGTAGAAAAATAGTGGCCACCTGCCTGGAGAACTGGGGACATCTCTGGATGCTGGCGGGTGGGGTTTGAACCTGTCACACCGGACGCCTGGTGTCGCAGCATATAGTCTTCATAGTGGGACATGAAATGAGAAAGCCTTTGAGGAGCTGTGGTTTCTCGTGGATGGGTGCCCCTCGCTGGGAGCTTGAGAGCATGCAGGAGCAAAGCCAGGTCCCCCACAAACCCCGCCAGGAGTAACTGCTGTCATTCATTCAGGGTACATCCCACCTACGTGATGGTGTTTTTTTAAATAGACTTCATTTTTTTAAAGCAGTTTTATGTTCACAGCAAAGTTGAGGGGAAGGTACAGAGAGTTCCTATACATCCGTGTAGGTTCTGTGGCTTTTGACAAAGATTTAATGTCATGTATCCACCATTATAATATCAAAGAGTCATTTGACTGCCCTGGAAGTCCTCTGTGCTCTGTCCGGTCCCCCTTCCCTCCCCTGATCTTTTTACTGTCTCCATAAGTGTTGCCTTTTCCAGAATATCATATGGTTGGAATCACACAATATGGACCATTTTCAGATTGGCTTCATTCACTTCATAAGATACATTTAAGGTTCCTCCGTGGCTTGTCATGGCTTAATAGCGCATTTCTTTTTAGCGCCAAATAATATTCCATCCTACACGTTTCTAGTTGTCTTTTAGAGGTTCGTTTACAGCAATTTCATGGTAGCAAAAAACCAGATACAACTCAAACATCCAACGCGCAATTACTTAAATAATTTATGGTAAATAAATGATAAATAATCTGTATCACTGTTAAAAGAACAAGGAGGATTTCTAGTAGTAAAAAGACAGGGTGCCCAGAAGACGTTGCTGACTGAGGACAAGTTGGACACAGTTTGTTTTGATTACCCAACTTTGTTTCAAAATTAGTTTATTACTAACGGCTTATAAAACACATCACCAGCGAGAACACCCCAAGCCCCTAAACACTGGTCATCTCTGATGGGTGAGATGCGAGGGCACAGTCACTGCGTTGTGTCCTGTTTGCATTTGTGGAGACAGAAAACACAGAGCGGATGTGGTAGCGCTGTCTCCTCTGCCCTCCTCCTTAGGTACATGTACTGGACAGACTGGGGCGAGACGCCCCGAATCGAGCGGGCGGGGATGGATGGCAGCACCCGGAAGGTCATTGTGGACTCGGACATTTACTGGCCCAACGGGCTGACCATCGACCTGGACGAGCAGAAGCTTTACTGGGCCGACGCCAAGCTCAGTTTCATCCACCGCGCCAACCTGGATGGCTCCTTCCGGTAAGTGGCCGCGTGGGTGTGGACCCCACCTTCCCCACCGCACTCCAGCTGCCACCAGACCCTCGGCTAGTCCAAGCTGGGCGTTAGGATCCTTTATAGTCTCGTATCTGAACCCTGGGGGCCTGAGGAATTCAGGACCCTTCAGAACTTGGAATAGTAAGACACTGCACACCCCTCATCTGACATCAACCCCAAGCGAGGCTGGGGGAAGGAGGGACATCTGCCGTCCCATGTGAATACTTTTATAGCAAAATGTAAAGTGTTCCTCCTAAGTGAAATTGAAAAGGCTGTAAATCGCTCCACATCCATGCACAGGTTTTGCCGTTAAATGAGTGACACAGCTCTTTCAATTTCCAGAATTTTGGATTTCAGATTTGCAGATAAGGGATTGAGGACCTGAAGCCCAAAGGTCCAACAGGGTTGTGAACAGTTCACGGCACCCTCGTCCTCCCCTAGCATGTAAGCATCCTGAAGCCTGGAGTAGGGTCGGTCTTGGTGTTCACTACATTCCCCAGTCTCGCCAGAGGGCCTTATACATAGTAGATGCTCAATAAAATGGGTTGAATGAGTGAATGTGAAGGATGGTTTTTCATTGTTGGGTAATTGCTTTTAGAGCTTTCTGGTCAGCTTAGCTTAACGGTCTCCCTACTTCATTATGCGTTAGATTAGGAATGTACCCTCCAGTGCAGGTGAAGGCAGTTTATTCATTGACCATATACACCTGCTGGCTAAGTGCCAGGTCTTAGGGACGCCACGCCCCCCCAGCCTTCCTCCCCCCGCCAGGACAAACCCCGTTCCTGCGCTGGCAGGGCTCCTGGCCCAGGCAGGGAGTCTCTGGGTGCCACTGCCAAGGGCGGCGGTGACAGCATGGAGAGGACTCAGTGACTTGATCTCCATAAACGCAGGCAGATACCAGCTCACACAGGCTTGAGGACGTCGGCAGGTTTGCCACATTTTATCCAGCCTTGTGTATTAATTGGCTATTGCCATATAACAAAATACCCCAAAACTTGGCAACCTAAAACAACATAGTTTTCTGGGGGGTCAGGTATTAAGAGTGGCTTAGTTGGGTGTTTCTGGCTCAGGGTGTTTCCTGAGGTTACAGTCGGGCTCCTGGCGGGGGCTGGGGTCACCTGAAGGCTTGGCTGAGGCTGGAGGATCCACTTTCATGGCTGTTGGCAGGAGGCCTCTGTTCCTCCTGGACCGCCTCTTGCAGCTGAGCCATGCGGGCTACTTGCAGCTGAGCCATGCGGGCTGGTTCGAAACATTCTATCCCATTGTCTCTGTGAGACAGACTGGCCTGGGGCCTGGTTTGAGATTTAGAAAGTGTGCCAGCCTAAGAAACCGTGGTCCTTGGGATGCTGAGTGATCCTGGCAGTTATGAAGGGTGGATTAGCTGCTGGAATGGCTGCAGGTGGGGGTGTCCTGGTCGAGGGTTTGTGATGAGGGACAGTGATGATGATGGTGGCATTTCAAACATGATAATGGTGGTGGTGGTGATAGTGGTGGTCACAACAGTGGTGTCAATGATGGTGGTGGTGATGATGATGGTGGTGATGGGATGACGATGGTAGTGATGGTGGTGATGGTGATGTCATATGATGGTGATGGTGATGGTGGTGGTGGTGGTGGTGATGATGGTGGTGATGGTGGTGATGATGATGATGGTGATGGTGGTGATGGTGGTGGTGATGATGGTGGTGATGGTGGTGGTGATGATGATGGTGGTGATGGGATGACGATGGTAGTGATGGTGGTGGTGGTGATGTCATATGATGGTGATGGTGATGGTGGTGGTGGTGATGGTGGTGATGTGATGGTGATGATGGTGGTGATGATGATGGTAATGGTGATGGTGGTGATGGTGATGATGATGATGGCGATGATGATGATGGTGGTGGTGGTGGTGGTGGTGATATTAACGATTGTAATGATGGTGGTGATGGTGACGATGATGGTGGTGACGATGTTAATGATGGTGGCTAACTCTTCCCTAACACTTGCTGTTTGCCAGGACATTTTCTCAGTTCATTCCATTCTCACACCAATCCTATGAAGTGTTCGCTCTTATGATCCTCTATTTCAGAGAGGCATGTGAACTCACCCCAGGTCACACAGCTAGACAGAGCCAGGGTTGTAGCCCAGATGCTGTGACTGCAGGTCCATTCTCAGCCCCTGCTCTGCGTGCCTCACCACAGGTGGCCAACGCTCTTATGGATGCGCCCCGGGCTGGTCCAGTGGAAGCATGGTCTGCTCGTAAGGGGGGCAGGTGCCAGAGCCAGGCACACCTGCCCAGCCCCCTCCCAGCGGAGACCGTGGCTGGGTCACTTCAGTGCTCTGAGGCTCGGGGCCTTACATGTGAGTTAGCGTAGTGGTTGTACTTCCTAGATGTAGCCACAGTATCCGATTTGGCAATGCACGTGAACTTGGGGCACAGTGCCTGGACCCAGTAAGCACTTAGTAAAGGCTGGGGTACCGGGAGAGCTCTTGGATCTGATGAGAGGCAGAGTGGGCGTGGCTGGTGCTGCGCCCAGAGGGGAGGAGGCGTCCTGCGAGGAGGGGTGAGGGTGGGTGAGGTACACTGAGGCCTGGCACTAGCATCCCGCAGCACCTCTGGCCGAGGCAGGACTTGGGGGGTGGAACAGCCCAAGAAATGATGGGTCTCTGGCTTCTCCGATCAAAACATGGCAACACCGGCAGAAAGTTGGGTGGTTCCTCGGAATGTAAACATTAACATGTGATCCAGCAAGTCCACTCCTAGGTGTAAACCCTAAAACATTGAAACTCAGTATTGAAACAAATACTTATAGCAGCACTGTCCACAGTAGCCGAAAGGTGGAAACAAGCCAGTGTCCACTAACAGAGGAATGGCAAATGGATAAGCAAAATTGCTCTCTCTCTCTGCATATTCTGCAGCCATAAAAAGGAATGAAGCACTGTCCACGCTCCATGGAGGAATCTGCTAAGTGAAAGAAGCCAGACGCAGCAATGTCCAGAGCAGGCAGCTCCATAGAGACAGAGCAGATTGGTGGTTGCTGGGGTGGGGGTGTAGGGGGTGGGGAGCAACTGCTGAATGGGTTTGGGTTTTCCTATGGAGGGATGGAAATGTTCATGAACTAGATAGAGGTGGCGATAGCACAACGTTGTGAGTTTTCTGCATGGCTCTGAGTTACTCACTTTGGTTTTGTGTTATGTGAATTTCACCTCAGTAAATTTTTAAAAATATTGCCATCAAAGAAACAAAAAAGAGGTCACGTCAGGTCAGGTCAAGAAAGACCATGAGCGTATGGTTTTTGGGTGTTCCGAAACTCCTTTTGAGTGTTACTGTCCCCTGTACTGTACCAGGGGCTGGGGACGTGGTAGTGACCACCCGCCCATAGTCCCCACCCTCCGGGAGCCTATAGGGAAGGGAGGGCCCTTAAGGAGATTGTCACACACGATACCAGCTGTTCTGGTTTGTTGAGCATGGTGAATACATAGAAGAGAAAATCTTTTTCTTGTGTTGATACAAGTTGAATTCGTCTGAGACAAATGACTGGCCTTACAGGGAGGAGCAAGTACATTTGGTCTGATCTGTATTGAGTTTTTAAAGCATAAGGACAGGACAGGTGTGTTCCTCATCAGCTCTTGTCACCAAGTGTGGCTTCCTCGTTGCCACTTTCCTTCCTTCTTTCCTCTCTGTGGGGCACTTTTCCAGCAGCCACCGTTCTAGAAACAGGTTGCACAGGGAGCGGCTGGCTGTGTGGGCAGGAAAGGGGATGTTATGGTCAGGGATGGCGGGGGGCCATCCGGATCTGAAAGGTGCCCTGTGCACACTGGGAGAGGGTTCCTGGGACCCTCTGCCCTGGTCTCACTCGGCGCCATCACAGCTACTGTTGTCCTGTGTAGTGTAAATGGGTCAGCAGTGACGGTGGAAACCTTTCGAAGCTGGGTGCTGAGGGACCGTGGGGGCTCTGATGGCTTCTCCCTCTGCCTCCCGCACCTGCAGGCAGAAGGTGGTGGAGGGCAGCCTGACGCACCCCTTTGCCCTGACGCTCTCTGGGGACACTCTGTACTGGACCGACTGGCAGACGCGCTCCATTCATGCCTGTAACAAGAGGACCGGGGAGAAGCGGAAGGAGATTCTCAGTGCTCTGTACTCGCCCATGGATATTCAAGTGCTCAGCCCGGAGCGGCAGCCTTACTGTAAGTCAGGGTGGGTGCGGGGCGTGGGGGCCGGCGACTTCCCCCAGTGGGGGCCCGTGCTCTGCGGGAGGCCGACCCTCAGGCCATTGGAGGAGAAAAGGGGGTGCTTGCTAGAGCGGAGTGCAGGGGCGGGCTGGGCGGAGGCCTGAGAGAGGCCCCCCTGCAGAGCTAGTGTGGGGGCTGCTTTAGGTGGGGCTCCGCCCAGTGGTCCTTGGAAGTGGCAAAGAGATTCCCAAGGACGATTGCCCCATTTTCAAGTTCCAAGGGAAGTTACGTATTTATTAATGAAAAATCTTCTCTGAGCCAAGGTTCTCAATCTGGGGTTCCCATGGGATCGTGCCAGGGATTCCCTGACGGTGAAAGGCTTGAAACGCACAGGCTCAGGGCTCCTGTGACAGGCAGCCAGTGAAACCAGGACCCTGGGCTCACCTGCACCCATGGGGACCAGGGCAGGGGTTTCTAGCCACAGCGCTATAGAAGATTCAAACTTTGAACTTACGAGTGGGGACCCAGGGGCACCTGTGCTCAGCTCTGAGAGCAAGGGGAGGGCTGTTGGGAGTGGCTTTCTGGTTAGCGCCATGATCCTTGAATGCATCCACACAAGGCAGTGCAGGCAGGGAGGGGAGGGACCGCCAGCGAGTGAGTGTGCTTCAGTTAACAGTGGGTTTGATACTCCGCATTTCAGGGCCACTGCACCCCACCCTGCCCTGGGCCGGGTGCGATACCGGAACTGTTTGTTCCGTTCAGTTGCATATTCACTGTGGAAAGGCTTGGGAGAATGAAAACCATTGTCATCAGCACCGAGAGCCTCAGCCCAGTGTCCAGCAAGCATTTGTGCAGAACCTATAGGGTCGAAACATGTTGCAAAGATAAGACGGGCCTCTGCTCTCGGAATCCACCGTCTGGGGTGCCCCGTCATGACCGCACGGGCAGGTCCTGAGATCCTGCCAGGGCGGCCTTCTGGAGGAGGGGTCCCTCAAGGGCCTTGAAGGAGATGAGGGCCTCTTGTTGTAGGAGATTGGGGGCCGGGGACCAGGTGGGAGGATGCCCACATCTGGCCGTGAGAGTGGCTGGGAGAAATTGGAGGAATGGCAGTCACCTTGTCTGGTGAGGCTGAAGGCCTGGGGTGGCGGGGGTCAGCAGGGAGGTTGGATGGGTGTTGTGGTGATGGCCCCGATGCCACATGAGGTTGGCGTTTGGGCAGAGGGACACACTGGGGCTCCCAGGGTGGGGTGGGCTCCGAGGAGGTGGGGTATTGCTTTTTTGGCGACAAGTGGTGGTGGTGGTGGGAGCGGGTGTGTGTGTGTGTGTCTCTCTCTCTGTCTTTCTCTCTCTTTCTCTCGGGACCTGTTCTGGACCTCTCTCTCACCCTGTCCCGTTTTCCCCAGTCCGCACGCAGTGTGAGGAGGACAATGGTGGCTGCTCCCACCTGTGCCTACTGTCCCCGAGGGAGCCTTTCTACACGTGCGCCTGCCCCACTGGCGTGCAGCTTCAGGACAACGGCAAGACGTGCAAGGCAGGTGAGACGGAGGGCACTGGCGGGGCCGCGCTGGCGGGATGGGTCTCTACCCGTCCCATCTCCATGGAGTCTTCATGCCGTAATAACCCCCCATGGAAAGTGAGGTGGAGGACATGTTCTCAATGGGCATTTTCATTGCACAGAGTTCAGTTGAGCCCCTCCCCCACACACCTTGTTTTTCCTTTGCTGTAGGTGTTTTACCACCTTTTCCTCCTCCCCCTTAATTTTCACTTGGTACTTGAAGGACTCATACTATGGTTATTTTTTAATGAAGTGTCCCCCTTCCTCTGTGGCCGTGTCTGAGCCGCTTTGTTTCCAGGTGTAAGGGTCAGGGTCTGTGCTTCCGGGAATGGGGCGAGTCGAGGAATCGGCCTGTCCCCGGGGATGTAGGGCCTGGCCAGCAGGGGGATTAGGGAGCGAGGTCAGGCCGTGGCCACCCCTGGGCCTACTGCCCCTTGGGGGGAACAAAGGGAGGGCAGGGGCTTCCTGGGGGGGCTGGCTTGTGCCATGGGTCCCGTGGGGTAGGGGTTCTGTGGGGCGGAGTCTGAAGTGAGCAGCCCACGGAAGCACTGTCCCCCCGCTTTGCCCATGGCTGCTGGTCCATCGCTGCTACCTGAGCGCTGGGGCCCAACCCTGGGGTTCCCTGGTCCCTCGGCTGTTGGCAGGCCAAGGTCGTGGGTGAACCTGTGGTCGTGCTGGGGGTGGAGTCTCCTCTACTCCCTGGCAGGGCTTCTGCTTCCGTGAAGTCTTCTCTGTCGCATCAAAGGGTCTGTTATTTGCGTAGCGTGCTGGCCCCTGCAGCCCCCACCTACGAAGAGCCTTGTTTTCCCAGGTGACCCTGGGAGGTCATTCATGTAGGGAAATCATTAAAAGGACACATCACCATTTGGGAACTAGAGATGAGAGTGGCTCAGTCCTCACGGTTCTTTTAAAGTGGGTCGCCGGCTGCTCAGAGCTTGCCTTAGGAATCACGGGAATGGCACCTCATTCCGTTCATTCATTACTGAGCACCTGCTGTGTGCTGGGCACAGTTCCTGGGTGCGGGGGTCCCGAGTGTGCAGCGCAGACGCGAGCCCTGTCTCCTGGGGCTCACCGTGCTAGGGCTGGGATACGGGGGGAGACAGTGAATTAGAGAATTGTTTGGGGTGTTAGAAAGGCGAGTGTGTCGAAGACCAGCTTCTTGGTCCCTTTGGGCGACGTTGCCATTCACATTGGCCTCGGAGGTGAGGCTGGGAGAGAAGCTAGGCCTGGAGCTCAGGAGGACCAGGCCTGTTGCCTTGAGTGGTTCAGCGATACCAGGGGTTCAGAGTAAGCGGCTAAGGGTAGGTGGTAGACACTCGAGGGGCACGGGCAGCTTGGCCAGGTTGGAGTAATGCCCTCATTTTACAGATGAGAAAACTGAAGGTAAGTCATTTGTCTGGGGTTGCCTGCAGCAAGCAGCAGAGAAGGTTCTAGCAGGTGGGCCCTCCTGGCTCCCAAAGGCCTGGGTTTGCTGCTGCCTCTTGCTTGGAGAGAGGTGATTGGATAGTTGATGTCTTGTGGCCTGGCCTTGGCGGGCTGAGCCGGCTTCGAAAGCTCCACCAGAGCTCAGTTGTCGCTGACGTGAAATGTAGAATAATTTTTGCATGAGGGGGCCCCGCCTTTTCATTCTGCAGTGGTCCCTGCAAATGATGTCCTGCTTGGTGTATTTGAGAAGCTAAAGGCACAGTCTATTAATATTCCAGTGTGTCTTTGCTGTTTTTCTGTGTCTGTCTGTGCATTTCACGTGACATTATTGCAGGAGCATTCGCAATTTGTGTATATTATATACTTCAAAAACATGAGTTGTGGTGCCTGAAGAGTATTTTATCAAGTGGGTGTACTTTTTGAACCATCTTCCCCTGTTGGGCATTTCTGTTCTTTGTGTGTTTGCTGTTTCTGAGTTGTGCTGCCTGGAGAGGGCTGGCTTGGGCCTGGCCAGGACTAAGAGGGATTTGGACCTGGTGTCTCTTGGCCATTGATTAGTGATGCCTGCCCGAGCCCTTGTTGGATCGGTTTGTGATGTCTGCTCTGGGAGCGGGAGGGGTGTGGCTGGATACAGGTCTGGTTGCCATCTCTGCCCACTTGGGGTGTCCAGAGTCAGGCTGCATGTGGACATTTGGGGAAGGAGTGGGGGATGGATATGACCACCCCATCTTGTAGAAATGCCTGTCAGGCACCTTGCCCTGATGAGGCACTTGTGTCGGCAGCTTTTGTTAAGGCCTCATGCATCAGAGTTCCAGGAATGGGGTCTGGGCAAAAATGGGGTGTGAACCCTAATAGAATCCCAGAGTCATGGTCCAGTGAAGCTGGAGAAGCCTGGAGTTCCAGAAAGGATGTGCCCAGGCTACGCTGGGGTGCAAAGGGCTGTTGGTCATCTGGGGGTAGCTGGTGCCTGGGGCCTTGTCACTCTGTTCCTCCCTTCGTCATCTGCGAGATGGGGTCCAGGCCACCCCTTGCCCAGGGAAGTTGTGGAGGGTCCATTGTGTTAACAGGAATTGAAAGCTCTGTGCAGGGTGCCTGGTGTGTAGTAGGTGCATAGTACATGGCGGCCAAGTCCACCATTCATGCTGTTGGCCTCTGATTGTCTCAGTGGGCCTGAGGGAGCTGGGACAGGTCTGCTGGAGGCCTAGGTTTGCCTCCACTGTCCAAGGGTCCTCCTGCCCCGTGGGGGAGGGCTGATTTCTTTTCCAACCAGACGAGGCAAAGGCTGTGGACTCACATGGACCCCTGCCTCCTTTCTAGTTCCCAGTGTTCCAACAGCTGGAGCCTCCGAGCCCTGGGGAACCTTCCCCCACCCCCTGCGTGCATACTTGGTTGTGCCTTTTGAGGGCACTGCATTTTTTCTGCAAACGTTAACTATGCATCTCCATGTCCACGCCCAGAGCAGTTCTGGGGATCCCCCTCCTGCTGGGGGTGAGGGCAGGGCAGAGTAGAGGAGGCCTCTTGGGGTGGGAGGGCTTCCTGGAGGAGGTGGCATGGGGGTGCTGAAAGCTTTGCGGTGGGGCGCTGACACTGATACCTGCAGGGTGGAACTGGTAGATTAGCAGCAAAGCCTGCCCTTCCTGTTGGAAGCTGGGGGCATTGGGGGCTGATCCATAGCACCCACCCCCTTCATCTGTGACAGCAAGCCAGCAGATTCCCCCAGGATTTGGCTGCTCTGGGCCACCTTCTTGTAAGGACGGTTTTTGCCCCCCAACTAGGAAGGACACTTTTATAAATCACTCCATTGGAGAATGCCAAGTGCGCAGAAGAAACACCTTTTTGTGGTCACTCGGAGGGGCTGGCCTGGGTGGGGTGTGGGCCGGGCAGGGGCGGCTGCAGAGGGCAGCTCTGGGACTTCATCTTTCTGCCTTCTCTCCAGATGCCCTGTCCAGGGTGTTACGTCAGAAGGAGGGACAAGCTCCCCAGAGGGGACAAGAGGGATGGGAGGACATCTTGCTTTGCATGAGAGTGTGACTGTGGGTTGGTGTTTTTGTAAGAACGGTTCCTATTAAAGGACTGGTTGGTTCTGGGGGCTGATGGGGCTTCTGTAGCTCCCTGCCCTGGAGCCATTGGAAGTTGTAGTGTTCCATGAGTAACTGGGGTGGGAAAGGGTAAACAGCGTTTTCTAAAAGTTTTAGTTCGAGTTAAGAAGAAACTCAGAAGCTTCTCAGAAGCATTTCACCTAGATGGCATTCTGGAAATTTCTCCATATTCCTTAATCCAAAGGGATACAGGCATGAGTGAGAAATGGGTTCTGTCCTTGGAGGCCTGTTTGGGGGAAAGATACGGCCAGTCAGACTGGACTGTGCACGGCCTGCGTGGGGCCGAGGGCTTCTGGTGTCACAAAAAGCGGCCCCCGGGCCTGTGAACGGGGGCTTTAGGCGGCTTCTCCCGCCCTCCAGTCCTTAATCCTTGCCACAAAAGATCTCGTTAAAGGAAAAGCTTTGATTAAAAGGCCATAATCCTATCACCTGAACACAGTCTGCCTTCCTTTCTGTGTGTGGCTGTTGAGACCACCAGCGTCCGAGGGCATGAGCAGTTCTGCGTCCTGTGGACATAAATTACATGTGGAATGTATCCACGTTTGAGCACAAATGATGCGCAGGTTACCGACTGAAACCACCGGGAGATAGTAGCTGGTAGCGCAAAGGCAAAAGCAAGACAGGAAGCACGGAGTTCTGTAGAACGTTGCTGCTCCTGACGGAGCTCTGAGGCCCTGGTGGGCAGAACCCCGGCGGGAAGGGAGCGATACCCATGGAGGGCTGCCAGCTCCAGGGGAGTTTTCCGAGGTCGGGGAGTCTGTCTGCTGGGAGGGTGGAATTCAGGGGCTGGCAAAGGAAGCCCTGGGGTTGCTCAGGGATCTCCTCTTGGCTGTGGAATCCATGAGGGCCAGTGTGTGTGTGTGGGGAAGGGGTGAAGAACCGAGACCACGCGGTGAGGGCTAGGAGGTAGCCTTGGGCTAGGGGAAAGGCCGTCAGAGAAGATGGAGGTGGAGAACGAGGCTGTGCTGGGCGGCTTCTCTATTCCACAAGGGGAGGCATCAGAAGCAGTGTTCAGGAAGGATAGTACGGCTTTAGCTGTACGTATTGCAGAGCCTGCTGAAGACTTGTGGCGGTGAGGAAATTCACTCTCGGCCAAACCCAGAATTTAGAGCACCTCATTTTCGATTGTGTCATGGCTCTCTCTGTCAAGTCATTGTTTATGATACCTTAACTCACGTTCTTGGGGAAATGACTCCACCTCCCTGTGCGGCTTCACCTGTCAAAGGCATGACAGTCGTACCTGATTCGGGGCTGCTGAGGGGAAAGCCTGGCTGCCCAACACATATGAGCTATGCTTGAATTTGACCTTGAACCTGGAGCCAGCCAGGCAATCTGGTTTGATCCCAGGGGAGCAATTCTTCTCTGAACGTTTGGAATCAGAAGTACATACAGAAGTTGGGTGGAGGCAAAGGGTGGATTGGGTGCCTTCCTCACTGGCCTAGTTGGCAGCGGGCAGAGGGGTGAAGCGTGTGTCGAAAGTGAGCTGGGTATGTGATTCCCTTTCCTGTGGGATGAAGGTCAGTGTTGGGCTGGGAGGGACTTGGGGTCAGGGTCAGGGACCTGGCTGTGTCAGCATTCCTCAGACCCTTGTCACATCCACGTTCTCCAGCCCCACCAAATCAGTGTCCTTGACAAGGGTCAGGGGTGGGAGGTGGCGGGCTGAATGTGCACGTGACATGTGCCCAAGGCAGGTGGATGGGCAGGCAGGTCGGGAAGCCTAGCCTGAAACACCTCAGGATTTGAAGCTGTGCCCTCAGGCATGACTGTTGCATTCCTGGGGCTCTCACTTGGGGCGTCTGCTTCATGGAGCTGAAAATGAAGAAATTTTTTGTGACTTGTGAGAATCCTATTTTTAAGTGTCGTGCGGGGCGTCCTGCGGGTTTCTGGTCCTGCTCCCCACATAAGAACGCAGGACATGGTGAGTCCAAAAAGGAACACCCATGGAGCCATAGATGGGGGAGTCATACCACTATGGTCTCACTGGAGGCTGGATTCACCGAACGTGTGACCTGCTGTCCACTTTTCTGCCAACCAACCGACTCCCACTTGCTAACTAATCCGCCGTGCTACCTGCAATCCGCTCTTGCTAGCTTAGCCACCGTCTTCTTGCTAGCCCCCATTTGCTGCTAGCATAGCCACAGCAGTTCTATTAGTGGCCAATGGCTCACTGGTTACAGCTGACGGCCAATAGCCACAGCTGACGGCCATCTACTACCAGAGCCAGCACCTTTCCACGTGAGGCCGAGAGCCTGGAAACTGCACTCCTGGCTCTGTCCCCACATTAAGTAAATGAAAGCCAGCCCCTGTGTAGGGGGTCAGTGCCTTGCCCAAGGAAGGGGCTGAGGGGGTTGGTGGTGACGCTTAGATGCCAACAAATGGGGGGTATGACATCCCAGGAGTGTGCAAGCATCCCCTTAGAAGGGGAAGATGGGATAGGGGCGGGCCCTCACTGTCGTTTGCCCATGGAAGGCAGCTGGTCAGTCAGCCCTCTGAGCTGCAGTTTCCTCACCTGTGAAATGGGGCGAGCAGAGTAATGCCCTTTACCACGATTGAGGGGGTCAGATGAGAAGCTGCCTGTTAAGTGCTGCCTAGTATGCCCGTGTGGGGTTCACGCAGACAGGACATGAGACTCGGGACTCCCTCTGGGCTCAGGGGTGAAGAGTCTTAGGTTCCCCAGACCCCCCTGAAGTGGCCCTGGTGAGGGTCCTGTAGGTTTTGAGACTAGGAAGGAAGTCACAGCAAGTGGCCCCCTTGTGGGCCCAGCTCTGCCAGGGGCTTGGGAAGATGGGGGTTGGGGGCGGTGTGGTTCCCTGTGGGGCCCAAGTGACTCTTGTCCTGGGAAGCAGCACACAAGGAGCCCTCCCCGGGGCGGGCCAGGCTGCGATCCCACGCGCCTGCCGCCCTCCAGCCCAGCCTCCCCACCCCCTCTGCACTGAGGCGCCCAGCTGGCTTTGGTTTTCCCCATGTTTTTCCAATTATGTGGAATGGGCTAAAAACAGCAGTAGCGGGGCCTTATTTGGGAGTTACCACCACCGTCCAAGGAGGCCTGCTGCTTCCCTCCTTCCAGCCCTTTCAGCGGCCGGCTCTTTGTGGGACATGCCCCTGTTGTTTTGACTTTTGTCCCCACGTATTCCTCATCGCTAGGGGCTTCTGGGTGGTGTGCCACCCACCCCATCCCCCACCGTGCTCGGGGCCTGACCGACCTGGGCAGGTGGCTCATGGGGTGGCCAGGCTATCTGGGCAGGGTTCTCTGTCCCCACCCAGGCCTTTCCAGCTGAGGCTGTGGCCGCCGTCGGACAGGCGGGAGGCTCGGACTCCGTGATTTACGGGTCCGCCTGCCGCACCTCGCCAAGAAGTAGTTTTAACAGATGTTCACAGGGACAGGAAACAAAAAGACGGCGGGGATGTGGCTGGCCTAGGCGGCGGGGGAAACAGAGGCGTCACTGTCGGGTCTGACGGGCAGACTGACAACTGGGCGGCGTCTCAAAGCCCCTCACATCCATCCGTCTGTCCGGGCGGATTAGCTGAGGCTCAGGGCCGGGGAATAAGGGGCGCGTTTGTTCCCAGTCTGGCTGTCTTGTCACTTATCAGGGAAGTAGGTCAAAGGGAAAAGAAAGGAGGCCCTTGTGGCCGAGGCTGCCGCCGCCCGGGCTGTGATTGGCGTTGACTCTGCAAACAGAAGGCAGCTGCTGTTCTCAGCCGTGGACCGTCAATTTTTAATAGCAAGAAAATCAGATTGCACAGTCCCAGGAAATGGTGTGACAAGCCCGAGCACTAACTTTATTAGAAATCGAGGTATAACTTGCAGACAATAAAGTGCACAGATTCTAAGTGCACGTTTTGATTAGCTTTGACAGTTGTGTAAATCTGCATAACCACCACCCCAATCGAGATACAGAACCTTTCTGCGACCTGAAAAATTCTCCCCACCCCGCCACCCCTGGCCCCGCCCTGCAGAGGCAGCCGCTGTCCTAACTTCTATTAGCAAGGATTAGTTTTGTCTATTCCAGAACTTCACAGAAATGGAACCACACAGCATGTGCTCTTTTGTGTCTCAGCCTGAAGACTAACTTTTAAATTGAATAGAAGGCGAGGGGAGCATGCCGTATTCTTAGAAAGAGAAAACTGTCCTCGTAGGGTTCCTCCTGGGTGCGGCTAGCTCCGTGTGGATGCCCTGTGTCCTCTCTGGCCACCCCGACACTAGGCCTGTCCCCCCCAGCCTGTTCTGTGTCCCCCTTGCTCCTGCATCCTGAGCCCAGCTCCAACTTGGCCCCAGACGACCCTGGACCTCAGCTGTCTCCCCTCACTTCAGAGTCAAATTCTGGGCTCCTGGGGTCCAAGCCCTGCCAGAATCCTGGTCTGCCCAGAGGAAGTCCTCACCCGTCCAGCCCCTTCGGATCACACGCCATTTGTGCCCTTTCTGCGTTTGGTGATGGCTGCAGATTCCCTGTGTTGGTCCCACTGACAGTGCTCTTGTGCCTGTGCCTGCGGGAGGGGCAGTGACCAGACCACTGCATGAGCTGGGCTGATGCCTGGGGCTGCCAGTTTGTCATCAGAGAGAGACTAGGCGGATCTTTTTGTACCCTTTACCTCCTATTCCATTGGAAATAGATGGTTTGCTTCTCTCCACCCACCCCCTGAGCCCCTACCTGTCTTCCTGCCTTTGCCCTGTGCTGTGCTCGCTGTTCGCAGCACCCTTCCCCACGGCTCCTGACCTGACGTTCCTTCAGGCCTCCATTCAGACACCCCGGGCCCTCTGGGAGGGAGGGACGGAGGGATTCTGGCTTCTCCTAGGAACAACGTCAGGCCCAGGAAAAGTGCTGGGAAAGTTGCTTAGTCGCCTTCGTCGGTGCAGCGGGAACGACTCTGGTGACTGCAAGAGGAGCCTTCTCTTGTCCCCTCCTTGCTACCCCCAGGGCCATGATTTGGTGGGAATTGGGGCATTTGAGTTTGAGGTCAGCCCTGCACCGTGTGGCTGTGACCCCCAATGAGGTGCAGGATCTTCGTGCCTTGTTTGCCTGGGAATATCAGGCATGACCCTGCCTCTGAAGGTGCCTTATAAACTGTGGGATGCGGTGCACTTGTGTTGAACCATGTGACCCATGGATGCTCAATCACCTTTGCACTAGAGAGGTGGCATTTTCATACGGTTCAGCCCACTCTGATTTGGGCCTCCACCGCTCGCATAGGGTGGCAATAGCAGTCATGTTCTTGGGGGCTGCCACATGGGTGGCCCTTCAGAGACCTGGACTCAGTGCTTTACAGCAGCTATGTGAGGACGGGAGGGTCTGTGACTGGCTGGCTTCATAAGCACCGGTGGTCAAGCTCTCCCAAGACCACAGGAGAAGGGGCAGAGATGGGGTTTGAACCCGGGCCACCTGGCCCAGGGTTTACTCCACTCCCCCGCCCCACACTGCCTGGGTTCCCAGGCAGAGGGGCACGTCCATGCACCCGGTCATGCCATCCCCAGGAGCCGCAGGACAGCGGGTGTTATCAGGAGGGGAGAGAGTCCCTGCTGTTTGTGGAATGCCGCTGGGGGGTGTGCCTGGCTCAGAAGGGCCCTCTGTGTGGACAGGCTCCTTAAAGAATGGAGCCAGGTGCCGAGTGGGACACAGCCTCTTCCTCACATGAGTCGCTGGCTGCTGTAAAGACCCCACACCTGCATTCCTGAGTTGCAGAGCTGCCCACCTTTAATTGGCCCAATGAACCAGACTTCGCTCGTGTGCCTCTCCCCCCACCCCCATCTCCGCCGGGGACCTGAGCCTTCGGGGTGCATCTCTGCTCCCTGTCTTCATGGACAACATGGCCAGGACAGGTCCTTGGGGGTGTGTTTAATGCCAGTGGGAGGGGACAGTGTACTGGGGTTGTGGCCTTAGGCTCCAGTGGTCATGGGCAGGAGACCTTTCCAGCCTCACTGCGGGCAGGACCTTATCCATACCCGAGTCTTACCTGTGAGGGGAAAGAAGTCAGGTAGCTTGCTCAGGGTCACTCGGTGAGGAAATGGGCCTGGGGAGCTAAAGTTGGGTGTGACCAGTGGGTTGTCCCGCCTGTGTGGTGAGCAGTCTTGGGGAGCGGGGAAAGACAGGTAGGGGAGGACCATATAAGGGACTGACAGCTGGAGACAGGAACAAGGGGCTGGCTGCAGGGGAGTCACAGGCTGGCGTTGACCTTGCTGTTCTGGCTGCCCCAGGCCTCTGGGCAGATGACTGACTTGCCCATTTTCGAGCTGAGCTGACCAAGGCCCAGACTCAAGGCCAGGGGACCTGCCGGCCACTCCTGGCGGCTGCAGCCTGCCTTCATGCTTGCTGGGAGGCCCAGGGTGGGCTATGCGGGTGGACAGCTGCTTGGGCCTTGGGTTTCCAGTGGAACCAGCGCCCGGCCTGGCCACTTCCTCTGTGCCTTGTGACCCTGTGGTCACTCGGCGCGGTTTCCTGGGCCAGGATGCTGGGCTGCGGTCTCAGCGTTTGTCCAACCACTTACCCCAGGAGGGCAGTGGAGAAATTTAATCAATTGCTAAAAAACAAAAATAAGCCGGCCGCCTGCCTGCTGTGAAGCTGTTTATGGCCTTAGAAACTGCAGAGTGGACAGTGGCCTGTGTTGACACCCGGCCCTGCCCACACAGCTCCTGGCCCGGAAGAAGGCCGAAGTCAGCTCTGCCTCCTGTGGGGGCAGCTGAGGGGAGACAGGGCTGAAGGAGACCCTGGAGCTGCGAGCAGGGCCATCCTTCCCACGTAGGCCGTGACCTTGGGGCTGCAGTTGGTTCAGTGGGGGATGGTGGTTATGTCCATTGTGTCTGCTGAGCGACGGGGTGGGGGGCGGGGGGCGTCCTTCCTCTTGTGTCTGGGCTGGTGTGGTCAGGCCACGCCCTGGGATGTGGTGTTATTTTGCTCATTGCAGAAATCCCTTTTCCCACGGTGGGGTGTGGGGGGGATTAACTGTGAGGACCCGGGAGGTCCTCACCCTGGGCCACCTGGCAGTGGGGTTTCCTCCTGGTCTGTCAGGGCTGTGGGTTTTCCTGCCCCATTCCTTTCTTCTCTTGCTCTTTCCTCTAACACGGTTCAGAACCTGGCGGTCACATAAACCAACCCCGAGGGACAGTTCAGCGGAGGGCTGGTGCATTCATTCCCCAGGTCGCTCTTTGAGAAGCCCTGTCCCCAGCGTCCAGACTCCCCCCCCCCCCCCAGACCTGGAGATCCTCTAAGGATAAACCCATGAACTCATGTTGTAAAGTCTTGGTTTTTTCTTGCTATAAAGTGACATTTGTTTTCACTGTAGAAAAGAAAACATCATAAAAACTAATGGAGAAAATAAAAACCACCTATAATTTTGCCACCCAGAGATAGCAGCCGTTAAAGTGCTGGTGTGTTTCTCATTCATCTTTTTTCTGTGCGTTTCTTCAGATCTGGGGGTGCACGCCTGTGTGCAGAGGTGACTTCTCCCATTTACATTTCATGAGCACTTCCTAAGTCAGCCCTGCTCCAGGGTGCGGTGTTCAGGGCCTGTGCAATGACCTATACCCCAGTGCCTTCCTTTATTTTTAATGTATTGTATCAAATTTAGGTTGTTTACAGGTTCTTTTCTTTGGTTTGGGTTTTGCTGTTTTCAAGAAGCATTGGTGACTCTCTGTGGCCAGGAATCCATGTGCATTTCTAGCCACTGCTTTGGACTGGGTTCTTGGAGGAACTCGTGGGGTCAGAGGGTCCCCGAACCATGTTGCCATCCAGGAAGTGTGCGTTGGTTGCAGTCCTCTGGGAGGCAGGGACAGGCGGCACCCACACCGAGTATTAACACCCCCTCTCCCCAGTGGGGAGCAATGGGCCTTTCCTATTTGCATTTTATCGCCAATTACCACGAAGCTACCCGTTTTTTTCATGTTTATCTGCTGGGCTGTTTCTTCTGTTAATTTGTGTTTATGGTCTTTGCCTGTTTATTGCTGGGGTTTGGGTGCTTTTCTTACTGATTTATATGCCTCTTCGTTGACTTAAATTTAATAGACTTTTTGAGAGCAGTTTTAGTTTTACAGGAAAATAGAGTGGGGATACCGGGTGCTCCCCTCTCTAGCTCCTCTTCCGCCTCACCCAATTTACCCATTATCAGAAGTCACTTTCTAGTGTTGTAAAAGTCACACTTAATTCTCATAGGAGGGTTAGCACACAACCTGGGGGTCAAATGCCTCAGCTGCCTGTCTCTGTGCAGCCCACGAGCTAAGAATGGTTTTTACAGTTTTACGTGGTTGCAAAGAAACTCACAAGCAGAATGTTTTGTGACGTGGGAAGACGATAGGAAATTCCCGTTTCAGGGTCCAGACATGAAGTTTTGTTTGCGCACGTTTGTTTGCTTTTGGTCATCTGTGGCGGCTTTCCCCTCGCAACAGCAGAGCTGAGCGACTGCAACAGACGCAGTTGAGGCCCGCAAAGGCTAGGCTGTTTACTGCCTGGTCCTTTGCAGAAAACGTGTGCAGACTCCTGCCGGAGACTAGAAGGAAGACCGGGGATCTCCAGAGATAACGGCTGTGGACACTTGGTGCGGTTTCCTGCCGGGCTTTTGTTCCAGAGTGGCGTGTTTGTCCTGTGGCTGGGTTCCTGCTGTACGCACAGCGTGCTGTGTGCACTAGACTTCCTTGCAGACGGGGATGGGCCCAGAGCGGCCCCAGCGTCCTGCATGCAAGAGCTGTGGCCTGTGGGACAACTCAAACTCTTGGTGGTCACCCAGTCTCTGAGCTCAGATCAGGCCCAATGCGGCAAGCTGAGGGGGAGGTCGTCGATAGGTCAGCCCATTCCTGCCCTCCCCAGCTGCAGACGGCCTCCACGCGCTCTGGCCTCCATGTGGTCCCTTCTGCCTGGAGTTCCCTCCCTTGAAGCTGCCTTTCACACTCTGCTCCCTGACTTTCGTGGGTTGAATTGTACCCCCCCCCCCCAAGACATGTTAAGTTTCAACCCCAGGAACCCGTGAATGTGACCGAACTTGGAAAGAGGGTCTTTGCAGATGTATCCAAGTTAAGATGAGGTCATCCTGGATTCTGGTGGGCCCTCAATCCAACGACTGGTGGCCTTGTAAGGGGGAAATTTGGACACAGACACATGGGGGAGGAGGCTGTGTGAAGATGGAGGCAGAGATGGGAGTGATGCAATCGTAAGCTGGGGAATGTCGAGGGTGGCCAGCAACCCCCAGAAGCTCGAAGAGGCAGGAAGGAGCCTCCCCGGAGTCTTCAGAGGGCACGGCCCTGCCAGCACCTTGACGTTTGACTTCTGGCTTCCAGACTGTGAGCAAATCAATTTTGGCTGGATTAAGCCCCCCAGTTTGTGGTGATATGAACGCCCTTCTTTGTGTCTCGCCTCATCTGCCTGATCCCTGGCCTGGCACAGGGACTGTGCCCATGACGGAGGGTGGCTTGGTCTGGATGGATGTCAGCAGGGAGGGAGGGTGTTGAACTGGCCGAGTCCATGACCTTGGTCACCCTCAGGTCTGCTTTTTTGTTTTGAGAACGTCCTCTGCCAGGAAGGCCTTGCCCTGGCCTGTGCCCCGGCCTGTGCCCAGGCCCCACACCTGGCCCTGAGGCAGAGATGCTGTTCTTCTTTCCTGCGTGTCTGCAGGCAGGAGCCCCCCACCCCCTCCCCGGGAGGAGGCTCCAGGGACGGCTGCCCAGCCAGCGAGGGGAAGGTTTCACTTTCTTTGGCAGCACTGTGAGGCAGGCTATTTGTTTAAACAACCCCAAGGAAAACCATTTGGCCAAACTGTTAGTTTCTAAACAGTTTACCTCCCTGGTGTTTAAACAAACTCCTACCCTGGCTCCGTGTCTGGTCCCAGGAAGGGGGTCGGCCTCTCATCATGCCCAGGCACAGTGCCCTGCGCCCACCCCCAGGTGGCCCGAGGCCAGGGCGGCTGCTCAGACCTCATTGCAGACAACCTTGGGGGTCACCTGTGGGCAATAGCCTTGGTGAGCGTCCGCGGGGCCCGGGCTAGTGGTTCTCTCTCCGCTGCTGCCCCTGCTGTCCTGGCCCTGGACGGAGCACTCCATCACCTGTGGGTATGCCCTGCTCACACCTTCAGGTGAGTGGGCTGGACTGTGGCTCCCGCCCAGGGTCCTGGTCTCTGCAAAGCTCAAATGAAAACCTCAATGTCTCTGCAGCCCTAGGAGTGAGTGAGGCCCCCCCCCTTTGGAGTCCATTAACACCCACAGATTTATCCCAGCATTTAATCGCTGCCTCAGCCACAGAGACTTTATTCTGAGGGATGCTGATAATAGGATTCCCTGATGGGGTGTGTGCTCGAGGCTTTGTATCACCCTGGTTACCTGGTTACCGGAGGGATGGGGCCGGTCACACTTAGCCGTGATAACTCTGCCTGTTGGACACGCAGCCAGAATCTGCTGCGTGGTGACAGCCACATGAACCCCAGAGGCTCTTGGAACTGGAGGCCAGACCCCCAGTCTCAGCCACCGCCGTACCCCAGCTTTCCTTCCTAGCACCAATTCACTGATGGCGCACCCCAGGGCAGATCCACTCCCACCCCTAGCACCTTGCCCAGGGCCTGGCTGAAGGTGGCTGTCCATAAAGGTACGGAGCCAGCGGGCAGCCTGTCAGCCTCGGGCTTCCTGCATGTGCCAACTTCAGGGATTGGAGTGTTTGTGGGGCCTTATTTTCCCACAAGTGCTGTGTGTCCTTGGGTGGGGAGCTTAACCTCTCTCTGCACATCAGGTTCCTCATCAGTAAAATGAGGCAGAATCTTACCTCCAGGGGCTGGAGTGAAGACTGTGCTATTTTAGGTGATCGTGTCTGGAGGATCATGGGAAAAGGGATGGGCGAAACAGGCTCAAAATGTGTTTCGGGACCGAGTGTCGGTTTCCATCTGGGACCAATGTTTTCTGTGGCGTCGTGGAGGAAGTGCTTGAGATCAGTGGGGTGTGACATACTCTCCCGTCTCGCTCAGTGAAGCTGCCACCGGCCTCGGCTTGGGAGAGCGACAGCCTCTGCTGGCAGGGCTCTTCCTGGCCGTGCCCTGGGGATACCCTACCTCTGCCATGGTGGCAGATCAAGCCACAACCCTCCACGGAGTTTGGTTTATGGTCCCCTTGATGTCAGAGCTAGAAAAGACTCAGACACCATCAGGTAGGGCTGATTCTTCTCTACTGATGAGAAAACCAAGACCCACTGAGGGTGAGGGAAGTGCCCAAAGTCACACAGCAGGGGTCAGCAGGTTCCTGCCCGGAATTCTTCCTGCTCGTTCCATGTTGGCACCTTCTCTGGGCATGGCCTTGTGCTGGGGTGTGTGCCAGAAGCCCCACGAGCCAGTCAGGGTGGTGCCCAGGCCGAGGGGCAGACAGTGTGTGCGTGTGCAGTCAGTCCGTCCACTGGGGAGGTGAGGCAGGAACAGTTTCCCCCGGGGGAGGAGGTGACATGTGACTTGGGCCTTGAAGAACAGGTCAGATGTCAACAGAATATTTTGGGAATGGAGGCCAGAGGAAAACAATCTGTTGGAATTCAGAATTCCCCTCCCCTCCCTCCAACATACATCAAACCAGAACTTGCACTAAATCTGACTTTGATTCTTGCAAGTGTCCAATGGCTCTTGGGCACTTGGAGAAGCTCTTGAGTGCCGCCTGCCTTAGTTTCCCTGGCCCTGGGCTCATGAAGCCATTGCTGTCACGTGTGCGCCCTCTAGTGGAGGAATCAGAGAATGAACTCTGGGCCTTGGAACGGGCGAGTCAGGACCGGTTCCCGCCCTTACTTGAAATGTAGGGCACCAGGTTCTGAGGGCTCGGCCCTTGGGCAAGAAGCCAGCACTGGGGTGCAGGAGACCACCTGTGGCTTGACCGGGCACTGAGGAGACCTGGCGGTTGGTTGCAGAGGCTGGGCCTGGGGGTCTGGGGGCCTGGGTATGAGGGAGATGCCAGGCTTGCTCTGGCTTCAGGGGGTCCTTCCCCATTCTGGGCCTCTGGTGAAACCAGGCAAGTGGCCCCAACGTGTCAGGAATGGTCTCTGGGCCTAATCCTCCTGGTTCTGAAAGGGCCAAAATGACACAGCTCTGGGGAAGGGACCACATCCTGACCTCAGCAGCCTCTGGAGGTGTCCCCACAGGTCCCCACCTCCTACATGCACACACTTTGTGGCTCAGCTCAACTGCCCCTTTCTCCCTGAAGCCCTCCTTCCCCCCGCACACTCTACAAGGCAGTTTCATAGCCCACGACCACACGTGTCACGCACAGTCCGATTCCTTCCTAGTGGCCGTCCATGGTGGGGAACACCCCGGGGCCCCGCGTCTACGTGCCCCTTCTGCTGGAAGCTCTGTAAATCCCAGCAGGGAGGATCCAGGACAGAGTCAAATGTTAACACCTGCCAAGTGACAAAGAGGCAGCCTGTGCACCTGTCCCAGGGCATTCACCCTTGTCCGTGAGACGGCCACTAGGAAGGAATCGGACTGCATGCCACGTGTGGTCGTGGGCTATGAAACTGCCTTGTAGAGTGTGCGGGGGGAAGGAGGGCTTCAGGGAGAAAGGGACCGTTGAGCTGAGCCACAAAGTGTGTGCACGTAGGAGGTGGGGACCTGTGGGGGCTTTGAGGGGTATGGCCAGCAAGTGGGGTCTGGAGCCCAGTGCCCAGGCAGGACTTGTAGTTGGGGCTGGTTTGTGGCCAGGAGAGGGTTTGCCGGGGGGAAAGGGGACTGAGTGTGCAGCAGCTCTTCTGCTGTGCAGTGGTTGAAACCTGGTGGCTGTGTGCCTTTTAGCCGGCTGCATAACTTCTCTGTGCCTCTGTTTTCTCATCTGTAAGATGGTGATGCAAATAGTGTCAGTCTCACCGAGCTCTTGTGAGGGTGAATCAGTGACTGTGTAGGAAGATTACCTAACACGGCTTGTCCTTGCCAGGAAGCCCCGGGGGCCTGGCTGAGCCCCTTCTCCGCCCCGCCGTGCCCACCCCGGGCCCTCTCTCGTCCTGCCGCAGGCCCCTGACCCTCCTGCTCGTGTGTCCGCAGGGGCCGAGGAGGTGCTGCTGCTGGCTCGGAGGACGGACCTGCGGAGGATCTCGCTGGACACGCCGGACTTCACTGACATCGTGCTGCAGGTGGATGACATCCGGCACGCCATCGCCATCGACTATGACCCACTGGAGGGCTACGTCTACTGGACGGACGACGAGGTGCGGGCCATCCGCAGGGCGTACCTGGACGGGTCGGGGGCGCAGACGCTGGTCAACACCGAGATCAATGACCCGGACGGCATTGCAGTCGACTGGGTGGCCCGGAACCTCTACTGGACGGACACCGGCACCGACCGCATCGAGGTGACGCGCCTCAATGGCACCTCCCGCAAGATCCTGGTGTCCGAGGACCTGGACGAGCCCCGCGCCATCGTGCTGCACCCCATGATGGGGTAAGGCCGGGGGCGGGCGGGCCTCCCACCTGACGGGGGCTGGGGCTGGGGGCGGGCCTCACAGAAGTGAGAGACCCAGTGGCACTGGAACTTTCTCCTGTGTCAGAGTCCCCTGGAAGAGGGCTCGCTGAGATGTGCAGGGCTGGGCCTGCTCCCCGCGTTCTGACTCGGGAGGTCTGGGATGATGCCTGAGAACTGGCATTCCTGGGGACAGGACTTGGAGTAGCTCTGTCTCAGGCTGTTGTGCGCATGTGTAGAAAGCCCGGGAAACCTTGGGTTAGTCGTGTCTTCCCCTGGGCTTCTTGTCTGTAAAGTGGAATGGTCCACTTTACATGGTAGCAGCACTGATGGCCGCTGCGGACTTACCACGTACATGCTGGGCCCCTTCGAAGCACATTACACTCAGTGAATCGTTTCCATGTCCCCTCGCCCCCCGGGGTATGTACAGTTGTATAGGGGACAAAGCTGAAGCCCAGAGAGGTTAAGGGACTTGCCCAAGGTGGGGCAGGAGCATGGATGCTGCTCCAGAGGGCAGTACCGTCCCCCAAGGAGGGTGGGTGAGGGTGAGAGGTGGGTCCCCTGGGGGGCAGGCGCAAGGAGGCAGAGGAGCTCACTGCCGGCTCCATGGAGGGCCTGTGGCTCGGGACTTGTGCCCCACTGTGCTGCCGCTGAACTCTGTCATCTCTGCCTCTTGGACCTCACTGCCCTCATCTGTGAGATGGGGGTGGGGGGCAGCCTGCTCCAAAGTCCCTCCCAGCTCTCAGTCTGAGGAGCCGCCCGGGCAAGTGGGGCCGGCAGTTGGGTGTGAGAGAGAGTGGGTTCCGGGAGGAGGGGCTGTGACTTGGGGCACAGCTCAGGCAGTTTCTCCTCATGGGCAGGAACCCTCCACCTGGGGGCGGCCACCCCAGGATCTAGTTTTGCTCTTTGGGGCCATACAGAACATGTCACCTGCTTTGCACATGGGAGCCCTCGGCCATTTCAAGAAGGGAAGGTCCCACTCTGCCTCTTCCTCCCTCTCGGAGCTCAGCCCCTCCAGCCCCAGGTCCCTCTTTAGGGTGTGTGCTGTCCGCTGACCTGCTGGACAGGAGATGAGCCCCTTCGAGCCTCGTGCAGTTAAGCCCGCACTGGGGACAGCATTGTCTCCGTGGGGGGCGGGCAGGGGAAAGGGGATCCGTCCCGCCAGCCAGCATTCCCCGAGCACCTCCTATGTGATAGGGACGGGCGTTGCTCTCAGCCCGGGGGTGCAGCAGGGACATGACAGATGGACGTGGTCATGGACATGTGTTTCTTCTCCAGCCTCATGTACTGGACGGACTGGGGGGAAAACCCCAAAATCGAGTGCGCCAACCTGGATGGGCAGGAGCGTCACGTCCTGGTGAACACGTCCCTCGGCTGGCCCAATGGCTTGGCCCTGGACGTACAAGAGGGGAAGCTCTACTGGGGGGACGCCAAGACGGACAAGATCGAGGTGAGTGGTCCCCACGGGGGAGCACGGTCTGTGGAGCCGTCCGGCACAGACCTGCAGCCTGCCTGTCCTTGGGCCCTGGGTTTTGTGCGGAGCCTGGGCCTCTCCACCCCTGCAGCCTGTCATACGTCTCAGGTGGGGCTCTGTTATGGGGACAAATAGAATCCTTGCAGTAATTATTTATCACGATACAGTTCTGATGTGCAGAAAGGCCTTACAGAGCTAATAACACTGCAGGATATACTGTGTTAAGTCAGATGTCATGGGGGAAGCGAGGGTCCCCGGGAACCCTCAGAACTACTTGTGTGACTTCTTGTGAGTCCTGAGCTATTTCAAAATACAAAGTCGTAATGAAATGTACATACCCACCACCCAGCTTAAGCTGCCACCCAGGATTAATGCAGTTGGCGCCAGGCGTGCCCACCATCCTGAATTTGGCCATTCATCTCCAGGCACGAAGTGATATTTTCTTGTACTCCTTGGATGTCTCCCTGGACACTACGTGGCCTTGTTCTGCGTGATTTTCCAGGCCGCATTTAAGTGGTGTCCTGTGTGCGTTCTTTGGCAACTTGCTTTTTACTCACAGGTGCTTTTTTTTGGGGTGCTCTTGATGATACAGTACTTAAATTTGTCCCTGATGCAGGGACATTAGTGATGTTGAAACCTCTCCTTGGCATGGACACCTCCCTCAGTTCCAGTAGCTTCTGGACGATCCCTGTCTGCTTTTGGTCACCTCACTTCCTATTGGTGTCACCACTGGGGAGTCACCTTTGCTCTTCTCACGGCTCCATGGGGAGCCGCCCCCCGGGCTGCTTGCAGAGTGAGGGTGGGCGCGAGAATATGAATGTGTGTCTGTGTCTCAGGGTTTCAAGCCACGTTTCTGAGCAGGATTGTACGGGGGGCGCAGGGCTCACAGATGCATCCCCCATTGACTCCCAAGTAGCCGTCGTCGTAACCATTTCCAGTTGGAGCTCCCTGTGAACGATCATTTTTAGAAGGACCTTGTTTCTAAAGGGAGTTTGAAGACACTTGTTTCTCGAGCCTCTGAGCCTGAAGGCAAGACCCTTGTTTCCGGTGGGGTCGGCAGACCCACCCACCCCTGGGAGCGGGTTGGGATGTGTGTGTCCAGCTGATGCCACTGGACGCGTTAAAGGCATTGATCCCTTTCCTCCCACGGCAGTGGCTTGTCATTTTCATTGTGGTAAAATAAACAACGTAAGATTGACCACCTTAATCATTTTAAAGTGTACAATTCAGTGGCATCTAGTACATTTACAGTGTTGTGCAACCATCACCTCTATCTAGGTCCAGAACATTTTCAGCACCCAAAAGCCTGTATCCATTAAGCACTTGGTACCCCATCTCTCCTCCCCACCCCCCAGCTCCTGCCACCACTAGTATACTGTCTGTCTCTATGGATTTGCCTATCCTGGACATTTCATGTGGATGGAATCATGCAATATGTGGCCTTTCGTGCCTGGCTTCTTCGTGTAGTGTACTGTTTCTAGGGTTCATCCAAATTGTAGCATACGTCTGTGCTTCATTCCTCTTTATGGCTAAATAATATTCCATCATATGGGCAGACCAGATTTTGTTCATCCATCTGTCTGTAGACGGACGTTTGGGTTGTTTCCACGTTTTGGTGATCGTGAGTAATGCTGCTATGAGCATGCGTGTACACATTCTTGTTTGAGCGCGTATTTTTAGTTCTTTTGGGTCTATATCTAGGAGTGGAATTGGTGGATCGTGTAGTAATTTTATGTTTAACTTGTTGAGGAACCATTTTACACTCACTAGTGGTGTATGCATGTTCCAATTCCAAGGTATCCTTCCCAACACTTGTAATTTTTTTCTTCTTTTTTTTACGATTATAGCCATCCTCATGGGTGTCCTGTGGTGTCTCATGGTTTTGATTTGCATTTTCCTGATGACTAATTATATTTCACTTGCTTGTACCATCATAGTATTTTGTGGTATGTGGCATAGTCCCCATTTGTGGATGAGACACTGAGGTCCAGGGGACAGTAACTTGATCAGGGTCACACAGCAAGTAGGTGGTTTTTGATTTTGCAATTTTATAATCACTCCACAGACAGAGCCCCAAAACAGTGTCAGGTTCCTGGACTGAATGTAAACTTTACCCGCCGGGATAATGGATAAGCAGAACGGACAGAAGTTAGGAGGCCGAAGGGTGGGGAAAGGTAGGAGAATATTAGAGTTTCAAGGAACTAAACAGAGGAACTAAAAATAGTTACGTCTGTAGCAGGAGGATGGGGAGGGGCACGTGCAGTGGCCGCAGGGGACAAACCAGAAACAGGCACCATGAGCGTATTACCTATTGATTTATAGTTAATCGCTAGGACTCTTAAAAAGACTGAAAAATTACAAGTGTTTGGGATTCTTGGATCAAACCATCTTGGGAAATATCAGGTGACTTTCCTGTGGGACTTTCATATGCTTAAATCAGCTGAGGGGACGGCCGGTTAGCTCAGTTGGTTAGAGCGCGATGCTCGTAACACCAGGGTTGCTGGTTCGATCCCCACATCGGCTAGTGTGAGCTGCGCCCTCCACAACTTGATTGAAACAACTACTTGACTTGAAGCTGATGGGTCCTGGAAAAACACACTTAAGTAAATAAAAGTTAAAAAAAATCAGCTGAACTTCTACGAGGGGACTGAGTTGCATGAGTGTTCTCAAACGACTCCATGTAGGGTCCTTTTCTTGTCCCGCTGTGGCTCTGGTGGCACACACTTTGGGACTATCGCTGCCGTCTGTCCACATGTCCAGCGCTGACCCTGGCTTTGGGGTTTGTGCTGGACGTACCACTTCAGGGAAGCCGCTGACATGGATGGAGACTGTCCTCTGTGTGAATTCGGTGTGTTTTCCTCCCAAGAGCGTGGGAAACACCCCCAGTGAGACGCAGGTGCTTTTGGGTCATGGCAGCATCTTGGGACCTGCCTGGAACCCAGAACAGACCCTTCTGGAATTTTCTTCAGTGGTGAAATGCCCCAGGGCCCAGGTAGCTGACATAAGGGCAAGCTTTTGGGAGGTGACCTGAGCATGGTTGGGGACTGGCCCACGTGTGCCCGCCGTGTGGCCTGCTGCCTCTCGCCGTAGGGTCTTGGCCCCAGAAGCTCCTCTGGTGTGTCCCTTGGGTGCCGCCGGTGTTACATGAACCTTTGGATCACGCACCAGCTGGGGTGCAGGGGCCGCTGCTGGGGGTCAGCTGAGGGGTGAGGGACCGTGTTTACCTTTCTGAGGGTGCCGTCAGACCCCAGGAGGGAGGGATGGTCAGGCAAGGTATAAACCAGGTGAGAAGTGACAGGACATGTTTCACGCTTTGAGCAACGGTCATGTTTTGGAATTATGCCCTGAGACAAGAAATGGCCAGGCAGGCGCTAAGGAGCTGGAGGCGGCTTTGGGCTTGTTTAGCCGCATTGCCTTGAACGGCAGACGGATTCTGTTCCGCGTGGTTGTGCGCGTGGCCTGGCTCTGAAGGCCGGCGAAGGCACTGGAGGAAAGGGACTTTGGATGGCGAAGTTCCTTTAAATAGGCCTCCCTTTGAAGAGGCAGTCAGGCCCCTGTGTTCCGCCCACCCGTCCCCGGAAGGACTTGACAGGGCAGCTGTGCTGATCCCTTGATGAATTGGGAGGAGAACAAAGGTCTGCAGACGCTGAGCTGATGAAACGTGGATTCATCTGGACGGCATTCGCGGCACATAGATGGGATTTGTGGGACAGGGTCCAGCTCGAGGACAGGCCCACGTGGTCCTCCAGGTGGGGCCTCCTGCTGGCCTTGTCTATGTCAGTGTTCTGGACATCAGGTTCTGGCCAGGCCTCAGGTGGCCAGCTAGTTGCCATCATAAGTGACAGGTGGGAGTCATGGGGGGGCTCCCCGTGGGTGTGGGCCCTGGCCACTCCCTCTAGGAGGCAGCTCTGAGCTCCCCTCCCCACCTGGGGTGGGTGGGGGCCCAGCTAGGTCAGTCCCAACACCATGTGGGATGGGTGTGGGCTGAGGTCTGGGGATGCAGCCCCCACACTCCCTCTGCATCCCCTCTACTCCCTGTTTTTCAAGCTCCTGCTCTTTAACCCTACATCTGGAGCCCCTGGGGTTGGAAATTCCTGCCCTGTGGTTACCCTTCATCCACACGCAGCCTTGCCCGTGACTCCGGCTGCACCCTCAGGACCAGGCCTCCCCAATCCTACCTCCTGGCCTCGCACATTTTCCCCTCCCTCCTGCCTGCCCAGCTGGGAGCACTTCCCCTCCTCTGACTGACCACAGCTCTTAAGTAAGTCTTGTGCCACAATATTCAACTTTATTTGCAAAAGTAACTAGGATTCACGGTCTCCCTAAGTGCCTCTAATTGATGGCCGCTCAGCCCTGCACTTCTGTCCTCTCCCTCCGACCGTGCTTCTTGGCAGACGCCAGGCCCCTTGATGGCCCAGGAGGGTCCTCCTCCAAGCACTTCCTTCTGTCCAGAGCTCTCTCCCGAGCCCACGTGCCCAGCTGTCCCCTGACCCTCTCCCGTGGAGGCCTGGAATCACCTCCCGCCATATACTGTGGTCCCCTGTGTGGGGATGAGTTGCCTCCTCCATCCACTCGGGCACTCAGGGTGGGGTCTTCCTTCCCAAAAATGGCAACATGGCGGTTTTAGCCTGGACACGGCCTCCCCCGGCCAGAAGCCAGGGCGCCGTCCATCCCGTCCAGCGCTTACGCTCTTGCCCAGCTATGACTCATCATTGTCATCTCCTCCTAATTTCACAGGTTTGTGAGCAGGCCATGTCTCCCAAAGCAAGGGGGAGCTCTCTGAGGACTTGGGGCACACTCGGTCTGTGTTATTACCTCCCACACTCTCTGTGGCTCCCACGTGCCCCTTGCTGGGCCTCACCTTGCATCTTCCCTTTCCGTAGCTGCCAGGTGGGTCGTCCCTGAGCAGAACTCCCGTCACATCACAATGACACCCCCCCACCCCGCCCCGCAGCCCCCTCCCCACCCCGTGGCAAGCATCTGTTCATTCCACAGCATTCACTGACTGCTGCCTCCTGCTGGAAAAGCATCAAGGGGCAGACCTGTGCCCTGGTGGGGGGAGGCGTTTTAGAGGGGGGGGGGTAGGAAGGCAACAGATAACAGGACAACTGCAGGGCAGCAGAGACCTCCGTGCTCTAGAGAGCCGCCCAGGAGAGGGGTGGGGGCGCTGGGGAGGGAGTCATTCAGTCTCCCCAACAGCACCCCTGCTGCTTTTCCAGCCACCTTTGTTCTGAAGCCCTGCCTTCCCCCTTCGCTTATTTGTGTAAATTCTGTTTCCTTCTGTTTCTACCGTAGAAGGAGGAATTGTGCCCACGATTAATCCTGAAATAGGCAAAGCGTTTGTACACCCCTGCGCACACACATAGGAAGCAGCACACCGTGACCAGGCGTGTCCATGCACGGTGGTTTCAGCCGTTACTGACTCAGAGCAAGGACGGGGCTTGCCCTTTAGAAGCCTTGAGCTGTCTTTCTAAAGCTTCCTGCCTAGTTTTTCCCCTCAGGATTGCTCTGACCCGAGGACAGAACAGGCAGAAATCTCGCAGGCCATCCCCCAGTCCATGGCTCATCTCTGTGGCAGGAGGTGTCGCCTGTGTGTGGCTGACAGTGTACTTGCTGGCGGCCTTGGAAGGTCGCCTGGGGTCTCCGTGGCCCTCTGCTGTCTCACTTGGCCAGGACTGTGACGAGCTTGAGTCCCAGCAGCTGTCGGGGTAGGCTTTCAGGGGGAGTACCCGGCGGGGCCCTTCACACCTGGCGGGGCAGGCAGGCCGAGGCTGAATCACAGACTGAGAAGATAAAAATACATCCATCTGTCCCCCTGCTCCTGACATTTACTAAGTCGAGGAGGTGACTTCTGACACAACCAGAACAAGCAGTCTTTGCAGGAGTGACAGATTGGCTGTATGTCCCTGCCCGTGAGCCGTGGGGAAGGAGAGCGCGGGGCTCCCTGGGACGGAGTTGTGTACGTGCGCACGCGTGTGTGTGTAAGATCCTTTTTTATGACATGAAACAAAATAACCATAGCAGTTTTAATTTTGTGTCTGACTGAGTGTGATAATTATTCCGTCAGAAAACAACTCTTTTTCCTTCAAACGTGTGCTTTCAAAGGGTTGTCCTCGGGCTCGGGTCTCTTTGCACGACCAAGTTGTTGTAAACAGAGGACTTTGTATAAGGAAATTGCAGCTCAGGTGACTTTCTGGGGTCCACTGTTTTGTGGGGCACTGTGCAGACTCCACAGCTGCGGCTCCTGCCCCTCGCAGCACAGCTGAGGTTGGGCTTCTGTGGGGTCTCCCCACCCTCCCTTCCCACGCACAGCGGTTGGTCTGCAGGTTGTGTGGTGGGCTGGTCGGGGGACAGGTGTCTGCTCTGTTTGCCCTGCCTCTGCCACGCCCCACCCCCTACCCCAGACCCAGGCATGGAGTGTGGATCTGCTGAGCCCTGGAGGGCAGAGGCTGAAAGGTCAGGGAGAGCAAGGCTGGCACTCAGGCACCTTTGGCATCTGACTACCATTTTGGCAGACCTTCTGGGAGACGTCTAGTCTCCTTTCTTGAAAATCAAGGGCACGGGAACTTCTAGAGCAGGGGTTGAAAACTGCTGTGGGCCACAGGCCAGGCTGCCTCTTTTTTTTTACCACTCTCAAACACAGACTGGTTTTTGAACTTTTAAATGATTTTTAAAAAGCAAAAGAATAGTATTATTTCATGACATGTGAAAGTGACTTGCAGTTCAAATGTCAATGTCCACAAATAACGTTTGTTTTTGGCACAAATAAAGTTTTATTGGAGCACAGCCATGCTTGTTCTTTCATGCGCTCTCCATGGCTGCTTTCCTGCTGCTGCAAGGACCAGATGGCCACCAAGCTGAAGATATTTACAGTCCTTTTCAGAAATCGTTTACTGGTCCCTATCCTGGAAAATCCATCTCCCACGGTCTCTCCTGGCTCCCACATTCCTGGCTATCCCAGATTCTGTGCTGTTATTTCTGAATTCTGTGTGGATGTGTTACCCGTCCAGGAGGCAGATGGGACTTTCTCTGTGTCTTGTCTCCTGACTTCAGTAAGAGGCTCAGCTAGGCTCAGGGCCCCAGGAAAGGTAGAGGCCCCGAGTTGGGCCCAGAAGGACCCAGAGATGTTGACACATGTGCTCCCTGTAGACAGTCGCCTGCTGCAGGATTTGGGAAGGGCCCAGCCCTGCAGAGTTGCTTTTGCAGATGTGTTGGATTTGGCCAAGGGGTGCTAAAAGCTGCTATAAGAAGACCACTCTGGGGTCATTCATTTTTTTAGTGTTAGGGTCCTGTTGCTCTTTCAGGTTGGGGATCCTGCACGGTGCTTTGTGGGTTCTGTAATGGTGATGGGGTCGAGGAGTGGCCTCTGAGTCACAAGGAGGTCCTGCCCCCGCAGAGCCACGGTCCTGCCTTTGCTGTGGGTGCAGCCAGCCCAGCCACTCCCAGGTGGGGGGCAGCTCATTGCCACCTCCCACTTCGTTCTGGGCAGCCAGGGGATCAGGACAAAGGTGGAGAGATGGATGGTGCCTTTGTGGGCTCATTTTCATCATCCTTAAGCCAGGAAAAATGTGCTCCCTCATCTCAGTTCTCTAGAACATTTACCTATGTACGTCTGAAGTTTCGTTATTTAAGGAAATACGGAACTAGAGAAGGAAGAGGAAACTCTTCAAGGGATGGGGTTGACATTTTGGAATATTAAAACTTTGAGTCTTGTTTCTCCGTGGTGTTAAGTTGCTGTGTTCTGGCTCCCAAACCCCAGCCATGCTCTTCTGAGTCTAGGACCAAGGGTTTGAGCCTCACCTCTCACGGGACACACAGACCCCCCTCTCCTCCCACCCTCACTTCCTCTGCTGTGATCCCAGGGCGAGACTCCCTCCCGGGTGTGATTTGTGCTGAGGGTTCTCTGAGGTGCTCTGTGTTCACCATGTACTGTGTTTTCATCCCTTTAATGTGCCTTCCTGTGTGGGGCCAAAACCGGAACCGGCATCTCGACCGTTTTAAAGAGTTCATCCATCGCCTGCCCTGTGCAGTTGACCCTGGAACAACACGACTTTGAACGGCTTATATGTGGATTTTGTTTCAATAAATGTGTTTATTCTTAGGGTTTTCTTAATAACATTTTCTTTCCTCTAGCTTACTTTATTGTGAGAATACAGGACCTAATACGTATAACACATAAAATATGTGTTAAGCGACTGTTTATGTGATTGGGAAGGCTTCCAGTCAACAGCAGATGATTAGTAGTTAAGTTTGGGGGGAGTCAAATTATTTGCGTGAGCAGTGGATTGGCGCCCCTAACCTCTGCATCGCTCAGGGTCACCTGTACTGCTAACCCGAGGGACCAGGAGTGGTACCCAGAATTCCACACAACCTGGGGTCTGTCCCCCAGGTGAGGCTGGCAGCTCCCCAGTTCAGGATACAAAGGTCTGGTCCAACCCAGTGTTCACACCTGGGCTGCTCCTCGGAACCGTCTTTGGGAGCTGCCTTCAGGCGCCATGGGCCTTCCGGTTCTGATTTAGTTGCCCCAGGTTGGGGCCCGGCCATCGTTCTTTGTTTGGTTAAGTTCCCTGCGTGACCCTAGCCTCTCCCCTCAGTTACAGGTGGCAAACTGAGGTCCACTGGGGTGAAGGGGCTTGCCCGTGGGGCAGAGCTGAGGTGGGGCCCCCGGCTGCCTGCCCCTCCCGCCTGACCCAGCAGTTTTGTCCTATGCTGTCCGACAACAGAGGACCAGTCTTTTCTGTTCCACATGCATCTGATCTGTCCCCAGTATTTGCTGCTTGCAAAACAGAGGCTTTTAGTCTCTCTGATGAGCTGGAAATATAATCTGGCTGCAGGAGACCTATTGAAACTTGCTTTTGATTTCATCGTGTCTCTTTCATCCTGGCCTGGAAGCCGAGAGTTGGGTGTTGCGTTTTTATCGTCTTCCTTTTAACATAAGCGCCTACAGGATCCTCTGTTATCAGAATCACGTCTTCTCCTGTTGATGTGTTTCAGTTGGTTAAGGTGTTTTTATGTTCGACAGTATGTTTCTCCTCTGTGGCTTTTGGGATTGATGCTTTTGATCAGCCCTGACTGTTCCAGAAAGGGATGGATTTTGGCTTGCAGATCTCGGAGTAAATGGCTGCGAGTGCTTCTGGGGGTGGAAAGATCCTGGAGCTACAGGCTCAGACTCAGAACCAGAACCAGAAGTGCCCTCAGAATTCATCTGGTCATCACCAAGCAAGAAGTTAGTCCACAGACAAGTGGGAGGCCTCAGCCAGGGCCCTAAGTGCGTTAGTTGTCCAGCCTTTGGAAACTCAGCTCTGCGTCTCGGGTGTGATCCGGGGCCCCCCTGTGCTACACCCGGGGCAGCCTTGCTAATCGATGCTGGGACTCCTTCCTGTGGAGCCCTGCCTGGTCTGAGACCCACACCTGGGTACCAGGCGGCCTCTGTCAGTCGATCAGCGACGGTATGGGAGAGAACACCTCTTTGCCTTGCTATTCCAGACCACGCTGCCCCTCTCAGCACAGCATCCACCCCGAGGTAGGCGAGGCTGTGGGGACAGGCCCTGCACTGGCCCTCACTGAAAATGTCATGCGGCCAGCGCCCCTGATGAGTCGTGCCACCAGCTTTGTATGGTGGCCTGGCGGGGTGCAGCCAGAGCTGAGACTCCTCCTGGCAGTGAGCGTGTCTTGTTTTGGGCAGCTCAGGCTGGTTCAGACCTGTTTCCCATCCCGCCAGGTGATCAACGTTGACGGGACGAAGAGGCGGACGCTCCTGGAGGACAAGCTCCCGCACATTTTCGGGTTCACGCTGCTGGGGGATTTCATCTACTGGACCGACTGGCAGCGGCGCAGTATCGAGCGCGTGCACAAGGTCAAGGCCAGCCGCGACGTCATCATCGACCAGCTGCCCGACCTGATGGGGCTCAAGGCCGTGAACGTGGCCAAGGTCGTCGGTGAGTCCTGTCAGCCTCCACCCACGGGTCAGCCATGCCAGCTGGTGCAGGGAGAAGGGACCGGCTTGTGGATGCCCTTGGGTCCATGGGCGGCCCAGTTTGGGGCCAAAGCTGGAGGCGTGAGTGCCCAGCTGGGTGGTCCCCTCGGGATGAGCGTGACAGGAGGTGGTGATACCGTCTGGTTGAGGACAGGCGGGCGTGGGGCAGTGTATGGGCCAGGAATGCTGACTAGGCAGTGGTTACGCACTGGCACTGCTGGCAGTCGTGGTTGTAATAATGGCTAACATTAGGGGAGTGCCTGCTGTGTGTCAGGCTCTGGCTAAGTGCCCTAGTGCCCAAAGCAACCCTGTGCACTAATGACAATATTGCCCCATTCACGCTGGGGGGAAACAGGCAAAGCCACGCAGCTAATGGGTGGCCAAGCTCAGGATTCATGCGTGGGTTGACCTCGACCTCATCGCCAAGATTTGCAAAAAGGTCACTTGCTACAAGTTTGTCTGTTTATGAAAAGGATTCCCAATGCAGGTCAACAAGCTGCATGGGAGAAAGTAGCATCCAGGTGGGATGTGGGGACTGTGGGCTCCGTGGGGTGGGGGCTCTGTTCCAGCGGGGACCCCAGTGGCTGGTACAGTGCCTGCACATTACGGGCACTCAGCAAACCTTTGCTGGAGGAATAAATGAATGAATGAATGACCAGCAGGGACCCAGTGCTTGCCCTCAAGTCGTTTACAGTCTGGTGGGTGAGACACCCCTCAGCTCTGCCACCAGGCGGGTGGCTATAACTGGCATGTTAAAAGAATGCCTGCCTTTAAAATATAAGGGAGGTCATTTGAGTTTGGAATTTAAGGAGCCGCTGGGGAGCAGTGTTTGCTGGCCAAAGGGACAGCTGAGCAGAGACCTGGAGGTGGGGCCGTGTGGGCTGACCTGGGAGCAGCTACTGCTTCTGTGTCTCTGGGGAGGCCTGTAGTCCCAACCCGCATTCCTGATTGACAAGCTTCGTTCTACTAGGCTCCCTGTAAAACACACTCATCATCCACTGTGGACCATGGGGCCCACCCGTGAGTGATTGTTTAAAAAACAAATAAAATCCCAGGGATAAGAAAAAAGATGTATCCATGGGGTGTGATTAAAATTGAGAAATTGGGCTCCTTTCCCTCCCTCTCTCCTGTCTCTCTCATCTCAGGATTTACTGAGACAGATGAGGAAAAGGATTCTTTTTTTAGCTGAAATACTTAACATTAAATGAGAGCCAATTTTAACAGCACCCCAGTAGATGAGTGAGATTAACAGTCTGGCCAAAAATAAATGAACGTGCTAAGTACCATCTGCTTTAATAAAACAGAGGCATCATTGGCCGTCCTGGGTGGGTCTGAGTTTTCGAGGTCGCAGAGGAGCCATCTGGGGGGCGTCTCGGGCTCCAGTCCCGTTGGCAGGCCAGGAGGCCTGGCTTGGGGAGGGAGCACTTGTTCCGTCACTGCCTCGAGGTGTTACTGTGTCCAGCCTGGGCCGGAGCTCAGGCCAGGAGGCTGGGTTCTCCCAGTCCTTGTTTTTTTTGAGCTGCCACCTAACTTCCCAACTGTGTCACCTTCCGCAGCGTCTCAGCGTTTCTGTTTCCTCAACTGGAAAACATGGATGGGGCTAACTTCTACCCCCCAGGTTGCTGAGTGGTCGGAGCGAGTTAATGCATTGGGTCCCACTGGGCCCTGTCGTTCCTGCCACTTCAGTACCAGGCAGGACCTGGCTTTCCATCATCTCCACTGAGTGGGCTTGTTTGTGTCTGGCGGACGTAAAGCCACACGCGACCGTGGATCGATTTCCCCTCCCTCTGCTGGGCTGCTGATGTCAAGGGCCTGTGTGTTTACTTCCAGGAACCAACCCGTGTGCAGACAGGAATGGGGGGTGCAGCCACCTGTGCTTCTTTACACCCCGAGCCACCAAGTGCGGCTGCCCCATCGGCCTGGAGCTGCTGAGTGACATGAAGACCTGCATCGTCCCGGAGGCCTTCCTCGTGTTCACGAGCCGAGCCACCATCCACAGGATCTCCCTGGAGACCAACAACAATGACGTGGCCATCCCACTCACGGGCGTCAAGGAGGCCTCGGCACTGGACTTCGACGTGTCCAATAATCACATCTACTGGACGGACGTCAGCCTGAAGGTACGGCCTGCTCTGTGTCCTGCACACCACTCCCGTGAACGCCTTGCGTGCAATGCGGCTGCCTCAAAGGCTTTAAAAATGTTTTCGAAAGACCTGTACTATTTATTTAAGTCAAGTCAAGCCAGTAAAATATTAGTGAACCTATTTTGATAAACTAACATGAATGATTACAACTGTAGATCCAGGAGATACACAAATGGACGTTTCTAGAGTGATGGTGTTTCTGTGATACGTGTGTGACACTGTCTTTAGATTCACTCCCTCCCCAGGGCCCCCTGGCTTAGCAGACTTTCTTCATTCAAGGTGCAAATAGAAACATCCTAGATAAATACAGAGAAAGCAGGGTTTGGCGAACTGGTCCATGGGCCGGCTTCCTGCTTTTGTAAATAACGTTTTGTTGGAACACAGCGATGCCCATTTGTTTATGGATTGTCCACACCAGCTTTTGTGCCTCTAGGATGAGTGGTGGTGACAGATCCGTGTGTCCCGTGAAGCCCAAAATATTTCTGTCTGCCCCTTTGCAGAAAACGAGTGCCGAACCCTATCGAAAGTACAGTACTGAACAACTGAACCAGTCTAATCATCTGTCGTTTATCCTACCGTTTATATTACATGTCTCTTAAAAGTTTTACTGATTTTAAAAGTTACCAGGGCTCATTGTAGAAAGAGGGAAATATACAGAAGAGTATAAAAAAGAAAATAAAAATCACCCATAACCCCAACAGCACAAGTCAACCATTGCTGACATTTCCCTGTATTTCTTTGGAGTTTTTATCCTATGATAGTATTTTTCATAATCGCAATTATATGCTGCATAGAATTCCACATCCTGGTTTTTTTCACTTAAGTTGTAACCGGTACTTTTTAACCTGTTATAAACTCTTTAACATAACTCTTTAAATGCGTGAAGTATTCCATTGCGTAGGTATTCCCTGTTATACGTAACCATTCCCTATTTTAGGTGTTCTGGTCACTTCCAGTTAGTCCCAACTCTAAACAACACCACAGCAGTAAAAAAGCCTCTTTCGTATTTTCCGAGTTCTCCACTTTTTGTATTTTCATTAGTTCCTTTGGATAAATTTCAGGAGGAAGATGACTGGGTGGAAGGATATAACTATTTCTAAGGGTCATGCTATCTAGGTAAATAGATAATATGTACTTTATATTATATATAATTTTATAATTATATACAGTATAACATATGTACATATTTTTTTTTATAAAATACATATTGTATAGATAAATACAGCCAAATCATGTTTTCTAAAAAGGTTGTATTTTGCTGCATTTGAAACATTCTTTTAAAAACTCTCGAATGGAGGCGGGTGGCAGTTGCTCCCGGTGGCCGAGCATCTTGTGCTTGGACATTTTGAAAACGGCTGGTTGCTAACCATGGCCCTTCTCCCCTGCTGCTCCCAGACCATCAGCCGCGCTTTCATGAACGGGAGCTCGGTGGAGCACGTGATCGAGTTCGGCCTCGACTACCCGGAAGGCATGGCGGTCGACTGGATGGGCAAGAACCTCTACTGGGCCGACACCGGGACCAACCGGATCGAAGTGGCCCGGCTGGACGGGCAGTTCCGGCAGGTCCTTGTGTGGAGGGACTTGGACAACCCGCGGTCCCTGGCCCTGGACCCCACCAAAGGGTAAGGGCCGTGTTTGACCGATGCGTGCGTGTCCCTGTCCCCCTCCCATCTCTCTGCCTCACGGTGATGACCCGCGGCCATGGCGGATCGCTGCCCAGCTGGCTCTCTGTGATTAGAGCAGTATTAGCGGCCACCAGCTTTGAGGTGGCTGGGGCCAGCCGGACCCTTGGAGGTCATCCAGTTCATTTCACAGAGGGAAACTGAGGCCCAGCGCAGAAGGAAGGAATGGCAGCCACTGTATCAGGCTCTGCAGTGGGTTGTCTCACTGCAGCAGCCAGGGGCCCGCAAGGGGTGGGTGTCTTTGTCCCTGATTTTATAGATGTGGAAATGGAGGCTCCGAGAAGCTGAGTGACTTACGCAAGGTCACGTAACCAGTTAGAGCAGCGCTGGGCCGACCAGTCCTGTCTCAGGCTCCCGTCCTGGGCAACTTCCCTCTGCTGGGATCACCAAGACTCCCCATCTCACAGCTGGCTTTGAGCTCCTTGGAGTCCAGGCTTCTTGCAGGCTGCACAGCCAAGGCTTTTCACCCATGCTTTTTTCTACAGGCGGCCTGGGTCCGGCCTGGGCACCGGGGCCAGGAGGGTCAGGGTGGCGTCTCCCCCTGCACCAGAGTTTTCTTTTCTGAGATGCTGACACAGGGCTCACCCCATAAAGCATCAGCGATGCATGTGGACCACCCCAAACCCTGCCTGTTGCGTGCTCTGTCAGGGAAGGAAAGTTTCAGGACGGCAGAACAAAGAGAAATAGGTCCAGGTTTTAGCAAAAGGGCACGTATGATGTGCACGGCTCTGGAATAAGGATGTGTTTCCTTTCCTGGAGCTGCTGGGAGGCAGCAGAGCTGTTGGAATCTGGCCATGCAGCTCCTGCCGCCTTGGGGTCTTGCTTCCTACCTGTTTTGGGTAACAGGACCAAAGTCCTGCTTTGTCCACGTCCATCCTGGTGCCCTTGCCCCCTAAATCCTATCCTGTCTGGCTTAGTTAGCATTTGTCTCCAACAAAAGAATCCTGGCCTGGATGTTCTGTTACCCAGTCACCTCGGCTGTGCACCTAGTTTGTCTGTAAACGGTGTGATCACACGTACCCCGCAGGTGAGCTGAGGGAATTCAGGAGGCAGGAGGTAGCACAGTGACAGCCCCTGGAGGGATATTGGCGTGGCGGTAGGTTCAAGGGTCTCACCTCTTCTCTGCTTCCCAGAGGGATGTCGTGGATGTGGATTGCTCTGGGGCAGGGAGGGCCAAGCCTAGGCAATGGTGGCGGTTGTGTTCCCTGCCTTGTGGTGACAGTGGATGCACCTGAGCCCGCTCCGCCCTCCTCCCTGTGCCTTTCAGCTACATCTACTGGACCGAGTGGGGCGGCAAACCGAGGATCGTGAGGGCCTTCATGGATGGGACCAACTGCATGACGCTGGTGGACAAGGTGGGCCGGGCCAACGACCTCACCATCGACTACGCTGACCAGCGTCTCTACTGGACCGACCTGGACACCAACATGATCGAGTCGTCCAACATGCTGGGTGAGGCCGGGCGGGACCGACAGGACTGGGGCAGCCCCGGGCACTTCGCAGCCCCTCTGGCTTGTGAGTCCCCAGGCCCTACAGGAGGTGTAGACACACCCCGAGTGCTCATCCAGCCTTGCCCTCTCCCCAGGGTTGTCCCTTTCTGCGCTGTGCCCTGGCTGTAGGTGTGTGGACAGAGGTCCTGGGGACCACTGTTTCCTGCACACCTACTGGCGAGCTGGGTCCCAGCTAAGCCCTGAGCTAGGACTCTGATTTGACACTACACCACATGGCATAGGATTTCATTGATGGGGAAACTGAGGCTCAGTGAGGTGACAGGACTTGCCTGAGGTCACAGAGCACCTCTCAGACCCCAGGACTATGCACTCAATCTCCATTGATCCTGAACACCTACTGTGTGCCAAGCATTTTTGGGACCACTCACAGGCCATACCCAACTCCCTGGGATTAGATAAACAAAACAAAACAAATCACCTTGCTTCGAAGCTACCCAGCAATAGGGGCAGGATTTGAACCCAAAACACACAAGTCTGAGCTCTGTACTGCTGGAGGGGCATGGTTCTGTCAGCACTCTCGGGTGATGCACCAGGTGATGGGGCGACCATGTGTAGTAGAGAGAATCTGGCTTCCTCCCTAGTGGCTTCTTCTGTCACCTGTGGTGAGCTTGGTTGTGCCCATTTCACAGATGAGCAAACTGAGCCATAGGTAGGCTGAATGGCTTGCCCCAGGTGCTATGTGAGCAGAGCTAGAACCCCAGTGTCCTGGTTTCTGCTTTGGGCAGACTGCATACCCCCCACCCCTGCACCCTGACTGTCCTGGTTTATGAGGCCAACGGCCAGCTTTGGATGTGTCTTTGAGCAGTAAATTATGAGAAGCTCGTGGCAGGTGAGAAACCAATCACAGCACAGCTGTGGTTGCCCGAAATAATTCAGCTCACTGATGACCCCAGAGTGGAGACACACTTGGACGGAAGACAGCGAAAGCCCTGGACACTCCCATGACCCTGCCGATCGAGGGTGGCCACGCGTGTGGGGTCTGGCTATCACTCTGCCATAGCATGTTTTCCATTTAATGACGCAGATGTTTACTGAGCCCTTAATAATGTGCAAGGCCCCAGGCAAGTGAAGGATGGGTAATGATGCCTGATGTCGTTAGAGCCGGACACAGAGGGTGAACTTGGGACCTCACAGCCCAGTGTAGTCCTGGCCCGGGCACATATTAATTGTGTGACTTCAGCCAGCTAGTTACCCTTTCTGTGCCTCGGTTCCCTAATACTAGTAGTACCTTCCTCATAAAGCACTTACCATGTGACCCTAGGAGATGATATGGGTAAAAGCACTTCTCACCATGCCTGACACATAGTAGGTGCCCTCTGAGTATGTAATTATAATGATAGTTGTTGGAAAACTGTCTGCTCCCGGAGACCTGGTGTGTGTGTGTGTTGGGTGGAGGTACTAGGGAGAATCTTTATTTAATAACTTGTTTTTCCTAATGATAAAATAACAAACTTGGAGACTTTTTAAAAATACAGAAAAATATGAAGAAAAGTGTTAATTATTCATAATTTCACCATTCACTGGTAACCAATATTCATGTTAACATATTTCTTTCCAGGTTCACAAATTTTAAAGTAATATTCTTAATTGTTAAAAATCTGAAGATCTGTTTTTTTCCTTTTTAAAAATAGTTTTAAAAACATCATTTCAGATTGTGCCATATGCAATTTTCATTCTACTTTACTCACTCCCGTGTGACGAGCGTGTTCTCATGTCATTAACATGTTTTCATTGGCACTGTTTTTAGTGTGAAATAGAACATACATGAAGTGTCCATGATGACACAGTTTGACGTGTGAAGACCTGGAGAGCCATGCCCAGGCCGAGGGATAGAACTGTGTCACCCAGGCCCCACATTTGCTCTCTCCCTCCCCCGTGGCTCAGCCCCGTCGGGGCCCTGTCCCACCCAGCTCTGAGCCGACATGTCCTCCATCGTATCCCCGACACAGCCCAGTGCGTGGCACACAGTAGGTGCACAGACATGTGCTCGGTTTGAGGCCGCACCTTGGTATGGTTACCCCACACTTTGATTCAGGAGTCTCTGCTGCTGGCATGTGGGGTGATTGCTGCCCGGACTTCTACCTCCGTTCTTCTATCTATCTTGCTGTTCTAGAACTTTCTGTCACTGTGATCACATAGCATGTGCTCTTTAGTGTCTGGCTTCTTTTAATCTAATGGCTGTGAGATTCGCCCCCATGTTGTTATTCTTTTTTATTGCTGCGTCATTTCCATTACATGAAGATCCCACCACTTTTTTGGTGCATTACACTACTGACAGGCAGTAGGGTTGCTTCCAGCTGGCGGCTGTTACAGACAGTGGCTTCTGTGCGTGCCTCTTCCGTGTTACCGGGTGGACACTGCGTGCGTTCCTCCTGTGGCAGGGCCCGGGGGTAGCAGGTCACCTGGTAGTGCACATCTGTCCAGCTGCAGTTCATCCTGCTCGTTTTCCAAAGTGGTCGGACGTATGGCTCTGACACCAGCCGCCAGGCTGCAGGTTGAAGCCATTCTCCTGACGGGGCAGCCTGTGCCGAGGCTGACGCCCTGCCCGTGTGTCTCCACGCAGGTCAGGAGCGGGTTGTGATTGCCGACGACCTCCCGCACCCCTTCGGCCTGACGCAGTATAGTGATTACATCTACTGGACAGACTGGAACCTGCACAGTATTGAGCGGGCCGACAAGACCAGTGGCCGGAACCGCACCCTCATCCAGGGCCACCTGGACTTCGTGATGGACATCCTGGTGTTCCACTCCTCCCGCCAGGATGGCCTCAATGACTGCATGCACAACAATGGGCAGTGCGGGCAGCTGTGCCTTGCCGTCCCCGGAGGCCACCGCTGCAGCTGTGCCTCACACTACACCTTGGACCCCAGCAGCCGCAACTGCAGCCGTAAGTGCCTCACTTTCCCTCTGCTTCTCACCCCTATGTTAGCTCAGACTGGCTCTGGGGGCTGAGGTGGAAAGGAGCTTCTTACATTGGGTACGTTGGTGCACATGTACTGTTGGGCAGGTTGTGCACTGCACAAGCTGCATAACGTTACCTGGAGCCCCGGGCTGGGTGGAGGACCCGTTGCTTTATCAAGATACAGGGTAGATGGGCCAAGCCCTCAGCTGCCACATTCCATGGGGTAGTCTTTGGATATGAAAGCCAGTCACGGGGGAGAGTGCTCATTTATAGAGGTGGGCGTCGTTCTAGTGCTTTTTATGGCATTCACATAACCCTGAAGCCTGTAGGGCAGGAAGTGTCACTGTCCGCATTTCACAGGCAAGGAGCCTGAGGCACAGAGATGCGTAATACCCCACACAAGGTCACACAGCTGGTGAGGTTCGCACTAGGTTTGAATCCAGGCAGGCTGGCTGCAGAGTCCCTCCTCTTGACCCCTTGCCATCTGGCCTCATGTTCACTCGTGTAACCCTCACATTGACCCTCTGGATTAGGTACGCCTTTTCAGAAAGCTCTCATGTCAATGATTAAAAAAATGTGAGGTTCAGAGAGCCTGAGAGCCACTTTCCCACGGGCCACAGGAAAAACAGGTGTGTCGTGTTGGCAGGCTTTTCTCCTGTGATGTCAGCAGAGCACCGGTTATAATTCAGCCCCTGCAGCATGTGACAGTTTATGAAGCTCTTTGTCATCTAGGGTCTCGTCTGAGGCTCACACAGCCCTGGGCCTTAGGAGGGCTGGTCTTTTTTGTGCTGGTCATGTGGACGAGGTACCAGAGCTCCAAAGGGTTAAGGGTGAGGTTGTGAGTTCAGGGGCATGTTTGAGACCCCAGGCTGGCGGCCACAGCCTGGGGGTCCCCACTCCTGTGCTCCCTTTGTCCTGTTGTCTCTGCTCCCTGGGGACCGTAACCTTGAAGGGTCAAGCAGTTGTGCAGGTGATCCATGGCCTGGAGGGGACGCCTGTGACTCCGTCCCTGCTCCTGTGGCGAGCAGACCTGGGGTGAGACTTGCATTCACACTGCCCACCTGTAACTTCCTGACCGTGGCTGCGACCAGTGGCCTCCTACATATTCTGAGTGACGTAGTTTCTGCACCGAGGCAGCTTTGTTCACTGACACCCCTGAGGAGTGTCCCCGCCTAGTGTCGCTCCTCAGTCCATTTGGTTCTCAGCACTTCCCTTACACGCAGAGGAGGCAGCAAATTGCACACCATCCATCCGAGCACGACGTCCTTGCGGGTGGGAGTATGAGGCGCGCTGCCACGGTCTTCCGTCCATCTTAAGTCTCGGTAACTTAAAGGTGAATTGATACCTATTTTTTAAATAACACTTGCAGTCGGAAAATACTGAAACAACGGAGACACGTAACGTGGAGAGTAAACTTCCCCATTGTCGACCCCCAAGAAATAGCTTTATGTCCCGCCTGCCTTTTCTCCATGTCCATCTGGTGGGTGCGTCTACTCATCTACTCTACAATAAAGCGGAGTGCCGACGCCCCCTCCCTGCCCCCGCCGTGCCCTCCAGCTCCCAGGTACTGACGTGCCGCCCCCCCATCTGTTTGCCTCACCCTAGCGCCCAGCACCTTCTTGCTGTTCAGCCAGAAAAGTGCCATCAGCCGGATGATCCCGGATGACCAGCACAGCCCGGACCTCATCCTGCCCCTGCACGGACTGAGGAACGTCAAGGCCATCGATTACGACCCACTGGACAAGTTCATCTACTGGGCGGACGGGCGCCAGAACATCAAGCGAGCCAAGGACGATGGGACCCAGGCAAGTGGAGCTGTTGCGGGGCGTGGGGGGCGCTTCTGCGCGGAGCTTGCCGTGGTGGTCTCCAGGCTCTGCCCCCTTTCCCTTAGCGGAGGGGGTGCCCACAGAGCACAGTTTTCGGTAAGCGATGATTTGGGCTCTGATAAGTCATTGCCGGGTATACACCTGAGCAGTGTGACACCCTTTGATTCTATGTAGAAACTGGATTTTATAATTTTTGAAGTGGTTGGCACAGGGTCGGGGGGATCAAACCCCATGGGATTGTTTTTCTTTCCACAGTGGCTTTGTGCAGGGTAGTTGATATTTCTTAATTTGGATTTGTTCTTACTTCATAGGAATTGTATAGTCCGTTCTGCTATAATGCCATCTATGTGTTCTAAAAATCACTACACTCACGCAAAATCACGCAGCACAAATCACAGGGCTTATAGGGGGAGGGAGCTGGGGCACAACACTCAAAACCCTGTCACCAACATACTGAAAAAAAGGAACTGATAACACAGGAGCGTCTTGTGCACGTTAAATGGCTCAGGGCATCAAAGCTACAGTGGAGATGGGGCTTCATCTTGAAGACACCAGAAGTTGGCCACAAGGTTGTAGCCTGTGGGCTTTGGTGAACCGGTGGGATGAGGACTGTCTCAGGGGCGGAAAGTGACCACCCCAGTGTGGAGGTGGGGCTCACAGGGAGGCGGATGGTGTTGGGGTGTGCGCTTGTGTTCCTAGTTGGCTCCATGCTGGTGCTTTCAGCTGGTGCTTCTCACAGATGAAATGTACAGGAGCAAATGTGAAATCTCTGTTCTGTGCGGTCGTCCCGGGTCCATCCCTGCACTGGAAGACATTGGCATTTTCAAAATGCACGTTCTAGCTTTTCCATGTTAGGTTTGTGACCGATTCCAAGAAGGACATTCTCACTGCAGCCTCGGGGTACACCTGGCATCTCCACGTGGCAGGGAGGTGACAGGCATTCCTCCCATCGTTGTGGGGTCGAGCACATGCTTGGCTTGTCCTGCCAGTTTCCAAAGACTCCTTTTACAAGAGCTACAGAGCCAGACACTCTCTTTTCTCAATCCAGGGGTCAATGTAGGGGCTTACGTCATCATGGTGAAATCTTGATACTGTTATGACAGTGATGCAGAGAAATGCTCGTTGGTGGAGATTTTCAGATGATTTTCACATCTGTCAAGTAGATTTTGCCGTTGCCTCCCTTGAACTGGATGCTAGTGCTGTCTGGATGGGCTAGAACCCCCTTTCAACAAAATACTTCATCTGGCAGGCAACGATGTGACGTCAACAGGTCACCCTTTGAGGTGTGTGTCCTGAATGGATGGTGAAGCCCCAGCTGTGCCTGGGCAGCTGTGACCACCGTCTCTGTGTGTGCAGAACCTATTGGAAATGGTGGAAATGGATTTCTTTCATCCTGCTCAGTGCAGGTGACAGTCACTGTGAGTCCTTTCCAGAATGAGGAAGTGTTAATTGGCGGACTATGATTTCCCTGCTGAGAACAATACAGGGTGCAAATTGCCTTAGAGTCTCATCCGGGGTTCTTTCATGGTATCTGAGCAAAAGCATTCTTTCATAATACCTGGGTAAAAGTGGGAAAGCCTTGGAAGAAAAAGCCGTTTAGGAGCAGCTTCTGGGTTTCCATTTAATTTGGAAACACGGTTAGCCTCCTGCGTCTCTGGCTAAGCTTCAGATGCTTTTGAGGGGGCGGGCACCGCATCCAACCCCTAAGGATGATGTTTTAAATTATTATCTACTTGGCTCAGTGTTCTTTCCTATTTTAATGTTTTATTGTGATCAGCAGGCATCACATAACATTTACCATTTTAACCTTTTTTAAGTGTGTGGCTCAGTGGCATTAAGTCCCTTCATGTTGTCGTATGGCTGTCACCACCATCCATCCCCAGAACTTTTCATCCTCTCAAACTGAATCTCTGTGTCCGTGACACACTAATTCTCCATTCCCCTCCCGCAGCCCCTGGCATGCTCCATCCGGACGACTTTCTGTCTCTGTGAATTTGGCTACTCTAAGTACCTTCATATGAGTGGAATCATGCTCTTACAAAGTCATAGTCTTTCTGTTTCTGGCTTATGTCACGACGCCAAGTGTCCTCAGAGTTCATCCACGTTGTAACATGTGTCAGAATTTCCTCCTTCCTCATGGCTGCGGAGTGCTCCATTGGGTGGGAGACCATGTTTTGCTTACTTGTTCATTTGCTTATGTGTTCACCTGTCCGTGACACCTCGGTCCTGTCTCCGTGGGGCACACAGTGCTGCCATGAACTTCATGAAGTGGCTGAGGACGGGGGTGGAGGGGGTCGGGGGAGGGTGTTGATTGTGGTGTTGAATGGGATTCTAGTTACAAATTTTGCATGAGCCTAAATATTATCATTTACGCTGAAATTGGGGTTCAGGTTTTATAAAACTGGCCCGCTGGTAAAGTTGGTCTCCTGGGGAGGGCTGTGTGGTTCTCAGCTGGCTGCTCTGATGCCAGCCGGGTGTCCCAAAGGCTGCTTTTGGGCGTGGCTTCCACAGGACCCTCGCTTGGCCTGTACCCTCACTGGGCCTTGTACCCCTGGCCTCTCCCATAGATTTAAGGGTCCTAATAAAAAGCACAAGTCTAAGAAAACGAGCAAGAAGAGACGAGATGTCTTGAGAAGGGGCCTGTGATCCCGGGTTGACTGTTCAACTGTCAGGCGGTCCTCTTATGCGTGCAGAACAGGACCCAGAGAACGTGAGAGCCGCCGGTGTGCGAGGCTGACAGCCGGGCCCGTGGGTTCTCTGACGGGTGGGCCTGACATCCGAGTGGACAGCACGGAGCTCTTCCTGAGGCTGCTGTAGGAATCCGTGTTTCACTGGCAAGTGGGCCTGTGGATTGCATGTGTCAATTGCGCCCATTTGACAGGTTGGAATTTTGACTTTTGGCCTGAACGGAGGCCTTGCCCTCCCCACCACGCCGTCAGCTGGTGCTCGTTTCTCACTGTTTTACAGCCTTTCGTTCTGACCTCCCTGAGCCAAAACCAAAACCCAGACAGGCAGCCGCATGATCTCAGCATCGACATCTACAGCCGGACGCTGTTCTGGACGTGCGAGGCCACCAACACCATCAATGTCCACCGGCTGAACGGGGACGCCATGGGCGTGGTGCTCCGCGGGGACCGTGACAAGCCGAGGGCCATTGTCGTCAATGCTGAGCGAGGGTGCGAGGCCGGAGGGGCAGGCGGGCACTGAGGGGTGGGGGCTGCATCCCGCTGGGGCGCGCCAGGAGGCCCCTTGGTGAACGTCAGCCTCTGGAGCTAGGAGGGGCTTTCCGCTCCCAACATTCTGATCGACCAGGAGGCTCCCGGGTCCCCGCCGTAGCAGCCAGAGCTGGACGTGGAAACTCATTCACGGATGGTCCCTCGAGGCTGGCCTTCATGGACGCAGGGACTTCTTGGCAGCTGTGGAGGGGCAGGTGGCTTGAGTACTAGTCCCTAGGGCGGTTGCAACAAATGACCACAAATGGGGGGCTTAAAACACCAGATGTTTAGTCTCTCTCTGCCAGAGACCAGAAGTCCCAAGTCAAGTGTGGGCAGGGCCGTGCTCCCTCCAGACGCTCCAGGGAGGCTCCTTCCTGCCTCTCAGCCTCTGGGGGCTCCAGGGAGGCTCCTTGCTGCCTCTCTCAGCCTCTGGGGGCCCCCAGCATTCTTTGACTCCTGGCCGCACCCCTCCACCACTTACCACAGCGACGTTCTGTGTCTGTGGCCTCCTCTCTTTTGAAGACACTTTCATTGGATTTAGCGCTCACCCTAACCCAGTATGGCCTCATCTTGATGCTTAATTCCATCTGTTACATCCCTATTTTCATATGAGGTCACCTTCTGAGGTTCTGAGTGGACATGGATTTTGGGGGTACACCATTCAACCCAGTACAGGGAGTGACCTTTTCAGACTTGGGGACCAGCCCTGATGGGCCGGGGCCACATGACTGGTAGCCTTGCCAAGGCCCGCTGGATGCCCGCGGGCCAGGGGCTGGGCTGTGTGGCGCTGAGCATGCTGGATCCTGGCTGAGGAGACGGCAGAGCACAGCGTCTGTCCCTCACCTGCCCTCCACAACCCCCCACAGGTACCTGTACTTCACCAACATGCAGGACCGAGCGGCCAAGATCGAGCGCACGGCCCTGGACGGCACCGAGCGTGAGGTCCTCTTCACCACGGGCCTCATCCGCCCCGTGGCCCTCGTGGTGGACAACAGGCTGGGCAAGCTCTTCTGGGTGGACGCAGACCTGAAGCGCATCGAAAGCTGCGACCTGTCAGGTTTGTGCCCCGGGCATCCCCCAGGATTGGGTCCCTGGGCAGTTACAGGTCTGGCCTCCCCGGGATGCCCGGGCTTCCGTGTCATCAGTAGCAGTGGCCACGCTTGTCAAGGACCTCCTGGGGGCGAGCACTGTGCTGGGGCTTCCTGTGCCCCTCATGCAGTCCTGCCCAGAGTTCCAGGATGTAGGCCCCTAATGATACCTGCGGACCAGACGCAGAGATGAGGCTCAGAGAGGGTGAGCGAGCTGCCTGGGGTCCACAGCATGGGGTAGAGCAGAGTCCGATCCCAGCCTCTGCCCCTGTGTTCAAGTTCACAGGTGGGCCGCTTTAGACCAGGAGGCCCCTGGGCTGGACAGGAGTGAGAGTCGGTGCCTCGGGGGGCTTTTCTTCCATAAGATGCGTGGGATGGGAGAAGGGTGGGCACTGTGCTTACCAGAACCAGTGACTGGGCTCCATTGTTTTGGCCCAAGTGGGAGCACGGCTGTCCAAGGGCTGGTCTCGGATCGGCCTGATTCCTGGGAATCCGCCCCAGGTTCCCCGGCAACCCTCCGTTCTCCTGAGCCAAACGTGGGGGGCACGTGTCCCACTTGCAGGGGCCAACCGCCTGACCCTGGAGGACGCCAACATCGTGCAGCCCGTGGGCCTGACCGTGCTGGGCAAACACCTCTACTGGGTTGACCGCCAGCAGCAGATGATCGAGCGTGTGGAGACGACCACTGGGGACAAGCGGACGCGCGTCCAGGGCCGTGTCGCTCACCTGACCGGCATCCACGCCGTGGAGGATGTCAGCCTGGAGGAGTTCTGTATGTGGGGGGGTGGGCAGCAGCGTATGTGTGCGTGTGGGGGGTCCTCAAGGGGAGGGTGGTCACGTGCTCACAGCACAGCAACCCCTGAACCGGCCCCCTTAGGGACAGAGAGGAGCGTGCTAGCCTGAGGCCCCGTTTTCCTTCTGGCTGTCCTCTGGACACCACCCTCAGCTCCTGGACGCACCTCAGGTCCTCACCTCGTGCTCCCCTCCCTCTCAGAGACAGATCCGAATCTCTGACTTCCTCGTCTACGACCACCTGGGGACCTGCTCTGCTTTTCAAGGGCCTGTAATTAGATTTGCCCATCTTTAGACTATTCTCCCTTTTGGTGAACTCTAGTCAACTGACTAATAATCTTAATGACATCTGCGAAACCATGGACATGATAGCCCATCACATCCCCTGCACTGGGGGTTAGGGTGGGCAACTGGGGGGCGTTTAGGATTCTGCCTACCACAGCCTGGTTGTTCTCAAGGGCCTGGGAGAGAGGAACCTCTACCCCTGGGACCTCTTGTTCTCCACCCCCTCCCTCCATGGCTGTAGTGTGTGTAAGGGTCTACCTGTCTCCTCGCTCTTTATTCAGTAAATACACCTGGGCCACCAGCGGGGTGGACAGGGCTGTTCCCTGTCCTGTGACGCCTGCCGTCTGGCCACTTTCATGGTGCCCTTCACGGCCCTGGGGGATGTCCCACTCGCTAGCCTCTCCCTGCCCCTCGCCCCACCACTGGCCGTGTGTCTGTTCCCAGAGCTCATCTGTCTGATCACCTTTCCTTCCTTCTCCGGCTCAGTAACTCCTACTCATTTTTCGGCTGTCACTGGGCTCAGGTGTCCTTCTCTCAGTGGATGAGCTTCTACCCGTGGGTCTCCATTGGCTGTGCTGTGTTGTGACTCCTTCCTCCCAGGCCCTGGGCTCACTGTATTATTACATGATGTGCATTTCACAACAATTCTACTTTATAGTTGAGGACGGTAGGGCTCAGAGAGGGTCTTACCTTTTCCCTGTCAGCTGGCACTTGGATGTGAGGCCAGCGGCCATGTTTTAGCCCCTGGCCTGTGTGCTGCTTTCCTCCGGTGGGCTGTGCAAATTGGCAACCACATTCATTAGAATCATGTGTCAGGTACAAACACATGGGTCTGAGTGAGGTTGTTGGGCTCCCTGCTCAGAGCGGGGCCTGACCACTGACGCAGTGAATTGGTCACTTTGTGTTGACTACTTGGTGGCCAGTTTCTACTCTTGTGGGTTTTTGACTGGGTCCTGGATAAGTGAAGTTGTTAGGTAAACAGTTTCCAGATAACTGAGGCACTTGTGGATATGGGTTAGAATGACTGTGTTTGCCTGGTCCCTTACACCGTCCCCAGCTAAGTCATGGGTTACTGGGTGTCACGGCCTTCAGAATGGCTGCAGGTGGTCAGGACGATGGTGAGTGTTGAGCCCATGAATGTCCAGACCTGTTGGTGTTGGCAGAAATCCAGGTGCACTGACTGGCAGCTCCTTGGACCTGAGGGGACGAGAGGGTCAGGAAGAGTACATTGTGCAGAGATGGGGGTGGAAATTGGGGACATCCTGTGAGCACTGATACGCAGTGTCGAAGGTGGCATGGAGCGGCTCCTCGTTTTGAGTGAGGGCAGGAAATCCCGTGTTTGTTTCGGACGTGAGTCACCCAGCCTGCTTCCCTAGAAGATCCCACAGCTAAACTCCAAACCAGGTAGCACGATGCAGCCCGTGGGCCACAGCTAGATTTTGTGAATGAAGTTTTCATTGGAGCACAGCCACACGCACTGGTTTATGTGTCCTTTGTACCGGCGGCTTTGCCATCACAGCTGGCAGGCTTGAGGAGTTGTGACAGACGGTCTGGCCCATAAAGCCAAAATTATGAACTTGTTTACAGAAAAAGTTGGCTGACCCCTGCTCTAAAGCATGGCGTCTGCCATTTTAAGGACACCTAATCCTCGAGGTTGAGGAGGGACAACTGTGATTTTTTTGGTGGGGGTGGGGAGCTGAGTGCTGTCTGTCTTTTCTCTCACTTGAGGGAGGTCAGCCACCCTCCCAGGCTCCCTCCTGTCACTTGGGTTGGACGCATTGTTGGTTACATAGAAATCGGTGAGCTCCCCAGGGTTCCCTAGCCTGCTGTTTTCACTCCCCTGTGTATTAGTTTCCTGCAGCCCCTGGAACAAGTCACCACAAACTGGGTGACTTAAAGCAACAGAGATGTATTCTCCCTCAGTTCTGGATGTGAGACGTCTGAAGTCAAGTTGTCTGCAGGGCTGCGCTCCCGCTGGAGGCTCTGGGAGGGGTGGTTCTTGCCCCTTCTGCTTTCTGTGGTTGCAGGCATTCCTTATGCTGCATTTCTCCAATCTCTGCCTCTGTCATCACATGGCCTTCTGCCCTGTGTCTTCTATAAGGACACTTGTCACTGGATTGAGGACCCATTCAGATAATCCAGAATGACCTCAGCTCCAGATCCCTAACTGGATTACATCTGGAAAGACCTTTTTCCCAAATAAGGTCATACTCACAGATTCCAGTCTTTCGGATGTGGACATATCCTACTCAGCCTGCTATGCTACAGGAGACAGACAGGCGGCAGTATGGAGTAACCATGTGGGCTCAGTGGCACCTGGGCAAGTTCTGTAACTGCTTTTGGCCTCTGTTTCCTCATCTGCAAAATGCAGTGTCACTAGAAACAGACTCCGTAGGCTGCCCTGGGAATCAAGTAGGAGCCTGGCCTACAGGAGTGCCAGTTCTTGTGAGTGCTGGCCTGGCCCACATCCCCGCCACCCTCGGGGTTGGTCCTGCGGTGGGAGTGGGAGGCGGAGCCTGACCTCCGCCTCTTTTTGTCTCTGCAGCAGCCCACCCATGTGCCCGGGACAACGGCGGCTGCTCCCACATCTGCATTGCCAAGGGTGACGGGACGCCACGATGCTCCTGCCCAGTACACCTCGTGCTCCTGCAGAACCTGCTGACCTGTGGTGGTAGGTGTGACCTCAGTGCTTTCTGTTGGGAACGTGGACAGGGACTTGATTTCTCTGCCTGGCATCCTTTTAAAATCACGGTCCCTATGGCATTCAATTTCCAAAGCAGACTGTCTCTTCATTTGCCATCCTTTTTTTTCCCCCCCCTTCTGCCTCCCCCCACACCCCACTCCGGGTCAAGCTGTTGTTTCTCAGTCTAGTTGTGTAGGGCACAGCTCCCTGACCCATGCTGGTATTATGAGCCTTGCACTCCTACTGGCTGAGGCCGTCGGTCACCAGTCGTCGGTCGGCCACTCACAGCAGCTCACGGCAGCTCTCGCTGGTTGCTGGCTGCTCACGATGGCTACCGGCCTCTCACGATGGCTGCCGGACGCTCACACTGGCCGCCGGCCACTCACTCTGGCCACCGGCCGCTCATGGCAGCACACGGTAGCCTCCAGCTGCTCACAGCAGCCCAGTGCCAGGGAGAGCTGTTGTTCACAATCTTAGTTGTAGAGGGCGCAGCTCACTGGCCTATGTGGGAATTGAACCAGTGACCTCAGCGTTAGGAGCACGGTGCTCCAACCACCTGAGCCACTGGGCAGGCCCCTGGTCCTCTTTTCCTGCAGCTTTGTGGGGAGTAGACAAGAATCAGACAGACCTGGGTCAAATCCCAGCTCAACCACTTCCAAGCTGAGTGACCCCAGGCTGATCAATTGAGCCTCCTGTGAGGGAGGGAGGGAGGGAATTGAGTAAAAGCACTCTGAATGGTCCCTGATATATGGCACATGGGAATGCCAGTTGCTATTAGTTGTGGGGATAGAAGCAGTAACAAAAAGTGACAACTGTTACTGTCACCATGATGAAGCCCAGCTCCCAGAGCTTCATCTCTACTGCCCCCAGCGCCCCTAGGTGACCTTGGGTCCTCTCATCTCTCCTTCTCCTCCGTGAGCTCCTGGGAATCAGGCTTCACCCTGTCCTAACCCCCCTCATACCCTCACTGTGTCCCCCACACAGCAGATGGTCTCACAATACATGGGGCCTGTTCTTCTCTGGAGCTTGTTGTGCCCTGGTAGAAACTGGTCATTGGTAGCTCGGGGAGTGGGACCACAGGGCCTGTCCTTCTGGAGTTTTCTCCTGCCCTGCCTCACACTGCAAACACCAGAGAACTAGGCCAAGAGCAGAGGGGACATTTTGTGACTGCCCCCTGGTGGGAGCCACCTTGACTCTCCTGAGCTTCCTTGTGGCTTGTCTCCAACTTGCAGTTCCGGACGCACGAGGCTTTATGGCCTGAGAGTGGCTGTGCAGCTCCCACAAATGGCCACGCTGCCCTGGCGAAGAACCCTCTGTGGAGAGAGCTATGCAAAGCGCTCGGCTGTCCCCAGGACCCAGCTATGTGCCTCCACACAGAGGACGTGCTTCTCTGTCCATTGTCCCCTCCTTCTCCCTCCTCCCCGGGCTGTAGCCCTCCAGATTTGAGGAAGCCCAGACCCCTACTCGCGGCCCATAAGACGTGTGTTTACTGTCTACCTGTCTTTATTCTTCCATGGCCACCTCTCTGGGGAGATCACAGAAGGCTAAGGGGCCACAGGTTCTCGGGAAGTGACATGGACCCTTGTGAAATGGTGGGAGCCAGACGGGCAAGGAACAACCATGTGGCCTCAGTGTTCTCAGCATTGCCACTGCCAATGCTGTTTGAGCCCCTCCTGAGCCAGGCACAGCCCCCACATGCAAACGTGCACACACGCACACACACGTGTGTGCTCTTACCCGACTACCTCGGTTACTTCTTGTGATGGAGCCTGTGAAGTAGGGTGGCTGTTTCTGTTTTAGAGATGGGAAAATGGAGGCTCTAGGAGCTTGGGGGTGGGTCCGTCAGGTTACACAGCGGCAGAGGGGAGCCTGGGCACAACCCCAGGTCTGTCCAATCCCCCCCACCCTCATCCCACCCTCACCCTCCAGCCACGGCTGCCGGCCCTGCAGAAATCAGAGCTTGACCCCACAAGGGGGTCATGGACCCTTTTTTTTCCTGGATAGGGGGTCAGTCAAAACAATAGGCACAGGGTCTTTGGGAGCTGAAGTGGGGCGGGGACCCCTGTCCACATATATGTTGCCGTGGCCAGCCTCTGCGTGTGTCCTTTGTTGGTGGCTCAGCATGCAGACATCGTCCCTGGCTCCCTTTGGATGTCATGGGCACCCAGGCTTCTACTGGCCCTGGTGTGTCCTTTGTGGCCGTGCTCAGTGGGGACAGCCAGGCTTCTTTTTGTGTTTGCTCACATTCCCTTCCCCACACATATCCCGTTCAGCTTGGTGTGAACCTGGCAGTTACACAGGTTCCAAATGTCAAGGCTTAGGTGCATTGTTGCTGCGGGAAACCAATACTTTTTTCCTTAATCAGGTTTCCAGAGCATTGAGGACTGTTGTTAAACTTTGAAATGAAGTTCTGGCCTATTTCCCGGCCTCAGTTTTCTGTGATTTCCCACACAAAGGAGGGGAGGGATGGTGATGGGACCCCCCCCCCCGGAAATGGGCAGACTGAAGCCATGGGGCTCTCTCGCTTCTCTCTGCTGGTGCCCCCGCCTCTGTGCCCATCTACATGCCAGACTCCAGAAAAATGCCACTCACTGAGCACTACTGCCCTTGGCCTGTGCTGAGGAAGTTGGCTCTGAGGGGTGGACTGACCCACCGTGGTCACCTGGTAGGAGGTGGCGCCAGGTCTGCTGTCCTCTGCTCTCGGAACTCAGTACCCACACACGACTCCCTCCACCTGGGAGCCTTGCCTCCCCTTCCTCACCCACTTTGCACCCGCTATGGTATCCTCACCCTCCTGCCTTTTCTTAGCCCACTCTTTCGTAAGGTGCCCAGATCCTCTGCCAGCCCCCTCTGTGCCCATGGGCATGCTGGCCACCTGCAGAATTCCAGCTCACTGCTCCAGCCGCCCAGCCCTGTTACAGATGTGGGTGCTGACCACCTGCTTGCTGACCCACTGGGTGCAGTGGACACTCAGGCGTGGCCGGGCCACCATGCACACACTCGATGCACTGGACTGACAGCCGGGCCTGGGGCTGGAGGCGGCAAAGGCAGGCTCCAGCAGAAGGGACAGACAGGACCCCTAGCAGAAGAGGTCTGCCCCTGCTTCCCAGCGGTCACAGCTGAGTTCCCAGCCTGGAGCGTTTCCCGCTGTATGCGGTGTAGTGCCTGCTACTTAAAGTTCACGGTCCCAATTAGCCTCTTTTCCCTCCACAGTGAAAAAACAGCAAAAGTCACGTCTTCTTTCAGCAAACGTTTATTACTCCCACCTTCATCTTACGCCAGGGCAGCGTCAGCTGACAGGACACACTAGACGATGCAGCACCAGACGCGCATCGCCGGGATTTCTTTGCGTGGGGCGGGGCTGCCAGTGATGGTGTTTCTGTCTTCCCCAGAGCCTCCCACCTGCTCCCCGGACCAGTTCGCCTGTGCCACGGGGGAGATCGACTGCATCCCCGGGGCTTGGCGCTGCGACGGCTTCCCCGAGTGTGACGACCAGAGCGACGAGGAGGGCTGTCCTGTGTGCTCGGCCGCCCAGTTCCCCTGCGCGCGTGGCCAGTGTGTGGACCTGCGACTGCGCTGCGATGGCGAGGCCGACTGCCAGGACCGCTCAGACGAGGCCGATTGCGATGGTGAGGCACCCTCTTCCCTTCCCCTGCCCCGCCCACAAGGTCCCGCCCACAAGGCCCCGCCCACAAGGCCCGCCCACACGGGCCCCGCCCACACAGGCCCCGTCCCTGATTGCCCCTCCCTAGAGCAGTGCAGTTCCCATGAAGCCACTTGTTCTGCCCTCCAGAGTGCCCAGCTGGGGCTCTGTCTGCCCGCACCGGGTAGGGTCTCTGTGAAACCTTTCCCCAGAGCGGAATCACCAGGTCCTCCTCAGCTTGGGAGGAAAATAAGTTAGTTTCAGGCCAATGAGGAAAACCCTGCCATTTGCCCCCATCCGGTTCTGCCAAGCACTTTGGCTTGAAGGCAGACTGTAAGAGTCAGTCTTGCCTTCTCTCATTTGGTCAAGAGTTTTACAGAAATCCAAGGCAAATCCAGTAGTTGGCTGGATTTCCATGGCTTACACCTTGGTAAATCCCCATCCCAAAAGACAGTGCTGTCATCCACCCAGCAGTCTGTGGGATAACCCCTGGGTGGTCGCTAGCAACCCATTAAACCAGGAGTTAACAAAGACTCGTGCCAGATCCACTCTGACCAGCAGGATCTTCCTTTAGACCTCGACAGTGATACATCTACCTCTGTGACCCCTCTGAGTTTTCCTTTTATAAATGGCCTACTCAGTTGGTTCCTAACCACATGTTGTCAGCACCACGGCCCCACGACTGCCACTTAGCTGTCAATGGGTCATTCTTACTGCCTCCCCCATAGCCACCAGGTCCTGTTTTAGGTAACCCACCATCCCCATTCATGATGAGCAGCCTTTCTGTGGACGATGAAGGCTTGGGGGCCGTTTCCCTAGATGTTTCTATAAAGCCACAGTTGTTAAGTCTTTTCAGCTGATAAACACTTTGAGAATTTGATGGAGGCTTTAGACCAGAGGTTGGGAAACTGGCCTGAGGGCAAAATCCAGACCAGCACTTTTTTGGTAAATAAAGTTTGATTGGGATGCAGCCAGGCTCATTCGTTTCCTTATTGTCTGTGGCTGGGCTTGGTGCAGTTACGATAGAGACCTATGGTCCTCGATGCCCAAATACCTACTATCTGGCCCTTTACAGAAATACTTGCTGAGTGCTGCTACAGCCCCTGCCCCGGCACCGTGTTGTGGCCTCCATCTCAGAGGATGGCAGGAGCCACGAGTAGGAACTGTCCCCTGCCTCCTCCCACTGCTGACAGAGCCGAGAGCAGGCCCCTAGTGCAGGCTCTGGGCTCCACCCTCTGTTTTGAGAGCTTCCTTCCCTGCTCGGTTAACAGCAAATGGTCCCACCCACCCTGAGGACAGGGTCCCTTGTCTCCAGTTCTCAGAGCGGGGCATCTGGGGTAGGACAGGTGGGGAGCTGAGACAGCAAGTGTGCTTGACGGCTGAGGCCCCAGGCAGCTGCCTTCCTGGTGGGGCTGTAGCTTCTTCGAGGACAGTGTCTGGGAGCAGGAAGGGAGGCGGCCGCAGCAGTCAGTACCCAGCGTTTTGCTTCCTCCCACCCCCAAAGGCTGTGAGCTGCATTGGTCACTTGCGTGGGATGCTTTTACCGTCATAGTGGCTCTGCTGAGACGTCACCTGTCCCCTGCCCCACACACTCTAGGGAGCCAAGGCTCCTTGTGGGCCGTGCTCTAGTTGGCTCTCACCTGCCCTGTGATCTGGGAGAGCCTTGGTTAGTCCTGGTGCCGTGTGGGAGGAGTCTGGTCAGTACCTCCCGGTGGGTTGTTAAGGTGTCTTCCCTGCCAGTCCTGAGCCCGGCCCTGAGGAGGCCTTGGAACAGGGGTCAGCAAGGGGAAGGGGAAGAATGGGTTTGCCATGACCTGTCTCCAACCCCAGTCCTGGAATGGGTCCCCTTTGTCCACTCTGAATTTGGAGCCCAGACCTTTGTTGTTGGGTCCCGGGTGGCGGGGCAGGGAGCCACGCAAGCCTGCCAGCTTCTCTGAATGAAAGACCCGCTTCTTACAGCCGTCTGCCTGCCCAACCAGTTCCGGTGTGCCAGTGGCCAGTGCGTCCTCATCAAGCAGCAGTGCGATTCCTTCCCCGACTGTATCGATGGTTCTGATGAGCTCATGTGCGGTGAGCCGGATTCCCAGAGGGTGGGGGTGGGAGGTCTCCCTCCAGTGCTGGGGTTTTGCCCAGGAGTGTGGGGTCTAGAGGAAGGAAACATACTGGGGGCCGTGTTTAAGGGGGCTAGGAGGTTGGGAGTACTTGGCCTTCGGGGGGAGGCAGGGAAGCCTTCCTGGAGGTGGAGGCAGCTGGGAGGCTGAGCTGGGAGAGGAGGGGGAGACTCTGAGCTCTGAGGCATTTCAGCTGGGACAGAGGCACAGAGGCACAGAGGCAGGCCCCCTTGATTATGCCAGGCCAGGCCTGAGTGGGACGCATCATTCTGCTGCCCAGGACCTCACTCAGCAACATCTGTCAGGCAGTAAGATCGCCCCCGGATGACAGGGCTGTGTCCAAGTTGAATCTAGAGCCCGCATTCCAGTTCCCATCCTGTCGGAATCAAAGATTGCCTATCAAGGGCTGGTGGCTTTGATAGTGGACCATGTTCAAGGAGCACCCCCACCTGGCAGTGCCACACACGGGGTGCCCAGAGGTTCCCCTGAGCTGGCTCCTGGCTTTATGGGTTGGGCTGAGCCCCACGAGTCCAGGCCCTGTCACACTCTGCCCCTCACAGTGCCCCCACTCAGGATTTCTGTGGAACTTAGTGAGCCCTGCTGGTGAAGGCCCTGGGCCCGTGGTCTGCCTGTTCGCCCAGCCCCTGTGCATGGCTGAAGTCCACTGCTACGTAGGCTGGGAGACACCAGGCTCCATCCACCTGTCCCCACATCTGCAGCCTGCTGGTCAGCAAATCATAACCAGCTCCAAGGGCGTCCTGGCCACGCTCATGACTCACGGAAGCATCTGGTATATACACTTCTAGCCACCACCGAGAGCCCCTGGACAAGGGGATGACAGGGGAGTCACCCCTGAGGGGCCGTTGGGACGTAGGTAGAGCTTAGCCAGACAGAGCAGAAGGAGGGCACTCCGGACAGGCCAAGGGGGCAGCGGGTCAGAGGTACTGAGGTCAGCATGGCTCCCCAGCACCCCATAGCCCCCCTTCTTTATTCCCTACACCCGTGGGTGCTGGGCCTGGGCAGAACCAGCCCCTGCAGGGTACATGGTGGCTCCCCACAGGCGCCTGTTCTTTTGTGGTTAACGATGACCACCTATCCTCTGTCCCCTGGCAGAAATCTCCAAGCCGTCCTCGGATGATGCCCCAGCCCACAGCAGTGCCATCGGGCCTGTCATTGGCATCATCCTCTCGCTCTTCGTCATGGGCGGGGTCTACTTTGTTTGCCAGCGTGTGGTGTGTCAGCGCTACACAGGGGCCAACGGGCCCTTCCCACATGAGTACGTCAGTGGGACCCCCCACGTGCCCCTCAATTTCATAGCCCCAGGCGCCTCACAGCATGGTCCCTTCACAGGTAAGGAGCCTGAGAGGTGTGTGCAAGGGCCCTGGGCAGAGATGGGGAGAGTAGTCTGGACAGGATGTGGGATGAGTAGATCAGGAGTGCCGCTACCATGGCCCTTGCTGTGCACATGGCAGACATTACTAATCGATCACAGCACTCAGGCTCTACTGTGGCACCTGTCCTTGGTATCAGCGTCCTTCTCAACACAGAGGCCTGCACAGCTATGACCCGCCCTTTGGCCTTGGAAGTGTGGGGACAGCTCTTTGGACTTGACCTTCAATATTCTTGTGGGGTGTGTCTTGAGTCATCCGTGGAGGGCAGCTGGGTTTTCTGTAGCATCAAAGGAGTCGGCATATATAACAAGCAGTTTTGCCCTGAGCACGGTTTGGACTTGGCTGTGCAGTTATAGTGACTCTGTGGTATGGTCCACAGAGCCACAAACCTGAGAGGCCATGTGTATAGATGCCCTGGTCCCACGCCAGGCTGAACCACACTGGTTCACTTCACAGAGAAGGTGGGCTTAGTCAGTGCTGAGCCCAAGAGGTCAGCTCCAGGGCCTGTCCAGCCCTGGGTCCCTCTCTCCTTTCTCAACGCCCTGCCCAGAGCCAGCCTTGTTGGGGCCCTGATTCTTCTTGGGGGGGTGGGGTTGTCAGGGGGTCTCAGCAGCTCCGAGAGGCCCGAGGTGCTGGCTTGGTCACTGTTGCAGCAGCCCCCAAGCAGGGCCGTGTCTGTGCCAGGCGGCTCTGTGCTGAGACCTTGAGTTCCTTCCTACAGGCTCACAGCGGCCCCTACGGGAGGTGCTGTGCGTCTCCCCATTTTACAGCTAAGGCTCACACCTGTGGTGGGCAGAGGACCTGGGGCGGTGGGGAGGTCGGACACACCTCAGACAGGACTTATCCACCTGAACCTGGTCCTGTGGGTGGCTGGAGCTGAGGAGGACCCGCCGTGTCTGTGGGGTGCCCCAGCCTGACCTGCTTGTCCCCCTGGCCTGGCAGGCATCTCATGCGGCAAGTCCATGATGAGCTCCGTGAGCCTGATGGGGGGCCGGGGCGGGGTGCCCCTCTACGACCGGAACCATGTCACTGGAGCCTCGTCCAGCAGCTCGTCCAGCACCAAGGCCACACTGTACCCACCGGTGAGTGGGGTGGGGGGAGGCCTGGCTGGCTGGAGGTCCTCACCACCAGTGGCTGACCAGGGGGCACTCCTTAAAAAATGACCTCAGGATTTCTGGAATTAGCTATCCCTCCTTACAGAATGGTGAGAACGTTGACTTTCCTTTCTCTCCAGACCCTGTCATTTTCCTCTTCAGCGATATTGTTTCCAATTTAGAAAAGGGTACTCCTTATTTATTATGGACAATCTAGAAACAATACAACAATCTATAGAGCAGAAGTCTCACCCATCATCCAGCCTCCCAGGGTGGCTGTTGGGCATTTTAGTGTCCGGGTAGCGGTCTCTGTTCCACACAGGCCCGCCCGCCTATGGCTGCCTCTGTAGGGCACATCTGGGCGGGGTGCTCAGGTGTGCTTGTTGCAAGCTCCCCCTCAGCGTTCTCCCCAGGGACACCCCACTTTCCTACCAAGGCTTGCTTGTTCACAGAAAATAACTGGGTTGTTTTCTGAAGGACAGACACTCTTGAGGGGACTTGTGTGGCTGAAATGCTCCTTGGAGCTTCTGGCAGCCCAGGCAGGGTCGGGCTCACCCTAGCCAAGCCACATGCCAGAGCGAAATGATCATACAGAGGGTGAAACACTGAAGCCCCCAGGGCCCGAGCGCCCTGCAGCATCCCATGTGGGGACTCTCTCTGAGACTAGCTGGGGGACCCCAAATTTCCATCAGCTCCAGGCTAACCGGGGTGAGCTTGATGCAAGGAGGTAGGTGAACCTGTGTATTTATAAACATCGAGGTCTGACTTGACTTGGTTCTACGCTTTTTAATTCTTTAAAACAGTATGCTTTCTTCAGTGAGGACAGCCCCTTGAGCTTTTTGTGGGGTCTCCAGCGAGCCCCACCAGCCAGGGCTGGCTCTCCTGCCCGTCTGAATGTCTCTCATATCTGGGGTGTTGCACCTGACTGTGGCAGGCCCTGGGAGGGGAGGAGGCAGCAGAGGTCATTATCTTGGGTTCGCAGGACAGGAACTCGTCTCCTGGAGGCTCGGGGTCTGACTATATTTAGGGGCAGAGGAAACAAGGAGCCAGAATCCTGGAGTTTAGAATAGTCACCATCGTTCCTCTCGTCCTCCCTATTCTCTGACTCTCCCCTGCTCCACGTAACTAGCCAAAAGCACCAGAATCCCATGTAAGACTGAGCTTGTCCCTAGAAGCAGCCCCCTGGACCCTCCATGCAGGTCCCGGGAGGCTCAGGAAACTGGCTTCTGTGTCTCTAGGCTCTGCTGGGAGCCGGGGGACCTCATCAGGAAGCAAGAGACAACTCTGACCAGCCAACTATTTTTTTTTATATAATTCACATACCATACAGTCCACCCACCTAAACTGTAGGATTCAGTAGTTTTTAGTACATTCACAGATATGTGCAGCCATCGCCATCGTTAATTTTAGAACATTTTCATCACCTAGAAAGAAACCCCACGCAAAGCCAGCTATTTTTAAATTAACATGATTTTGCGTCAGTAATATATGTTCATGGTACAGAATTCACAAGGCACAATACAATATACAGTGAAAAGAGGGACCCCCCACCCCGACCCCGAGCAGGAACCCCCCTGGAGGTTCCCGTTGAGAGTTTCTGTGCGTCTTCCCTGGGTAATGTGTACTTAAGCGAGTATTCAAGAGCATGGACTTTAGTTTTCCAGCAAAGGGAGTAATTGTTTTCCTTTTTCCTTTGAGACCACTGTAGACTTACACGCGGTTGCAAGAAATAATTCAGCGAAGTTCCGTTCACCAGTTTTCTCCAGTGGGAGCATCTCCCGTCCCTACGGTTGTGTCAGTCCGTTCGTGCTGCTCTAACAAAATTATCACAGACCAGGCGGCTTGACAGCAAACTGTTTTTCACAATTCTGGAGGCTGGGAATCCCAAGACCAAGGCACTGGCAGACTGGGTGTCTGGTGAGGGCCCAGTTCTGGGGTCACAGGTGGCCGTCTGGTCCTCTCATGGCAGAAGGGAGCTGTCTGGGGTCTCTTCTTGTGAGGACACTGACCCCATTTGAGAGGGCCCCACCCTCATGACCTACTCACCTCCCAAAAGCGCACCTCTAAATGTCACATTAGTGGGTAGGTTTCAACATAGGAATTTTTGGGGACACTCACATTTAGCAATGACAGTAGTACCATATCATAATCAGGACATGGATACGACATCCTTTGACCTTATTCAGAGCTTGCCAGTTTTACATATGTATTTCGTTTTTTAAGACTTTATCTTTTTAAGAGCTATTTTAGGTTTACAACAAACTTGAGAGGAGGGTACCGAGATCTCGCACATGCCCCCCGCCCCACAGCTGCACAGCCTCCCTCACTGTCACCATCCCCCACCCGAGTGCTACATTTGTTCCAGCCGGCAGCCTGCACTGACCACACAGCGTCAGCCAAAGGCCATAGTGGGCAGTGGGGCTCACTCTTGGTGGTGTCCACTCCGTGGGCTTGGACAGACGTATGACAACTATCTACCATTATAGTCTCGTACAGAGTAGATTCGTAGGTGCTCTTTAAAACCCAAAGGGTGGCATCTGAAGGTAACAAGAGCCCCTCTCTGAGCCTTGCGTTTGGCTGCTGACGAGAAGGCAAGCTGAGCACTTCGGACCGCCCAGCTGACCAGTGCCCTCTCCGGATGCTATGTGAACCTGTCTCCAGAAGGAGGCACTGTCGTCATCCCATTGGCAAACAAGATCGAGAACTGAGTGGTAACTGGCAGCCAGAGGCGGTTCCTGAGAGCCTGGCATCCGGTTGCTCCCAGGCTGTGCTGCACTCCCCCTCTGTGGGGAGGCAGCAGCAAGAATGCCCGGCTGCAGAGGCTGAGTGTCTGTCATCCTGCCCACTCTTGCCAAGTGGCCTTCCCCTGGGGACAGTCCATCCTGCGGCCAGCAGAGGGCCATATCGGCACGACTCCCTCTCAAACACTCTCTCCATGAATCTAACTTAAGGTGCAAATCGTACGGTGGAATAATCTTAATGTGTGTTTCTTGCATTACAAGTGACGTCAAACATCTTTTTGTGTGTGTAATTTACCTTTATAGTTTTATTTTCTCTGAAGGGTCTATGTTATATTGCGTTGTTAGTATTTTTATCCATTTATAAGGTCTCTTTATATATAGATATATTAAGAAAATTAGCCCGTTCCTTGAGACGTGTGTTGAAACTGTTTTTCCTAGATTTTTGTCTTTTGATTTGGATTATGGTGTGTTTGCCATTTATACAATGAAACGATCAATCTTTTCTCTTACGACATCTAGGGGTTTTCGGTTGTGCTCAGACAGGCTTTCCCTCCTTTTATCAGAAGAAAAGAAATTTCTTTCCGTGTTCTTTTTCTTAATGTTCTCAGAGTTTCATGTTTTATATTTCAATCTTTGATTCTCTGGGAATGTAATTAGGTTGTTGGCATCTGACTTTATTTCTGTGCCGCTGGCTCCCAGGTGGTCTCTGTTAGTTACAGTTCACATGGTGTTCTGAACAGAGAAAGTGCAATAGACAGAATTATTAGCGGGGACCGGAATTCTGGACAGTCGGCTAGTGAGAGGTAAAGCGAACTCTTCAAAACACAGGAAAAGCAGATCAGGTGGGAGAGAGCGTCCAAAGAAGCGCCCCCAGGGCCATGGTCCAGTCTCAGAGAGGGTACAGCCTCTGCTCAGCAATTGGCTAAGAAGTCGCTGAGGTGCTACACCAGTGGAACTTGCTAGAAATCTGCCCAGTGCAGTATTGGGAAGACCTTCTCCACAACTCCTTGACTTTAATCTCCCAACACCCTGGGGGAAGTAGCGGTGACAGCAGCAGAGGGAGGGGGTTTGGGCAGAATCCCAGAGCACGCCTTGGAGGACGAAGTGAAGGAAAACCAGCTCCAGTCAAGTTCATGGGCAGATGCCCAAACAGGACCCCACAGGCAGCTGCCAGAGGCCCTTTCCGCTGGGCTTCCCTGCCTGGTTTCTGCTCCCCTCTCTGAATAACCCCTCCCAGTGTCGTGTCCTGCCAACTTTGGGGTCAGATCCTGAGGAATCCCCAGAGTGGCTATTTGGGCCAAGAGGACCCTCCCCAAAATAAGTAGCAGGGACCCATGCCGCACTTCTGGTAGGTGACGCACCAAGTGTTAGGACAGCCTCGGGAAGCAGGTCTTCTTAGCCCCATTTTAGAGATGAAGAAACTAAGGCCCCGACAGGTGAAGTCCCTCACCAGGGAGCAATGTGCAGCCCAGAAGTACAGGGCCAGGACTCCCAGACACATCTTCAGGGCGTGCAGTGACAGCCCTGTGCCCATTCAGCTGTGGGAGCACTGGAAGTGGGACGGGCTGTGCCCCCTCCAGGAATGGCTTGGAGGAGCTGTGTGCTGGGTGCTGGGTGCTGGGGAAGGTGCAGACCCGGCTCCTTCTGTCCCTTTATGGGGTGGGTCACGTGCTGCCCGGCTCAGGAGGGTGCATTCGCATAATAGAGTTGTCCATTTATTTTCACAGTCTGGGGACCATATTATTGTCCCCTGAGGAAGGCGCATCCTTTCCTCATTTGCTCAGAGGCGCCCCGAGGGCCAGCAGTGGGGCTGTGGCCCCTCCTTTGGCGTGAGGACCCCTGTGTGTGGTCCTGGTGCAGGTGGCCATGCTGGGGCCTATGGGGACATCTTGCACTGCTGGGGTGGGGCAGGGCAAAGGACTGGCTGACTCAGGCCTCCAGGGACCTTCCCGAAGTTCCGCCTCAGAGCTCAGGGCGAGCCAGCACCTGGGCCGGGGGTCACTGCTGGTCAGGGCAGGGCTCCCGGGGCTGTAGACACCTCTGCTCCCACGACCTTCAGGATGTGACAGCAGCTGCTTGCACTCTGCAGACAGGGGTCCTGGGAGCATGGGCCTCCTGAGGCCGGTCAGCCCTGCACCCCCTGCTCTAGGAGGAAACCGGGCCAGGAGGGCGGGTGGGTGGAAGCACCGCAAAGCTCCACTGGGCCCCCGTGACTCTTGCTTGCTCTCCTCAGATCCTGAACCCACCGCCGTCCCCCGCCACGGACCCGTCCCTGTACAACATGGACATGTTCTACTCTTCAAACATTCCCACCCCCGCCAGACCATACAGGTACGAAGTCCCGGCACAGCCTCGCACAGCCCTGGCACGCTGTGGGGCTGGGTCTCCAGACAAGCCTGTGGCAGGGAGGGGCCTTGTCCCGTTTCCTAGGAGAGAAAACCCGGGGAGGGCTCCAGGGCACTGATGGATACACGTCGGGGCCCAGCCCTCATTCCCCTGCATCTCCTGGCCCTTGGACCACACCGTGCTGCCTCCCCACCCCAGCCCACTGGGCGTTCGTGTTGAGGCCAGAAACCCACTGGATCCCACGTTCTGAGTGGCCTCTTAGCCGGGACAGGCAGACTGGCCTTGGAGGGTGCCACCAGGGGTGCCCACCTTGGCATGGCTGGGCCCCACTGCCCGCGGAGACTGATGCACAGGGGCTAGACTCAGGCATCGGACTGTTAATTCAGCTGTGGGCCCTACAGGGTCACATCTAATTCTGCATGGCTGCGCGTGCACCACCTGCCTGCCTCTCGGGCCCTCAATAGGATGGTCCTTTATTGGTACAAGGGCCTGTTTGAGCCTGAGAAGCCCACAGTCCTGCTCAGCACCCCAAGTTGTTGCAGGCCCCTCCTCCCTGGGTGGGGCAGGACACTTGAGAACATGGAGATCAAGCGGGATCCAGGCATACTGATGTGTCCAGGGGCCGTCAGAGCCTGGGGCGGGGTCGGTGAACCTCCTGCCCTTCAGCCCTGGGGTCTCAGCCAGCAGCGCCCACCCCCAGGTGCACGGGGCCCCTCACCCGATGGGGTGGGTGGGGGTGGGGGTGGGCCTGGGCCGGGCTTGCCCCCGGCCGAGAGATCAGGGCTTTGGCATATTGCTGGACCGCCCAGGTGGAGGCAGAAGCTCGGGAGGGGCTGAGGCCCCACAGAGACTCTGAGCAAGGCGCCACCTGCCATCTGGTGTCCCATCTCGGGAGCTCCGGGGCCTGGCAGGGAGCCATGCAGCCTTGGGAGAGGCTCCCCTTTCTACTGGTCACTGCCCTGTTCAGAGACCTGAAGCAGCCTCATCGGCCACTGTGCCCAGGGCCGTCACATCCACACCAGCCAGGCCAGGCCCCTCAGTCAATTTTGTTCATTCTGTCCTGATTTTGGTGCCACCTCTGATCCCTCTCCCCTGCCCACCATGTCAGGGCCCCTTCCTGCTCTTGGGCTTCCCTGAGCCAAATGCTCCTGCTGCACTTGCCTCAGCCCAGGCACCCTCGCTGGCCCTTGGGGACTGGCTCCACCTTCCTGCCCGCTGTGAGCCCCACTGTGGCCCAGGGCTGGGGCCCTTAAACACACCATGATCCCAACCCCAGACGCAGGCTACGGGGTGGCTCAACACAGGATTTCAGGGTGCAGGTGTCTGGGAGGCGGTGTCATGGGGGGGCAGCGGGGTGGTATCTCTGGGGTCAGGTTGCTTTCACTCAAGATGGGACCCTTCCTCGCCGACCGGTCTCCAGCATTGACAGTGATGACGTAAAGGGGAACAGTTGCCGAGCACGTTTTGGTGCCAGACAGTTTCTTGCACTTTCCATGCAGAATCTCATTGAATCCTCACAGGCCCCTTTTGAAGTGGGTGCTGCTTCAGCCTCTCCGTTTTATCAACGAGAAACTAAAGCTCAGAGCGGTTGAGGGAGTTGCCCAAGGTAGACTCTGGAGTCCCCTCTCTGTCCATAAAGGCGACCTTGGCTGGGGCTGCAGGGCTTCCAGGGGGCCTGGCTTGGCAGCCCTGCAGGGTGGATGAGGCACCTACTGAGAGGTGGGAAGGTCAAGGCTCAGAGAGGCCACACAGCTGGGGGAGCTGTGCCCATCGGGTGCATTGCACGGGGCCTCCCGAGTCAGGTCCCGCTCCCCACTCTTTGTCCCCTCAGACCCTACATCATTCGTGGAATGGTTCCCCCCACGACACCTTGCAGCACAGACGTGTGCGACAGTGACTACAGTGCCAGCCGCTGGAAGGCCAGCAAGTACTACCTGGATTTGAACTCAGACTCAGACCCCTACCCGCCCCCGCCCACACCCCACAGCCAGTACTTGTCTGCGGAGGACAGCTGCCCGCCTTCCCCTGCCACCGAAAGGAGCTACTTCCACCTCTTCCCGCCCCCGCCGTCCCCCTGCACGGACTCGTCCTGACCTCGGCCGGGCCACCCGGCCTCCCTGCACCCCTGTAAATAGTTTTAAATATGAACAAAGAAAAATATATATTTTATGATTTAAGAAATAAATATAGTTGGGATTTTAAAAACATGAGAAATGTGAACAATGATGGGTGGGCAGGGCTGGGAAAACTTTGTACAGCGGAGAAAATATTTATAAACTTAATTTTTTTAAACATCACTGCTGTTCTTTTGTGCCATGTGTGCGCTGGAATTGAGGGTCCCCACGGAGTGAACCTGAACCCCGGCCTCCCCCTGCGCAGCTGTCGGGGTCGTGCGCTTGTCTTCCTGGGCGCAGGCGTCTCTCCATCAGCTTCCCACAAGGCAGAGGCCTGTGGGCAGGGTCAAGGTCATGGGTGTCCGACGTGTGCAGTCACGAAGGGCCTCGCACTTGGTTTCATGCTCTGTTGTTGCCATCTTGAAATTCTAAATAACTTTTGAGAAAGAGGCTGTTTTCGTTTTGCAGGAGGCCCTGAAGATTCTATACCTGGGCTTTAGGCTGTTCCTGGCCAGTCTCTGCCACCGTGTGAACTCTGTGTGTGCCAGCCCAGGCTACTGTGCCCATCAACACAGTGCTGGGGGCTGGGGACCCCTCCTGGCCCTGCCATCTGTGTGGACACAGTGGATGGGGCTGCCAGGTCACATACACCCCAGGTCAGGAGGGAGCCCCCCAGCCGGAGCCCTGCCCTGTGTCCACCTGGATGGTATTGGAGGAGACTTAGATAAGAACTGGGCTTTGACCCTGGGGACCCCCAGTCTGTGGAAGGAGATGGAGAAGTCAGCAAGTAATGGTGTCGTGATGAAGCTGGGCTGTTCTGGTGCCGGGCAGAGGGCTTCAGAGGGGAGGCAGGAAGCCAGGACGGGCCTGGCCCTCACTGCAATGTTGGAGGGAGGTGAGAGGACCGCCACAGGTAGTGCTGATACACACTCCCGAGATCTGGAAGAAGGGCCGCCCAGTACACCCCTGAGATTGAACCATTCACCCACCCCCAGGGCCTGGAGGACAGAGGTGACCAACTGCTGGGCAGCCTCCAGGATGGGGGACCCCAGAATACACTGGACCCTCAGCCTTGGCACTGAGGTGGGAAGGCGGTGGCCCTTAGGACTGCTTGGCCACGGAACATAGCTGGGGACATCAGGGCACAAGCCTGCCTGGCCTGGTTCCTGGGACAGACCGTCAGGGTTCACCTCCCCTGTCCCGACTGCTGCTGCTGCTGCCGCTGCCACTGAGACCAAGAGTAGATGCTGGGGACAGAGTGATCTGGCATCAGTGCAAAGCGAGAGTGAGCACAGGAAGCCAGTGCTGAGCACCGACCTGGGGCCACCTGAGAGGGGGAGCCTATGCCCAAGGCCCCTTTGCAGATGACGGGTCAGCTCTGCAGCTGGGAAGGCCAGCCTCATCTCTCAGCCACTCCATGCCGCCGTCACCGCCTGTCCCCTCGGGCTGTCAGAGGCTTCCACAGATGATGCCCGGTGAAGAAGCCCCGCCCAGTCTGCCTGGCAAGGAGCAGGTCCTCAGTAAATGGTGCTGGGAACTGTTAAACTCAGAGGTGACGCACTTGCCCCAGGTCACATCACACAGGACCGGCAGAGCTAGATGGTGCACCCAGACTCCCAGCCCAAGGCGGGGTCCCCTGCCCCACAGAGCTGCCTGCAGTGGTGGGCGGGGGGCTTCTAAGCACTCAGGATTCCTGTTCTTCCAGGTTGGGCCCCACGCCCTGAGGTGCTAATTTAAAGTACCAGTCTCGGCCTGGGCAGCCAAGCGGGGAGCAGAGGGCACCTTTGCTGACTCAGAAGCAGTGGCTGCATTGTGGGGGTCCCCTAGGAGACCTCCGTCCATTCTCTTGCCCTTCAATCATGCATCAGGGGTCCCCAGGAGCACCTCTGCTCCGTTCTCCCACCCAGCCAGCCATCCAGTCCGCTAGGGCCTGCCAGGGATCAGACCAGGGGTGAGGAAGGAATGACCTGGGCTGTGACCTCCGATGGCCTGCGTGGGCTGGGGGAGGATTGAGTTACCTCTGCAGCCCTCCCGCTCTCCCCCCCAGCACCCTGGAGTGTCCCCTGATAGATCCATTGCATGGCTACGGGTGCCATCTGGTGGCCAGAGACCACTCTGCCGGACGCTTTCCTGCCTTGAGGTCAGCTAGGGGGAGTGGGCCAAACTGCTGGCCTCCTACTATGTGCCAAATAAATCTGTCAGCCTTCAGTAAGCACCCACTACCTGCAGAGCCCTTGCTGGGGGCCCAGAGATTAGTCAGATTTCTCCCTTGAAGGTACTCCAAATCCAGCATGGAGAGTTTCCAAAGGCTTGGCTGGGGGAAAGCAGTGTTGAGATATCTGGGGCCCAGAAAGGGTATCACACTCAGATGGGAAGGCTTCCTGGAGGAGGTGACGTCTAAGCTGTCTTAAATGAGGGGGTGAAGTTAACCCAGCTTGTTTCATTTAAACTTCACAACACCCCAGCGAGGTATCTTTGATTTGTAGTTGATGAAACCAAGGCTCAGGGAAAAAGAAGAAAAGCCACAATTTTTTCATTCATTTGTTCAATCACTCCTTTATCCAATAAACATTACTAACTGGCTCCTGGGTGCTAATCAACGAGGCCAAAAGGGCTTCCACCTTCCCTCCAAACCCTCTCACCTCTGCGGTGACACGCATGACTTCCGAGTCTCCGTCGGCCCTCACTGAGCCCGCGGGGTGTCCCTCGGGGAACGATAGGGCCTCCCCGACCATATCAGAAGAGCCATTTGCTCAGCTCAGGCCTCCTCCAGGCTGGCTGCAGGATGCATGTGGGAGTTCCACCCTGCCTGGGCCCAGCAGCCCTCTGGGGTCCATAGCTGCCCCGCGTAGCCGAACAAAGTCCACCTGGCCAGATTTTAGGCATGTCCAGTGCCAGGCAGGGCAATGGGGAACTGGGATGTGCGTGAAGTGGAGAAACCTGGGTGGTGGGAAGTGGGGTGGGGCTAGGGTCCCACTTGGGCCCTGCAGGGCACCTCCTTGAGAGCCCCTCAGCTGGCTCTTCCCAGCACTGAGACCCCCTTGTTGCACCACACCCGCAGGTCACCAGGCTGGGGTCCTGCCAAGGAACCCCCTTGCTGGCTCCTCCCTCGAGGTCCTCATCCAGGGTCCCATGCCGCTCCCTCTCTCTCTCTCCACCCAAATGCCCTCTTCTGCTCTTTCCCCGTAAGCTAGCGGCCCTAATTGTTAGCAACCTCGTGGTTCCCCTTTCTACCAACACTTGGGCTACCAACAGTCCTCTAGCAGGAAGGGAAATACCTTCTCCCCAACCCAGATTGAATCTTAATGCAGGGAAGAGAAGGAAAAGAAACAGAAGAGTTACATTTCCATGTTAAAATCGGTGGACCCTTCACATCCCACTAGAGCTGCGTATCTGGCCCCTTATCTCCAACCTCAACCGACCTTGACGTGACCTAGCACCAGCCCAGGCCCTTCTGGAGCATGGCTGTCTCCAGCATGGCCCCACTCTAGCTCTCAAATCAGGACTGCGCCCTGGTGATGTAACAAAAGGAAAGCCAATGGGATGTCTTTGTCCCCAAGTTGAACTTATTCAATTTAAAGTCTTTTTGTTTATCCTGAGCTAGTCTTTCCTACCTGAGTGTGTGTTCAAACGTCCTTCTTTGTATGAAAGGATGGCAATAATGGTATTTTTAAAAAACCATTACTTGATAGAGTTAGTAATGACACAGTTCTGTGGCTGTTCCCAAAGTTTAGGAGTACTAGCTGGGTGATGGACACATGGGCGTTCATTATGTTTCTCTCTACTGTTGAGTATGTGCAAAATGATTCGTATAAATTTTTTAAAAGTCTCGATGGGTTGCAAATTTAAACATTAAAAATTAAATCACAAAAGGATTAGGGAGAAAAAGGGGAAAGTGGTGATCTGTGAAATCTAGAAACTCTACAACAGTGAGGCCGATGCAAAGCTTCAAAGTCATTCTCCTCTGTAAAGCCTGTCAGTGGTTCCCCACTGTGCTCAGGTGAGGGGCCGGGCTCAGATGCCTCCCCCTTCAGGAAGTTCTCCTGGCTTCAACCCTTCAGATTAGGTTAGGAGCTCATCTAACTGGAGACTTTTGGGGCCCACTTATATTGGGTGAGGTACTGCATTATTTCATTTAATTATAGTGCACATGGCCCTAGGACCCACTTCAGAGTCTGGGATGGAGGAGCCTGAAGCAGGTACTGGCAAGTCCTTTGAAGATGAATGAGTAAAGGGATCAGTGGGTGGCTGGGCCCTGCCTAGGTGCCCCCGAGGGCAGGTCCCAGCCCTAGTTGTCCCCTCCTGCCCACGCCCAGCCTCCCTCTCAGGCACCAACTCCTATCCCAGTGTTCCCTGCAGCCTCTCCCTGGCTCCTAGGTCCAGCCCCTGGGGCCTGCCGCCCCCGCCCTCTGCGCGTCCTGTAGCAGTGCCTTGCTGCTCTTGCTCAGAACAGTCCTTTCTAAATAAAGTTAGGCCAGCCATGAACACGCCCTTCTCCACCCAGAAGCGCTTCCTGGCCCTCAATCTCTGAGCATAAACCCCAAGTTCCTTCACTTGTCCTCTAGGCCCTGCCACCCCCTCCAGGTCACCTCTGCCACCTCCTCTCCCTGCCACGCGCATGCCCTCTCCCACCACAACGCAGCTACACCTGCCTCCCTGGCGCTCCACTGACCCACCCGGGGGCTTCAGGCCTCTCTCCCCGCCATCTGGACTCAGGGGCCTGCAGCTCTGTCCTCCCTGTCCCTGTGTTGAAATGACACCTGCTCAGGAAGGGCCCGCACCAGTCGGCGGCCTGTTTTACTTACCACTACCTGGTGCTACCCGGGTGGTGCCTGACGAACCCCCACAGGCTGTGCACACGCCAGGCGCTCACTAGAGGGCTGCCCACGAATGCAGAGCACCCCGTTTCCGCAGCCGGCAGCCCACGCTTCCCCTGCGCTACGTGCACACTCGTGGGTGCGTGATTTTGCGTTCGCTGAATTCCGGCTGGGTTTCACCGGACTTTTAGCCCTGTCGCCAATTGTCGCCCTCTAGCATTTCGGAAGAAACTCGTGTGTAAATCCTTCCGTAAGACAAAACATTTCTTCTCTCCTGGGGCTGTAGGGGTAGCAGCTAGGGGAACCTGGTCTGGCCCCTCTACAGTGACCGTGACCCCTAACTCCTGCGACAGCCACCTTTTCCTCGTAAGGTGACCGAGGACGTGCAGGTCTCCCTTTATAAAATTCAGCCGTGGAGAATGCGGGCATCGATCCCGCTACCTCTCACATGCTAAGCGAGCGCTCTACCATTTGAGCTAATTCCCCAGGTCCGGATAACTTCCGCCGCGGACACATATTGTGACTCACGTCATCACCGGTTTCCTGCAGGCCCTCCAACCCGCCCACGGGTCTCGCTACCCCATTGGTTCCCTTGCAGCTTCCAGCTTCACGGCCATGATTGGTTTGGCTCAATTTAGTTTTAAAAAGCATTTGCTATCGGATTGGTGGTCCCAAGCGTCCGTCAAACAGGGGCCCTGCTGTTGCTACGGCGTAGGGGGACCCAGCCAGGTTTCTCCTGGTTTCTGATTTGTTTTTCCAGACTCCGGGGTCCTAGAGGTTCCGGATCCGTCAAGTCCATGGGAAAAGAATGCTCCCCTTGCCCTTGACTGACGGGGTCTGCGAGCCAATAAGAGTGGGTGCAACGGGGCCGCGGGGCGCCCCAATAGGCTGCAGGGCACGGGAGAGGGAGGCCAATGACCGTGGAGCCGGGGGCGGGGGCAGGGCCGCAATTGGTTGCGAGGAGGCCAGAGGGAGGGCGGGGAGAACTCAAGGCCTGCTTGATACGTCCGCCATTTTGGGCGCTTCGCTGATGGTGTCGGTGAGCGCGTTTCCCGCCTGAGCGCAACTAGCGGCGGGTCGCGGGCTCCTCCAGGTAATGAAGGGGGAGGGGGGCGGCGGAGCGGGTAGCGGCGCGGGGTGCGCGGCGCGCGGTCGGCGGCGAGGCCCTTCCTCCTGGTCTTGGCGGCGCGGGGAGGGAGCGTCCCGGCCCCCTCCCCTCCCCCCCGGAATTCGCCGCTCGGCGGCCCGAGAGGCGCGGCGTCCAGGCTCTCCCGGCCGTCCCGGTCCGCGCCTGTCAGCCTCCTGCTCGCCCGCCACGGGCCACGGGGGCCCCGCCGTGCGGGGCGCTGGGGTGGGACGCGGGCCCGACGGCGAACTTTGCGCCCGCGATGAGGTCCCGGCCCAGCGCGGCGGTGGTGGCGGGCGGGGCGCGCCCCTAGCCTGGCCTGGCCCGGTTCCGCTCCCGCTTGCCCGCCCCGAGCGCCGCCCCGCGCGCGGGCTCCGGAGAACTCTCCGCGCGAGCCCCGGAAGCATGTCAAGTTGAGGGGCAGCTCGCTGTCGCCTGGCGAAGGCCATTGTTGGACTCGTTCTCCGGGAAACAAGTTCTGTGGGTTTCTATTCATTCGCCGCAGACGCGCTGGAAAACGCGAAAAACAGCTCGGAAGTATTTAAATAGGCGTCTGAGCGATTTTTTAACTCCAGTGTTGTGACTCGAATGTAGACCTGGTCGCGAAAGCCTCCCTGGCGAATATGAGCGAGGGGGGTGGTCCTTCTGCGGCCGGAGGTCCCTCCCTCTTAAAGAAGCCTGTTCGCGCTGAGCTCGGAGGGCTTTCTTCCCGCATCCCGCTCGCTCTGATCGCAGCTGGGACTTTCGGTCGTGAGGCGCACGGAACGAGCCCTCGGCTGCATCTCTGTCCTGGCGCGTCAGAGCTTCGTGTAATTTTTCCGGTATTTAACCTTTTCTCTGTGGGTCCCGTGGAGCTTTGTTTATATTTTGCTTCTATGGGAGGGGCACTTACTTGGTAGTTTCCTTTCATCCTCACAGCGCTTGTTAACGTGGATATTGCCCCACTTTGATGTGACTTTTACTTCGATTCAGCCCTCAAGGTCGCGTTGCAGGTAGGCAGCAAGTGGGAAAGGGACTCCGGATTTCCAGCCAGTGGGACGTCTGCTCGGTGGTGGTGATGTCTGAGCGATCCTCGCTCTGGGGTCAGACTGCCTGGATTCAGGTCTTGGTCTCACCACTTTCTAGCTTTGTGACCGTGGTCAAGTTACTCAGTCTCGTTGCTTCCTGTGCAATATGGGAATAATAAGTGTCTACCTTAAAAGTTTGTTGGGAGTAAATGAGTTAATACATGTAAAGCAGTTAGAAAAGGTGCCTAGCACGCAGAATCAGCTTAGTAATTAGTGGCTGTTATTATTAATTTAAGTTTGATTTTTAAATGTTTAGGTATTATTAGAAAGTCAGATGAGTGTTTAAGCCCTGGCTCGTGGTGAATGTCTTTAGAAAACTGTGTATTTAAGAATCAGCTGGGGTGAGAAAATGAAGTGGAAATGTTTTCCAGTTTTTTTCAGGAGAGGGGTGGTTGAAGAGTCACCGAATTACAAACGTTTCCTGGAGTAATTTTTAGTGGTGGTGCCTCAGAGTGTTTGGCTTAGGAGGTGTAAATCAGGAAAAGCCCGTCAGGAGCTCGAGTCAGATTCTTTTCCTCTTTACTTTTGGGTGCTACATCTTTAGTATGATTGCCCCCAAATCAGTAACTCCAGGATTTCTTTGTGTCCTCTTGGGTGTTTATTTAGGTTTGAAAGGTTATTGTGTATTGACATTTATTTCAGTAAAGATGGTTTGGGGAATAAGCTGTTTTGCATTTCAGTGTGTCTGATCAGGGAATCTAAAATATTTAACAAAATGCCATCTAGTCAGTCACATATACCCACAGTCTTTTAACTACTGCCCTGTGTGCGTCTCCCTGGTACGCGAAACCATGCTCCCCCTTTCCTTGGCATTACCAGCTTGGGACCTGACTTGTACTGGAAAGTGTTACTTGGATAGACTCAGTCTTAAGTAGAGACGAGCATCTTGCTGGTGTAACTTAAGAACAGGAAGAAGATCATTTTGGATTAGAAAACTATAATAGCTTTTGTGTAAATTATAGTAAAACAAAGCAAAAACTTGCTAGTTTCAATTAATTAATTGAGAATTTGAGAGTGAGACCATAACTGGATATAAAGTGAATGGTAGTAAAATTGAGACTCGACAGGGTGAGGTTTGCTCGGTTTGTCTAATTTTTGGTATCTATTTGGTACAAAGATAATACACTTGTTACAGATAAAACATCTCTTCCTTAGAACAGTAGTTGTCAGGATCAGTATTTCCTGTTTCTATGATACAGTTGTATGTTGCAATTTTATATTTTGGATATTTGAGATGCAGTCTGAGTGTATATTGGTCTAAAATTTTACAGTGTTTTTGTTATCCCTAAGAAGAGTCAATGATAGTGACAGTGAAGGTCTTCTAACCATCTGCTCAGCTAACACTCAGCATTGAGTTTATTTCATGAAAAGCCCAAGAAGCTGTGGTTTGTTCCTCCTTATAAGTCAAAATCTGAGCCCCAGTGGGCTGAGTAGTGTTAGCTACTTTTCTCAGGTGAGAGGAACTGAAAACACAGACCTAGCCTCTTGGCTTTAAGTAGCTTTCTTGTTTTGTTTTTTCTTTCTTTCCGAAGAGAACCTCAAGTGATTGGTTTTTATTTACTCCAGATCTGTGGGTCTCAACTGGGGGATGATTTTGCCTCCAGAGAAACATTTGGCAATGTCTGGAGGTATTTTAACTTGTTACCCCTGTGGGAGTGAGCAGTGCGCTGCTACTGGCTTCTGGAGGGTAGAGACCAGGGAAGCTGCTAAATGTCCTGTAACGCACAGGACAGCGTTCCCTCCTCCCAAGTCCCCCTCCAGCTCCAAATAACAATAATGCCAAGGTTGAGCAAGACAGATGCTAGACTGGTTTGGATTAGAATCATTTGGGATTCTTTTTAAGACCACGGGTGATGGATCCCACCTCTGGAAATTTGTGGTGGGATTGAGAATATATTTTTAAAAAGCTCCCAGGTAATACTGAAGTTCAGCTAGGTTTTGGCACCGCTGTGCGACACCACAAATTTTAGGGGCTGCTTGTAGGTCAGGGAGTCCTTCAGGTAATCTGTGAGCTCTGTCTTTGTGGTCCCTCGGTCCCTCCTTGGCGTTACTTAGTGGTGGAAGGGGTGGTGTACATATGGTACTTGCAGGGGCCTGAAGATGGAACTTTAAAAGACATTTTAAATGAGTTGATTCTGTAAAATAATTTAGAAAACGTTTCCTCCTTTCCCTCAGGAAAATAATGACCATGTTGTGCTGAAACTTAGTAGCACTCTCAGGCTTTGAGTGCTGTTTGCTCCTGTGCTAAACAGCTTTATACTAGTGTGATTTTTGAGTTTTGTACCTTTGCCCTCATCCTGTCAATCAGCTGTTAGTTCTGTTCGTAGATATCAGCTTCATCGTTACCTTTTTTTATTTCCAGAGAGTTAGCCCTGGAGCACTTTGCCAGTTCTGCCCTTTGAGCGCAAGAGAGAGGCATACTTTATGTTGAACCTTTTTACACAGTGACCCTTGCCTGCTAGTAAAGGGGCTTCCTCTGTGCCCTGGACTCTGACCCAGGTGGGTATTTTTCCTCCTGGGGGGGATGAGGTGCCGTAGTTAGAGAAGGGCAGAGATCCTTTCCTCACACAAACTTACGATTAAATGATCTAGTTTATTGAATGGACAAATGTTCGTATAAAAACTATACACATTTTCAGCAACTAAATGTTAGCATCAAGACATAAAAAGGAGGCTATGCAGGCACTTTCTAACCCTTCATCCTAAAATTCGACTTGTGGCCAAGATTGAGAATGACAAGTGCCCCCTCCCGCCCTCTACTTCTAATCTTCATTTATTTGATCAGCTAATATATTGTCTTGACTCTGCCAGGAACTGTTTTAGGGAGTCACTCATGACCAGGTGCTTAAGGCCGTGCATTCTAGAAGGAGAGGCAGCATTACAAAGGAGACAGAGTTTGCCTGGGAGACCAGGTAACAGCTTGTTACAATTGTACCTGTGGTAAGTAAGTCGGTAGGTAGGCTGTTGGTGAGAGGCCCTAGAGGCTTCAGAGGAAAAGCACTCGTTTGCCTTCGCTGGTTGGGTGATGGAGATTCCAGAAGTCTTTTTGCCAGAGGATAAAGGAGGTACACCTTTGTTTTTTCCATGTATTAAATGGTTATGCTGATTTGCCTCCTTGGTTTGGTTTGGTTTGGTTTGGTTTGGTTTGGTTTGGCGGTGACGCCACTCTTGCCGTACTGCAAGCTGCTCTGTAACGTCAAATAGGATTGAGCTGTATTGTCTTTTGCTCCATAGATGTTGGTTGTCAGTCAGTCAGGCAGACTTGAAACACTGACTGGTTCCGCACTGACCAGGGCCTTGATGTGGGTTCTCGCTAAACGTCTTGGGCACCCTGAAGTCACGGTGCTTCCAGGGGACAGAAACGGTTTTTTCTGCCGTAGTCTGGGTCTCGGTTGAGTGGAGATCTGTTTTTGTGGCCTTTTACCTTTGGCTTAGATTTAATTGCCACGGAAACCCCCTTTCTTCCTCTCTCCCTCTTTATTTTTCTTTACTGGGAGAGAGGAGATACTATTAGGTTGGTGCAAAAGTAATTGCAGTTTAAAAGGTTAAAAATAATTGCAAAAACTGCAGTTACTTTTGCACCAACCTAATAGTTATTAGTCGGATCAATACCGTTTAGTTCAGATTTTGGATGATTATGAACGAACTGACATCTGGATACCAGGTAGACTGGCTGGATGGTAAAGCAGCAAGTAAAAGGGATCTTGGCAGTACTTGAGAGGCTTCTTACCTTAACTGGGACATTTTTATGTCACATACGTGGCAAAGATCTGGGTTTACTGAGTAGAGATGGCTTACTACTTGTCACATACAGCTGGCTCGCGTTGACCTGTTTTCTAAGTATTACTGAGGATTGCATACTTGACTATGAGTTTATATAATAAAGTTTGATAGGCTATGAACCTCTTTTTACTGCTATAAGCAGGCTCTGATTTTGTGCTTCTCAACGACTCTGGAGAAGACTAGGATGTTGCTGGTTCCAAAATTTCTTCCAGTGGGAATATGCGTTACCTTGGAATGGTTCGTGTATCCCAGGGGTCGACTGCTGTGAAATCTGGTGGCCTAAAGGAAGGTGAATGAAAGAGTGGTTTTTTGGAACATTAGAGAGCAGAACTGAAAAGGCTGCAGGGAAAAAATAAAAATAAAAAGGCTGCAAAAACGAGTATGATTGAATGTTGAGTCCGACTTGGAGAAAGCCGTGCGGATTGCTCGTTGGAACCTTGAGTTCCCTGTACCTTGATGTCTGTCTGAACAACAGTGCTGGTGTCAGACGCACTTGGACAAGAAGAGAAAGCATTTTGCCCCAGAATGCATGGCTTGCTGAGCCCCTAGGCAGGGCAAGGAAGGCAGCTGTGTTACACTGCCCACTGAGGCACACGGTGGCCTCGTAGTTAGTGGACATTGGCTGGACTTCTGTGAAATCTGAGCTTTCAATTCCCAGATGGGGGCAGTGGCAGGAAGAGCTTTGACAAGTACTGACTCTGTTGGCTGTTTGGGGCTCTTCTCGTGAGAATCACGGTTTTGGAGCTGGCACAGAACTCAGAGATCCTTGCTTGTTAGAGACAAATTCAGGCCGGGCTGGAGGATGGACCCGCAGGCAGCTGCGAAGTCTCAGTTCCTGCGTGATGCCTTAAGGTTTTGCTGGCCCCACTAGACCCCAATTCCAAGTGTCATTCGTTTCAAGAGTGACATCACAGGGCCGGCCCGGTGGCTCAGGCGGTTGGAGCTCCATGCTCCTAACTCCGAAGGCTGCCGGTTCGATTCCCACATGGGCCAGTGGGCTCTCAACCACAAGGTTGCCAGTTCAATTCCTCAAATCTTGCAAGGGATGGTGGGCTGTGCCCCCTGCAACTAGAAAACGGCAACTGGACCTGGAGCTGAGCTGCGCCCTCCACAACTAAGACTCAAAGGACAACAACTTGACTTGGAAAAAAGTCCTGGAAGTACACACTGTTCCCCAATAAAGTCCTGTTAAAAAAAAAAAAAAAAAGTGACATCACAGGTAGGTCTCACCGAGAGTTAAGACAAAGGGTTAACTTGTGAATTGTTCCCTTTCGGTGGTAGTACATGTTAGTTTTGTCATTGTAGTAGACGAGGGAATAGCGTCTCCTGGTTTTCTTACTGACATAGATACGCAGGGTTTCTGTTGCCTCCGGACAATGCGTAGGGCTCGTCTGCCTCTGTTGCTGTGAGACCCTGATTAAATAACGCTCTTTGAATGACCTCCCCACTTCCCACTGCGGACCCTTATTACACTGGATTCAACAACCATGTGTTTGACACCTATCATAGATGGGGTTTTAAGCAAAGGGAGTTTTCACAGATTAGTACCTGTTGTCTGTCCCCAGTGCAGAGTATATCATGGCGGTGAAGAGTGCTCAGGGTCTGAACTAGCTGGTTTTGCGTTCTGGCTCCCAGTCTTCTAGCCGTGTGATGCTAATATTACATGACATCTCTATCCCTTAGTTTCCTTATCTGTGAAATTAATGTTAAATATAGGCCAATTAGCGCAAAGCCTAGCACAAGAGTAATATTTGTATTAATATTACTGCCTTCACCAATCTTCGTGATAAGAATAGAAGCAGCTGCAGAAACGACTCTAAGTGCAGTGACTACCGTGAAGAAGGGAAATGCGCTGTGAAGGGCTCACGGAGGACCTTTGCGGTCTAACCAGCTGCTCGGGGGCGCTGCAGGTCGGGGCTTAGGGAGCTAGTGTTTGTGTGCACGTGTTTGGTGTGTTTTCATGTTTACGTTATGTATGTTTTACTTACATAAATGTAATGTTTTCTTATTTGGCGGGAGTAGAGATCATAAATTGAGGTTTTGCATGTTGCTTTCAAAAACATTCTTGAAAATCTTTCTGCCATTGTAAAGGTAACTCCATTTGCTTTGGAGTCTCAGAAAGAACCATGTTTTTCCAGTGTACTTGGAAAATCACATCTACCTTGAAGGATCAATGTATTTTAGCAGATGATTGGACCTGTTTATTTTGCACTTAATTTCTTTACAAATTCCACGTTTGTACCAGACAGACAGCTCTCTTCTGTAAAGGGCTCTGAGGGCTCTGCGGTCCCTGTCGCTGCGCAGCTCTGTCCTGTGGTGTGAAAGCAGCCAGGCACGACATACAGACAAGCGAAGGTGGTTGTCTTCCTACACAATTTTATTTACGAAAGCAGGTGGTGGGCTGGCTTTGGCCTGCCCTGTGCTAATCTGTTTTTTTAATTTTGATTTTTAATGAGCTCATGTGTCAAAGAATATATATCAGCATGTGTACAGATAATAAATGTTAAAACCAGCATTTGTGTACCCACCGACCAGCTTAAGATATACACCGTTGCTGCCGCCTTTGACTCCCTCTGTGCCCTCCCCACCACTTCTTCTGACTGCCCCACTTGCCCTGCGGGTATCATTTTCTTGCTTTACTTTATGGTGTTGCCATCTGTGACTGTATCCTTATATAACTTAAGTTTTGCATGTCTTTATATGAATTGAATCATTTTATTCTGTGACTCCTCCGCCCATTGTGTTTGAGATTCGTTTGTTCCAATATTTGTACTTATTGTGTCATACTTTTTCTGATGCTGGGTTTATTAGTGAGCAAAGCAGACAAAAGTCCCTGCCTTCAGGGAGCTTACATTTTAGTGGGGAAAGACAGTTTACAGATACAGCGGGGAGAAAGGTAAAGCAGGGAAGTGCCTGGGTGGGGGCTGTTTGCAGATTGAAATGTCACTAGGGTGAGCCTCCCTGAGTTGGGGCCCTTTGAACTGAAGGAGAGGAGAGGGAGCCACGTGGCTTTGGGTGCGGGCGGGATGGGAGGAGCCTTCTAGGCAGAGGGCCTAGTGTGCAGGAGGTGCTTAGAAGGGCTGTGCCTTCTCTGTCGCAGGAAGGAGCAGTAGAGAGGCCAGGCTGGCTGGAGGGAAAGCCCCAGGGAGAGTGGCAGGAGACAAGGTCACAGAAGGTGGGGGTGGGAGCCGGTCACACTGGTCTTCTTTATGGTTTTGTCTTTCTCTGAATGAGATGGCGATTTGTAGTGTTTTGAGCAGAAGTGTGACCTGAGATCTGATTTGTGTTTTTCAAAGGACCCCCTAAAGCTATGTTAAAAATAGCTGCTGCTGTGTGCAAACAGATAATGGCAGCTTGGGTGAAAGTGAGAAGTGGTTGGGTTCTGGATGGTCTTGAAGGTGGCGCCCAGGGGCTTTGCTGAGAGCAGAGTGAAGGACGGTCCTGGGAGGGTTTGCTTGTGGTGGGAGTTGCCGTTATGAAGGTGGTGGGATCAGATCAGGAGTTGGGTTTATTGACAGGAGTTAAGTTTGTGAAGCTTTTAGAGAGCTGACGAGACGGGTAGGATTGAAGCAGTTGGCGTTGAGAGGAGAGGTCTGGGCTGAAGACAGAAACGTGAGACCCAAGTCCTGAGGTTGAGTGAAAGCGATGAGGTGAGTAAGGGCTGAGTCAGCAAGGAAAGCAGGGCAGGGCAGCCGGAGGCGGAGGAGAAGCAGGTGAGTGTGGCACCTGTGAAGCCAGGGAGGACGTTGTCATGGAGGAAGAGTGACACCTGTGCCCAGTGCTGCTGCTGGAAGGTCATGTAAAAGGAGGGCCGAGAAGTCCTTGATGACCTGGACCATTTCCACAGGGTGGTGCAGGAAAAGCCTGGAAGGGAGGGTTCTGGAAGACCTGGGAGAAGAGATCCACGAGTGGAGGAGCCAAGACGCTGCAGGGAGACTTGGGGCCTTGAGAAGGTTTGGTCGGGATGGGAGAAGGGACAGCGTTTTCGTGCTGTGGGTGGGGGGTGATCCTGTACAGAGTGAACGACGTGATAAAGCTGGAGGGGACACTGCTGGAGCCGTGTCCTTGGGACGGCACCAGGGAATGAATGGGCCGAGTGCCCAAGTAGCATCCATAGGCTCCCCTGTGGTGAGAGGAGGAAGGGGGGGCTCTGCCTCCCCCCTTGGTGGGAGCATGTGGACATGTCCTCTTTGTTTCCCAGTGAAATAGAAGGAGTTGCCAGCAGTCTGTGAAAGTGACAGGGGTAGGGCCGAATGGGTTGTGAGGAGAGAGGAGAAGGTATGGAATATTCTGTGGATAAGTAAGCGTGTGAGTGGAGTAGCAACGCGGAGCGGCCTCTGTGGGGAGCACTGTGAGTTGCAAGTGCAGAGAGTAGTGGTCTTTTTCCCAGAAGCGGAGTAGGCAGTGCTGCATTTGGGTCGGAGCTGTGCTTCTCCCTGAACGAAAGTGGCAAAGCAGGAGCAGGTCTGGCCATGGTGTTGACGCTGGGACGTGAGGGAGGTGAGGGCATCCAGATGGGACGCTTGTCATTGCGATTACTCCTTGTCACTTCTGTGTTCTGTTTCAGACCGAATATATCTCATTTTGTCCTTCGTCCTATCATTGGAGGGTAGGGTTGTTTCCAGTAAAGAAACAGTGCTGTTTTGAGCAGGTGCAGAAGCGTTTCTCCAGGCTGAGACCGTGCAGGCTGGTGGCACCTGTGCATCTTTGACTTGAGAAGATGGTGCCGCCTGTTTCCCAAAATGTCCGTCCGTTTGCCCTCCTCCCAGCGCTGCTCTGTATCTTGTCTAACCCTTGGCTCGCACTGTCAGACGTTTTTATGTTTGCCAGTTTGGTGAGTGTGAGCTTACATCACGTTTTCAAAAAAGAACAGCTTTATTGAGCTATAATTCACGCATCATACAGTTCACCCATTTAAAGTGTCCAATGTAATGGCTTTTAGTGTATCACAGACTTGTGTAATGATGACCACAGTCTAATTTTACTTTTTCATCACCCCCAAAAGAAACCTGTACCCATTCACAGTCTCCGTTTCTGCCTAAGCACGAGGCACCACTGTACTCTATCGATTGCCCTATTCTGGACATTTCCTATAAATGGAATCACGCAACACCGTGCTCCTGTGTCTGGCTGCTTGCACTCAGCATAGTGTTTCCACGGCGCATCCGTGGGGTCGCAGGTGTCGGCCGCCGTACTTCATTGCTTTTTATGGCCGAACAACATTCCATTGTATGGAGAGGCCACGTGTTACTTAGCCATTCGTCAGTGGGTGGACTTCTGGGTTGTTTCCACTGCTGCTGTGTGCAAGGCCTTGCGTGGACGTGGACGTATGCCTTTATTTCTCTTGGTGTGTACTTAGGAGTGGAATTGCTGGGTAACATGGTAACTATGTTTAGATTTTGAAGAACTACCAAACTGTTTTCCAGAGGGGCTACATTCTTGCCAACATGTATCAGGATTTCAATTTCTTAAATCCTTGCCAACATTTATTATTTTCCGTTAAAAAAAAAAATTAAATCCACCCCAGGAGTGTGAAGTGTGGTATCTCTCGGTGGTTTTTGATTTGCCTTTCCATAATGACTAATGCTGTTGCACATCTGTTTATGTGCTTTTTGACCATTTGTATGTCTTGAGAGGACAGTCTATTTGAATACTTTGTCCATTTTTATTAATTTATTTTTGCATGGTTCTAATGTTCTTTTCTCTGATTGCTGATGAAGTGGAGCATCTTCCTGGCTTTTTCAGATTTTCCACTTTTGTGAAATGCCTGTTTATGTCTTATTTTTTTTATTGAGTTGATTTTTCTTATTTGTAAGAATTCTTATATATTCTGATTCATTTTTTATTAAATATCTGTGTGACAAATACCATTTTCCAATTTGTGAATTGCCTTTTTACTGTGCTTATGGGATCTTTAAAAAGTGGTTATTGAAAGCATGGAATGAAAGGGCAAAAAAGGAGCTCAGTGTCTTCTAATCTTTTCTCCTAGCCCTCACTTCCCAGGTAGAAGAGGAAGTAGGTTTTTGACTTGTAGGTAGTTGTCTTTTAAAAAGTTTTATGGTTTTTCTCCCTACAAGTCTTGCACATCTTTTGTTAGATACATTCTTCGGGTACTTTATAGTTTGGGTTGCTGTTGTAAATAATTTTTTTAAGTTAAATTTTCTATTTGCTGGCAAATGGAAATGTAGATGACTTTACACAGCTCAGACATGCAGTAACTGCTCTAACTTAATTTGCCTGTGGGCTCTTTTTGGGTTTTTCTGTAGATAATCATCTCATCTTTGAATAATGACAGTTCTGTCTTTTCCAGCCCTTTTACTTTTTATTTCTTATCGCACTGCTTCAAGACAGCCATTACAATGGAGAATATAAATGGCAACAGCAGGCATCATTGCATTCCTGGTTTTAAAGGAAATACTTTTATCTGTCACCATTAAATGTGTGGGTTCCTTTTTTTTTAGGTTGAGGAAGATTTCTTCCATCTTAGTTTATGGAGAATTTTAGAAAGTCACAAGTAGGTATTGAACTTAATTGAATGCATTGTTTGCGTCTGTTGAGATGATGATAATATGTTTTGTCTTCCTTTGATCTGCTAATGTGAAAAATTGCTCTAAAAGATACTGATTTAAATTAACTTTACATTTCTGGGATACATTCAGCTTGACTGTGACATACTCTTTTAAAAAATACTTTTGGTATGATTTGTGTGTTTTTGACTTGCTAATATTTTAGGATTTGTGGATCTGCGTTCATCAATAAGATCAGTCTGTAATTTTCCTTTTTTTAATAACCTTGAGGAGTTTTATCAGGATTAGTCTAGTCTAATAAAATGAGCTGTAGTATTTCTTCCTTTTTATTCTCTTAAATGTATATAAAGTTAGGATTATTATTTTCTTTATTGTTTGGTAAAACTTGCCTGTAAAACCATCAGGGCCTTGTGTTTCTTTCTGAGATTTAAAAATCACTGATTTGGTTGCTTTAACATTCACAGAATCATTCAAGTTTTTGTTTTTTCTTGAGTCACATTTGGTAATTTATATTTTTCTAAAATTTGTTTATTTTTTGTGCATTTTAAAATATACTAGCAGAAAATTCTCATTTTTTGCCTTTGAATTCATGCCTTATTTGTAATTAATCACTAATAATTAACTTTTCAAACAGGATGCTTAAGTTATTAATTTTTAGCCTTTTCATATACGTATGTGTTTCCAAATAAAGTAGTAATTTCCCTTTACTACCACTTTAGCTCATCTCAGAAGTTTTGCTCTGTAGAATTTCTGTCTTTCAGTTCTGAATATATTCAGATTTTCATTTGATTTCTTCTAAGCTCTGACTTAGAAGCTTAGAAAGTCTATTGAGAAATCTTACTGTATATATACTGTATATATCTTTATTTAATCTTTGTTTTATTGATAGCATGCATTTTGTTAATGAAATGTAGTCCAATGTGATTTTGATTCTTTGAAATTTTTTGAGGCTGTTTTAACATTGTCTAGTTTGTGGCAAATTTTTATCAGTATTCGTGTGTGTAAAAAGAATGTTTCCAGTTTTAAGGTGAGCTTTTTCCTTATCTATTAGATGAAACTCATTAATTGAATTCACATTCAAACTAGTATGCTTAACTAGTTTAGTCTGCTTTGTCTATCAATTACAGGAGGTGTTGTTAATATCCCTTGTTATGGGAGATCTGCCAAGTTTCTGTAGTCTGTTTTTGCTTTGTGTCTGTAAGTTTAGAATTATTAAATTCCCAGTGACTTGCACAATTTGTGAATCTTTGTTTCTAGGAATGTTTTTTCCGGTAAAGTATACTTTGTCAGATATCGGTATAGTGTGCCAAGTGATTTTGGACTAACGTTGGCCTGATACATATTTTTCTGCCCTTTCACTATCAAGTGTTTTTGTGGCTTTAATGTCTTTTTTCTTTTTTTTTAACTTTTATTTATTTTAAGTGTGTTTTTCCAGGACCCATCAGCTCCAAGTCAAGTAGTTGTCTCAATCTAGCTGTGGAGGGTGCAGCTCACACTGGCCTGTGCGGGGATCGAGCCGGCAACCTCTTTAAGAGCACCGCGCTCTAACCAACTGAGCTAACCATCGACCCCTGACCTTAATGATTTTTAGATGTGCCTTTTGAAAGCAGCACATAACTAGATTGCATTTTTATAATTTTACTTTAAACTGATGAGTTAGCCCATTTATGTTAATTGTGAGAAAAATATTTGGTTTATTTCTATTATCTTCTCTTGTGCTTTCTAACTTGGCTTTTTTTCCAGTTCCTTTTCTTTTTCTTGCCCTATGTATTGTGGGTTTTTTTTCCCTTTGTTCCTGTCTACCCCCATACCCAGTAATATATTGAATAGACACTTATTTTCTCAGTAATCTTAGACATTTCATATTTAACTTACAGCCTGAAGTTAATTGATCCCTTTACTTTTATAAGAACCTTAGAATGTCTTAGTCTTATACTCCTTCCTGGTTTGTATGGTGCTCTTGCCGAGTTTTCATCTTGTTGCTCTTAAAATTCCACAGATTAGACATTATGTGTATTTTTTGGTCATATTTTAAAGGCACTTTTGCCAAATTTAGATTGATAATTATTTTCCCTTAGCACTTTGCCAGTCTTTCCCGTCTTTTTCCATTGTTGCTGTTGAGATTAATTAGAAGTTAGGTGTCAGTTTTTCCTTACCCAGGAGTTTGAGGTGTTGTGTACCTAAAGCACTCTGGTTGGTCAGTCCAGCAGATGTGTTCTCTCTCTTACTTTTAGGTTGCTGGTTTGTTTTATTTATTTATTTATTTATTTATTTATTTATTTATTTATTTATTTCTGATCACTCTCGGTGTCTTGCTAACTCTGAATAACCAAGTACCAGCCATCTGTTTTGGATAGTATTTAAAAAACTTAAAAATTACAAGTATTAGAGGGTGTTCATTTTTTTAAGAGCTGGCAAATGTGAATTTTTTTCTTCTTTAATATGGAGTGTTCCTATGGCAGTAAGGAATTTCTTAGAGGTTTTCTGCTCCTTCACATTAGTTAGCTCATTTTTATATCTAGAAATGCGAAAGATTTCAAGAATAATTATCTTTTAAAATTGGGATCATTTGGTTGCTAGAAAACATTTATGTGAACTTTAAATGTGACTCTAGCCAAGTACAGAGAACAGCAAAAACAATCTGGAAAAGGGATGTGGATCAAAATAGTAAGAGCCAAGAGGAAGGGAAAAGAGTGGAGTTCAGCATTTATAATACATGGGCTGTCCCGGGGGAGGGGAGGCACTGTTGTAAACGTTTTTCTTGATAGTAAAATTCTTTTCTTTGACTAATAAATGAAAAAGAGGTAATCGGACACAAAAGAGGCATTGAGGGACATCCTGACATGTAGGCTGCTGGGCTAGGGTTGGAACTCACTTGTGACACCATGGTTAGCAGACCCTGTCCATTGCGGCCGTGCTTGAGGAGGGCAGGTGGTTTGGTGCCCACACTGCTGATCCCGGGAGCAAAGACTTCATCCTGTCCCAGTGATTTTCAGCAAGGCCAAAGAGTTTGAAATGCAGAGGCAACAGAACTACAGTTTATATCAAACTTCCAAAAACTCAATTTTGATACTCTTCCAGGGCGTTGAGGAAAGCACGGGAGAGGATTGTACGGGGGTTTGGGGGGCAGAGAGAGCTGGGTCAGCAGAATTGTTGTGAGGATTCAAAATAAACATCCCTGGGCATGTTTGTTTTTCTCCCCAGGAGAACGTAGAGGCCACTCCTGCCACTTACCATAGTTTATTGTCAGGCCTCGTTTTCCACTTCTTGGCATCAGTTGCTAATGGATTTCCTCGTGAGCCGTGTAAGCCTGCAGCGGCCTGCCGGAGCTCACCCACCTGCCTTACACGGGGGAGGTGTGACTTGTGTCCTGTTTGCCCAGTGGTGCTGGTTGTCACTTGTGCTCGATTCATTGCAAGCATTGCTTTTTAACTGTTCTCCCTCCACATGAATGTGGGATGTTCATCTTTCATGTGAGACGCCGCCTCTGGGAGGGAGGGAGGCGGTGGAGCCAAAATGTGTAGCCGAAGGGTCATTCAGTTGTTGAGAATTGCACCAGAGCCTTGGTTTGGCCACTGACTGGCTGGCTGACTGGGCAATTTCACCTCTCTGAGCCCCAGTTTTTCCGTATATAAAATAGAAATCTGAGATTATTAAAGTTCTCCCTTTTCCATAGAAGATAACTGGGTAATTGGAATTCGTGAGGGGTTGAGGGGGCGGGCAAGGCAAGTATTCTAATGTAAAAATCAAAAACAGAACAAGTGGTTGAGGCCAAGCTGACTTTGTTAATGATTAATATATTTTATGAACTCTCTTACTGGCTTGGGTGTTGAAGTCTTGACTAGAGGTAGGACATTGTGAATTTATGAATTAATCTTTTTTATTCTATTGCTGTTTTTCTGTTTGGAATACAAAAGCCACAGTTGTGTTTTTTTTTGGTTTTAATTAGTATATGATTATATTTGCTTTGAAAAAAAGTAAAATTATAGATAAGACTAAAATCTCTGATCACCTCCCAATCCTTTTCCACGTTCTGCTGTTAATAGTTTGTGTCTACCGTCTTGGTTTGTTTCTATGTATTTGCGTACTCATATGTGCTATGGAAGTGACACAGTGTTGGGCGTATGCACCTATTTTATCACTCAGTACTCTTCACCGAGTTCCAGGGAGGACTAGAGATCTGCCTTGTTCTTTGTAATTGCTGCAGACTGAAAATGTACCTGATAGCCGTTTCCCATGTCAGGGGGCTTTAGATTTATTAAGTCACAATTCAGCTCTTATTTCATATAATAAGCACTTTGTTCTTAGAAGCTTTTATAAGTGCAGTGTTTGCTGCAGAAATAGGTAAAATGCTAAATTATAAGCTGGATTCTTTTGCTTTTTGTCTTTGCATGTAAAGTACAACTGTTAAGCAGTGGAAAAAACCTTTTTAAAGGAGCTTTTTCTATTCATCTTCTTTTCAAATGACATATGACATTGTTTTTAAGTTCTATAAATCAACAATTAGCAGATCTTTTATTGTAAAATATACATAATGTAAAATTTATATTTTGACCATTTTTAAAAATTAATAAACTTTATTTCGTAGCGCTGTTTTAGGTTCACAGCAGAGTTGAGCCATAAGTACAGAAAGTTTCCAGTACACCCCCTGCCCCACCCCCAGCCCCTTCCACTATCAGCTGCACCAGAGCGGTACGTTTTGAACTACGTGACACGTCATTATCACCCAAAGTCCACAGTTCACATGAGGGTCCACTCCGTGGTGCACATTCGCTGGGTTTGGACAGCTGTATAAGGACTTGTATCCACCCTTGTATTATACAGAATAGTTTCACTGCCCTGAGAATCGTCTGTGCTCTGCCTGTTCATTCCTGCCTCCCACGTAACCACTTACCTTTTTACTGTCGCTGCAGTTTTGCCATTTCCAGAATGTCATACAGTGGGAATCACACAGTATGTACCGTTTGCAGACTGGCTTCTTTGTAATATACAGTGGTGCCTCGATTTTCGAACGTCTCCGTAGACGAACATTTCAGTTTACGAACACCATAAACCCGGAAGTAAGTGCTTCAGTTTTCGAACACGCCTCGGAAGTCGGAAGTCGAACACGTCACGTGGCTTCCGCCGAGTGCAAGATCCTGAGGCCTAGCTGTCGGCTGTTTTCGAACATTTCGGAACTCGAGCCGTCTTCTGGAACGGATCACGTTCGAAAACTGAGGTACCACTGTACGTTTATAATTCCTCCATGACTTCATGGCTGAGAGCTCATTGTTTTTAGTGCTGAGTAGTATTCCATTGTCTGGATGGACCACAGTTTGTTTATCCATCACCTGCTGAGGCGCCTGCTGGTTGTTTCCAAGTGTTAGCAGTTACGGAGAAAGCTGCTGTAAGCATCGTGTGCAGGTTTTTGTGTGGACATACGTTTTCAATTCCTTTGGATAAATAAAGAACATGATTGTTAGATGGGATGGTAAGAGCTTGTTTAGTTTTGTAAGAAGCTGCCACACTGTCTTCCAAAGGAGCTGCACCATTTTGAGTTCCCGCCAGCGGTGGGTGAGAGTTCCTTTGGCTCCACAATCTCACCAGAATTTGGTGGTGTCAGTGTTTTGGATTTTGGCCCATCTAATGGGTGTGTAGTGGCATCGCGTTTTAATTTGCATGTCCCTGATGACACAATGATGTGGAGCATCTTTTCATATGATCACATCATTCTTAATGACTATATTTCCTTGGTTGGATAAAAACCTTGGTGCAGATAAAATCATTATTTATCATTGGATAGTTCAGTACCGTGTATTTGTGGATGACCTAGATTATTTGTCCTGTGGTGGGCCCTACAGTGTCCTGTGTCCTCTCTATTTAGACTTTTTTTCCTCTTTTAAATTCTTTGGACGTTGTTTTAAGACCTTTTACTCAAAATAAAACACCTTAGGGTGAGCGCAGAGAAATTGAATAATTTGGTCAAAGGATGTGTAGATTTTAACACCTTTTGATATCTGTGTCCAGAAAAATTATGCCGGTTTATACTTTTACCAGCATTTCTAGCCTTTTTTATGTTAAGAAATTTTTAAAATGTGGGAAAACTTGAACATGCATAAGTGTAGGAAGAATAGCAGGATGAAATGAACCCTGTCACCCAGCCCCAGCCGCCACATAGCCGTGGCCGTCCTGTCCCACTGACTCCCCCGTTCCCCACCTCTCTCCTGTGGTGTCGCTAGTTTAAAACTGTCGAATTACACTAGAAATAAAGAAAAGCACACGTATCATAAATGAACCTTCCCAAGCTGAAACTCACCTGGGTAATTGCAACACTCATATCCCCTTTGCCCACGACCAGTCCTTCCCTCCCTGTCGAGGGCAGCTGGTACCCTGGGATCTAACTGCATTGATTAGTTTTGCCCAGTTTTGTTCCTTAAATAAGTAGAATCTTCTCTGGTGTCTGAGTTCTTTCTCTTGCGTTGTGTATGGGACTATACATGTTATTGCACGTAGTTGATGATTTGTTCTTGTTACATGAAGTTTCATTGTATGAAGTTATCTATTCTGTTGATGGACATTTGGATAGATGCCAGTTTGGGGCTATTACAAATTGTGCTGCTCTGAACATTCAAAGTTTGTGTCTTTTGGTGAACATATGCATGCATTTCTTTTGGGAATATATCTAGGAGTGAAAATGACAGGCCACAGAGGTACGCATATGTCCAGTTTTGGAGGACTGGCTGTGTCTGCGAAAGTGGTAGTACCAGCTTACACGTGCACCAGCAGTGTGTGAGAGTTCCACTTACTCTGTATCCTCTCTAATACCGTATTTTTCATTCTAGTTACACTCCTACCGTGTTTCCCCGAAAATGAGACCTAGCCGGACAATCAGCTCTAATGTGTCTTTTGGAGCAAAATTAATATAGTAAAATAAGACCGGGTCTTATATAATGTAATGTAATATATACTATACTATACTATACTATACTATACTATACTATACTATAATACAATATAATACCGGGTCTTATATTAATTTTTGCTCCAAAAGACACATTAGAGCTGGTTGTCCAGCTAGGTCTTATTTTCGGGGAAACACAGTAGCCGTTTGTGGTATCTTATGACAGTTTTAATTTGCAGTAGTGAAGTCAAGCAACTTTTCATACTTTTATAGGTCATTTCGATATCCTTTTTTATGAAGATATATTTAAGTTTTTTGTTCTCTTTTTCTATCGCATTATCTGGTTTTCTTATCACATTAACTCTGTGTTGCTGCATTGCAAATTATCCCCTAACTTAGTGGCTTGTACCAACAATAAGCATTTATTATCTCACAGTTTCTGTGGGTTAGGAACTAGGGAGTGGCTTGGCGAGTGGTTTTGGCTTGGATGTGATCAGCCCTCTGAAGGCTCCTTCCTGAGGTGGCTCATTCCCGAGCATGGCTGTGGGTGGGAGGCCACCGTGCCTTGTCACTGGGTCTTTGTCAGGGGTGCCTCAGTGACTGACTTCCCCTCCAGAGAGTGATCTGCGAGAAAGAGCGCCATGTGGACAGACGCTGTCTTTTTTTATGACAGCCTCGGAAGTCGGAGAATTTCTGTTTGCCATGTTCTGTTAGAAGAGATTCACTTAAATCATCCAGCCTACACTTCAAGGAAGGGAGTTGGGCTCCATTTTCTTGAAAGAATGAGTGTCAGGGATCTGAATGTGTTTCCAAACACGACACTCGACACTCGGTAGGATTTCTTTTATTCTGGATGAGTCTTTTCAGGAGATACAAGGACGGTGAATCTTCTGCTCTGTTTGTCATTGTGTCTTTTGAGGAAGAAAAGTTAAAATTAATGTAACTTATTAATTTTTTCCTTTATGGTTAACCCATTCCATATTTTGAAGAAAATCACAAAGTATTTTTTTCCGTAAATACTATATCAGTATATATCTTTCAAAGATAAACACATTTTTTGTTTTAATTGTACATAACCATAAAACTATCATATCTTTAAAAAAAACCCATGCAGTATTGCTTAATATTATCTAATACCTAGTCAGAGTTGAGATTTCCAGTTGTCTCAAATATCATCATTTTTTGTACCGTTTAATAGCTTTGGCTGATCAGGACCCAGTGGAAGCCCGCCAACTTAAAAAGTATATAGAGTCCCTAGTCTTCATTCCCCCCCTTGCGATCTCTTTGTGGAAGAGCTGGACTGTTTGTTTTGTGGTGACCCCACAGAGTTCTTTGTTCTGTAGCCAGGTGGCTGTAAGTTTCTCTATGGGGGAAGCTTTGTTGTACTCTCACTGGTGTTGATTCTTTGGCTGTGATCTGTCTTTGGAGGTTGAATGTAGACCCAAATTGAAATTTTTGAAGGACTTCCAAACTAAACCGCATTGAAATTCATACGGATCAGAGTTGTTCTATGCTTAAAATGTAGTGGTGTCCGTTTTGGAATGTACTTTCTACCTCATTACTTTCTCTGTGCTTTGAGGCCATCATGTGAGCAGGCATTTTCTGTCTTCTGTAGAATGACAACACACTGACTGTCAGCCTTGTCATCTGGAGTATGCCACACCCTCTCCGGTAGTTTAAGATGTTGCGGGGCGTAACATAGCAAGGTCGCACTCTTGTTACTCAGACTTGCCGTGTTTTTCTTCTTGTACTGTCCACCAGCTTACTTTTCTCTTGCAGCTGATTTTTTTTAGGTGTGATGACCAATGTTTTAAGGGTTGATGACTCAAAATCTTAAGGTCTCTTGAGGCCACCGTTAAATTTCCGGTCTTCCCTTTCTCATACCGTTTCCCCAAAAATAAGACCTAGCCGGACCATCAGCTCTAACGCGTCTTTTGGAGCACAAGTTAATATAAGATCCGGTCTTGTTTTACTATAAGACCAGGTAATATAATACAATATAATACCGGGTGTTATATTATTTTTTTCTCCAAAAGACGCATTAGAGCTAGCTGATAGTTCAGCTAAGTCTTATTTTCAGGGAAACATGGTGGAAGCTTTAGTAATGAAAAATTAATGACAAGATTGGAATGAACATAAGAGAAGGAGACAAATTAGTTCTTAAAATTCATGAATTTCTAAAGTTTAAACTTAGAAAGTTATTTTCCTAATACAAATTGTATTTTTAAAGTATCATTTAACTTCAAGTAAATTAAATTTTTAGTGTTTTGTTTTTAAGTGAACGTACATAGAAGATAGTAATTGTTGGCCATAATTCACTCAGCTAGCATCTGGGTACCTACCTCATGTTAGGCCTGGTGCTTGCTGTGCTTTGGTCACAGGTGGTTAAAAAAGGTGGCCACGGTGCTGGTGCCCTCAGTGACACGCTTGGGACAGTGTTTCATAGAGATACGATGCAGACTACCTGTGTAATCTTAAATTTTCTCGTGGCCTCATGAAAAAAGTAAAAAGAAACAGGTAAAACTAATTTTAAAATGTGTCATTTAGCCCAGTAATTCAAAATAGCGTCGTTTCAACATGTAATCTACATAAAAAATTATTGAGATGTTTTCACTTCTGTTTTGTTTGTTTTTTGTCCTAAGTCTTTGAAAACATTCACAGCACATCAATTTGAACTAGCTGCACTTGAAGTGTTGAAAAGCCTTCTGCGGCCACCATAGCGGACTGCATAGATCAGAATTGTCGTCATTATTGTCACTGCTCACATGGAGTAGTGGGGGACGTTGACTAGGAACGCCAATGAACAATGGCTTGGAGATGCACGGAGATGAATTAGGAAGCTGATTCTGTCTTCCAGGTGGTGGCAGAAGAAGATGGGGAAGGGGAGATACTCAGAAGGTGGAATTGACAAAATTTGGATGAATTAGTTTGGGAGGGAAAAGAGGAGCCAGGGCGTTTCCAGGCTCCTCTGTCACAGGGTGTGCCTTTTCTGAGACCGGGAAGGCTTGGTGGGGAAAAGATTTGATCAGTGGCCGGTGTGTGATAGAACAAAAGCTCCGTTTGGAGATCTTAAGTGGGATGTGCTTGTGGACGTCCAAGGGGAATGTTGGCAAGGAGGAGTTGGGTACCTGTGTTTGAAGCATCGAGATGGTCTTACTGGTTTTATAAAGTTGGGTCTCAACTGTGTTTATAGAAGTACCTTAACAACCGCGGAAATGGCTTCATTTAGTCAAGATAACTTTTTATTCTTCCCGGGCTTTGTTTCTGTTGCTGGGGCAACAGCATGAATAGAACAGATGTGAACTGACAGCCCAGCCAGTGTGTTTACCTTGGGAGTGTGTACTAAGTAGGCAGTGTCCACAGTCTGACCCCGTGGGAACCTCCACCATAGCAGTTGTGCAGACGAGGAAGAAAGAGGAGGAGACCTGGCTAAGGAGACTGAGAAGTGGCCGGTGCGGAAGCAAGGAGAGGATGAGCTCAGAGGAGCCAGGTGAGGCGGACGTCCCGCTGAGGCGGGTCTGCGGCCGCTGTGCTGAACGCTGCTGCTGGGGGCCAGGCTGAGATGAGGACAGAAGAGTTTCCCTGGGATCTCGCCCCATCTGGAAGTGACTGTGACTTGCAAGAGCGGTTTCAGCTGAGTGGTACAGGTAGACACCACGTTGGAATGAGCTGACGAGGGAATGCTGTCGGACAAAGGGCAACTCATTGAGAGCCCAGCCCAGGAGAAAAGTGGACAAAGGACATAGACAGACAGTTGGCAGAAAAGCGGAGAATAAATGGCTCTCAAACATACCAACAGTGCTCCTAAGACAAGGGTGTGAGGGGACAGGCGTTTGTCCGTTGCTGCTGGGAGTACGGACCCGTGCGACCTCCAGGAGAGCCGCCTGGCCACGCGTGCTGCTAATAGAACGCTCAGTGTTGGGTCCGGCACTTCCTCGCTGGGAACTCGGGGGGATTTTTGTAAATTGAAAACTAAATGGTCATCAGCGGTGGCCTGGCTCAGTCAACTGTGATACATGGGAAGTCTGTATCAGGTAAAACATTCTCTCCAGGGAAGCAGCATCTGTTGTTTTTCCCCCCTCTGTGCTTTCAATCAGGCTCTTTGGGAGCGACTCCCCCACCCCTTTTCAAGATTGAGGAAAGCATCCGTGGGCTGGTATAGGCCACAGAAGGCACTTGAAAATGTGCCTCTGAAGAGCTGTGTGAAGCCTGTCATCCTGCCCTGACCGTCTGCTTTTTAGTAAGTTATTAGTCTGCATTCCCTTCTCCAGATACCTGTTAGGATTCTTTTCTTTTTTCCTCCCAGAGCTCAGCTTTTTATTGAGCATGTTACAAGAGGTTTAGTCAAAAAGACCAAAGCCCATGTCATCAACAGACTCCTCAGATTCTTCTGTCTCTGCGTCCCCTTTCTTCTCCTCAGCTGGGCAGCAGTGGGGGAGGGGGCAGGACCTCCTGCTGGGGCAGGTCCCCCCCACCCCCACACTGCAGTGGAGGCTCCCAAAGTTGACATTGGCCAGAGCCTTTGCAAACAGGCCTGGCCAGAAAGGTTCCACATTTGCCCCGGCTGCTTTAATGAGGGCATTGATCTTATTCTCCGTGACCGACACCTCATCGCCGAGGAGAGGCCGGGAGCTCCGAGGCGGAGGCCATGCGGCAGGTGAGTGCTGGGTGCCGGTGAAGTGACGGCCTCACCCCGACGCAGCCTTGCCTTCCTCGGGAGGCCCGAGCACCTTCCCGGCAGCTGAGGAAAGGGCCAGATGCCTGTTAGGATTCTTTTCAGGGGACCCCGTCCGGTCTTCTGTATGGGCTGGGTTGTCCACCACTGCACAGGCTTCATGGATGACTTCACACCCCAGTTACCTTGCCGCACCTAAAAGTAACCGCAGCTCCTGTCAGGAGAGCACCCCATTGTACTTGGCTTGGGTCTGAAAAGGCAGCAAGATCCGATGTTGTTTGAGAACCCAGAATAATGTAGCAATGGGCTTCATTATACTGTAGCTGTCTGTGGGAGGAAGGCTTTCTAGGTCAGCTCTTTGTGGGGGAAGGGACAGGACAGACCTTTGTGTGTGCTGCCACCTGCACTGACCTGGTTCTGCTGACCTTCCTGCAGGTCGGCCTTGGGAGGTAGCACCCATCCACATACAGACTTAAGGAAACGTATAAAACCAGGGACACCCGGACAGACCGAATCGCCTCCCACGTGATGCTGTACGACTTCACGTCCTCTGTCGCCAGGACTCTTAAGATCTTGTTTATATTGACTCATTGCTTTAGAGTTTGAGACTATGGTTATTCAACGATTCCTTTTCCTTTCATTGGATATCCTGGTTTCACTTATATTTTGTCTTTCATGTTTCTTTACTTCTTAGAGCCATAGGAAAGAAGTTTAGGATTTGAAGCATCTTCAGTGGTGCTTTTACAGATAAGAAAAGAGGCTCAGAGAGATGAGGTGACTTGCCCGAAGGCTGGGGGAGCTCGGTGGTGTGAGGGGTCAGGTGATGACCTTACACCATCACGTCTGCGTCACCTGCCATCATTTTGAGGGGGTGTAGGACTTTAATGACATTGCAACAGTTCTAATGAAGACAATTTATATGTTGCACTGATTTCTTTACAGCCAGGGAGGCGATCTAGTTGAACTCTACGTTTTTTGGTTGAGAAAGTTGAAGCCTAGAGATGTGAATTTACTCAAGATTATAGACCATAAACATTTATTCTGTGGTTGGTTTTGAATGTGAGTCACCGGTGTTGTCCTGGAGAACTTCGTATAACGATAATATTCTTTATCTGTGCTCACCGTGAAACGATTGACAATTCAGTGTCTTAGTCTTACCAGCCACGTGGCAGGTGCTCAGTAGCCGTAGGGGCTGGTCGCCACTGTATTGGGCAGCGCAGGCCCAGAGCACTTAATTAACAGCAACTTGTTTGGGAGAACTTCACGTGTTAGTGGTGGGGACCAAAGCTTCGTGAGTATGCTTACAATTGCCAACTAGAGATGGGGTTTGTGTTCGCAAGTAGGAAAAATTGACTTGGAGCTTACGACGGTGTACAGCCAGCTGGTTGAAGCGTGGGCCTGGTTTGTATTTCATCCATTCTTCAGGACAGCACCCGAGAACCTGTATGAAGAGTTTTCTTCCTTTTCCATCACTGACGTATCTTGTTTGCTAGTTGAAAATCTTATCTTTGCGTTTTCAGTGAACACATTCGTTCACCTTCATGGTGCTCAGCATGTTTTTCAGTCTCTAGACTTTTATTTCACAGAGTAATCACTTGATTACCAGGATGCCCTCCCAAAAGGCATCTTGCTATTGTACTCTGGCCTATGGCGGTTTCAGCTTAGACACCAGCTGGGCTCGCTGTGTGCCGGGCCTGAGCCGGCTACGTCAGCTTGGCGCTTGGGATCAAGGGTCTCTCGTGCCCTTGCTCTGCATCTTTGCATGTTGTCGTAACAGGCAGAGTTGGTTCTCCGGGCTTTCCTTGGGATGCTAATTTACTAATTTATGACTTGGCTCCATTTTAATAGCAACTTAGATTGGGCTGGCTTCATGCATGACTGCAGTGATTTGAGTGTCCATTAGGGTGCATAGCCAGACGATGATGTAATCCAACCAGGTGCCAACATTTGTGCGTCAAGTACTCTCCATACATGATTTTACTTTTAAGAGGTGGTATGGATTTACCTTGGTGTTTTATACTTTAGGCAGTAGTCTTTTTGCATTGTTGGTACTGTGATTTTTGATTAGTGATTTAGAAGCCTTGATAGTTTTGCCATGGCTTGTATTAAAAGGATTGGTGTTTCTGAAATTAGCTGGTGTGTGTGTGTGTGTGTGTGTGTGCGTGCGGGCTCAGTTTTCATGATTTTTGTAGTCAAAATTTTGTGCATTTTTTTTGTATCCGCAGTGTGCTAGGCACTGAGGATGAAATGAACAAGACCTCACACAGAGATGGGTTTTTTTCCTTCACTTTAGACTGGGTGATTTGGGGAACATACACAAGGAGAACTTGCAGAAATGGCGCAGGGCCCACATTAAAAGGACACTCCGATTGAGTTGGCCCACCGCAGGGCTTCTGAGAGTAGCAGGAACTCGAGAGCTACTGGCTTTTGTGTGCCCAGGCTTTGGGCTGCAGGTATCACATGTCTGTAACGGAGAGGGTGTTCTCAGCTGGCTGTGATAGAAGGAGGAAATGCTTTCTTGTAGGTTATGTAACAGCTATGGCTTCCTCTTGTGAATTTGCAGCAGTCAGGAATATCGTGGAGTTTATAGTAACAATTCATATGACAGTGTAGAGCAGGTGGTTACTGCCTACTACCCTACGGTGAGCTTTTTCACAAAGTAAATTCAGTGTTCAAGGTTATCTGGAGTAGGTCCTTCTGACTCTCAGCTGTAAACTAGGAGTAATGCCCAAGAGCACAGAGGGGCACTTGTATAACGCTCGCACACAGGCTCTGTGAGGGTAGATAGATGTCCCTTCTTGCTGTTCTGGAGTTCTGTGACTAAGCAAGTACGTATTTAGATACTGTTTTGTTGAGAGTGTTCTTTTGCTGTTTTGGGCCGTGAGTAGCCCTCATTCCTGACTGCTCAGCTTTTCGTAATTATGTTGTTTGTGCTTTCTCTTCAGTGGCCTTAATCAGAATCACAAGGGTTGAAAAGAGGAGACACGTTGGGATAGGGTTAGGTTACATGGCTATTGACTAAAATGTGACTCTTGTAAGGAATGATTGGCAAAAATAAATATAGTTTGTTATTTTTTTAATCTTGATTTCCTTTTTTGGGGGGGGCCCTTTTGGGTCCATTGACTCTGAGAGAATAATCTAATGATACCAACTGCCATAGACTGAACATTTGTGTCCCCGCAAGAGTCACATGTTGAAACCTAATCCTCAGTGTGTGGGTGTTGGGCGGTGATTAGGTCATGAGGATGGGGCCTAGTGACTGGGACCCCCGCGCGTTCCCTGGCCTCTTCCCGCCATCAGAGGACACAGTGAAAAGATGGCCATTTGTGAACCAGGAAGTGGGTCCTCACTGAACACTGAACCTGCAGATGCTGTGGTTTTGGACTTCCTGGTCTTTAGAGAAGTGAGAAGTAAATTCCTGCTCTTTATAAGCCATTGTAACAGCTGGATAATGGACTAAGACATCAGCTATTAAATGACATAGTATTGATGAGCAAATCCGTGTTTTTTCTCCTTCAGCTTCCATGACACAATGTTCTTGTTCCCTCCCCACTGTCCTTAGGTAGGTGGTCTGCTCCCAGCTATGCCCCTTTCTCACGTTTGTGTTTAACTAGGATATAAAGCTTATAGTTTCCTAGGAATGAAACACTCAGGAAGAATTGCCCGCCTTTTGAGCTTCTGTATTCTTTGGGAAGAACCTTTCAGCATCCTCGTGGATTCCACCATCATCTGTATATTTTTAACTTTCAAAACAACCATCTCTTTGTGGCCTCATTAGCTTTTTCTCAGGGGTCTAATGTCATAGTTTGTCAAGATACGTTAAATTCTTTCCAGGCCAGGGTCAGGAGCTCTTTGTCTTCAGTTCTTAAACTGTACTTTTCTGACTTCTCCTTCGCCATCAGCACCCTCTCTCAGTACCCACGGACTTACGCCAGTTTTTCCCTCCTTCTCTTTCTGTATATTCTTTCACCCAGCCTGCTTAATTCTTTCTGGAATTCAATTGGCTAATGTCTGTAGCCACTGGCACCATATTTAAAGCCTTGATTACTTTACATTTATATTAGATTCATAAATTATTGAAGCAGGAAGAAAGTTTAGAGTTAATTTAGTCTAATTCCTTTGTTTTATAGGTGAAGAAATGGATTCTCGGGTTAAATGACTTAGGTCACACAGCTAGTGAGTAGCTTGTGTAGTGCTCTGGCTCTGCATTTACTGTCCCTTCCCAGTCTAGCATTCTGCTTAAAAATGTATTAAAAATTTGTTTTGGTCACAGTTTTACACATCCACAGTTAAGAATAAGCTAGGCCTAGGAGGTTGGATAAGATGAACAGCAATTCTTAGCTGCCCCACCTTTTTTTCCCTTTTCCTGAAGGCAGCTATGATATTTTGAACTCTTTTAGCCAATTAATAAATATTTACCTCCATGTGTCTGAAGAGTGTGGACTGCATGCGTGCTTGCCGAGGGTTTTAGTTTTAAGCATATCTATTGATTTGCCACTATGAAAAGATATGGACTACAGGATTAGCTTTCTCTTTTCCCCTCACTGCACCCTCCTCCCCACATTTTATCTTCCCTATCCTTCCAATATGGTTTTATTGCAGTTTTAGTCAAATTACCATTTAGCTTTATCATTATGACCCTGTGTGCTATTTATGATGTTACGTGGTAAGTTATAAAATACTTTTCCTTTACTAAACAACTCTTGGTTTTCCTTGGAAATGTTGCATCACTTAAAAAAATATGTATTAATCACTAATTTAGTCTCAAACTTTCAGCCAGTTACATGGTTAGGTATTCCATCATCATCTTTTTGAAGAAATCTGTGCCTGCTCCAGTGAGGGCTGCTTGCCCTCCCTGCTGGGAACACAGTTGTCTCCTGGGGGGATGGGGTCGGGCGTCTTCTTGCCTCTCTCCTACACTGGATCTCCTGTTTCTGTATACTCCGTTGTCTCTCTCGTTGCTCTTCCCCGTGTTTAAGTGAAGCACAGTCTCCAGTAGTTTTCTGCGAGACAGGGGTGTAGGAGGCAAATCCTTTGAGTCTTCCTGTGTCTCTGTATTCTTGATTGATAGTTTCACTGGGTATAGGTTTCTGGATTGGAAATTGTTTTCTTTTTGTTAGCCTGCTAATTGTCCTCTGTACCCTTTAAAAGAGTACCAGTTTTTATTTCATGGATGGATTATCTTCTCTTTCTGAGGATGAGGATATCAATTTTACTTTTATGTTCTCTTTATTTGGTATAGTCTTTCTTCCAACTTGCCTTGTCTGTTTTGCTCATGGCCTTTCACAACAGAGCTTTCCTGAGATGTAACCCTTTGGTTTCCATTCATATTTAAAAGTCAGGGATACACACAGACAACACATAGAGTTGAATCACATGAAATTTCCATCTTTCCCAGCTTTGTCCACTATCTATGAGCATACTTAGCTCTCAGATCTTCATTTCTAAATAACAGTGTCCACTAAAAGGAACCAGGGCCCCTTGGAGAAATGGATGATTTCAGAGCTGAGGCAGAGAACGTACAAGATGAATCTGGAATTTGTTGTTATGCCGGGAAATAAGGAAGTGCTCAAAACCTGAGAAACACAAGAGTCTGCTCGGTGGGGCTCCCCCTGGCAAATCTGGGACAGCTTGAGCGTCAGAATGAATAATGACATTAATCATAAAATAAGTCTCTGAGTCCGTGCTGCTAGCGGATTAAGGGAAGACCGAGTGGGGAGACGGGAACATACCTCACTGCAGTTAGAAAGCCGCCTGGTAAGTGCAGAAGGAATAATAGATTTACCAAAAAACCCATCACCTTATAATTGTCAGTGTAACGTGATTCAGACAAGAATTGCCAGTGAGTACTAAGACTCTTGGGTGAATGTTTTAAAAACGTAATCTCAAAATATCTTCCCACAGATTACTTACTACTTAATTACTTAGGGAAAAAGTGGTTATTTTCCAGTGGAGAAATAAGGCAAATTTTAACCAAGTGATCAGAATTATTACCAATAATGGAAGAAATTGACGTCATCTTGTCTCTGTGTGATACTCTAGGAAAAGAACAAAACTTCATTTATGTAGTATTTCTTCCAGAGATGCATACACACCCTGTCTTCTTCAAAGTTGTCAGTGAAATGGAAGACAAATGCTAAAGAACTGTTTCAGATGAAAGGAAATAAAGGAGACATGCATGACATTAGGTGTGACACACGAGCCTGTGTTGAGGGGAAGGGGGATTGCGGTAGGGACCTTACAGAGCAATCGGCAGAATTGGAACATGAACTATGTAACCCGTGTATGACGATTAGTAGGTTAAATTCTTGATTTTCACATCTGTACTCTGGCTGTGTAAGAGAATAGCCTTGTTCTCAGGAAATACACAGGGAACTGTTTAAGGGTAAAGGGCGAGTTGGCTGCAGTAAATCAGGTATTTGGGATGTATGTGGAGAGGGGGGTAAAGCGACAGTGACACAGTGATGGATGTGAATCCAGGTGAAGCCTCTCTGGGAGTTTTCTTGTGCTGCCATTGAACTGTTGTGCAAGTTTACAATGAAAAGGCCTTTTTATTTTTTTAGAAAAATTGGAGTGAGAGTGGTTGGTGGGAGGATCTGTCATAGGTGGGGCTCAGTGCCCAGGGACTTCCCAGCAGCGACGAGTTGAGCTCCTTTTGTTGGGAAGCCCCCCAGTGTCTGCAGTTTCAGGTCTTTTTCCCTTGAGGTTGGATCATTCAGAAGATACCTTTCCGTCGTCAGCCTGGCTGGGAGCTCAGGAGCTCTGTGGGCAGGAGGAGCCGGCTGGGGGCGGGGGCGGGGGGTGGGGGGACACTGTGTGGCAGCATTCGTGCTGCAGGGTGGCGGGCTCTGCAGGGTGGCGGGCTCGTCCCCGCTGGGCTTCCCCATCATCTGCTAGGGTTGGGAGGGCAGGAGAGGGCAAGCAGATTTAGGGATCTGAGTGTTCATTGAATAACTTTCAACCGAGATTCCTCTGCTTCCTTCCAGCACCCCTTTAATTTTGTTGTCTTCTCCTGGTCCTTGTGGGTTGTGCCTTTAAAAAACAACCAAAACAGGGTTTTTTTGTTGTTTTGTTTTTTGCTTTTTGCTGTAGTTCTAGAGACGTTTCAATGTGTGTGCCGTGTACACTACCCAGGACCAGTACTGCACTCGTCCGCTGTTCCATGCTGTGTTCCGTCTTTGGGTCTCAAGTCTTATAGTCTCACACTTCAGAATAACCCCATTTCCTGCCATCAGTAGCATAGACCCACTCTGGCCAGTGAGTAGTCTAAGTGACAAGACAGTGAACAGTTAGACAAAGCCTCGATTCCAGCAAAGCGGGTTATGTCTCAGCAGCCTCGACACAGCTTAATAAGCACCTGGATTCCGAGGCTGGGACCAGCCTGTTTGGTGGCTGCTCTGTCTTCTGGCCTCCTTGGTGGGAGCGAGCTGCGCGGTGCGCCAGGCAGCGGCACAGCTCTGCGGGGAGTCTGTGCTTGCCGGGCCTGCAAGTGGGGGCAGTGATTGCAGGTCAGCTTTGAGGGCCCTGCAACCACTCGAATTTAAATGCCAAAGTGTGTGTGTGTGTGTGTGTGCGTGTGTGCGTGTGCGCGTGCGTGTGTGCGTGTGTGCCGTGCGTGCCGTGCGTGTGCATTTTGTGAAGTACTTAACTTCATCCAATTCTTAAAGGAATCTGGGACTCCTACCAGAGGATGGTGGTGATGGGACTAGAGTTACCTATGACACTTAGTGTGCACTTTTTACGTGAACATGTTAAGCTTTTTGTGTGTAAGGACTGTAGCAGTTCATGGTGACAGCTCTGTTGTGATTTAAAGCAAAAAAGTTAGATGATCAGTTGTACTTTTTCAAGCTTATGTTCAAAACGCATTTGACTTAGAATTAAATATTCTTTTTGTGTTAACCTAGGTTTGCTACTGTTTTTGTTGATGTGTTTGTTTTAAGAAGTAGTTCGCATTGTTTGTATTTTATTCGAGGGAGCATGTTGAGATGGTAACTTGGTATGATTTCTGTGGAAGAGGCATTATATGTGAGGCTGTTTTTTAAAGATGTCTTGTAGACTGCGTTCTTACGGGATTTCTCATTAGTGTAATTGTCCATAGGTCGGGTCTTTTTCTGCAGTATTAAGTAAGTGAAGTGCCTTGAGGATAGTTGCTAGTTCTTCCTGTGTAGTGTTGGTTAATTGACATTAAGGCAGCTAGTACTTCAGTGACTAGTGTTCTGCTCACACAGTTCCTAGAGAAGTTAGGATTCTTTAACAATAGAATGTGGGGCTACTTGGGGGCATTTAGAGGGAGACACTTAAAATTTGTTTTCGTAGTTTAAAGTATGATGCCTTTGCAGCCAACCGCGTGTTGGATAGGAATATCACTGATGTTTTCATAATATAAAGATAACATTATTTTTTTCTAATTTGCTCACTGATAATGCTGGTGTGGTGCCTCTTGCTTCTGGGTTATTGTGTAGTGTAGGATTAAAGCTGAACTAGGAGGGTGACAGTGCCTTTTTTCCTGTTTGACATAGAAAAAAGTTCAGTTAACTAGAACTTTCCAGTCCTCTGAGGTGTAGCTCTGTGTGAATCAAGACCCTGAACCAGTATCCTTAGTGGCAGCTGTCATCAGACCAGGAGAGAACACGTTGTGATGATGTGCTCTTTGTTCTTTATAGGAGACCTTCTGTTTCGTGTCCACCGCCCACTTTCGCCCGGCTAATCTGCTGATGCAGTAAATTGGAGACAGCCGTTGCCAGGATAATCTGTAATGGGCAAGGAGCCACCGAGAAGAAAACATTTCTTTTAGTTTTTAAACTTGGTTTGAAAGGTAAGACTATTAAGAGTACAGGAGTTTGCTTCCGTGAGTTACATGAAGGCAAGCGGTGTCGTGTCACGAGACCCTGGAGTCGGGTGGACCAGGGCTGGGCCATCTCCGAGCAGGTACAGTATGGTTCTGTGGCCAGTGGATTTTTAGGAAGGTAAAGAGCGGCCTGTGTAGTTTGCTCTGCTGTGTCTTGCGATCTGCAGCACCCATGTGATTCCCAGTTTCGTGAGGGGGGTGGGGCGGGGGCGGTGAGCTGGGCCCCGAGGACCAGCCAGGGCTAGGAAGCTGGAGTAACATGCATGCATAGTGCTTCTGGGCCACCTGGCTCTGTGTGTGTGTGTGAGTGTGAGAGAGAGAAGAGGGGGGAGGGGAAAGGGAGAAAGGGAGGGGCAGGAGGTGGTTTTGTTTTATAAAACAAAGGCCATCTGGCTTCTAGCCAGACGCTGGACTTTTTTTGAGTCCAGATTGCTATCACTTTGGAACTCTTTACTGAAAGTTTCTTAAAGACCAGAGGTTGACTTTGGATGTTTGACTTTTGGCTCAGTTGGCACATAATAGGAAGTGGCCCAGTAGGGCCTTTAGGGGACGTGCACATGTTCTTAATTCATTTTCATTTGCTCCATTGTATCCCAAGGGGAAAGTGGGTATAAACTGTTTAATGACCTGCCTTTCACAATCCATCTGTGAGACACTAGGGTTGTTCTGCTGTGACAGATCTCACTTCTCATCCCTGGGCCATGTTTCCTAGCGCAGAAATACCACTTTGCGCGTGACCTTGCTGCCCCTCTGGATGAGTCCTCCACCCTCAGCCACCCCTGTACTTACAGGGAAGCTCCAGCTCCTTGCCCTGAAACTCAGGGTCTTCTGACTTCTCCAGTTTGACCTCCATGTGATTCTGCATAAATCCCTGGTGGGGAAAATTCCCTCTGAGTATTCATTCACCTCGGGCACCTTGTTTCATGGTTTGGTTTGTGTTGTTTTGGTCCCTGGGCCCAGCCCTTCTCTGTCTCCACCCAGGGGTATGTTCTTACCCTGTGAGCGAGGCCTCTTCAGTTTTCCACCTGCCAGACCAGTGGAGAACTCAGATTTAAGAAGTCGGCATGGTAGTTACAAGCTGTGATCTGACCGTTAGGTTTATTTACAAAGAAGAAGATAGTTTGCAGTACACATGATCTGTTTACCTTGGTCAGCAGTTGGTTCGGAGCTGGGGGTGGTAGAAAGAAGGGCACTAGTTTAGGACCCCACAGAACCTTTGACTTGAAGCCACTTGATTATTTTAGAGGTTGAACATGTTTTTTAATGTTCCTTGGATAATTGTATATCTGTAAACTATAACATTTGTCCATTTGTTGTGACACTGGTTTTTGAAAAATAATTTTTAGAACTTTTTTTGTAATACAATACATAACTAGCTTTTTAAAAGTTCAGATATAATTGACATAACATATTAGTTTCAGGTGTCCAACATAATGATTCTATATTTGTATCTATTGTGAAGGAAGTGTATCTATTTGTATCGCCACAGGAAGTCTAGTTACCATCTATCCGCACACAGTTATACATTTTTTTTTCTTGTGAGAGGACTTTTAAGGTCTATTCTTATAGACAACACAGTATTATAAACTATAGTGACCATGCTGTACGTTCCATTCCATGACTTAACTTATTTTGTAACTATAAGTTTATACCTTCTGACCCCCCTCCACCTCATTTTGCCCACCCCCGTCATGATTTCATTATTGTTCTGTGTATTTGATGTTATAACTTCCAGGGCTCAGCTCTCTGTCACTTTTTTTGCCAACCCTTTCTGTATAGTCCACTTCCTTTGTAGTCACTCTTTTGTATACTCTTCGAGTACCTCATGAAATTATTTTAGGGTTATTTCTTCTCTTTAAGTAGATTTTAAGTTCCCAGTGAGCAAGGAGTTTTGACTTCTGCTTTATGTCTTTAGTGCTTTTTAAGTAATAGGTGTCATTAATTGGTGGTAGGAGCTAAAATTTCAGAGACATTTCTTAGGATAACATTTTTAAGACTTTGTCTCCCCTTTTCCCTTTTCTTCTTTTTTTGTTTCGTGTTGCTTTGCTGACAGAGACTCTTAGCTTTGGTAGCTTATAGAACAAACCCTTACGTTTAGCTGTATTCCTCCCTTTCATATTTTCTCTCCCCTCTTCTTGTCAGCAAGTTGTTTCACACTAGACTGGTGAACTCTTCTCTTAAGAAGTTAGTTACCCAGAAGCCTCCAGAAGTCCTAGAATCAATCCAGATGACTGAGAAGAGGGCAGCATGGAGGCAGAGGGTCCTTTAGACCAGGAGTTGTCTAACTGAACTTTTGTTGCAAAGGCCCAGATAGTAAGTATTTTAGGTTTTGTGGACCAAGAGACCATTATGAAGGTATCATATAATAAGAGAGAAAACACATTTTTACGGAGTTTATTGATGAAATTCAAAATGTAGAAATAATTGCATTCCATTTTCTGTAATGTAGATCTAGTGAGAAGAATGGAGTTCTTTTCTAGGGGGTAACATTTCACCTGAATGATGTTCAAAGTTAGGCTCCCCTCCAAATCTATTGCAAATAGTCACCTAACGTATTAATGCTGATCAGTAATGAGCTTTCACAGATTTTGCATCTTTAAAAATGTCTCTGTACACAGGTAGGTGCTGTCTCATTCTGATACTGTTCCAGAAGCATGAGGTTCGTTGAGTATATTCATCACTTGGGGGGCATTGATAGACATCTGTTAGTTTTTTCTCTTGCTATTTGCCTTTTAGCACGTAGATTAATTTCCAGTGAAAGCTCCTCAGTTGCATCACTAAATGGATTCTGAAATAGAGAAGTTTCCATCGCACTTGCATTCAGGTCTGAAAATGGTGTTTAACTGTGGCTTGAGTTCAGAAAATGTATCCACTGCAAATTTGTATGGGAATGAAGATCTCATTTTAACTTGTGACAGCGTGGGAAGTGACTGAAACAGCTGGAATGTATGGTCCAAACAAACTTAGTGTTGAAATATTCCCCAGTCTAAGTTTTGCAGGTCAGTGCTGGAATTTTAGGTTGTATTAGCCTTGTGATTTTTTTTCTCTCTCTCTTTTTTCTTTAATTAGTTTCAGGTGTACAAGACAGCGTCATACTTAAGACGTTTATCATTTATATCCCTCACACTGTGTGAATCCCTCTCCCCCCATCCACTATCTCTCTGACATCGCACACAGCCAATACATTTCCACTGTCTCTATTCCTAATGCTGTACTCCGCTTCTTGTAAGTATATACACACATATACATACATACATACATACATACATACATACATGTATATATATAAAGTTATAGTTGGCATTCATTATTGTTCAGCTTCAGGTGTACAGTGCAGTGATCAGGCATCTACATCATCCCCGAGGTGGTCTCCCAAATGGGACACGTGTCCATCGGATACCCTACAAAATGTTTACAACATTATTGATTACGTTCCCCAAATTAATTTTCAAAACCCCGTGGCAATCTTGTGGTTACCGACTGTTTTCTAATCCCCTCACCTTCCCCCTTATCCCCACCCCCCCGCCCACCTAGCAACCCTCAGTTTTTCCTCTATGTCTCCAAAACTGTTTCTGATCAATTCGTTTACTTATTCTTTTCTTCAGATTCTGCATATAAGTAAGATCATATGGTATTTGTCTTTCTCTGTCTAACTTATTTCACTTAACATAGTGTTCTCTAGGTCCATTCATGTTGTTGCAAATGGTAAGATTTCTTTCTTCTTTATGGCTGCGTAATACTCCATTGTATAAATGTACCACAGTTTCTTAATCCAGTCATCTACCGATGGGCATTTTGGTTGTTTCCATGTCTTGGCTATTGTGTATAATGCTGCAATAAACATAGGAGTGCATAAAGATTTTTGAATTGGAGTTTTGGATTTCTCCGGATAGATACCTAGGAGTGGAATTGCTGGATCATAAGGTAGTTCCATTTTCGGATTTTTGAGATACCTCCATACTGTTTTCCATAGTGGCTGCACCAATCTGCAATCCCACCAACAGTGCACAAGCGTTCCCTTTTCCCCACATCCGCGCCAGCACTTGTTGTTTGTTGATTTGTTGATGATAGCCATCTTGACTGGGGTGAGGTGGTATCTCATTGTGGTTTTTATTAGCATTTCTCTGATGGTTAGTGAGGTTGAGCATTTCTTCATATGTCTGTTTGCCATCTGTATGTCCTTTTTACAAAAATGTCTCTTCATGTCCTCTGCCCATTTTTTAATTGGGTTGTTTGGTTTTTTGGAGTTGAGTTGAGTGAGTTTTTTATAAATTTGTGCTATTAACCCCTTATCAGATATATCATTGGCAAATATCTTTTCCCATTCAGTAGGATCCCTTTTTATTTTATTGATGGTTTCCTTCGCTGTGAAAAAACTTTTTAGTTTGATGTAATCCCACATGTTTGTTTTTTGTCTTACTTCCCTCGCGCGAGGGGATATATCAGTAAAAATCTTACTCCGAGTAATGTCTGTGAAGTTTCTTCCTATATTTTCTTCTAGGAATTTTATGGTTTCAGATCTTAAATTTAAGTCTTTAAGCCATTTTGAATTTATTTTTGTATATGGTATAAGGAGGTGGTCCAGCTTCAATTTTTTGCATGTGTCTGTCCAGGTTTCCCAGCACCATTTATTGAATAGACTGTCTTTACCCCACCATATATTCTTGCTTCCATTGTTGTAGATTAAATGGCCATATAGGCATGGATTTATTTCTGGACTCTCTATTCTGTTCCATTGATCTGTGTCTGTTTTTATGCCAGTACCATGCTGTTTTGATTACTGTAGCCTTGCAGTATAATTTGATGTCAGGTATTGTTATACCTCCCACTTTGTTCTTATTTCTCAAGATTGCTGAGGCTATCCAGGGTCTTTTATGGTCCCATATAAATTTTAGGATTATATGTTCTATTTCTGTGAAAAACATCGTTGGTAGTTTGATAGGAATTGCGTTGAATATGTATATTGCCTTAGGCAGTATGGACATTTTAACTATATTAATTCTTCCTATCCATGAACATGGTATGTGTTTCCATCTATTTGTATCTTCTTTCATTTCTTTCTTCAGTGTCTTATAATTTTCTGAGTACAGATCTTTTACTTCTTTGGTTAAATTTATTCCCAGGTATTTTATAGTCTTTGGAGCAATTGTAAATGGGACTGATTTTTAAATTTCTCCTTCTGATGTTTTATTATTGGTATATACAAATACAACTGATTTCTGAATATTAACTTTGTATCCTGCTAGTTTACTAAATTCATCTATCAGCTCTAATAGTTTCTAGGTGGAGTCTTTGGGGTTCTCTATATATAGTATCATGTCATCTGCATATAATGACAATTTTACTCCTCCTTACCGATTTGGATGCCTTTTATTTCTTTTTCTTGTCTGATTGCTGTGGCTAGAACTTCCAGCACTATGTTGAATAGAAGTGGAGAAAGTGGGCAACCTTGCCTTGTTCCTGATCTTAAGGGGAATGGTTTTAGCTTTTCCCCATTGAGTATGATGTTAGCTGTGGGTTTATCATATATGGCCTTTAT